>NC_140588.1:233240820-234533944 GCF_964204655.1 Triturus cristatus | reverse complement strand
TTGTCAATCTCTCAGTTTCCTGCGTTTTATTGGTCACTTTCCTCCTTATTCTGTATTTGTCCATTTCCTGGAGCACAGCCTATTTACACTTGTTCATTTTGGTTTGGGTGTATCCTTCCACTGCTGACGTCATGGAGGTACTTTTTCTTGTGTTTTGTAGCACTCTATGAAAATGAATCTGTTGCTCTTCAGAGTGCACTTGCGCTCTTTCCCTTACTTCTCCGACTCACCCCATATCTCACCTCTCACCCTCCCTCTATATTCTCAGTGACATCCAAGGTACCAGATAGCAACCATTCCATTGCCATGGATGTTGCGTTTATTCTGTGTGTCCCCACTGATGTGTCTGTATGGCATTCCAGGTGCCAGATGACAGCAATGGTAATGTCCTGATTGTTGTCCTGCTGCACTGTCGTCTGCCACCCCTCTCCAGGAGGTAACCTCTATTGGCTTTGTCAGAGCCAGCGGTTGTTAAACTCTATAGTCACCGGCAAAATCAATGGCAGTGACTGACCATGTTAGATGTATAGAAAACAACAAAAAAGATTGTTTTCTGTATTTTCAAGATGGCCACCACTTTTCATGACTCAACCTGTGGTGCATTATCGCAGAAATGCACATGGCAACGCTACACACTTTGCAACATACAACGATGTGATCATGAAAGTGTAAAGAGGAATGTTCTCATTGTTTTCTCTTTTTTCATCATGGCCGGTGGGGCATTTTCCTCGGTCGATTGTGGCCCTCGCTCTACATTGGCCAAGTGAGATATATTGACTTTGCCATTGCTTGCTTTCTTCATTAGTAGGAATTCATCTCTATATCCCACAGAATAAAACAAAATGCTCAGCCTATCCACTGGTACTGTTCCCTGTTCTTTTAAACTGGTGAAACACCAGTTGTGACTAATTAATAAAAGTGATCTTACACATGATAGGTACAAAATATAGGCAAAGAGAACAGATCTGAATACGCCCAAAATAAATTTCCATACAGATAACATTTTCCAGGAGCAAAGGTGGAGCCTGATGGTGTTGTCTATATTTTTGCATTTTATTTTTTACATTTTATCATAAAAATACCATTACTGTTGGCTAGAGCAATCAGGCATCAGCCTTAAGAGTGACAGGTCATAACAATAGTGCATCTTCCATGAAAATGGAGGCTTGATCACACTCGTGGAGGTGTCTCCAAGTAACAGTTTATATGAGTCTGGTATGGGCACTGGTTATTGATATGTTAGTTGTTTAATTGTCGTTACCCCTGAAGAAGAACAGTAGGTGCACGAAATGCATTGTATAAAAAAAAATTGCCGCCGCGCTTTGTGGAATGATGAATCTCCACAAGTTTTGATGAAAAGCTAGGATAGGCAATTGTTGAACATATGATTAAAATATTTTGCATTTGAATGTTGGACTAAAATGGATTACAGATTGAACGGGAAGAAATAAAATGGATTAAGAATGGAACAAATTGTTGGAATTTATCTATTTGAGAACTAATCTTTCGCTGTGCATCCTGGGTTGTGACCTGAAGGAGCCAACATTTACTCAATTACTTACAACACTCTGCCACACAGCAGCACTATTTGTCTACTTTATAGATGAGCACATTTTGTATTTTTTATTCAATATACATTAAAAGCGGCTAAAACCTGCTCCTCAAGCCATTCTTATAGGTTGGTGGGCCTGGAACTGTCTGACTTGTCACACTTGTAGAAGCATGATGCAAATTTGTTCTGCTTGTACTGACATTGGCAGTGCTGGCAGGGGCAATGTGTGGTTCAAGCTGCAGTGGCCTCCTGACCAGGGCCCTTTTTAGGTCGAACCTAGCGTAAGACTGTGCACATGCGCAGTCTCGCTGGTGAGATTTAATGTGTATGGGATTTTTTAGCAAGGGCCATTAAGCCCCGCCCCTCTTTCCCATTGGCCGGCGTTACCGTTTATGCTAAACAGTGGCCAGCCATTGGGAAAGAGGTTAGTGTGACGTACACTTCTCTCTTTTTTGGCCGTCCCACTTGGACGGACTGGCCTGCATTCCTTCTGCTGCAAAAGGTTTGTTATCTTTATGGGGGCAAACACATGGCCCCATAAAGATAATAATAAACCTTTTGTGGCAGAAGGAAAGCAGGCCGAGGCCGTCCAAGTGGGACGGCCAAAAAAGAGAAAAGTGTACATGGCGAGCGCTTTTTTTCCTTTAACTTTGGGTATAATCACGGCACCCACGCTTTACTTTTAACATTAAAAGTAAAGCGCGGGTGCCACGATTATACCAAAAGTAAAGAAATAGAAAAAACATCTATTTCTTTACTTTTGGTATAATCGCGTCACCCGCGCTTTACTTTTAACGTTATAAGTAAAGCGCGGGTGCTGCGATTATACCAAAAGTAATGAAATAGAAAAAACAGCTATTTCTTTACGTTTGGTATTATCGCGTCACTATAGGTGTGCTAACCACCCTCTTTACATTGAAGAAGACAGAGACTGGCAAATTTACACATCAGGCTGCATACAAAGACTTACTATCTGGTGATAGAAGGTGTTCCGAATACACAAAGCAGGATCGTGTGCATGCACAACACAATCACAGCACAACACTCACATAAAATAAGACTCACAGCATATACACAAACATGTACTGGTAAACAAATGTATACTAATGAACCACAAGAAATGCACCTTCAGCAACTCATTCACAAAGACAGCTATTCAATGTACATCATCTATACATATATAACATTTGTGCTATTGTACACAAATACAGCTGGGTTTACAATCTGATTCATACACAGTCTTGCTGACTTCTGCCACAGGTAAGGTATCAAGATTGCAACCAGCCAGGTCACTGACAAAGCACCCAAGTGCCTCAACAAAAGTGACCTGTGTCTCCTCATCTTCTTGGAGTTATTCATGAACTTCGGCACTGTTAGTGGTCCACTGAACAATCAAGGATAGTGACCAAACTGTCTGCAAACTGATTCCTTTAGTCCTCTCAGACAAACAACAGTGGGCCAACTCTTAAAGCTTTTTGGGCACCCATGAAGAAATTTGGTGGGCAAAAAAACTTTGCACGTGTTCTTTTATCTTTTGCAAAAATTATATTTTCTAATACAGCAATTCTATCAGGCTAGTAGAATTTTTGCTTTCACAAATCCATTGTTAGTGGTGGATCTGTGGTAATTTTTGGGTCTCATCTTAGAGCATATGCGCTGTCTGTTGCGAAACATTTTGTTAACTTACAGTAGGCTTAGAGCCCGCCCATTACTTACTAGTGCTCAGCTTCATTGTCGCTCTTATTTGCTTACTTCTAATTCTTTGGCACGTGTGGGCTTCACTTCCTCTTCTTGGATTAACCCACCTCCCCACAGAAGCATGGACCCATTACTTGTGTCCTTCCACAGCTCTTTTTTAGGTGTTACTTTTTTCTTTTTGTTTAAGCACTTTATGAGAGTTGTGTGTTGTCTTGCTCTTGCCAATGTACACATCTTGCTCACTCCCTGGGTGCTGCTCCCTACTGTTGTCTTCTTTTTCCACCACCTTCTCAGAGCACATTCTCTTGTTCCTTTGCTACCCCCACATTTCTCTGTCACTCCGTCTGCACCCTCCTCTTGTTCATTTCCTGCACCCTTCATGTTGCTTTCCCCCAACCGCATACCCCTTCTGTTGCTTTCCCCACCGTCACTCCCTCTCTGTGTTGTCACCTCTTGTGTTGCTCCCCTCTTCCCCACGTTGCTTCATACATCCCCTCTCATTTATTCCCCTCTCAGTGTCGCTTTCCCTCACATTGCTTTCCCCACCCTATGTTGCTTCCCACCACTAGAACTACTTTTTTTTTTCTAACCAATCCAACTCAGATCTGCAAGCAAAAAAGAAAAAAACAAGCATTGAAAATTCAATAGGTCTTGCCTTTGATTAAGTTAAAGCCATTTGCTTTGCTAATGGTATTGTAGAGCAAAGCAAATGGCTTTAACTTAATAAAAGGCGAGACCTATTGCATTTTCAATGCTTGTTTATTTAAACTAAGCACTGAGCATCGTTCAGCAAGAAACAGTTACAAGCAGCAAAACACATCACAGAGCTTTAAATGAGCAACCCCGGCTTTATAAGCAATTGGCATGCACTCTGTGTTACTTGGTACAGTTAACTTTAAAGTACTGCGAATCCACCTGGGGGTCAGTAAATCAAAGTGCTAATATTCCCATGGCAACTGAATACAAACATCCCCAGAGACCATGTCATTCAAAAGGTTATAACCACCCATAGGATCTTGCTGGCATAGCTAAACAATCTACACTGCATTGTGTTTTTTTTGTTTGCTAAATGGCCTGCAGTGTGTATTCACTCTACAACTGTTTAGCCGACAAAGCTGGTCAGTTAAGAATTAAGACATGCTTGGATAGTAGTCAAAAGCATTACCGCCCTCACTTGTGCAAACAACACACACACATCAAAAGGCTGACTTGCATGAGATTGTTTAAAAGTGCTGGCTTCCAATTTTTTAAAAATGATTGCTAAATCATCCCAACTGCTGTGGGACCTTTTTAAAATGATGTTATTTTGGAGTTTTGTAGCATACAATAAGATGTCTGTCCACAGGGCCTGTTCTGGGCATCCTTTCGGTATAAAAAGGATTTACGCTTTAGTGTGAAATGCTTTCAGAATAGTGCTGGCGTTGCTGCAGTATTCCAGTTCGGGCAGGTACTCTTGTTAACAGTAAAGGTCGGTGAATTGACCACATGATGGCCGCAAGGATATTGTACCTGTTCTGTATGTGTGAACCATGCTATGTTCCTCCTGCTTCTCAGTAGTGTCTCGTAGAGGGAGTGCTGCGGGGCAGTGGGGCGGGGTGGGGGAGGAGTAGGGTGAGTGGTAGTAAACTATGGAAACCGAAAAACAGAGGTAAGTAAACAAATGACGTCAGACGTTTTATGCCCCCCCACCACCCTTTGGTAACATGATCTTACCCCTTGAAAATGGAGCCACTGACTCATTGTCACCAGCCCTTTTGGATTATGAGATTTCCATTCTTAATTTTACTGTTCAACCCAACTCTGAACAAGGCCGTTTAGAGTGTGGCCCACCCACTGCGCGAACCACTTTCTAAGTTGTGCATTGCACATCTGGAAAATACATTTTGACAAATATATAATATAATATGTGCATAAAAGAGAGAGAGAGAATTAATTGCAAACTCAAAATGAATATTAAATCATCACTGCATTTCAGTAAAGTCTATAATCTAATTAAGAATTATCTCCTGCTAGTCGGTAACACGTTACTTTGCTACGTATCGTATAGTGTTATATATACAGCAGCCATTATTAAACCGAAAAAAATTAATTCATTATTTTTTCTATATTCCATTTCCTTTGTCAGAATCATTAATAGAGCATACATCTTATATTTTTGCTTATTTTAAATTGCTTAATAGGTGTCCTTACCTAAAAAATGTCGAACATCTGAAGGATTTCTTATTTTTTATCAATGCTTGTCCTCACTAACTAAAGCCAACAATATTCAGGGATTGTTTCTGTTTGTTTCTTGTGTGCATATGTGATTTCTTGTGTCAAGGGATTTTTTTCTGGGAAATCTGTCATATAAATGCATTCCTTACTTTGACCGACATACGCTGACGAATTTAAATGCATGTCCTCTGAGCCGACAATGTACAGCGGTGCTTAGGAGTCCTAGTATCAAAGCTTTACCATCAGGGGCAACATATGGCTCAAAATTATGGCGGAAGAAATGCATAGAAGCGTGAGCTCATGCTGATTGCTTTGGCACTCGAGCGAACCCAGGGTAAACATGTACTTGATTACGTTCACTATCTGACTGCTTCCCATCTCCTCTGGGATACAGCATGTTATCAAAGACAGCTCAATATGGCACCTTTTCCAGAATTTATATATTACCATACATGGCCAATAAAATAACTTAATTAGTCAAACCCTCGCTGCTCATGCTAAGTGTGATTTGTTTCGCCCACCAGTTCAAATCCTGGTAAAAAACCAACCTAGCCTTCCAAGTCAATAAATTGATTACCATTAAATTGGACAACAATAACACTTGTTAGTTACAGCTCTTAGAAATATCGCAAAGGCGCTATGATGTGCAATATAAAAACCCGTCTTTCCTTTTTTTGCACTTATCATCGCAGAGTGCACATCATCAACGCGCAAATAAAACGAATCATTTAGAGTGTATTAAAATCACACAAAAAACTCATCGTATGTTGTGTGTCAAAGTACTTTTCTGCTTCTTGCACAACCTTTTCTGCTGTTTGTGTCAGAGAAATAACCACTTCGACCAAAGACATTGGTTTGAACATTCCTGATATATTCTTATAACTATTGGAATCGCATTATACTAATGACATGATATATCATTATCTCTTCCACATTCATTTCACAGAGCGGTAATTAACTTTGTATTAATGAGTGTTAGCACGCCAGTGCGCTTCACATCACTAATTTTTGTTCCCTTTGGCAAGAAACTATTAAAGTATTTGGGGCTATCTACCTGCCATTAATGAAATCAGTAGAAAATAAAAAATGTGCTACTTAATGGAAGATAACAACAAAATCACACACCTCACTGAAGCACTGGATTTTGCATTTCCCAATCATCTACACAACCACCACAGTGCTCACTAGAACCTACTCACTGTGATTAGTGTATGAGTAAGTGTGACTTACTCTTCTTGTCCTCCTGGCTTACTTCTGAAATGCATGAGCACAACAGAAGTGAGTAAAATCAAAATCATTGTGAACAGAGCCCTCTGAAATTAAATAAAGGACAGCACTATACCTGACAAATGACAAAAATCTGAAAGCAGCACTCCTGAACGCTGTTGAAAAAAATCCACTTGGAATTTTGGGTGACTTCAACTTAAATTTGCTTCCAAAGTGAGGCTGTGGGACTCATTGGACTCTTTGGCGGCAACATTGTTTGTTTAGGGCTGCATTTCCTCTGACGCTGAATGTTGCAAAGTGACCCCTTTTTGGGTGGTCACCTCCAGTTTTCATTTTTTGTTTGGGACTCATATGCTGGTAATCTGAAACTCTAAAACTGGGAGAGTGCCAAGTGCCCAGTGCCAATTATATGTGTTGTGACCCCTAAATTTGTCAAAATTGTCTTAGAACCTAAATGGTACATTAAGCATTGCTAAATAGGATATGATGCAGAAATAAACCCATTGGCCTGGAAAGTTAAATGTCACTTGAGGGCAGCAGCACCTATTGTGCCATCCTTTGCAATGACTGTAAAAATAAAACCTTCAGGCCTACCCTGTGTCACCTGACAACAAGAGCTTGAACCCTGCTGCCCAGGTTTGTCAAAGTCACCTTCTTGTCTGGTAGGGAAACCTATTTTTAAATAGTAAAGAATTCACTCGTAAGCACACTTTGCTGTTCACAAGGTAGCGTGCATACTATTTAAGACTGGGGCATGTGTGACATTAGCAGTGGCATGTTCCCCCGGTGACTAGGCTTAAAATGGTATTGCCATAGGCCAGGCTGTACCTGGTACACAGGAAAAGATCATACTTCTAGAAAGTTACTTTCCCCTACCTGAAGCTGCTAGAGGCGAATTTGCATTAGCTTTCCAGTAACTGCTCAGCATGTATTTGCTCTGAATTTCACATGAAAGAGGTGCCAAAACTGCTTCCAAAGCAAAGAGAATGGCCTGTGTGTAGGGAGGTATTCTCTACCCCTGGCAGAAAGACCAGAAGGTGTGTGCCAGAAACTTAATTAACTTCGAGGGGCATTCCCTGTAACAAACTAATGTTAGATGACAGTTAGAAAGCCCCAACTTTTAGCCCCATGGCCAGGCCGGCACAAAACCCAGTGGGTGGGATGAAAGCTATTCCCAGAACTGGTTTTAAATGTCTGCAGAAGAGGGGTTGTTCATTGCCCTTGCCACACCTCAGTGTAGGGAATAAGGTTCGGCACAAGAGGAAAAGGCTTTCCCCATGTTGAATTATGAAATTGAGGGGCACTGCTGAAAAACTCAGAAAGGGTGCCCTCGAAAACTTTGACTCCATTGCTTACAGACTGCCCAGGATTTATCTCCACCCACTAGCTGGTACCAGGCATAAATGCGCGCACCCCACAGCACCTCCTCAGATTACTTACTGGAACTGCAGAAGATCAGAAGAGAACAGGAACTGCTGCCTGTGGCCTGAGAGGAGCCTTGAAGGACTTACCTGCTCCTCCTTGTACCGCAGAAAAAATGGATCTAATGGTCAGTTAGATGGCTTCCTGTTTGGATACAGGAACAAAAAAAGATGCAGGAGGTCTTTTCCTGGAAATGCCTAGCTGACTATCGGCAACAGGTCCTGAACTGGACTTTGCTGTTGCCTGACACCCAGATAGTCTTTAGGTGCCCTCCTCTGAGGTCTTCAGGGCCTTAGAAGTGTACTTCTGTGACTATTTGGGCACCTAAATAAAGTTTAGCAAATTTGAAAAACATTTTCACCAGAGCTTCAGGGGACCTGTGTGTAATAGTATTTGATCCACAGGTCCACTGTGTCAGATTGAATTTCAGTTTTATCCTGGTCAAGGCTACTAGCTCCTCTAAAAAAAAAGACTAACTCCCATTCTTCTTTGGACAAAGTTCCAGTGAGTAATCTCCAAACCTCCAGGCTTTCAGCAGGACCAGTCTGCTTCAAATATTCACCCTTTGATTACACAGCAGAAGCTGCAACTTAAGTGACGGCCCCCACAGGGAGGATTTTTATTCTCAAAAAGGGACAAAGTCTTTTTCTGCATTGGAACTTAGAAGCTTTTTCAAACTTTTTGCTCTGATACTTTCACCAAGACCAATCACTTATTGTTTCCTACCAGGGATCGCTTGTGGTTAACTTTAAATTGCACCTAGATCCCAGACTACCTCTTCCACAGACTATCATTGAAGCTTTGTGGTTTTTAGCACAATTTTCACTTTGCTACAAGATCACCTCACAACACTGATTAGTCTGTTTTAGTCTTTCATGAAATGCTTTGCTTTTAAATGGGAAGGTTGAACTTATGTTGTGCTGTCTTTTGAATTTCAATTGTAATTCAAGAAACAAAATGCAGAGGATCGAAAAGCATGAGTCCAAATTTCCCTGCATCAAGGGTTGGTGGCGAAAAAGCATTAATCTATCCCTACTCTACCACTAAGTAGCATTCCTATTTAAGCATCTTCAGAAAGGAAAAATAAAATGTGTCAGCATGTGGAGCCTTCCTAAGAAGTCTTTCCACAATAATGGGTCATGTAGCATAAAACTACTGAGACAGAGCTTGCTCTAAGATGCTCTCTCTCTGAAGGCAGGAAAGAAGTGGGCACTTTCCCTACTTTCAACATCCCAATATCTCAGGTATCCCTCCCAAGAATCTTTGCGGGGCACCCCATCTGCTCTGGGTACGATCTTAAAGATAGTTTTCCATGGGATAACGGTGTACGTAGGTTGAAACAAGTTGACCTTGGTTCCCAGGCCTTCTCCTGTGTGAAACACAACAGCCTTCCTTTATGACTCAAGTTTACATTGTAACTTCTTCTCTCCTTGGCTTACTAATAAAATAAGGACATTATTCTATCTAACAAGAGCGCTTCTTTCACCTGCAACACAAAACGTGAGAAAGAACAAGTTCACACACATGAAATTCAGCTATTAATTCTAAAGCAAGAGTTTCCAGGGAAATACATTTCAAGCCTAGGAGATTCAGCTAACATAAGAAACCAGCATATGAACTTTACGAATTTGCATAGGAATATAAGGCACATTCAATTAATACATTTACCCACATGTAAAATGACACGATTATTAACTCTTTTTAGTACATCAATAATTGTCGTTATCACAACACAAACTCTTAAAGTTATTGTTTTCTGCTTGTTACCTTCACTTTCTACGTTAACTCTCCATGTTACTTTTCAATAGCCTAGGCACATCATGTTTCAGGTTAATATATCTCACAATTCTAATACCTCAGGTTAATACAACAAAAGATTATATGCAGGTGCACTCTACACATATGATTATATTGCACCCCTACAACAAAATGTGATTTCCGCTGCATCAATGTTGTGATGTGTTTGCAGAGGTACAGTATTGGAGAAAACTATACGCTGTTGTCTGGCAAACAAAGATGGTAGATTCAAGCTCTACATTCAAAATCATAAGGAGGCTGCTGCCACACACTCTGCTGCACAAGTCCAGAGCATTTGGAGAAATCCATTCTAATGAATAGTGTATTGCACTAGAATCTTGACTGTGTGTGCAATGTCAACCTATTAGATTTCTGCAGGAATGCCCCCATTAACAGAAATGTATAGGTTAGTAATTCCACTATCTTGCCATTTCCTGCTACTGAGTTTTAGCCAATATACCTTGAGGAATACCACTCCAGCAAAACAGCCATATTGTGCATCACTGGTGACATTGCAATATGTCTTTTGCTTTTTTATAATAAACCATGTGGTCCCATATTGCACTGGTGAAACAGACGTCCTTTGTCTGATGGCTTCATCAATGGCTTCCTCCACTTTAAATGTGTACTATTGAACCATTGTTTTTCCTATATTTGCGAACTGATATATGGCTTTAGTAATCATATGTGCAATTGCTGTTCATGGAAAGATTATATGTCTTCCGATTACCATAAATGTCACACATGGAGTTGCCACTTGCAAGGCTAATGGCATGCATGTCCCAAACTGCTGTAACACACCATTACTATTGCCTCGTGCAAATATATTAATTGATTTGGTGCTATTGTGGGGGCAGAGAATTGCACTTTCCAAATTAACATAACTTGGGTAGAATTTAATCGAGTTTGCCATTTCTATTTGATTAAGTCTCCTAGAAATATGTTGCTTTCCACATGACAAGTTGCATTTTACTGCAAATACAAATATATCAACTACCAAAAATCTCTACGTATTGAGAGGCAACCATATTTTTGATATTTAATTTTCTTAGTCGAACCCTGGTACATTGCAATATTCTGGAATCTAGTGTCTAATTTGTAATTTGTATAAGAATAATTGACGGGATCAAGGTATCGCTCAGAGGCTCACGACTGGCATTGCTGAAGCTCTGGGTGCTGAATGTCAAAGCTGCCTAGTCTTCATTCAACCCCATGCCTTATATTAATCCGCATCAGAAAGTCCCGTCTGCTTTATCTCATTCCTGCATGTTATCTTTTATCCCTGCTTTCTCCCCTCACTATTTTTTGTCTTCCTCTCCCTCTTTCCTTCTCCCTTCTGTGTTTTTCTCTCTTTGACTGTGGACGGGTTCAGAGTGGCCTTTAGTCAAATCAGGCAGAGTTTGATGGGATGGTCAAATAGATCAATGTGTGGGCCTTTTTTCTTAGCAGTTGTAGGCCGGTTTTATGACCAGGTGGGTCAGTTTCTACTGTTGATGTCCCTGATAGAACCCCTTTTTTTTTAGCTGTTTCCTTTTCTAATGGGGGACCTTTCATTTGGTGCCTGGGCTTATCTTTTGTCCCAATCCAACCCTAGATCTGGATCAAAGTCTGTTGAGTAAAAATAAGTGCCAGACCAACATATGAGTGCCCCTGGGCTCGACCTGCAACCACAGGCTAAAATTTAGCACCGATGGAATCCTGCACTGCCACAGAGAAGTGACAAATGAAGCAGTGGAGAACAGCTGATGATCAGAGTGGAGCTAAACATTAAGGGGCAGATTTATCATTATTTCACCCAGAGCAGCAAGCCACCTTGCTGCGCTGCATGAAAGGCAAAGGGCAGAAATATGCTGTGTTTAATATGATATTCCCATTCCTATGGTTTCCTTGTGCTGGGGCACAATGTGCTGCGTAGCATGAATGCAGGCACCTTTGTGGCGTGGTGCAAGGGTACCTGCATTGCAGACAGGATTGATTTTGTTTAAGAAGGGACACTTTCCTGCACAAAATCAGTCCTCTAAGGCATTTTCCTCTTCATATGTGTGCTGAAGAATGCAGCACGCAAAGGAGGAGGAAAAACGAGGATAAATAAAGATATGTTTCCATATTATGCCTCACCTGGGAAGCATACATTTTCACACATTCCAAGGTCTACCAGTAATGGTGAAGTCAGGGAATGTGCCAAAATCCCTGGGAGGATGCGTGGGAACACCCCTGCTCCACCCATGGAACACCTCCCTGGGACAGAGAAATGCAACACAGCGATTTGCACTGCGTTGCGTTACTCTAGATTTATCAAGCCACACAGGGCCACTTAAGGTGGCCTTGTGTAGCTTGATAAATCTGATCTAGTAGTTGCAACGGCACAAGGGCGACGCAACTCAATGAAAAATCCACCCTTAAGACTTGGGCAGCACTTTTGATATATGTGAAGTATAAATGTTGACGTGCTAGTGGGACTGGCCATGGTGGAATACATTGTACCTCAGATACAAAGGATATATATTTTATGATTTCAGACATAAAGTCATATCAATGATCCCCAAAAAGTGACTCCTTGAAGAAATTCTGCCTCTAGCAAAGGGCTGAGATCATAACTGACAACATAAGCTTTAATTTGGCCACGAAAGTGAGATCTGGGACATTAGGTGAGAATTTTTCACTAATCTACAACATTTCAACATGCTACTCGTCTCTATCCTTTGCTAAGTTTTATAATGTGGTGTTAGAGGGCCTTTATGTAGTGTACATCTACTAGTTGCTTGGGCGCCCTTTAGTTCTTTTCATGTCAAATGAGTTGTGCCTGATTGGCAAGTACAGTGTTTTTCTTTGCCGACATTTGTTATTTGTTGTGTTTGTTTACAATGCTCTTGATTGACAAATACATATTTCTGTTTATTTACTGATTCGTTTGTTACAGCTTCATTACTGCTTTGTTTGTTCACGCTTTTAGCTTTTAATTGTTTTCATTGCCTAATCAATGTTCTGATTATCTTTATTATCGTGATATGTCTAGACTCAGATTTCCATGCCAAATTAGTTGTTTTGCAGAAATAAATCATAAACATAGACAGGGTTGAATTTGCAAATTGGTTCGGATTTTCCCTATTTGCATGTTTGCATATCAGGTTCATTTTGGACAGGTGGTTCAGATGCTCATTAGACACATACTATTTATTACTAAGTGCTCCTTTCATTTGGAAAAGCTTAGCTTATTTCCAAACATTAGTTTAGATATGTTATTTTGTCTTTGTTTTCTTTCATACATTTTTGGTATGTAATCAAAATGAAATCACTTTTTTATAATTCTACGTTTGGTCTTCATTTGGATGCAAGATATGACTAAGCATTGTAACTACTGCCCTCAAGGTCTAATAGTGTTAAGTGAAGGATATTATGTTATAAAAGTATATTAAATATGAACTGCCATATACTTACTTTATTGCAAGAGTATACATATTCTATCCAGTATGTTGTCTCATTTGTAAGGATGTCGAAAATAAGTCATTTAATTAAATTATTGTGCATAGGTTTAATTATAAATGAATTCAACCAAAAAGTTTTTAAAAAACGTTTATCTTGCTGCTTTTTGAAGTATCAATCACGTGTGCAGTACATTTGCAAATATGTAAGACCTTTTCGGTAGGACAGTGACTCGGTAACTGTTTAAATAGCTAAATAGAAGGCAAAAACGAATAATACGAGCTCTGTTATTTTCACCCCCAATGGCCAACTCGAAGAACAATAAATGGTTTGCAGGGTGACTCATTTCAGTTTCTTGTTATCTTACAATGCCAAGACTAAGGGGCAAAAAGTGAAGGAGGGAGGGTAGATGTACAGCATAGGTTTTGTTTAGTGAGGGTACATGCAAACAGGGAGTGAGCAAAGATGGATGCTCACCAATAGGTGATAGGTAAATGAGGCTTTCTTTTCCTTCCTTCCTTTCTCATCCTTTCAAGTATCCTTGTGTCTTTTGATGGGAAAGATCGATGCGCTGTCAGTAAAGAAGCCCGCAATATTGGCTTCTTCTGCCTTCAAAACATCAGGCGTTATTACAGGGCATCTATCCAACACATCACTTTCATTATGCTGGATAGAAACTCTGGGGCATATTTATCATTAAATTGCATCGTCCCTGTGACACGCAAGGAGGCACAATGGCAGCGCAACTACTAAGTCAGATTTATCAAGCCACACAAGGCCACATAATATGGCCCTGCATGTTTTGATAAATCTAGAGTAACGCAGTGCCGTGTAAATCGTTGCATTGTGTTACTCTGCCACAGGGAGGCATCCCATGGGTGGAGTGTGGTTGTTACCACGCATCCACCTATGGATTTTGCTGCATTCACAGATTTACCATTACTGGTAGATCTGGAATGCTTGAAAATGCTGCACCTCCCCAGGTGAACAACGAGGAGAAATATCTTTATTTCGCCACTTTAATTCCTGTTTCTTTTAGAGGATTGTTTTTGTGCTGGAATGTATCCCTTCCTGCATAAAAACAATCCTGTCAGCTACGCAGGCACCCTTACACCATGACTAACCCTGGGCGTAGTTCGCGAAGTAGCTCTATGTGTAGCTACGCAAAGTGCACTTCACACTACGCGAGCTACGTGTAGCACTTCGCGAACTGCGTAGTACCCTGTTCGCACTGTGCCAGATGCCGTTTTCAATGATTGCACAGTGCAGACAAGCATCCGGCACTGTGCAATCATTGAAAACGGCATCTTGCACAGTGCGAGCTGTAGTTTTCTGCCGCTCGAGTAGATTTTTACTTGAGTGGCAGCTTTCTCAATGCGAACTGGTAGTTTCTCATTGCGAGCGGTTGCGAGCATACGCGACCACTCGCAATGAGAAACCTGACCTCCCCGCGTTGAGAATCTCACCAGGTTTATTTTCCACGCTCGCGATTGCCAACTTGATGTTGCTGATCGCGAACGAGGAAAAAGTCTCGCCGGGATGTCATTTTGCTTGCTTGCGGTCACCCATTTGACGTTGAGGACCGCGAGCAAGCAAAAATTGACCGCTGCACTATGCAACGCTACGCGTGTTTGCACTGTACTACGTGCAATTCGCGTAGTGCGAAGTAGCGCAAACTTCGCAAACTACACAAGCGTAGCGTAGTGCTTTGCCCAGGCTTAACCATGACACAAAGGTGCATGCATTGGCGCTAGGCAGCACATTGTGCTCCAGCGTAAGTAAAATACAGGAGTGCTTCGTAATATAGTAAACACGGAGCATTCCTGTCCTTTCCCTTGCAAGAAGCTTAGCGAAGCAAGTTGGCTCGCTTCGCTGCGCTGCACTGCATGAAATATTGATAAATCTGCCCCTCACTGAAAAAAACTGAATAGTGTCATCAACTAACCGAAAGCAAATTTGCCATTGGTGGCTTCCTCAACACAAGAAACCCATCTAGACCCTCATTACCAATAAAACCAAACACAACATGGATTAAATGACTTTATGATCAATCACATTTGAAATCACCTCAGACTCCATTGTTCACTTCAGCTACTCAATGGACAGGCTTTTCACAAATGCCTTCAGTCAATCCTCGCCCCCTGCAGCTACAACTGCAAATGACTCCATGCATCTGCCTAAGCCCTACATAACTGAAAGAGACAGTACATAGGCCAGGCTTCACCAACGAGTAGCTTGTGAGCTACTGGTAACTCTCCAGCTGCTTTACAGTATCTATCCTGTGTGCAGCCCTGCCAACTAAAGTAGAACCTTTTTGATTGGCCACATTTATATGCACACCAAATTTGAAATGTGTGTAGGCTAGACGGAAATGTGTATATTTTCAGAAACTCATAGGCTGATGTTTGGAAAAACTGGTTGAATTTCCAAAATATATTTATAGCTGATATGGAGTAATAAATCATGTGGTGTTGGGGACACGTATTGCTAATATCACTTTGGTGTTAGGGGCATTGTAGCCATTGCTACCATGTGTTACCCATGTAAAGACATTCCATATTCCAAATATTTTTTTTTATATGATTACTGGCAACACTGCCTGATACACTGAGGTGATCACTACTGGTAATCTTGCATAAAGTGGCACTAATGTAATCTTGTGTGATGTGGTCACAATTGCAATACAAATAAGATGAGGATGATTTTAATTGAAAATAAGTAGCTCTTACTACAAAATAGGTTGGAGATCCCTGCAATAGACATACGTCATCCACTATGCTATGCCCCATTCAGAAATCATATAGTTTTATTGGTAATGTCCTTTGATATTGACAAGCACTGCCTAAGAGAAAAAAAATAATACTCAATCGCTGTTAACATTTAATCCTACCCTTGAAATGAAAAACATAAAGAAAACACACACACATGCATGCATGCACAGACACACACACTCAACAGCAACCTGTATCATCAGAATTACTGCAAACATTACTTCTGAGCAACAATTGGAGACTCTGAGCATTTCATTTCTTTCACAAACAGCTGTAGAGCTCATTTTATAGTACAGCAAGATAGGCTAACAAAGATCATGTGCTTTTAAAGTTGTCTGTTTCTTAAACCCATCAACTTGAACATTAGTAAGCCATCATATTTACTGCTGCATTTCTACTCATTTCACAATATCAGTGCCCTCGAATATTCTCTTTAATAGATTACCCAAAAGTCCAAGCACATCCCCTGCTGTGCTGCTATTTATTTCTTCCATTTCTTCTGGTTGACATTTATTTTTATCTTAGATGTCTGCAAAAGTAATTCTCCCCGGTTCCTATTGATGTGCTTGAGTGGCTTTGCTTACAGATTGTAAAAAGGCACAGTGTGTGCAGCGAAGCCTCTTTGAAACATTGTTAGAAATGGGTGTCTCTAGCTGGAAGTGGCTTGCACCCTGTCCAAGTAGAGACCCTTATTCTAATCATGCTAAGAGAGTTACACACCCAAGATAACCCCTGCTCACCCCCTTGGTAGCTTGGCACGAGCAGTCCGGCTTATCCCAGAGACAATGTGTAAAGCATTTGTACATAAACACACAATAACACAATGAAAACACCACAAAAATACACCACACCAGTTTAGAAAACTAAAGAAATCCAACATGCACAAGTCAAGAAATCACTTTTCGAAGGTTCAAAATAGTTCAGTCCATAGGAAACTATGGATGCCTCACTTTTATCTGTACCCGGGATGCTTCAAAATCGATGACGAAAATAGGCGCAGTTGAGGTGAGGCACCGGAAAAGCAGAGCGATCCATCTGTTCCTTACTGCAGCGCAGGGTATGTGATGCATCGGTTCCTTACTATCAGGGGAGGTGATGCGTTGGTTCCTTACTGTGTGGGAAGGTGTTGCATCAGCTTCCGGACGCGCTGCCTCAGTTCCTTACTGCTGGGCAACGTCGATGAAGAACTTGGCGCACCGGTGCGATGTGTCAAAAATCCAGATGTGCTGGGTTGATGTGGCGGTGGTGAAATAGGCGCTCCATCAATTTCCCAGCCACAAATCTGGTGATGCATTGATTTCTTCAGCCACACAGCAGGGCCTACGTCAAAGTTGGAGCGGGTGCCTCGGACTTCGGAGACACGGTGCTCAGGGCTCGGGCTGTGGTGATCTTTCAACCTCACGGCAAGTGCTGTGTCGATTCTTCGACCGCACCATGGCAATGAGATTATTTTTCAGTCGCACAGCAGTGCTGTGTCAGGAAAAACAGGCACCGAAGGTCGATGCGTGGATCTTCTTGAGTCCTTTGCAGCAACACCACCTCCAAGGATCCAGAACTGGAATTGGCACCACTTGGCAGGTCCGAACTCCCAGTAGAGCAAATCAGGTGCTGCAGCTGAAGTCTTCAATGTGCCTGAGACTTCTTAACAGGAAGTAAGCACACACAAACCCTTGGAAAACCTTGGCAAGCAGGATACAGAAAGCAAAGTCCAGTCCTTTCACTGCCCAAGACAGAAGCAGCAAGCAGTAGGCCAGCACAATACAGTAACAAGCAGAGTAGCAGTACCCCTCCTACAGTTTCTCCAGCTCTTTTTCTTGGCAGATTCTCCTCTTAGTCCAGAAGTGTTCTGAAGTTATGTCGTCCCAGCTCCAAGACTTATTCCAGTTTCTGCCTTTGAAGTAGGCACACTTCAAAAGAAAGTATTTCTAGGGCACAAGACCCTGCCTTTACCTGACCTGGCTCCGGACACACTACAGGGGGGTGGAGACAGCTGTGTGTGAGGACAGGCACAGTTCTGTAAAGGTGTCAGAGACAACTCCTCCCACCACTCTTGCTCAGGAAGACCCATCAGCCTAGTGATGGGCCATCAGGATATGCAGGGCACACCTCAGCTCCCTTCGTGTGACTGTCTAGAGTGAATGCACAAACAGCCCAACTGTCATCCTCCCTCAGACATGGATTCCACAGACTCCATCATACATGGATTCCTCAGGCAGGCAGAGGCACAGAATGGTAAAGCAAGCAAATGCCCACTTTCTCAAAGTGGCATTTTCAAACATGCAAATGAAAACCAGCTTCACTAAAAGATGTACCTTTAAATTGTGAGTTCAGGGACCCCAAACTCCAAATCTCTATCTCTTCTCAATTGGAAGTTACACTTGTAAGAGGTTACAAGGCATCTCTGATAATAACCTATGGGAGAGCTAGTCCTTGCATTAGTGAAAAAACAAATTAGCAGTATGTCACTATCAGGACATGACAAACACACCAGTACATGTCCTACCTTTCAAATACGCTGCACCCTGCCCCTAGGGGTACATTGGGCCTACGTTAGGGGTGCATTACATGTAGTAAAAGGGAAGGTTAGGGCCTAGCAAGTGGGTACACTTGCCAGGCGGACATGGCAATGTAAAACTGCACAAACAGACACTGAAGTGGTAGGTTTGAGGTGTGGTTGCAGGGCTACTCATGTGGGTGGCACAATTAGCACTGCAGGCCCACTAGTAGCATTTGATTTCCAGGCCCTGGGCACACACAGTGCACTGTACAAGGGACGTATCTGTAAATCAAATATGCCAATCATGGATAAACCAAACACCATTACAATTTAGACGGAGAGCACATGCACTTTAGCAGTGATTAGCAGTGGTAAAGTGCCTACCCAATCATGGATAAACAAAACACCATTACAATTTAGACAGAGAGCACATGCACTTTAGCAATGATTAGCAGTGGTAAAGTGCCTAGAGTCCTAAAGGCAACAAACACAGGTAAAAAAATAGAAGGACGTAAGCAAAAAGTTTAAGGATAACCCTGCAAAAAGGACCAGGTCCAACAAACATGTATTCAGTACTCCATGTGTAAATAAGACAAAGAAAATATGGAAGTAAATGCACAACTTTGTATTAAGTCCTATACTTTTCATAGGGATGTTCATTAGGCCTTGTCAAGACTCACTGTTAACAACGGGGTTGTCAATAGAGAAATTCAAAATATGCCAAAGACCAACATTAAAACATGTCATGATTGTCTGTTAGCTTTTTGTCCATCAATAAAACGTTCTCAATACTTTCATTCAAGCTTATAAGATTGCCTTGTCATTATCAACTATTGGTTGACCATGGCACAACTGCTGCCCTGATCCTCTTAGACCTCTCAGCAGCATTTGATAATGGGTCACATACTCTTCTGATGGGAAAACTGCATGAAAATGAACTTCACTCAAAAACTCTGCAATGATTTAAGCTCCTTTTAAAGAAACAGACCTCAGAAAGTACAACTGGGTTCTTTTACATCTAACCCAAAAATAGTCAATTGAGGAGTCCCACAGGGATCATTGCTGAGCCCAACTCTTTTCAATGTGTATGTCTCGCCATTAGCCAGGATTGGGGATTCAACATCTGCTCTTATACAGAAGATACACAGTTGATGATAGCAATATGGGTAAGACACGAGAACATCAGAGATCATTTGTGTGACTGTCTATCAGAAACTGCGAATTGGATGACAAAGCACTGTCACAAATTAGATGCAGAAAAGTCAGAAATACTACTCTGTGAGGTGTGGGCACACTTAATCTGGGATTCATCTTGGTCGCCTATGCTGTTAGGAACAGCACCAGGGCACAAACGGGTTGTGAAAAATCAAGGAGTCCTGGTAGATAGTAAATTATCCATGCAAGATCAAGTAAAGAAAAAATGCAGCAAATGTTTTGCCATTTTAAAATTGTTAAGGAGACTTTTTAAGTGGATCCCGGACAACTGGAAGAAAACTATAGTTCAGACTTTTATAACAAGTAGACTGGACTACAGGAATGCCTTGTATGTTGGCATGGCAGATTACTTGTTTTCACGACTGCAGGTTACTCAAAATGCAGAAACCAGGGTAGTCTGTAACAAGGACAAGTTTAGCTCGGCATCAGTATATATGGAGATGTTACACTGGTTGCCAGTGCGCTAAAGGGTGAAGTTTAAGTTCCTGTGCCATGCGCATAGAGCAATACATAAGACTGGGCCTAAAATTCTGCAAGACATAGCTGAATTCTTTTCTTTTTCACAAGAATTGAGATTCTGTAATCTTTCATTAGTCAAAACCAGGCAAATAAAGAAAGTCAGAGCAGGAGGTCCTCTTTCCCATACCAGGCAGTTGTACAATGGAATATATTTCCATTAGACCTACGGGTCACTAAAGACCATTTGCGGTTTAGGAAGAAGCCAAAAACGTGGATGTTTAGAATATAATGCTCTTGGGGTCCTCACTAATAAATGCCTTCAGAAACGTAAGGGGGTTATACTAGCGCCTTGATAGCCCATCGGAACGAGTGTTGTGCTCTATAAATATTGTAAATAAATAAATAAAATATCAATAAAGCACACTGATAACAATTCAATAGATGTAACAGTACTCATTTGACCTTCACCAAGTTGCAGATTCAGCTTTAGGACCAACCACTAGACATACCAGCATCACCAAAGCCGATATACAAAAGCCAAGTGAAATCTCCCCCAAGGGATGCCTATAACTCCTTGGTAGATTACGGGCAACTTTTGAGGGCAGTCACTGGGGGGCTGCTGTAACCTCTGCACCTACAGCAAGACTTGCAGATATTGCTGGTGGTGCTCCTGCCCATTCTGGGGCACTACAAAGGAACAATATGCAAATAATGTCCTGCAGGGTCTTATGGTGTGATCCAGGGGGCAGGGCTGAACTAAGGCCCAGATTTACTGAATACTCATGCAACACAGCACAGCAGCCATAAATGCTGCACTGCATTGCATGAGAAGGAAAGATCAGGGGAGCACCATGTTTACAGAATTATGTAACTCTCCTACCCTCTCCTTAGCGCCGGCATTCAATCAGGCAGCTGTGCGCCACACAAATACCTTTGCACCATAGTGCAAGTGTGTCTGCGTGAGTCTAGCGTATGTTTTGCACTGGAATTATACCTTTGCAGTACAAAATAATATGCTTAGACCAGCTTTAAAACTTTTCCCACTTTGTATGTGTGCTGTTCAGTGCAGCACAAATGCAAAGTCGTAAACAAGAGGAGAAATAAAATTAGTTTTCAATGATAGCGCCCATTTGAAATGGGTGCTATTTTTTTACACAAAACCCTGTCTACTATTTTTAGTAAATAGGGTTTTGCGTCAAAAGCCTTGGGTGGTTGCATGGGAATCCCATGCACCACCATTGGAATGCCCTCTTGGTGCTAAATGAGGCAAAGCAGGGCTATTTGCGTCTTTGCATTGCTTTCAAGTGATTTTCTAGCACAAAACAAGCGAATAGGAAGAAAAGATTGTGGGTCAATTTTCGACACTTTCATGATGAAGATACAGAATAAATCTTAGTACATATACCCCTAAAAGCATCAATGCAGCCTCCCAAGTGTTTTTAATATGGTGTTGCCCCACAGGGCACCTACAGCCTCCTTTCGCATTGTAGGCTGGGAGGGGAACCCATAGGCCTCCATGGACCAAGGCAGCTCCTCACAGGCAAGCAGAATCTCTGTGCGGTCTGCGGGAGCCAGCACATCTTTCCTTTCTTTCCTTTCTTCTGGGTCTCCAGCATGAGTGGGAACAGGCTGTGTTGTGGTTCCTGCCATCGGAATAAACCTGTGATTCTGGATGGGCAATAACTCGCTTAATCTCTTCAACTGCTCCCAGCGCCTTGAGACCCTTAGGGGTGATTAGTTCGTGCTTTACAAGTACCGGGGTATTATACAAATAGTATCAAGTTATATTTCATCTGCAGTGAGATTTTGAGTGCTTTATGTGGGAGGGAGCACCCCACTAACTTATAAGACTGTATCTTGCTAGGCCAAGGCACAGTTCAACGCAAAACCTTGTTCAACTCCAGTATCTATGGCACAAGCAGCAGCCTTTACCCAAGAGAAATATGGCTGGGATGAAGTAGCGCCAACCAACTTTTAAGTCAAGTAGCAAAGCAATACATTCCCAAAACAATTTAGAGAAACGTAATAGTGAAATTATACAATAATTTTAAATATCGGTTGTAGGGATGTACCAACTTGAATTAGCCATATAGTAATGCTATAAACATCTAATTGCATTCAAGGAGTTTCGAGGAGATTGAGGTGGATCAATCCCTAATACTGCCTTTTCAATGATGTATGTTACCAAAACAACTTTTCTTCTGGTGTACAACAACAATTAAGGAATACATATTCCCTCACTTAGAACTTATATCAGAATAAACTTTGACAGCTTTTCAAACTTAATAAACCCCAATCTCGGGAAGATCAGTTAAAAATAATTTGGTTTTCAAACGTCTTTGTGTGTGTGCTGTGTCCAGGGTAGAGATTGTGACAGAAGCTGTTGACATGAGTCAAGTGTATTGCTGAGTCTATTGGTTTTCATTCTCTGGAAGGTGAATGGAAAGATGTTACATAGCTCTGACAGGCAGTTTACCATCTTGTCAGGTCAGCAGAGGCTTTAGCCTCCATTCAGCTGGTGGAGGACGGTCCGCCATAAATTTAGATTGCGATGATCTCACTTTCTTTAGAAAAGTCGCTGATGCAACATTTGCTCTGAAGGCGTAAGACTTTGCCAAGTGGGAGTCATGATGCTTTGGCCTCTCTCACCAAATTAATTTGTGTTTAAAAAAAGAAAATCCAAACCTGGAATCCCATTTTGCAAACAAGGAAAACAATGACCCTGATGTGTAGGGAGATTTCTCCCTTCACTTTGAGGGCAATATTTCATTTCCCTGCCTGAAAGAACCATGGCTCAAATGGCAGCTTCATGCAACAATATATAGTGGTGGTCGCCCTGCCCTAAACAGGGTTGGGTGACTGTCACCATGAGCTGATGGCTTGGTGCTGGAGAGGTGGCCAGATCAAGGCTTTCCTGTAGCAAAGACTGCTGGAGCTCAGCTGCAAGAAATCTTGCACGTTCCCCACTTCAAAATGGAGCACAATTTGGAAGAATGAGGATTGGTGAAGCATCAATATATTTTAGTTCAGCCTCTCTCCCAAAGTCTAACCCCTTTCTTTTCTATCAGATCGATCTTATTTCACCTAAATACATGGCATTTTTTTTTTTAACTGAGTTTTATATAGCGTGAACTTGACCCTAAGGTATCGGGTATCAGAGCGCTTTACAGGAGCCCTAGTTGTGTTACATGAGGAGTCCTGAGGACACATTCATTTTTGTTAGGCACAGGGAGATTAAGTGATTTGCCCAGAATCACAGGATGTTGCGCATCTTTGCCGAGACTCGAACCCCGGTTCCCAAATTGGAGGTCGACCGCTCTTGCTGTTAAGCCAACTCCTCTCCCAATTGGTTCAGCAGCCAGCACTTGCTACAATTTTATGCTTTGATGTCTGTCTATTCCAGTTAATAAACACGTTAATGTATTATGTGAAGTATGATTTACCTTGAACCCACCAATAACTGCTTTTTCTTGGATATACAGAAGAAGGGGGGGGGGTGCTGTTTATTTCCTGCTGATTTAGGCAAAGATGCATTCTTATTTTCTGGTTTTCTCTTCTCTTCTTCTTTCTTCAATTTCTCGCCTTCACAGCTGTTCCTCTTTTTCATCATCCTCCGTTTTCCTTCGTGCGTTTCTCTTTCATTTTGTACTCATCCTGTGGTCCAATTAGTATACCAATCTGCCATTTTTCTTCTACTGTAAGTCGGTGGCCTTGGATCAAAATGACATGTTTTCCCTTTAGCGCTTCAGCAATTAGTAAATTGGAAAGTTGGTTGATTATGTCTCACCATTATTACTTCACCTTGTTCTCTAAAATACACAGATGGCTCCTATATATTTACTGATATAATAATATGTGCTTTGCATAAAATGAATTAAATACATGCATTTTGCATACGTGTATAGTCAGATGCAGTAGTTGAATGCAGTTAGCACATTAGAACTGGTGCCAAGGAAAACATGAAGCTACAAAAGCGGTGTTCAAAATGTGACAGCCAACAGTGTACCTCACTTCAAATCAAAAACATTTCAGAGTACAAACCACACTCTCATTCCCTTCTGTTCTTCCATGGCCATTCACAAACGTGCCAATTAAACGAAAAAGTAAACAATCAGAATAAAATAGCATATAGTTGCAAGCTAATCTGTTGTGAATTTTCCTAGTGGGGGGAAACTCCAGACAACACTCCCACAAATTTCGAGCAGTGGGAATACGGGCAGTTTAGCCCATCAGCTCCTGCAGGATGATGTGGTATGTGTTTTGAGTACGCAAGTAGGCGGAGTTCAGAAATATCAACTTCTATACGTTTCCCCACCATTTCATAGCCAAGGACATCGACGGTCTGAGGGGGTGAGTAACCATGCCGTGTCTGCTATGTAATTGGCAATACTCACCTAATCCCGTATTCCCTCAATTAGTCCCTCACTCAGATGGATTGAAAACCATGCAGTAATGAAATTAATACAACTATATACCCATCTAATTCATTGATTTTTTGTTGTTGTTGCAGCTTTTAGTTAAAAGTTTTTTTTCCTCAATACTCATTTGTCCTTCCTTCATTCCGTTCCGACGCACAAATGTTTGCCTGCTCCGTGACAGGAGTTCTAACTTCTCTGCTCTATTCATGATTTACCACTGCCTCTCCTTAAAGTCCCTAGTCTGATGCTGCTCCACAAAGTAGCAGTCTGAGTTCGTTTAAATAAATAATGCGTCACTGCTAATGCAAAACTTCAGCATAAATAAACCCATGAAAGTCAATGCGTGTTTAGTGCAGATAAAGAGCTCCCAGTAATCCGGACTCCATCCTCGTTTATTGTACCCTGGAGAATGCGCCATTGGCAGCCGCCCTCACGGTTTGCTGCATAATGTCTCCCAAATGTGCGGCGGAAGGATACAATTCGTATGCCTTATAATAATAATAAAAGTGTGGCGCGCGCCTCTATAACAGATTGTCGCGCGGCGCCCTTGATGCGGACATTCGGCGCGTGGTGCTAAACTGCGGGTCTCACATTGGCTAAGGACGCCCCTCCCTTTGAAAGGAGGCGGCTATTTGTCTTAGATGTGATGAGTGTTGAAGTCTTGAAGCACTAATGTGAACACTGTTGCAGAATGCATTAAGAGCCAGTGTATTGCATTACCATAGTCAGCACCATTCAATAGATTTATGGATTCGTGGGGAGGAAGCGGATGGAGGAGGCAGATGAGTTATAAGGCGGGAGGTGAGTCACAGATCAAGAGCGGGAGTATTGAGCACAAAATCAGCTCAGGAGAAAGAGGAGTTTTGTAAAGAAGGGGGTGGGGGAGGGGGAGGTTGCATCTAAGGGACGGGAAGCAGCCTGGCGGGGCCCCTAACTATTCAGAAAACTCATGGGGAGACGCTGATGGCCCTTAAAAAGGAGAGGATACAACCAAATGCTGTTTCATTAAACACAATGTGCAAAATTATGATTTTTATATGGATGAATTATGCTGCATGGAGGAATGAATGAAAACGTTGTTGCCGCCAAAAACAACCGGTTATTGAGTTGGGTAGCATCAACTCATATTTGCAAATCTCTTACTGGTTTGGCACAATTTTTTTGCTCCACTGAAGCAAAATATATATATTTTTTAATTCATAGTATTTTCTGAACTTTCTGAAAAAATAGTAAGGAATGCAGAATAGGATAGTCACACAGACGTACTTTAGCTATCAGATTATTAGCTTTATAAGCTAATTTATATAGATATGGTACATCAAAATCGTTAATGGTTAGGTAAGCAAATAAACAACGATTACTGCTCTTATAGACTCTTACAATTATCAAATGAGTCTTTCAATGAGAGTTGGCATAATATACCCTTCACCTCTACATACACAAAAGCACATGAAAACCCTGTAATTTTTAAGTTCCATGTTTACATTTTGGAATTTCTGTATGACTGCCATTGAAGAATACCTGTTAGATTATGTTTCTTTTCCACATCACGAAAACAAGATAGTGATTGGTGGATTTCTTAAAGTAAATGTAAGCACTGGTATAGGAAGCTGGCTTTGTATGTAGTATACCAAAACGAAGTAAACTATGTAGAATGTCCAGTCGATTCTTATTGGTTTACAGGGCTTAAATTAATAATCCCAAATGCTTCTTTTGTGGTAGTGTATGCGAGCAGTTTTGGTTTATCAGAGTGTAGTGTTAAGCATTTGTTGTACACACTTAATCAATAAAAGAGGCTCATACTCAAGAAGAAACTCGAGACCAATTTTAGAAAACTAACAGGCATTTTTATATTTATTTTAACACCAAGTACTTCTTAATTGGGTAAGTACTTCTCAGTTTATCAGTTTCTACAGGTAAGGAAAAATGTCACTCAAATAAGTTTGTACGCGGTAATTCTTTCCTATTGAGAAAGAAACATGTACTGCATACAGGTATTTGCAAACAAATCTTGGGGGTCTCCTTTAGGACTTAAGGTGCTAGGGGGCCAAGATCCAAAGTACCACCAGCATTCAAATTTACCTGTCCTCAAGTGTCTGGGTACCGAGGTGCTGGATGGGTTGGTAGCCTTGTGCGTTATACCAGAGAAAAAGAGGAGGCCATCTAGAATCAGGCTGCAGAGGTGGACTTTGGGACAAGTATGGGAGCACCCAATGGGGTGCTCAGTTCATGGGGTCCTGGGAGCAGGGGAGCACCATTGGTTGTCTTGGACACGGGCGGGGAGCTCGGGTGCAGAGGATTTTGGTCAGCTGGTGGCACACACGGTTCTCAGTTAGAACTGCAAAGGGAGAAAAATAGGAGAGCTGGGTCACCCTCGGTGTAGGCCTCTGTGATGCTTATGTCCCTCGTTGACCGATCAGCCTTTGTGGCATCTGAGACTGGTTTGGACTCAAACAAGCTTTGGTTGCTTCAAGGGGTCCAGTACACCGAGTATTGGTGGAGGGCGGCTCCAGTGGTCCTGTCATCTTCTCACTTGGTGGGGAGACAGATCAGACCTCTTGGAGCATGGTGACCTCCTCTTGGGTGGCTGCCATGTCGGTGAACCCGGTTCACCCAGCAGAATGGTGAACTGGACATAGTGGTCTGTGTCTGCAGGATACAGGGATGCTGCTCCTCCACTTCAAGAGAGATGCTAACAACTTGGCGAAGTGCTGGAGGTCCTCTGAGGCTTTTGGAGGGTGCACAGCTGCAGGACGAGTCAGATTGTCATGATTTTTGGGGCAGGAGCAGGCAGGCAGGCAGGATTTGGTGCCAAAAGGCCACCAGTAGTCTGCAGTTCTCTCTTCTTCGGCTCTTCTTGGTCCTTCTTCTTCTTATGTCAAAGGAATCTCAGTTCCTGGGGTCAGGGGGCCACCTGAATACTGATTTTAGGGGCGTTAAGCAGAGTGAAGGGTAGTAGCCAATGGGCTACTTACCTTTGGGGTCACTACACCCCCATATGACCTCTTTCTGTGGGTAGTGGGCAAAACCCTGTCCCTGAATTCCTATTTTCACCAAATTCAAAATGTCAGAATGCTTCTTTCGTGGGACAGATCAGGAAGCTCACCTCAGGGGTGTGACTGGCATGGTAGTTCAGCATGTCGCCTTAAATAGCTCATTTACAGCCTGCCCTGGTGCCACAGGTGCCTCAAGGCAGGGGGTATCTAACACGGTAAAAGGTAGCAGGGGCTTTGAAGTCCCTGGCCTTGGTATGCAGATTCACTAGACATCCTGCTGGAGAAGGTGTGAACAACTTCCTCCGGAGCAGGCATTGTTTCTGGCCTCAGAGAGTACGGGCTGTCACCTAAGGTAGGAGGGTCAGAAACATATCTGTGGTATCGGAGGGTCAGAAACATATCTGTGCTATCAGGCTGGACGATACCAGTCAGCCAGCACATTAAGAGGTTTTCAGGGAGCAACTCTGATGTGCCCTCTGAGTGCATAACTGAATAAATCCACTGCTGCCATAAGTATGGATTTAAGATAAGGTGTTTAATACCAAACACCATAGGTTTCAGTGAAGCCATCATGTAGCTGGGGAACTCGTAAAGACCAGTGCCCAGTACATATACTTAAGACGGCTTCCCTGTTCACTTGTACTATATAGCAATTGAACTAGATAGCACAGGAGTATATCTGCCCATGCAGATATGTCCTCACATTTAAAATAATGCACCCTGACATAGGACTATAAGGCCTGCTGTAGGGGTGACTTACATGCAATGCATGCAGTGTCTGTGGGCATGTCATGTTGTGTTTTCATATTTGCTTGCACCATTTCATGCAGCCTGCAATGGTAGTCTGCATGAGTTTGCTGGTGGGTCACTTACGGTGGCACAATACATGCTGCAGCCCTTCGGGACCTGCTTTAGAAACCAAGCCCTAGGTATTAGGGGTGCTATTTACTAGGACTTACAGAGGTGCTGAAGGTCCTGCCAATTGGGGGACAATTGCGCAGTTACTTTGTTTTAGAAAAGACCACTGGCACTGGAGACTGCTTAGCAGGCTTCAGTGCACTGTGAGAGTCGAAAGCCAGCACCTAGTAGTTCTAATGGAGGCAAAAAATGGGGGGACAGCTGCAGCAAAATTCCAGTTTCCTGCAGCTTGTAATTAATCTGGGTCTTAATCCAGTCAATGTTTATGTCACCCACATACCACCTCAGATAGGAACCAGCCATATGCAAATCAGCCTGGGTTCTTCTCCAATACAAACAGCCCAGCCTGAACTAGGAGGTCAGGCCCCCTCTCAACGGAACACAAGCAATACACACCGGTTTCAACTATTTGTGCTACGTCTGCAGGGTGTAGCATGAGCCTTGTAACACAATCAGCCCAGGACATTTGTCTTTGCTTAACTGTTGCACCTATAGCATCACAATTGGGAAAATAAAAAAGTGATATGTGGAATGATTGAATTAGACTCAGACATTTTTTATTTACTCTTAGCAGCAATCTTGTCCATCGTTCCTTTGCCTCTTGTATTTGAAATACTGAAATGTTTTTCCTGGATCTAGAAACATATTTAGAACTGGGAATGCATCAGTGAAATGGAAAACAATTTTGAAATGATATTTCTAAACTTTATTTAAGGTCCTAAAATCTATAAAGTATTTTACAGTCTGAGGATTTCACAAACATTATGCAAAATTGCTTTCCATGTTTGATCATCATTCAATATAGAATGTGATATTCTCAAATATTTAGAGTGGGGTTTTGTTCAGCAATGTATTGTGCTGTATCTTTGTTTCGAGAAATTTAAGCAAGATCAAGCAACTTATTGATTGATATGGACGATTGATCGAGGCATCCAGAAGACATAGACAAGAGAGACAGTTCATTAGCATATACCATAATATATGATACCCAGAAGTGTATCTGTAACAGTAAAACAAGTCTCGTAATCATAGCTCAGCATTGCAGTGACAGCTAATCCACTGAATCTTGAGGTTTGCGAAATATATGACATTAGACCTGCTCGAAACAAGAAGAGCAGTTATATTATTTATGGTTATTGATTCCTCAACACATTTAGTATGAGCTGTAACTGTGTATGTGAATATTGTATTCGGGAAATAATCCATCCTTGTCTCTTTGGATGTGTAAATGCTGACAGGCTTCAGATCATTTAGTACCAACGGTGATAAGGGCATTTATATCACTTGAAGTATTTGTGTCCATTACTGGAACTCTTGTTAAGTTATGGTAATTTGACCTGCATATATTTACTCAACATAGAAGTATATTGTGTTCTAAGTTATTAGATATGACTATTATGAGAGAGTGGGTTCTGACCTACTTAAACCCCCCTAGGTAGTTCGATTTTAGACAACCTAGTTTTTGGACCTCTGCTGTGAGTGAGTCTCACTCAGTGAAAGCTTCTATAAAAAGGCTTTGGATGATAACCATGGGTGCTCATTTTAAAATAAGACCCACTGCTATGCAGCTGGGATAACAAGCTCTATGCTGGTTAAACTTTAGCCTTGGCAAATGGCTGGGAGACGGAGGCAGTTGTTTATCTCAGCCTGATATCTGCTCACAATTAGCCTTTTGCAAATTTGATTTTGACGAAATTGGTTGCAGGTGTGAAGGCCTTATAATGTCATTTGGCATTCAAATAGAAATATCCCCATTTTTCTACTAGATTGTGAGTCTGTAGTGCATTACAGTGGGTCTGCAGTGCTTCTCTGTCAGTCTGTATTGCTTTGCTGTATTCACACTCACTGAAATGTGAACTGGGGTGTTCGTGCCAGTAGCAGCAGTGTATCCAGGGAGCCTACCTGAGCCCAGCATCAGTGCAGTACCGGGAGACCCGGGGGAACGCGACTCCTCCCTGCCGCCGCCGCATCGGCCAACCTTTCGAGCGGCCGCAGTGTGCAGGGGAACAACAAACTACAATCCCCAAGCTCCTCCACGGCGGAAGCCCGCCAACGCCATCACCGCCAGCGCCTGGAGGCGCATATATTCACGGACTTCCCCGGCAGAGCGGGTGTTCGTGTCAGTAGCAGCAGTGTATCCAGGGAGCCTACCTGAGCCCAGCATCAGTGCAGTACCGGGAGACCCGGGGGAACGCGACTCCTCCCTGCCGCCGCCTCATCGGCCAACCTTTCGAGCGGCCGCAGTGTGCAGGGGAACAACAAACTACAATCCCCGAGCTCCTCCACGGCGGAAGCCCGCCAACGCCATCACCGCCAGCGCCTGGAGGCGCATATATTCACGGACTTCCCCGGCAGAGCGGGTGTTCGTGCCAGTAGCAGCAGTGTATCCAGGGAGCCTACCTGAGCCCAGCATCAGTGCAGTACCGGAGACCCAGGGGAACGCGACTCCTCCCTGCCGCCGCCGCATCGTCCAACCTTTCGAGCAGCCGCAGTGTGCAGGGGAACAACAAACTACAATCCCCAAGCTCCTCCACGGCGGAAGCCCGCCAACGCCATCACCGCCAGCGCCTGGAGGCGCATATATTCACGGACTTCCCCGGCAGAGCGGGTGTTCGTGCCAGTAGCAGCAGTGTATCCAGGGAGCCTACCTGAGCCCAGCATCAGTGCAGTACCGGGAGACCCGGGGGAACGCGACTCCTCCCTGCCGCCGCCGCATCGGCCAACCTTTCGAGCGGCCGCAGTGTGCAGGGGAACAACAAACTACAATCCCCAAGCTCCTCCACGGCGGAAGCCCGCCAACGCCATCACCGCCAGCGCCTGGAGGCGCATATATTCACGGACTTCCCCGGCAGAGCGGGTGTTCGTGCCAGTAGCAGCAGTGTATCCAGGGAGCCTACCTGAGCCCAGCATCAGTGCAGTACCGGGAGACCCGGGGGAACGCGACTCCTCCCTGCCGCCGCCGCATCGGCCAACCTTTCAAGCGGCCGCAGTGTGCAGGGGAACAACAAACTACAATCCCCAAGCTCCTCCACGGCGGAAGCCCGCCAACGCCATCACCGCCAGCGCCTGGAGGCGCATATATTCACGGACTTCCCCCGCGATGCGGGACGCGCGCGGGCGACGCCGGGAGAAGCCCGGGACAAGGGCGGGACCGTCTGAGGCCGTCCGAGGTTGGACTAGGTTGGGTTGGGCCAGGGACCCTGCCTGAAATTCCATTTGTACTATTCATGTACTTATGAGCAGTGTGGTCTAAACAGGGTAATTATAACATCTATCTGTATCCTGTGCTCCAAGTGAATTGGTTATTTTAGCCACCTTATTGATCTTACTCATGCCTGGGAAAAAACAAACCCCAGCCAATAATACTTTAGATAATTATCTGATCCAAGTTGTGGCTAAAATTAACAGCGACAGGAGATCCTCACTGGGATTAGATTCATCTAACCAATCCCATATGGCCGATAAAGAGTATGGGGATTCCTCGGCTTTACACAATAGTAGTACATCTTGTGTGGCTCATGTCCCTCTCTTCGATACAAACCCCATTTTGCCTAGTGGCGTAGTCGCTCTTACTGAAGCCAACAGTGATAGTGAAGGGGTGTCTGTGACATCCACCAACATCGAGTCCCCTCTTTCTACTATCCCTGTTCCAGCTCCGAGGGTTACCCGGGGTAAAAGCAAGGTTATTCCAAAACGAGGGGGTCTAAGATCTGGCAGAAACAAAATTGCAACCCCTTCGAGGAAAATATCAGAGGACGAGGAGGAGGAGGTTGATCTGCTCAGCGAAGCTCACGTTACCCTTTCCAAAGCTCAATTTACTAAACTATGGAGCATGATGGACACAAAAATTAAAGGTATAGTCAAACCCCTGGTTAGTAAAATTGATAAATTAACCGCCGAGGTCAACAGACTAGGTGGTTTATTAGAGAAAACTTTGGTGAAGACAGGAAATATTACTGAAGTTGTTGTATCTAGGGTAGAGCCAGTATTGAGTAAAACAACACTTGCTGAGAATAGTGGATCTGTCTCTAATCCTGTACCACTGCCTAATGTACCTAGTGGTGACTTTGTAGATACACCCCCCGTCGCTGCCACTAATAATTCTAATATGGGGAAAGGGTCTTTCGAGCTTGTAGTTGAAGCCTCTCCATTAGTTCTTGTCCTTGCAAACGTCCCCCCTTTGGCTTCTGGGGAGGTCGAATCTGCCCCTTCTTTATTAAATAAATCTTTATCATGGCTTACTAACAACATGATAATATCACCCTGGGGGAAGCAACAATTATCTGTAGAACTTGTTAATGCCAGAAGGGTTGAGTGGATTGGTAACAGCGTTAAGAGGTTTAGAGGGGATCGTGTTATTCTTACCTTCACTGACCCTGAGGTTTTATCAAACATCTTGCCTAACATCTTGCCTCCACAGCGAAGGTCAACTTCAATTGTACCACTGACCCTGGACTTTTTCTATTCTCCGAAAGGAAGAGGTAGGAACCCTAGTATTTTAAGAACTAAATGGAATGTTGTGACCAATAGGAGTAGTAATGATGCTGGATTTCGTGAATGGGGTCTATGTGTGGAAAATAGGTTCTCTGCCCTGTCAAACCTGGATGCTTGTGATTGACAACCATCCCACCATTCATCTGAGTCACCCTGTATTGATGAGCTAGGCCAACGAGTAGGTACTCGTCCTGAGATTGTTAACTCGGAGGCCATAGCTGGTTTAATAACTGAAAATGTAAAATACAATGGTTTAAATGATACCGTGATGAGTGGACTTGCTTTTAGCCCCAAACCTGTAATGGCACATGATATTGGGAACTTATTATCCTGGAATGTGGCCGGGCTAGGCTCAAAGCTGGGTTGTGGTGATTGGTCTAAGTTTGTTAGTAATTTTGACGTTTGTATTTTTCAGGAAACATGGGCTTGTGACCCCGCTTTTGCTTTGGGGTACCTAAATTTTTATGTACCAGCTTCTAAGGGCCCTAAAGGGCGTCCGATATGGGGGGGCCTTACTATATGGGTCAAACAATCTTTAAAGGTCGTTGTAAAAAACGTGGAGACTGGTCAAAAAGATATTCAGCTCATTAGACTTATGAGTGATTTATCCTTATCCATCGATATTTATAACATTTATGCCAGAGGTGGAAATGTAGGAAAATCTGAGGTTCTTCTAACCCTGTATAATCTCCTTGAGACACATTCTGGTGGTAAAAACATAATAATTGCTGGGGATTTAAACCGTACGTTTGAACCTCTAGACACAGGCGAAGCCTTTTTAGGTGCAGAGGAAGACAAACAATGGGACATCCCCTTATTAGATACTATCCCAGTAACTCGTTGGACAGAGGATATTCTGGGTTTGAATGCAATGTGCCTTGAACAAGGGTTAAGAGCTTTGAATGGAAGGACAAAGTCAGACAGAGTACCAGCTATGACCTTTGACAATGGGAGAAGCAAAAGTCGTATCGACTATATTATTTGTAGCTTTTCCCTTTGGCCAACTGTTAGAGATATGGTTGTAACAGAAATGCCAGAGAGTGACCATAATCCATTATGCGTTACCCATAAATGGTGGCTGTCTGAATCCAATGCCTCTATTTCTCTGGATGATTGCCTACCCCCGCTCATTGTTCCAACAAATGATATGCGTAGGCTAAGATGGACAAGCGTTAGGACGGACCAGCAAGCTATAGAAAATATAGGAGCTGCGACCGATAAGGCCATCATGGCCCTAGACGGCGAAGCAGGGATCACTTCAGGTCAAGTTAATATTATTGAAGTACATGAGTCTCTTTTCCAAGAAATTAAAAGCTACTTTCTGAAACCAGTAAACCCTAAGGTGACCCGTGTTCATAGAGTAGCTAAATGGTATAACCATGCTTGCAAGGTGGCACAAATTTCTTTGGAAGTTGCAATTAAGAGCAAAAACCTGGGGGCTATCCGCTCTGCCAGAAAGTCATATAAAATTTGCATTGTCAAAGCAAAAAAAGATTGGGACAAAGCCCATTGGGATAAGTTGAAGTGTGCTAGTGATCGAAAAGATTCTAGATTATTTTGGCATATTGTCAAATGGGGGCAAGAAAGGTCTGAAGAGGCTTGCAATAATTATGTCCCGCAGGAAGCCTGGATAAACTTTTTTAGTGATCAATATGCTTACAGGGTCCAGATTGTAAATAACATCAGCCCTATCTATATAACTTCTGAGGACAATGTCTTCACGAAGGGTGAAATTCTGTTGGCCCTCAAAACTGTACATGTGGACGTGCTCCTGGCAATGATGGAGTTCCAGCGGACGTTTTCTTAAACGACACTGATAGGTGGTGTAAATATATTCACTTATTAATAAACCACATAGCGAGGGGTGCAGCTATCCCGGCATCATGGCGGGGTGCTGTTATCATCCCTGTGTACAAAAAGGGTGATCGTTCCCAGCCTTGTAATTACCACCCGATTAGCCTAATCGACACAGTGCAAAAAATCGTTGGGCGAGTGATTGTTAATCGATTGCTCGATTGGGCGGAAGAATTTAATATTCTATCTCCATTACAGGCTGGGTTCCGTAAGGCCACTAGTACTGTGGACCAAGTTTTTCGGTTCCAGCTGATCCAGTGGAGGACTGTGGTGCTAGGTGGGGGCAGTCTTTATGCGGCTTTTGTCGATTTGCGGGCTGCCTTCGACCTGGTACCAAGGGCGAAACTGTGGGAAGTACTTGTGGCCTTAGGGGTCCCAGGAGTCTTGTTGACTATGATCATGAGATTACATGAAGGCACCTATGCTAAAATCCAACGGGGTGGATACGGTAAAGACACAGCCGAATTTCCTGTTGAGCGTGGGGTTCGGCAGGGGTGCTCAATGGCACCTACTTTGTTCACCCTTTTTATTAATGGCATAGTCCCCCGCATTCAATCACAGGCAGTCGATGCTCTTTCTCTTGCAGGTGTAAAAGTTCCGATTTTAATGTTCGCCGATGACACGTTAATTTTATCTAAAACTCCAAGTGGATTGCAAAAAGCATTGGATATTTTCGATAAGTTCTGTGGGGATCACGGACTGGAGGTGAACGCGTCTAAAACAAAACTCATGGTTTTTAATCCATATCGAAATTTTAAACCTAACATTACCATGAGTGGACGCACTCTTGAGGTTGTATCATCATTCACATACCTGGGGATCCTTATTTCTAATGATAATAGGTGGAACCAGCATCTAAACATTGCAATTTTAAGGCATAAGCAATTAGCTGGAACCATTATAAAGGAGCATAGGAAATCATTGACTAAACCGATCAAACCACCCCTGATCATATATGAGGCAAAAGCAATTGGGTCCGCATTATACGGGGCTGAGTTATGGGGGCATGATAACCTACAGGAGTTACAAACCTCAGAGAACAAATTTCTTAGGAAACTAACGGGTACTCCACAGAGTAGCCCATTATTGCCTCTGAGATACGAGCTTGGAAGGAAAGAAATCTCGGAAATGGGCAAACTACGACCAATTTTATATTGGCGTAGGTTATGGACCACACCTGAGCTCACTCACTATGCAGCCGGGTTCACTGATGTTATTAAAGCAGATTGCTTTAACAGAATCAGATGGTTCAAATCATTAAAACTAGCACTATCTGAACTAGGCCTGAATGCACTATGGTCCGACCCAGCTGGGGCATCATTTCCTAATAAGACAACCCTAAAAATTTTTTGGGGGGAAAATGTTGCTAACAATAGTCTCCTCAGTATCAATTGTGGGTCCATGACTGCTAGTTTTCTCGAGGTTAAACTGTACCCCATGTATGAACTGTATTGGGATTATATATCCAAACCTTTGGATAGGAAACTGCTTTTTCAACTAAGGGCGGGCTCTCTTCCTCTTCGTTACCTAACATCTAAGTGGAGGGAAGGAGGCCCTGCTACATGCCCAGCTTGTGGGGAAGGTAATAAAACACTTGGACATTTTTTGTTCTCCTGCAAACCATACTCTACTCCAAGGCGTGTTTGGTTGGCACCTATGTGTAGGAACCTGGGTACTAAAAGTAGTATGGTGGCTTTGCGCATAGTTAGATCGACTACTTTAACTTGGATTATAATTGCCACCGCTAAGTACCTGGGGTGGGCATGGACAATCAGGCAGAGATTGCTAGTCCGGTGACTACTCTCTGCCTAGATGAACAGAGACTGCTAGAGTACTGTCTATTCTCTGTTCAGTGTAATTTATCGTGTCATCTGGAAAAAAAAAAAAACAATTTTAAACGATTCTTTTTAGTACAAAGATTTTATAAATTATACTTAATTGTATCATCAACATTAATGAACTTTACACCTGTGAAATGTAATTCTAAATGGCTCTTTTATTAGTACAAAGATTTTATAAACTGTACTTAATTGCATTATCTATAATAATGAATTTTATTCTTGTGATTAAGTTTATTTCTTCTCTGAAAATAATTTGTATTCTTTTTAGAACTGTGCGTATGTCAATATGACATCTCAGATTTAATTGTTTTTTATTATATGTTTGTATGTTTGCTTTTATGAGTAACTCTCGAATAAAGCACTTTTGACTTGACTTGTTAACTTTGCATTAATTCAACAGAGAGAAAGATTAAAGTGTTTCTCTATATGTTTAAAAAGAGATATATATTATACTAATTGGGGTCCATTTGCACTGGTTTATATACTTTGTGTTTCTCAGTATTTTAATGAGTCAGTGTGTTGGACCTGTTATCCTTTTGGTGGTCTTCCTCCAACCTTTTACCTGCTTACCTCCACTTTTTTGCTGTATCGTTTTGTTGGCCATAGGACTCTAAGCACTTTACCACTGCCAACCAGCACTAAAGTGCATGCGTTTCTCTCCTAAGGAAGGTAACATTGGTATACAGGCATATTCCTGTAATAACACTTTTATTCCTGACACTTTTCAAATCGTTATGACCTGACCACGATTTAAAAGCTTATGTCATCAGTATATCCGCCTACTACCTCTTCCCCTGATTATTACTCAAGTGAGACCAGCATTTCTGTTCTTATAACTATTACAATCTCCCACTATATGCTTTTTTATGTCACGCCTCTTATCTGGGATCCTGCACTGGTAATGAACACTCTTTCTGTGTTTAAATGATTGTATCAGCAAGCATGCAAACCCTGCTTGTGAAATGGTTTTGCTCGAGAAATTTTAGATGTCTTATATTGTGCATGTTTTAGAGTATTTTTCTCTCCCACTTCTGTGCAATTAGCTTGTTTTTATCTATAGTGGCTTTTGTCCAGAGTGCTAAGATTTTATGAAAAAAATTGAATAAAGTTACTGAACTGAACTGAATTAGAAATTGGTATATACCTGATTTGCATATTTAGTTTACTTTTAAGCTCCTTGTAAAGTGGTATACTGTATACCCAGGGCCTGACATCTAAATGCTACTAGTGGGCCTGCAGCACTTATTGTACCACCCATACAAGTTGTCTTTTAAACCTGTCTCATGCCTGCAGCTTACTGCCACGTTGACTTGCCATTTAAAACCACTTACCAAGCCTTAAACTCCCCTTTTATTACACCGAGGTCACCCCTAGATATGCTCCAGGTAGCCCCACGGGTAGGGTGCTGTGTAAGTAAAAGGTAGGACATGTACTTTTAAGTTTTACATGTCCTGGTAGTGAAAAACAGCTACATTTGTTTTTTTTTTCACCACTGTGAAGCCTACTCCTCTCATAGGCTAGTATTGGGAAGTCCTTAACACACTTTTAAGCTGCAATTCCTGATTAGAAAGGAGTAGCTAAATCATGTTTCATATCTTTGGAATGATGAGGATAAATCCACTATAGTAGTAAAGTTGTCATTGAGATTACTATTTTTGAAATGCCACTTTTAGAAAGTGGATATTTCTATGCTCTAAACTTGTGTGCCTGCAGCCTGTCCACAATACACTTCTGGCCTGGGTGATAGCTAAACTTTGTGCATTCAGCCATAACCACAGGAAGGTGAGGCTCATCTGCATTCATCTGCATTATGATGGATCTTCCTAGGCAGGGAAGAATGGGAGGGGCTGATACTTACACTTCAATAGGCAGTGACCTGTCCACACACAATGCAGTGATTCACCACCTGTCCATGTGCACTTTAGAGAGTTGCTGAAGTCACCACCTACATAAAAGGATATAAGTATTGGGGCTCAGACACTACCAAATCAGTACACTACTAGACCTGGGGAAAACACTGCTGGAGTAAAGACTGCTGTACTGTAAGGATTGACACTTTGCCTTGATTGACTTCTAAGGAACTGCTTCTCTGCTTTGCTGAGCTGCCCTGCTGCTTGCTGATCTCTGCCCTGCTGAGGACAAGGAGTGGACCCATCACACTTGAACCCAGAGTGACTTCAAGAGCCTGTTGGCTTGCCTCTAGTTTTATGAAGTCTCAGGGACACAAAAGACTTCCTGCAATCAGCCGCGGTCGGTAGTAGGAGTACCTGCAGGGCGGTGACGTGGGGAGAGGGAGGGGCAGGATGGGGGTTAGTAAACTATGGATTACGGAGGTTTACAGGTAAGTTAACATATAAATTAATAAAACGAATTTCGTGGCGTGCACTGCATCGCATTTGGGGATGCAGTGCACGCAACGAAATTCGTTTTATTAATTTATATGTTAATTTACCTGTAAACCTCCGTAATCCATAGTTTACTACCCCCCACCCTGCCCCGCCCTCTCCTCACGTCACCGCCCTGCAGGTACTCCTACTACCGACCGCGGCTGCCTGCAATCCTGCTGGTCCTACCCTTGCCTGAAGTGCCTTCTCCAGTCTTGAGTCTCAGAATTGGTTCTGCAGCTGTTTTGCTACAAAAACAGAGATTCTTCACCACTGTGCTGGTCGGAACCGACTTATCACTCTTTGATGCCGAAGCAGAGGATGTTCGACAACAGCGGTTCCGCAGCCTGCATGGCCGGATGATGACAATCTGTGCAGATTGACAACAACGCAGTGCCTTAATCTCTATTGTACTCGACGATGACACAGGATCCTACTCTGTGAATAAGAACTGAAGTATCGTGCTCTCAACATTGACGCTTGCTCCATCCAAAGTACTTTTTCAGCAGGACCTGCGTGAATCTCGTAGCCGAACTGCCCTCGGTCTGAATTTTTGATTGTTACCAGTCTCTCACGACCTCCAGTAACCTTTTAACCACTAGTGATTCTAAGCACTATTTTTGCATTTATTCTTTAAAAATTCATATTTTGACTTGTACTGATTGGATTTTTGTTGTTAGGGTCTTATTTTACTCAGATACATATTCTCTATTTTTCTAAACCTATGTGGAATATTTTTGTGTCGTTTTCATTGTGTCACTGTGTGTGTTGTAGAAATACATTACACATTGCCTCTTAACTTAAGCATGTCTGCTCTTTGCCAAGCTACCAGAGGGTGAGCAGATGTTAATTTAAAGTGTGCATCTAGTTTACCTTGACTAGGATTGTGGCCTTTACTTAGACAGTGTACAAACCTCTGCCAACTGAAGACACAGCTTCTAACACACTCCTTATTGAAATTCTGGTTTTGAACTACCCTACTGGGCCATGGTAATTAGCCTACATGCAAAAGGGGAGATCAATGCCTCCCTCAAACAATAAGGCCATTTGGAGTGGATCAGCCTTCTCCTGGAAAAGGAAGAGTTTGGGGGAGGAATTAGCATTAGCTACTTACCTCACATTTGCAGACAAGCATGGCCATGCCTTTTCTCACAGAGAAAAAGAGGGACATGCATACCTATGGCACCAATGAATGGAGCCATTTTATTATTTGGAAGGAAGGTGTGCAATGTCAGTTAGGGATGGAGTTGCCAGTTCTGAGAGAGTGGTAACTAATTAAAACTTGAATTTGATAATCCTGAAAAATACCCAGATATTGTGTATTGGGGATGAACAAGCCATGGAAGAACAATGTGCAAAATAGATCCACCTTTGTGACCGCTCTACCTACATGCTTAAACCCCTTCAGAGGGTATAACTCTAAATAACTGGAAACTAAAGAGGAAGGGCGTACCCAAGAGTGGAGTGGTCAAACGCTCTGGACTTGTATTTTCTTGGACTCTATTGGGCCAATAACCCAATAATGGAACTAGTATCTCCTATTTTGAGTGGCAGAAGAGTGTGGGCACACTGTGTACCCTGGAGGTCTTTTCTGGAACGTCTTTGTACTGATCTAGTTTTGGGTAATCCTGGTTAGGGACCCCTGAGTCCAACTGAACAAATCAGCACCCAGCAAGTGGCTAGAAGGCTGTGAGGCCTGGGTACTACGGAAGGCAGTGTAAACTGCCTTGAGGCCATACTGTGTTGCTGAAAGCAGATCGTGGGCTAAACAGATTACTAGGAGCAAGACAGCACACAGGTACTTCCCCTGGAAGGAGGTAATTGGATGCTGGAATTGCAAGTGAGCACTAAAGATCAGGCTCAGGAGCAAAAGGGGTGTCATAACAGGTCCCAGGGCTGTCCCTCATTGAAGAGAGAGAGCAGTATAGAGTATAATCTAACATTTCTGAAAACTCCAGAGGCCAGTAACCTACCACCAGGAGAAAAAACAATACTAGCGAAATGGCGAATGGGGTCTGAGATAGGAGTTCTTCCACTCCCAAGTGGTGAGCTGCCTAACTATCCCCTAGAGCCACAGGCAAGAGCTTTCTTTCTGTATCGAGCAATTTACAAAAGTGTAAATTCCCCAGGGAGAGCTGCTGTGCCAGAAGTGCTAACCCATGTCCTTTCATCCGTACCCATGTCATATGGGAGCGGAGATGGCAGAGTGGAACCAGCAGTCTCTCACCTGCTGTGGAAAAGACAAACATCTTAGAGGACGGGAAAGAGAAGAGCTGACTCCTCCATCAACAGGAGAAGGAAAACCAGGTTGGCATTGTAAGCTTGGGCCCCACCACAGGCTTCAGAAAAGAACCTAGGTGACCCACATGCAGGACCAGGGCACTGAAATCAATAAGGCACCAAATGCCTGCAGGAACGATTGTGTAGCAATCAAAATGTACATTTTACCAGCTCACAATGACTGAATTAATGTGACTACAGCAGGCCAAATAAATGCCCCATAATACTCAGATGCTAGACAAAAATGTGCATATCTTGTGAAAGTGGTGCCCCAGGAGGAGCAGGGATACCACCAATGGGCTAGATTGGTTCCAGGGGTTGTCAAACAATGTGAAAGGCCCCCACTAAGAGCCTTACCATCATTTATAACTGCCATCTTATGTGTCTCTTGTCACAGAAAGACTGACCTTGGGTGAGGTTCACTTGGATGCTAAGCATCCCTGAAACTTGGAGTTTTATTTCAGGGTTTTGAGGTAAAAAGACCTTTGCTATTAGATTATGTGATTACTTGGTAGCAAAATTTTGAGTGGAGATTTAAACCTAGGTGTAGATTACCTATCTCCAACCCCTTTAGTGAGAAGGTCGAGACTCCTATGAATACATTTACAAGTATACGGGAATGTAATAACATTCATTTGTTAAAAAACATATATATGTTTTAATCTAAAATAACTTACAACAATTACACTTGACCTGGAATTTAAAAAATCATAATCTGGCTGTAAAGTCAAATTAAACCTTTTTTTCTGAGAATTTCAGTTTTTGAAATGCAAGCTTAGATTTTATTGCCATACCTAACTTAAAAATCACTTTAACCTTTATTTTTTCCTCGAATTTTTTAATATATATGATTTTAAGCCTCCATTATTTTCTGTGAGGGTGTATTGCAGTAGCAGTGGTTGGACATGTGTGGTGCGTGTTGTACTCCAAGGCTATTCTGGAGTACATTTGAGCTTGTTTTTACTCCATTAGCGCTGTATTAACGTTAGAACTGTATTTTATTAATTACAATAGTTTTACTATTTTGCGGGTGTGTGGTTCGTGTTTGCATGTCCCTACCAACCCCCACTTTAATTTCCCTCAACCTAACCCATTTCTGAGTATATATTACCCAGTTTTCCACCTCTCCACCCGCTCCCTCCCACATCTGCTATAAAATAGTATGTTTACATGTGCGGTGATATCCACCACTGGGGCAGACATCTCAACATTTCAAAAGATAGGAGTGTCATAGGTGGAGATCTCCACATAAAGGTCTCTCAATTGCATTTTCTAGTAAGTAAGTACTAATGTTGACGTATAGCAGTTTGTGCACTGGGCTCTATATCTTGCCCTTAATTTACTGTGGGAACACCACGATGAAGCAGTTGGCTTGACCTTTATTGAAAGCTCCCCATATGTTCTGTTTTGCTCATTGGACAGAAAACTATTGAGCTTTTAGGGTTTAAGGGCTTCCCGGTGTGCAATTTATTAAAGGTGCCTCCTGCACAGTGGGTCCAAAGTTCACTTATGGGGGTTCCCTGACATGTACGACCTTTCTTTAGCAGGGTCCCCCTTTTGGCTGTGATGACCTTTAGAGGGTGTCACCATAGGCATTTTAACTTACCATTCTGTATATATTTGTTAATTTGGGCATAACTTCTAGTGGTGTGTTTAATAAAGGGCTTTTCTTTTTTATAGGAAAACGCACTGACTAGACAGTGGTTCATTAAGAATTGTTTGTTGTGTTGCTGACTTATTAGTCTTTAGGCCACAACACATTCCCTGAGTAAGCGTTGCACTGCTATGTCTCGATCCCCTAAACATTAAGTGCTGGAAAGGGGCACTTAGTTCACAAATGGAGGAGGGGGCAAAATATGGGCACCCAGGACACCAGGGGTGAGAGTCCAGTATCCCATGCCTGCCTTGTGATCCTCAGACTCCGATTTCTTTAATTTATCTTATAGAATTTTTATTCCCTTCAGACAGCAAATGGTAAATTGCACTGAAAAATGTGAAGTTGTTAGCATTTGCCGTGTTCATATCTATATCAAATTACTCTCCCAACAAAATTGTCAAAAGGGGATTAAAATAAAACCATGCTGTGGAATAAGTTGAATAAATATTATTAAGAATTAATTGAATGTTAGGTAGTTCAGCTTTGGCTCCATGACATAAATATTGAGTGAATAATATCGATCACAAAAATATAATTTTTCTATATATATAAATGTAAGTACAAAGTATCGAAAAAAATATCGCTTCACTCTTTTATTGTTGAAAAAGGCAACAATATTGATTTTTAATAGAAATAGATAGGTTAAAATAGTAAATACGAAATATTTTAATATATAGCAAAATTATAATGTACAATAGATCAATGTAAGTAACATTGTACACCATATACAATTATATACTTGCATAAACATACACCCACAAATATATATGTTTGCATATTTACATATAGATATATATAACATAACACTATTATTTAAAAAAATGATTCCACATTATATTACATTTTTTACATTTGTTTCATTTATTATTATAAAACGCATATATGCAAATACATATATATACATTTATGTATATATACATATAAAATTAAAATAATTAACACATTAAATGAAAAAAATACATTTATCAAACATAATTAAAACATATAAAAATATGTATATATAAATAATATAAAGGTAAGCAAAGAAACAAATAATAATATTACATGTATTTAAACCAAATTAAAAAGTAAGTAACATCTGTAAAAAATAGATATACTATTTGTACTGCAATGTATACAACAGTAGGAAAAGTGTTGGACTTTGGAGGGGTAACATCTACTATTCCCACTCCAGTCTGTGCAACAGTAGGGAAAGCATTGGACATTGCAGAGTAAAATTCACTATTCCCATTACAGTCTGTGAAACAGTAGGGAAAGCGTTGGACACCGGAGGAGTAAAATGTATTATTCCTACTCCAGTCTGTGAAACAGTAAGGAAAGCGTTGGACTCCAAACGGGTAAAATTTGTTATTCCAACTCCAGTCTATACAACAGTAGGGCAAGCATTGGACATTTGAGGGGAATCATTTACAATCACCACTCCAGTCTATGCCACAGTAGGGAAAGTGTTGGCCACCTGAGGGGTAAAATTTACTATTTAAACACGAAGATTGGCATGACACCCCTATCTGATGCCTAGAACAATTTTCCTAGGACACCTATAGTTATATATCAGTATTACCACCTACTGCTACACTCCCTACAAGAGAAACAGGGCAATTCCTAGAATTGGATAAAGTAGGTTCACTCATGTAATGTGACATGCTTGATCATTTGCCACCTCGTCCCAACCTGGTGAGGTGGTACTACCAGGGCGGACTCAACATCAGTGTACGGCTGACCTAAGGGAGTGCATAGAAAGTACTTATTTATTCTGGATAAAATTTGGATCCAGTTCAAAGGATGAAAAATCTTTAGGATAATCCCGAAAGTGTCCTTTTATTCAGGTGGTATCCTAGGCTTATTATAAACAATAAGGTGTTGTCAGAGGATGTATATGGTTGCTATGACCATTACGTGCTACTGACTGAATTTGCCAACATGTTTCTTCCGATTTATTTGAGCCAAGTGGTTTTGGCCATTCATAAGGGCCGAATCTAGATAAACCCTCACCAATAAACTAACCATGAAGGGCACTAAAGATAATGGTATATCAAGAGGGCCTACCTTTCTTACAGAAGAACATCATGCACATTAACCTATTTGAGGGGGGAGATGAACAAACATATATGTAGCATTGGTGGTATAAAGACAAACATAGTGCAGTCCATAGTGGGAAACTTCCCATCAAGGCAACATACATTTTCTGCACAGTAGCAGTTCAAAACTTAAAAACAATAGCAAACATGACACAGTGACGAAAATACCCATTCACACAAAACACACATGCAGGGTGTAAATACATCGTAATCAGGCCCTTTATGTCTAAATGAAAAAAAATAAATGACATACTTATTAAGAAAATGTATAATTATTATTCAATTACCCAACAGTTATTAATTTAATTAAAATGCCACACTGTATTTCCACAAACATAACAACCAACAATTAAAATGAAATTGAAATAAAAAAAGTATAACACAATCAACATATTATGTGATAAATGCAACACTTATTAATACAACACAAATATTTCTAGATTCATTATTACTTAAATACCTTCCCACCCTATTCTCCTACAAACACAACACAATACACCTAATATATGCTATGAAAAATTACATTATTAATTAATTTACAAAATGATCAATAAATTAAATATATCACATGATAATGATGAACATGGGAAAACCATCAAAATAAATAATTCCTGATTACACAGTTGACAATGACTGAATGATTGAATACATATAATGGAACTTTAAGAAGCAGTTCTAAAGGAGTGAAGTGTTGGGGTGCTAATCTCATTAGAGGCAACGCATCCTTAATTTAATTCATTACTGACAAGAACACACAGCATTATCTATTCTAAATCAGAATTATAGTTTAAAAAACTCATCATATATGTAGAAGGTATTCAGTTAAATGAAACATTTTTTGTGTTTTGTTGATCCTTTTCCATTTTAATAAGTGTACTTAACTTACCTTCCTTATAGATTAGGGAATCCATTCCCATATCATAACACACTAGGTGTACAAGATGCTTAAAAAGTGCAGGATTTGTGTGTGTATGTATTTTGATTGTGTCCAGCTCTTGAAGATTATAGGATGGGGGAAACAAATTAAATCCAAAAGGTTTTCAACTTTGATCCAATTCCAAATACTACATTACTTCCTTGAGATATTGTTGGGGGTCATTTCATCAAAAAAGAAATAGAAAGAAAGTATATTAATGTCAGTGTTTCTTATTGCTCACAGTTGTAGGAGGAATCAATTGAGATTTTGTAAGGGCAAATGTAATATGCTATGTGAAATGAACAAAAAAAACAGATGTTTTCAAAAACAGAGACGAGAGCTACTTCATTTTATTAGCGGTGAATGAGAAATGTTTTAATCTCTATAAATATAATTCTCCCATTTGTGTAATTTTGTCATTTCGCTAACAAGGGTATTGTAATTAATGTTGGCTTACCTCAATGACTAGGAACATGGGTAGTAGCATAGGGAGAATGTTGCTCATTTACATTTTGTTGCGTCTAAATTGAAATGACAAGCTGAAAGTACGCATTTTCCTTCATTTTTTTAACCAAAAACTTGGAATTTTGGAATGATGTAACTGTAGGAATTGGCATGATATATTACAATAATTACAATGTATTATCAAGTAGTTTAATTACAACGTATTAAACTATATTACACATTTAATAATTGTTCTTTATTTTTAAGTATAGATGCAATGTTACTCAACTTTGGTATGATTAAGGGAGCAGTTAGAATTATTCAACAATCGGTTTCCAATTTTTTTTTATTCATTGTTGTGAAACTTCACATATTTATCAGCATGAATCAAGTGATGGACATTGATATAATTCATCCAGTATTGCACTTTGTAAAATGAACTTAAACTATTAGATTTAGAGACGAACAAGTGTCCTCACTTTAAATTACATTAGGTTACATTACTCGTCACATGTGAGTAAGAAAGTAATGTCTTGAGTGGTGTTGCTTCTTATCAAAGGTTTAAAGGCTTCACACTTTGATGGGTTATGATAAGCATCAGAGTATACGTGAGGAATTCGAAAAAATAAGGCATCCATTTAGGACACGAATGTTGTGAAATTTAATGCAGGTTGGATCAACCTGTTTGTGTAGTGATGTTGATGGTCCTTAACCTTTATCTGACAATAACACATGACTCAACGAATACCAACATCCAGTGGGGAGTTCAGAATGGCCAGCACAATTGCATATAGAGTATATACAGTAACCACAACTTCAGCTTCACTATTACCCAAGGACATTTTAATATGTTAGCACATTTTGAACAATGCACAGATAGTTGTACGGAGACATTGGGGTGTATTTACTACAAAAGGGGTGCAGCGCTGCTCTGCAAGCAATTTTGAAGCTCTGCACTGCGCCATTTAAAAAATGCAGGGATGTGCCTTATTCACAAGAATACGATGCACCCTGTGTTTTCCCTTGTGCCGGCACTAAAAATAGCTGCCTCGCTCCAGCAAGACACTCTTGCTCCATTTTGCAAGGCTGCCTGTGTTGCATGGATGATTGTCTATGAGTGGAAAGGTGCCCCTTCCCACACATAAACAATCAACAATGGCAATTTGCAACTTCTATGTGTGTTGCATTCTGCAGCACACATAGAAGTAGCAAATCGCTATTAATTAATGATTGTTTTTGTGCAGGAAGGGACACCTTCTGCACAAAAACAATCACTAATGGCATTTTGCTCCTTCTATGTGTGCTGCAGGGTGCAGAACACATAGAAAGAGCAAACAACCAGGAGAAATAAAAGTATTTCTATTCGTTGTGTCACTCTAATGCCTGCTTTTCACAGGCATTCGTTTTCGGCGCTGCCTCAGATTTACAGTTTCTTGTAAATCTTAGACAGCATCAAGATGCAATGAGTGTTGCATGGAAACGCCCAAAGGAAAACCCATTGCATGCTCCTTTCATGCAAAGTGATGCATGAAAAGGGGCTGTATTTACAAGGCGGCGTTAAGCCACTCAAAGTGGTTTACCCCCGTTTTGTAAATATGGAGCAGGGCATTGCGACACAGAAACATCTAAAAAAGTGCTGTTCTGGTGATGCAATGCCCTTGTAAATATGCCCCATTGTTTTGTGTTGTTAATAGTTATGTACAATGAACAACATTAATATTAGTCCGATGTTGCAGCTTAATTGGAACAAAATTTACAAAGTGGTAGATACAGCAATTTTGCCAAAGAGGCATGAGCCAAATTACTATTGTCCAAATACGATGTTTAAACTATTATATGCAATTGTGAGTAATTTTATTTAAGTTTTCATGGTGGATATACCTCACTCTGATCAAACAATAAAAATAATAAGTATGGTTTGTAATGTGTTGAGTTCTATATAGTGTACAGACAATAAATGGGCTTCCCTCCTGAAATATACCATCAATGTTTGCATGGGGTACAGAGAAAGGACACATTTATTTTTTTTTACTGCCTGCAAGATGGCGCACCTTGACACATGGTTGCCTTTCTAGAGCCATATGGTAAGCAACTTCTTGTGCAATGCTCTGTCTCACCTTCATAGGAGAGAGGTTGGTGGGAAGCTTTTTCCAGAAGAAGAGTCATTATGATTGCTGCTGGCAAGAAAGAGACTGCATGAAAACCCATTTCCCTTATGACAGGAAGGAAGTGAAGTGATGTGAGGGAGTCAAATGTGTGTTTAATGTTCTTTAAAGCTGAAGCAAGTTGAGCAAGTTATTAATTTCCAGCAGCCTCGCCTGTATTGGGCATATTTAAAGTGGCCCTAGGAGTGTTTAAATAAACTTTGAGGTACTTCTTCAGACCCACAGCAGTTAGTTTGAATGCTGTGTCTTGTTGGAATCCACATCTAAAGGTTACTTCATCAATTGTGGATAATTATATTAATTAATCTGGGTTAATTTTAGGACTTTTGAGATACTTGATTCATCCACTGCAGTAAAGCTTTTCCTGTACTGGCAACTTTGAACTTGAATTTCACTATGTGTAAATAAGATTTATACCGCCTTCTCGAGTCCACTTTAGTTGGTGTGAGTGTTTAGGTATTGCTGTTGTCTGACCCAAATCATCCTCAAGGATGCCAGGCACCACCACTTGCACAGCTCTATCCCACTCTCCTTCACTGCTTTCTATGCAAAACACAGCTACACGATCACAACCACACAATGTGAGCTGCCCTTGCTGCAATACTCTCATGATAATAAAACACTGCTCACAAAAGCCACACTGAATTCAAACACCTTTTGACACATACATGAGCGCCTTATGAGCTTAGGCATCTTATATCGCTCATTCTTTTCACTTTACTACATAGCATATGTGCAGTGACATAAGCAAGATAAGAATACAATTCTGGCCACCACGCATGAAACCAAAACGCTTCCCCCATCGGTCCATCCAGAAACCCACACACTTCCACCCAAGAACACCCATATAGTAAAAAGTTACCCATTCAGAAATGCACTTCGATCCCTTATCAGTGGTATAAACTGCTAGAAATGCTCAAATGCAGAGCATTCAAATAAAATCAACCAATTGTAGATTATATAAGGCATGCCCGGGATACATTTTAAAATGCTAGCTGAAACAGAAAGGTGTGGTACCTCTTTCTTAAGAGTAGTTCTCAAGAAAAGAGGTGAACAGATTCAGAATAGTGCAATATCCTAACATTTGTCTCTGGAATCAATGGATTGAAATAATTATAGGATCTAACCTGATGTGGTCAGGAGAGATTACATTATTGTCATCATCAAAATACTTTTTTCAGTATTTTGCAACCATAACTGTGCACAACAATAACACACATATTCATACAACAACGTTTAAAAACAGATGTCACCATGAATCCTCAAAAACATGTCGCAGTTTCAAAGCAGACAATGGCTTATAAAAAGTCGAAAGTCCATCACTTGTAAGTAGTTAAAAAGGGAGACATATTTAAAAAGGAAACATGCTTTAAAAAATCAGATCATGTTACCATCTGTAAAAGAGACCCCCTTAAAAGGTGAAATCGTTATAACCAAAGCCAGTGAAGAGAAAAGGATTTAAAAAAGACAATCAAGGTTCTTCACATTATCAGATTAAAAACTGGCCTCTACACTATCCAACAATTCAGCCCAATACTTCCTTTCTAATGCCCCAGCTGCAATATAGGTATTTAGAAACTGCACTGACAATAACCTGACTGGATTTAGAGCACAGAAGTCGTAGAGCATCCTGGTACTGCTGACATCCAAGTTGTTTACATAGTGGGGTAATCCAGTACTTTCCAGGGTGCACATACGATGGGCAGAAAGATACAAAATGTGCTAGAGATTCCCCTGCCTTCGGACACGATGGTCATGTAATAATCACAGCACCACCTGGGTTAAATTTTTCTTGGAGCAACTGTAGTGGGAGAGTGCCATATTGAAATTTAAGGTATATGCTTGTGGCGGCTATTGGTGTTATGTAATCTAAAAAAGACTTGAAGGCTGTATCAATCTTAAAAGCTATAACATGCCTAAGGTCTTCAGCTCATTTATACTCCCAAAAGCCTTTTTAAGGGATATCTTTGGTAAGTGCTTTGTAGCAGGGCAAAAAGACCAACATTCGCCAGGGCCTATCTTATGCAGCATATCTTTGAAAAAGGAGAGCCATTTGATATTACTAGCCCTATTGTGGGAAGCTACATACAGAAAAGAATGATACTAGCCCTCCAATGCAGCAGTATATTTAAGCTGTTGACAAAATAGCAATGATCTAAGTTGGGCTTATTGGCAAATCGGCTTAAGGCCCAGGTCACGTCTGAGAGGTATCAATTGGGTATCTTTTGGCAAATTCGTGAGAGCTCTTATAAAGGTATTCTCAGCCACCCCCAAAGTTGTCAGATCAACACTACCCCACACTTCTGCCCTATACAAGGCACTGCCCTCTGCCTTGCCACTATACACTTTCAGAGCAGGAGATATCTGTCGATCTTGAGAGGCTTGATCAATTTTAAAATATCTGAGGCATGCTGGATACGGTTCAAAGTGCTTCTCTTGACTTGTGAGGCCCAAGATATTGATTTAGTGAGATTGATCATCAGGTAAGTAAACTAGCTAACCCTATCTAGTGGTCTACCCAACAAAAAATTGAGTTCAAGAAAATATGACTTACCTTTACAGATACCTAAGGGCAGAGCAAACTTGAAACGTACATCTGAAGCTCACCAGTGGTCATATGATGAAGATCTTCACTGACTCAGCGCTGTGCTGAGCGCCTGTTGTTTTGCATTGAGTTGTCTATAGTTCATATGCATAATTTGGAAATAGTAAGCAGGGATTTCCTCTCTCTGTATTCAACTTGTGCTGCCTAAAGTTCATACACTATCTCAGAGAATTTCCCAGTTGTATGTGTGAACTTTAGACACCTTAAACACAAAAAAACTGTTGAACAGTTATGTGCTGACCCAGCACAGCTCTCATGATCCACCCCTAGGTGTCAGTATCACATCAATAATTTTTATTCTGAACGTGCATTAAAAAGTCACAATGTGGTTTGTACACTTAAAAAATGCCCCATTCCTTAATTGCATGTGGTTATCTTCCCTGGATGCTCCACTTCCATACATCACTTCACTCATTGTGTCTCCTGCCTTATTAGGTTAGCCTAAGTCGAGAGGTACCACAGTGCCCTATGTATTTCGTGTGGCGATTTCAAAGAACATAATGATGTTCCTAATTGTTCTCTTGCACAATCGAACCTACATCTTAGGTGTACCATAAATTCAGGTATTCTATTGTGTGTGGCAGCTTTTACAAAATGCATGATTTATTTTTATTTAGTACATGGTAGGAAAATGTAGTTGACACAGGACATAATACTGTTTCTAGAGAGTCACTCTTCATCATACTAGTAATCAACATAGGCATCACTCTCAGCAGGGGTTTGAGTGGGATGGCAAAACTGAGGGGTCTCTTATAGGATCTTGATCAATGTAATTTAGGGTGCGGCTTAAAAACACGTAAGCTAAAAATCTGCGCTTGGCATACTGTGCCGCCCGGCTAGTATTTGGCTCCTTCTGTCATTGCATTGCATACAACACGTAGCATTACACCTACAACAAGCCAGGACTATTGGCTTAGTCAATGGTTGTAATTTGCATTAGAAAAATATGCAACAACTATGGCTTTGTTGTATATAATACTGAAAATGCTTCAGTTCTGAAATGATGAGGCTGTGCAAGAACTAGAACAAGTCTCTTTGAAGTTACATCCTAGACAGTGAAGGGTGGTACTGCTGCAGAGTTAAGATTATTTTCCCGCCCTGATGGTGAGGGCAAAAATGGAGAACCCGATAGAGACCCACTATAGCACCTGCTGTTTAGAACTGCCAGTGCTGAGCACTTTAAGCCCTAACTCTTACAATTTGTTCTAGTGCCCTCTATCACTTTTGGCTGTAGCCAATAGGCAAACGTGAAGGTGATGCACATTCTCACTCCGCAGCATTTATTTGAGGCAGTTGTAGTGTTTGTTAGACCCATCTTCCTACTGCCTCAGGGATCTGCCAAATGTCACTGCTATCATCTCATTCCAAGTCACAGTTTTGGGCGCCACTGAAGTGCTTTAAAATGTGTCCTCAAGTATTTGAGAAAAGGCCACTGCTTCATGTTATGTTAAAGGAACCGCCCCGGGAGGCAGATGGCAATGCAAAGACCCCTTTTTGGCCTTTTTAACACAATGTGTGGTGCCATACAAATAATGAAAAAACACTATATAGTGCAGAATATACTCAGAGGATGTTTCATGGTTTCAAGTGATAAGATTCTATATTTCGTATGCATACCGTTTTAGTAGGGTCTGTACTTTTAATGTTAATTCTCTATTTGACGACCAAATCCAAATGTAAGGGTTAATTCTCAATTTGTTATTTTTGAATCCTCACTGTTTGGCAATTTGCTGAAAAACCATTTTGTTTGAAAGTTCGAACAATTTTTGTTCATTTGAAGTAGTCCATCCTACAGAAGGCCAGTGGTGGTGGGAAGATGCCATCTGACTCCTATCACATTCCAATCCTTATTTAATGGAACCATTTTAAAACTTTCAGCTCTTGTCCTAGGGACAAAATTATTTTTGCATAGTTAATGCGTGGCTGTCACAGTAGAGCAGCTCAGAAAGTAGCACATTGATTAACGGAGGCAATTAGTATTCATAGCCGGAGCTAGTAATATAGAGAGACCACTCTATCACTACAGAGGCATTTAACCACAGGAAATAAAAGAAATATAAAAAGGCCACCAATAAACAAGTTGATGTCGCACTGTGTGCAAATTGAAAGGTTTATTCTGTTAGAATCAAATCGCAGTCTTGATAGCCATCGGATTAAAGATTTGTAAAAGTATTTACTTTTTTGTTTTTTAATGAAGCAACCTTTCAAGACGCTAATGTCAATAAATTTACAAAACACGCTTTTTAGCTTGCAATAAATACCCCCAAATGGATTTCTTAAAGCTGAACATTAGCGTTGCTTAATACCACAGCAATACCAAAAAGCAGGAAAAATCCGTGAGATGTTGATTACAGCAAAGAGAAATCAATATGATATTTTATTAAACATTTCATTTAAGCACAGAATTTAGTTGCTTTTCTGTCAACACTCTGAAATCTCTGGGTTTCTTTCCTCTTACAACATAACGGAAATATTCTATTTAATGAAACTTTCTAAAGATTAAAAAAATCCAACGTTTGAAGCAGGCAATTTGTCATAAATATTTTGGGATATTCAATAGAATGCCTTTATCTAACAGCTTTTGATTAGAATGTCTCTTTTGGGCTGTGTTAGGGAGATTATATTAATATTCATCAAGGTAGAAATAGTTTAATGCCCTTTTGATGTAACTAAACACTTATTACTGTTGTCATGTTTCGTGTGATGATTACCTGTTAACCTGATCATTGATAGTGTCTCACCTTAGATGTATACAATGGTTCTCTGCATTAACCTCTCTTCACTTCTGACGTTCACATGCTCACGTAGTATGTGAAAGCATGTCTGTATCTGTGTTTGAATGTGATTTTCCATTATGAATAAATAGTATTAGTTTTATTGTACACAATTTAAAGACAATGCTTTTTTTACGATCTGGTTTAAAAGCACAGCTGTCCTCAGACAATTATGTGAACATCAACCTGCATGGATTTTTAGGCCTGGCAACTTTCACTTTACCGTTTAACCTACATCACTAATATTATTCCTGTTTTTTCTTCTACCCAAATACATAATAATTCCCATGCTATTTACTTGCTATACTTCACATTACATTACAACATTATTTTAAAGTCAGACCAATTGACATTCCCAGTGCCTCTTATTTGTACCATAGATTGACCAGACAGTCTTTTATTTGAATTTCCTACTTTTTCAAAACATGTTTATTGGTACTGGTACCAGGTTCGGATTGACAAAATGCCTGTTTTCTATCTCCATTAAATATTTAGAGCTCTTATTTCACTTAGTGAACATTTGTAATTGACAAAAAATCTTCAATATGTAAATTTCCATAGATACAAAACAGGATCATTGTTGTAAACAGCAGGTGGCTTTTGAAGAGTTGGGATAGACCCCGGACGCTCTTACTTTGTCCAGCTGAGTTATGCCAGCTCAGTTTGTGCAGAGTGAGACATAAACCATTGGCCTCAAAACACAGCACACAGATGACTCCTTGTCCCATAACCTTCTGAGACACGAGGGATAAATAGCCCCTCTGTTACTGAGGGAATGAGGCGCAAATAGGACATTATTGCTGATCCCATTGACTTTTATCCGGTTGTAACTGTGCCCTATGGACTAAGCAGCCAAAAGTCAAGCACTTGCTTATTTGTGCTTCATACTGCTCTGGGCTGAAGGTGTGCAGGAAAAAGCAAGACATTACAAACATTTTTTATATATATTCTAGGTACTTGTTAGCAATTCTTTGCTTGATATGACACTGCTTAGTTCAGAAATAAGAAAATATACTTATTCTTTCTCCATTATTGCAAAAGGAGCCAACTTTATTTAGAGCAAACATCCATCATTCAGTGCAAATATCCTTTACAGTCTGGACTCATTATGTGGTGGTTTTTCACATTACATGAAACACAGTTTCTGAACCTCATTCAACCTGATGTGAAATATCGCACAACTTTTCAACAGTGTCAGGTGAATAAGTTCTATGGTACAGGCATATTGGCAGCGATGCTTGTCTTTTAGCTCTACTAAAGCTGCCAACGCTTTCAAAGATGATAACTAAAGTATAAGAGTTGAAAGGATTTTCTTGAAAAGTCCAATGAAGTAAAAAAAAATATCAGAAACTCATTAATAAAAGGTAATGCCAAGATTACTGAAATCAAGATATATGGTAAGTTACCATAATAAAATGCATTGCAGTAAATCTTAAATGTTTCAAGTGTTGTCCAAAAAATATGTGAACGTTGTCCAAACATTTGTAAATGCCCTCCATAATATTAAAGTAAACCTTGGCATCCCTAGTAGCCAACCAGGAAGTTGTTACAATCAAGTTGTTACAATCATTTTTTGGAAAAAACATATGGTGGTCCAAAATGTCCAGTGGAAACAAACTAGAGGAAGCATCAGTTTAATTTCCACAAGGCAGGCATCATTGCTAAAACAGTGCAGTCATTAAGAAATGTCCAGTTTGGAAAGCTCTGAACTAGTTTGAGGTATGGTTATCTGAAATTTCAAAGTGGGATAAAGGCAGTCATGTCTCAACAAGTTTTTCAAATATCTCCATCACAGGAGCAGCTCACATGGAAGAAAACTGCAGGAGTGTATAGCAAAAAATAAACTCATGTCTGCCTCGCCTTACTCTGCACCCAGGAGGCATTCCATGGGTGTAGTGGTGGGTTTTGATATGCAAAACCCATGGAATTCAACGCTTCCCCAGATTTACAAAGTGATGTAAACCTGGGGAAGCGTCAAATCCATATGCCTACGGAGGTGAGGCATAACCAGGAGGAAAATGTTTATTTCTCCTCGTTTTTCCTCTTTCCATATGTGCTGCATTCTACAGCACATATATAAAGATGAAAATGCCTCATAGGACTGTTTTTGTGCAGGAGCATGCCCCTTCGATGTTTATTTCTCCTCGTTTTTCCTCTTTCCATATGTGCTGCAAGATGAAAATGCCTCATAGGACTGTTTTTGTGCAGGAGCATGCCCCTTCCTGCACAAAATATAAATCCTGCCTGCAACAGAGGAACCATGGTGCAAGGATGCCTACGTTGGCGCTAGTCTGCCAAAGCAGTGCCAGCACAGGCAGAAAGGACAGGAATGCACCATATTGCTTAAATACAGTGCATATCTGCCCTTTCACTTTGGTAAAGGACATTTCAGCAAGGTGCCTTGCTGCGCTGCACTATGCCAAAATGCCATAAATAATACTCTTAGCGAGGCTCTGCATTAAGACTTGGGTTCAATTAAGTCCACAGAGGCCCTTAACATCAAAAGACCTAACCCTAGGTTTAATGCTATCAAAGCCTTCTTATTATTATTATTATTATTAGGAGCTTATAAAGCGCGCTTATACCCAAGGGTGTCCTGGCGCTGAGAAGCTGATCATCCCTGGAGAGCGAGTGTCTAATCCCTAAACAACCAAGTCTTCAAGCCCTTTCTGAAAGAGAGAAGTTCCTCCATTTTTCTCATATGTGCCGGCAGACCGTTCCATGCAGTAGCAGCACCATATGAGAACAACTTTCCTCCCCAGCTGGCCTTTTTTATCCTAGGCACCACTACTAGATTGCCCTCCAAAGAGCGCAGTGCCCTCCCCGGCACATACTGCTTAAAACAGGCCTTAAGAAACTTGAGTAACCAAATGAATTTGCCACATGCACTGTGAATGGGATCACTAACAAAATAGGGAACACTGGTTGGATTAATATTTTATCTGACTTCGATATATTATGCATGCAAGAAACCTGGTGTACGAAACCGATATATGTCAATGGGTACTCCTAATACTTTTTAGAAGCAATAGAATCATATGCTGGCCGAGCGAAAGGGGGGCTTCTGATCCTTATTTCGAATAAATTCTCAGTAACATATTCAATTACTGTAGTTGAAGAAAAAGGGGGAGAAAGATTTGGTTATAATACATTTTTATAATAATGTTTTTGATCAATACACATAGCAGGGTGGCAATGGCACTTGATCATTGTCTAGAATCATTTTTAAATCTTAAAAATACAAATTTTATAGGAGGTTGCAGGAGATTTTAATATTCAGACCTATGCGCTATCTGATATCCGGGCATGAGGCCATATTAATCAGAATGGGACGGGGAGCGACCATTTCTGTCATAATAAGTATGGTGAAATTCATCATTGTTAAATATGATTTACAGCTTTCGAGGTGTGATTGTGATATTAAAGGAGAGCGAACCGCAACATTTATTGGGAGGAATTCAATCACTTCCATTGACCATGAATTCTTATCTGCGTCAGCAAATGCATGATGTGGCACACCCACTACAGCTATGGCGGCTCTAAGTGACCAGAACCCGATTTCATTATCACTCTATTTTTGGGGTAAGCCGTGTGATTCATTTACTATAGCAAATAACATCACTGCATGTAGGCCAAATGGCGTAAGAATGAAATGGGAAGGAGTTGATCATAACATTATGCTACGAAAAATAGTTCAGAAGAACCATATGGAAATTGATTACTGTCTGCAGGAGACCATTGTACCCAATTTGCTAGTAAAATCTTTTAATTATATCACTAGCTCTATAAACTCACTCCTGCCTCGCCACCCTACTAGACCAGACTGAACAATCGATCCTGTCCCAGGTTCAATATGGTTTTAGGAATCATCTGGGGTCTGTAGAATAATGTATTAATCTTGAGCTCCTAATAGGGAAATACACCAGAGCCAAATCGGCTACTTTATATTTATGCTTTGCAGATTTGAGCAGCACCTTTGATCTAGTAGAGCATAATTTATTATGGGCATCACTGATCTCTATAGGTGCACCGAGACCAATTGTGAGGTTTCGCTCACGCTTTCATAAGAAACTATCTAGTCAAGTTTGCTTTGGTTCACAAGGAGAAAACACCCCAAACTTCAAAGTAGGGCGTGGCATTCGCCAGGACTGCGTTTTGGCACCACTGTTGTTTTCACTTTTTATTAATGGGGTGGATATCCATCTACGGTCACTGCAGGCTGATGCCCCCAAGGCTGCAGGGTACCCAATACTCTAGGCAGATGAAGCAGTAGTCCTAGCCAGAATACCAGTTGGCCAGCAGAGACTGATGAATGCTTTTGGCGAATATATGGCTTCCAAAGAAATGGTCATTAATAAAACCAAACCATTCACCATGGTCTGTGGTCAAAAGCAGAAACCATGCAGAACTTTTTATATTGATGATACCTCTATAGTCTCAGTCAACTCTTTTTGCTATTTGGGGATTTTTTTATATACAATGGCTCAGGGACACAGCATGTACTGAATACTAGAGCAAAAATGAGTTGGGTTTCTCAGAGGATTTTTAAGTTTGACTCTAAACTAGGTAGTAGACCCATCAGGTAAATAGTTGCTATATATAAAGCTAAGGATGTGACTACTGCTATGTATGGGGCTGGCCTTTGGGGACATGTTGACGGTTATACCCTACAAATTGAGGAAAACAAATTCCTAAAACAGCTTTTATGTTTGCCACCTTGTGCATCTGATACCATAGTTTATAATGTGGTTGGCTTGCAGTTTTCATAAAATCACTTTTTGGTGAGACCCTTGTTATTATGGATATCACTTTGGGCTAAGAAAGAGACCAGCTTTACTGGAACCCTTATTCTTGATTGTCTAGCCTTGGACAAGGCCTTAAAAATACCCTGGGTATTTTACATTAACTCTTGCCTTGGTAAATTGTTCAATCTGTCAATTTGGTCTGACCCCACCCAGTTCCAAACAAGGTTGGACAAACGTGAGTCAAACGATGAGAACAATTGAAGAGTAAAGTTCTATAAGGCTTTGGATAAGGGGAGGGGTACAATAGTTATCTGGTATATGTAACCAATATGCAGCACTGATTTGTGCTGGCAAGGCTGAGATTGGTATTGTGCATCACCTTGTTTCCTTCCCCCATATGAGGTCCTGTCCATACGATATATGTTTTTGTTCCTGCGATGGACAGAGCAAACAAAGCACCATGCACTTTTTATTGTTCTGTAAACTGTATCGAATTGTACGTCACTTCATTTGAAACCTTTGTTTGTTGCCCAGAATATTAGATCTCATTCAGCTGGAATGAAATACTTGGTGACACTAGGCAACCCTTTTTTGTGTTACAATATTGCACTTTTTATATTGAATGCTATTGAAATAAGAAAAACATATGGCAAAGGCTAAGTAATCAATATCTATGAAGTTCTTATCTTTTTGATCAGATTTATGCAATTTCTTCTAGATTTATCTAAAGTATTGACTGTTACCTAAATACAATTGATTAATTGTATATATGAACTTTATAAGACGATTGACTGTATACTCTATTGTGTTTTATGTACTAAATAATTAGGAGTTTTGGATGATGTGACCAGGGCTTTTATTGCTTGTATTTATATATTTGTATGAGTTTTATCTATGTACTTTTATGGTTGTATTACTTTTCAACCAAATAAAGTTTATGAATGCATGCATAAACAAATTCTCCAACTTCAAGAACTTGGCTTGGCACGTTTGGAGTGCCAGTTTTTGTTGGTAATTTGGGCACTGTTCCTACTATCATCTTCCGAGCATAGCAGGTGTTTTTGTATATTGTATAGCAGGAGTTCTTGTATATTCGCAATGGTAGCTTGAGTCTCCCTCATGGGCCTTTACCTAGACCATTACTCATGCACCATTTTGTTAATTCCACACAATCTTAAAGCTATCAAGTAATTGCCTTTGCAACATCCTTGCTGGGTTGTGGTAATCCAGAGATTAGCCAATCAAAAGACAAGACCATGGGTCTGCTGACGGATTCATAATAACGAGCATGCTTATGGTATACTTCAAAGGACCAAATAAAAACATGAAGATGCAAGGGGTCATTGTGTATTGAGGTGAAGTACCCATCAAGTGAAGAAAGAAACTGTCTCATGCACACTACTGAGCATGGTTCCATAAGAAGGCTAGAAAATTTCGTATTTTTAACAACTTTTTACAGCAGTTGGTCATATGTTGAAAAGTGTTGACAGAAAACTGGAGCAGCGGTGGGGTCATAGGAATGTGAGGTGTACAAAATTAATTTTTTAAAATAAAGCGGTAATGTATCTCTTACTATCCCTGCGACCTAGTTGAATTAACTTTCCTCCTTTCGACCTGCAAGAGGGGACCAGGCCCTGCTCTAGTGGGAAAATCAATGTACCTAAAGCACATTGATGAAAGTTCTTACCACGCTCACAGCCAAAATCCTGAACATGATCAATGCCTCACTCACTAATGGAATTGTTCCTGCTCCCTGATACCACTGTCCTTTTGAAGAACCAAATGGAAAACCTATGTGACCTGGCCATCAACACACTTATTCTGGACTTTCTATTTTCTAGCAAAATTCAGGGGACAGGCGAATAAACAATTGACAGACTATAGCAGAATCAAGCTCCACGTGACCTAAATGGTATTTCTAGCAATTTAGTAGGACACATACCTGCATGTGAACACTTAGGAATCACTACTCATCCTCTCGTCTAAAGGCAAATAAGCTCTCAAACAACTTAGCCCTCCAGAGGTCTATGATATCAAGGACCATGAGACACTTCGTACATTGCTCAATGGACGGACAGGGTTTACTTCAAAGAACAAAAATGCCATTGGAGAACAGATAGTTTCCTTGGCTTTACCCGTGAGTAAAAAAGAGTCAATGGGATAGGGATGAGCAAATAATGACAAATTTTACACTCAATTAGGAACTAGGTTGTACCTAAATCTTTGGGATCACAAGCATGTGAAAGCAGTCTTGAAAGCACTTCAGTGGCTACCCAATGAAATCAAAGATCAAATTTATGATAATCTGCACCATCCAAAAGTTCTACTGAAACAAAATGCCTGGATACTTGTATAAAATGGTCTGCCATCGGACTCCAGACAGAAATGATCAAGCAATTTACACCTGATCCACAAAAAATATATTGAGAAAACAGAACTATTTAGGCATTTAAATGGGCGTCTTGGGCCCGACATGTTGGAATATCTTGGTGCCTTAGACTAAATGCAGAACCTAACCATCCCAGCTTCGGAAAATGCCTGAAGGTGATCTCTTCAGTCTGGTGTTCAACTGATTACTTCTCTAGGCCATAGTTAACAATGGTGTGACGGGAACAGTGACACCAGGTTCCAGGGATGTGCGGGGCCATTTCATCACAATTTGTGGCTCTTTTTTATGCTAAAAAACCAGGTCATGGGCAGGCTAATTTTCTTTGCTTGAATTTGGTCACATGCCCCTCCCCCGTACTACACCACTTATTTCTACAAAATGTGTGTTATTAATCAATGAATATCGCATAAGAAGTAATACCTTACTTCCCTTGGACTCTAGCTCCCTTTAATACTTCCTCTATCTCCTGCAAACCGTGCCTTTAACCCCACTCATCTGTGCATAAACACATAAATATAAAACATAAAAAATATTACATTAATAGAAAAACATAGGCTTAATGTATCTTTGCCACCAGAACAATAACAGTGTTTCTCTTCGACATGAATTTGAAAAATTGCTTTTTTCACTTCTCACGTTTGGAAGGATTTCGTAAAACGAGACCATGTTGGAAAGTAAAAAAGCACAGGCTTTTTAATGTATACATTTTTGTGTTTAGTTATTCATGCGAGTTGGATACACAATTCATGAAATAGGTAAACTGTAAATAACCTCTTAATGTATTTGCATATATACTCATTGTTAACTTTGTTTAACTTTATTTGTAAGTAAGCATCCATTTCCTTTCTTGTCTTTATACTAAATAGCTTTTCTAGGGCTGTTAAGTTTCACATAGATGATTAATACAGTCCACACTCGAACGCGAAGCACCGGAAAAGTAATAATGGAACATTTTGTGTACCTGGGTCATTAATTACGAAATGACCTGTACAGTTGTCAAGTATATCCTGTGAGGTTTCTATACATAAATAATAAGATGAACCCTTAAAGGGATTGAAACAAGAATATCAAGGTTATATTGGTATCAGCGTTGCTCATCTAATCAGTTAGGTTTCTGGAAACAAAACTTTTTAAAAGCAAAATACTGTCATTTTTCTGCACAACCTAACAACTTTTTCGCTTCCAAAACAGAAAGCATTCCATCAAATATATATCTTGAAAAATATAGCAAGCTAACTCTTCCTACAGTCACTTTTAAAGCAAACCTCTCAAGAGTGTTTTCTAGAAGGGCAATGTTTGATTCAATTTCCTGTTACATTGACAAAGTCCACATTGGTTTGTGGGCTTTAAAGGCCGGTTCGGGGTTTATAAAGCGTTTTATACATAAGCAAGTCACATTTGATTTTAGAAAAGTATTTCTATTTGTGTATTATTCCTTTCTTTCTATCACCATGTCCCACCCCTCCTACCTCCCTCGTCTTATCTCCTGTGTCTTTTTCTCTTTAGAAACAAGTGACACTATATATATATATATATTCACTTAAAAAAACCATAGGTTTCACACATGTTATAGTTAGGTGGATATTTCACTCGTAAAAAACCAATGAAATTCCCCCGTTATAGTTAGTTCAGATAACTATAACTCGCGTGCCCGCAATCCACTGCTCATGACGTCACATATTACATCACTCATGACATGGCCAGTGGCATTACTCATGACATCACTGATGACATCATCCTTGTGATAGAGTGGCGGTCGCGCGAGTTATAGTTATGGTTTTTTAAGTGAATTTGCAAGGTTTTTTAAATGCTAATTCCTAACTATAACGTGTGTGAAACCTATGGTATTTTCAGTGAATTTGTACGGTTTTTTAAATGCTAATTTATTTATGTATTATTATTTTTTTATATATATTTATTTTACAATAAAGTACGTATTAAATGTTTTTTTTTTTCTTTTTTTGGTTTTGCACCCCACGCGCACGGTGCGCGCACCCCACGCGCACGGAGCGCGCACCCCGCGATTTTTTTTTTTAAAAATGAAAAAAAAATTCTGCCTTCGGGGTCCTTCAGGGACCCCCTGACAAAGGCTAGGGGGTCAGGAACTCTCTACCCTGCCCCCTTTTCACGTTCGCCACCTTCCTTTTTCACTCTCGCACTGAAAACAAACAAAATGGCGGCCGACACTTCCTGATTTCGACCGATTCGAACGTTGACTAACATATAACCACCAATCAGAATTATGCTCGCGCATGTTAGGGTGCTCGCACGGTGCGCGCACGGTGCGCGCACGGTGCGCGCTTATAGATATTTATATGCTTTTAAATGCTATTTTCTCAGGAACTACTGAACAGATTGACACCAGACCTGCAAAAGGCACTTCCCTGACCTAAGGACTACCTCTCTGCCAAATTTCAAGTAATTCTGTTCAGCCGTTCGGGCTGTACCTTCGACTAAAGGTCCTATGGAAAAATGCATGGGGAAAATGCGTTTTAGGACCCCCTTTTTTCTCGGCCCCCGCTTGACGAATCACCCCGAGACTTTCAGGGTTTGAGCGGAGCGTAGCGCCCCACCTATTTTGAAAATTTCGCGAGGATTCGTCAACCGGCGCCAAAGTAATTCCAAATAGAATGTTGCGGATTTCCTATGGAAACAGGGTCCTAACTATAACTATCTACTGGCGACCGCCAGTAGATAATATATATATATATATTCACTGAAAAAACCATAGGTTTCACACATGTTATAGTTAGCTGGACATTTTACTGATAAAAAACCAATGAAATTCCCCCGTTATAGTTACTGTAGGCAACTATAACTCACGCGACCGTAATCCTCTGCTGATGCTAATACTGTATTTAGACACTTATTTGCCCATGTCTTCTTCCATTAAATTTTAGCTATACATATATTACAAATATTTTTTTTTCATAAAGACACATATGTCATCAGCAGAGGATTACGGTCGCGTGAGTTATAGTTGCCTACAGTAACTATAACGGGGGAATTTCATTGGTTTTTTATCAGTAAAATGTCCAGCTAACTATAACATGTGTGAAACCTATGGTTTTTTCAGTGAATTTGCAAGGTTTTTTAAATGCTAATTCCTAACTATAACGTGTGTGAAACCTATGGTTTTTTCAGTGAATTTGTACAGTTTTTTAAATGCTAAGTTACTTTACGCCATTTGTGGCGTGGGCGCCCACTTAACGCAGTTCGTTCCGTGCGCACCGCGTGCCCACGTTATGCTACATGGGCCATGAACGCACGATGCGCTTCGCGCACCGTGCGCACATGGAGGACATATGATGAGCATCGCTGTGATAGGTAAAATATATGTTAGGTTCACCTCTAATAAGCAATGCACAAAAGGTGCCCTTCGGGCACCTTTTGCACACGGGGTGGGGAGAATGTGGATATTTTTTTTTTTTTATTTCTTATCGTACGCGTACGGTAAGCGTAATCGGCGAAATTTTCGAAAAAATTGAAAATTGCCTTTTTTCACTTGGGGGATCGTTGGGGACTCCCTGGACATGGCTAGGTGCTTGGGAGCTGTCTAAACAGCCCCTTTACATGTTTTGGGACTTTGTTTTTCAACCCCCTGTCAGAGAGCGAGAGAGAAAATGGCGGCTGCCGCTTCCTGGTTTCGACCGATTCGAATGTTTACTAAGATCTAAGGGCCAATCAGAATTGCGCTCGCGCACGTCACCGTACGCGTACGGTAAGCTTACGGTAAGCGCACCGTAAGCTGCCACAGATATATATATTGATTTAAAGGCTATTTTCTCAGAATCTACTTAACAGATTTACACCAAGCCTACAAAAGGCACTTCCTTGACCTGAGGACTACCTCTCTGCCAAATTTCAAGTAATTCTGTTCAGCCGTTCGGGCTGTAGCTGTGTCTAAAGGTCCTATGGAAAAATGCATGGGAAAAACGCGTTTTGGGACCCCCCTTTTATCTCAGCCCCCGCTTGACGAATCCCCCCGAGACTTTCAGGGTAGGAGCGGAGCGTAGCGCCCCACCTATTTTGAAAAATTCGCGAGGATTCGTCAACCGGCGCCAAAGTTATTCAAAATAGAATGTTGCGGATTTCCTATGGAAACGTGGTCCTAACTATAACTATCTACTGGCGAACGCCAGTAGATAATATATATATATATAGCTTTCCACGGAGAGTGACGAATAAAGATTTATTTTTGGATTACGAGCTCGGAGTGCGCCTCACGTTATCTTGGGAGACGTGTGTTTTGGATATATATATATATATATATATATATATATATATATATATATATATATATATATATATATATATATATATATATATATATATATATATATATTCAATCAACAATGGTATCCCAGGATTGAGTTGCACTCGACACAGATGGAAAGGTTACCAGCCTTTAATAACAGGTGCGAACGGACTCCTTACAGCGAGAATGAAATGCAGCTTCCTCTGTGCCTGACGCGTTTCAGGTTTCCCCTTTCTCAAAGGCTGCCGGGAAGTACGTGCAAAGCGGGTAGGCACTCCCTCAATTAAATTCATAGTCAAGCCTCTGATTAGCGAAATACTGGAATTGTGGGAGATGTAGTGTCCGTTCATTGCTTCATTTGAAATTATTGTGCACTTATTACTGCGTTCAGTTAAGGCCCAGAGTGGGCCCCCGTGAAGTTGTCCATTCCAAATCCTGCGCCTCTGCTCCACATCGAGGGTAGTGAATCCAACCTCGTGGCCCCCTTGAGATCCTGGGGTGGTGCAAAACTCGGCAGAAGGGCATCCGCCTATAGATTCAATCAACAATGGTATCCCAGGATTGAGTTGCACTCGACACAGATGGAAAGGTTACCAGCCTTTAATAACAGTTGCGAACGGACTCCTTACAGCGAGAATGAAATGCAGCTTCCTCTGTGCCTGACGCGTTTCAGGTTTCCCCTTTCTCAAAGGCTGCCGGGAAGTACGTGCAAAGCGGGTAGGCACTCCCTCAATTAAATTCATAGTCACGCCTCTGATTAGCGAAATACTGGAATTGTGGGAGATGTAGTGTCCGTTCATTGCTTCATTTTAAATTATTGTGCACTTATTACTGCATTCAGTTAAGGCCCAGAGTGGGCCCCCGTGAAGTTGTCCATTCCAAATCCTGCGCCTCTGCTCAACATCGAGGGTAGTGAATCCAACCTTGTGGCCCCCTTGAGATCCTGGGGTGGTGCAAAACTCGGCAGAAGGGCATCCGCCTATAGATTCAATCAACAATGGTATCCCAGGATTGAGTTGCACTCGACACAGATGGAAAGGTTACCAGCCTTTAACGCAGTAATAAGTGCACGATAATTTGAGTCCGTTCGCACCTGTTATTAAAGGCTGGTAACCTTTCCATCTGTGTCGAGTGCAACTCAATCCTGGGATACCATTGTTGATTGAATCTATAGGCGGATGCCCTTCTGCCGAGTTTTGCACCACCCCAGGATCTCAAGGGCGCCACGAGGTTGGATTCACTACCCTCGATGTGGAGCAGAGGCGCAGGATTTGGAATGGACAACTTCACGGGGGCCCACTCTGGGCCTTAACTGAACGCAGTAATAAGTGCACAATAATTTAAAATGAAGCAATGAACGGACACTACATCTCCCACAATTCCAGTATTTTGCTAATCAGAGGCGTGACTATGAATTTAATTGAGGGAGTGCCTACCCGCTTTGCACGTACTTCCCGGCAGCCTTTGAGAAAGGGGAAACCTGAAACGCGTCAGGCACAGAGGAAGCTGCATTTCATTCTCGCTGTAAGGAGTCCGTTCGCACCTGTTATTAAAGGCTGGTAACCTTTCCATCTGTGTCGAGTGCAACTCAATCCTGGGATACCATTGTTGATTGAATCTATAGGCGGATGCCCTTCTGCCGAGTTTTGCACCACCCCAGGATCTCAAGGGGGCCACGAGGTTGGATTCACTACCCTCGATGTGGAGCAGAGGCGCAGGATTTGGAATGGACAACTTCACGGGGGCCCACTCTGGGCCTTAACTGAATGCAGTAATAAGTGCACAATAATTTAAAATGAAGCAATGAACGGACACTACATCTCCCACAATTCCAGTATTTCGCTAATCAGAGGCGTGACTATGAATTTAATTGAGGGAGTGCCTACCCACTTTGCACGTACTTCCCGGCAGCCTTTGAGAAAGGGGAAACCTGAAACGCGTCAGGCACAGAGGAAGCTGCATTTCATTCTCGCTGTAAGGAGTCCGTTAGCACCTGTTATTAAAGGCTGGTAACCTTTCCATCTGTGTCGAGTGCAACTCAATCCTGGGATACCATTGTTGATTGAATATATATATATATATATATATATATATATATATATATATATATATATATATATATATTATCTACTGGCGGTTGCCAGTAGATAGTTATAGTTAGGACCCTGTTTCCATAGGAAATCTGCAACATTCTATTTGGAATAACTTTGGCGCCGGTTGACGAATCCTCGCGAAATTTTCAAAATAGGTGGGGCGCTAAGCTCCGCTCCTATCCTGAAAGTCTCGGGGGGATTCGTCAAGCGGGGGGTGAGAAAAAAGGGGGTCCCAAAACGCGTTTTTCCCATGCATTTTTCCATAGGACCTTTAGACACAGCTACAGCCCGAACGGCTAAACAGAGTTACTTGAAATCTGGCAGGAAGTGCCTTTTGTAGGTTTGGTGTAAATCTGTTCAGTAGATCCTGAGAAAATAGCATTTAAATCAATATATATCTGTGGCAGCTTACGGTGCGCTTACCGTGCTCTTACGGTAAGCTTACCGTACACGTATGGTGCCGTGCGCGAGCGCGATTCTGATTGGCTGTTAGATCTTAGTAAACATTCGAATCGGTCGAAACCAGGAAGCGGCGGCCGCAATTTTCTCTCTCGCACTCTGAGTGGGGGAGCAAAAACAAAGGCAAAAAACATCTAAAGGGGCTGTGTATTCAGCTCCTTACCACCTAGCATTGATGAAGGTGTCCCCAAAGAAACCCCAAGGCCAAAAATTCAATTTTATTTTTTTGGGAAAAATCACCGATTACGCTTACCGTACGCGTACGGTTAAAATTTAGTTTAAAAAAAAAAATGTATCCACATAATCCTCACCCCGTGTGCAAATGGTGCCTGAAGGACACCATTTGTGCATGGCATATGATTACACGGAACATTAAATGATTACCTTTCACAACGAAGCGCATAATATGTCCTCCATGTGCGCATGGTGCGCGAAGCGCATCGTGCGTATATGGCCCATCCAGCGTAACGTGGGCACGCGGTGCGCGTTGCGCACCACGTGCCCACCGTGCGTGCACGGCACTAACTGCGTTAAGTGGGCGCGCGGTGCGCGAAGCACACCGCGTGCTCACTGTGTGCGGACGGTGCGCGAAGCGCACCGTGCGCGCACGGAACGAACTGCGTTAACTGGGCGCGCACGCCACGAATGGCGTAAAGTAACTTAGCATTTAAAAAAACGTACAAATTCACTGAAAACACCATAGGTTTCACACACGTTATAGTTAGGAATTAGCATTTAAAAAACATTGCAAATTCAGTGAAAAAAACATAGGTTTCACACATGTTATAGTTAGCTGGACATTTTACTGATAAAAAACCAATGAAATTCCCCCGTTATAGTTAGTGCAGGCAACTATAACTCACGCGACCGCAATCCTCTGCTGATGCTAATACTGTATTTAGACAATTATTTGCCCATGTCTTCTTCCATTAAATTTTAGCTATACATATATTACAAATATTTTTTTTTCATAAAGACACATATGTCATCAGCAGAGGATTGCGGTCGCGTGAGTTATACTTGCCTGCACTAACTATAACGGGGGAATTTCATTGGTTTTTTATCAGTAAAATGTCCAGCTAACTATAACATGTGTGAAACCTATGGTTTTTTCACTGAATATATATATATACACATACATACTAGGTGCAATATATGGGCAGATTAGCACTTTGTCACTTTATTAAAGCCCATTCAGGGCATAATTAAGGTGCAATAAATAGTTGTTATACGTTAATTACCGTAATTCTGATTCCATTTGTATTTGCATATTTATTATCTTTCTGGTCTGGGAGGTTTTATAAGGTTTCCTAGGAAAAATGTTTTATAAGTCAAAGATGTAATAAGAACAGTGAGTTATAATATTCAATCGTGTTTTCAAGTGTGAAAATAGCAATGTGTATATGCCCATACAGGGCCAAATCATTGATATAATGTTTACATAATTATGGATGTTAGCAATTTTTTGCTTTCATTCTCATATAGGATTTTTAGAAAAATAACCAAGATAATTTTATGGTTATGTGATATGAATCAATAGGAACTATAACCTCTCCGACCCATGTATTACGGAATGAAGATTTAAAAATGCTCCCACTGGCTGGGAGCAGATTTGTGTTCTGTTTTCCTGCCCGCACTCCGAATGGCAAGGAAATTAAACAGACATTGCTTCCGCCCTGAGGGAACGAGCATGCCTTGCTACTCCCTCCAAGCAGGAGTAATGCCGGCTCCCACACTATCCAGGCGTCCGGCTGAGGTCACGTGAGCCCCCAACATGGTACTGGGTGGGCTGGCTTTAGGTACAGTAACAAAATATTACACATATATATATATATATATATATATATATATATATATATATATATATATATATATATATATATATATATATATATATATATATATATATATATATATATATATATATGGAACTAAATCGTCTTCAGGTAACCAATTGCCAGAAAACAGACTAATCGAACCCAAGGTTTTTAGTACAAATGTTTATTTGGTGCCCAACACCACCACCGCCATAACACGTTTCAGCCCACGTGGGGCCTTGATCACATGACACATTTGAGGGCGTGAAGAGTACATTTAAAGTGCAAGTGTGTGAGGTATTCAGATTGCATCAGCTGTATTGCTTGGCAATAGGCATGGAAAACATACTATGATGTTGCCACAAAAGGTAATTTCTGTGGAAGGTCAGAAATAAAATCAATGTAAAATACAGTAATATAGTGCAAGGTAAAGTAGGCGTGATAAAATATCACTAAACTGTCAGCACATTGAATAAATAAATAAAAGATACATATATATTTATAAATATATATGCACATTAAATATTCAATATAATACTATTACACTTCTAAAAAACTAACTGGTGACCTTAGTTAGTGGTTCCATAATTCATTTTTATCAATAACAAAGCAGTTGAAAAAGTTAAAGCAATGTAAAACCTTTTCTCTTATTAAATTAGCAATGTTACTTAAAATTCAAATAGGACACCACAATTGTTAGCATGTATTGTTTTGATGTTTCTTTAAAGATGGAAAAATACCACCCATATAGGCAGATGCCATAACATTCCTGTCCTATTTGAATATGTGCAAAGATGCAAAATGAAATACTGTCATTTTGTAAAGTGCAAACCTTGTGCAAATATGTGCAACAATAAAATCTCATAATCAAACAAATAATAAAACCATGTTGGTCTGGGGGTAGGCAGCAGCATATTTGTACAATAATATTCCTATTGCTTCATTAAAGATAAGTAAAAAAATCTTCACTGGCGTTCAATCCATTAGGTGTCTTGCAGTCCATAAGTATAATATGCCTAGTCTCTAATTTGTGTAATATTGATTCACGGTCCCTTCCTCTTCTTAGTGGCGGGACTGTGTCAATTACAAAATATTTGAGCCCTGCAGGGTTTTTGGCATGGAATTCATTAAAATGTTTTGCGACTGGGTATGCGGCATCGCCATTGGTGATGGCCCGTATGTGCTGGAGTATCCTCTTGTGCACCTGCAGCTTAGTGCTACCCACATAGTGCAGGCCACACGGACACTCCAGCACATATACCGCATACTCAGTCTTGCAAGTCAACTTATTCAGGATACGGACAGGTCTATCGTTGAAGGGAGTCAGATATTCTGGTTTGCTCACCCCATTTTTACAGGCTTTACACACTGAGCATTTGAAAAAGCCTTTCCTGCTGTTAAGCCAAGAGCTGTTGATTCTAACCTCTGGGCTGCTAGATACTAAACAACTGCTCATGGATCTCGCCCTTCTGTATGTAATACTGGGAGATCGCGGTAGTTGGCTCCCCAATACCGGGTCATTTACAATCAGTGCCCAATTTTTTTTCACAATTTTGCGAATAGTTTGATGTTGACTATTGTAGGTTAAAATCAATCTTGTCTCAATTTGCTCCGTATGAACCGTTTTCTTTTTGCCTATAAGTGCCTGTGTCCTACCAGGTTCGTTGGCTTTGCATATAGCCGTGTCAATAAGTTCTGGGAGATAGCCTCTCCTCAAAAACCTTTCCCTGCAATCTTTTTGTTACTCAAAACAGTCATTATCATTACTGCAAATTCTTCTTATTCGGAGCATTTCTCCATAGGGGGTGCTCCTAATTACATGTGCGGGATGATGACTGGAAGCATGTAAAATGGCATTGCCGGCCGTAGGTTTTCTATACATTCTAGTCTGTAATTTGTTAGAATGAATCAAGATTTCAACATCTAGAAAGCATATTGATTTGTCACTGATTTGACCAGTGAAACCAAGATTTAATTTATTATTGTTAATATTTTCTATGAACTGCTGAGCTTCACATTCTGGTCCATTCCAAATTATTAAAAGGTCATCAATGTACCTGAACCATTTCACAACATTTTCAGACAAGATTTTAGGGTACGTGGGTATGAGGACATGTTCCTCCCAATACCCCAAATGAAGGCAGGCATAACTAGGGGAGAAACACGCCCCCATAGCCACACCTCTCACCTGCTGGAATACTTGATTTGAAAATAAGAAAAAATTGTTTTCCAGACACAAATTTACCATTGACAATAACATTCTGTTATGTTCATAAAAACAGATAGGTCTCAAATTCAAATAATGTTCAATAGCTCACATTCCATCCCTATGATGGATACTCATGTATAGGGAGGATACGTCCAACGAGATCAAAATGTACCCTGATTGCCATTGAAGTACTGGGAATTTTAAGCCCAGCGGTGCAGGGGAACACACCCTATGACTTCGGGTTCTTCCTGTTTCAGACCTACAGAAACACAGAGTCTTCCGGGTGAAGTCAGTTTATTGGCTGCAGACCAATTACAGGTATCCAAGAAGTACAACAGCGTGTATGTTCTTAGGAGACTGCTGAAAATCACAGAAACGGGCTTCTCCTTAAATACAAAATATCCTGCTTCAGGCATACATTCCTTGTTTTATGGCATGGTCATTTATATGTATATATTTCAAACGAAAAAGGCAGAGTCATGATGACCATCCCACATTCCAGTTAAGCCAGCTCGTAATTATTTACCCAGCAAGGCTCAGATCCCACATCAGATGTCGATAGGCCCCAATAAACATGAGCATCTCCTGTTTGGAAAACAAGCCATAAAGCAGGAACAGTCAGGTGTGAAAGAGATTAGCTGGAGGCTCGTGTAGGATGAAAAGGTTTTATGGTGTGTCAAGCCCTGATGCTAATCACAGGTGGCCAGAGGACGGGGAGCTCGTGAGACCGGACTGACCTGGGGCAGCGGAGCCAAGCTGCCCAGGTCACAGAGAAGTCAAAGGAAGGCACATGTGCTCTAAAAGGCCCGTATTTGCTTCATGATATGTAGCCTATGTGAGGGCAACCATAAGATGGCCACCGCTCTAAGATGGAACCCACGTAGTGATGTATAATAACGTATACACAGGGCATTTAAAGCTAAAACGTTATACAAAGCACTTGTACATACCGCATTAACCATTCGCGGTTCGCTAATACCGAGATGGACAGGGGTAGGGCCCTGCCTCCTATGCGGTCCCAAATTTCAAAGTACGACAGACCCTCCTTTTGCCCTTACATAGGCAATGACTATACTTATTTCAATCCGAGTCTAGGTCAATATTCACGAAGTCATGGAGATGTTGCTGTAGCATCATCCTATTACTTAGCTCGTCCCTCGATACAGGTTTCCTTACACATAATGTAGCACAGAGGCCACATATCGCAGGAGCACAATGTATGCACAGACAGAACAGGAAAAGGATGGCTAAGATCATTCCAATGACCATCAGAACTTTCCAACTCCAGGCAGATATCATTTCCCAGAACCACCCCACCAGTGACCAATCTCCTTTATCCACGTGTATGGACTCAGATATCTTATGCAGTTTGGAGATGGCTTGATAAACTGTTGGAGCGTTATCTGGTATGAAAATGCAACAACTAGATTGGATAACCTTACATACCCCACCGCAGTCTGCAAGTATGACGTCTAGAACCATGCGGTTCTGCAAAGTCATGAGGCGATCCGCTTGGAGCTCAGCTGTCAAATTACCAAGGGCACCAGCCGTTACATTAACAGTAGATTCAACCACACGAGTCAGCTGTCTCAGGTTCCTACTATTAACCATAGGTCCCCAAAACGGCAGGAAACCCAAAAAGAAGTCTCCCGCTTCCTGACCGGCAGTATCCTCCTTACTAATCACGCCCCTCACAACTCTGGTTTTGTGATAATCAGAGGCAGCAGTAAATGTTGGCGGTAGCAGGTTTGCAATATAACATGTGCCCGAGAAGTCAGGGGGCAACCATGTATATGCTCGGTCATTGCAGATAAAATATTTACCCTTGGCAGCCAAAAACGCAGGGGAAAACTGTGACGGAAAAGTGTACGTTTCAGTACAGTCACTTCTTCCCAGTTGAGCTCTAGGATTATGACCATTACCTTGCAAACAGAACCGACCTATGTGGGGTACGACCCAGATTGGGGATGAGATTTTTTGCTGTCTTTCACCCAGACTAATACTATACCCCGTCGCGTTCCACCCTACATAAGCTCTCAACTCTTCTTTGGGAATAGATGAGTATGTATCGATATCTCTGCTCATATCGGCAACTCCTTTCATTAAAGCTTTATTATTGGTGCTAGGTCTGATGGAAGGCGGTTGTCGCGGGGAGTACGCATCTAGAGCAAAGAGAAACATGGTCTGGAATGCCCATGACGATCCATTGTAACTAAACGGCAGCACTAGATAAGGAATACCCTTATTAATGGTATGTGACATTAAACCACACACCCAGCAATTGGTTGTATTCATAACTAGTTGGTGCTGGTGCAGGAGCTGAATAAACGAGTTGTTTACAAATTCAGACCGTCTAGCTTGTTCGTGTTCAGGCAGAGGGTGAAAAGAGTGTGAGGAGACAGTAGGAGGAGGCATAGGCTGTACAGTGGGTGCAATGGGCTCTTGAGAGGAGAAGAATACAAATCCTACAGTAAACACTACCATACTACATAATATAAACAGGCATAATAATACAAAACGTTTGCTCTTCATTATTTTACACATTCTTGATTTAAAGTTCATTTCCTCAGCGAGTCTCTCCATCTTGAAAAACTCCATCCTCTAATCGTGCCGCTCGCGGCGGGTGAGTATCTTCTGCTAAGGAGTACGCCTGTCAGTCCAGGGAATGCCCTAGACCAACCAGAGCCGTTGACCTAACGTCTTCGGCCTGTACCCCAAAGTCTTGGCACCGCGACCCTGCGGCTGAACCCGGATGGTGGTTCGAAAAACAAAAATCAAGAAAGTCCTTCAGATGGGAGAGCTATGGTATCAAAAACAAAAAGGTAAAAGAATATTTATTTGTCCATAGGCCTTGATCTTAGATTATAGTGGAGACGGCCAGGTACTGTTTGATCTTGAAACAAGAGTTCAGGCTCTGTGGTGTCCAATCGAATTGACGGTGGCACAGCTTCTTGCAAAATATCGTCACTCTGTTGTGCTGAAGTTGTGCCTTTTATGCGTGCATCACTGAACGGCACAAAACGAGGTACAGTGTCTGTTTCAGAGTCTGCGATACCCTCCTGGACCCACTGGTCATACGGCAGAGGCAAAGGGATCCTTTTAACATGGGCGCCGTGGATCCAGTTCTTCTTCCCCTTTACTCGAACAGCTGATCTTGTAGACAGAAGTACGAGATGAGGGCCGATCCAACGAGGCTCATCGTTGCTTTTGCGCTGGAAATTTTTTACCAAAACCCACGTGCCAGGGTCGATAGGGTGTCCTGGAGCTTCAGAGGCCTGGGGAAGAGTATCGTGCACCTGTTGGTGTAAAACACGCAATTTAGCCGTCAATTCATACAAGTAATCAAGCAGTACTGGATGTTCGATTTCACTGAATTTCGTCGGTCTTGGTACACCCCATACATTAGCCGGGCGGCCAAAAATAATTTCATATGGGCTAAGTCCCACTCGTGAGTGTACGGTCATTCTGGTGGACAGGAGTGCTAGAGGCAGAGCGTCAGGCCATTTAAGACCTGAGCTCGCTTGGATTTTGGCCAGCTTGAGTTTTAGAGCGCCATTGTAGCACTCTACTAATCCAGCTGATTGGGGGTGATTTGCAGCGTGGAATTTCTGCTTTATCCCTACTCCCTCACACACATTCTTCATCACTTGACCCACAAACTCACTCCCATTATCACTCCACACCATTCTTGGCATTCCAAAGCTAGGGAAAAATTCCTTCACAAGGGCTTTGGCTGCGGATAGAGCAGTGTTGTCCTTTAGGGGATAGGCCTCTATCCATTTTGAGAAAGCGCAAACAACCACCAATACATATTTCAGGTTGTTGCATCTTTCCATGTGGATAAAATCTAGCTGCAAAACCTCAAATGGATATGTAGGAGGCGCAAAAATGACCAGCTGGAGTTGGGGTTCCCCTACCAGGGTTATATTTCAAGCATACCATACAATTCTTGACCACATTCTCTGCACACTTGGGAATTCCAGCATTCTGCCATACTGGAGCCAACAACTTACAGATTCCTTTCATACTGTTATGTGCCATTCCATGTGCCATAGTAACGACTGGAAGCACATATGCATCAGGTAACAACCATCGCCTATGTTCTGACAAATCAATCCAACAACCATTCTCATCCAACTTACCCATACTTTCTCTCCACTTGCTCAACTCTTTCTCTGTGGCTTCAGCTTGAAGGGACTTTACACTCTCTATTGTGTTTTCACACATTCCAACATCACCAACCCATCTGGCAGGGCCTGCAACATACATTCGAGTCTTCACATCTTTTGCTGTTTCTTTCGCGACTTCATCAGCGAACGCATTCCCACGACCAACACGGAACATTTAAATGATTACCTTTCACAACGAAGCGCATAATATGTCCTCCATGTGCGCACGGTGCGTGAAGCGCATCGTGCTTACATGGCCCATCCAGCGTAACGTGGGCACGCGGTGCGCGTAGCGCACCGCGTGCCCACCGTGCGTGCACAGCACTAACTGCGTAAAGTGGGCGCACGGTGCGCGAAGCGCACCGTGCGCGCACGGAACGAACTGCGTTAACTGGGTGCGCACGCCACGAATGGCGTAAAGTAACTTAGCAATTAAAAAAACGTACAAATTCACTGAAAAAACCATAGGTTTCACACACGTTATAGTTAGGAATTAGCATTTAAAAAACCTTGCAAATTCAGTGAAAAAACCATAGGTTTCACACATGTTATAGTTAGCTGGACATTTTACTGATAAAAAACCAATGAAATTCCCCCGTTATAGTTAGTGCAGGCAACTTTAACTCACGCAACCGCAATCCTCTGCTGATGCTAATACTGTATTTAGACAATTATTTGCCCATGTCTTCTTCCATTAAATTTTAGCTATACATATATTACAAATATTTTTTTTTCATAAAGACACATATGTCATCAGCAGAGGATTGCGGTCGCGTGAGTTATAGTTTCCTGCACTAACTATAACGGGGGAATTTAATTGGTTTTTTATCAGTAAAATGTCCAGCTAACTATAACATGTGTGAAACCTATGGTTTTTTCACTGAATATATATATATACACATACATACTAGGTGCAATATATGGGCAGATTAGCACTTTGTCACTTTATTAAAGCCCATTCAGGGCATAATTAAGGTGCAATAAATAGTTGTTATATGTTAATTACCGTAATTCTGATTCCATTTGTATTTGCATATTTATTATCTTTCTGGTCTGGGAGGTTTTATAAGGTTTCCTAAGAAAAATGTTTTATAAGTCAAAGATGTAATAAGAACAGTGAGTTATAATATTCAATCGTGTTTTCAAGTGTGAAAATAGCAATGTGTATATGCCCATACAGGGCCAAATCATTGATATAATGTTTACATAATTATGGATGTTAGCAATCTTTTGCTTTCATTCTCATATAGGATTTTTAGAAAAATAACCAGGATCATTTTATGGTTATGTGATATGAATCAATAGGAACTATAACCTCTCCGACCCATGTATTACGGAATGAAGATTTAAAAATGCTCCCACTGGCTGGGAGCAGATTTGTGTTATGTTTTCCTGCCCGCACTCCGAATGGCAAGGAAATGAAACAGATATTGCTTCCGCCCTGAGGGAACGAGCATGCCTTGCTACTCCCTCCAAGCAGGAGTAATGCCGGCTCCCTCACTATCCAGGCGTCCGGCTGAGGTCACGTGAGCCCCCAACATGGTACTGGGTGGGCTGGCTTTAGGTGCAGTAACAAAATATTACATATATATATATATATATATATATATATATATATATATATATATATATATATATATATATATATATATGGAACTAAATCGTCTTCAGGTAACCAATTGCCAGAAAACAGACGAATCGAACCCAAGGTTTTTAGTACAAATGTTTATTTGGTGCCCAACACCACCGCCGCCATAACACGTTTCAGCCCACGTGGGGCCTTGATCACAAAACACATTGGAGGGCGTGAAGAGTACATTTAAAGTGCAAGTGTGTGAGGTATTCAGATTGCATCAGCTGTATTGCTTGGCAATAGGCATGGAAAACATACTATGATGTTGCCACAAAATGTAATTTCTGTGGAAGGTCAGAAATAAAATCAATGTAAAATACAGTAATATAGTGCAAGGTAAAGTAGGCGTGATAAAATATCACTGAACTGTCAGCACATTGAATAAATAAATAAAAGATACATATAAATTTATAAATATATATGCACATTAAATATTCAATATAATACTATTACACTTCTAAAAAATAACTGGTGACCTTAGTTAGTGGTTCCATAATTCATTTTTATCAATAACAAAGCAGTTGAAAAAGTTAAAACAATGTAAAACCTTTTCTCTTATTAAATTAGCAATGTTACTTAAAATTCAAATAGGACACCACAATTGTTAGCATGTATTGTTTTGATGTTTCTTTAAAGATGGAAAAATACCACCTATATAGGCAGATGCCATAACATTCCTGTCCTATTTGAATATGTGCAAAGATGCAAAACGAAATACTGTCATTTTGTAAAGTGCAAACCTTGTGCAAATATGTGCAACAATAAAATCTCATAATCAAACAAATAATAAAACCATGTTGGTCTGGGGGTAGGCAGCAGCATATGTGTACAATAATATTCCTATTGCTTCATTAAAGATAAGTAAAAAAATCTTCACTGGCGTTCAATCCATTAGGTGTCTTGCAGTCCATAAGTATAATATGCCTAGGGCCCGATTCACAGAACTAACTTAAGACAAAATCCTAAACTTACTACTTTTGGTATACACAGAAGTTAGGATTTTGTCTTAAGACAAACTTAAGACAGACTTAAGACAGACTTAAGTTAGGATTTTGTCTTAAGTCTGTCTTAAGTCTGTCTTAAGTTTGTCTTAAGTCTGTCTTAAGACAAAATCCTAACTTCTGTGAATACCAAAAGTAGTAAGTTTAGGATTTTGTCTTAAGTTAGTTCTGTGAATCAGCCCCTAGGTCTCTAATTTGTGTAATATTGATTCATGGTCCCTTCCTCTTCTTAGTGGCGGGACTGTGTCAATTACAAAATATTTGAGCCCTGCAGGGTTTTTGGCATGGAATTCATTAAAATGTCTTGCGACTTGGTATGCGGCATCGCCATTGGTGATGGCCCTTATGTGCTGGAGTATCCTCTTGTGCACCTGCAGCTTAGTGCTACCCACATAGTGCAGGCCACACGGACACTCCAGCACATATACCGCATACTCAGTCTTGCAAGTCAACTTATTCAGGATACGGACAGGTCTATCGTTGAAGGGAGTCAGATATTCTGGTTTGCTCACCCCGTTTTTACAGGCTTTACACACTGAGCATTTGAAAAAGCCTTTTCTGCTGTTAAGCCAAGAGCTGTTGATTCTAACCTCTGGGCTGCTAGATACTAAACAACTGCTCATGGATCTCGCCCTTCTGTATGTAATACTGGGAGATCGCGGTAGTTGGCTCCCCAATACCGGGTCATTTACAAACAGTGCCCATGTTTTTTTTCACAATTTTGCGAATAGTTTGATGTTGACTATTGTAGGTTAAAATCAATCTTGTCTCAATTTGCTCCGTATGAACAGTTTTCTTTTTGCCTATAAGTGCCTGTGTCCTACCAGGTTCGTTGGCTTTGCATATAGCCTTGTGTTCTGCTTGGGTTTTCAGATCGGGTGGAACCCGCTCTACAGAGCCCTTCTAACCCAAACCAGAACGTTACCCCCTCCCTAGGGCCTTTTTACACCTAAATAACTATATATATATGTACCACCTAAGGACAGGGAATTCCTATTATATATATATCAAGACCTCACAGCCTCGCGATCTCAGCAGCCACAGTCTCGCGGTCTCAGGCAGACCCAGAATCTCCTACCCAGACGGCAGCCACACACAGTCTCGCGGTCTCAGGCAGACCCAGAATCTCCTACCCAGACGGCAGCCACACACAGTCTCGCGGTCTCAGGCAGACCCAGAATCTCCTACCCAGACGGCAGCCACAGTCTCGCGGTCTCAGGCAGACCCAGAATCTCCTACCCAGACGGCAGCCACACACAGTCTCGCGGTCTCAGGCAGACCCAGAATCTCCTACCCAGACGGCAGCCACACACAGTCTCACGGTCTCAGGCAGACCCAGAATCTCCTACCCAGACGGCAGCCACAGTCTCGCGGTCTCAGGCAGACCCAGAATCTCCTACCCAGACGGCAGCCACACACAGTCTCGCGGTCTCAGGCAGACCCAGAATCTCCTACCCAGACGGCAGCCACACACAGTCTCGCGGTCTCAGGCAGACCCAGAATCTCCTACCCAGACGGCAGCCACACACAGTCTCGCAGTCTCAGGCAGATCCAGAATCTCCTACCCAGACGGCAGCCTTAGCACGAGCTCATCCTATTATTACCGTAGTACACGACAGGGGAATCGGGATTACTATATATCAGATCACACAAAGACTATTAGTTGAGCACAACCTGTTCTTTAGTTCGAGGGGCTCGTTTCCCCCTCATTCAGTTACCACTTACCTGATCAGGATTAACATCTGTTCATGTCAAGTTAAATCTGACTAGAAGAATAGGCTATCCTCCTATACAAGGATACACAACACATGCTAACTCACGACAAGCTAAATACTTTATTTAAATGCCACATGCACATTCACAGAATACATCATATATACAACCTGCAAGGAAAGTAAAAGGTTAAGTTACACACTTCAATAGAAAGGGGTCGACATCACCTTAGTCGTATGTAGCCTGTGCTCAATGGTCATCTAGGTTCCCTTCTCGTCTGTGCCTCGGCTTCGCCTGGAAGTCACACCTCCGCAGTCGCGGATCTACTCCCTTCTCCCTCTCCGAGTCACTGGAACCTCTTCCTCATCGGCTACTCTCTCCTCTTTAGATTCAAGTTCGTCATCTGTCTTCCCTGGAATAAGTAGTAGCTTTTCTGCTAACGGCCAGATGCCGCCTATGGTCTAGAAGCAAGTGCCCATATCTAACTCAGACTTTCACTAATATAGAGGTGCATTCTCTCATGGAAATTTCCAGCTCGAAACCTGCCGCCCACCAAATTCCTGTACCTCCCCGTGCCAAGGACACGTTCCCAGCCGGCCGGCCTGATGTAGTGTCTTCGGCAGGGGAAAAATACACTCCTTCGATAAGGGCCGGCCTGAACCGGTTCTCTCCGAGCGAATAACACCTCATAACTAAAACATCACCCTTCGCCTAGAAATGTCCCAAGCTGCCGGAGCAGAAAGAAAGATGGAGTCTCTCCTGTCTGAGGCCTACCAGGCCTGAATTCAGCACGACTCCATGAAATACCCTCACTATAGGGCAGGTTATCCTTAATGCTAACGAATCTATCCCCTAGGCTATGTATGTAGGCCCTGATCTATGGGTAGGAGCACGGGATCGTGTCAAAGTGTCTAATAAATAGACTCTATTCACTACTCTAATCATTAGACTTGGATGGAAAGAGACTGAAGTCATATTGATCGCTCTACAACACAAGAAGGCCGGGAAAATCGAGCAGTACATTTCACCCTTGACTTCAGTCTATTATACATCCATTAAACAGAACTAACATCGGTGGAAGAATAATATGAAACAAAACTAACTGATCTATGTCTAGTACCAGGTGTGCAGAATTGAAGCAGTGAAGGGATACACTGAATAAAGCAACAGATAGAAATCAAAACAGCGATAGCAATCAAAATGCCACCTAATGTGTGGCGTAACATATGCACGTCCGGTAACCAATTAAAGAGCCAGTCAACCCAGCCCTGATCAATGTGTTTTCTAACTTCATCGGTTAAGTCATGCAACTTATCTATGTGTGCACGAATGGATTGTGTATGATCAGATAAGTTAAAACAGCAGAGGCCTTCAAAGTCCGAGCAACCATGTCCATGTTTAAGCAAAAGATAATCAATGGCTGCTCTATTTTGCAAAATGGCCCTACGTTCACCCTGGGCGTCTAATAGCAAGTCAGACAAGACTGTAGAAGTATGATTAATAGATTTCACCATCCAGCAAGCCATTTTCCCAATGGATTTGGCATTATAAACCGCCAAAGCAGGAACACCAATAATTGAAACAGCTAGGCTAAGATATTCAGACTTGGAATATAAATGCAAAGATGAGTCACAATCCTCCTGTAACATCATAGTATCTCGAAGCACACGAGAGTTGGCATTTGGATGTGATGAGAACATTAGTAAACTCAGTCTAGTAATGGCACACGGGCCTCCGGAAATGTTTGCAGGGACATATGGCCAGGAAGTATTACCACATGAGAAAAGCCATCCGGCAGGTAGCAACATCGCACGATAGTGACTGGGAGTAACTACCAAACTATTGCAAGTCATATTGTTCTGGACTGAGACACATGTGGTCGGTGTCCTCTGAAAACACAAAGTCCGTTCGTGAGGTGTGAATGAAGTGGCGCCTCTTAACTTGAGGAGTAGGCATTCAGAAATTGCATTAGGATTACATGTAAGAAAGAAGCATAGGTCACCTTGTGTGATATTATACGTAATTATTTGGGACTGGATGGGGAGTTGGCCATTCGGCAGTTCAATACACAAAGGACAATATACATGGGTAGCAAAATCACCCAGGATAATATTCGGACGAGCCTTCGAAATGTTAAAGATACTGATTAAAGTCTCCAGTGAGGCGGGGACAGCAACTAGGCAAGTCGCAAGAATGTCATGCACAGATCTCATCGGTGTCAAGCAGAAGTGAGGGGCATCAGTCACTCTTTTGGCCAGTAATGTCCAAAAGTTCGATGACGAATCCCACGCATTGAAGGAACGCAACACTCGGGTTCTCAGTTCATCCCGGGTTGACGGGATCCCTTCTCTCTCGCCGAACCAATCCGAAAGGAGTCCAGTTCCGACACATCCTGCAGCAACAATCCAAAGAATGATCTGAAAAAGAACCAAATACAGGCATTAATCATTCTCGTAAATAACATTTATCAGCTGGGACAGCTTCCCAGCTATCTTTCCCTGGCCTCATAACCAAAATGGTATTGTCCTGACCGGTGGCAATAACCTCTGCTTGTTCAGGGGGATTCTTAGGCGATTGCACCCAAACCCTGGCCCCAGGGTTATCCGTAGAGCCAAAACCTTTCTGGCCACGTACAGTTAGCAAAGTTGGGGCAGTGCCTTTCATTATTTCACCACTGAAAACAGGCATAATGAGTAATTGAGCCACTCGGTCAGTGCGGTGTATCAGTAAGTCAATCTCACTGCTATTTAGCAGAAGTACCTTAATCTCTCCCTGATAGTCACTGTCGATAACACCTCCAAGTACCTGGATGCCTTTTACAGCCAGCCCCGATCTAGGGGCGATCAATCCAAAATTCCCAGGTGGTATATGAATACCAACACCAGTAGCAATGATGACCCGATTCTTACTTTCTAAAACGGTGTCATCCATGGCGTGCAAGTCTAAACCTGCCGACCCTGGGGTCGCTCTGCATGGAGCCAGAGCTCCGGGAGTAATTTCCCAATACATCACAGTTTCATTGATTACATTAGGCATAGTCTCAACATTTGGGGGAAACAAACGCATAAGTGGAGATTCAGCATTTAAAAAAGGACGATTATTCAGGATCAATAGTGCTTGGGGTAAAAAGTCTCGCCAATTTTTATACTTGTCATCTGTTAACTTACGTAATTGGTCCTTTAACAGGCCATTCAATCTCTCCACCAGGCCCGAGGCCTGCGGGTAGTAGGGTATATGAAATATCCATTCAATATTATTTTCCACACAGAATTCCTGTACCAATCTTCCACGAAAATGGGATGCATTATCAGATTGAATTTGGAATGGCACACCATAATACATCATAATCAATTCTAATGTTTTTATGGTATTCAATTGGGTGGCTTGCTTACATGGAAGAGCTACCAGCAAGCCACTATATGTATCGACAATTGTGCAAACATATTGACAATTTCTACTCATGGGAAGGGGTCCGATGTAATCAATCTGCCAAATTTGAGCGGGCAGTTTCCCGCGATGTAAATGGCCTCTAACAATTTGGGGTACCTTACGCTGTCTGATATGTTGACAGACGGGACAATGTAAGATAACATTTTTGATTAGATCCAGGGGAATATAAATTCCTCTATCAGCAGCCCACCTGCTAGTGGCCTTCTCTCCAAAGTGTCCTGCCTTCTGGTGTGCCCATTTCGCCAATCCCGCAATATCAGGATCTTGTCTGTCCACCACTGCCTCAGCAATTTTAGATTTTTCATCTGCAATGTTATGAAAAAATTTGTCAAGGGAGTCTATTGGGGTGTGAGCATCCACATGGAAGATTGTAACAGTACTCTGTGGGAGCATCTCCCAAATCTCCTGCCATAACTCTTTTCCCCACAATTCCTTGGAGTGTAACCTCCAATTATGGGAATGCCAAGTCGGCAACCAAACAGCCAGTCCATTGGCAGTGGACCAGGAATCGGTGAAAATATGACATGTACCAGGTAACTCTTGTTTCAAAACTTGGTAAACAGCGTAAAGCTCGGCAAATTGGCTACTCTTCCCTTCACCAGTTGTGCTCAACAGTTTCTGTGTGACCGGATTATAAGACACCGCCTTCCAGTGCCGTGTCGTTCCAATAAACTTCGCTGACCCATCTGTGAACCAAACATGGTTTCTGTCCTCAGCGGACAAATCATCAAAAGGTCTACCCCACTTGACAGGAGACTCCTGTTCTAAAGGTACGGAACACTCACTCTCAGTCTCAGTCGACGGTGCTTGCGCCACTTGCTCATGTAAAAACGCAACTCCTTTCGGTCCCACACGTGCCCTGTCTTGTATATACCATTTCCATTTAATCACACTCGCCTCCTGAGCATGCCCAATTCGATGAGTTTTCGGTGAACTCAAAACCCACTGCATAATAGGAATTTCAGGACGCAAGAATATATCATGTCCCAAAGTCAATTGCTCGGTATCCACCAAAGCCCAATAACAAGCAAGTAGCTGTTTCTCAAAGGGTGTATAACGCTCACCAGCATCAGGTAGCTTTTTGGTCCAAAACCCTAACGGTACCTTACTCCTGCCTTGTTTCTGCCACAAACTCCAATTTGCATAAGGGCCTTGCACAGACACATTCAAATCCACATCACCATCACGTACAGGCCATAGATCCATAGCATGTTGAATTGCCTCTTTCGCCAGACTAAATGCATCTTGCTGTTGCTTATCCCATTCAAATGCATTCTTTTTACGTGTAATTCGGTACAAAGGGGCCAATATTTGACTCAAATGAGGAATATGCTGGCGCCAAAAACCAAATAAGCCAATGAAGCTCTGGGCTTCCTTCCTATTCCTCGGAACCGAAAAATCAAGAATCTTCTGTTTAACTTGAGGGATCACCTCGCGGTGTCCCTCATGCCAATTAATACCTAAAAATTTTACAGCTTGGGACGGACCTTGTAATTTATCCGGATTGATCTCCCAACCTTTCTCACGCAGACACTCAATGACTCTATCTAATTGTGTCTGAACATCCTCTTGTGTTTCGCCTTGGATCAAAACATCATCAATATAATGACATATCTGAATTTTGGGATGAACTGGTACCTCAGCCAAATGTTCTGCCACCAGCCGGTGACAAATCGTAGGACTATGCACATAGCCCTGAGGAAGACTTCTAAACGTCATCTGACGCCCGTTCCACGTAAAACTGAACTGTTCCTGACACTCAGGGGCAATTGGAATAGAAAAGAAAGCATTAGCAATATCGATGGACGCATACCATGTACCTGGATGTGTTTGGATTCTTTCAATCAGGGTGATAACATCCGGTACTGCAACAGTCAAAGAGGGCGTGTGTTTGTTCAATTCTCGATAATCAACAGTCATGCGCCAAGAATTATCACTCTTACGCACCGGCCAAACAGGATTATTCCAAGCAGAAGTAACTGGAGTTATAACGCCTGCATCAACCAACTCCTGAATGGTGGTACTAATCTCTTCATGACCACCCGGAATACGATACTGCTTCTGACAAACCACTTTGGTCGCCTGGGGAACTTGTATGGGAGGCATCCTTAAACGACCAACCCGTATAGGTCTGGACGAGATATAATGCGTCGTTCCAAATTGGTAACACCCATCATCAAGATGCAACGTCATTCCCTTCAAAATATCAATTCCAATTATGAATTCTAAGAGTGGCACCACTAATACAGAATATTCCTTTCTAGGGATTCTACCTATTCTCATTTCAAGCAAAGTTTGAACTGCAGGGGTTTCTTTTCCTCCTAATCCGGTAATAGTAAAAGGCTGCCCTGTAAACTTCTTTGATTTTCCATGAATAAGAGTGGCCTCCGCTCCTGTATCAACTAATGCTCTGGCCCTTTGGATATTACGATGTCTCCAATAAATATCAATATCTACATAGGGTCTATTATCTCTATGAGCCCATCTGTGTACCGGAGCTTGACCTATTTCCTAGTCATTCTTACTGCATTCTGTGTACCAGGACAAATCAGGATAAAGACTCTCACGTTTCTTAGGTATCGGTACCTCCTGTTCATATCCATTCCCCGTACGGAACGGATTCAAGTCTTCAGTATTATACCGTGGGTTACGATCAACCAAGCTGTGACGATTCTCTCTCCTCCTCAACTCAGGAGATTGATCCCTATCATCTCTACGCCTGCTGTAAGCATGATCATTTCTCCCCCTTTCCTTTTCCCCCTCTCTCTCCCTGTCCCGCTCTCGACGGGGGGACAGATCACGTACAGGACGCCGATCATCACGACGATCAGAGCGCCCACGGCGATCGTCATCACCGCTACCATCAGAACAACCACGATCACACTCAGTCGTTCGAACACGCCGGGCACCCTCCTTCCGATCCAAGCCCCGTTTGCGAAACAACTCCCACAAACGAGCAGTAGTCTCACCATCAATGTCCTCCCGACGCACACCATCAGCCAAAAGACCAGTAAAGATATCACGTCTAGTAAATTTATATTCACCAGGAGTACGAGTGTCAGACCGGGACTGACGTTCAGGTTTAAACCACTCACCCAACTCACCGAGTTGGCGTACCGATTCCAACACCGTAGATAGCACATTACCAGTCTGGTTAATCAACAAAGTCATCATGACCTGCTTGTAGGCAACAGGAGAAGAGCGAATGATACGATTCCGCACAGAAGAAGTCAACATCCCATCAAGCAACCTGTCAGCAGTGCCCAGAAAAATAGCCGTTTTCATCACTTCCTCCTTAAGACGTTGCACAGCATCACGCAAGGTATACCACGGCTTGTCATTGACAGGCCAGTCAGATTCAGTAGGATACTTCAAATTACAACCCTCAGTCGCCAATTGGAGCAAAGAAATTTGACCACCACCATTATAGTTACGAAAATGATCTTGCACAGTAGAATCCAAACTCAAAGAACAAAATTTCAAACAGTCGCCAGTATCCAGCATAATACCAGCAGCGCCTAGTTCATAAAGGCGCACCATCCATGTGAGCAAGGCCTCACCAGTCCGCTGCCGAAAGCGCTGCAAAATATCACTAATTTCTTGCTGAGTAAAATCTTCTAAACAGTCCAAAGAAACACCCTGCGGAGCATTAGGAGATTGCTGCAACTTCCGACGAAAAACCGGATGCGCAGAGACCACGGGACGAGCATCACAAGGAGCCCGAGCAGTACTAGTAGAGGGACAATCAGTGTAAGAAGCATCGATCCCGCCCGAAGAACGAGCGTAATCACGGGGTGCACCATCAGAGGTGCGAGAAGCAGACTTACATTCATGACGGGAACGAGAAAACTCGTGCGTAACAGACTCCTCACCCGAGGAACAAGATGTACTCGAGTCCCAGATATTACCATCCCATTCATCAGGGTTCCAATCTAGTCCAGCTTTCGCCACGACCAGACGCACCTTACGCGTCGAAACTCGACCACGCCTGTTCTTGTACTTATAACGAGCAATCCGCACAGCCGCCCTTTCGGCAACCGTTTGGTAAGTGTCAAGTTTGTCAGAAAGCAACTTATTTTGACACCGCAATAGAGTATTAGAATTCTGAATCTCAACAAAGTGTGCTTCCACATCCTTAAGAGAGATCTGTAATTTCAACAACCTCTCATGCAGAATCCGATACGCAGACAGAATAACCCAACCTCTGCGCCCCAAAGCGGGAACCTCCTCACCCTTCAATACAGGTGCCGTCTGCAAACAAGTAATCACGTCAGCCGGTTCCGCCGACTCCAAAGAAGAGTTCCAATTTTCACTCAGACCAGTAGAGTCAGCCCACTCACGGGCTAAGGCTCCATAAGGCGTTGAATCCCATCCGGGAATATCAACGGACAATTTAAGAGTAGATTTAGATTTCTTAGAAAACATCGCGAAAAAAGAAAGAAAAAGAAACGTAGAGAAAAGAAAGGAAGAGAGAAAGAGAGAGAGAAAAAAAACTATACACGCAAATATATAAAAAAGAATGCAAAGAAAACCACGCACACACCGAAAGCAAACATAAGACAAACAAAACGCACACAGGTTTCGTAAACAGTTCGTGACGCCAAATGTTCTGCTTGGGTTTTCAGATCGGGTGGAACCCGCTCTACAGAGCCCTTCTAACCCAAACCAGAACGTTACCCCCTCCCTAGGGCCTTTTTACACCTAAATAACTATATATATATGTACCACCTAAGGACAGGGAATTCCTATTATATATATATCAAGACCTCACAGCCTCGCGATCTCAGCAGCCACAGTCTCGCGGTCTCAGGCAGACCCAGAATCTCCTACCCAGACGGCAGCCACACACAGTCTCGCGGTCTCAGGCAGACCCAGAATCTCCTACCCAGACGGCAGCCACACACAGTCTCGCGGTCTCAGGCAGACCCAGAATCTCCTACCCAGACGGCAGCCACAGTCTCGCGGTCTCAGGCAGACCCAGAATCTCCTACCCAGACGGCAGCCACACACAGTCTCGCGGTCTCAGGCAGACCCAGAATCTCCTACCCAGACGGCAGCCACACACAGTCTCGCGGTCTCAGGCAGACCCAGAATCTCCTACCCAGACGGCAGCCACACACAGTCTTGCGGTCTCAGGCAGACCCAGAATCTCCTACCCAGACGGCAGCCACACACAGTCTCGCGGTCTCAGGCAGACCCAGAATCTCCTACCCAGACGGCAGCCTTAGCACGAGCTCATCCTATTATTACCGTAGTACACGACAGGGGAATCGGGATTACTATATATCAGATCACACAAAGACTATTAGTTGAGCACAACCTGTTCTTTAGTTCGAGGGGCTCGTTTCCCCCTCATTCAGTTACCACTTACCTGATCAGGATTAACATCTGTTCATGTCAAGTTAAATCTGACTAGAAGAATAGGCTATCCTCCTATACAAGGATACACAACACATGCTAACTCACGACAAGCTAAATACTTTATTTAAATGCCACATGCACATTCACAGAATACATCATATATACAACCTGCAAGGAAAGTAAAAGGTTAAGTTACACACTTCAATAGAAAGGGGTCGACATCACCTTAGTCGTATGTAGCCTGTGCTCAATGGTCATCTAGGTTCCCTTCTCGTCTGTGCCTCGGCTTCGCCTGGAAGTCACACCTCCGCAGTCGCGGATCTACTCCCTTCTCCCTCTCCGAGTCACTGGAACCTCTTCCTCATCGGCTACTCTCTCCTCTTTAGATTCAAGTTTGTCATCTGTCTTCCCTGGAATAAGTAGTAGCTTTTCTGCTAACGGCCAGATGCCGCCTATGGTCTAGAAGCAAGTGCCCATATCTAACTCAGACTTTCACTAATATAGAGGTGCATTCTCTCATGGAAATTTCCAGCTCGAAACCTGCCGCCCACCAAATTCCTGTACCTCCCCGTGCCAAGGACACGTTCCCAGCCGGCCGGCCTGATGTAGTGTCTTCGGCAGGGGAAAAATACACTCCTTCGATAAGGGCCGGCCTGAACCGGTTCTTTCCGAGCGAATAACACCTCATAACTAAAACATCACCCTTCGCCTAGAAATGTCCCAAGCTGCCGGAGCAGAAAGAAAGATGGAGTCTCTCCTGTCTGAGGCCTACCAGGCCTGAATTCAGCACGACTCCATGAAATACCCTCACTATAGGGCAGGTTATCCTTAATGCTAACGAATCTATCCCCTAGGCTATGTATGTAGGCCCTGATCTATGGGTAGGAGCACGGGATCGTGTCAAAGTGTCTAATAAATAGACTCTATTCACTACTCTAATCCTTAGACTTGGATGGAAAGAGACTGAAGTCATATTGATCGCTCTACAACACAAGAAGGCCGGGAAAATCGAGCAGTACACCTTGTCAATAAGTTCTGGGAGATAGCCTCTCCTCAAAAACCTTTCCCTGCAATCTTTTTGTGACTCAAAACAGTCATTATCATTACTGCAAATTCTTCTTATTCGGAGCATTTCTCCATAGGGGGTGCTCCTAATTACATGTGCGGGATGATGACTGGATGCATGTAAAATGGCATTGCCGGCCGTAGGTTTTCTATACATTCTAGTCTGTAATTTGTTAGAACGAATCAAGATTTCAACATCTAGAAAGCATATTGATTTGTCACTGATTTGACCAGTGAAACCAAGATTCAATTTATTATTGTTAAGATTTTCTATGAACTGCTGAGCTTCACATTCTGGTCCATTCCAAATTATTAAAAGGTCATCAATGTACCTGAACCATTTCACAACATTTTCAGACAAGATTTTAGGGTACGTGGGTATGAGGACATGTTCCTCCCAATACCCCAAATGAAGGCAGGCATAACTAGGGGAGAAACACGCCCCCATAGCCACACCTCTCACCTGCTGGAATACTTGATTTGAAAATAAGAAAAAATTGTTTTCCAGACACAAATTTACCATTGACAATAACATTCTGTTATGTTCATAAAAACAGATAGGTCTCAAATTCAAATAATGTTCAATAGCTCTCATTCCATCCCTATGATGGATACTCATGTATAGGGAGGATACGACCAACGAGATCAAAATGTACCCTGATTGCCATTGAAGTACTGGGAATTTTAAGCCCAGCGGTGCAGGGAAAAACACCCTCTGACTTCGGGTTCTTCCTGTTTCAGACCTACAGAAACACAGAGTCTTCTGGGTGAAGTCAGTTTATTGGCTGCAGACCAATTACAGGTATCCAAGAAGTACAACAGCGTGTATGTTCTTAGGAGACTGCTGAAAATCACAGAAACGGGCTTCTCCTTAAATACAAAATATCCTGCTTCAGGCATACATTCCTTGTTTTATGGCATGGTCATTTATATGTATACATTTCTAACGAAAAAGGCAGAGTCATGATGACCATCCCACATTCCAGTTAAGCCAGCTCGTAATTATTTACCCAGCAAGGCTCAGATCCCACATCAGATGTCGATAGGCCCCAATAAACATGAGCATCTCCTGTTTGGAAAACAAGCCATAAAGCAGGAACAGTCAGGTGTGAAAGAGATTAGCTGGAGGCTCGTTTAGGATGAAAAGGTTTTATGGTGTGTCAAGCCCTGATGCTAATCACAGGTGGCCAGAGGACGGGGAGCTCGTGAGACCGGACTGACCTGGGGCAGCGGAGCCAAGCTGCCCAGGTCACAGAGAAGTCAAAGGAAGGCACATGTGCTCTAAAAGGCCCGTATTTGCTTCATGATATGTAGCCTATGTGAGGGCAACCATAAGATGGCCACCGCTCTAAGATGGAACCCACGTAGTGATGTATAATAACGTATACACAGTGCATTCATAGCTAAAACGTTATACAAAGCACTTGTACATACCGCATTAACCATTCGCGGTTCGCTAATACCGGGATGGACAGGGGTAGGGCCCTGCCTCCTACGCGGTCCCAAATTTCAAAGTACGACAGACCCTCCTTTTGCCCTTACATAGGCAATAACTATACTTATTTCAATCCGAGTCTAGGTCAATATTCACTAAGTCATGGAGATGTTGCTGTAGCATCATCCTAATACTTAGTTCGTCCCTCGATACAGGTTTCCTTACACATAATGTAGCACAGAGGCCACATATCGCAGGAGCACACTGTATGCACAGACAGAACAGGAAAAGGATGGCTAAGATCATTCCAATGACCATCAGAACTTTCCAACCCCAGGCAGAAATCAGTTCCCAGAACCACCCCACCAGTGACCAATCTGCTTTATCCACGTGTATGGACTCAGATATCTTATGCAGTTTGGAGATGACTTGATAAACTGTTGGAGCGTTATCTGGTATGAAAATGCAACAACTAGATTGGATAACCTTACATACCCCACCGCAGTCTGCAAGTATGACGTCTAGAACCATGCGGTTCTGCAAAGTCATGAGGCGATCCGCTTGGAGCTCAGCTGTCAAATTACCAAGGGCACCAGCCGTTACATTAACAGTGGATTCAACCACACGAGTCAGCTGTCTCAGGTTCCTAATATTAACCATAGGTCCCCAAAACGGCAGGAAACCCAAAAAGAAGTCTCCCGCTTCCTGACCGGCAGTATCCTCCTTACTAATCACGCCCCTCACAACTCTGGTTTTGTGATAATCAGAGGCAGCAGTAAATGTTGGCGGTAGCCGGTTTGCAATATAACATGTGCCCGAGAAGTCAGGGGGCAACCATGAATATGCTCGGTCATTGCCGATAAAATATTTACCCTTGGCAGCCAAAAACGCAGGGGAAAACTGTGACGGAAAAGTGTACGTTTCAGTACAGTCACTTCTTCCCAGTTGAGCTCTAGGATTATGACCATTACCTTGCAAACAGAACCGACCTATGTGGGGTACGACCCAGATTGGGGATGAGATTTTTTGCTGTCTTTCACCCAGACTAATACTATACCCCGTCGCGTTCCACCCTACATAAGCTCTCAACTCTTCTTTGGGAATAGATGAGTATGTATCGATATCTCTGCTCATATCGGCAACTCCTTTCATTAAAGCTTTATTATTGGTGCTAGGTCTGATGGAACGCGGTTGTCGCGGGGAGTACGCATCTAGAGCAAAGAGAAACATGGTCTGGAATGCCCATGACGATCCATTGTAACTAAACGGCAGCACTAGATAAGGAATACCCTTATTAATGGTATGTGGCATTAAACCACACACCCAGCAATTGGTTGTATTCATAACTAGTTGGTGCTGGTGCAGGAGCTGAATAAACGAGTTGTTTACAAATTCAGACCGTCTAGCTTGTTCGTGTTCAGGCAGAGGGTGAAAAGAGTGTGAGGAGACAGTAGGAGGAGGCATAGGCTGTACAGTGGGTGCAATGGGCTCTTGAGAGGATAAGAATACAAATCCTACAGTAAACACTACCATACTACATAATATAAACAGGCATAATAATACAAAACGTTTGCTCTTCATTATTTTACACATTCTTGCTTTAAAGTTCATTTCCTCAGCGAGTCTCTCCATCTTGAAAAACTCCATCCTCTAATCGTGCCGCTCGCGGCGGGCGAGTATCTTCTGCTAAGGAGTACGCCTGTCAGTCCAGGGAACGCCCTAGACCAACCAGAGCCGTTGACCTAACGTCTTCGGCCTGCACCCCAAAGTCTTGGCACCGCGACCCTGCGGCTGAACCCGGATGGTGGTTCAAAAAACAAAAATCAAGAAAGTCCTTCAGATGGTAGAGCTATGGTATCAAAAACAAAAAGGTAAAAGAATATTTATTTGTCCATAGGCCTTGATCTTAGATTATAGTGGAGATGGCCAGGTACTGTTTGATCTTGAAACAAGAGTTCAGGCTCTGTGTTGTCCAATCGAATTGACGGTGGCACAGCTTCTTGCAAAATATCGTCACTCTGTTGTGCTGAAGTTGTGCCTTTTATGCGTGCATCACTGAACGGCACAAAACGAGGTACAGTCTCTGTTTCAGAGTCTGCGATACCCTCCTGGACCCACTGGTCATACGGCAGAGGCAAAGGGATCCTTTTAACATGGGCGCTGTGGATCTAGTTCTTCTTCTTCTTTACTCGAACAGCTGATCTTGTAGACAGAAGTACGAGATGAGGGCCGATCCAACGAGGCTCATCGTTGCTTTTGCGCTGGAAATTTTTTACCAAAACCCACGTGCCAGGGTCGATAGGGTGTCCTGGAGCCTCAGAGGCCTGGGGAAGAGTATCGTGCACCTGTTGGTGTAAAACACGCAATTTAGCCGTCAATTCATACAAGTAATCAAGCAGTACTGGATGTTCGATTTCACTGAATTTCGTCGGTCTTGGTACACCCCATACATTAGCCGGGCGGCCAAAAATAATATCATATGGGCTAAGTCCCACTCGTGAGTGTACGGTCATTCTGGTGGACAGGAGTGCTAGAGGCAGAGCGTCAGGCCATTTAAGACCTGAGCTCGCTTGGATTTTGGCCAGCTTGAGTTTTAGAGCGCCATTGTAGCGCTCTACTAATCCAGCTGATTGGGGGTGATTTGCAGCGTGGAATTTCTGCTATATCCCTACTCCCTCACACACATTCTTCATCACTTGACCCACAAACTCACTCCCATTATCACTCCACACCATTCTTGGCATTCCAAACCTAGGGAAAAATTCCTTCACAAGGGCTTTGGCTGCGGATAGAGCAGTGTTGTCCTTTAGGGGATAGGCCTCTATCCATTTTGAGAAAGCACAAACAACCACCAATACATATTTCAGGTTGTTGCATCTTTCCATGTGGATAAAATCTAGCTGCAAAACTTCAAATGGATATGATGGAGGCGCAAAAATGACCAGCTGGAGTTGGTGTTCCCCTACCAGGGTTATATTTCAAGCATACCATACAATTCTTGACCACATTCTCTGCACACTTGGGAATTCCAGCATTCTGCCATACTGGAGCCAACAACTTACAGATTCCTTTCATACTGATATGTGCCATTCCATGTGCCATAGTAACGACTGGAAGCACATATGCATCAGGTAACAACCATCGCCTATGTTCTGACAAATCAATCCAACAACCATTCTCATCCAACTTACCCATACTTTCTCTCCACTTGCTCAACTCTTTCTCTGTGGCTTCAGCTTGAAGGGACTTTACACTCTCTATTGTGTTTTCACACATTCCAACATCACCAACCCATCTGGCAGGGCCTGCAACATACATTCGAGTCTTCACATCTTTTGCTGTTTCTTTCGCGACTTCATCAGCAAACGCATTACCACGACCAACATCATCAGTGATTTTCTTGTGCGCACTGCATTTCATAATCGCAACTTGTAACGGTAGGGTCAGTGACTCAAGGAGATCATTCACCAACTTGCCATTCTGAATCTTAGCTCCATGCGAAGTCAGGAACCCACGTTTCTTCCACAATCGCCCAAAACTATGAGCCACGCCAAAGGCGTACTGGCTATCCGTATATATGTTCACTTTCATTCCTTCAGACAACACGCATGCTCTCGTAAGGGCAATCAATTCTGCTGCTTGAGCCGAATTTTTTGGCACACGCGCAGTTTCCACAATCGTGTGCAAAGTCGTGATAGCATATGCAGCAGTCGTATCACCATTTGGAAGCTTAAAACACGAACCATCCACCCATAAAGTACCATCACACTCAGTCAGGGGAGTATCTTTAAGATCTACTCTTCCTTTCGTCTCTTCTTCTGTTCTGAACAGACAATCATGTTGCTCAATCTCATCTAGGTCTGCTGGAATTGGTAATAGTGTAGCTGGATTCAATGTGTTGCATCTCTTTATGTGTATATGGTTTGCTAACAGTGTCAGCTCATAACCAGATAATCGCGCACTAGTTAAGTGCTGTGTCTTGGTCCTGTTTAACAATGTGTCCACAGCATGTAGAATCATAACAATCAATGTATTATCCATTACTAGGCCAGCAGACTGTCGAATAGACATAGCTGTGGTGGCTGTGGCTCTCAGACAGCTTGGCAATGCCCTTGCTACCGGGTCCAAGGTTGACGAGAAATACGCGCATGGACGCGGTCTGTCGCCAAAAGGCTGTGTTAACACTGATAATGCACAACCATCTTTCTCATGAACATACAATGTAAAAGGCTTGCTGTAGTCAGGGGTACCCAACACAGGAGCTGAACACAATGCATTGCGCAATTTCACAAAACTTTTCTGACACTCTTCAGACCATGGGATAGGATTCGGTGTGTATTTGCATGTTAATGCTAACAAAGGTTTTGCCAACAAGGAAAAATTGGGAATCCAATGCCTACAGTATGAAGTAATGCCCAAGAAAGCACGCACTTCTCTCTGTGTTCTTGGCACACTCAACTGTGCAATGGCTTGAATTCTTTCTGGGGTCAGTTTCCTTCCCTCCTTCGATAAGAGATGACCTAAGTAGGTCACTTCTTGTCGACAATATTGCAGCTTTGAGAGAGACACTTTGTGATGGAAGGCAGACAAATGACGCAACAATGACAAGGTAGCGTTTTTGCAAATCTTTTCAGTATCCGTGGCGATTAGTAAATCATCAACGTACTGAATAAGAATAGCGCCACTGGGTAAAACCAGTGCATCAAGCTGCGCTTTTAAAGCCTGACTGTATATTGATGGACTCTCACAGTAGCCCTGGGGAGCGCGTTTAAAGCGGAAGCTTCGGCCTCCTAAACTAAAGCCAAAAATGTCTCTGCTCTCCTCTGCAATTGGGATGCTAAAGAAAGCATTCTTCAGATCGATCACTGAGAACCATGCAGCGGAGGCTGGAATCATGGTTAACAAGGCCGTTATATCAGGGACAACTGGAAACTGTGGCACAACAATCTTATTAACCTCTCTAAGATCAATCACAAATCTGTAAACAGGTGGCTGTGAAGGGTCCGTTCGTTTTAAGACAGGTAACACAGGACTATGCAAACGTTGCCTCTTGTCTCTTCAATTACACCCTTTTTAATCAAATCACTGACAATTGCTAACAATGCTTTCTGACCTTCATTGGAGATCTTGTACTGGGGAATACGTGGCAATCTGACATTGGATTTTAAAGTAACCACATATGGCGGTATTTCCAAAAGACCCACATCATTGGGACCAGTAGCCCAAAGGACATCCGGAAGGGATGACAATTCAGGTGGCATTGCATTTTTAGACAAATACATTGGGGAAATCACTTTCTTGCCTAATGTAAGTTGTACTCCTGAGGGAGAACAATATAGCGTCGCATGCAATCTTTTTTAGCAAATCTAATCCTAGCAAATTTTCACCACAACCTGTTGTTAGGATGAGGGGTGCTTTTAGCTCACAAGGTCCAACAGAAAGTGACATAGGACTAGAAATCGGATTCCTAACTGGGGCGCCAGAAAAACCTACTGAAACATTCATTTCGCCAGACAAAGGCACGCCAGGGAGTTTTGAATGCATGATTGAACTCTTTGCAGCACCAGTATCCAGCAGAAAGGGCTCCGTTACATTTGCTGTAGTTACTTTAACATAGGGTCCACCCTGATCCACTGGCACTGAAACAACTCCCTCTCTCTGTCTATGGCTGTCCTAGTAATCATTATCTTCTACATTGTCATCTTCTGCATAATAATCATTATTGTAGTACTGAGCTGTATTACCAGTCGCATTGGCTTGCTGATCAAAGCTATTTATGGTATTTTGAGGCGGAAGAGGACGCGCGTTCTGGGGAACATTTCCACGCCCTCTGCCTCTAGGAGCTTGCTGACCACCTCTACCTCTTGCGCCATACGCATTACTGTTACGCTGCATTAATTTAGGGCAACTATATTTAAAATGACCTTCCTCTTTGCAATATGAACATTGGTTGGGACCTACAGGGATTTGTGGTTGATAATACCCATTCATTTGCTGATTATTCTGAAACTGTTGGGGCTGCTGATAGATACCTTGTGTTTGCCTATAATTATTCTGTCCTCCACGTGGCGGATAGGCCTGCTGTAAAAGGACCTTTGTTTTCAGTTCTTTCGTTTTCTTATCTGTTCTATCCTTCTCATCTTTGTCTCTATTCTCATAATACTGTGCAGTAGCCAGTATTTGCGCTGAAGAGGAAACAGCCCAGGAACTTTCTCAGTCTTTTAATTTCTTACACAACTCGGGAAGTAGGCTCTGTACAAATTTATCAACAAATAACCGTTGGCCACCTTCAGTGCTCATGTCTTGACCACTGTGGTCGATAAACGTTTCTTCAAACCTGGTAAAGAAATCAGACACTGTCTCATCTTTCTTCTGCTTACATGCGGATAGTTTATCCCAGTTTACGCGCATCGCAAGCATTATAGTTTTCATGTAGGTGATAATTCTACCAGGGAGTTCTGCTACCAAAGGATCAGGCTTCGCGCCACCAACTTGTCTAGCGTCTGCAGCAACGATATTAGCCCATGTACCCCCTAGCTCTGCAGCATGATCCGTATTACGGATGGATCCCCATAAAGGCTGTGGAACAACATTCCCGAATAACATATCTATGTCAGCCAAATTCATGACACACGATTCTGCAGTTTGGGATAACTCCTTATAATATCCTGTAGGGTTTTTACGGGGGTCAGGCAATGTCTGTTTAAGCGCTAAGACCTCAGAACGCTTCCAAGGGACATGCACCCAAACACGCTGAAAATGTGCTAAGACAGGTGGATTAGCATATGGATCAGCAGGTCTCCAAACTGGGGGAACCTCACGCATCGGATATTGGCGCGCTTTTACCTTTTTCCCCACATTGAGTTCCTGTTCGAACAATGATTGCTGGCAATCACCATTTCTGAGGGACAGTAAAGTCGCAACTGCTTTATCTACTTTGGGGCCCACAATTATACCTGTTTCCAAATCAAATCGCACTCGACACAATTCCTGTGGGTTTGGGTTTGCACCATTATCCTCCAATTCCTCACAGAGGAATTCACACATCTTATCAAAGACATAACTCTGCTTTGGGGCATCCCATTGGTGAAAAACGTTAACAACTGATTCCACATCATAGAGTGAAGGGAAACCAATCCACCTACGCGCCAGATGATCTAACACCTCTTTCTCGTCGGGACCAGGCAGCTGACTACGCAATTGCTTACGCTGTAAGCCAGGAGTCGCACTAGATGACCCAAAGAGAGGCGACATTAAACTAGTAACTACATTAGCTAGTCGTTGTCGTGCTGAAGGAGAAGTTGAGGCGAGAACGGGGGGATAAACAGAGGGAAGAAAAACAGATTCAGATACAGGTACCTGGGTAGTGTAAGGAGGAGCGCCAGGGGAAACCGCTGGCGTGCTAGGCAAAGTCGCAGGAAGCGCGGGGGTAACAGGTAACAAAACTGGCGACCCTTGAGAGGGCTGCACTGCAGGGATAGGAGCCAGCTGAAGAGGAGCTGGTGGCTGCAGGAAGGCTTGCGGCATATTTACTGGAGGCTGCACATTTACAAGCGGTGGAGGTGCGGTGGCATTTTGCGCATACGGGGGTGGTGAACTTAACAAATGGGACATTAGGGAATCTTTCTCATTCTCTTTTGTCTCATCTTGCACAAGGGGTGACAAAACAGGATAACGTTTATCAATCCCTAGTTTGCGCTGTCTGTGCAATTGCTCATTCATTTGTTCCTCCTCATTATCTTTAAATTGCACAGCTGCTTGCATCACTGACATACCTCTTTCTCTCTTATTCCTTTTCGCTAGCTTAATTTCCTTCTGTTTGGCTTCCTTTCGCCATAGGCGGAAAGAATCAAACATCGCCGGCCGGGCTTTCTTTTTAAACAATTTCACTTCCAAATTATCTAAGATATCTGTATCGAAACTACCATTTTGGGGCCATTTTTAAAACACCGTCCTTTCTGGTATATCGGATCCATACTTCATTATATGCAATGGGGCCCACGCCATGTTTTACATAAAGCTCATAAGTTGGAGTTCCAATTGGAGGAACCGGACATGAATCCTCTAACTGGAAATCCCTTCCACAACTCAAACAAAACAATCTTCCAAATACACTAGCACCAGGCATCTTTGCTCACTAGTCTAGTTCCAAACTTCAAAGGATTATCGATTACGATAGTCTCGTGAATACACGAGTCCTCTGGCTTTGGGGTTTGCAAACTCCAAATCAAAATTATCCCGAAGGATACCAATTTCAAACTGGGAGACGCTCCACTTATACTTAACTGAATATCGATGATCAATGGCGTCACCAGAAGACTCTCTCGATTGTTTCTCTCTACCAAAATCGTCAAGGGTCCAAAACAGGGCGATTAATCAGGGCAGCAGTCCTTCGTAGCCGTCGGGACGCGGAGAACCTCGCAGAAAAGACTTTCGGACCACGTCGACATGCAGGGGTCGATGAAGTGGCGGCCTTCCTCCAGAATTTCCACACGAAGCTCCTCACGAACCTCTGGCTTGGACCGGTACCGCTGAAATCGCGCCGAGTTGGGCGCCAACTGAAGTACTGGGAATTTTAAGCCCAGCGGTGCAGGGGAACACACCCTATGACTTCGGGTTCTTCCTGTTTCAGACCTACAGAAACACAGAGTCTTCTGGGTGAAGTCAAAGATCAGTTTATTGGCTGCAGACCAATTACAGGTATCCAAGAAGTACAACAGCGTGTATGTTCTTAGGAGACTGCTGAAAATCACAGAAACGGGCTTCTCCTTAAATACAAAATATCCTGCTTCAGGCATACATTCCTTGTTTTATGGCATAGTCATTTATATGTATACATTTCAAACGAAAAAGGCAGAGTCATGATGACCATCCCACATTCCAGTTAAGCCAGCCCGTAATTATTTACCCAGCAAGGCTCAGATCCCACATCAGATATCGATAGGCCCCAATAAACATGAGCATCTCCTGTTTGGAAAACAAGCCATAAAGCAGGAACAGTCAGGTGTGAAAGAGATTAGCTGGAGGCTCATGTAGGATGAAAAGGTTTTATGGTGTGTCAAGCCCTGATGCTAATCACAGGTGGCCAGAGGACGGGGAGCTCGTGAGACCGGACTGACCTGGGGCAGCAGAGCCAAGCTGCCCAGGTCACAGAGAAGTCAAAGTAAGGCACATGTGCTCTAAAAGGCCCGTATTTGCTTCATGATATGTAGCCTATGTGAGGGCAACCATAAGATGGCCACCACTCTAAGATGGAACCCACGTAGTGATGTATAATAACGTATACACAGTGCATTCATAGCTAAAACGTTATACAAAGCACTTGTACATACCGCATTAACCATTCGCGGTTCGCTAATACCGGGATGGACAGGGGTAGGGCCCTGCCTCCTACGCGGTCCCAAATTTCAAAGTACGACACCATGTCACTTCCTCTAATTTCTGTAACAAATCCCCAGTGTCAAGAATGAAAGACGGGAGATTTCTGACATGATCCTGTAGAAAAAAGTCAACATATTTGCTGGTGTTCTCCATAATACTGTTACATGCAGAAATAATTGGACGACCAGGTGGCTTAAGACTGTTTTTATGGATTTTGGGAATAAAATATACTATGGGCATCACAGGGTGGTCATTCTTCAAAAATTTGAACTCATCCATAGTTATTAAACCCATGCTTCTCCATGCCATCAGATTCGTGTGAAACAGATTCCAGGCCTGTTTAGCATCAGTCATTGTCGATCTTTTATAACAGTCCCTGTCATTTATATATATAAATATATATATATAGCATGAAGGAGTCGTTCAACAGGGTTGCACTCACAAACAGGTGTAACTCTTTACTGAGCAACAGCAAAGCAACCAAAATTCATTAAACGAAAGTAATCCAGCCTTACACGTTTCAAACACAGCAGTTCTTGATCACAGGCAAAATGCAAAGAGAAGCAAAACAGTCCTGGCAGACACATGATAGCCTTAAATACTCTCCTGTCGAAGAACTCCTTCTTGCTTTTCATATATATATATATATATATATGCACTAAATATGTAAATGCAGGGGTCCGTAACAGACCCCTGAGCCCCGGGGACCACCTCCTCCTTTGGCTTTGTATTGGTAGGGAGGGGGCCGCGTGGCTCCCCTCCTGGAGCACTTGATGGCCCTGGGGACCCCCCCCCCCAAGCCAGGCTCCTGCAGTGTCCCGGGATGCCCACCCCAGGGACACTGCTGTTTGCTATGGCATAGCAAACTCTGCTTTGAATTTTGGAAGCGAGAGCAGGTTACCTGCTCTCGCTTCCAAAATCCAAAGCAGGATTGCTTTGCCACAAGGGGAGCTGCATGTCAGCAGCTCCCCGTGTGGAAAAGCAATGCCGGCTCCCTCAGGAGGCGGGAAGCCGTCAGGGACCGTGGAGGCATTGGGGCTCCTCCCATGGTCCCCATCTGAGTGGCCAGGCCATGGGGGATGGGGTCCCCGGGGCCATAAAAGGCCTGTGGAGGGGGGCCATGTGGTCCCCTCCAAATATTGTAAAAAAAAAATACTGCCCATGCCTGGGGGGGATGGGGTCCCTGGGGACGAAAAGGGCCTCGGTAGGGGGGCCACACGGCCCCCTCCCCGTATATTTAATAAAAATAAACAAAAAAGGGGTCAGGCCCTGGGGGATGTGGTCCCCAGAGCCCAAAAAATAGGAACAGAAGGGGGGGGCACACAGCCCCCCTTCTAAAAAATAAAAACAAATACAAAACCGGCATCGCGCCGGAGGCCCCGCCCCTTCAGTGCATTACTCTGCAAACGCGCCCAGTGGTGCGTTGCAAGTTGGGGAATTAATTCCCCTTGAATACTAGGGATCCTTGGGGGCCAACTAGCCCACCAGGTACCTCCAGTAAGCACCACAGGGCTGCTTTGCAGAGAGGTGGTCCGAGGCCATGCCCCTTTTTACACCGCTCTACAAAGCAGCTCTGTGGCGCTTACTGGAGATACCTGGTGGGCTAGTTGGACCCCAGGGACCCTCAGGATTGAAGGGGACTTAGTACCCAACTTAAAATGCGACACAGGGCGTGTTTGCACAGTGGTGAAGGCAGGGGGTGGACCCTGATGTGACAAGTGGGCAAACAAGCTCTGTGGCGCGTTTTAAGTTGGGGGATTAAGTACCCTTGAATCCTTAGGGTCCCTGGGGGGTGAACTAGCTCACCAGGTACCCCCAGTAAGCGCAACAGATTTGCGTTGCAGAGAGGTGTAAAAAGAGGCGTGGCCTCAGACCACCTCTCTGCAACGCAGCTCTGTGGTGCTCACTGGAGGTACCTAGTGGGCTAGTTGGCCCCCAGGGACCCTCAGGATTGAAGGGGACTTAATCCCTGAACTTAAAATGCACCATGGGGCGCATTTGAACACTTGTCACATCAGGTCCCACCCCCTCCCTTCACCACTGCGCAAACTGACCCTCTGGCACGTTGTAAGTTGGGGGATTAACCCCCCTTGAGTCCTGAGGGTCCCTGGAGCGAACTAGCCCACCAGGTACCTCCAGTAAGCATCACAGAGCTACGTTGCAGGGAGGTGTAAAAGGGGGCGTTGCCTTGGACCACTTCTCTGCAAACAGCTCTGTGCCGCTTACTGGAGGTACCTGGTGGACTAGTTGGCCCCCAGGACCCTCAGGGTTCAAGGGGACTTAATCCCCAAACTTACAATGTGCTAGGGGGCACGTTTGCACAGTGGGTCAGGGAGGGGACTGGCCTGATATAAGAAGTGAGCAATCCTGCTGTGTAGGACTTACTGGTTGTAATAAAAGGGATAGTTGGTCCCCAAGGTTGCCTTTGGGGGCTAACTACTCCTCCTGTTACCTTCAGTAAATCCCACACATTGGGATTGCCAAAAGGTGTTTCGAAGGCCACCCTCACCTTTCTCCACCACCCTGGAAACGCGTCTTGTATGTTATAGTTAGAAATTAGCATTTAAAAAACCTTTGAAATTCACTGAAAAAACCATAGGTTTCAGAAATATTATAGTTAGAAATTAGCATTTAAAAAAACATTGAAATTCACTGAAAAAACCATAGGTTTCAGGGACGTTATAGTTAGTTGGACATTTCACTCTTACAAAACCAAAGAAATTCAGCCGTTATAGTTAGTTCAGCTAACTATAACTCGCGCCCCTGCAATGCACTGCTGATGACATCACATATTACATCATTCATGACATGGTCAGTGACATCACTGATGACAACACTGATGACCTCTCAAATGACATCACTGACGACATCACTGATTACATCATCCGCGTGACAATCTGATGCACCTCCTCACACTGTAATATAACCTTTGATACACCCACTGTAAAATACAGACTACCTTTTTCGAAACCATCGACACACCAATACCAGTTACTACATATGCACTCACTGATTCCTAGGTCTACACACACATCCACTCATTCACCCATACAATCACTCATACATGCAGTCACTTATCAATACAACACTATCATATGCACTCATACACCTATACAGATACTCACACACCACCCTCATCCATGGAGTTACTCACACACCTAGTCAGTCATGCAAAAAATCAATCTCACTCCCATTTACTCACTTATACAGTTATATACACACCACCTCACTTATTCATACAGATACTAATGCATACTTACTCAATATAATCACTGATACAAGTACACACTCATCCATACAGCCACTCTCACAATCACTGACTCTCACGTATAGTCATTTATATACTCCAACTCTCACCTACACTGCCTTTTACATATGTAGTTACTTGGACATGTACCACTGAGGCATCCATTCACCCACCAACACATCCATACACACACTCACCAACCCATACAGCTGTTTCCACATGCACTCTTAAACCCATACACCCAGTGAATCAACCACTCACTCATCTATGCACAGTCACACATCTCCCATCCACAAACACACACTCTGTATCCCATACAAATACTCAGGCAACCAATCAATAACCCATATAGACACTCATGTAGCTACTGACCAACCCATGCAGCAGCTTACCCAACAACAGACCGACTGATACAGACATTCACACAGGGTAGTCACTAACCCATGCATTGAGTAAGATACATTTAATCACTCATTTATACAGTCAGTCACGCACCTACTAAGTCCTCCATCCAGACACTTATACACCCACTCATTCCTCACTACACCTTGGCATATATATATATAAAACATATTTAAACTTTACAGAAACACACAGTCACTCGATGATGTCATCAGTGATGTCATTTGAGATGTCATCAGTGATGTCATTAGTGATGTCACTGACCATGTCATGAATGATGTTATATGTAACTTCATCAGCAGTGCATTGCGGGGGCGCGAGTTATAGTTAGCTGAACTAACTATACCAGCTGAATTTCTCTGGTTTTGTGCGAGTGAAATGTCCAACTAACTATAACATCCCTGAAACCCATGTTTTTTTTCCGGGAATTTCAAAGGTTTTTTAAATGCTCATTTCTAACTATAACGTGCCTAAAACCTATGTTTTTTCAGTGAATATATATATATATATATATATATATATATATATATATATATATGTACCCTTATTGACCCCAAACACCTAAACTCAAACATCTCTAAACCATAAATTATTTTTACCACCTAATACTCTTACCCACCCCTACACCCTAAAATAACCCTTACCATTCAAAACCCTTACCCTTAAACCCTAAAAACACCATTATAACCCAATACCCTTACCCACCCCATACCCCTAAAATCACCCTACCACACACTACACCACGCACCCTAAACTTAAAATATCCTTTCCGCCTAATACCCTTACCTACCCCTTAACCCTGAAAATACCCTCACCACCCAATACCTTTACCCATCCTTACACCTTAAAACCCAGTTACCACCCAATATCATTAACCTAAACTCTAAAATAACCCTTACACACACACCTAAAAACTAAAAACACCCTTAACACCCAACACCTCTACAAATCCTAAACCACAAAAATACCCTTACCTCGCAATACCCTTAGCCACCCCTACACCCTATAAACATACTTGACAGCCAATACCCTTACTCACCACTAACCCCCTACAAACACCCTTACCATCTGTTTGACTTGGACCTCTTTGTAGGGTCATCCCAGGACTTTTTGCCTTCCTCCTGTATATTCTCTGACCTGTTGTTGGTGGTTTTATGACTCTGCACACTTTACCACTGCTGATCAGTGCTAAAGTGCATATGCTCTCACTGTAAATTGTTGTTATGATTGGTGTTTCCATGATTGGCTTATTTGATTTACTTGTCAGACCTTAGTACAGTGCACTATGTGTGCCCAGGCCTGTAAATCAAATGCTGCTGGTGGGCTTGCAGCACTGATTGTGCCACCCACAGAAGCAGCTTGTAAAATGTGACCCAGGGCTGCCATTGCAGAGCCTGTGTGCAGTCTGGGGCTGCCATGTCGACTTGGCAAGTATACACACTTGCCAGTCCCTAAACCTTCCCTTTTCTACATATTAGTCACCCATAAGGTAGGCCCAAGGTACCCCTGTGGGCAGGGTGCATTGTATGTGAAAGGTAGGACATGCCCTCATGTTTGTAGCATGTCCTGATAGTGAAATACTGACAATTTCGTTTTTCACTACTGCAAGGCTTTCTGTTCCCGTAGGTCAGAATGGGGAGTTTCTTCATAACATCTTATAAACTTAACTCACCCTGGGAACAAGTTAGAAAAGTAAAGTTTAGTATGCCTGAACTCAGAATGTTAAAGTGCATCTTTTAGTGAGGGCGAGTTTTACATTCTAAGTTTGAAAATACCACTTTTAGGAAGTAGGTATTTTCTTGCTTAACCATCCAGTGTGCCTCTGCTAGGTTTGTGTATTGCATGCCTGGCTTTTGAATGACAGAAGCTGGAGAGGGACCGTGGCTCCAGAAGTCTGATGAGTCAGGACTGGGCTGAATAGGCCTGGTCTGCATTTGGAGTGATGGGAGGAGTAGCGCCTTTACCTGAATAGGGCTGTGCCTGCCTTCCACAATGACGGCTCAGCCCCCCTGTGGTGTGTCTGGAGCCAGGGCTCACACTGACAATGGAGGTTGTTGTACCCTTGCAAAGTGCCCCACAGAACTGGTTTTGTCTGGGTACAGACACTCTCTGCCTTCAGAGAACAAAGGATTTTTGTGTATAAAAATAGGGGTCCAGACCCTAGACTTTTAGATCACTTCTGGAAATCAAGAGGAACCTTCGCCAAGTAGAAGAGCCAGAGAAGCTGAGGAGGAATACTGCCCCTGTGCTGTTTGCTGTCTGGGGTTGGCCTGCAGTGGCTGCTTGCTGCCAAGGAAAGGAGAAAAGGACTTTGCTGTTTGCTTTATCGCCTGCTTGAAAGAACATCTCTAAGGGCTTTTAACTGAGCTTGCCTCCTGTTCTGAAGTCTCAGGGATACAAAGACTTCACCACCAGCTCCCCTGAATTTTCTTGCTGGGAATTTCAACCTGCAAAGAGGTGCCTTCTGCTGTTTAGGACCTTTAGACACTGTTTGTCACTGGGAGCTGGAAAATCGACACAACATCGAAGAAGCGTGTAGTGTCCGCACCTGTTTTCTGACGCATCGCCAAAGAAACCATTGTAGCGCCTGCTGCGGCTCGAGAAATCGCCGCACAACGCATCGGGTGCGACGATCTCCGAAGTTCGAGATCACCGCACTGATCCCAATGCAAGCCTGCTGTGCAGCTGCACGAAACCACGCATTGTACCGGATCAACACATCACATTGAGGCACCAAGACTGTTGCATCGTTGGGGGTCGCAGTAGGATGCAGACGCATCAACTCCCCATGCAGTAAGAAAATGATGCATCACCTCCTCTCCGGTAAGGAACCGACACATCAACTCCCCTGCGCTGCAGTGAGGAACCGACGCATCACCTCCCCCGGAGCGAGGATTCAACGCATGGCCTTCCCTGAGTGTAAGGAATCAATGCATCACCTTCCCTGTGGCTATTTTGTTTGTTTTGCATGACGTATCTAAAACACTTTTGAGAAAAGTGCTGCATTTACAATGTGCATTGAACTGAACTATTGCTACAATGTGAAAGCCTTATTGGTCTTGTTTGGTTTAGATAAAGATTACTTATTTTTCTAAACTGGTGTGGTGCCCATTTGTAGTGTTTTCACCGTGTTACTGTATGTGTTCACAAATGCTTTACACACTGCCTCTGAGATAAGCCTGTCTGCTTGTGCCAAGCTACCAAGGGGGTGAGCAGGGGTTATTTTAGGAGTGTATCCCCCTTACCCTCACTAGAAGCAAGGGTACCTATTTGGACAAAGTTACCTACCTCTGCCAACTAGAGACCACCATTTCTAACACCACCCAATACATCTTCCCACACTAAATCCTATATCCTAAAATCCTGTATCTCATCCAGAATCTAGGAATGGTTGGCTGAATTGCAAGATTATAATTTTTCCATAAACTACATGCCAGGACTTGAGAACAAGATGGCAGATTATTTATCACGGTTGACTAAATAAACTCTAGGGGAATAAACTGAGAAAAATTAATAGTGGAGCAATGAATAATTCAATGTGTTTATCATCATAATGGTTGTGTTACCAAGCAGGAGTGGTTGGAGTAGAGCAATAAAGGCAATGAATGAATGAAAGTGCATGATTCAGTGATGTCTGAGAATAAATATGTGATCAGTGATAAACGTATCTCGGGGTATGAGAAAGTTATAAATGAGTTGTCAGTTGTCAATTTGTTGTTGAGGGTAAGCAGATTGGTCCTATCTCAAGGAATAAGAAATGACGAGGTACACCTTGCCGATGAAGAACACAAAGGTGTTAATAAAATGAAAGAAAGACTGAGAAGAACTTACCGGTGTGGTAGGCATGATTCCACCCCTCAGAAGCAAGGTTCGTGGCTCCCTGGTCTTCCTGGTACCAGCCTTCTCGACCCGGACAGCACAAAATGACACATTTCTTCCCTCCTGCTGCTGAGCCAAGCTCGAGCAGGGGAAGGCAGCACTATAGGCATCCTGTCACAGGGAGGTGTGACCATTTCCCAGACAGGATTTAGTGTATTGGGGCTGGGTGGGTGCACTTCCAAAGTGCCTGAAAGTCTGCACGAGGGGCACATTTATTGTCCCTGTGCATAGTCCAGTCCAAACCATTCCTGGGAGCCATTGGCTCCTACTCTGTTGTGCGAAACTGGACAAAGGACATGGGAGTAACCTCCCCCCTGTCCTGACCCACCTCTGGAAGGGTCCCCTGAATCTGTCCAACCCTTTCTTCTGTGTACAAAAGGGCTTACCTGGCTGTGGGACCCCAGATTCGAAGTGGATAAGATTCTGAACAAGAAACCACTGACCTTTGAGTGTCTAGACACTCTGGACTTCGACTGGGCCCAACTTTGTCTCCCTCTCCATCCAAAGCATTGTCTGTGCCTGTGCACCATACAGGCTCTGTGCAGAACCTGCGGAGCATCAACGACAACTGAAGTATCTCCCTTGGGGTGAGGAAGTCACTTCCCTGCATTTGCAGGCTTCGTAACGCAACTGATGGGTCTGTTGATCCTGAGCTCCTGCAGACTCTGAAGGCTTCAGCAACACAGGAGGTGGGTTCCTTTGACCTTTGAGGTTGAGCTGCCCTCTCACCAAGTTTGAGGCCAGCATCCCTTGTGTGGACCACATAACCCAAACCCCTGTGCACTGCATACATTTGCAAGTGCATATGCTTGTTGGCATTCCCAAACCAAGTACATTGGGCTGTCGATAGCCCCAGTATCTGCGCACATTTTGTACAAAGGAATTTGGTCACCTCTCACTCTGTGCCCTGCAAGCTGTTGTTTTGTGAAACTGCTAGAGGTCCCCTCGCGACTCCTGTGCCTTCGGCCTGTGTGTCCATTTGAGGGACAACACTACTTTTCTTGGCCTCCCTTGGTTGCTCCAGGCCTTCCCTGAGTCCCCTTGCTGTGGTGAGTCCCCTAGTCCTTGCTGGGCCAGACCGTAACCTTCTTTGACCTTCTTCACGGGTTGCTGTTGCCAAGGATTGTTGGTGCTCCCACCAGAAACCAACCCCTCAGCACTCGACATCCTTTGTGGGGCAGCTTGTATCTGTCTCCTGGTTGTCCTCGACGTCTCCTGGTACCTGCAGCTGAAGAGTCAATGTCTCCATCTTCACACCTGAAGCACCCAACATCGGTGGGCATTCGTCTACCGAGCCCCTGGTCACTCCTGGGTGCTCCAGACTCCATCCCCTCTGCTTTCAGGTTCCTTCCATCAAGAATCCATCTGTGGGTTACACCAGATTCTTTTCTTCTTTCCAGCAGTGGCATTTCTTTGAAGACTCCCATTGAGAAAGACTGTGGTTTCCGACACCACTTCAGCCCTATGCACCCTACTTCCCTGGGATAGGTAACTCTGGTACTTCAATATCCAAGGGTGGGGTGACTCTCCAACCGTTTATGTTCCAAAGGGTTTCTTAATAATCCACTGGGAAGGGTCCTTAAACTTTAAAATTGCAACCGCGTCTCTCCCATCGAATTGCACTTAGCATGCGGTCGTGTTCTCACACTGCACCCGTCCTCTGTGGGGTCCCTACTTACTCACCTTGGGTGGTTGCTTGGGAACCCAGTGATTCTACATCCTCTAGACACGGTCTTCACTAGAGTCGTGGTTCTTACACCACTATTTTAGTATATGGTTTGGTCTCCCTGGGAGCCCACTGTGTATTAGTGCTACTTATGTTTGTTTCTGTGCTACCGTATTGGGTGCTTTGTGTTTATCTGCGTGTAGCAGATACTGTGAGGGATTTTAGGTGTATTATAATAATAAATACATATTTGTATAACTACTGTGTGGTTCTCCTTTTATTTAACCAATACATTAAGATTGCATTCTGGTAAAACAAGCTGCTTAACATTCCTTCAAGACTAAACCTGAAGGCTGCGCTTCCCAGCTACCAATTGGATAGCTTTCAAAGGTTATCTTTGACCTCTTAAATCACCATAAGGGGTGTTTGGACTGGTGCAAGGTGCCCACTTTAATTAGTGGACATCATATACCCTGCCAACTTCTCACACATGGCCACCCTTCTGTCTCTGAAATTGATAACAATACAATCAGAAGCATTCATTTTAAGGGTGTTGCTCACCCGAGTGCCTCTGCTAACAAAGTTGATCTGGCTATGCAAGAGTACAGGGACGTCCATTCTGCTATTGGCCCTGTGAACCACCTTATTAATCAGTTGTTCGTGGCCTTCCCGCATGCGATGGCTTAGGGGAAGGACATTTTACAATAAAACCACAAAAGTAGCTGCCTGGGGTGGGAGATGCAGCGTACACACCCTGGTGGGTGAGGGGGGCTGAGTTAGACCAACACTAACGTTCCTGGTGACCCAAAGCCCCATAGGCTGGACCCACACCTCACCTCTATATATATTTATATTTATATATTTATATAGCGTGCTACCGTCTAGGCACTTGCAGCTCAACACATAGACCAACTGAGAGATGTAATACCTGGTTGCTTACGAGGCGTTTATGAGAGGATATTGGGTATAAAGCCAGGTTTTAAGTCCCTTCCTAAAGGAGAGTAGATCAGGGGAGTTTTTTTTAACTTTATTGGCATCTCATTCCACCATCTGGATGTGACATGTGAAGCTTTTACCACCTCATCTAAGAAGACGGAACTTAGGTTCTTTCACGAGCTTCAGAGAGGCAGACCGAAGTGTACGTGCTGGAATATGCCATAAGAAGCAATCTGTTAGGTAAACAGAACCAAGGTTATGCAGAGCCTTGAAAGTGATGCAGAGCTCCTTAAACGTAATTTGCTTCTCCACCGGCAGCCAGTGCAAGGTGTTAGGAGCCTGTCTAGCCTATGAAAATCTGGCTAGGCCAAACAGCAGCCGAGCTGCTGAGTTTTGGAGTACCTGCAATTTTGCCACTACTGATTTGTTCACTCCAACCAATATCCCATTAAAGTGATCAAGTTTAGATAGGAGTAAAGCTGCTACCACTGTCTTCTGTAATTCTGATGGGATGTACAGAAGAATGTTCCTCAGGATTTTCAGAGTAAAAGATATTGACGAGGTAAGCATCTTTGCATGATGTGAAAGAGATAGGGTGCTGTCAATGAAGACTCACAGATTTTTTGCCTTGGTGACTGGAGAGGGGGGGTCGCCCGCTCCACGGGCCATCATTCTGAAGATCAGAATGTTGTGTCTCTGCCGAAGAGTAGAACTTCAGTTTTATTTGAGTTAAGTTTGAGGCAATTTTTTGTCATCCAATCACCTACACCTCTCATGCATTCCTTGAAGTTGAGGGCTATGTCATGATTGTTGCTCGCAATGGATACAATAATCTGGGTATCATCTGCATATGATACTTAGTCGAAGCCATGGGCTTTAATCAATCGTGCCAAGGGTGCAATATAGATATTAAACAGGGTAGGGCTCAAAGATGAGCCCTGTGGCACCCCACATGGATGCCTGAAACACTGTGATTTAAAGCCTTCTACTTCGTCAAACTGTTCTCGGTCTGAAAAAAAAAGAGCTGAGGAGTGCAAGGGCTGGGTCGACTATCCCTGCCTCTTGAAGTCGCTTAATAGGGTGCCGTGATCTACCGTATCAAAGGCGGCTGACAGATCTAATAATATCAATGCCGCCGTACCTCCATTGTCAACCTCCTGTCTTATTTCCTCTGTTGCCGTTAATAAGGCCATTTCAGTGTTGTGCTTGATTCTGAAGCCATATTAGGTGGAGTCTAAAACATGATTGATCTCGATGAAGTTTGCTAATTCTTGGTTCCTGTGTTTCACCAAGATTTTTGCTGGCAAGGGTAAGCGGGAAATGGGGCGGTAGTTCGCTGGGTCTGATTTATCCAGACTGTACTTTTTTAACAGAGGTAGAATAGATGGTTTTTCCTACCTTTTGGGGAACATCCCTGATTCAATGGTAATATTAAGTACCTCCAAAAGTGGGCAGGCGACTGTCTCCACTGTCATGTGGATTAATTTGGGAGGACAGGGATCCAACGGGGAGCCTGACTTAGTGGCTAAAATAAGTTTTACTATTTGATCATAGGAGATTTTTGTGAAGTTTGAAAATTGGGAATGGTCAGGTTCTGAGTGTGGGTTGAGCACTGGTACAGATGGAATTATAGTGTCTGTCGTAACCTCTAGTTCCAGAAACATCTTGCGAACCTGGTCTGAGCCTAGTAGTAGGCCCATCGGGGCCAAGACCACCTTCTCTTCACAGAGGAATGACACCAGGACCAGCTGGGGCCATGGACAGCACCGATGGGGGTACACTAATTTTACTGCCCGTGGGAATAGGTGGCTGTGGACGTTTTGTACGATGCACCAGCACAGCTTCACTTAATTTGGCCAGTGCTCCCTCCACCTTCTCCAAATGTAATAAAATTCAGCCCAGTGCACTTGTAAATAAAGACATAATGCTCCTGCACACCTCCCCAGTAGTGCTTGCTAAGGTTATCTGCAGATGGTTTGAAGAAAGAGGGCAGGGTTGCAACTCTGAGTTAGAGGCTGGGGAGAACGTCGCGACTAGGACATTGTTGTTTGGACTTCACCCCCGTTTTAATCCTATTCCTCTTGCCACCAAGGCTTTTTGCCTTCCTTGTGTTGGGCAGGCTTAAAGATGAGTGATTCCTCTTAGAATGGTCCCTGATCTCTGGACCCATTGTGTCATCTGGAGTGTCTGCACCGAGAGGGATTGGCAAGGCATCGTAAATCGAGATAGGCATAGGTGAGCCTTTGAGGCAAGCATACCGGCCAGCGTAAGTGGCTCCAGGGGGGCACAGGGTTGCCCGAGTGTCGGCTCTGGCAAGATGACAGAGACAGACGCAGACACCATTCAGCGAGATCAAATTCTCTACTAATGACGCCCACAGCTCACTGCAGAAAGCCATCAAGGGTAGCTTGTGGTGTTGGTTTGGTAGAAACAGCCCTCTGTTTATCCATGGTAAACCAGTAGAATAAACCCTAAAAAAAGTGGGTCAAAAAAAGTCATCCAAAGACAAGGTCAGAGTATGGATAAAAGTGCCGATAGGTAGATATAAACACCAAAAGCTCAGAACCTTTATTGGCAAATGAAGGGGGGGTGGCCCAGCCTCCTCCAGGTGGAGGTCTTTGTCCTGACGTGTCCCACGCACATCTTGCGCAAAGGGCAAGAAGAGGCGCTTTAACAGTGTGGCAGCCCTTCCTTCTGAGAAAAGTAGAAGAAAGACCTGCTGGGAGATGTAGTCTTACCCAAGCTGGTTGGTAGTTCAAGGCAGCAGTCCTGTGCACCCCAGTACAGAGGCAACAGCGTCCCCTTCAATTAACTGGTCAGATGTGGAAGGACGTGAGGCAACAGCAGCACTCACCACTCAAGAATTTAAGGTAACAATTTGGTCTGACAAATTCAAACTCCCTGACAATCCTTTTTACCTCTTCAATTTGCCACACTTGTCATTTCAATATAAACAAGGATACTTCAAGAAAACAGTTGTCTCTGGAAGGATGCTAACAGGGGTTTCTTCTGGTATAGCTCTTAGAAACTGTTCTGGTAGGTTTTCAGGAACGATGAAAAAGGAATCTCTCCACAGAGTGTGTTGCTTTGGTCAGCACTCTGTGCAATGCCTCATTGCTGGCTTTAAGCAATCTCATTCCACCCTCTGCAAGCTTGCATTTCTGCAGGCAGAGGATTATGGATGAAAGATTTTAGCATTGCTCGAGAACTTTCAAATTTGTGAGCATTTGTCCACCGGGGGCTGTATCACGTTAAATGAGCACTGGAATGTAAGGCATGGTCTCTGCCACAGTTTATGACTGACTGGGATATAAGTTGAAAAGCTGCCACAGCAATATTTAATTACCTTAGACAGTGGTAAATGATTACTAGACACTGAACTTTTTAATGTACATGCTGCTTTCGGCTGGAAATGTAGTGTCATTTTTTTAATGTCTAAAGCAATTTCTTACCACAACAAAACGTGTAAAAAAAACAGGGCACAACACACACAACAGTCGAAACACTACAACCACAGTCCAATACAGTAAAAACAAAGTAGAATAATGCAGCACAAAACACAACACTACATAAAACAACACAACAAATACCCATCACAACAAAAAGCAACAGGAGAAATAAGCAAAAATACATTTGTCACACATTATCCCTTTCACAGATCTGTTTTCATATTATGGTGGTAAAAGTTGTTTGCACCAAGCACTGCCTTGACTGACTACCAAGGGCATGAAATAGTGCTAGTCAAAAATGTTTTGTGATCCACCGCCTGACCCTCTCTAAAAGGGCTTCAGGTTGACTCTGCTTGTACTGTTCAGAGAAAGTCGATTGTCACACACAATTTGTCTTCCAGCACACTTTGACTGGGATTGCTATATCATGCATCATGGGTCTTTCAGCATCAACGTTCAAATGAAGAGGTAATCTTATCGTGGTGATTTTAAAAAGGAGGTATTGATATGCCCCCTAGACAGCCAGGGGACCAATTAGAGATAGTCTTACCAATTCCCTTTTGATAACTTTTCACTGTGTGTACAATTCATTCATTTTTATAAAACCTCCTTTCCCCTTTTAGGTGTCTACAATTGAGAGAATAGGTGAGTTACTATGCGATCTACCTCTTCTATTGGAAGGTAAGGAGGTTTCTATCCCTAAGTCATTACTGGAAAAAGAAAACATTATGGGGCAGATTTACATGCCCCTTGCGACAGTTTTACGCCACCGTTGTGTCACTTTTGTGACGCAGCGGCGGCGTAAACAATGTGCCAGTATGCGACATATTTACAACGTGACGCATCTAGTGAGATGCGTCACATTGTAAAGACCTGCGCTACATTATACCTGTGTCAGGTATAATTTATGCAGGGTGGGCGTTCCCTCACAAGGAAGTCCCGTAAAAGTGATGCAGTGAAATCTAAAAGATTTCACTGAGTCACTTGTACGTCCCCGCAGCGTCAGATCCTTACGCCTGCTTGAAGCAGGCGTAAGGAGTGACGCAGCATATAAGGTATAGGGCACCCCTGAGCAGTGCTGGAGTTGCATCGCGCTTGCGACAGAACTCCAGCACTGCATCACCCTTACGGCAACAGATGCGTCACGCATGTGTCTAACCGTGCACTATGGTGCGCTGCATTGTAAATACGGCGCATCCATGGTGGCGCAAGGGGGTTTTTGAGTCACGCAAAATAACTGGCGCATCCCTGCTAATATGCAGGGATGCGCCAGTTATTGTAAATCTGCCCCTATAAATTTATTTTCCCTAAGTGTAGCGCTAGAATTCTACATCTGAGAGAAAACTTCGAAGTGAAGCTCCACACGTTATCCTTTGCTTCGAAATCTGCCACAGTACTCAATAGCAGTAGCCCTCCCCAACCGGAAAGATAGTACATACATCAGTCCCCTTGCTGCGTGATATGGAAAAGGTAGGAATGTGCCATATTTATAACAATACGACAGATTCTTGCCTTGTCCCAACGCTGGCACACAATGTGTTACCTAGCGGCGAAGCAGACACTCTTGCACAACGGTGCAAGGGTGCCTGTGTTGTAAGCAGGATTGTATTTGAGCAGGAAGGGACACCTTCCTGCAAAAAACAATTCTGAGAGACATTTACTCTTTCTATGTGTGCTGCACATAGAAAGAGGAAGTAACATGAAGAAATAAAGATATTTCTCCTCATTAAACCTTACCTGGGAAGGCATAGCAATTTGGTGAATTCCCAGATCTACCAGAAATGGCAGTATGAGACTGCACCATGTGTGGTCGCATTGCAATTGCAGTGTCGGGACCGCCGACTGGAGGTCAGTCAGTCCCGAGATCATGACGGTGTCGGTCAGAGGCAACTTCGACCGACATCATAATGAGACCCATAATCTTTTAGTCACTAATTTGCTCGGTATCCCAGTCACACACTTACTTTTACTACAGAATTTGTTTTTAGTATCTACCACTCACCCTCTATCAAGCTCATTATCTATTTTTTCACTCATTCTTTCACCCTTTAAGTAATTCTTTGACTTACGTACCCAATTTTTCTCTCTAAGTCACTCCTTTATGTACCAGTTGTCGTGACTAAATGCACATGTGACGCTCACTGATACTCATACATACCTAGGCAATTTTTCTTTCTGCATCCCTCCCTTTGTCACCTGTCCTAACTCCCTCCCCTAGACTCTGTCCCATTTTTGCACTCCCAGTCACAGTCTCTCATGTCTATCCTATTGCACATCCTCATATATTGGGCCAATGTATCACTGCTTGCGATTGTGAAGAAAGCAGATATAGGAAAGCAAGGCGTGAATGAGTAGTGTAAGGAACTTTGGCAATACAACATCTCAAACTCCACACTATGTAATGATACATTTGTGTTTTTTCTACCATTTGTGAAACGGGATCCCCCACTGGCCTCAGACAAAGACACACTGAGGTATGTAGAGGATATATGTTTTTCCCAAGGTAGGGTTTGTGGCAAGAACCCATGAAAACCACACACAAACTTTCTTCTTTCCTTTAGTAGACCCGTTAGGACACTGGATATTATAAGTAACATCTCCCTTTTCCTTCTGAAGGGGGTCTGTTGACATGAAGGATGGCTCTGCTGGGGTGGCTTGCTTATTCCCTCGTACGTCGTTTGCAATCGTCACATAATCTTGTCATCTAAGTCCGGTGTGCGCACATTATTGACTTAGAAAGAGGACAAGTCTTACTGCCTTCTGGCATCATCTCATGTGCTTAGTTCCTCTTTTCATACCTGTCAGTGCCTGACTTGGTATCCATTTGCAAAAGGCTGTCAGGTAGAGAGTGGGTGGAGGCGCTCTGTGGGTACTTTGTTTCAGAGTAGCATTGTTATTCCTCCTTGCCCAGAGGTACAGCATGTGGCATTCAGGACTGGGTGTCAGCACAGCTTTTTCTTCCTATGCTTTCACATAGAGTCAAAAGGGTCTTGAGTTTTCTAAACCCCTTCAGTGCCCATGACGAGCTGGACTCGTCATGGGCCGCGGTTGCGCTGTGCCCATGACGAGTCCAGCTCGTCATAGACCCCGCCCGCTAATGAAAGCGCCGGCACAGGGCGGGGAAAGGGGCGGGCACTGAAGGGGTTAATAAGGGTGTTTATTTTTATTACCAAATAACTGTTAGCAGGAAATAATCTGTTCCCGTGCTCTAGCAGTCCGATTATGTCCACTTAGTATGGGATAGAGCAGGTATTTTATTATTTATTTATGTTCAGCAGTTTCTCATAACATATATATTTTCTAACATAGTACTTTGTGCCAGAAACTACAAGCCTTCAAAAGGATCTAGAGGTAATTTGCCATGCTTCTTAAATGTTTTTATTTGTTTGTGTTGAGAGTACTTGTTGAGCGATGGCTTTTTCCAATTACTTCCTTTTATGTTTGAGCTCTGACTTTGGGCTTTTATCAAGAAAGAGGATGTTAGAAATGGTGTTTATGGTTTGCAGATTATGCACCCTGTAACAGCAGGAACCACCACTCTAGTCAGGGTAAGCCAGATACACAGCAAAAGATAACCTGTGCTCACCCTCTGATAGCTTGGCAAAAAGCAGTCCGGCTTATCTAAAGAGGCCATGTGAAATGTATTTGTGCAACACACACCCACAGTAACACAATGAAAACACCACAACAATACTCCACACCAGTGGTTAGTCTGAGCCCGTGGTTTCCAGCACTCAGCACTAGTGCTTAATCATCAACACCAGCGCGTTTCATGAGCACCAGTTAAGGACACATTCATTTACGGGGAGATTAATTGATTTGCCCAGAATCACAGGATGTTGAGCCAACACCGAGACGGTTCTGAAGTCAGCAGCTGTGGCCATTAAACAAAATCCTCCCCCAACTTTCATGGTTAGTAGTTTGTTCTGTTTTAGGAGGCGAAAACAGGAGAAATGGACTGGTTCAAGCTGCCTCCTGACGAGATTCACGGAAATTATTGTTTTTACAAATTAACCACTTCTCCACACAGGTTTAGAAAAATAGCTTATATTTTTATGAATAAAACAAGACCTAAACAACAAAAATCCAATAAGTAAAACCAGAGTTATGTATTTTAAAGATTAAATGGCAATATAGTACTTAGATTGACAAAGTGCCAATTGGGGACTTCTGGTCATGCTAGACTGGGATGAATCCAAAGTTCAAGCTGACTACGATGGAGCACGGGTCAGATACAGGAACCAGCCTTGGCCCGTTGAGAAAGTACCTTAGATGGAGGGATCTTTAACGTCGAAGACTTAAGGCGAGGAGCCGAGGTGGTGAGGCATCCGTGTAGATCCCTTGAATGTTTGCGATGCACTGGTTCCGATCACGCAGTAAGTAAAGCTCCATTGACGAACCCCTTTTCAATGCAGGTGATGCATCATTGTTGAGCCGAGCAGTCGAACGTCATTGAGTCGTGCAGTCTGTCGAAGCCACGTCATAGAGGGGCTATTGCATCGGTATTGAAGGGCAATGCATCGTTTCTAATCAACACAAAGTCGTCCTTGCGTCCGTTTTAATGGATCAGCATAGCAGAAATCACCTTTCAAGGGCCTAGGACTGGATTGACACCACTTGGCAAGGCAGAGATCCCAGATGGCATAGTACAGGGGCTGTTGCAGGGTTGAAGGAAGTCTTTGATGGCCCTGAGACTTCAGAACAGGGGGCTAGCCAGTAGCCCTTGGAGTCACTCTGGACTCAAGTGAGATTGGTCCAATCCTTGCCCTCTTTATAAACTTGTCCTCCGCAGGGCAGAGATCAGTAGGCAGAAGGGCAACACAGCAAAGCAGAAAAGAAGTTCTTCCAGAGCAGCAATCAAGCAGAGTGGCAATCCTTGAGCACAGCAGGCTTTACTCATGGGAGAGTTCTTCACAGGTCCAGTAGTGTACTGTCTTGGTAGAGTCAGAGGCCTAGTTCTTATACCATGATGTGCCTTAGTGGTGGTGACTACAAAGGCACAACTGGGAACAGGTAGTGGGTAATCAGCCCTTTGTGTGGAAAACCAGATACTTCCTATTCAGGTGTAAGGTTCAGCTCCCCTTCTCTTCCTGCCCAGGAAGAGCTATCAGAATACAGATAGATCGATTCTCTGTAACACCCACCCTTCCTGTGTTTGTAACTGTCTAGAAGGAATGCACAACATGTAGCTGTCACCCACCCCATACATGTATGTGAGACAGGCTGCAAAGCACACAGAATAGTAAGAAGAGAAATACCCACTTTCTAAAAGTGCTACTATAAAAGTGCTACGCAAACACATGATTGACAGAATGTTGAATAAATCATGCAATATGGGAACAGTTCAGCCCGGTCTGCCAAGCCAGGTCCTGCCTTGACCGGAAAGAAGTATCCTGGGACCGGTTTTGGGGTATTACTACTCATCAGCCAGGCTAGCTTAAATCCAGTGTCACAGTGAGCAAGGGACCCACGTCTAAGTATACCCATCCCCTTTTGGGCAAAAAGTGCTACGCAAAAAAATGATGGACGGAATGCTAAATAAATCATGGCTGTTCGGGCTGGACTGCTCATGGTCAAGACTGATTTGCAAATGGCTGGGTTCAAATTGGAATGGCATGGGGAGCAAAAAACAATGGATTTAGGCCCAGATCTCTGTACTGGGGTACATGTATGACATTGTTTGCATTCTGTCCATTGTTCTTTTTGCACTTTCTAAAAGTAGCATTTCTAAAATAGTATTGGTAAGTCCAACTTTACCACTGAAGAGGATTTATCATTACCATTCCAAAGATATAAAACATAATGCAGCTACTCCTTTCTGATCAGGAATTACAGCTTAATTCCTTATTAAGGAATTCCCAATGCCAGCCTATGAGAGGGGTAGGCCTTACAGCTGTGAAAAAAGAATGTAGCTGTTTGTCGCTATTAGGACATGTAAGTCTTAAATGTATATTTTAGTTATACTTGCACCCTGCCTTTTGGGCTACCCCGTGTCTACCTTAGGGGTGACTTATTTGTAATAAAAGGGGAGTTTAAGGCTTGGCAAGTGGTTTTACATGTCAATTCGAAGTGGCAGTAAACTGCACCCACTGTCATTGCAAGGGGAGGCCTGAGACAGGTATGAGAGGCTACTTGTGTGGGTGGCACATCCAGTACTGTAGACCCACTAATAGCATTTAAATTGCAGGCCCTGAGTATATGTTATACCATGTTACAAAGGACGTATAAGTAAACTAAATATGCCAATTGGGTATACACCAATTTCACCTTCATTAGAGAAGCACAAGCACTTTAGCACTGGTCAGCAGTGGTAAAGTGTGTAGAGTCATAAGGCCAACAAAAGGATACAGCAAAAAGAGGAGGTAGGCAGGCCAAGGTTTTGGAAGAAGACCATCCTAGGGGGGAAAAGTCTAACAGAGGGCATCCTAGGTATTCAGGTAATTTCTGGTAAATCTAGATGTAGAGCTTCCTGACATCCTCAGTTTGTCAACAGTTTTAGCTTAGTTACTTTCCTTCCTTCATTCACTGTTTTTAGCTGGTTCCTATGTTCTGGCTTTGCTGCAGCAAAGTAAGTCATTCTTTCTCTGGGCATGCACTATGACACTATCATGAAAAACTTTTGCAGGCCACATTTCTTTTTCATACAAAGCTGGGCTGCTTCCTTGCCGATTTGTTTGTTGTAGTTTCAATTAAATATTGATTCATCCCATAGAAAATCATTGATACACTGGAAGAATGGGTCAGCCACTTTCACAATTATCTTTGTTGGTAGTGCAGTGCCATTCCCAATTTGGATTAACTCTAAAGACCATCATTCAGTAATTGGAATACCAGTCATGTTGAGTTATAGCATTGTGCCTCTATAATAAGTGGAAAATTAAAATGAGTCTATCTCTGACATCACCGTAGAGCACTCAGACATACTACAACTCCAGGGAGCTGTTAGCTTGTTTGTGCCTCACATTGGTGATACTGGAGATAGCAGCATGCCCACCACATACATAAAGTGTCTGCAGAGCAGGAATGGCACTCGGCCCTTCAGAAACAACTGAAGCTTACTCCAGTTCTGGAGGTGCACTGTATGTGTTGCAGGAGGTATGGTGCTGAGAAGACACAGCAACTCATCTGAGCCCACAGTGTATAATTTGCATATTTATCATGCCACGTGTTCCTGAGGACGGGCTTGATAATGCCCTTTTTACCATACCTCACTCCACTTTTCCTCAGTGAGCAGGAGATAGGACAAACAGCAGCCACTCCATACGAGGAGTCACTGAATAGCAGGTATGGTGTTTGGCAGTCACTGAATACTTAGGGGCATATTTATGGGGATTCGGTGCAGGGCAGAGCAGAGCAGCAAATCACCTTGCTGCACTGCCCTGCGTCAAAGTGAGAGAACAGGAATGCGCTGTATCTATGTCATATGGTGCAATCCTGTCCTTTCCCCCTGCACTGGTGCCATTTCGGCAGCCTAGCACCAACGCAGGCACCCTTGCACCGTGGTGCAGTGGTGCCTGTGCTACAGGCAGAATTGTTTTTGTGCAGGAAAGGGCCCCTTCCTGCACAAAACAATCCATAGAGGTGTTTTCCTCTTTGTATTTAAGCTGCAGAATGCCCACTGGAATGCCCATGGAACACCTTTCAAAGCCACGCAAAGTGGCTTTCCGTGGCCTCATAAATATGATTTGGTGGTTTGGGCTGCCGTTGCATCACAAAAAGTGATGCAAGGACGGCGCAGGGGGCTTGAAAATATACCCCATAGTGTCTCTGCACAGCAGGTATGGCACTCTGTCACCGCTATATATGGGAAGTACACACATAGGGTTCAACCAGGCTAGAGCTTGCACAGCTCAAAATCAGAAATGGGTACCTTTCTGGAGTAATCTTCACTCAAACCTTTAATACGATTCTGAGCACTCATCAACTGTGCATTGCTTGAAGACTCGGATGGCAATTTTACATATGTGCCACAACATGACCTTCTGACACCTCTCTCCTGCCCTGGAAATCACCCCCTCACTTCAGAGGCATCTCACTCGGTGGGCAGGACTGCTCACAGCTGTATTCTCACTGGCTGCTGATTCAGTCAACATCACTGCTCTTCACACCTGTAGGAAATGCTTTAGTTCTCCAAATGCCCCACCATTTGTCCTGCAACTCCAGGCATCTGCACTTGTCTTTCGGGACCAGGGCTTGCATCATCCTTGCACTGGTCACCTGAGTTTGGTCACCAGCGTGGGCTCTGGGTAGAGCTCATAACACACCTAACTTTCAAGGCTTCCTGTTTGCTGAGAGGTCAGAATCATCATTCTCTTCATATTTGCCTTTTTCCACGGGTGGACAACTGGAGGATTCATTAAGCATTCCCTAAACCGCAGATCTTTTTAAAAATTGCTTAGATGCATGCACCATTTAAAGGTGGGGCCTGCTGTCGGGAGCAAGAATTGTGAGTTTTGAGGCACATTGTTTTTGGACCTTGTCATAAGGCACACAAACCTGTATCAGGGCATTGACCACCAAGGAACACTACAGGCCCGTCATGTTCCTCTGCTACTTAACATTTTCCTGTGCAACCTTGAGCACTGAGTACTTGTAACCATGGCCACTGCATGTATCTAGCACTGTATTAAGATTACACCACGTGCACCACACTGAAGGCTGCATGTACAGCGCACTATGGGCTTCATGCGCTGCCTAGTGCAACCCTGGTATAGGAGGTGCATTTTTTATTCTTTGAGGTGTGTGTGTGTTTGTATCTGCTTATGTAGTTGCATCTGCTTTCCTTTATAGTTATATGGTGTGTGTGTGCTGAATGTGTGTGTGTGTGTGCTTGTGTGTGTGCAACGTTGCATCTGCAATTACTCATGGTTATAGGGCATGTGTTTATGTGCGTGTGTGTTTGTGGTATGTTTGTGTTTGTGTGTGCATGTGTGTATGTAACGTTGCATCTGCAATTACTCATGGTAATATGGCATATGTTTGTGTGTGTGTGTGTGTGTGGTATGTTTGTGTATGTGTTTGTGTGTGTGCGCATGTGTGTAACCTTGCAGCTGCAATTACTCATGGTTATAAGGCATGTCTGTGTGCGTTTGTCTGTGTGAGTATGAGGTATGTTTGTGTATGTGTTTGTGTTTGTGTGTGCGTGTATGTGTGTAACGTTGCATCTACAATTACTCATGGTTATATGGCATGTGTTTGTCTGTGTGTTTTTGCATCTGCATTTCTTCGTGGCTGTATTACTTGTCTATGTGCGTGCATGAGTGCCTGCATTGTGTCATTGTGTGTATGTGTTACACAAGGGCAGACCTATTGGATTTGCCAATGTGTTATCAGGATTCCTTCCAACCAGGTCCCAAGTTGGCCCTCTGAGGCAATTGTGGTTAATATCTCAATTTTTTAAAGAATGATTAGGTGAGAAATCTGTAAACCATATTCTCTTATCATCTGGGAAGTTTCAAGTGTTTTGTCATTCAATTAGCACTTACTCCCATCTTGGGAAATGGCTTTATAATTGTATGTATATGGTTAGAACTGTGGATCCGTGTTTTTTCATAGGTTGAAATATTGTTTCATTTTGTGTCCCCTGTGCGCCGTACATAGGTTCCAGACTGGTGGTCTGCTTGTAGCTCTGTCTCCTCGTATATTGGTTTTGCTAAGTGACCACACTCCTTACTGAAGTCCCCGGCAATAGTATGCGATGTCCTAAACCCGCAAGGACTTTTTTTATTTGATATTAACAGAGTAATCTGTGACTTAGATCTATTTTTTCAGGATTACGTTTAGTTTAATGAGTTGGTGTGAGCATCTTTCTTTTTTAAGGAAAGACAGAGAAGTCATTGTCTGTAGTGTTTACACACAGGATGTAGTTAAAAATGAGAGGATTTATCGTAGTACATATATCAATGGAGAGTACAGCTAGTGGGTCAAATTTATAGCCGAATTTATAGCATTTTGGCATAGGGCAGTGCAGCGAGGCACCTTGCTGCGCAGCCCTACGCCAAAGTGAAAGGGCAGAAAGGCACTGCATTTAAGCAATACGGTGAATTTCTTTCCTTTGTGCATGCACTGGTACTGTTTTGGCAGCCTACTGCCAATGTAGGCACCCTTGCATCATGGTGCACGGGTGCCTCCATTTCAGGCAGGATTGTTTTTGTGGAGGAAGGTGCACCTTCCTGCACAAAAACAATCCTACACACCGTTTTCCTCTTTCCATGTGTGCTGCAGAATGCAGCACCCATGGAAAGATGAAAACACAAGGAAAAATAAACATATTTCTCCTCATTTTGCCTCACTTCGGGAGGTGTACATATCATGTGCTCCCCAGATTTATATCATTTGTAAATCAGGGGCAATGTCAAATTCTATGAATATTGTGTGGAAAAACCCACTACAACGCCCTTGGAGTGCCTTTTGGGTGCAGAGTAAGGCGCCACAGCAATTTGCTCTGCGTTGCCTTACTCATGATTTATGAGGCCACTCAAAGCCATGCACAGGGTGTCTTTTCGTGGCTTCAGAAAACGTTATGCAAGCCCTGCGTCACACATGTACCACTTTAGGTGGTGCAAAAGTGACGCAGGGCTCTAATAAATAAGCCCCCTGGTATCACAACCTGCTTTCTTGACACAACCCAGGACATAAAATGAAATATAGTTGTCAGACAGCTATGTTTTGAGAGTTGTTAATGAGTTGGTAAGTGCTCTGTTTAAATACAAGCCCCTGGAGATTCACTTATATGATAAATCGAAGCTATCACTTTAATTAAGTGCTAACGGTGCACGGGAAGGGAATAATGGGGGGTGACTAGGAGTAGTTTTGACAACATATAAGGCAACATCATTTCCACCCTACAAAAAAATGCTAGCTACATTTGAACTTTTGTGCTTGCCTAGATCCTCTGGACTATTTAGGGCTTGCAATGCACAATGTGGAGTGAAAATAGATGTAAAGGACTCCTGGGCGAGCATAGAGCTGCAGAGGCTGACCTGAAAAAGCTTGAGGATTCGAGGAGAGAGAACCAAGCCCAGCAAGCCGAGAAGGATCCGGCAGACTATCTCAAAAGTAACATAAATATTGCTACATTTTTTGTGTAATGAAGTCTGTCACTGCTCACTTCTTTTCTTCTGATTCTGCTCTCCACTCAGCTCGTAAACAGTTCATCTAATCAATATTTTATGGCAGCAGCAGGACCTTGTGCGATGTTCAGCTCTGCTGACTCTGCACAGTGAGGATTTTCAATCTGTGCAGCGTGTACGCTTGCAGTTTCGAGGGAATGTCCCTAAAACTGCATCAGGGAAGTCATTTTGAAAGCTGGTCCCAAAGGGCGCGATCACCTTGGAAACTTACGATTTCAACTGGGAGCAGTATAAATGTTTTGCGAATGGGTTGAGGAAGAGTAACTCAGCCAGCTTAAATTTCTTGTATTTCCTACTGCATACAACTAGGGCCGTACTGGCTTTAGCGAGCAGCGGGCATTTCCCGGGAGGCTGGGAGGGTGGCGGCTGGTTTTGCGGCAGTGAGGGGCCGTTTTTTTGTTACTGGGGGCAGTTTTGCAGCAGTGCTGCAATATCGTTCCCCAGTACCAAAAGCAGCAGTGCTTCATACTTGCCCTCCATACCATCCCCCGGGGGGGTCCTATCAAAGTTGCCAGGGCTGCTTTGGCTTCCCAGTCTGGCCATGCATGCAACCACGCAACCATATCTACACACCACAGTGGATAACTGCCACTGATTTCAGTTAAGTGTTGAAGGGTTGAAGCTCCAAGTTCATGTGGCTCCAGGGTCGGACTGGGACAGAAAACAGCCCAGACACTGAAATAAAAGTTTCCCCATTAGTGAATCATCTACAAAAGTGGCATTGATTTGCAAATTAGGGCAGTTTTGAACCGGCACGCTGTATAGGTGTTTTGCAAGTCATGAGAGACTGCATGCATGCATTTGTACTTGCTGCAGGCAAAGGGTTTGATAATAGTAGGAAAAACAACTTTAAGAAGGCTCACCAGAACATAGCACAGGCCCACAAACAACCCCAAAAATCCAAACTCTCACCTGTCAGACCAGCCCTTTGGGCACTGCCACATTACCCTGTAGACCAGCCTGGATCACCATTAAATATATACAGTTGGAGGAAAGTAATTGTTTCTGCATACAAGCTTTTAAAGGAAAAGAGATACCTAGGGTCTCATTTATGAGAACTGTCGCATCGCTGGGTAAAAACAGCAATGCAACAGTTTTCTCTGCACCCTCCTTGTGACACGATGGATGCGCCGTATTTATTGTACGGTGTTCCATGTCGCAAGGAGTTACATATACGTTAGTATTTCTGATGTATCTGTAGGCACATGACACATTGCTGGAGTGTGTCGCAAAAGTGACGCAACTCCAGCAATATGTCATTACTCAAGGGCAAGTCTGATGTTAAATGTGCCTGCATCAGTCTTATGCCTGCTGTGAAGCAAGCATAAGATTTTGATACAGTGGTGTCCTAGAAGTGGCACAGGGAAATTCAATAGATTTCACTGTGCCACTTCTACAAAGCTTTTTACGGGGGAACGCCCAACCTGCATACATTATACCTGATGCAGGTAGGGCTTTACAAAGTAGCGTATCTGCTTAGATGCATCACTTTGTAAATAGGGCGAAACATGGCGCATTTTTTACGCCGCCGGTGCGTCACAAAAAGTGATGCTATGGTGGCGGGAAAGTGTCGCAAAGCCTCATAAATATGGCCCTTAATTAGAGCGACACTGTCAGAGCTCTCGGGGGAGGTCCTCACGGTGCACATGAGCTTTCATGATCCCCTCACATGCACATATGTGCGCTGTGACAACAACACACAGGCAGATTTATGTAGCTTCAGCATTGGAGCACCTTCGCATTAGATACTGTGTTAGATCACAAAATATAATTTTATGTATGTACAACTTATTCAATCTGTACGGAGGAAATTCAATTATGATGCTCAGATGTTGAATATCTCACTTTAGCTCATTATCAGTAGTTCAACATGTTCTTCATGAACTAAGTTATAAGGCGATAATTAAAAAACACCAACGTGATTACTTAATATAAGGGAAATTAACAATAAAATATGTTAATTTGTTCTGAAATTAAATGCAAAACCCAATGCAGCCTAATTATATTAATGAACTCCTGTTCTTTATAGTCCACAGGGAGTCACTAAAGAGGATGTGATGCTATTTACTCGGCTTAAAATAATGCTAAGCATTCAACGGAAAAACACTCATAGTTCTACACAGCATAGCTGGTTACCAGCAACGAGATACACACATTTGGATTAAAAATTCTGTTAACTGAAAAGGCAGCACAGCTAAAGTTTTTTGTATAATCAATATAGTATGAATGTGAATTTATAGGGATAGTGTTGAGTATTTTATTGAACACAATAGTGGCTGCTTGGAAAAGCAGGACCTTCATGAAATATGTCCAGTGTGTTGAAAACATTGTGAATTATTTGTCCTACATACTCATAGCATGCCCTTGAGATAAGGTAAATAAATGTATTATTTTTCAAAAGACTCCATATCCCAGTTGAATACTCACCGTAATCTCCTGGTTAGCACTGCACATAAAGCAGATAATTTATATGTTTGCTGTTATAATACCCTTGTACACTAGTATAGGAAACACAATTCTCTAGGCACTCATAAATACAGTTAATACTACCCAATCAGAGGCCCTCTATAAGATGGGAAAATGAGCGGATCATGTTACACAAAGATTTGAGGAGTAGTTGATTTTACAACTTACCTGCATGCTCTCTTTACATCTTAATCTAGATGACGTATAAAAAAGCCTTACTATGGATTATAGGTTTAGCTACAGCACCACAAATATAACCAGTGTGTTCAATTGTAGAGGTCATGCCTTCTGAGCACAATGATGAGAAAGGTGTGAAATAGAAATAAGGTGATAACCCTGCTATGCCTCTGTCTTCACGTAACTGGAACTCATTTCAATAGGTTTATCTAAAACTCTTTGTGAACATTTACTTTAGTGTAAGAATGGCATTTGCAAGATAGAGAGTGAGAGTTGTACAGAGGGGATACCCATTCCGTCTTCTTCTTATGTGATCTTTGGAAAGCTGAATATTGCAGACTCCTCTTTTAGGGGAGTAACAGCCCAAGTCTGGTTAGCTAGACAATGCAACTGCAGGGATGTTCTGGACATTGATTCACACTGGGCACCTGCCCAAATGACTGGCTTTGGAAATATACCAGTGTATCTAGAGTGAGGAGAAGTGAACAGTCTCATTCTTCCTGCTTAGGAATAGGCCTGAAAGCCTTGCCAAAGCTCTGCATGGCAGTCATGTTGCTATGGGTGCCTTACCAGTGTGGCAGCTGCCAGCCATCCCAGTGAAATCAGAAAACCAAGCAAAGAAAGGAAGCCTACTGAGAATGTTCTGGGCCAGTTTTTCCAATTTAACGCTAGTCAATAGATCTTGATAATAGCCTGAGAGGAAAATGGGTGAGAATGTTTTTTAAAATCTTAAGGTACATTGTTACCATTAGGACCACACAATAAAAGTCTGAATCGGTAACTTGAAGTTAAAAGGTTTATTACAAACTCAAAGCCAGACTAATATAAATCATTCTCAAGAACATAATGTAAAAGTACAAAATTATCAAGGGAAGACCAAAGCTGCATACAATATTGGTCCTCAACAGCAAAAAGCATATAAGAATCTCTGTTGAAGCTATGCAAAAAATAAGGAAAAGATTTTGATGACTAGACAAATGGTTTCAATCCTTCTCCCCATACATAGAAAAGATTCACAACATCTACTAAGCCCTACACTGACCTAAGGATAGGGGAAACCCTATTGAATGAAGGAAGCAAGAAAGGTGTCAGCACCAGATCCTCTGTAAAGGTTCCATAAGTAAGGAGTCATGTGTAGCATAAAGCCCCACAATCAGAGATGACAAGAGAGGTCTGGACCTCTCCAGGTCTAAAGGAAATCTGACGAAACAGAAGAAGGACTGCACTTGTTTTTGAGATCTCTAAGCATAACTGAAGGTTTGGACCTGCTCCCACCTGTACTCAGAACAAAGAAGTGGACTCCAAGGGTCAGTTGACTGACCTAGTGTGTGGCTACAGGGTCACTACTAGCAAAAAGTTACATTTTTCCTGAAGTGTCCAGCTGGCCAGTTTCAACTGGACTTAAACTTGGTCCTGCTGGTGGTCTCTGCTGAAGGGAGAAATGCTAAGTGTTGGACCCTTAGCTGTCTCTAACTGGACTTCCCCTAAAATCTGACTTCCAGCCATCAGATGGCCAGGACCAACCACCCAAGCTGATTCAGGCTAGAGGGGACTTTGCTAGGCTGAAGAAGCAGGTTTGTCCCACTTGAAGCTTCTCTGCTGAAGCAAATTCATTTCAGTGGGCCCACAGCGAGAAGGTATCTGGCCTCATGAAACTCATAATTAGATAAAGCCTGCAGCCTTGTCCAGCTGGAAAATTCAGAGCTTTGAAAAAACAGGTCAAATGTAGAAATCTTGGGCACGAAAAGTGGTTGAGGAACGGACTTCCATGAACACAGAATTTTAAACCCGTTCAGAGCTTTTCCCACCAAAACCAATTGCTTCAGTAGGACCTCATGCAGCAGCTATCCAGCCCTGAGAGGACCTAATCGGATACCCTTGGCAACGTTGCCCCACTGGTTGATTTTGATTTCCATTTTAGTTACTAAGTTCTAAGGTATAATCCTTGACCAGAATGCACCTGCTTGATGTATCTAACCCATGATCTATCGTGGTTGGGTTGACGTTACACCTAGGTCTCTGTCACCTATGAACAGTGATTGTTTTGTTAGAAATTTGGTGACTGGTTGACTGGACTGTGAGCCCTGGTCAAGAAGCAAACACAATCCTGTTCAGTGTAAGGCACAAGTAAACCCCAAATCAACCTGTGCTCATCCCCCTGATGACTTGGTTTAACTTAGAGGCAATGTGTAAAGTATTTTTGCAACACTTCAAACAATACAACAGTGAAAACACAGCAAAAAAAGATCCAACTTGAGATTAGAAAAATAGAGCTGGATTATAAAACAAGTCCAAATTGTCAAAAATCCAATCAGTAGAACCAGAGTAAAGATTTTAAAAAAAATAAACTGTAAAATAGTGCCTAAAGCAGAAAGCGCCAACCGTGGTTATCAGGTCGCTCTGGACTGGGTCAAAGTCAAAAGTTCAGGCCGACTGTGATGGAGCATGGTCCCAGATTAGTCCCACTGAAGTTTTCCCTTCGCATGTTTTGTGCCAAGAGTCCTGTTCGCTTTACAGAGGGTCGCAGGGAGCAAGAAGAGTGTCAAGGGTAGTGGTCGGCATGGAGTGAGGAGCAGGTCAGGTGTCTCAGACGGGTGACTGGAACTTCGCAGTGGCAGTCCTCTGTGAGTAATCAATACTTGCTTGCGAAGAGATGGACCGGCGGCCGTTCGGACAGACTTTCCGTGTGAGCAGTGTGTTTCCAGTGCTATGGGGCCTAATCACGATCGCAAAGAGCCCTAAAGATTGATTTCAAGAGCTTGTGGGCTATTCACAGGTCCAGAAATGTACTGAAGATTTGGTGTCTGAGGTCCTTTTCATACCCTGGTGCCCTGGTTCTGGAAGGCAGAAGAAGCTTCTAGACAGTGGCATTAATGTGCATGGAATTTCCTGTCTCCCTGATCTGGCTCCAAACTGGCTGTAGAGACAATGCAGAGTTGTTAGGCCTTTTGAGTGAAGGCAGAGCGCAGGCTAATCAGGTGTAAGTGGGGATTTGAATAGCTTCGCGCGCCCATCCTCCCAGCAGATGGCCCACTCATGCACACCTAATCCCTCTATTTTGTGACTATCTGGAAGGAATTCACAAAATCTAACTATCCGTTACACTCAGTCATGTGACCCAGGCCAGACAATAGGCACAAAAGGGCTAAGCGGAGAAAAATGCCAACTTTCCTAAAAGTAGCAAATTGTGATAAACAAACAGACCTCACCAGTAAATAGGGCTTTTCATCCTAATTCCAAAGATGCCAAACTTGAATTGAACATCTCTCAACATTTGGAAATTGCACGTATAAAATTTAATAAGACAACTCCTATGTTATCCTATGAGAGAGATAGGCCTTGCAGTAGTGAAAAAGGAATTTAAGAGTTTTTCACTACCAGGACATGTAAAATATAGAAGTACATGTCCAACTTTTTATATACATTGCGCCCAGCACACTGGACTGTCCGGAGCCTACCATATGGGTGACTTATATGTGAAAAATAAAGATTTGGGGCTGGCACACCCCTCTTCTTTTATCACTTTTTTACCTGATGGTGAGGTTTCTGGCTCTCTGGGGATGACAGAGTATTGGTTAATGCCCCAATTTCCAGTCCAGTGGGGGCAGAAAAACTGTCTGAGGCCCTAATAATTGAGAGACAGCCCAATGCTAGAAAAGTGCTGTCCACATCACCATTTCTACTTTTTGTTGTTGTTTTTTACTGCTGGTTATCTTCTGGAGTTTCTGAACCTGGTGTGTGCAGATTGGAGCATTTATCCTCTATCTATTCATTCCAGGAAGGGCAGACATCCCACCCAGCCACCTGGTAAAATATGAGAAACAGCAGGGCTTGACCATACCAGTGCCCCTGGGCATCAGAAAGTCCTTTTGCATGCGTAGGTGTTCAGATGGACAGTTTATTGCCAATCTTCTTGCCTCAATGGGCAGGCAGTCCACTAAACAGCAGAGATAGGTTCCCAAAAAAAGGAAGGATTTAGACCTGCAGACTGAGTTAACATTGGGTTCTTCTTCTGGGCAACAGCAGTGGCATGGCCAGGGGGAGGGGGGGCGCGGGCGGCCAGGCCAAAGGTCTAGCCATGCTGCTGCGAAACAGATGGCTTTTCTGTCACCTGGGAGAGTCAGAAACTGGCATAGACTCATTTCTGTCAGCTCTATGTCAAAACTACATCAAAAGGAATCCAGATTTCCTCTCACATTCCATGTGGATGGCTGCAGTATTCAGGGCATGAGTTTAAGAGGGCAGAAAGATCACCTTGTGCTGGGAGAACAGAGGCAGCCTGATTACAGAAGATTCCAGCCCACTATCCCCACACATCTCATAATCCATTTCACTCGTCTCTAGTCGTCTTTCTACCTCCTTTAGGGTTCAGCCCATTGGTGTGCTCCCAATCTGGCCCCCAGGATGGCAGAAAGACTATTTTGGGTCCTAGGTTCATGGGATAGCCAATGGCAGGATGGCCATAACCCCACCACATTCAATTTTATACATTTATTTTATCCCTGATGTGTACTGGACTTTCTGTCTCCTGGGTGTCACATTGGACATTAATACCCAAATATGCCACCCAGAGTTAGGGGCGGGATGCAGCCTGATACCAGAAGTTGTCGGCCCACACCCTATTCTCATTTTGAAAAAACCTGCCTGAGGTGCTTTCTGGCCCCTTAGCAAGGGCAGATTTAGGGTCAATGTAGCAATCTGTCCTCAGGGAGGCAGAACGACTGTTAAGGAAATTTTGTGGGGGAGCAATTGGCCATTTCTGAGGTTGCTCCACCCTTTACAAAATCCATAGTTGTCCAGTGAGTGGATCCCTGATTGGGGATCAGCCCCCTGCGACCAGTGAATCCTAAAAAGGGATCCTTTAGGAATAGGTACTAATGGAAATGGAAGATACTCCTCTTTTCTGTGACACATTTCACATTGTGATCTATGCTCTGGGACAGAGCCCTGCACCCAATCACTGAAAAAAGCGAAATATGAAGAAGCTGAAAGGGCCCTTCTACTTTCACTTTGATATCAGCATGCCACGAGTGCTGGTCTTGAATTTCAGACCAAAACAGAAAAGTATCTGGCTGCAAGTGAAGTTCTTTCCCAGTGGCACAAGGCAGGGTCTGTAAAAGAGAATCTCACTGATGAAAGCACCATAGGGATTTCCTGCCCTTAGTGGAAGACGTGATGTTCATGTTCTCTGCACTATGGAGTAGCCTGAATGATGTTAGCCTCATGCTGTCTGTGGTAAATGGATTAATGATTAGCAAAACAATATATGGGGTACAACATAATAGAAAGGGGAAGCATAGAATAGTGAGATAGAAAGAGAGTGGTGAGTTAGAGTGAGAAAAGCAGACAGATAGAGGTGGGTGCAGAATAAGTGAAATGCAGGCAGAGAAGTAGTACATGGGGTGTAATCAGGCAGACATAGCGATAAGGTCAAGATAGGGAGAGTGGGACAAAGTTTGAAACGGAGTAAGAAACAGAGGTGAGAAAGATATCTGGACGATCCTTGAAGGCCTGAGGCATATACCTTCTTTGCCCATGCCTTAAAATGCTATTTAGTGGCAATCCAATTTTAGGGGATTGGAAGCTCTACATCTCTAAGAGACCACACATAACACTTCCACACCCATGGTGACCCTCTTCGGTGCCAGAGAGAAATATCTATTCTCTGATAGTAAGCTCTGTGCATTAAGGGCAGCCGTATCACCAAAGAGAGACTCCACGTCTAGTAGCCCATCTCTACAATAAATATAGAAACCATCAACGGCACAGTACATAGTTGACTTTTGACATGGGCCCACCTTAGATTAAGATGAGAGTACACCAGTCCCAATGAACATGGCATAATGCAGGGCTGCTAATCCTTTTTCAAAAGTATACAATGCACAGATGTTAGGGGGTGCACACATACAAACTCACAGAATGTTTCAGAAATACAGAAACATATATGGATCATGAGAAAATGAGTAATTACGGCAGACATAGGAAATCATTAGGATAAGTAGCAAGAACTACCTAACTCGTTGAGACCGTGGTGACATGACATACTGTAGAAACGGTTGCGTCAATTGCAATCTTTCAACCTAGTGAGGTATGAAAAGAATTCCCTATTTGGGTCCTTATGTGAGAATAGATGTATTAGCCAGGCAGGGATCAATTCCAGTACTGAAGAAGGCCTCTGGCAAACCACATAGACATCATAATAGGGTGAAACATGTTGGCAAAGATGAGGATGCACAAGTCATAGCACTCATTGCACACCATTTTTTACTGTTTAATTTCACTTGGCGTACCAGTTTTAATAAAGACATTTCTTTGAGTTCACCCTTGAGGTAATTTTACTATTCTGAATGTGTGTGCCTTGCTGGTAGTCACTTATTAAGAACCGCCAAATTAAGCAGGTTGAGTCCGTCCAGGCAGTATACCAAGATGAGGTTAGGTTACCATTGAAGAAGCATGCACAAACGATTGGGTGATTTCTTCTTATCCATAATTTTTTGTTCCAATGGGACTCTAGTAGTCCTTTACTAATTTAGACTATCACATTTGTTGTGATATACTATATTGATAGATAAGTCGCGGGGAACTCCTTTCTTCTCACTCTCTTTTGGGTGGATTAATGAGCTGCAGGCACAGTCTATAAGCATTCTCCTTAGAACTAGTAAAGTTCACTCTGCCACTCTGTAGCACACATTCATTTAAATAACAAGAAAGTCACAACTTTCCCCATCCAGTCATGACATCTGCCAAAGAGCTTATACATGTTAATTATTCGCAATACCAGTATAGGAACACAAAACAGGAAAATTGATAGGACATAAAAATACAAAAGTTGAAAAAGTCTCCTAAGACGTGGAGGTCGCTGTTTTCTCTTAAATTCACATGGAAAGACTGGTTTCCTTGATCACAAGCTGTCTACAAATGCAGTTAACCTCGCTGAAAAATATTGAGGTCAAGTGCACATCTGGTGAATGCTGATGTTACTTTAAGAACACACAATACCTGCAACATTGGATGGATCAGTGCACAAAGAATGGAGTTGTGCAGCTGACTCTGAAAAGCACCCCCCATCACTTGCATAGGAAAGTAACCCATTTCATAGACACGAGCTTGCATCAAAAACTCTAGCATAACTGCAGCTCTGAGAGGACTGGTAACCTAGAGAAAGACATACCTTAATGGCGGCCTAAATTATGTGGCTTTACAGGTCAAATAGATAGTCATCATTCGAGGGGATTCGGAGGCCGAAAATAATTACACTACACTTCGTTGAAGCTGGGAGTGGAATGGATTCCGGTCTACTCTGCCTATTAGTGTCCCATCGCAGCTCTTTTTCTCCAGCCTATCAAAGAGTGAGGCATGGAGACAGACGGTGTGGTATTGGGTAAAAGGCCATAGGGAACTTTAGCTTCTAGCGCTGAAAATCATCACCTGAAACGGGCACTAACAATTTAGCGCCTAGTAGTGACTCAGCTCATGTGTATTAATTGATGTATTTGTTTTATTATTTTAATGAATCAGTACTATGTTAACTTGAAGTCACTTCAGAGCAGAGGAGTTTAGTGTGTCACAGGTGACAAACACCTTGTTCTATTTATCTCCAATCCTGGATACTGTATTGCAGACTGATCCCAATAACTGGTGCTAGTACTGGAGGGCATTTTGATTCAGCTGAAATGTCCCCTAGCTCTTACCAGACAGCTGATTAAGGCATTGCCAATCAAATAAAGTAGTGGTGTCATGCATGGGAATGGAAACAATCTTCCACCAGCACTCTAGTTAAACAAAAAGAATCCCCTGTGGGTGCATCAAATCCACAGCCTCCCATCATTGGCCTTACCTCTAGGAGTGGAGATGACTCAGCTGTGCTCAGTAGGTTCAACTGTTTGTTGGTGTTCAAATGGTGGGCAGGAACAGAGATAAAGGGCCACACCCATCTATATGCAGTAGTCCCAGCCAAAACAGTGATGCTAAGGCACTGCCATAGTCCCCCAGCACGCAAGAAGTGAAAAGAGAAGCATTTTTTTATGCTATAAAGCATCAACAGCTACCCAGGATATACTGCCATTTACATCCTGTGCATGAGGCAGGACTAATTGAAAGAGTGGTAGTTCAGCAATTTTGGGAAAATCTTCATTCTCTTGAGAGGTACCTTATCCCTTCTGGGTTTGCAGAAAGCTAATCATGAAACTGCTGACATCAAGATTCCTTTTCATTTCTGACTTCTGATTCACCCTACTGCCTTCAAAACAATCAACATTAACCTTCTGCTGGAAAGCTAGGCTCTGTGTTGGAAGTCTCAAATACAGTTTCCTTCTGCTTATGGTACTTTCTGTATGATAGCGCTTAATCTACCTAATTTGGTCTCTTTATTTTCCTCATTGTTCGCATTTCCTGAGGGTTACCCTAGGGATCATGGCCGGACTGAGAACAAAAATCAGCCCTGGCAATTAAGTCGGACCAGCCCCAGGGGGGTAGGGTGGTTGTGGGAAACCCTGCTGCTGCTCTTGTTATGGGGGGGCCGATATTGCAGCCCTTCTGCAAAACCGCCCCGTAGCCAAAATGGCCCGACCGATCCAGAACCATCAACACCATTCCAGACCACCGGGAAAAAACCCTGTGCCCGCTACGGCCAGCCCGGCTCTACTAAGGATCCCCCAGCCCTCTGCTCCATTTTAACATTTAAGTTCAACTGCTCTTTGCCTTAATCACCAAACACCAGGTGAGGTACCATGTCTATGTTTGTGACCCCCATCTTTCGGTCCTCCTGCACGGTGCAGTGAACCAACTGGTTCCTTAGCAGCAATGTCTCAAGTACATCAGCGTCTGGAATTCTTCCTGATGTCTTTAGCTGAGTAAAAGAAAGACCGAGTGGGAATTACTCCTTACTAACTGGAAAGTCCTTGATGTATCTCACATGCCAGAATTTTTCTCCTTAGTACCCCGCAGCAACTGTTTTATGGTCTTTTTGAGAGACTTCTAAAAAAAATTCCACAGGTCAAAGCTGTAGGTTTTTTTGGCTGTCCTGTTCATCCTTACCAGTGAATGGCAGACAGTTCTCCAGCAAATTCCTGACTTATTTATGATAACTTGATATTTTGGCTTGCCTCATTGACGTCTTAATAGGCTGCAGCCAGCAGAGAACACAGATGTTGGATTAGCACTATAATCTAAAAAAAGAAAACTATACGCCATCAGCAAGAAGATTCCTACATTGGGTGCCAGTGGCGACTAGAGCAAATTTGTAATATCCTATCCTACTATAAAGGCTGTTTACACCAACCTACCACTTCATCTTGCCCAAACAGTGGCTTCAGAATTGCCAAGGGTCATGGATACAATGTCAACCCAGGTACTAAAGATTTTCTAAACACTGATGTTTGCGTCATATATGTAGCCAAAGATATCCATTGCCATTCTGTTATGTATGTTCTTTGTCCCGGGCGTATTCGCAAACCTAAGTATAGCGGGCGGTCCTTCTCGTACCTTGCTCCACACCACTGGAACAAGCTGCCCCTCTTTATTAGGAAATGCATCAAGTTCTCAGGTTTTAAAAAACATCTTAAAACCTGGCTGCTCTAATGGCTGCTTCCTGACCTAGCTGTTTCCTCAACGCCGAGATGCCCCTCCGGGTGTGAGTCACTGCGCTATATCAAGTATCATTTAACATAACATACCATATGAATAGCATATTTAAATTGCTATTTACACTCATGGCCTTTGTAGCTGATATTGTCATATAAATAAATATTGTGAAGTATGATTGCACAACAAGCACTCATAATTGCAGCATGCTGAGATGTCTTGTAGGCAATTTATGTGACAGGTGACATTTTATTTGTTGCTGACTAAATTAACTGTTTATCAGCAGGTGGGCCGCACTGACAGCACTATAATAAAGCTTTTCTTCAGGATGACATCTGATGCCATGAAATATTTGACACATTTTTCGAGAAGTGAGAAACAATGTTAGAAAACAGACACTACGTGCAAGTGGCATTCGTGAAGATGATAATTGTTCTTCCTTTACATTCAGTGCCACATTTCGTTCATGTAAATAGTTCAGATGATGCAATTTGATTAACTATTCATGCAACATTTTTAAAGCTTAGCAGATCAAATAATGTAAAGTCTTTTATTGCCTATCACATACTGCCTTTCTAATACCCGAGCTTATTTTTGTGTCAAGCTGAAAATATGTCTCCTCGCATTACTATTTATGTTACACATGTTTTTAATATTGCTTTGATTATACTCTCATAAATATTTCTGCGTTCATGCTGCTGTCCCACTTTTCACAATTATAAAAGTTAGATAGGTTTCTCTATTTAAACGTATGTGTTGAATTCAAATGACTTTCAAAGCAAGTTGTAAAACAAGCATCTTTGGAAAGAGAAGTACCCTAGTGGCTAGAGCAGGCAGCCACGGAATTATCGCGCCACGTGCGAATTCTTGCCTGGGCTCTATGTCAGGGCTTCAGGGCAAGTCACTTTACGTCCACTTGCCCAAAAGATAAAAAAAATATGAAAAGCACTTTAGTGCCTTTGGGCAATGTTCGCGCATATATAAAGCAACTAAAAAAATGTTTCTTTAATTCCTTTTGAAAGATTTAGATATTTTTAGCGTCCCTAATGCAATGACAAAGTGAACGCTCTATTCATCCAGTTCAACTATCCACATTCTAAAGAATGTGATAACTTTTTTATGATCAACTCTAAATTTGACAACAGATGGTAAGAAAAAGCTTTGAATGTCTCGCAGATTTCAAGTAGGAGTAAGCATCTGAGGAAAAAATCTGTGACGCTCTAAAAGCAAGCTTTTTGTGATGTGGTGAAATCTGAAAAAATTGGATGTATTTTTAAACAAGCATTTGCAATGCAATAGGTCTAGCATTTACAAGAGTTTCGTAAATGCAGCACCTGCTGCATTGCAAATGCTTATTTGTAAAAACGCCCATGCAGCGCTTTAACTTTAACTTTAATGTTGGCCGCCACCCTTTCTTTAGACGTGCAATGTCTAAAGAATGGGGCGCGGCCACCATTAAAGTGAGGGTGCGGTATGGGGGCGCTTTTACAAAAAAGCATTTTTTTGTCAAGTTGACAAATGCTTTTTTTTTGTAAAAGCGCCCCATGACGCGCTTTCACTTTAATGGTAGCTGCGCCCTTTTTCTTAGACTCAACTTGTTGAAGGAAAGGGACGCGGCCACCAATAAAGTGTAAAACAAGCAAATATCTATAATATTGTGCTGCCCCAGAGGGAGAGGATATGGCTTAGCGGTCAGCGCTACCGACTCAGGAGCTGGAGACCATTGTTCGAGCCTCAGCTTCGGTTCAACATCAAGTCACTTAATGTATCTACTAATGTAAATTCTAAAAAACATCTGTGTCGTCAAGTGGGGGTGGGAGAAGAGAAATTAAAGGAAAAAAATAAACAGACCTTGGAGATGTGGTGTGGGCAGTGCAGGGTGAAGGGATGGAGCTGCAGCCCAGGAGTGAGAGAGCAGCTGTTGTTGCAGGAAAGCATGTCGTGCCTGCAGTAGGAGAAACTCATTGAAGAAAATAGTGCTTACAGACATACCGTGTAACAACAGCAGTAAAAGGACCAGTCCTCATGGGAGGATACAATTGAAGACAAGGAGGTACTGAGGAGGGACTAACAATCGTCTTAACGAATCCAAAGCCAGCGTTTAAAAAGGACAATGACACAAGCAAATGAATAATATGGGCGGAGAGTAGGGGTGGGCGGAATTTGCGGAATTAACCTTCGCAAATTATCGCGAGAATGTTTAAAATTATCGCAAACAAGCAGAAATATCGCGAAGATGCGGAAGTTTTTTTCCGGCATGTTCGCGCGATTTTCTGCATGGTTGCGGGTCGCCAACTTACCCATGTGGCTGCTTGCGGGCGCGGCCATCTTGTTTTGAGTTGTTCTCGCGGTGCATGATCGCGAGAAGAAAGACGTGATCGCGCGACGCATGACGTCACTGCGGGCGCGAACTGTCGCGAGACAGCGCAAATGGCTAAAAACAATACAACATCTCATGGAGAACGCGACCGGATCAAGAAAACTTGTCGGCGAACGCAGGGATTCAGGTAAGGCGATCGCGCGCGCGCGAGAATGTATCATTTTACAGCGCGAGCAAGAAACAAATTATCGCCAAGCTGCGGAAACCGGAATTTTTGACATTTTCGCGCTCTCCGCGGAACGCAAAAATGTCAAATTATCGCAATTTCCGCGAACGGAACGAAATTTTTGCCCAGGCCTAGCGGAGAGTGGGTGGGGCTTCAAGTCCATACTTGAAAACAGCATGCCTCGCAGAGCAGCGCATGCGCTGCCTAGGCTCGACCTAAAAAATGAATAAAAGGGCATTCATAGATTTCAATTTTCTGCAGATCATTCATTTCCACCCTGCTTAGTTGTTTTGCACTTTCTAGTTTTAGGCCTCACCCTTCACCCTTTCCCTGATATAGGTGTGCTTCCTAGAAATGTGAATTATTGACTCAGTCTAATTGTTGATACTCCCACATCGGTGCCAGGAGTGGTAGAATATATCGTAAAGATGATTCAAAGAGGTAGTGTAGATTGTCTTCTATGCTGTTTTATGATTTTCAATAGAATTATATGTCATGCACTAGGTGAAGACAAGGTGAACAAAATAGAAGAAAGCTATGTTAGCCCCATTTTGAGTCGAGTATTTTGGAATGGGGCCACAAAATGAGTTCCTTCAAAACAAGTGTGCCACACAGCTAGTCTGCTTCAGCGTGTGGACCTCAAGGAATGGATCCATTTGTAGGAAGGTCCTGTTGAAGGCGGTGTTTTGTCCACTTTCAGTCTTAGGGCTTCACTTGAATGTGGGTGCTAATGGGGCATCAGACAAAAATTGGCGAATGGCCCATCTGCTCGCCTCCTGGTTACCCCACTTCATTTCAAGAATAAGGAACTTGTGGTGCTTTAGCTGCATCCGCCAGCTTCATGGTGTTAGAAGGGCCATCCCTAAAAAGGGAAAGGATTTCAATCTCATGTTTTGCTCCGCAGGATGGCCATGCAGAACATGGGTTTTCCAAGCAGGAAAGAAATTACTAACCTCCCCTGTGCATTCGGATAAAATTTCCAGCATATGAGGAACATTTATTTGGTATTTTTTCAGAACCAAGCCCTTAATTTGGGGTTCATCATTGGAAAAATAGCCAATGCTTGTCAGTCTGTCATGCTGGTTGGCCTGGAATGAGCAAGCTTGCTAAAAATACTCCCACCTTACCGGGAGAATCACTTTTTGAGTAAAATCAGAGCAAATATAGTGCAGATCTCTAGATATAACTGGCAGGTAGATGAGGAGATGTCAGAGCCTGGGCCACCAGCGCATCAGTTTTTGGTCCATCCCTGAGCCAGGCTCTAAATGAATATCAAGATGTTTTAAAATTACTTCAGAAAGAACTCGCTAACCCTATCCTGATGTTTCCTCAACTGTTTCACAACATGTTTTTATGAGCAGATAACGAGTTCTATGACATTTTTTTGCCCACAACCAAGACTCAAGCTTTTCCCTGGTGGGCTGGGGCCCTTGGAGGCCAAGTTTGGAAAGCCGGGGCCTGCTCCTGGTTCCTCTGTCCCTTTGCCAGCTCCCCAAGGTTAATTGCAGCAAACACTGGAGACTTCAAGAGACTGAGAAAAAGATGGAGGGGGAAGGTAGAGAGAAAGCAATCAGAGAGGAAGAAAAGAGAGAGGAGAGGAGGAGAGATAGAATGCTGATGGATGGAAAATGAGAGGTTGAGCAAAAAGACGAACTGTGTGGGTCTGGTTTGAGCATTTTTGCCAAGGCTGTTTTTGGTTTCCCAGTCCAGACCTGCCCAGAATTTTGCCCCAGTTGCTCACACACATGCTCCTGACACACACTTTCAACATGCCTGAAATCCCAGGCTTCAGCGCCTGTTACTACCACTCTGTCGACCAGCCTATCTCTTGTGTTTTTTTAAAATTTAGAAAACAATCACTCGCTTTTTGATTTGAATTGATACGTATTTTGCCAAACACAGAAACATGCATTTAATATATTTCTGTGAGTTCTGAAACATATAAAGTGGATGATGTTGTTTGACGCTGAAACGCAGGTGATTATTGGCACATTTAGGCCCAGATTGAATAAAACTTTCACGTAATGCAACACATCAAGGAACTTGTTGCACTGCTTTGTATGGAAAAGAGTAAGCAGAAATGCATCATTTTTAGAAAGATATGGCGCACTACATCTGTTGTCCCCTTGCACTGATGCACTTGTGGCAGCCTAGTGCCAATGCAGGCCACCTTGTGTTATGCTTCAAAGGTGCCAATGTTGTGTTCAGAATAGTTTTCATGCAAGAAGGGATGCCTTTCTGTACAAAAACTATTCTTAGAGGCTTACTCCTCTTTTTGTGTGTGCTGCAGAATGCAGCACACATGGAAAGAGGAAGTAACAAGGACAAATAAAGATATTTCTCCTTGTTACACCAGCCTCGGTAGGTGTACCTTTCTGGTGCAAAAAGCAGCTTACAGACTTTAGTAAATCTTGGTTTGCATCAAAATATATGAGTGGATACACAGGAATGGCCATTCTCTATCCATGTAAGGACTCCCTGACACAAAGTGCTACAAGACAGTGCTGTATGCTGCATTGTATAACTTTGTTTTCGTTTTAAAAAAGCCACTTAAATCAGGCTTTCATATGTGGAGTCTGCTTGTTATAGTACATTAAGCAGTTTTACATTTCTGTGGTATGGAAGAGGGTAGAAAGGCCAGACAGTTGATTGTCATGAGTGACAAGTATCTCTGAATATTAGAATGCAATTACGTCTCAGGTATGTTGGAAAGGAAAAGGACAAACAGGTTTAGGCCACCCCTAAGCTCGAAGGAATTGATTATTGACTGTCATTCTGGCCACTTTTCAGGCCGCGTCCACTGTCCTCATACAGTGGACTTTATTAATAGGGAGCCATTAAGGCATGACAAACTTTTAGAAGGATTTTGAGGCCCAACCATAAACTATAGTGCTATGAATTGTCATTATATTTGGCAAAGACCATAAGGAGTGCACGCTTTAGACTCTGGGGTTGATTCAGGGCTGAGCAATAGGTAGGGTTGGACACCAACATAGTACTGTGGCCTAATCCCACTGTGCACTGTGACCTAGTGCAGTGAGGGTTTCTTTCCTTGAAAATGAATGTAGAATGTCAACTTCTTCTTCCTGTATCACTATAATACATGCTTGGAAACTGTGAAATTCCTATATAAAACCACACTTAAATGCACTTATATTATCAAAACCCCAAAATTGGCCAGTTGTGGTTAGTTAAGAAACATAACCCACAGCACCGCCACAAAAACCAAAACTCAGATATATTAGTGTTTGTGAGTACTGTTTGGTACCAATATCATTTCAGCATTAAAGTGTACCTAAGACATAGAGGAAACATTTACCTTGAGTTGTCATACAAAGTATTGAACATCTTTCCAGTCAAACGGTTTTAACTTCTTCCCTGGCTCTTCAATTTAGTGTTACTGGAAGCCACAAGCAGATCAATGCTACCATCAATTAACAGCTCCACTGCCGCTGCTGAAAATCCATAACACGTTATATATTTATCAGCATTTAAAATAAGATATTGTGAACATTCTTGAGGGGCATTGCAATTTATGAATGTGTTTTTCAATTCAACTGAAAACCCCAAAATACACAATATAGTACCTATACCATATGAACTTCACTTTGTCTCTTTTTACATTCGGTGCAAACCTAAATTCCCCCTGACGTCGGCAAAGGCGGCTGTTAGGGAACCTCCCAGGATACACTTGCTGTCTCCCTTTACACGACAGTCTGTCTCATTACCATCAGTTTCTTGCAGTGACACAGTTTACTTCCAAGCCAGATCATTGGAACCCGGAGTGAGACCTGGAGCCAAGATTTGTTTGGAGATAACTCTCATTACAGTTCCCACCATGATATGTCAAACAGCTGTAAATTACCAAAACAGAATCCAAAATCCGCAGTGAGCCCATGCAGGGCATGGAAAATTGCTTTGCCGCAAGGAAAACATATGGCATTTTGCTGCCTCCTATAATTATCCACATCAAAGAATGGCATTTCCTACTAAATTAATGATTCATTTATGCACATTAAAAACAGAGTAGAAGGTAGAGGGAAAATGTTCTGCAGTTGATTCTACATCAGTAAATATGCTTGAGTCTAGAAATGTAATTTTCCTGCAATCAAGGGTGTAAATAGCCACGGCCCATGCAGGTAAAAGCGGTGGGGTGGTAAGGCCGGGTGAGGGAAGATTTTGAGGCCTGAGGAACAGGGAAAATAAATTATTTATTTAATTTTCCCTCGTCATCGTCCGTCGAAATCCCCCTTCACTTGGCCCCACCGCCCCCACCGCTCTTACCTGTACAGGCCTCGGCTGGGTCTAAAGTCATGCTTTCGATGGATTAGAGGCTGTAGCAAAGTAAACACCTTAAAACATTTAATTTATTTTGTTGGAAGCACTGCAAATTAGATCTTATAAAGGAAATGATTTGGATAATTGCAATCTGCAAAATGGCCAGGAAATAAATACAGTGATGTACAAAAAGAAACTGTCTTTGATTCTTATTACATTTCTAACCTAATGAATATAAAAAATTATTATAGTTTAAACTAATCACAACAAATTTAAAATCAAATGTATTTGGCGAACATCAAAAAAGCAATGCTTTCCATGTTTTGGTGTATACACGGTTTTTCATAAATGTAGTACACTACAAGTATAATACCAACATACCTCTGGCTTATTACTAACTAGTATACTACTAGTGTAATGTAAAAAATGTAATTTTGTTAAGGGTTTAGGATTTGGGTTAGGTTTAGGGCAAGGGGTAAGATTAGGCACATGATAAAAAATAGGGCTAAGGTGGAGTTCGAGTGTGATTATGGTTAGGTTAGGTTCAGAAGTGGAGTAGGGTTAGTTGTAGATAGGGGATGATGTAAAGGGGTTGTGGGTAGGGTTAAGATTAGATTTAGGGTGTAGTTAGGAAGAACGTTAGGGTTGGGCCAAGGGTAAGGGATCAGGGTAAGATTATAGGGTTAAGTTAATTGCATCTGGATACACTCTTATGAAATAATAATGAATGACATGGTTAAAAATTGTTACAGTTCTATATTTTTTGCAGTTCATTTGGTGAAAGGATAAGGTTCGCTATGGTATCCCTCCGACATTTCTGGGAGTTCAGAGTTGTGTTGACCCTAATGGTTTCCTTAGCACAAGGTGTGGGTAACCTCAGGACCTGTATATCATGAGCCATAGAGGGAGTGGGTTGATGCCTCAACTGTTGTAGTGCTGCCCCCTACAAGCAAATCTGTATAACTTTTTAAAATGTCTATAACGATTTTAATTAGGATTAAGCCTTAATTGCATTAACTGGTGTGTGTGTGTGTGTGTCTGTGTGTGTATGTGGGTATAGTGAAGTCACTCTAATAAGTTAGACTTTTACCTGTAACTGCTTTTAATTATTGCAATCTTCATTTTGATCGAAACTTTGCTACAATAAGAAACACTAGCCAAATCTTCTTTGTGTTTCCTTAAGAAGCCAGGGTAGAACCTTTCTTGCAATGTTCCTGAAACGTTCTTGAATATCTTTGGTCCAAGTTAAGCAGTAAAAGTGATACAGGAGACTTGAAAGCCCTCATCACCAGTGGACATGGCAAATGGCCCAGATTTTGCCCACCCTTGGAGTAACCTTTACTAAGGACATCGTCACCTTAAAAATGAGAAATTTCCAGCAGCGCTGGTAATTCCGGCTCTGATTCTCTCAGTAATTTCTTATTCCCCCTGGATTTTCACACAGAGATGTTGGCTGCCCTCAGCAGCTGAAATGACTATGTAAGGATTACCAGATCCACAGAAACACACTAGGATCACATAATTTTGTCGGACTGGAAACTGTTGTTAATAGTCTCACTGGAATCGTGGCCCACTCGTAATGAGGGCTTAAGTGTCACACAGAATGGGTTTCACATCACTTTTATGCTCATATTCCTAACTACCAGGGAAGACAGATGGCTCATTGGGCAAGAAGATTCTTAGGACACTTGACAATCGTCTATTTTTTGTTTGCTTCACTTAATATTTTGAGATAGTTTAGGTAGTTGTCCTCCTTAATTTAACATCTCAGCTGCTCGGTGAGATGTATTGCCGACACAGCACGCAACATAGTTCTGACATACCCATCACAAATGTGTTTATTTTGCTAGCCTTAAGCCATAAATAAGTGTCTAAACCATTAACAGATAATCAGAGGCTCGCCACGTTGTGGCACCTGACCAAACCATACTACATATCTGGCCACTGTAGAGAAAGGTCCTTCTTTCCTTGGTAACGTAAGCCTGCCAAAAGACATACAGTTGCTTCTCCAATCACAAGAGTAATGCATCACTTTTGTACCATTAAATACTGGGAAGTGTTTTATTTTGTCTTTGATTCGGGATCACATAATTTGCTCTTCCGCTTCATTTCATTTTGCATTCCCTTCATTTTGTGTTTACCACAATGTTGATCAGCATTCATTTTCAATTCAACTCGTCATCACCGACTACTAACTTTTCACTACTTCATTTTACATCAGTGGTACAATCCAATTAAAAATACTCAAAACACAACACTTTAAAAACATTTAAAAATTCAACTCAATGTACAATCATTCACCTCCCCACTTCAACGTAACCCACCTGCACACCAGCTATTCCCATCCCCATTGAAATATGTTCCATATAGAATTTGCTTCCACTCTATGACTACCACCATTTTAATCCCATTTTGTCATCGATATATCTCTGTGTGCTACGCTATGATCATGGTAATGCTGCAATGTATGTGTCCTCATTGATTGTGCCATGCTCTTTGAACTTTATTACTTGTTCTCTGTCGTAAATGTATGCACAAGTTAAGTTTAAATGACTATGGGGCATATTTTCAAGCACGCCCTTAAAATTATCGCCGCTTTAGCGGCAGAAAACTGCCACTAAAGCGACGATAATGGGCTTGATAATATGCCCTTGAGAATTCCCATAGAAGCCCATGTTGACACCAGAACATGGGCTTCTATGGGAATTCACAAGGGCATATTATCAATCCCATTATCGCCGATTTAACTGTAGTTTTCTGCCGCTAAAGCGGCGATAATTTTAACGCCGTTTCTTGATAATATGCCCCTATGTGTCATTCTAGGATAATGGTATGCTATATTATATTTAGTCTATTTCAGGGTATGAGACTTATCTTCTGCTGCAAATTATAATGTGCAAATGATGAGTCACCCATTGGATCCAGCACACTGAATTTCTCTCATAATGCAAAAAAAGTTTAAAGTAAATATACAATTATCAACTAACATGTAGAATGTTTGCAAGAGAAAATGCAATGGAAACCCAAAACCTACTAATCCTAGAATGCGAAAAGTGATTAAAAAAATATTGCATTTGTGTTAAAACCAATATGTTTGTCCGCAATTCTAAATTACTGCCAAGACAGTGGAAAAATAAAAACCTCTTTTTGGTAAAATGTATTATTTTGTTGTCAATGAATACTTGCTACTGTTCCTGTCTTGTCCCGTGGTTTAGTTGCATTAGTAAGCACTCTGTTTTTGCTGTATTGTCTGTGTGTGGTTCTGTCCAGAAACACACCATGTAATCTGAGAATACATTTTTGTTACAATCAACCGATGCTTATTCATTAGCTACACCAGGGCAAGTGTTCCGAAGAAAGTAGCTATAATGATTACAATTTAACACAAACTAGCCCACGAAATGTCAAACGTAAATGATAAAAGCACATGACATACATTTGAAATAATGTAAATGTAATTAAGAAGTAAATGAAAATGTGTGAGGGGAGCTCCTGAGGGTAACAGGCTAATATCCAAGAAAGAGCTGAATCCTGCCGCAATCACAATAAAAAGCAGACTTTGGATTTATAATAATTGTTTATAATTGTCTCAAAGGGAATCTGGTTATCTCCAGGGGGCCATAGCTTGAGAGTTTTGTAACATTGTAAGCTTCGATCTATATTGTCTAGGTGATAGTTGGAGACAAACTAGTGTGCAGAGTCCCACTGCGCACTTATGCCAGAAAAAAAACACTCGGTCTTCACTTCGTTTTTTAAAAACAAATCTTGGGAGCATATTAACAAGCCAGGCGATAAAATTATTGCCGCTTTAGCGGCAGAAAACTGCAGCTAAAACGGCGATAATGGGCTTGATAATATGCTCTATGGAATTCCAATTGAAGCCCATGTTAAATGTGAAGGACGTCTAACATGGGCTTCAATTGGAATTCCATAGAGCATATTATGAAGCCCATTATCGCCGTTTTAGCTGCAGTTTTCTGCCGCTAATGCGGCGATAATTTTATCGCCTGGCTTGTTAATATGCCCCTTAATTCTTATTGCTTGTACACAAAAGTCAATTATGTTTGCATCCAAAGGAGAAGTCTCAATGTAATTTTTCACATATCGAGAAATCTGCTAAAAAAAACCTTAGAATCGCCAAATACATCCATATTTTATCAATCTGTTGCTCAGAGCTCCAATGCTTTGAGGGCAACAGTGCAATTCACCAGGGAGAAAAACTTGCTTTGTGCAGACATCTCTATCAACCCGCCAAAGTTGTGCCCCGAGGCAGAGAGTACAGCACTGCTGTATGGAAAAAGGTGGCTTAAATTTCTTTTGGACTACCTTTGAGATTACTTACTGGAGTGCAATCGAGCGTCCTTTTTTGTTCAATCTATATTGTAACTCTGAGCTTTATGAAGTAGCTTACTAAAGGGCATATTATCAAGAAACGGCGTTAAGATTATCGCCGCTTTAGCGGCAGAAAACTGCTGCTAAAGCGGCGATAATGGGCTTGATAATATGCCCTTGAGAATTCCCATAGAAGCCCAAGTTCTGGTCAACATGGGCTTCTATTGGAATTCTCTGCGGCATATTATCAAGCCCATTATCGCAGCTTGATAATATGCCCCTAAGAACTTAAACATCATTTACAATTGTTGGAATACCTAGAATGTTATGAGGAAAATATGCAATGGAAATGCAAAAACGATGAATCCCAAAATTCACTTGTGAATCTTACTGTAAATTCGAATAGGCTGCTAATGAAAGCATCAGTTACTAAATTGCTCTCATGGAAATTATGTGGCTGTTAGTGTGGCAATATTTGATACTTGGGGGTAGATTTAAAACATTTGCGCTGGGTTAGCGTCACAAAAGTGATGCTAACCAGCCCAAAATGTTTTTTTACCAAATTACTTTCCAGTGCAAAACTTGGTGTGCGTTGGAATTTACCCTACAAGTAATGCAAAGCAGTGCAACGCATTCCTTTGCTTTACTTAGCACCAAGGGGACGTTATGTGGGTGCTACATGGGCGTTCCCATGCAACCACCCATGTCTTTTGACACAAAACCCTATCTACAAACAATTGCAGACAGGGTTTAGCTCCAAAAGTTAATGCCACTTGAAATGAGACGTTAAGAGGAGAAATGTTTTCATTTCTCCTTTCTTTTCCTACTTTGTATGCATGCTGCAGTGTGCAGCAGACATGCAAAGTGGGAAAAGTGTTTGAACTTCTCTAGTCATAGTATTTTGTGTAGGAAGGGTACTATTCCTGTGCAAAACCTATGCTAGACTAAGGCACGCACCTTAGAGCTATGATGCCAAGCTGCTTGCCTGGAGCAAGGCAGCTGAAATCAGCGCCAGCGCTAGGGAGAGGGTCGGAGCAAGCTATATCATTGTAGATATGACGCTCCCCTGCTCTCTCTCTGGCACATACCGCAGCGTAGCATTATTGGCTGCTGCGCAGTGTCGCGTAACTTCTTTGAAATTCTGCCCCTTGGTGTGCTGAAGAGGAGCAGGCTGGTTTTATTTTTCTCCACAGTCTGAGTTGGTCTTGGTTTCCTTTAATTCAAGATGTTAAGGAGATTCCCTATTTGGCCATTAAAATTGTTCTATTTTATTGGAAGACATCTGAACATGTGAAATAAGACAACACTAGGGAAAAAAATCCTATATACCATATACTAAACATCGGCCTCATTTCCAATAGTAATGGCTCATGTTAAAACTCCTTCAGCTAGGCTGAGAGGAGAGCATGGCTTAGACCTCTATTTCTGATATGGCTATACTCCACAGCACCCTTATCACAACAGCCCTCTACTGAACAATTAAGGACTCCTTTTCCCTATGTAAAACATTACTAGCATGGGAAATCATGGAGGTACAATGATCTGGATCTAAAATAAGCTACAGAAGTGAAAAGAACAAAGCATTTAAATTCCAAACCAAGTTTACATTAGGAAACACATAAAACTAAGAAACATAGGGGGATATGTACAATAAAGTAGCGGAGCATGTCGTTAGCCTCATGGGCTTAACGACACACTCCGCCACTTCGGAAACGCAAGGCTGCACCATATTTACAAGAATGTGGTGCAGCCTTGCGTTTCTCCCTGCAATGGCGCTAAGTTTAAGAACTTAGCGCCAACTCAGGCACCCTTGCACCAGAGTGCTAGGGTGTCTGTGTGCAGGGGAGGATTTGTTATGTGTAGGAAGATGTCCCTTCCTGCACATAAACAATCCTAAAATGCCATTTTGTAACTTTCATGTGTGCTGCTTCATGCAGCACACATGAAAGTTACAAAATGGCATTATTGAAAAAGGTTTGCTTGTTTACTGGAAGGGGCACCTTCCTGTACATAAACAAACCATGGCATTTTGCTTTTTCCATGTGTGCTGCACAAGGCAGCACACATGGAAACAGCAAAACAGAGGAGAAATAATGCATTTCTCCTCGTTTCGCCAACTTAAGACCAGGATTTTCCTGGTCTTTATTTTGGCGCTCCCTCCTATGTACGCCACCCTTGTTCATAGGGGGCAGCGTCAAATACAATGGGTGTTGCGGTGTAACACCCACCACAACACCCACTGCACGCCCCTTTCACGCTAAACATAGCGTGAAAGGGTGCCTTATGTACAAGACAGCGTTAAGCCACGTTAAGTGGCTTAACTCTGCCTTGTTCATAAAGCAAGGCCCCTATCGCCACGGCCCCTATTGCCACAAGAACGTCACAAGCAGTGACGTTCCCGTGGAGATAGGGGCTTGGTCATATGCCTCATAGACACTTGTCGACTGACCCATACATGGAATGTGGAGAAAAAACAATTTAACTATTCCTATATAAATTAATGGATGCAACCAGTCCTGTGTGACCTTTTAGAGCCCCACGAGCCAAATTCTCTTTTACGTTATCCTCAAATTCTGCAGCAATAATATTTATAACTTGTTGTGCTGTGGGGCTGATCCCACTACCAACGCTGTTTCTGGAGCAGAAGGTGTAGATAAGTTTAAAACCCCTATTGGTGACATCATTATCAGACTTAGTCCCCTTCAAGCATGTCACGTACTTCCAGTATTTTGAGAGATGGGTTGAAAAATTAAATAGATGTCAACTTCCTATGATGACCGAATATGTGAACCTTTAGAACCACCACTTTGCGTAGTCTATGTCATGTATGGTAAAAAATGTTTAATAAGAAAAGTGGATAGCAACAGTTTTCCCCTTATCTAGACGAGACTCCTGTGCTGTGGCATGACAGCTCCTACTATTTGAGTAGAAATCCTATCTATTTGAAGCAACAGCAGGAGGTTTGCTAGGCTCATTTTCTTTGGGGTCAAAATCTGTTCTCCCCAAAGGTGTGATTATCTGAGCAATTCATCATGGCTGGTTGAAGCAAACAAATATTCATAGTACTTAACTAATAAAAGCAAAACAGGTAACTAACATCTGAATACAGATTTGGATTTTTCAGGCAAAACTAATTTGTTGCATAATTTGTTACTACTAAGTTCTAGATGTGATACTGTAGTTAAATTATACGTTGTCTGTATGTGGTGTGGGACTGCAGATGGACTGTCTGTTATCTGTGCAGTATTCTGCAATACATAATTTGTGCTGATGATTACAACGATGATTTATGATTCATCAAAGTCCCCTACATTTTACAACCACAACACTACAGTGTGGCAAGTATAGCTTCTGATGCTTACAATGGACCACTTAATAATATGTTGACACTTCCCAGGGTCTTCCTGGGACTTGACACAAAGTCACAGACCAGCATCCTCAGATGTAGTTCTCAGAGGTGAGCACCTTCTTAACAGAACACATGTGGAAGAAACCTATTTAGAAGGTAAATGAAATTCTTCACCAGATATTTTTTGAATTAACCTTTTCAGGTCCCAGCCACATCTTGTTGAACCTGTCTCAATCTAGCAAAATATAAAATATATACAGGCACATGCATCAACAAAGACTTTTGCGATTCCTTAATTGCGATTTTTAAGGAATCGCAATTAAGGAAGTGCAAAAGCCTATGCATATAGGAATCGCTATAAAAATAGCGATTCCTACAAATTCCTTAATTGTGACTCACAAATTGCGAGTCGCAATTAAGGAATGCCGTCCCATTCATTCCTATGGGCCTGCAGGCCCATAGGAATGAATTGGAGATTGCATGAGCATGAGTACCAGTAGGTACTCGCAAATTGCTCATGCAATTTCAAGGGTGCAAGGGTGTCAAAATGACACCCTATTGCACCCCTGAAATTCATCTGTGCACATATGTTGCACACACACATGCTCTAAGGGCATGTGTGTGCGCAACATGAATCTTTGAAAAATGCACAAAAGTGCATTTTTCAAAGTTTTTGCAAATTACCATGAAGTTCAACTTCATGGTAATTTGCTCCCCCTATTAGCGAAATCGCTAATTTTTTCACTTTCATGCATTGCATTTAAGGAATCTCAATTTGGGATTCCTTAAATGCAATCGCAATTTAAGTAATCGCAATTTAGAGATTCCTTAAATTGCGATTTTTGCATTTGGGATGATGCATCCCAAATGCAAAAATACTGGTCGCAAAGGGGCAGATTCTGAGAATCTGCCCGTTTGCGACCGGTTTTTACATTGATGCATGTGCCTGATAATATCTATGAAGTATTTGGTTTACCTCTAAGAAACCTGTTTGGCAGAGGGTTTGTTGGCGATTTGACATAGCCTGGAATAAAGTATTTTCTCTCATCTTGCTAGACAGGTTTCATACTACCTGAAATGGAGTTAAGACATTAGAAAAAACCTGAAAGAAATTATGTTATTGCACTGAACGTTGGCCCAAATTTAGACACAGATGCCAAATGTTCTTAACAATAGCATCTGGGTTGACAGCAAGTAATTAAGACTTTCATGACAAGCAGTAAAGGCTAATCAAGAGTGTCATCAGCCAGAAAAGAATAATAATGTAGAAGCAGAATCTAGTAGACAGAAGCCTAAATAATAAAGGATAACTCATTGACTCAGTATCAAATGATGTCACTCAAGTAGTGGAAATTTGGGAAAAGCGATTGCAGCAAAAGATAGAACTATGGAGCAAGTATTTGTTTTCATTAGTAGCATGAACAGTGCACGCCCAAATGCCATTTTATTTGTATTACTTAAAATAAATAAATTGTACAGATTAGGTACATTTCTCTGGACTGTACCTTGATTCTGTTCCCTATTAACTTTAAACAGATTTTCTAAAGCAAGTCAGGCAAACATAGGGGTATATTTACAAAGAAATAGCACAGCGCGGCACTGCAAGCAATGTAGCTGTGCCGCAATGCGTCATTTAAAAAAACGCAGGGATGTGCCATATTTACAAGAATACGGCACACCCTTGTGCTTTCCCTTGTGCGGGTGCTAAAAAAGCTACCTAGTGCCTACACAGACACCCTTACGCCATGGTGCAAGTGATTCCTGCACTGTAGGAATGATTGTTTATGTGCAGGAAGGAACGCCTTCCTCCACATAAGCAAGGAGAAATAAATGCATTTCATCTCATTGCCCAAACTTACGCCTGCTATTCAGTGGTGTTGGTTTTTGGCACTGGCTCAGATTTAAAGATTCTTGTAAATCAATGGCAGCGTTCAAAAGCAATGGGTGTTGCTGTGGGACATCCACAGCAACACCCAGTGCATGCCCCTTTCATGCCAATACCTGCCTAAAAGGGTACAATATTTACAAAGCGGCATTAAGCCATGAAAAGTGGCTTAATGTTTTGTAAATATCGAACAGGCCCTTGTAAATATGCCCTAAAGACATCGAAACTCTTAATTTTTGAAGAGTAGTGCCAGAATTAACACAAAAATGTATTTATTTATAAAGTTTTTTATAGGGCGAACAAGATACCGAAGGATATCAGAGCGCTTTACAAAAAGGATGGAAGGAGGGTAATACATACAATATCGACATTAAGTAGGAATAAAAGCAAGAATAATCACATAATTACAAGACGAATGGGTCAAAGGAGAGTAATACAATAAGCAGGTACATAGCGGGCTAAATGGGGGGCACACTATGAGATAAAGAAGAGCAGCATCCAATGAGGGTCCTATGGTTGTAGGATCAATGGCCCTGAGCAGGTGAACCTCGCCCAATTAAGGTAGGAATTTGTTCATTAAGAATCTTTTGACTTCCAGTTTGAAAGCAATCATTGAGGAGATTCTGTGTATTTCTGGTGGAAGAGAATTTCATATCTTTGGGGCGGTGCCGGAGAAGGCTCGCTGGCAAGTTCTCTTTTTCCAAAAGATTTGTAGTTTCAAGCGGTAAGTGTTAGCACTTCTTGAGGCTCTAGCCCCGCAGGATAATTCATGTTTTTGCGCTGGGTGCCAGGAAGTTTTGAAGTGGAGGGCTTTGTGCGCCAGACCGGCAATCTTTAACTGGAATTGAGATTTGTAGGGCAACCATTTAAGAGATTTTAGGACTGGGGATATGTGCACATTTCGTTTGGTACCTGTAACCAGTCTGGCCACAGCGTTCAGTGATGCCCTTAGTGGAGCCATGGTGTATTTGGGAAGGCCACAGAGCGAAGCGCTGCCATAGTCTAATCTCAGTGATGATGAGGTCTAGCATTTCTCCTTTATTATGAGTTGGTTGGTCACAGTGCTGAATCAATTCTTGGTCATTTAAGAATAATTTAAGGCAAGTTACAGTGTGGTCATTGGGGTTAGACCAGTGAGGGTTGAAGTCACCCAGGAAAATTTGAGACACTGATGAGTCGACATTGCCAGAGATGATTTCCATTAGTTGCTCGATGAAGGGGAGATTGTCTCCCGGGGGGTGATAAAAAGTGTGGAGTTTATACACCGGCCAGGTATTTCTTGAGATACTGAGACCAAGGTATCCACAGGAGGAAGGCATAGAGGACTCCAAGATCGAGATTGAGAGTGTGTTCCTATGAATACAGGATAGGCCACCACCCAGCTTCCGAGCTCTGTCTCGCCTAATAATGTTGTGTGTAGGAGGAACTAGGAGGTCTAGGATAGGAGTTGAGGTGGGATGTAGCCACGTTTCAGTGAGGATGATAATGTCTAAATCATTGTGTTGGATGAGGTCGACGATATCGAAGGCATGTTTACTGGCTGACCTGCAGTTGAGTAGTACACATTTAAGTCGTACCGGATTAAGTGGGGAAGGAGTCTGGATGACGTTCACTCTCATGAGGTTGTCTTTATTGATGACTCTAAGATTGTGCAGGGGTTCTCTGTTCGGGTTAGAGTAGATGGTTTGTATTTGTCCCGGAGGGATCGTGTTGGTGTTGTGCCTAGGAGAGTAAGAGTTGTGAAGGTCATAGAGATCATTGGACGCCAGGTAGGTCTTAGATCTTCTGGGGCGGGAGGGTGCGTTAGGAAGGGGTATGGTTTTCGAGACGGAGGGGGCGAAATGCTGGCCCATGCAATCTCTAACCCTGGGGGAGGCTCTGGGCAAATTCGCAGAGGTGAGGACGGTGCTGATCAAGGGGAAAAGATCATTTGAAAGGGCTTTCAAGTCATGTAGTTCAGTAGTGAGGAGATGCAACTGGAGAGATATATCATCCAGGCGCGCCACCAAGTCTGAGTGTTGGGAGAGGGGTAAAGGGTGTGTTGGGAAACCAGGCGGAGAAGAAGGGGCTCACTGTAGGACCGTGGGGTCCAAGGTGATGATGTGTAGTTCCTGGGAAGGGAGTTGATCATTTGGGACTAGCTGAGTTCCATGGTTTCTGGATATCGAAGTTGGTACATTAGTGAGGGTGGTATGAACATTGAGCTGAGGGTCAGGTACGGTCCAAACCGGAGTGAATGGGTTTGACCAATCATGGTCGGTGGAGGGTATTGGCCCGGACTCTAGTGTGGTAGGTGGCGTGGAGGGCATTGGCCCGGACTCCAGCGTGCTACGTGGTGTGGAGAAGGGGATGAGGGAAGAGGGATCAATCGTTGAAGGTAATGACAGTAGGTTGCAAGGGGATCTCTCCGCTCGAGGATTGGATAGAGTCAGACTAGAGAGCTTTCCACCTAGTGAACCCAAAAAACCTCTTGCCTTCTGTGTCGGGGGTCTAGGGGGCTGGGACCCGTCTACAGGGGACAAAGCCGCTCTGTGATCATCTAAAGGCGAAGAATGATTTAGATAGAGTGAGGGCCTCCCCGAAGTGGCAGGACTGGTAGTGGCCCGAGTAATGGTCGGGTGAGTGTAGGTGTCATTGGATTTAGCCGAAGCCGCATTTTTGAGTAACGTGACGATAGGTTGACATTGGAAGCTTGGATTAGGATGATACCATTGTTATAGAAGGTGTTTTCCTGTTAGCTGATAGAAGTCTTTCCGCCAACATGCTCTTTTCCTGGTGTAGAAAATAGTCATTAACTCTACTTCCTTTGTTTGCACAAAAGTAGACGTCAGAGATTAAAGTTCCAGGCCTAAACCTGAGTATGTGATGCTTGTTTTTTTTGGTGGCGTTTTTCGATAGGTTCGGTGGGTAGTTGATAATGAATGCGTTGGATCCCGAGGGATCGGGACTTAGCTCCATTTTGAATAGAGTGTCCTGGAGAGGGAGGGACCCCTGATGGGGTTGAGGTAGGTGAAAGCCTGTTTTGCTTTCACAAATTGGAGGCTAGATTAGCCAATGGAGGACCTAGAGGGTAGGCGGAGTCAGTTTGAGCTGAAGTTCTCCTTCATGTCAATAGGTTTCGCATCGGCAATAATCAGAGACAATCAAGAAGCTGATTTGAGACTCAACATAACATTCAATAAGGACGCCAGGATCTGAACTCGGGCGCCATCCTAGGGCCAGGCTTTGCAGACATGAGCGTCGTCATGTAGGAGTGATCGGTTTTGCAAAAATGCACTTCTAAAGAATATTAGGCACCGCATCAGAAGTCTTTGTGTGGCTTACAGGATTCCCGCAGGGGAAGGTGAAACTCTCCCAGTAGTTCTTGAGTGGAGGCCATCTTAGGGTCAGGCCACTTAAAAACTAATGAAAGCCTGAACAAGGCAAGGTTGCAGCAGAAATAAAGTACCTTAGTGAAGAAAAGTGAGCTTAATTTGCCTTTCAGTAGTGGGTACACGGAATGGCACTCCTTTTCATTGCTGCTTCCTCGGTACCGCTGTTTTTGAAGTTGTTCTTCATCCGCTCGGTGGGAGTACAAGCGGCAATTGTGCTTCTCTAGTGAATCAGTTGAGCGCTGAAGGCATTCACATGCACAGCGCTCCATCAGGAACGTGAGCCCGATGCTCCGATCCGCAGTCTGTCCCTGAGACTCGGGGCGGCACAGACCCTCAAGCCTGCAGCAGTCTGGGGTCTCAGCAGCAGGGGGGGGGCTATCTTTTTCTGTCTAGGGATCACCGCCACAACAAAGCCGGGTGTGGTATACAGCAAGACGGAGAGCCACTCAGCGGCTCGGACACATCATCCACCCAAACTCGACAACATTAGTCGGTCCCTGAGCTCAGGACAGCATGTACCCTCGAGCCAGCAGCAACTCCAGGGATCTTGGAAGCGGGGGGGAAGGCAGGGAGCTCTCCTTTTCCTTCCTCGGGGTTGTCGCCACAATAAGCCAGGTGCGGTAAACTACAAGAAGGGGAGTCAGCCAAAAACTCTTGAGGCTCCGCTCCGCTCCGCTCTCAAGTCAGAGGCAATACCCGGGGAGCATTGTCGTCGTAGCAGGGACATGCAAGTACGTTTTTGCAGGGGTGTAGAACGGAATGTTGCATTGCAGACGATCCACCAAATGCTGAGAGGTCGAATAAAAGGGTGGATGGGGGGGTATACACAGGGATATACAGGGATATTCACCAAATAGTGATCCCCAGCCCCAGAGCTCCTTAGATGAACTCCAGGTAAATTGTCTCACACATTTATGCAGCAGATGCAAATGCTGTCAAAAAGGATAGCAATTGGAGTACTTCGCATCATTAGAATGTGTTAGATCCTTTATGGTGGCATATTTCCCTAAGGAGTAACTGCTATGTAATTTGGTTTTCAGGGTCACTTTAAAGAACCATTTGATGCACAATCTAGTTCTGAAGAAAAATACATTCTTTAGAAAAAATAGGTAGATTGGCATGTGAATGATTTTAAGTTTGGTTTATTTTCCTTCTTTATCTATACAGTGAATTTTCAACCAGCACAGCAGATGACACATTTTAATAGGCATATTTTAAGGAGGAAAAGGTTGGAATTTGCATAATATTCTTAAGTTATATTTGTAGAGTAAGTGTTTCTCAGCAGAGAACAGGTGTTGCTGTAAAGTGAAGTCTGCCAAAGCATACCAGTGTTCTCTGATATGAGTTCAGAGCACAGGCACTTTTTCCTATAACAGCTATGATAATTAATTAATTTTTGCAAATGTGCTTGGATTCAAAGTAAACACTTTGATGATTCAATTGCAATTCTTAAATTTGGTATCTATTCATTTATTACAAACATTAAAATATTTTCCTTAATTGATACGATCTTACTGTTCTTTTCAGTCATGGGTGGCGGGGATGGGGTGGGGCGGGTGTCACGTACGGAGGGAACGGAAATATATGTATTTTTTTAATCTTACCTCCCACGTCTTCCCTGCTCCTGCTCTCCTGCCTCTGACAGGAACTGAAAGCAGGCAGCCAGGCTCCCTCACCTAAGCCAATCACAATGCTGCAATGCAGCATTGTAATTGGTCTGAACGCCGCGACATGGCACTCATTTAGGGGCTGGATGGGTGGGCTGTAATGCAGCCTGCATGGAGAACAAGGAAGTGCGCATGACTGTTTTGGGCGGCCTGAGAGGGCTGACCAAAGAGTCATTGTGCACTTTACGAGTGTACAAACCACTCCTCTTCTGCCCTACTCGGAGAGCAGAGCAGCCCCGCCTGCCGCAAAGCAGCAGGACATGAAACATAAAATGACAACCACTCCACTTTATTGTCATTTTATGATTCTCACTGCTTTAAAGCAGTGGGGCGACACTCCTCTGCCATAGCGGAGGAGCCGCCCCTGGTTATTTTACTAAAATACGAAACGTACTAGGGAAACATTAGTATTTAATTATCACTTCAGTACGTTAGTCAGCGTTCTGCTTTTAATTTGAATTTATTAGAAATCCACCAAAAAAGGTAGATTGAAAACAAATTACAATTGATAAAGACATGATCCGATTTGATCCATTCACACCTCACCCTACAATAAATATTTCAAACTAATCTTCCCCCTCCTACTGAGAATACTTCATTAAATTGTCTCAAAATCGTTCCCAACATTTTTGTTGCTATTTACAGGATTTCTAAAATGTTTCATCTTACTGGACACAACATCAAATTAAAGAGTCTTCAAAAATGTATAAAGAGCCGACTCAGTACTCGAGATGACTGTCGGTATCCCTTTCCTCAACCCTGTTATATGAGAGGTAACACATAACAGGCTAACTTACTAGATGGCACCGTTCCTTGAAAACAGTTTACTCAAAGACTCGTGAATTGCAGCACATAAGACAAATAGATGGCCAAGGTGGGACACACCTATGCCATATGCAAATAATACCATCATCAGCTCCACAGAATATAGCCAAGGTTCACAACAAACCAGACTAATCTTCAATTACAGGATCAAAGGACAGGCTTCCTGAACACTGCAGTATTTTTCCTAATACCAGTCCATGCACTGACTGCTTCAAGTTCAAAATTATATTGACATTTTAGTATTGTTTGGATCAAGGCTGGAGTGGGGAACCATAAGCAGGCTGGCAAACATGCTCAAATCAGCCTGGCTCCTTTTGTCTCCTGGTACTATCTCTTTCTTTCCATCCTTTCTTTCTCTCTTGAAGTCTTCCCATGCCTACTGCAACTAACCTTGGGGAGCTGGTGATAGAAGCACCAAGAGCTGCCACAGACTTTCAAAACGAGCATTGAAGAGCTCCGGCCCATTGGGGGAATGTCCAGTGGAATAAGAGGCATGGCTGGCGCGTTTTGGAAACATATACTCCTACAAACATGTCTACATACCTAAAGGCGACTACAAGTTGATTTGAAGCAGTAGCAATCTCAGGCCTCATGCTTAATAGCTTCCTGTGAGGGCGAAGTTCTAAATATTTGGAAGGGATTTTATCACATTGTGAGTCTCAAATGAATGGGGTGATCCATGGTATTCCTTGCAGCTTGCATGAGGGAGTATCTATAGCTGTGAAGCACTTGGGCTCATATTTATCAAGGGCTTGTGTTGTCCTTGCATCACACAAGGCAACATAACGAAACGCAAGCACTTACGTTAGGTTTACTATGCCATGCAGGGCCACCTTGCGTGGCATAGTAAATCTGGAGTAATGCCTGGCAGAGACTTGCTTTACTGTGCCTGGAAAGGCGAACCATGAGTGTATGCAAGACAAAGACTAGTAAACCTGGGAGAGCATCAAAATGCTATACTTTCCTAGGTGAGGCATAATGAGGAGACATTTCTTTATTTCTCTCCATTATTTTTTGTTCTGCAGAACACACAGAAAGAGGAACATACCTCTGAGGGTTGTTTGTTTTTGTGCAGGAAGTTCTCTCTTCCTGCAAAAAATTAAACTGATTAAACATCGGACATGGGTCCTTTGACTTCTGTCCGATTGGGAGTCCAATGGAGTCCAAAGAACTGACCTGATCACAGCATAGTGCAGTATAAACTCAGCACCCCAGCAGGTGGATATATGTTGCTTGTAGTATTTCGCTTGGTAAGTCTCCTCTGGCCTTCACATTTCTTTGCTCCTCATTCACAGTCTTTCTCTAGCAATAACCCCACATGTAAAAATTCCTTTGGCTATTTTAGGATTAATTTCTTTCATTTTATTCCACCACACATACATGCCTCTGCTATAATCTCTGTTTTTCAATGTGTTTTACAAACTACTCTTGCTGGACCCATATCTCAGCCCTGAAAGACACTTTTATTAACAATGGCCCTCATATGAACTTTAAGAACTGCGAACTGTGTTTTTGTAAAACAGACAAATGTATCCGTAGAGGATACTCTAGTCTCTAAAAAATGCATTATGCCATCTTGGTTCACTTTTCATGGTGTAATAAAGACTTCTCAATGAAGACTGTAAAGCATTCTTTCTTTTACCAGAATGGTGAAAAAAGTATTTTAGGATAATATAGTAAAAGAAAATGCGTGAAGTGGAAAAAGCAGCGCCAGAATTCACTTCTTCAAGTTAAAGCAAGTATATATGTTTGTTGCATTTGAAATACAAAATTTCCACGTGCAAATCTGGTTAGTGCAAAATAATTATATTTTGGGGTGTTACGCTATTTGTTACGACATGCAGAGACAAAACACTGGATGTTAATAAATATAGGAGCACAGGTGGCAGAAAATCGACATTTTCCTCAGGAAAGTATATCTGAGAATATTCTTCATAAAGGCTGAGACAGAATCTGGTGGTTGGGAGAGGGTGGTCCAGATATTGTGCTACTGATTCTACCTGATGGTAACTAGAGCAACACATGGTACACCCCACACACCCTGATTGTTGTGATGCACCCACAAGTTATTGCTAAACACAAGGAACACGCCGAACGCAAGTTTACTGGTCTGTTACACTTGCCAGTATTCCTTCTGGAACTACCACATTATCCACCAAGTGTCAACTCCCCTTCACACTTGACGTAGTCAATTGCTGAAGTTCACAATATGTTACTGTTTTCCACACACAATCCCCTCTCAGCACTGTAGATGCCTTTCTACTTCCCCACCACTGTCATCACATGTGCTTGGCCCATGAAGCCTTTTGGAAGAACGGCCCGCCCATTCTCCAATCTCTGATCACTCCTTTTCAACCGAGGAGAGACCTTCGGTCAACTGCCTCTTTTCTTGCCCTTCAAGCCAGAATAAGTAGAGCCAGATGTGGTGGGCGCTCCTTCTCATATAATGGTGCCATTGGTTGGAATGCCCTTCCACTTCAATTGCGGAAAGAACCTAATCTGCTCTCATTCCGAAAACTCTTAAAGACCTGGCTGTTTTAGATCTGTATTCATCTCTTACTGTTCTGTCTCCTGTACCTGTTTGCAGTGCTGGGAAGCCTCCGGGTAGCCATCGTGCTCTATAAATTTTATTTCATTCATTCATTCATCACATGTTCTACCTCCAACATGTTCTGTTACTCATTTGTGATGTCGACCTTACTGCTACTTACCACCCTACTCAATATCAATATTTTTCTCCTCCCACCCATAACCTGCTCGTTGCTTTGACACTTCAGCCAGTCCCTATCACTCTGCTGAGTGTGGCTGCTGGCCATCTCTTTTGATTGCTGGTTGCAGGACACAGTCCATCCCCCCCTGCTCTGAAACACTCTTTATCAGAGTCCCATCCTGCTCAATGTCTGCCTAGCCCAGACAGGTTGGAAAGCCCTCCAAAAGTGCTGAGTACTGTCTTATTGGTACTCCTTCCTGGTTACCCTCAGCCCGATTCCTGACTGCAATTGGGCCCTTTCCAGTTCCTGTCTATAAAGTTTGAATCATTCAGGCATTTTAGATAGTTGTGTCTCTTATGTGCAGGTCTACAAAGTGGCTTCCTCCTATTTTCTCCTATTCAAGGTACTGGGCAAAATTCCTTAACATTACTTTGTGGGACTGTTAAAAAGGGGGGTGTCTAGTTGGCAAGGGCTTGCACCTTTGTCCAAATAGGGACCCTTCTTCTTAGTCAGGGTAAGGGAGTTACACTCCTAAATAACCCCTGCTCACCCCCTTGGTAGCTTGGCACGAGCAGTCAGGCTTATCTTAGAGGCAGTGTGTAAAGTATTTGCACATAACCAACAGTAATACAGTGTAAGCACTACAAAAGGACGCCACACCAGTTAAAAAAATTATCCAATATTTTTATATACTTAAGACAAGGCCAAAAACGATAAAAATCGACAATACAGTATTTCAAAATCTTCAGTTATCAAAATAACCTTGTAAAACAGTTCCTTGATGTCGATAGCTCCGTCCGGGGTTATCATGGCATCGTGAGCAAATAATTCCAAACAGTTCTGGCTGACCGCGGCGTCGCGGGCCAGCTACGGCGTCGGGAAGAACCGCAAACAGTACCTTTCAGAAATGCAGAAATGAGCTTCCGAGCACACGGCATCTGCAGGCGTCGGTTCCGGAGGTCGGTACAAGAGTCGTCGGGCCCTCGAAGTCACACGCGTTGCAGATTAAATTCCTCTTTGTTGAAGTCAGGAGCGCTGGTGTCGGCAGGCATTTGGTGTTACGGTGCGAAGTGCAGCGGTGTGGCGTGCGGTGCCCTCAGGTCGCGGTGCAAGCAGCGGCTCGGTGGCGGCTTCAGATGGCATAGTCGGTGAGACCAGGGTCACGGTGTGAGATGAAGGCGGTGCTCGTCATGGTGCTGGCAGGTCATGGTTCAAGCAGCGGCGTCGTCGTTGCTGGAGCGCTGAACTGGAGTCGATGGCACCGGCGTCGGTAGGCCAAGACTGCGGTGTGGGATGAGGGCTCTATGAGCGGTGCCCTTGAACCACGGAGCAAGCAGCGGCGTCGATTCCGGCATGGAGCGTCGTCGTCAGGGATACCAAGGCATCGTCGTGAAGTGAGGTGGTGCAGAGTGCGGTGCCCACAGTTCGTGATGCGAATAGCGGCTCGGTGGTGGCGTCAGCAGGCACTGTCGGTGAGACCAGGGTTACGAGGTGGCATCGCGGCAGTGCCCTCTGCGGTGCCTTCAGGACACGGAGTCGGCAGCGGTGTCGTAGACAGCATCGAGCTTGAAGTCTTTGCTGTTCCTGAGACTTCTTGAACAGGGGGCAAGCTCTACCTCAAGCCCTTGGAGAAACTCATAAAAGTAGATTGCAGAAAGTTCAGTCCAGTCCTTTCACTGCCAAAGACAGAAGCAGCCACTGCAGGCCAACACAGCAAACACATAGCAAAGTGGTAGTTCCTCCTCATAGCTTCTCCAGCTCTTCTTCTTGGCAGTCTTCTTGATCCCAAAAGAGTTCTGAAATCTTGGGGTCTAGGTCCCAATATTTAGCCTAGCAAATCCTTTGTCCTCTGAAGGCAGACGGTCCTGTACCTAGTTCAAACCAGTTCGGGGTGCATTCTGCCAGTGTGCACCTTCTTCCTTTGTCAGTGTGGGCCAGGGTCCTCAGACACACCACAGGAGGTGGAGCCAGCATTGTGGAAGGCAGGCATAGCCCTATTCAGATCCAGGAGCTACTCCTCCCACCCATCTACATGCAGATAGGTATATTCAGCCCTGTGCTGACTCACCCTGTCCCCTGGAGCCTCCCCCAGCCCCTGCCACTCACAAACCAGACAGACAATACACAAGCTAGCAGAGGCAGGCTGGATGGTTAAGTAAGAAAATACCTACTTTCTAAAAGTGGTATTTTCAAACACAGAATGTTAAAACCTTCTTCACTCAAAGATGTATTTTAGCATTCTGAGTTCAGGCATGCTAAACTTGCATTTCTACCATGTTCCCTGGGTCAGTTAGGATTATAGGATGTTATAATCAAACTGCCCATTCTGTCCTATGGGAACAGGTAGCCTTGCAATAGTGAAAAACAAAGTAAGCTGTAATTCATTATCAGGACATGCCACACACACCAGGGCATGTCCTACCTTTCACATACAATGCACCCTGCCCACAGGAGTACCTTGGGCCTTCCTTAGGGGTGACTAACATGTAGAAAAGGGAAGTTGTGGGGACTGGCAAGTGTGTGCTCTTGCCAACTCGACATGGCAGCCCCAGGCTGCACACAGGCTCTACAATGGCAGGCTAGAGTTACACTTTACGGGCCGGGGGGTCAGAAAGCAAAAACTCAGGGGAAACACCAAATGATGCCAAGTCTAACAGGGACATAATCCCGTAGTATTGCCAGCAATATATTCAAGCTTGGCCAGTGGAAAACCCCAACCAAAAGAGCTGCTTGAGTTCTCTATCAATCACGTACAAAGTATTCAAAACACTACAGACATGTACTTATTGGGACTTTAAAAACATCTGTCAAAAATCCACTGCATTCCTATTGCAAATCATACTGACTTTTAGGACCTCTACATGGTCCATTATGATTTCAAGTCCAACATCCAACATCACTTTACAGCAAATTCAGACAACATGTAGCGGTTCTTGATACATTTGTAGTGCTTTACTGTGTTCAAACTGTAGGCAGAATTTGCCCCAAAATGACAACATTGTATTGATTGAACATTGAGAGAAGTTTATCACGTTCATCCATAGGTAAATAAAGATTTTGCACACAAATATACGATTTATGATATTGACCATATTAACACTCCTTAATGTACTTTGAATTTGGACATATTTCTCTGAGACAGTTCTTAATTAGATTCAAGCTTTGAACTACCGTACTGCACCAAGTTAATTAGTATGCTGGCATATGCCTAGATCAAAACCTTCCCCACACTATAGGCAAACCCAGAGGGAATTAAGCCTGTTACTCAGAGATAAAGAAGATGGAGTCAGAATCTGCAAAGTGTAACCACCTTCACATTACTTGACAAGCCTTGGCATGCCCAATCTCAGATGAATAATATGAGGCTGCTAGGCCTCAGGCACCACTCACAGGAGGGGCTCTCCTTTGGTGTTTTGGAAGGAAGGGGCCAGGCTGCTGTGGCAGTTAGGTGCAGAGCTTAAATCTCCCAGAGAGATCATTTTGAAAAGTCCCAAGATGCGGCACAGGAGAGTTGGTAGAGGGGTGAGGTGAGAATATGCCGTCTTCAGTTTTGGGCAGCAGTGACAACCTTTTGGAACTTTCCACCCCAGTCACAAATTCCTACACATAGAAAACACTGTTCGTAACCTCCTGGGACCTTGAAGAATTAAAAAGAAGGCCCTACAGGAACACTCCTGCTGAAGAAATTGCCTTAAAGACTTCAGACTCTTGATAAAGAGAGGGGCTCAAGCACCCTGACTCCTGATGGAAAAGAGGACACAATGACTTCTGGCCTCCTGCTGGAACCAAGGGACTAAATGTTATCTCCACGACCAGTGGCACTGTCCTTACCACTTCTTCCTGAAACAATTTACACAGATAAAAAAGTGCAAAGGATCAGCTGGCAAGGCACCTCCATTGGAATCTCCCAGCATTACTCATAAGACACTGACAAAAAAAGGAAACCATTCCTAGCGCAGCAAAAAATTCTTTAAGACTTAGCAATACAATTCTCCTTCATAGGTCCAGCATACCTACAATGGGAAAATAACCATCTTTGCAGATCCCAACAATTTTGACTCTTTCATTGCTGAGATCTAGGGCCTAAGCATGAGCACTAACAAAAAGTCCAAAATTATATACATGCATTTGCTCCACTAGCCTCTATTAACATCTTCTCTCCATGATGTGTTTAGCCACCAGCCCTCACTCATATATAGTATGACTCATGATTCCTGTGCATTTCTGTCAATAGGACAGGCCTTCACAGTTGTACTCCCACCTAAGCTTTTGCTAGTGACGTGCCTTCACAGCCATATGATTCACACACGCAGCATAGAATGATAGCAGCTCTAACCTACATTAACCCTTCTAATAAAAATAACTGAAATGCTGTCCTATTTGGTGAGTCTCCCTAAATGTGTCTTGATAGGCTCTAAATCCTGTTCCTCCCCTATGTCATTTACTTACCTGTTTGCACGATTTAATTGTTCTCCGTTAGCGCTCTCTTTGTTGCTACTATACTGGTTACTATTATGAAATATTACCGTAGTGCTTGCATAAATGCACTATCTATAAGCTATGGTAGAAATTCGACACTAACTCATCCACTTAAAATATGTAACATAATTTTCCCTGACTGGTAACACTTTCACCCCCTCAAATGCACATCCTGAGCAGGTTACCATTGTAAATGTTGACTTCACAGGAACCTGTTACTTATTGTTCACACAATGTTACTAACGGTTTGTACATTAATTACCCATGGACTATATTTCTACATGCTTGTTGTCGTTGAACCAAATTAATTTAAATGAGTTACCAGTCCACTGTAGAATAATGCAGAATTTGCCTTACTTATCTCACTATCCCACTGAACTCTTACACATCGGTTTAGCCAACACTTTTTCTCACGCCTTCTTAGACCAACTTAATGGGGTGGACGCTAGCCCTTGAGTCTAGGCTTGGTCCCTCGTGGCCACCACCACCTTTCCTCTGAATGGATCTCTCTCTGTACCCTTCCTTGGTACTTTGGCTTGTAATCACTCTCCCTATGTAGCCTTTTACATTGCTTCTCTCATTTTCTCTTCTTTCTTCTTCTCTTTCATTGTCACCTCCCTCCACCCCATCCTCTCTCCCTTACCGCTACATTACAATACCCCTTTCCCGCTATACCCCTTTCCCACCCCCTCCCTTACCCAACCATTGTGGCATCCCTTACATCACCCGCTCATATGCCGCTCCAGTGCTCGGCTAGGGACACCTCTCTCAAAACCCATTATTTGCTAATGTGCAGTATATGCATACATGAAGATACTAGCCTTTAATGTTAAGGGATTAAACCACCCAACGAAACACCAGAAAATCCTAGATTCTGTCATAATCTCATAAGAGTTATAATACTCCTTTGTATTGTATTGTATTGTAAAATCACTTGTATAGCGCATGGCTACCCGTAAGCATCCCAGCGCTTTTGGTACAAAGTGAGCCTAGGGTTAAATCACATCACATTGTTTTACCGCATTAAATTCTGGGGAATAGAAATGTTTTGAGTTGCTTCCTAAACTTAAGGAAGGTAGGTTCCAGTCTCAGATAATCCGGGAGGGAATTCCATTCTTTTGCTGCTTGCAGAGAGAAGAGTCGGCCGCCTGAGCGGGCTCGTTTTATCCTCGGGATAATTGCCAAATTGTGTTCGCTCGATCTAAGCTTACGTTGGGGCCTATAAGGATTTATCATGTTTTCCAATATGGAAGGACCTTCTCTATGTAGGATCTTATATGTAATGCAGAGCGATTTAAATCGCACCCGCTCCTTCACCGGGAGCCAGTGGAGCGAACTCAAGGCTGGCTTCGCCGACATATATCTGCTAGTGCCCGTTAAGATCCTAGCAGCATAATTCTGGGCCACTTGCAAGGTTTTAAGAGTGGAAGTTGGAGCCCCCAGATATATAGCATTCCCGTAATCGATTCGTGATAAGACTAACGCCTGGACTACGGTCTTCCTTGCTGTTTCTGGAAGTTGGGGCAAGATTTTGCGTAGGGATTTCAGTATCCCATGACAGACTGCAGATGTCTTTCTGGCTTGATTCTCGAAAGATAAAACATTATCAAGCCAAAAGCCTAGGCTCTTTATTTCTGTCTTAGGTGATGGTATAGCGCCCATACTGGTAGGCCAGGCAAGATGGTCGGGAATATCCTGTCTGCCTAAGAGCATCAGCTCCGTTTTTCCTCCATTGAGTCTCAATTGAGACAGGTTCATCCAATTTACCACCGTATCCAGACAATTTGCTAGGTTGTTCGGCCGGGACTCTATTTGTTGCAGAGAAAACACCAGCTGGGTGTCGTCAGCATAACTTATTAGCTGGATGCCGAACGGGGCAACCAGTTCTGCTAACGGGGCCATGTACACGTTAAACAGTGTGGGGCTGAGGGATGAACCCTGTGGTACCCCACACTGTAACGGTAACAGGCGAGAACGGCTATTGCCCTCAAACACCTGGTAGTGTCTATCCTCCAGAAAGGATCTAAGCCACTTCCAGGCTTTTCCGGTTATCCCAAGATTCCGGAGTCGAGTCAGCAGCAGCAGCAGATGGTGGTTAACTGTGTCGAAGGCGGCACTGAGGTCCAGAAGGATAATGGCAGCGCTGCCACCTGCGTCCAAAATCCTTCTGGCCTCTTCCACCACCTTCAACAATGCTGTTTCAGTGCCTTGTCCCTTTCTGAATCCTGTCTGGGATGGATGGAGGAGATTATGCTTCTCCAGAAATGCCGCTAATTGGATGTTTATCAGTTTCTCAATTAACTTCCCCATCCCGGGTAACAAAGATACCGGGCGATAATTCGCTAAGTCTTCGGGGTCGAGGTTCGGTTTTTTAATTAGAGATCTGACCATGGCCACTTTCCATACCTTGGGGACCGTAGCCAAATCCAGAGAGGCGTTAACCATCTTGATTACCGGTTCACTAATGGCAGGGAGTGCCTGATTTAGAATCTTCATAGGAGCTGGATCTCGTGGCGATCCACTTTTTATGCTCCCCATCAGAGAGGGAAGAAGTTCTTCCGTGAGGGGGGCAAACTCTGAGAGTGTTGGACCTTCCCTTCTTTCCTCCCGAGGAGGAACCGGGTGGCATACAGTAGAATCTACTACCAGAATCGTCTCCAGAATCTTATCTATTTTAGTCTGAAAATAGTTTGCCATGTCCTCACATCTTGTGTTCAGCTCACCTACTATTACAGGAGGATCCGGGATTTTATTAAGGAGCTTCACGATCTTAAACATTTCCCTGGGGGCATTAGCGGCGGATTCAATCTTGTTTGCAAAGAAGGCCGTTTTAGTAGCGATAAGAGCATTTTTATATTTCTTCAGTAGGATTTTATAGCTGAGCTTCCTGTCAGTACTAAAGTCCTTCCTCCAATGACGTTCTGCCCTTTTGCATTCTTGTTTTAGCAGCCTTAATTCTGAGGTGAACCATGGGTGTTTCAACTCTCCCTTCCTGATAGTTGAGGGTTTTTTAGGAATAAGTTTGTCCAAGGATTGGGTAATCCATTGGTTAAAGTTGTTAGCCGCCACCTCCACATTGGAGTTATCCAGAGGCTTGCTGCCTTCTAATAATCCCCTCCAGTTGTCCACATCAAGTTTGGACCACGGTCTTATTAACACTCTATCTAAGGAAGTAGAAGTACTCATTCTGGGTATTTTCCAGTGGAAAGGAATCACCGAGTGATCCGACCAAGGGACACGATAAGGCTCCGAGACCTTTATGGTCTCAACATTAGTGAAAATGGGGTCAAGGGTGTTTCCTGACTTGTGCGTGGAGCTCCGCACCCTTAAATTGAGGTCATAACTCGCTAGATCATTTTCTAGATCTTTCGCTGATCTATCCTCTGGCTTGTTAAAGTGGACGTTAAGATCTCCCAATAGTAGGAAATTCGTCGCCGTACAGACCCCTCCTATCACTGCCTCCAACAGGCTTTCCTGAAATGAGCCAAGAGGGCCTGGTGGTCGATAGATCAGAAGCCCTGTTAGTGAGCTCTCGTCTGAGGGGTGGAGAGTAAAGTAAGTGCTCTCACATCCCTGGATATTCGTATTCTGTAGACGGCAACTTATGTTCTCCCTGTAAATAATTGCGATCCCTCCCCCTATTCTTCCTGCTCGGTCTTTATGCTGTACTCTGTATCCTAAGGGTAGTGCCTCGATCAGATCTGGGGCAGAGTGTTCTCCCAGCCAGGTCTCCACCAGAAACAGGACATCAAGGTCACTAAAAGTAATTAGGAGAGAGATTTCCTCCTTGTGTCCAGGCAGGGATCGGCAGTTAAGTAAAGCCATCCTCAGGTTTTCCGACGGTATATTTTCGTCGGGTACCTGTTCCGACGTGAAGAAGGGACACCGATTACATGCATGGTGGCCTTTCGTCAAGTCTAACGAATGTAAACATCGGGGAGAAGTCGTTCCCTTATACCCTAGTAACTCAGTGCGAGAGTATACTCTTACCTGCCCGGAGCATCCAGGCCCGAGGCTCGATAGTGCGCGAACGGGCGCAAACGGGCTTTCCTCTGGCGCTCCTCCGGCGCTCATCAGGCGCTCCCGCTGCGCGTAACCGCTGCGCGTCCTCATGGCCCGGTTATGAAGGCTCTCTTTCCAAGCGTCAGAGCGCTAGAGCGCTACAACAAAGATGGCGCCGACAAACGGCGCTTCCTCCCCAGATCCTCACCAATGATGGCGTCCTAAGTGACCCGGGACCCGCTCTAGAAGCGGTGAGTAACTCGCCAATGCGGTATTTTACTGTGCAAGTGGGGGGCAACGTGTGCGCTGGCGGCGCGATTAAAATCCAGGGAAAACTAAACAATATATAACCTAGATACGAAATAGGGATTGTTGTTTTAAAAAGTATGTTTCGCTAGCGCAATGCGCTTCTATCCTGCAATGATCAAAATAACGCAGTTTTACAAATGTAGCGCGTCAGTACCCCAGCGGGCTCCTTGTTCCAGGTTGCACCTACCTGAGTCCTCAGCTTATGAAGGATCTCCTTCCAAGCGTCAGAACGCTAGAGCGCTACAACAAAGATGGCGCCGACAAACGGCGCTTCCTCCCCAGATCCTCACCAATGATGGCGTCCTAAGTGACCCGGGACCCGCTCTAGAAGCGGTGAGTAACTCGCCAATGCGGTATTTTACTGTGCAAGTGGGGGGCAACGTGTGCGCTGGCGGCGCGATTAAAATCCAGGGAAAACTAAACAATATATAACCTAGATACAAAATAGGGATTGTTGTTTTAAAAAGTATGTTTCGCTAGCGCAATGCGCTTCTATCCTGCAATGATCAAAATAACGCAGTTTTACAAATGTAGCGCGTCAGTACCCCAGCGGGCTCCTTGTTCCAGGTTGCAACTACCTGAGTCCTCAGCTTATGAAGGCTCTCCTTCCAAGCGTCAGAGCGCTAGAGCGCTACAACAAAGATGGCGCCGACAAACGGCGCTTCCTCCCCAGATCCTCACCAATGATGGCGTCCTAAGTGACCCGGGACCCGCTCTAGAAGCGGTGAGTAACTCGCCAATGCGGTATTTTACTGTGCAAGTGGGGGGCAACGTGTGCGCTGGCGGCGCGATTAAAATCCAGGGAAAACTAAACAATATATAACCTAGATACGAAATAGGGATTGTTGTTTTAAAAAGTATGTTTCGCTAGCGCAATGCGCTTCTATCCTGCAATGATCAAAATAACGCAGTTTTACAAATGTAGCGCGTCAGTACCCCAGCGGGCTCCTTGTTCCAGGTTGCACCTACCTGAGTCCTCAGCTTATGAAGGATCTCCTTCCAAGCGTCAGAACGCTAGAGCGCTACAACAAAGATGGCGCCGACAAACGGCGCTTCCTCCCCAGATCCTCACCAATGATGGCGTCCTAAGTGACCCGGGACCCGCTCTAGAAGCGGTGAGTAACTCGCCAATGCGGTATTTTACTGTGCAAGTGGGGGGCAACGTGTGCGCTGGCGGCGCGATTAAAATCTAGGGAAAACTAAACAATATATAACCTAGATACAAAAGAGGGATTGTTGTTTTAAAAAGTATGTTTCGCTAGCGCAATGCGCTTCTATCCTGCAATGATCAAAATAACGCAGTTTTACAAATGTAGCGCGTCAGTACCCCAGCGGGCTCCTTGTTCCAGGTTGCACCTACCTGAGTCCTCAGCTTATGAAGGCTCTCCTTCCAAGCGTCAGAGCGCTAGAGCGCTACAACAAAGATGGCGCCGACAAACGGCGCTTCCTCCCCAGATCCTCACCAATGATGGCGTCCTAAGTGACCCGGGACCCGCTCTAGAAGCGGTGAGTAACTCGCCAATGCGGTATTTTACTGTGCAAGTGGGGGGCAACGTGTGCGCTGGCGGCGCGATTAAAATCCAGGGAAAACTAAACAATATATAACCTAGATACGAAATAGGGATTGTTGTTTTAAAAAGTATGTTTCGCTAGCACAATGCGCTTCTATCCTGCAATGATCAAAATAACGCAGTTTTACAAATGTAGCGCGTCAGTACCCCAGCGGGCTCCTTGTTCCAGGTTGCACCTACCTGAGTCCTCAGCTTATGAAGGATCTCCTTCCAAGCGTCAGAACGCTAGAGCGCTACAACAAAGATGGCGCCGACAAACGGCGCTTCCTCCCCAGATCCTCACCAATGATGGCGTCCTAAGTGACCCGGTGTGGAAATGTGGATTCTCCTGACCAGTTATGTCCCCTATCTTGGACCCCAACGGTTCTATATGCATGTTACAAGTACATGTATGTTCCCTCCAGTTCCAGTTTCGAAGACGCAAACACATGTGCGTCCACCGTCAACATGTCCTCTGTCAGATCCGCCATGAACAGGCCGGATATTCCATTCCTAAATATGAAAGGCCACCGGCTTTATATGGTTCACTTATGCCATTTTTACAGTCCAGGCAAGTAGGCCCTGATTCTGCCATCGAAACTCCTCTTGCCTTCTGCCTCTGAAAGCTCCAGTCTGAGCTTGCATCTGTGACCATGAACTTTGTCTCATTCTCTGCGCGGCTCACGAAGCCTGACATCAGCCTATTCTCTGCCAAGAGCTGTATTTCACCTTCGAATTATCTACTTTGCTCCTCAGCCGATGCATTCCTGTCTAGTAGTTTAAGTAAACATTCTTCCAGCTACCAAGCAAAAGGCCCGGCCTCGCTGTCCTCATGCAAGTAATTCATAGCCCTGTTACCATGGAATATTCCTACCCCCTCGCATTTAGTGTAGACACTTAGACGCTTGTACACGCACACACAGTCAGTATAGAATAGATTCTGTCCGAGAGCCCTTCCCTTGTGGATAACACAGTTCTTTAAACATAGGATATTAGATATGATTTGGGATTAGGTTGACATAACCCCAGACTTTTGTCTCCACATGTAGAGCTAAATGTCAAGTCCCTTTCACCCTCTAGTTGCACGTCTATCACACGTCATGCTGCTGCGCGCGCATCTCTGCCAAGTATTTCTGCTGACATTGCGAAATCATCTCCAGGTATCCACCCACACATGACAATTTACCCATCATCATCAAGTGGACGCCCACATGGACGCCCACCTTCACGCCTACTTACACGCCCACATGCTCTTATCTCATTCTCTCTTGCTCTCTTGCTTACGTACAATTGAGAAATGTATATATACTGTACTCTGTGAATAATGTTTTGAGAATATTGAGAATACTTTTCAGCCCCGTCCAGATCCTTTTTGGTGATGGAGATATTCTCCCTTTGACTCGAGTTATTGGAATAAAGCCCTTTATGAATCTGATACCACAGACTCAGCCTCTTGCTTTATGCATGATCTTATTGATATCTGAAAAATTATGACAGCGTAATATTTTATTTACCACAGAATGGCGCCCGAACAGTTTAATCTCTTTCCCCACACGCCGGAGATGAAGGTCCTGTTTTGCCCCCTTCCATAGCCGTGATGGACTTCAAGCGTGCACGTCGCGGGTTTTCCCGCCAACTCCCTCAGGCCACCGAAGGGGACAGACTGCGACCAGGCATCCATACGAGGCGGTGAGGAACGCAGATTGTCTACCCAGAGCCCACCTGCGAGAGAGCTGCGTCCGAGGTATAGAGGCCCACCAGGTTTTCAAAGTCCCGATGTCCAGAGGGTCCGATGTCCGCAGTCGTCGAGTCCAGTCCATTCTCTGAGGCCTTCCGTTTCAAGGAGCTACTCGGTGAGTACCATCGCCGGGGAGGCGTGTTGACGCGCACATAGGTTGTGCCGGTCAAGACGGATTTGGGTACACAAATCCGGTCTGCACTGTTTAGCAGTGTATATGTACTGTTTAGCAGTATATCAAGTATTCCGAAGTATCTAGTTATTGTCAAGAATTCTGCTTGGTGATTAGTTATGCAGACTGTCATCATTGTCGGTCGTTGTTAAAATGTTTAATGTTTAATGTTTAAAGTGTTCAAATATTGTGGTATGAATGATTGTTCATTGTTCATTGTTCATTGTTGTGCTTTTTGTATTAAGTGTGTTCCAGATTAAGTATCAGATCAGTTGTCAATATGCCGCTCTTTTCGAAGTTAAGACAGATTATTACTAGAAAAGGGGTGCTTGAAGAAGCAGTTCCTATTCCTCCTAGGGACACTCCAGGGCAAATAATGTATCACAAGCATGGCTTAGACGCCATATTATTCCTTGATCTATGGGTGGACTACACCAAAGAATTACCAGAAAGTCAGAGGTGGCCCGTAGCTGGGACCTGGGATGCCGAATGTATCATGAAAGTCGAAGAAGAGTTGTGGAAGAGAAAAGCTAGACAGTCACAGAAAGACGCTGTTGAATTATGGCGTAAAGAATAGCATAGACGCACAGAGTAAGCGCTCAGAAAAGAAGAGAAAAGTAGGGAGGATTCAGACAAAGCCCGAGAAAACGTGTTAGTTGAGGAAGGTATACGAGTAAAAGCAGGACAAGTAGATGGACAACGAAACACTCTTATGAAAGAGAAAATGTAGACCAGCTTGGAAGGATGCCATTGAGTTTTTGGCGCAAGGAGTGACATAGAAGGACAGAGTAAGTGTTTCATGAAGCAGAGAGAAGTGGACTGGTGTCTGGAAAAGCCAAGGATGAGATGTTACAGGAGGAATTTGAGCTGGTAAAATGAGCGCAGGCTGACAGAAAAAGAAATACTGACGTTGCTGGTATTTATCCCGTCCTTTCAGAGGGCCCAGCAAGAGTGGCCCCAGTAAAAAGACCAGTTATAATACATATATTAATTACATAGTAGCCCAAAGGTTCTTGAGCCCCCCACCAAATGAACAGCGCATAGCTGGTGTTTACATGGTCCAACATTTGACTACGTTGTCAATAGGAAATTGAGAGGGGTGCAGCTAGAGAAGGAGCAACTCCTGTGATTTGATGACACCCCTAATGTACAAAGTGTTAACGAAAAATAATTAGTGACAAGTTTAGCTTGGAAAAAGAATTGTGGGTATTTCGAATTTGCAAATTTTTCATGAATACAGGTTTGTGTTCTTGATGGTCCAGTGAGCCAATGTGCTGGGTCAAGTCGGTAAGATTATGACCCCCTGAGTGCAAATTGTATGTAAAAATAATTTTTCAATTGAGCGAATTATTGCAGTTTTTATGGAATTGAGTAGTCTTTTTGTCTTTGACAGCTTCAGAGTGAGGAGAAGGTGGGGGCCGTGTAGAGCAGAATGTGATACAGAAATCGGAGACAGATTCTGACCTTGTAGCCAGTGTAGGTGGGGGCCGATGAGAGGAGCAGAACAGGGCACTGCTTAGAAGGCTTCTCTGACATCGCATCTGTGTAATGCCTGCATGCAGCTGGAGAGCCTTGGGGCCAGGAGTAGGAAAAACAAAAAAAAGATGGCTGGCAGCCCAGGCTCAGGCTGCGCTGAGGGGCTATTTTTAACTTCTCTGATAAGACAGGGCAGCTGAGAAATGTAAGTCGAGAAAGATTCCCTTGTTCTATTCTGTGCAAAACAAGTGCCCCGAGGAAATGTCTATGGAGAAGATTTGTTTTATTTTTTAGCAATTGTTATATTGCTTCTGGTCAGAAAGTAAAATGTTGCTCTTGCTTGGAATTTTAAGGGCTATGTGCCTATATAAAAACGATTTTCAAATTCAGACATTTTTGAATTGTGGCCACAAGCTGCCACCAGTTGCATTGGATAAATGATCCAGTGGTTACGGGTCAGTGAGGAAAGATGTGGGATGCATCTTCGACTAGGACATGAGGGTACATTGTGTACAAAGAAGCATAGCACATTTTTATAAAAAAAAAAAAAAAAAAAAAAAAAAAAGAGACAGGTTCGTGTGTTCGTCATTTTTTGATTATTGTTGCTGATCCTGTGTGTCAGACTTGACGCGGTCATCATTGGGATGACCCACTGCCAGATGGGGTTGTATAGGGCAGGTAAATAAGTTATTGATTATAAGCCTGACAAATTAAGCAGGCCAGAATGTTCGCATCTGAGCTGTAGGTACTGTAATTACGCATCGCTGCTCATTTATATATGTTAGTGTAATTATCTATGCTTTCTGTGCCCGGTATACTGATGGCTTGGCACAATTACTAAATTTCACAGACATGATATTACCATTATCATGCTGTCAAAATAGCAGACAACACGTTATCAGTGTATGTCTAATTGGTATTGGAGATGAATGAAACAAAAGAAAAAGGCTATGCAAGACTAAAATATTTTTCACATAACTGCCTTTCTCTTATAGACAGGCAGCCTCGGTCATATGTTTCCAGATTGGACATTAAGGAACAATTATGATCTGTGCACTCGCATTTCAACTCTTGAAAGGCCTGTTTTAAATAAGGACTGCCACCACAGAGTGACAAATAAGGCTCGGTATTTAGGGTAATGAGAAAATATCTGACAGGATTTCCTTTTTAAAGTTTGCTTTAGTAAGCTCATTCTTGTGAGTGGTGGCCCCAAAAGTTGACTTGTTTTTGAATTAGGCTATTTATTGTATAGGTGGAAATTATTGCACATTGACTGATTTCTTTAGCAGATAAATTATTAATTATCAACATTAACAACTGTTCTTAAACTTGGTTTTCCGAATATTTAGGTAATTTAGCATTCCTATTAGGGCCTCCTAGCATTAATATTGACTTCAGGTTGGTGTAGGTTCATGTAATAGGGACATTTGCATATGAGATGTCATTTGGCCAGCTTATGAGCTAACACAATGAGGTTTGTACATTAATTTGAAGGATTTCTCGCCGTTTCACATACGCTGTGTATCTCCTATAATTTTGCTTACGCCCAGTAGCTACACACAGGGATTAATAGTGTTGACAAGACACAGGGTTTGATAGTGTTTGACAGCAGTGAAATCTGTTTCAGATTTCCTCCTGTCAAAAAGGGGGGGAAGGAGGAGAATATTGGCTTTCTGCTGGCCCCTGAGGAGGTTCGCTTCCCGCTAGCCCCTTAAGAAATTAAGCCCCTTAGAAATTAGCCCCCTTAGAAATTAAGCCAAGGAAATAGGTATGGTGTTTTCCCCTTTTTCTCATGTTTTATTGTAATCTTTCAGGGGAATTAGTCCAAGCCCCTAATACAGCTTCTACTAAAGTCCTCCCTTGGACACAAGAACACACTGTGGCATTTGAAGAATTAAAGAGAGCTTTATGTCAAGCACCAGTTTTAGCAAACCCTGATTACAACAAATCGTTTATGTTTTTGTGACAGAGCGGGATGGAACAGCACTATCTGTCCTAACACAAGATCATGCAGGAAAACACGAGCCCTGTGCTTATCTTTCTAGTACATTAGACCCAGTAGCACAGGCTTTGCCTGCGTGCCTAAAATCAGTTGCAGCAACGGCCTTAGCCATAAGACAAAGTGACTCGATAGTGCTGGGCCACCCTCTGACAGTACAAGTACCACACGCAGTAGAGGTTCTCTTGAACCGGACACAAACACAACACCTGACTGTAGCTAGACTGACGGATTATGAGCTGACGTTATTTCAACCACACATAGAGATCAGACGATGCAACATACTGAATCCCGCTACCCTTTTGCCCTCCAGTACAGAAAGCGTTTCACCACACAACTGTGTTGAAGTAATACATACCGTGACTAAACCAAGACAAGACTTGACAGATGTTGCACTCCCAGACCCCGACCTAACACTATATGTTGACGGCTCATGCATGAGGACAGGGGCGGGAGAATTAGTGGCAGCATATGCAGTGACTGCTGATACTGTAATAATAGAGACTAAAAGAATAGACATATTGTCAGCACAAGCAGCAGAGCTCATCGCCCTGACACAAGCGTGCATAAGAGCTAAGCACCTGAGAGTAAACATTTACACCGATTTTCTGGCGAGAAAGAGGTTTCTTGACCTCTCATGGGGCCAAGATACAGCATGGCCCCCATATTCAAGTCCTACTGGAAGCAATACATTTACCAACAGCCATAGCTATCCTAAAATGTAAAGCACATACTAGAGCCACAGATACCATTTCCCAAGGCAATGATCTGGCAGACCGAACTGCTAAACAGACAGCTCAGACCCCACTAGACATGACAAAGTTACAGGTTCAATAAGTGTCCAAAGCCATGACAGTTAGGGATCCTTCCAAGGATGTACAAGACATACAGACACATGCTACTGTAGACGAATTAAAGAAATGATCGGAACAAGGAGGGGTACTGACTGATCAAGGTTGGATGACAAAGGGCAAATCCACATGGTTTCTTCCTGATACCATGGTACAAGTGATTATAAATACCGCACATAGTCCTGCACACTTAGGAGAGAAAGCAATGATAGATAGCTTACAGAATATATGGTTCAACAAGCACCTGCGTGCAGCAGCGAAACAAAAGGTCAGAACATGTATGATCTGTTGCCAATTCAATGCAGGTAAAGGCATTCCGATGGAACAAGGTGGATTCCATCCACCTGACCACCCTTTTGAAGTGCTCCAAATGGATTATATCCAAATAAACAGATGTAGAGGTTACAAATATGTCCTGGTACTAATGAAGCAGGTGTCCCTTCTGTTAGGGTATACCTGGAAATTCCATTGTGTGCGACATCCTGAAGCAGCAGGCCTTGTAGAAAGACATAATCAGACATTAAAATTTTGCGCAGACAAAGGTATAGACTGGATGGTAGCCCTGCCGGTTGCCCTCTTTTACATGCGAATAGTAGCTCATTCTAGAACAGGCTTATCTCCCTATGAAGTGGTCTTTGGTAGACCACCAAAATATGTGGGCACTACAATGCCTAAAAGATTACTTATGTTGACAGTAACATGCTGACAGATTACCTGGCTTCCTTGATGTCTGCACTACTCTCTTGTTGTTCGCAGGTTGCTGCCGCCTTCCCTGACAACACCCAGGTCAAAGAATACTCCATCGCTCCTGGATGACAGGCGCCAAAGTCAGTGCTCTGGACCACGGGGACGGCCGTTAAAGTCAAAGTGCACCTTCACCACTCTTTTACAAAGGAAAAAAAAACTTTGAACTTGGATTTTGAACAACATTTTCTAGAGGAGAATGCCCAGAAGTTTCCACAAAGCTAAACCTTGATTCAAAAAGTCAGAACCCGTTTGATCAATTAAGTCCACTAGGTGGTGAAGCGGTTGAACATGTATTCTGGCTCGCATAAGATCTTGGACAATAACAAAGCAAAAATAAGAGAGCTAGATAAGAAGCAAATAGATGTATAGTGACTGTAATTTTTCAATATCTTAAGAGCATCACGATAATATGTATCAGCTTAATACTACATGCTATTTTTCCTCCTATTGCCTCACTCTTATACTCCTCCACTAATGATACCATAAAGCACACCATAAAGCACACATTTAGTGATCTGCCATCCTATGAGCTATCATATCGACTTGCCTTACGCAACAATACCTTTATTCAGATGCTGCACCATTCACATCAGACTAGCAATGCTACAGACTGCTGGGTCTGTGGCCGACTCCCCCCCTATCAGAACTATAAGGGAGTTTTGCCCCTTTATTCTCTATCCGTTCACACACAATGGCTCCTGTGGAGCATGGTTTAGTTTGATTAATTCCCTAGATTCGAATTCCGCAGTTTATCAAGACAACTGGGTATGGGGAAACCTGAATTTAGTTTTTGCTTAAAGTCTGCTACCCTAACAAGGAGGGACTTCCCAAAAGAACAGGAACTGATCTAAGAAATGAAGTATATGGATTAGGTAATTTTACACTTAACCTCATGATCCTGAACGTTGAATCTGAAGCTACACCAATCTTGCCCGCCATGTCCGTATTCCCAGTAAAAGAGGAATTATGTATAAGAAAGAATGGCTCCATACACATGGGCCATAGTAAATGCACCACTGTAATAAAATTCAGTGATCAAGGCAAGTCTACATTTAGAGCTTCTCGTCATTCCTACTTTATATGTGGCCAGACCGCATATATACGCTTACCTCTAGATTGGGATGGTACCTGTTACATAGCATTCCTCCTACCACCTGTTTTCCTAGCTCCTCCTGATTCTCATAGAAATACTCATTTAGTACACAATAGACAGCAGAGAGATCTTCCAATTGTCAATTACACTGAAACAGCATGGGAAAAATACACAGATTTCAATAAAGGTTTCTTTCCCTATATAGGTACAGTTACCAATAGTAAGCTGATACGTAGATTAACCAGAACCCTTGAAGCAGTAGTGAACGAAACTATTTCCGCCTTAGGCAATTTAACAGAAGAGCAGTCTGCTATGCGGATTGTTGTGCTTCAAAATAGTCTTGTCCTTGACGTTATCCTGGCCGATAGGGGCGGAGCTTGTAGGGTCATCGGATCAAGCTATTGCATTTTTCATACCAGAAAATTCGCCATCTGTATATAAAGCCATAACTCGCCTTCATAAGATTGTAAGCCAGATACACCAGAATCCAGGCACCTGGACTTGGTCCGGTTGGTTTTGGAGTGTATTATCTACCTTTGATGGAGGGTCCTATCCTTCCTAGGTATTGGCCTTCTCATACTATTCAGTTGCTGTCTATGTCTACAATGTGGACCAGCGATCTGTGGTCTGTGTGCCACATCGTGTATTCCACCACCAAGATTTCATTCAAGATCACGGAAGAAGAAAGAAGAACAAATGATGCTATATGAACAGATCAATGGATTGATGAAGATTGATATCTCTTGAAGGGCAAGTAGGGGACAAGGAGGGAATGTGGAAATGTGGATTCTCCTGACCAGTTATGTCCCCTATCTTGGACCCCAACGGTTCTATATGCATGTTACAAGTACATGTATGTTCCCTCCAGTTCCAGTTTCGAAGACGCAAACACATGTGCGTCCACCGTCAACATGTCCTCTGTCAGATCCGCCATGAACAGGCCGGATATTCCATTCCTAAATATGAAAGGCCACCGGCTTTATATGGTTCACTTATGCCATTTTTACAGTCCAGGCAAGTAGGCCCTGATTCTGCCATCGAAACTCCTCTTGCCTTCTGCCTCTGAAAGCTCCAGTCTGAGCTTGCATCTGTGACCATGAACTTTGTCTCATTCTCTGCGCGGCTCACGAAGCCTGACATCAGCCTATTCTCTGCCAAGAGCTGTATTTCACCTTCGAATTATCTACTTTGCTCCTCAGCCGATGCATTCCTGTCTAGTAGTTTAAGTAAACATTCTTCCAGCTACCAAGCAAAAGGCCCGGCCTCGCTGTCCTCATGCAAGTAATTCATAGCCCTGTTACCATGGAATATTCCTACCCCCTCGCATTTAGTGTAGACACTTAGACGCTTGTACACGCACACACAGTCAGTATAGAATAGATTCTGTCCGAGAGCCCTTCCCTTGTGGATAACACAGTTCTTTAAACATAGGATATTAGATATGATTTGGGATTAGGTTGACATAACCCCAGACTTTTGTCTCCACATGTAGAGCTAAATGTCAAGTCCCTTTCACCCTCTAGTTGCACGTCTATCACACGTCATGCTGCTGCGCGCGCATCTCTGCCAAGTATTTCTGCTGACATTGCGAAATCATCTCCAGGTATCCACCCACACATGACAATTTACCCATCATCATCAAGTGGACGCCCACATGGACGCCCACCTTCACGCCTACTTACACGCCCACATGCTCTTATCTCATTCTCTCTTGCTCTCTTGCTTACGTACAATTGAGAAATGTATATATACTGTACTCTGTGAATAATGTTTTGAGAATATTGAGAATACTTTTCAGCCCCGTCCAGATCCTTTTTGGTGATGGAGATATTCTCCCTTTGACTCGAGTTATTGGAATAAAGCCCTTTATGAATCTGATACCACAGACTCAGCCTCTTGCTTTATGCATGATCTTATTGATATCTGAAAAATTATGACAGCGTAATATTTTATTTACCCGCTCTAGAAGCGGTGAGTAACTCGCCAATGCGGTATTTTACTGTGCAAGTGGGGGGCAACGTGTGCGCTGGCGGCGTGATTAAAATCCAGGGAAAACTAAACAATATATAACCTAGATACAAAATAGGAATTGTTGTTTTAAAAAGTATGTTTCGCTAGCGCAATGCGCTTCTATCCTGCAATGATCAAAATAACGCAGTTTTACAAATGTAGCGCGTCAGTACCCCAGCGGGCTCCTTGTTCCAGAAATAAAAGTCAATCTCCAAGTAGCTATCCTTCTAAAAAAAAGCTTGGGTTAGTGAACTTTAGTGTGCCCCAAATGGCCTCATTACTCTTATCTCCAACTCCCCTGACCTTAATATTAGCTCTATTGAAGCAGATTCCGAAAGCAGATGGCTCATTACCATACTGCAGAAAGACAACAATAATGACCTCTCTACATTTTGGGAACACCTAAACAAAAAAAATTCACTTCTGCCCCCTCACAGCAAAATCATCATGGGTGGAGACTTTATCCTTACATGGCATGGTGTCTTTGATGGAAACTTCTCGTGCCCATTCAGACCAAACACGTCTCACAAACAAATGCTAAATCTATGCAATAACTACAATCTGAAAGATGTCTGGAGACTATTCAATCTGACAGGGAAAGACTACTCATTATTCTCTCACCCCCACAACTCCTTTACCTGTATAGAGTTATATACTAATGTACAAAGCTCATATCCCAGTCACATCTAGCCCCACTATAGAACCAATTCTAGTGTCAGATCATGCTTGTATATCCTTCTATATGATATTTCGCACACCACACCCAAACCTAAATCTTGGAGAATGAACAACTTCCTCTCAGAAGCGCCATCATTTAGAGATAAAATTAAAAACGAAATTACTGAATTCAAAGAACTCAATTAAACACCCAACAAATTGAAAATATGAATACAATAAAATACTAAGTAACAGAGCAAATGTAACCATTCAAAGACACAAAGGTGTCAATCTCTGTGGGTGCAATAAGGGTGGAAGATTACTAGCCTCTTACCTAAAACAATTTACCGTAGACCCAAGATAACCTCCATTACTGATGAAGACGGCACACCCTCCACCAAAGAGAAAGATATTCTCTCCACATTTTAAAGAGAGTACCTTAACAAGATCTCCATCACCAAAATAGACAACAGTACCAAATTCTCACTCGAAAAACCCATCGCAAGACATGAAATCGCCAACACAATTAAACTACTCAAAGCAAGGGTGGCACCAGGCCCGGATGACTTCCCTGCCTCCTTTTACCAAACTTGAGAACCCTTGTTCATCTCCCCCTTAGAAAATCTTTTTTCCAACTTCTCCTACACTTGTTCAGTTAGTGGTACCACAGCAGATGTCACTGTAAAAATCATCCCCAAAGAAGGGAAAGATTCCTCTAACCCCTAAAACTACCACTCAATCTCCTTAATAAACATCAATTGCACAATTTACGCTAAAATCGTAGCACTCAGCCATCAGCCACTCAACCCATACTCAAAATAATTATCCATCCATCACAAACTGGCTTCATCAAAGCCAAATTTAGCTCCGATAACTTTGGACTCTTCAGTCACATTATCGAGAAAGTCCAACTTCTCAATCGCACCACTTGCTCAATCACATTAGATGTGGAAAAGGCCTTTGATAAGGTCTGGTGCCACCCTAACCACATTCAATCTGGGCCCATCTTTGACTAAAATGAGTCTTACACTTTATAAGGAACCCACAGCTAGAATAAACATCAACGGAATCTTATCTAACTCCTTCAACCTACAACAAGGTACCAGCCACGGCTGCTCCCTTTCCCCTCATTTCTTTCATTTAACCTTAGAACCTCTTCTTATAAAAATAAGAGATAACCCCTCCATTCCTGTTATTCCTTTATCTGCAGGCCTGTAAAAAGTAACTGCTTACGCTAACAACATCTTAATCTTCACAACCCGAGCTGAGTCTGCTGTACCAAACATTATGTCTATCATGAAATGCAAAATATCAAGCTACTGCCTTAACAGAGATGAAACGGATGTTTATCTTCTGAATAGCCACTGCAACAGTTCAATCATTGATAACTATGGTCTTAAATGGGCCCAGACAAAAGAAAATACTGGGAAATCTGATTTAGCAAAAACCTCAAAGAATCTATTGCTCTCGATGAAAAAACGACACTAAACAAAATTAAAGACACCCTAGATAATTGGTTCTCCAGATTTATTACATGGTGTGGTCACACAGACACCATCAAAATTATGTTCCCCCCCCTTATTAACTTCTTGATTAGCATATCCCCAATCTAACACCTTCTTTGACACAATAGAAGTAATACTTACCACATTTCTATGGAAACCCAAAAAAACAAGAATTCCTCTAAAGAAACTAAGGCTACCAAAGAAACTCGGAGGTGTTAATCTCCAAGACTGGAGGGGATACCAAAATGCATTCTTAGTGAGACAAGGATGTTGCTGGCTTTACACACCTGATGCCAACCCTCCCCACCCCAACTTGAATTGTCAATGAAGACAATCTCAGGAAACCACTTACCCTTATTTCACTCATTACCACCAAGAAAATAAAAATGGAACACTCTTCTATCATACTCTCATACACAGCACATACCCTTCGAAAAATTTACCACAAATTGCCAAATAAAATGTGCTTCTCCCTGCTAGCCTCATTGTTGCATAATGAGTACTTGAAATCAGAGGGTAAGACACTTTTTCTGGAGAAGTGGGCGCAAAAAGGCATCTTGTTAGTAGGAGACCTGGGATCTCCCTCCAAACCAATACCTTTCTCCCACCTCAACCAGAATTTGACCTTGCAGACATAGACTTTTAACACATTCTGAAAATCAAAGCCATTATCTCTAGACGCAAAGTACCAGGAACTCGCGACCTCCCTTAATAATGGGGCCACAAAACCTCCAAAATATACTCTCTTCTCACTATCACGACCTCCTCCCTAACTAAATCAATACAACACAAATGGGAGTCACTCTTAGATGACTCAGACTATATACATATTAAGCCACTCAACTGACCAACAACATTACACCTTCTCTCGCTCAATGTAGATTCTGCACTGTTTATATGACCAACTGGACCCCCACTAAACTTTTCAAGCTAGGCCTGCGTGATTCTGAAGTGTTGGAGCTGCAAGAGTGAATCAGGTAATCTATAACACACAATTACTAGACAGTGACTTTGCTTAGAAATTCTGGTCGGAATTTAGTGAAACTATCTCTCAAATCCTACAGGTAAACTAGACCCCTAACCTGGCCTCCATTGATCTCGCCACCATTGTTGCAAATATTAGGCTGAGCAAAGAAAATCGCTTACTATGGGACGTCCTTATTTCAACCGGCCTTAAGCCATTCTTTATGAATGGAAAGGACTCTCCGAACGTTCAGCTTACACGTGTGGCAATGGGTTCTATTCAATAAGTGTGCATTTAACCCTTTAACCTCTTACCTAAAAACTTCATCAAAGAAAATAAAATGGTTTAAATTGGACGCCTTCATCTTCAATATGTCTACACATGAGATGCCACCCCGTTCCACTGCTCCCCTTCATTCCCACCCCTTATTCCCCTATCCCCTCTGCCATACCTCTACCCTCCTAATACCCCTTACACTCCTTAAATATCCTTCTCATCTTCTTGCTATCTTCCCCTGATATATCTTCTCACTTCACTTTCTCCCTTTGACTATTTATTTCCTACTTTCCTCCCTTTCCATGCTCAGTTGTATCATGGGATCTGTCAACTTCACATCTGGGTACCTTACCCTCATACCACCTCTTTTGCTCATCCAAACATAAGACATATGTACTTTGTATTAATACCATTACAAAGGAATGATATAGTACAATACTGTGTTTCTTTATATGCTGATTTATGAAATCTCATCTTTCATACCCACCAAGCAACTGCTCTTCTTTATCTGTACAATGTCTTTAATTTTTGTCACATATAAATTTCAACAAAAATGTTTCAGATTTTTTTTTAAAAAATACACTTTCTGGAGGCATGAGTAACCTTTGGGAAACATGTTCTTTTCTCCAAACTTTTCAAATTTTACATGCTTGGAAAAGAATTAAACTCTGTTGGACTGGACATCCTTACTGTTGATGTGCAGCATAAATACTTTACACAATGCCTCCAAGTCCAGCCTAACTGCTTATTGTAGCTTTTGTGCCAAGCTACCATACTGGTAAGCACAGGTTAATTTAGTGACTGTTTGTGGTTCATACTGACAAGGACTGTGGTGTTTGCTTTAGTGGGGCTTCCACCCCCTCAACCAATAACCGGACTTCTTACAAAGTATGTATAGTATTTTGTACTGGAAGGGAATCCTTCCAGTACAAAGCCTATGCTAGACAGCACACATACACCCTTACACTATGGTGCAAGAATGTGCAGGTGGCTTAAGTAAAGCAGGCAAAAGTGCCACTAGCCCTATGTGGTCTCCTGCCCATTTTTATGCTGTGAGGAATGGATGTTTTTTTGCAGATTTGGGGAGTGAATAGCATCAGTGTTCAGAAGTGACTACAAAGGGATACATAGCACATTATAAAGCAACTTAAAATGTCTGTTGTAGGTCTTGCTGTGCAAGAGAGATCTACCACCTTTATTGTGGCAGAATGTGGTCTGTGAGCTTTTCCTGCCCAGAGGTCAAAGGTCAGTAGATGTATGCTACATGGCACTGTAGCATAAAGGGCGTAGGACAGTAGAGTCATACAGTAGTTGTTTCTAGTATTCACTCATTTGACATCCTAGACCTGTCGATAGAAGAATAACTAAGAAACATTTCCGCATTTTGTGTTCCTACTGGACTAAGGAGCTGTCATCAGAGGATTACTCGCCTTGTGACAGTCACCCAAGTCCCTTAGAGTGTCAGTCTCCTGCATTGTCAGCAGCCAGTCTTTGGGGTGTGCCTTCAAAGTCTCTTGTCTCTAAGAGCTGAAAAATACCAATTTTCAAAAGAAGGAGCGTTGTGGTGATCTATTGGACGTAGGGAATCTTGGAACAATCTGACTCCAATCTCATTTTCGTCTGTGCACACGTTCAGTATGCTTAATACCCCTGATGAATATTCTTTATTTGTTGTGCTAAATTGTCAAGTAAATTGTTTAAGACATTTTGTGTCAAAAATAGTAATTGTATTGTTGCTTTTTGACATTTTTCTTTTTAAATGTAATTAATCTATTTGGAGCCATAAGGTTAAGGTTCATTACTCCTCTCCACTACGATTGTCCAGAATGGAATGTTTATATTTGTTTATAATAATTGAAGCGGTACGTTATATGACATTAAAGCACTGCACAGCATTATTAGCAATTTCGGCCAATATGTATAAATATAACAATAGACATAACATGGAGTGAATTAGTTACTCCTTCTTGACAGTGGGAAATATCTGCAATTATGTCTTCTGCCACAGAACTGATGGTTTGATTTAGTCAAATAAAGATATATTTAGCCAGATTCACATAGTTTTTGCTATGAGAAGGTGTTATATTTTCTCGTAATACTCGTGGCTTAATCCTGAATTTTGAGGAGTATGCCAGGAGTAAATCATAAAAGCCATGACAGCAGGAGTAATCCAGAGTATTGCAAAAGTAAGCCACGCCACAAATCTTGGTAAACTGCCAATAATAATGCTGGAATCCCAATATTTAGAGGTTGCTCCACACAGAGCTAAACACACTCCTCTCTCACTGAAGCTGTAGATGCAGAAGAAACAATATTCATGATCAATTCACAGGGTGTTGTTTGTCCCCAGCCTACGGGTTAATTCAGACATGGCTCATTAAGAAGCAGGCCCTAGGGCATTCACATCTGTGAAGTTGTCAACTTGTGCTCGGCAGAAGAGGAGTTTTTATAAAGCGTTCTCACTCCAGACTTTATTTGAGCTAAAATTAAGCTTAACAATTCATGTGGAATTAAATACGTGCAAAAATGCTCAGCATATGCAGTATGTCAGGCAGGCATTTTTTTCACTTGGACATATTTAGAAGCCCAAGTAAGTATGTAAGCGTCTAGGAGACTGAGAAAGAAAACGTTTATTTATTTGTGTTGGAGCTTACTGTTATTTGTTTTGCAGAATGGTATAAAGCATCGTAAAGCATGCTCTTACTTTCCATGATAATTAAATTATGGGGCACGAGTAATATACATTTTTCACAAGGTGACCCTCAAGGCACCCAAATTCAACATCAGAGTGCAAAAGTGTATATATATATGAGTCGCAGCAGAGGAGCGCCCCCCACCCTGCTGCCAGCGCAGCAAACATGAAAAACAAATTGGTAATAAAATGGTTTTATTTCCATTTTATTTTTCAGTGCAGCCGGCCAGCCCGAGCCAAGTGTTGGGGAGGGGCCATTACTGCTGACTGGCAGCAGGGGAGGAGGAGTGGTGCACACTTAAAGTTCAAAGTGCGTATGTCACTTTGGTGGGGTGTCTTGCAACAGTCAGCCCGATATGTGCACTTTAAACCTCTCCAATCCAAGCTGTCTTAAACAGACTGATGGAGAGCAAGCACAGACCTTTAATGCCTGTAAGAGCACTGAGCCAGCCCCTCCAACCAATCCAGGTGCTTCTCTCATGCTGGTTAATAGCATGAGAGCATTGTCTGGATTTGTTAAGGGAGCTGGGTAAGAGACCCCTTGCTACATTCTTGCCATGGACTGCAGGACAGAAGGGAGAGGTGTAGGTAAGAACTTTAAAAAACATGTAATATATTGTTTTATATATTTTTGCACAATGCAAGGCAGTGTAAAAAACTTGCACCGCCTTCAGTCACAACTCCAGGGTACACTGTTTATAACGGGCAACGATTGACAGCTTCGGGGTTGCACCAAAGGGCATTTCAGGAGTTGACACATCCGCCTGATTGCTCCACCATTTTCAAAAGCAATCAGCCACCCCTGATGCGTGGGTAGATTTCAGGCCCCATTCACAGAATCAGGACTGTTGGAATTGTACCCTGCGATTGCAGAAACATTGACTGTATAGTGAAATTTCCAAAATCACAACTTGTGGGTGTTTGTTTATTTTGATGGATGCACATACCTGTATATATATGGGAACTTTAAAGTTTTTGGGAATTCATATATCCCTGGCAAGTCGTTTTCTGAACTAAAAATACACATGTACTCCTTTTGAGGGCAGGCATAACTATTTTTTTCAGGTGACTGTTTGGGGAAACCTTTCCCATGTAATGGATGTGTAGGGGAAATATTTCTTACTGGAGAAGAATATTTCCATCAAAAAAACAAAACGGTAAATGTTAGAATGAACATTTCTGTAACATTCCAGTATACAAAATGTTCCAGCTAATGGAAATTTAGCATGTTCAAAATGTATGAGCATACCTGTTAATAGAGGAGGACGAGACACTCAAGGCTCAAACAAGACTCGAGCGAGAGGCCTGGCTCTGGCTCAACTTAAGGACCTCTTGGACCCTCGAGCCCAAAATGAGTCGAGCTTTATTGTACCTTCCGCTCGCTACACACACTCTACCATCATGCGCCAAAAATTAAAAACAAAGCATAAACCTTAGGTGCTAAAAAGGAGAGAAAGAGGTAGTCATCTAGTGGGTGAATTGCATAATATGAAACTAGAAAACCTGGGACATACACTGGCTTCCCCACTGGACCATATTGTGTATGATCGTTTCATTTTTTTTTATCTCATAGAGCCTCATTTATCTTCGTTTTTCACATATGAGAGTGACATCCAATACGTTCAGGCTGTTTATTGTGCACACATAATATGTATTAAGGTGAAACACTTCTGCATGTTAAAGAAATATTTTTTAATTTTAAAGAGACTATCAGATTTCAATAATGTTTCTTAGTTCATTTACATGGCAACTATTTTCAGGGCTCTGCTCATGCATGGACTCTTAGAACCCAGGAAGACCCTTTGTTGACTCGGGTATGACTCAGCTCTCCCTGTTAATTTATTGGCTCACCCACCTAGACCTGTACATCTGCACCTAGCATAGATTTGCAGGTGCACTTCTGGAATTTATGTGAATTTCCTACTACCTAGCAATGTGAGTCAAGTCTGACTGTAAACTCACAGTGGCAAATATCCAACGCTTTCTACATTGACTTTTCAAAAGAGCCCTAACAGAATTCATATTCAATTACCAAGGACTGTACCACATTTGCACATGTGCCTTACAATCAGAGCTATTTTTCAGCCATTGTCATTGTAGAGAGACATATTCCCTCAGACTATTACATTATTATAATGGAAGCTTGCAGAGTGTTCATATGGCCTATTTGGAAAAACTTCTCATTCTTTTACGAATGACGTAAATGGCCACAATGGCTGTTTTGAATTCAGCCTACACAAGTCATTTTTACAGTCCTGATTGATATTTTCTTGTTGGTGTTAGTAAAATACTAGATAATGCTTCACAATTAGCGTTTTACTAAATAGATCAGAAATTCTGATAATTTCAGCAATCTGAGTATGCTTTGACAATTGCATCTAACTAGCCTGAGTATTGGGGGGCACCAGAGAGCCCAATCACAAGATGGCCACCACTGTGTGAGGGTCTGCCAGCCAGTGGCTTTTATCAGTCATTAATCCGACTTAGTCGGTGGCATTGGGGCTTGCCCGAGGGAAGCTTACGTGCGACTTGCCTCGTGGATCCTGAATTGTCTTGAATCATTGCCTGTGGGAGCCCAGAGTGGCTGATCGTCGTGAAAGAGTATACTTCAGCCTGCGCAGACTTAGCCACGGGGATTCCCTGAAGCCATTGTGCCACCCTACTGCTACCAGTTAGGGGCTTCCCGATACATGAGGGGCAACTGGAGAGAGGATATTCACTTCGCTTGTGAGCATCGTTGACATTGATTGGCCAGGACTTGTGAAGCGGCTGATGAGAGCCGGTAGAGAGGATGGGTGGCTGCTTGGGACAAGAACAAAGAGCATTGTTGGGGAGCAGAATTGCATATGAAGCAGCAGGGAGCAGACCGCGTGGTACTTAGCCGCAACTGTATGTCAGGTGTGTGTGTGGCATGCTGGCTGACTTGTCACGGGCCCGGCGACTGAGCGCAGGGAGTGAGAGCAGTGCTTGAGTCTCTGGAGAGCACACTGAGGGTAGGGTTTAGTTAATCTGCTCAACGTGATGTCACGCTGATTTCAATGGCCTGGAGAAGCTGCAGGGGAAACGTGAGATTGCCATTCGCACCCCCCCCCCTCAGCTCCCGAAGAGGACACTGTGCTGTTGGACCCTACCTTGGGGTGTCGCAGTCCGCTAGTGGTACTTCCAGAAAGAGATGCACTCTACAAGCCAGGCAGGAGAGGTGTGAGCGCGAGGAAAGTGTGCTGTCACATCAGGGTACTTGATTGTCACAAATCTCAGGCCTAATAAGAATCTCAAGCGCTGTGAGTCTTACTGCCCCTTGTCTATGATTAAGTAAGTCATGACTACTTCAAGAGAAAGTTATGGGTCCTGGTCAGTCACAGAGACGTTTGAAGGCATGGGCAAAGTGGGCTCTGGCCCAGGCCCTCAGCCTTTCAATGGCCACCTGATAGAGCCAGCACTGTTTTGCAGAGTCTTGCCTTGATTACCTTGAATAATTCTTTAAAAAAAAGATTTTTTTTAAATACCATTTCCTTTTCAGTTATTTTTAATGTGAGTGATGTGTGGGAGGCTGTTACAGACATTTTACACAGAAATATTGTTCATGTTCTATGCAACAACCCTAAAAAATTGTTTATCTTAGAACAACATGAGATTACTTGCAGTAATAATAGTAAGCAGCTGTGATGGTACAATTTTGAAAGCACAGTCACTATCCCTGAATATTAGATGTAAACACATTAAGAATTTGTATGAGTGTGCCTGTGCACTGTCAGTGACCTGGCCAAAGAGGGCTTCAAACATCTGAAGTTGGATTAGTCTGTTTGACCCTCACATCTATCGGGTGCTGCTCCGTGGGTCCCCTACCTTCTTTCCAGCCGGGCTTGGCTCCGCATCCTGCTCCTTCCTGCTGAGACGACCGGCTGGGGTTGGCTCCGCCGGTCTGGTTGCCCAGGACTTCATCCCCCAGGATCCTTTGGGACCGGACGCTGTCACTGCAAAGCGCCAGGAGGCGCATAAAGCCCCGCCTGGGGCCGAGTCCTTTTTTTGTTAGTCTGTTTGGCCCTCACATCTATCGGGCGCTGCTCCGTGGGTCCCCTACCTTCTTTCCAGCCGGGCTTGGCTCCGCATCCTGCTCCTTCCTGCTGAGACAACCGGCTGGGCTTGGCTCTGCCGGTCTGGATGTCCAGGACTTCATCCCCCAGGATCCTTTGGGACCGGACGCTGTCACTGCAAAGCGCCAGGAGGCGCATAAAGCCCCGCCTGGTCCCTCGTCCCACGAGGACGCGCGTGGGATGTGCCGGGCTAAGCCCGGGCAAAGGGCGGGCCGTCTACGGCCGTCAAAGGCCGGAAGAGGCCGTGCCGGGCTCGCCCTCTAACATCTGCACCCCGTTATCGGATTGCGGATTACCCCAAAAGGTACATTGGACGGACAAAAGGGGTCTTTGTGGTACATATAACCAGTATCATAGCTGCCTTATTGTTCTATTGGCCTATACTGCTTACAAATCTTGTGGGTGGCAAGGGAACATTCCTTGAGCGAGACTTGTTCTCTCCAAAGTAGCCCATTAGTATCAATAGCCACAATGGGTAAAAATAGTAATAAATCTTATCCAATGACCAGAGAACATGTTGCCGCGACTCAACCTCTTCCGAGTCTAACAGCAATCGATAAGATGCTCCAAAAAACGATAGGGGTGGTGGCGACAGCAATAGAAAATACGGAGAGGCGATTATCTATCACACCAGTTGGCCCACCATTACAACCAGTGGGGGACTCTTCTGTAGTTAATCCCCTTGATTGTAGTTTTTTTCTTACGACATCCTTTTCTGAACTACCTTGTGCCCAGGCCGCTATCAGTACTACCAATAGTCCACTCCCGTCTAAATCCCTCCCGCATGTTTTAGTGGAAAAGGTACCCAAATTTCGCCCCAAAAGCAAGAAAAGTAAAATCCAAAAGAAATTAACTAAAAAATATACACCCCCCACTGTACCTACACAGGTTGTTGACGGCCCTTTATTATGTCCTGTAGGAACCCCTCTTTGGATTACCCACTTATTACTTGATTTTCAGATCCATATCAAACAGATTATCAGCTCACTTATTAAACCATTGGCATCCAGATTGGATAGACTGGTTTCCACACTTAATAACATTGATCTAGGGAAGGCGAAACCTGTGAGCTTAAAAGTAAAAGAAGTTAATGGACTGAGCTCGAGTAACACCAATCCTACCATACGAGTTGCTATTGGAGCAGATGGGAACCTTGCTGTCGGGTCAACCCTTGACATCACTAAATTAATCGATGGTGCCCGGGCCTCGTCCAATAGTAACAGCACCAACATTGTACTTGCAACCTCTCAGGCAATAGGTAACCCAATCACAGGACCTGTTCTGCCTTTGCCTAGTGATGGGAAAGTAGTGGGTGGCCCTAATACAGCATTGAGGGGAGGGTCTAACAAGGGGACAAGAAACCCGGATCGACAAGATTTAGGTAGTATAAATAGCCCACCAAAGGGTTATACCATGAAGCTGCCCATCATTAATCTACCCCCTGAGTCCCTGCCATATGTTGTGGTCCTCATTGGGGTTCCTCCCCTAGCATATGGGAAAAGTGAGGATCACAGTGACCTTAAAAATAAATGAATACATTGGTTAAGGACCAACAGGCCTTCTCCCCCTAGCTCTTCAGGAGAAATTCTATTTGTTAGAAGAGTCGACTGGATTGGGTCGGGACCTTAAACTCTGACAGGAAATTGTGTGGTTATAAATTTTAGGCACAAATGTGCCGTAGAACACATATGTAATGGATCGCCAATCTGGTCGAATACTCAAATCTTCCCCCTGCCTCTTTCATATTTTTATCCCACTGCCCAGAGAAGAATAGGTTTGGATCTGAGCTCTAGGCAACAGGGCGCTTACAACGAACCTTCTTATAGTACCCATCAGGGAATTCCATTTTGGGAGGGCACAAGCCCACATATCCCCTTACTCTTCCTATTCCCTCAAAAAAATAGGTTCAGCCCCTTGGAGTTGGTGGATTGATGCCCCGTGGGGCATTACTCTATACCTTCTATGGCTAATAGTACTTATAAACAAGTCGATGAAGTGGAGGGAAAGGATTCTAGCACTGATCTACACCATCTTCGTATCCCCGAAGATGGGATGCAATTGGGGGCACCAAAACAACTTGTGGAGTCTAGTGCCCCTAATGATCCACCACATTGTGGTGAGACCAAGGAAAGGATATCTGAGCCTAGAAATCTAATTCCAGGTGTCGGGATTCGCCCAGGCATGGAACGAGCACCATCCGATCCTGTGAGACCTGATGGTAATATAAAAATGTTGAGACCAAGGAAAGGATATCTGAGCCTAGAAAACTAATTCCAGGTGTCGGGATTCGCCCAGGCATGGAACGAGCACCATCCGATCCTGTGAGACCTGATGGTAATATAAAATTTTTGTCCTGGAATGTGGCTGGGCTGAACAATAAATTGCTGTTGCCCGAGTGGGGTTCCTTCATGGCTCTGCACGATATCTGTTTAATGCAGGAAACCTGGGCTTTGGAGGAGAGCGCTATGTCTGGTTTTGCCACCTTTGATATCCTGGCAACAACAGGGGGTAGGGGGAGACCATCGGGTGGGCTTACAATATGGGTGGCCACGTACCTGGGTGTCAGGGCTGTACAAATGCCTACCAACTCCCCAGACGTCCAAGGTGTACTTCTAACCCCAGAAAATAGGCCCCAGGTGGCTATACTGAATATTTATTCAAGACCAGTTAAGAGTGGGCGGGAGTCGGTTGCATTGGATGCACTAAAAAAATGTATACAGTCGCTTGACCCAACAATGGTTTTGGTCACTGGAGGAGACTTCAATTGCCAGTTTGAGCCCCTGGTGAGTACAGAGCAGGATGAACAGGATGATGAAGATCAGTTCTGGCATGTTCCTGATCCACAGATCCCCCCTGTTAAGGCATGGTCCCCATTGGTCCTACAATTACAATCATTCTCTCTCACAATGTCAATGCGGGCGTGCAATGGGCGGGTGGAGCCTGATAGACCTGGGACAGTTACGTTTAACAGGCTACGCCAAACTTCCATCATCGATTATATAATGATGGAAGTAAAATATTGGGATAGGCTGCTGGAGTTCAGGGTGGTGCCAAGATATGATAGGAACCACAATGCCCTCGTACTAACATTGAAAGCTGGAAGTTTTGGGCTGACAAATTTGGTGCCCGAAGCAACTAGTGTAATCCCGCCCTACATTATGGCTAACAATAGACGTAGGGTAAAATGGCCATATCTACAGGAGTCCCCCACTAAACTGGCTAAAATATATAATATAGCCATACCATTTATTTCCGAAATGGGCGATGATGTCTCTAAGGGCAGAGCTGTGAAAATTCACAAGCAATTGGCAGACGAGCTAGTGGATGTGCTTTGCTCCGCAGTTGTGGTAAACCCACCGCGGGCAAAGACACACCCCTGGTACGATGCCGTCTGTAGAAAGGCAAAAAAAGAGCTATTAGCATCAATTAAAGCCCAAGATAAAGTAGGTATAAAGAATTCTCGACTTCTCTATAAAAAAGCAATTATAGGGGGTAAGAAGGATTGGGAGGATAAGATGTGGGAGGAGCTCGGATCTGCACTTAAGCGCAGGGACACCAAATCCTTTTGGGCCATTGTTGCTACATGCACTAGCGGGGGCGACCGGGTATGCACCCCTAATATAGCATCCACAGTGTGGGAGGCACACTTTGAAGCTCTATATGCTAGCGTCGAACTAGAGATTATATCAGACCCAAGTAGTAAACTCCCTAAGGAATCAGGATTGATGGGGTTGGCTGTTTTGGAACATGGGGAGGACGAGGTGCCTCACCCGCCGGCCTCCCCGGGCTCCCGCCATGAGTATCGATTGGTGGGGGCCTTGGGCGGCCGGCGGAGGAGGGAATATAATGAGGTTGGGGAAGTGTGCCATCTTCAATGGCACGAGGTTATTACCCTGAAGGAGGTTGAGTTAGCAATAGGAAGGTTATCTCCCAATAAGGCCCCTGGTTTGGACAAACTGCCAGGAGACCTATTTCATACCCAGCCCAAAATATGGGCCCCATATTTGGTTGTCTTGTTCAATGAGATTCTATCGGGGACTGATTTGCCGGGGACATGGCTCGGAGCTGAGATCGTTCCCATTTATAAGAAAGGTTGTCCGTTATCCCCATCCAATTATAGGCCCATTAGCCTTATAGATACAACTCAAAAACTAATGGGCAGGATTATTCTGGATCGGATTTTGGGTTGGATGGAGGAGAATGAAGTATTGACAATCCTCCAGGCTGGTTTTAGGTTAGGCATTTCCACCCTGGACCAAATATTTTGTCTGCAGATTTTATTTTGGAAAACGGCAAGTGTGGAGGGTGGCAGCCTCTACCTTGTCTTTGTTGACCTGCGGGCTGCTTTCGATCTTGTGCCCAGGGATAAGCTATGGAAGGTCCTGACAGATCTGGGTCTCCCACCCTACCTCTTGGCCGTACTAATTAGACTACATACTGGTAATTATGCCCAGGTTAGGTGTGGGAGGCATGGGGACCTTTCAAAACATTTCCTTGTTCTGAAGGGAGTACGCCAGGGTTGCGTTTTGGCCCCAACACTATTTAGTCTGTATATCAATGGTCTTGTAGATCATTTGTCTGGTATAATAGACAATGATGCTCCTAGACTAGCGACCGGGAGAGTGCCCGCTCTGATGTTTGCGGATGACACTCTGTTGTTATCCAAAACATCATCGGGCATTCAGCGTATTCTGGACGGCTTCGCGGCGTTCTTTGCTTTGCGGGGATTGGAGATTAACTTGGATAAAAACAAGTTTATGATCTTCAATCCCCCGAGGTAAACCCGCCCGAGCCCTGTCCTCAATGGTATTTCCCTGGAGAGGGTCAAAACCTTTGTTTACCTTGGCATAACCATAACGGAGATTTTTGATTGGGGCTTTCAAATTTCCAAATCAGCCCTCAAGCTAACACAAATAATTGGGGGCATTAGCAAGGTTCGTGGAATATCTGATCTTAAACCGGTTGCCCCGGCCCTTGAAATCTATCAACTTCAAGCTAGAATGGCCTCAATCTACGGCGCTGAATTTTGGGGCCATAAAAATACATCTAAACTATTGAGGGTGGAGCAGAATTTTATGAGGAATTTGGTAGGATTACCTCTAAGCACACCACTCATTCCTCTGCAATTCGATCTGGGGCTGGAGTCGATAGAGGAGCTTGTAGCTGCAAGACCTATGCTCTATTGGAAGAGGCTGTGGTCTGTCCCTGAATTGGCTCCCTATAGAGCAGAGTTTTTGGAGATTTGGCCCTTGCTAAAAAGTAAAAACATCCCATGGTTGCTCCATATTAGGGCTCTTAGTAAGCGGGTAGGTATCCCACAACTTTGGGAGACACCTGAGCTGTCTTGTCCGGGGTTGCCGAAATTGGAATTACAAACCCAGTTGAGGAGGCAGAATCTGTTAGCCCTGCAGACATCGGTAACCCTGGGCAGGCTGTCCGCTGAGTTCCTCCTAGTAAAAATGGAACTCCGATTCGAGGAATTCCTAGATGCAATACAACTTTCCCTAGCGAGGAAGTTGTATCTCCAACTAAGGTATAGTAGCCTGCCCATTAGGTCTTTTACCTCTAAATGGTCCAAATCAGATGGGGAATCTTGCCCTGTATGTAACCATAAACGTGAAGACGTTCCCCAAGTTATGTTTTTTTGTCCTGCATATGTTAAAATAAGGAAATGTTGGTTAATCCCACTATGTAGAAACTTTGGATTTCGCCATTGTGCGCAGGCCAGTCGGGTCCTGACTTTCGATACTCATCCCCTTGTTGTCTTTTCTGTATCCCGCTTCCTACATGGCATGTGGCGCAGAAGGCAAATCTTTGTATAACATATGTGATTGAGTATGGTTGTTTCTTTTTTTTCATCTGATAACCTTTGAGTTTAATTTTTGTTCTTAAGAATTGTTGTTTTGTATTGTTTTAATCTCTTGTTATCTGTATGTATTTTATTTGCACTTTTATGGTCTTTGACCGAAATAAAGTTATCAAGAGAGAGAGGATCATAAATTCCAAGCAGTCCCGAACAGGGGCCCTCAAAATACATTTGGCCCAGGGCCCCCAAAATCCTTAAGATGCCTCTGTTCAGTCAGTAGCCATGATGGCACCAAGTTCCTGTGCTCTCGAGTTTTCTTCTTGCTAGGGGTTCGGTAAACTACTGCTGAAGAGGCAGGGCGACCCAGATGATCCCTAGCGGCTACAATTATCAGGCTTGCTTGTCCTGTCCCTCTTCACTTTCAGTGCTGAGTGTGTATTGTTGAGAACAGAGGAACAGAAGCAGCAGAAGGGGTCTGAGGACAATGCAGGTACTCGTCGCTGCACGGGGTGTTGGCTAAGCTGTAATACCTGTGTGGTGGGAGAATTTGCCAGCTAGTGTTTTTCAGTTGCCACAACTGAATCACACCTGTGGCCTCAAGGAAGCTGAAGTCTAGAGAGGAGTGTGTCTGGGGAGGAGATGGCTGGGGGGGCCACATCAATGCCATGTTTTTTACATCCTTGGCAACCTTCATCTCCAGAGGCAATATGCCAGCTTCATCTGTTAGAGGTTTGGTAAGCAACCTTACCTGGGAGGGTCAGGACTGGTAGTCTTTACCTTTCCACTTCCCGTGCGTGGAACACACACTAATCTTAGAATGTTTGCTGTTCTTTACAGCTCCAGAGGTTTGAAGTTTGGCAGGCTCGGAATAGAATAAAGAGTTTTTTAAAATCCCAAAGCCACCTCTCAAAGGAAAAGCCTGCCTGAGTCATCACAGACCTCCCTGATGAATCCGAACAGTCAAGGATATGAAATGCTGTAAAACTGCATCAATACATTCCAAAACGACCTGGCACAGAAAATAGTGAGGGGCTTATTTATGAGCCCTTGCATCACCTTTGCGCCACCGGTTCACCATATTTACAAAGTGCCTCATCTGGGTAGATACATCAATTTGTAAACCCCTGCGCCACATTATACCTGCGCCCGGTATCATGTATGCAGGGGGGCTTTCCGACGCAAGAAAGGGTCATAAAAGTGATGCAGTGACACCTATGAGATTTCACTGCGCCACTTCTAGGACGCAAGTGCGTCATATTTTACGCCGGCCTCATGGCAGGCGTAAGACTGACGTAGGCACATTCAACATGGGAGTTGCCCATGTGTAATGACCCATTGCTGGAGTTGCGTCACTTTTGTGACACACTCCAACAATGCGTCTTTTTTGCCCCTACAAATACGTCAGAAAAACTGACGGAACTGTAACTCCTTGCGACATGATGTGTCATACAGTAAATATGACGCATCCATTATGTTGCAAGGAGGGCGCACTGAGAAGTGACGCATCGCTGTTTTCTCGCAGCGATGCGTCACTTTTCGTAAATGAGACCCTGAATATTTAAATTGTAATGAAGGCCCTTGATGTAAAAGTCGAGGGGCCATCAGTCAAAATAGTCCAAACTGAGCAAGATCTTGTTCCAACGGGCAGATTTTGGACTCAGGGGATTGACAGAGAAGTGACTCTGGCCGGACTGATTTTCATCAAGAACTGCATACTGGACTGTGTGGTAAATTTGGATTCGAGAACTAAAAAGTATGAAAACATTCAGAGAAGTGAGAATTTGAGAGTTTGGGGGTTTCCTTCCTATATAACTGTACATGTCTTTTCGAATGTGATGAGATATACATTAAGTTAGTTCCTGCAGTTACAAGAGGTAACCAACTAACAACCAGTGCGTAGCGCAAATAATAACCTGCCCACAGTGTTGGACTTTGTAATACTTTTTTGCCAGCACAATGATGGTTGATTTGTGCCCTCCTAAGTGACTTTAGAAAGTACAGTGGGCGCTGTATCAGAGGCAAAAATAAATGTCTGTGGCTCATTTTCCGCACCTGGTCCAGATAGTCTTGCAAGAAAAAGGGTCTTGCTGAACGTCACCAAAGAGTTGGACCTCTCTGTGGGTTTGGCTGCCAAACTAAAAATGAAGTAATGGGGGTAGAGGCTGCCAATGCTTTTTAAGAGGCTGATTGACTTGTTGTCTCTTAGATATATCTGATTGCTGCATTCCTGATCTTGGACCTCTCTACGGTTCTGCTCTGAGGTTTATTATTGGAACTCCTCAGAGGGTTGAATAATGTTCAAGTCCGTGAGCATTTCAACATTAGTGATGCCTCATTGTTGTTGTTTTTCCATGTAGTCTGGCTTTTGGCGAGTTGCAGTGTTTTTCTTCTTTTTGTCATGACCTTTTGTTACTTTTATTTGAAATGGTGAAATATGCATTTCTTTGTCATCTCTCAAGGAATTATGGAGACTGTAAGAGCGGTGTGTATTTTTTTTGTTAGAAACCAATTTTTTATTGATTTTACAACAAAGATCAAAACAGTGCACAGTAGTTGTGTAGTGAAATCACAAATGTGACACCTGCCAGAAAATGTATTAAAGGCTTGCATGTCAATCACCATCAATGTCATAAAGATCCCACCACAATACCCAGGTCTTTACATGTTCCAGGGCACCCCCAGCTGAGTAAATGGGCTCTTCAGCCTTAATGCACTAGTCCCTCAAGGAACACCACTCCTTAATAGTTGGTGGCATGAGGGGTTATCTAGAGGCTATCAGATGTGATGCAGTCTTCAGGGCAGTCCAGCCACTGAAAGACCCAGATTTGAGCATCACAGAGAACCCAAACTGCCAGCAGCTCAATAGCCAGAGCAAATTATAACGGGGAGAGCAGGCAGCACTGCTTGGTGCCTCTGCGGTTCTCAAACGGAGAGGATACAACACTATCTAGTGCCCGGGAATGAGGATAGAGCACCATAATGAAGGATAGGAAATGTGATCCAAATCCCAGAAAAGAGAGAATCTGGGCCAGGAAGTCCCAAAACAAACAAATCGAATGCTTTCTCAAAATCCAGGAGTATGAGTGAGGCTGAATCAACGAAACGCCATTGGGTCTCCAAAATGGATGTGTACCCAACGGATTAAATGTCTAGTGCCTTGGTGAGGCATAAAGCCACACTGATATGGGTGGAAAAGAAGGGTAGCAATGTCATGAGTTGGTTGGCAAAAATGTAAGCAAAGATTTTAATTTCTGCATTAATAAGAGAGATCGAGTAGTATGCCGAATTCACGTCAGAGGGTTTGCCAAGGTTCTGGATGAGGACAATTGGAGTGAAGTCGAGGTCCTTAAGGAAGTGGCACTTCTCCACAACCTCCAACTAGAAACTGAGAAGATGGGGGGAAAGGACTCGAAGAAATTTCTTATAATTTTCAAGTGGGGAGCAGGCCAGGAGTCTTGCCTGAGTGAAGGGCATTGACAGTGTCAGCTATCTCTTTCACAGTCACACCATGTTCAAGGGCAGTCTGGTCTACTTTTGTCAGGGTGGACAGCAGCATATCTGCTACCAGTGTACTATGGTCCTCCTGGCTAGGGTGGGGAAGTCAATTGTTTAAAGAGCCACAATAAGTTGCGTACTGCAAGGCAATGTCCATTGATGAGATAAGCCATGAACCTAAACCAGTACAGACCATCGGGATCCATCTAGAGGTGGCATCATGGGCCTCCAGTCAATAGAGGAGCTTCCTGAACTTATCTCCCAATTCGTAAATCAGTCTGGTGGGAGACCATCTAGCACTGTTTGGCCTCCTCTATACATAATTGATGGAGGGTTCTTCTGCAGCTTTCCAACTGTCGCAAAGAATGGGCGTTCCAGTATGAATGCTCCCGGAGTAAGAGTTCTGCATCCAGCTATACCACCTGCTGAAGGCGAGTATGATCTTTTTTCGGGGGAGTGACAGTTCCTGCGAAAAAATGTGGTAGAAAAAGGGAGAGAGAGAGTGGTTCTCCTAATGTAATGACCGAGGACAGTATGTCCTTGTCTTGGTGCCCTCACACACCCCGAAGGATGTCATGCTTTATCACTGAGCAGTGCTCCTCATCGGGCCAGCTCTGCAAAGCCCTCAAGTCCCCCGAGGTTCTCCTAATGTAATGACCGAGGACAGTATGTCCTTATCGTGGTGCCCTCACACACCCCAAAGTATGTCATGCTTTATCAGTGAGCAGTGCTACTCGTCGGGCCATCGCTGCAAAGCCCTCAAGTCCCCCGAAGGGTCACTTTTACAGAGATCTTTTGAATGATTAAGCCGTAAAGGTGTGTGCGGGTCAGAGTTGGAGTAGTGTCCAGTGCAGTGTTAAAAGATGGCTGGAGGCAAAGAACCTTTCACACCCTCCAAGAAGCCAACTAAGTGGAGGTTGTTCCTGCAAGTGCAGTTTTCAGCATCCTCTGCACATTCCTCCAGGAGTTTGGTGGATGCAGAAAGGCAGTGGACGGAGGAGCTGAGCTTCCACACAGTATCCTCAAGCTCAGAGACAAGACCCTCCGCTCTTGAGACCCTATCCACTACATTGCGCTGGTCCTGGCGCAACAGTCCACACCCACCTTTCAAAGCCTAGTATTGAGGGCCAAAAGGATGGTGTATATGACTTGGAGAATCAATGTAACATCAGCAGCATCCAAGGGTGCCGAAACGGGCAGAGGATAGCAGCAGAACCAAAGGTTCCAGACGCAGAGGCGGTGTATCTGTCAATTTTCATCTGGGCCTGAGTGGAAGGTGGACAATCTTTACCCCTGTGAGGGGGTAGATACAGAAACCAAGCCACGGGGGGCACTAGTACTATGTCTCTTGGCCCGTTTGCACCACAGGTCATCGTGGGGAGCTTGAGCTGCCGATCAGCCCACAACAGTATGTCTCAAAGCCCCTGTGACGAAGCAGAAGCTGGCATTCACAGAGTATGAATGGGGCATCCCTCAGTCCCCAAGCGCCGATAAATTCACCAGGGATCCGGACTCAGATAGCTAGCAGGCTAGTGGGGTCTCCAAGGTTGGCACCAGTATTGTTGCACAGCCACCACCATCCAAAGGCTAAGCCCCCGGGGGGACCAGTCAAACCGGCTCGATCACCAGCTATGCTCCTTCTCCCAAGGCACAAGCCCAGTCTCCAGACACAGGAGGTAGAGTGGGGGGGCACACCAGGGCTCCAGCATGCCAAAGGTGACTTCCAGACAGCAAGCAGGGGGTGCATTCTAGTGTGGCTTGACATTGCCGCGGAATCTGCAGTCCACACAGTCTCAGCACAGGCCTGCCGACACCGGTCAGGCACCTCAGTGGCCCAGCGGGCAGCAGCAAGCACCTCCTGGCCCACAGAGAAAGTCACAGGGCCTCCTGGTCAGCTCTTAAGAGACCGCCATCTTGAGTACCGTGGCCAGGCCACACCCCTCCAGTATCTGGGGATCGGGTGCCGCGGAAGGCAGTCAAAATACAGTGGTAAAGATACACGAAGCCCAAGGAGCCCCGCTACTACACAGGTGAAGCAGCCAGCTGCAGGATGAGGGCTGATGCTGGGGATGGCGCGGGAGCTCATCACAGAGCATCCGCTATCTTAGGTGGTCAGGCCACGTCCGAGAACACTGGGTATTTTATGTGGTTGGTTACCTAATAAACAGTTATTTAAAAAAGAAGACCAAGTCACAACAAAATGTTTGTGAATTGGGCCTATAGTTTTTAGAGTAGACCTTACATACTTAACCAGTTCTAAACCATCAAGAAAAAGTCACATCTTCATTAGAATGCAAGACAGCCTACAATCAGTAAATGAATGTGCTCCTAAAATGTTGCCCTCCTCCATCTGCCAAATTTCAATACTATCATATATAAATATTGCTCAGAGGTTGGGGGAACATTCCCAAGTTTTGTTTAACTTGATCAAAATAGTTCTCATACTTTTATTGAAAAGCCCATTCATGACTTTTTGAACTGTCACGGGTTGAAAAGAGAGAAGAAAGTTCTTCTCTACTGTGAAGTGAGAGAAGGGAGAGGCAGCTAAAAGAGAAGCGAGCCTGATCTCCAGGGCCCCCCTCCATCTGCAAATCTGAAGGCTGCTTGTGAGCCAGTATCAGCCTTAATAAATTCTGGCATTTGTACTTCTAATGGAAACCTATAAATAAGATTTGCACTAGGTAATGCTAGTGTATTAATAAAAAAAGTATTTGTTAAAGCAATTTAAACTTTTAAACTCAATTTTTTTACAACAGCCCTTTCATTCACAAGCTTGAATTTCTTAGCAATATAAAAACACATCACTATATCCCCAGTGCACTGAACAGGAGTCAAATCAGTGACTGTCGAACAACACTCACAGACATCTGAAGTGATTGTATTAAACCAAATGAGTTTTCGAACCGGAAAAATGCATTTCCCACAGATAAATTTAAGTTGAATTTATTTTTCATTTAAGTTGCGTGCATTATGTTTTATATGCATTTACGTGTAAGTAAAAGGCCAACTAAATAGTTTCAGAATATTGTGTTCTTTTTAGCCAGGTCTCTGCTGCCGCTCTCACCGTGCTCGGAATCAGTTTCTATACTTTTCTTAATGCGCTTTGACTGCTGATATTGCTGTACAATTTATTTACTGCATATATGGCCAATCCATGCATCCTCAATATTGGTGGGCCTTTCTCTCCAGTATCTCATCACTCTTCAGCTCAGAACTGGCAGCACATGGCTGCTGTGTTGCATTCTTTGCCTTGGCAAACCTTTTAACACCCTAGGCCAAAATGTGTCTTTGTAATCCTGGAATTTTGCTGGCCTGTCCAGGCGATTTGTTAAAATCTGTGTTCAGGATGTAATTTTTGATTATGATTAATTGTTTCTAATTATGAATTAGTGACATTTCAAGGGACATGGTTCATTAATTCCCCTATTGTCATGTATCCCCGGGTGCCATGAACTTTTTAAATGTGCTTCACAAGCCACAAACACTTGTCTAAGTGGCAGCGTTTCTACATGCAATTGGTGAGAACGTGGTTTCTGTCAAACTAGTCAGATCTGCCAGTCTCACTGTTTATTTTTTTGTTAATGTATGTTTTAGCAGCATGAATATTATTGTTAATAAATTGTGTTTCCACCTTCTATCATTCAGGCGCGCCTTCTATCACATTAATTTAACAATCCGGGCATGGCCATTTTTCTGATTTTATCAACTGCTGCTTTTGTGATGAAGTACTGGGAATTTTAAGCCCAGCGGTGCAGGGGAACACACCCTATGACTTCGGGGTTCTTCCTGTTTCAGACCTACAGAAACACAGAGTCTTCTGGGTGAAGTCAAAGATCAGTTTATTGGTTGCAGACCAATTACAGGTATCCTAGAAGTATAACAGCGTGTATGTTCTCAGGAGACTGGTGAAAATCACAGAAACGGGCTTCTTCTTAAATACAGAATATCCTGCCTCAGGCATACATTCCTAGGTTTATGGCATGGTCATTTAAAGTATACATTACAAACGAAAAGGCAGAGTCATGATGACCATCCCACATTCCAGTTAAGCCAGCCCGTAATTATTTACCCAGCAAGGCTCAGATCCCACATCAGATATCGATAGGCCCCAATAAACATGAGCATCTCCTGTTTTGGGAAACAAGCCATAAAGCAGGAACAGTCAGGTGAGAAAGAGATTAGCTGGAGGCTCGTGTAGGATGAAAACACTTTATGGTGTGTCAAGCCCTGATGCTAATCACAGGTGGCCAGAGGACGGGGAACTCGTGGGACCAGTTTGACCTGGGGCAGCGGAGCCAAGCTGCCCAGGTCACAGAAAAGTCAAAGAAAGGCACATGTGCTCTAAAAGGCCCGTTTTCGCTTCATGCTATATAGCCTATGTGAGGGCAACCATAAGATGGCCACCGATACAAAATGGAACCCAGGTAGTGATGTATAATAGCGTATACACAGTGCATTCATAGCTAAAACGTTACAAAAAGCACTTGTACATACCGCATTAACCATTCGCGGTTCACTAATACCGGGATAGACAGGGGTAGGGCCCTGCCTCCTACGCGGTCCCAAATTCTAAAGTACGACAGTGGGACAGAGGACTTGAATACTGAAATATGTGGATACAGTACTTTTAACAAGTTAGGGCCTCGTTACGATGCAGTTCGGACCACGACCAACGGCTTGTCGGTTGCGGTCTGAACCGCATCTACTGCTGCTGTCCGACCGAAGCATTACGATGTGTGCGGTCGGAGGCAGCAGTCGGAGAAACCGATCAACGCTTTCTGACAGGCTCGTGGAGTATGACGGTCGGTCGGAAACTTCTCATAGTCCCTTAAGGACGGCATTTCCAATGTCGAGATTATGATATTGGTTGCAAACAGCCTTTTCATGTCTGCCTTTCCTACATGGAAAGACTGTCGGGAAGCGATATTGGGAGCCCCTAGCAGGGACTCCTTCACCCCTGGCCCTCTGCATCTGGGCCTGGGGGCACCTATGGTGCCCCTCTGAACATCCCTGCACTCTGTATGCAGGAATGTTCAAAAACTTCAATTTCTCAATGGGAGCTTGTGCTGCGGGCGGTTTCAACCCGCCACACAAGCTCCCATTGAGAAATGGGAGTTTCCGACCACACTATGTGCGGTCGGATCGGAATTTGGTGTGCGGAACCGCTGATCTATGGTCAGACATTTCCTCCACCGAAATAGTGTCGGTCGGAGACACCTCCGACCGACATCTTAATCAGGCCCTTAGTCTCAAGCATGGATAGTGGTTGACCTATTCCTTAGCTTGGCCCTCACTTGAAGGTATGCTTCAAATTAGAAAATCATGCAAGATGCGAACCTGAGTCTGGTACGAGGAGAAAATGTCTCCCGGCAAACATTTTCTGCTTCAACTAGTCTACTGTGACAAAAGTTATGCAAAATTTCTTATCCCTTAAATGGCATGACATTTTCCAAAGCTGACATATTGCGAAATTCACAAAATTCCTGAAATTTTGAGGTGTGAAAATAATATAACACAGGCCCCTGCCACAACTCTTGTATTGTTACTAGCGAGCCATTATAATATACAATTAAACAGTTTAGGAGCTGTGGTGAGTGAGACCGTTTAAAAAAAAAATTTGAAATAAAGGAAATAATTGCTTTTCCTAAAATCTCACCTAGGAGGGACTCCTCAGATCTTATGAATATTACTAGACTGGTGGGGTAGGAAATCGGTTCTGAGTTGAAGGAACTAATGCAGTTAGATAAAGGAGGGTTGAGACCCCGATGGAGAGACGCTGTAGACAACACAACCATTGTAACCCTTATTGGAGACCTCCCTCAGGGAAACTGTAACACAATATCAGAAAGAACAATTATGGGCACCGAGAAGTGCCGGAGGGCTTTTTCTTCCACAAGGTACTTTTTTCACAACATGCAGCCCTGGAAATTGTTTCCTATGTTGGCTTACTTCTGTTTTCATCCTTGTATTACTGCCCTAATGATTCTTTCACAGGTAGTGCAACCACAATGGCCTCAGGCCAAGTATGTCATGGCTTCTGGTTGTATTTATTTATTTATTTATTTATTCATCTATTTATTTATTTATTTATTATTTTAATAAAGAGCAAACTTGACCCGAGTTATCAGAGGCTTTACAGTTTAACATTTATAAGGAATACAAAATATTTGTTAGCTAAATGAGGTCTGGTCACAAGAATGCAGAAAACGTCCCAGAGTAGGTCGGCCAGGCTGTAATAAAACAACATGACATGCTGTTTTTCGGATTGATATGTATTTGATGATGTAGCGTGTGCACAACCCTTTTGCATGCAGTAACACTTGCTTCTCTCTCCTTTGGTCACTGCAGCTCCACTCAGACCAGGACAAGGGGGACGATTCGCTCAAGTACATCCTCTCAGGAGACGGGGCTGGAACTCTTTTCGTGATTGACGAGAAAACAGGTGATATTCATGCGACCCGGAGAATCGACAGAGAAGAGAAGGCTTCCTACACCCTGCGCGCCCAGGCGGTGAACAGGAAGACGGGCAAACCGGTGGAGCCGGAGTCGGAGTTTGTCATTAAAATCCATGACATCAATGACAACGAGCCGACATTTTCCGATGAGGTCTACTCGGCTTATGTTCCTGAGATGTCCGACATTGGTAAGTGTCTCTTCCCTTGCCAAGGAGAGATCTAAAGTTTACTCGTAAAGCCATTACACACTTAGCCCATCAGTGTACATCTATAGATATTTCCCATTCATTTTTTGTTTTCAAATAGGCAGGCTTTTCTCGGAAGGATGCTAAAGGGTGAACAGTGAAGGGTGAATAGTTTTTAATCTCTACCGCAAGAGGTCGAATTCCATAAAAGGAGTTCCCATTTAGTGCCATGTTACAGGTGACATTTAGAAACCGCCAGGAAAGGCAGCAGTCATGAAAATGGTCGTAATTCTAAGGCTGGCAGCCATTACCGCTGTATTTAGAGCATGCCACTTACCTTTTGTAGAAAATAAAGTTACAGATGGTCATCTCCATATCCTCCTTCTGCATGCCTTTGGGTGCAATAAAGTTGTGCCGTATTTTCAACCTGCCTTCCAGTAATTTCCACAATTGTTGGAATGATGCAGAGAAGAAAAAACGCCCAAATAAACTAAGCTAAGAGACATTTATTTTCCACTTTTACCTTATTATCGGTAGATTGAAAAATACCCCGTCACCCCACCCCCCATATATTATTTACACTTTCTATTTTGATCCATTTCTGTTTTTTGGGGCGATTTGTCTTATTTCATGTCAAAAATCATTTAATTTTGTTTATTATTTTTCTACGAGCAATGAATATAAACCATGCGTTTTGAGCCACAGGACATGAGCGAGCACCACAAAAAAAAAAAAAACACACACATTTGCACGTCTGCTATTTAACTCCAAATTACATATTGTAATGATCTGTTAATTTGTAGGGCTGAGTGAAATTAGCACCTTTTTTATGTGTGTAATTAAACCAAATTTGGAAAAACGTACGCAAAATCACCTCAATGGAAATACAGCATTTATCATTATTTCTGAGTACAAAATGCACCTTTGTCTCCATTTTGTAAGCGAGTACTAATTTTGTGCTTATAATAGTAAAAAAAAAACACAAGTGCAGTAAACAGCAGCTGCTCGCGTTCAGGTCGCTCACCTTGTTATTGTGCTCCTGCAATAGGATATTTACCTGAATGGTGTTACAGGCGCGCGCGGGCCTAGCTGTTCGGGCCTATTGGTGGCGCGCTAATAATGGAGACCACACTTGAATGCTGTCGTGGCGCGAATGCCCAGCCGGGCGCGCCCCCTTTATTTATACACTGACGTACGCCACCGTCGTGGCGTACGCATAACGTCTTTCGCTTGCGCGCTCTAGCGTCGGACGCTAGAGCGCTAACTGCAACATCCCTCTCCAACTTGGACGATGAACCCAGATTTGGATACCCACAGTCACTCACTTACTTTGCATGCAAAGTCCTTGAGGCGGCTGCTCGGCGGGGGGTTCCCCCTCAGTCCATACCTGGCCGTTGCTCGGGTGTTGGGGTTTGACGGGCAGTCACGTTCAGCCCCGCCGGCCACGGGGTCAGGGTGTTCTGGCTCAGTTGTCGACTCGTGCCTGCTCAGAGGCGATTGGGGTGCCATTTCGGGGATCTGGGTGTCTTCTTCCTCGTCCTCTGCGGTGCCGTGTCGATGTTCTGTGGCCTCAGGAATCCGTTTGAACCACGAGATGTTGCGTGTGGCTGATTCCGTCCCTCTCCTTGCTGTTACCATTGTCCCATGTCTTCGTTCCACTGTCCAGCTCACGGGCTCATACCGTGACTTGAATTTTCCTCCGGGTCTTCGATTCCTTATGAGGACATTGTCTCCTGGTCTGAGGGCGCGTTCCCGACTGCCCCTCGACTGGCTCACTTGCTGGTTTCGGTGCGTCCTCCGTTGCAGCGCTTGTTCTTCCTCAAATGGTGGAGGGGCCCATCCCGGAGCCATGGGTAGACTATCGCGGCGAGCCCCTTTTAGCATGAGGGCCCAGGAAGCTTGTTTGGTGGAGCAGTGAGGTGTGCTCCGATATTCCCCTAGGAACCGTTGGATCTCTCGCTCAGGGTCTTGCTGCTCAGTGACCGCTATCCTTAGGACTTTATTCAGTGTTCGCATAAAACGTTCGGCCTCGCCGTTGGCTTGGGGCCATTGAGGGGTGATCCACCTGTGTCGTATGCCTTGGAGCTCGAGGAACTCTCGGAATTTGTGGCCTTGGAAAGGTGGCCCATTGTCACTTTTCAGCTCCGAGGGGCGCCCAAACATGTGGAACATCTTCTCTAATGCTGGTCCTACAAACGTGAATGCCGTGGAGGGTAGCGCCTCTACCAGGGGATACTTGGAGAAACTGTCAAGGACAACTAGTGTCACACTACCGTCTGGGAAGCTCCCGAAGTCTACGCTGATTTTGTCCCATGGGTGCCTCCCTGGTTCTTCAGTTACGATGGGGGCTGGAGGTTCGGGCCCGCTAGTTATCTGACACGCGGGGCAGCTCTTCACGATGTCGTCCACTAAGGTGTCCATTCCCGTGAACCATACTTTTTCCCTCATCCGGGCCTTCATTTTCTCCGTCCCCTGATGCCCTTTGTGGGCGAGGAGGGTGGCTTGGTGGCGTAGCGCTGTTGGTATGACGATCCTGGCCCCTCTCAAAATGATTCCTTCCCTGGTTGCACTGAGCTCGTTCCTTATCCGCCAGATCTGTTGTAGGTCTTTTCTCTCGTCATCCGTCCACGCGTTGGCAGACTGTATGAAGTTGGTCCACGACCCCTTTTGGAGGGCCTCTCGGGTCCTGGCCATGACGGTGTCATGCTCTGCTGCCCGTAGGATCTCCTGGAGTGTCAGCACTTGGGGGCAGGTCAGGGCAGCTACTAGGTCGAGGTGTGCTTCGGCGTCGTCTTCCTCCTCTCTCCCCGTCGGGGTGGGCTCACATCTGTCTGGGTGTCGTGACAGAAAGTCGGCCGGATTCTTGGCGCCTGGTCGATAGGTTATGTCCATGTGGTATTGTTGCAGCCCGATGGCCCATCGCTCTATCCACGGTGGGGGGTGTGGTGCTGTCCCTTTGAAGAGGGGCACTAGCGGCTGGTGGTCCGGCACGACCGTGAACTGGTGCCCACAGACATACAGGTGAAAGTGTCGACAGCCCCACTTTATGGCTAGTGCCTCCCACTCAATTTGGGAGTACCTTTGTTCGGTTGCTGTGAGCGCCTTGCTCGCGTATGCCAGTGTTGCCCATTGCCCCGGCTCCTGTTCCTGGGTGAGAACCGCTCCGAGCCCCACCGGGCTGGCGTCGACTAGCAGCTCGGTCTTTCTCGCTGGGTCGAAGTAGACCAGGGTGGCTTGGTCGAGGAGCGCGGTTTTGATGGCTTGAAATGCTTTGTCTTCGCGAGGCCCCCACTGCCACGGGATGTCCTTCTTCGTGAGGTGTCTGAGTGGCTCGGCAATCGTTGCCAGGTTTGGGATGAGCCGCCCGCAGTAGGTAGCCATTCCCAGGAAACTGCGTACCTCGGAGCCGGAGGCTGGTGCGGGGGCGTCCTTGATGGACTGGGATTTTCTTGGGTCTACCTGGATGGCGTGGTTGGTGAACGTGTAGCCGAAGAACTCGATTCGCTGCTGGAACAGCTGACACTTGTCTTTGTGGAGTGTGACTCCATACTCCTTGAGTCGTGCCAGCGTGGCTCGGACTCGTCGATAGTGCTCGTCCACCGTCTTGGAGTGGATCAGTATGTCGTCACTTACATTCATGACTCCGGGTAGGCCTTGAAGGATGTCCCGGATAGTGTTCTGGAAGATCTCCGCCGCGGACGATATTCCAAAATTGAGTCGCCGATATCTTCGCAGCCCAAGGTGTGTGCTGAAAGTGGTGATGTATCTACTTTCCTTGGCTAGTGTTAGCTGGTGGTAGCCGGCGTTTAGGTCCAACTTGGAAAACCAGCGAGCCCCGTTGAGGTCGGCAATGATGTCATCCATGGTGGGCGTGATGTGTCTTTCTCTCTTGATGGCTTTGTTGGGCAGCCTCATGTCAATGCACACCCGGATTTTGCCTGATTGATGGGGCTTTTCCGCGATCACCATTGGGGACACCCAGGGGGTGGGTCCAGTGACTGTTTCTATAACGCCTTGTTCTTCAAGTTTCTTGAGCTCCTCTTCCACTAGTGGGCGTAGGTGGAAAGGAATCCGTCGGTGTTTTAGCGCCGTGGGTGCGACTGAGTGATCAATGTGGAGCTTGACTGGCGGACGCTTGATGTTCCCTAGTCCGGTGAACAACTCTGGGAATTGGTCCAGCAAGTTGGCTGTTTGGGTGTCTTGCACTTTCCGGAGAAATGCTAGTAGGCCTAAATCTTCGGCGGCGTGTCCGCTCAGGAGCGTTTCCAATTCTTGATTGATGATATGTATGTCAATTGTTATTTCCGCGTCGTCTGTTCCCACTGGTACTGTCATTTTCCCTAAGAGGGGTAGGGGCACATCACTCCCATAGGCGCAGATTCGGGCCTTCGATGCCTTGAGCTCTGGCTTTGGCCGGAGGCGGTTATACTGGTGCACTCCCATGACGGTGACCGATGCGCCGGTATCGATCACGGCGTTTACTCTTGACCCCGCGACCATGACGTCACACCGAGGTTGTGGTCTTCTCATGCTTTTGAGGGCACTGGTGAACGAGACGAGATATGTCTCCCCTTCATCATCGGACTCGGAGGCTTCCTGCAGGGCTTGCGTTTGTCGGTGCCCAGCGTTGGAGTGGGAGGACAGGGACAGCTGGGACAACTGTCTCACCATGTTTCTTGTGGGCCTCTTCCCCCTTTGGTCTCTCCGTGTAGTGCGTTTCCTGCAGACGGAGGCAAAATGGTTCGAGGTGCCGCAGTTGGTGCACGTCTTCCCTTTCGCCGGGCAGGTCTTCCCCGGGTGCTCATCGTACCCGCAGTACCCACACTGGGAATGAGGCGATCTTCTGGCTGCCGGTCGGTGTACCTTCTCGTGAGCCCGTACTGAGTCTGCCCGTTCTCTCTTGATGGTCACTCCCGACCCTGTGCTCCTTGTCAGCGCTTGTTCCATCTCCTCCGCACGTGCATCGGACAGGTCATGGGACCGTGCGAGCACTAGGATGTCAGCCATCGGAATATTTGGTTGGTGAAGGATGAGACTCTGCAGTTTCCCTCTCCGGATGCCGTATATTAGCTGCGCTCTGATCTCCTCTTTCGCCCTGTCACCGACAAGATGTGTGTCTGCTAGTGCTCTCAGTCGTGCATGAAAAGCATCTATTGACTCTCCCTCCTTCTGCTTTGCTTGTCGCATTTTAAAGTTTTCAAAGTCAGGATTTAACTGGGGGTCAAAATGCGTGTTGAGGGCCGTGACGGCCGCGTCGTAGTCGTCCGCGTTCCCTGTATTAGGGAGGTGCTTGAAGAGCAGGTACACCTCTTCTCCCGCATAGTGAAGCAGGAGAGACAGCTTCACCGCCCCATCAGTCTCCCTGGAGCCAGTAAAGTAGTTGTTGAGCCGGCCAATCCACGTTTGCCAGCGTGGGGCGGCCGTGGCGGGGTCAGCTGTCTCGCTGAAAGGCGGCAGGACGCCGGTCGGCGGGTGAAATGGGGTGGCTGGCGCCGGACGGGCGTCGTCTCCCATGGCGTCGTGCGGGGCTGTGGCGCTGGGCGGCTGGGATTGCAAGCGGCGTGAGGCCTTCGCAGGAGAGGGCACCGAAGGGCACGTGGTGGCACACGCGGGCGGATGCAGAGGATTAAGCAGGAGAAGGCACAGGGGGCCTGGTCTGAGGAGGCCGATGTGAGGCAGTGCAAGCGGGAATGTTCATCCGCTGATCGCCGGCAGTGAATTTGGTGCCCACATGTGCTCACCGTGTGGCAGAGAGGCTAGCGGTGTCCCGGGTTCCTGGCAGCAGCAGAGCGGACAGGAGGAGGTCCGGAGGAGCGGCGGGTGCGTGGTCGCGGGTCTGCCGCGAGCGGGCTGGCAGGAAGCGGCACGTGTGGTGGTGCACGCGGCGGGTGTGGCCGCCCTCGCCGCCAGTGTTACAGGCGCGCGCAGGCCTAGCTGTTCGGGCCTATTGGTGGCGCGCTAATAATGGAGACCACACTTGAATGCTGTCGTGGCGCGAATGCCCAGCCGGGCGCGCCCCCTTTATTTATACACTAACGTACGCCACCGTCGTGGCGTACGCAGAACGTCTTTTGCTTGTGCGCTCTAGCGTCGGACGCTAGAGCGCTAACTGCAACAAATGGTATTTGATTTTGGGACCATGCGTAATGTTTTAATTTCTGTATATTCAGGTATCAAGCATAATATGATGTGCCGGAAACAATGAGAGAATATGTTGGCGTAACAAAAGTTGAATCCAGGACTACTACGTTTTTATTTTGCCGAAATCAGTGCTCCACGTGACATAAAAAAATCAGTGGCCTATTTATGAAAAAGTCACGCAGTGCATCTCAGCAAGCCACCTTCCTGCGCTGACCTGCTTGTCAGGGAAAGGGCAGGAATTTAAGGCAATATGGCACATTCCTGACTTTTCCTCTGCACTGGCACTCTTTTGGTAGCCTAGCGCTAATGCAGGAACTCTCGCACAATGGTGCAATGGTGCCTTCAGGATAATTGTTTTGCAGGAAGGTTCGGACACTCTCCTGCACAAAAATTATTCTATCTATGTGTGCAGGGGTTGACGAGGAGAAATATTGATATTTCTTCTCTTATACCTCCGTTCATCCATATTCCGGTGTTTACATTTCCCCACTCTGCCCCTCCCCCGCCCCGCCTCACTGCCTCACCAAACTCCCTCCATGGACCGCTTCTGCTCCTGGGAAAGCTTATAATTTCGGCACATTCCCAGGTTTACCATTAATGGAAATCTGTAATTGTGTCAAAAATCATAGGAGTTGCGTGGAAACACCGACGCTATGCGCATGGAACGCCTTCCCTTGGCAGAGTAAAGCAATGCAGCAATTTGTGCTGTGTTGCCTTATGCCAGATTTATGCAGCCACTCAGAGTCATGCAAAGTGGCCTTGCGTAGCTTCATAAATCGGACTTAGGGTTTGCGTCACTCTTGCACCATGTTGCGAAACAAACAAATTCGTAAATAGGCCCCTCAGTGTTGGGGTATATCTGTACTGACAAAATACAAACATGTATTCTTGCTTCTGTAAAACGGCACAAACTACGGCAGAAATAACCAGGGGAAAAAACAGCAGCGCAGAGGTAACATGTTTCTAAATGGCATCTAATTGCACATAAGTTAGGGCAGTTAATGAAATTCTGTTGTGATTTGAAGGAAAATCCAATGGCAATTCTATATAATCGTACATTGACCTCACGATAAAGCAACCTCTTAAACACTACCAAGAAGATTATGGGGCCTAAAAGCATCATGCAAAACATAAACTATTACTCCTGTAGATTCCTTTACCTACTTTTACATGCTTTGCTGAATTGACCCCAAAGCATAAAATGGCGCAACTTCATATAAATTAATACACATTATTTTTGCATCTACTTCTTATGGAGCAATTCACAAAAGTATTTATGATTATGGAAAAAAATACCAACTGGACAAGACACAACACTATGTTACGCTACGTCTCACTGAGCAGGGCGGAGTTGGAGCTGGAGTCGGGGCACGGGAGCTGAGGCCACAATGCTCCCCAGTTTTTTACGCGGGGTGACCTACTGACTGTGAGCAGGAAGAGGAGAGCAGACTCAGCCACAGTGGCTGCATCTGGAACCGTGCGCAGCCAAGGTCTGCAGTCTGAGACACCTCCAGTGGTGCATGCCTCCCGGTGTCTTAACAGCACACAAACTGCCACCATTAATCAGCCTCTGTGTGCCTGGGATACTTTCCCCCTGTTTGCCTCAATCTCCATTCAGTCCGCAGCTGCAAGAAGCCCCACAAAGCCTCAGGAAGCCCTCAGGGAGTGCAGTGCACTGCGTTGCTATGCAAGGTGCTCCAAGGGGTATTGAGCTGTAGCAGTGTAAGGGGCAGCAAGCAGCCCCACTAGTTGGTAAGGTCTGGCTGACTCTGATTCTCTCCAGCTTGCCCTGCCACTGCCACTACACAGCCACATTGAGGGGCTAAGGCTTCTTAGCCCCTGCCTTTTGCTAGCTGGAGCACCAGAGCTCACGCAGAGAAACAGGAAAATTGACAGCAGCAGCAGGGGGAGGCTGGCTTTGAGTGTTCCCTTAGACAAGCCATACTAGACTAAGGAAGAGGCAGCAGAAGTGGCAATTGCAGCAAGGAGGCAACAAGGTAAGTCTTGCTGCACGGTTTATTTATTTATCCATTTGTTAGGGGCACAAATCATCCCGAAGGTTGAGACCAGGGCTGCGGAAACACCCTAACTAGGTTCAAGTGCAGCTTGCGGCCTGAGTGATCTCTCTCCCCTCACATGCATCATCGCACCAACGTGATTTCCATTGCAAAATATCAAGCAGTGCTGCTCCACCACCTGCCTGATTGACTGGATGATGCCCATGCTAATTAAAACACTGCGGGATGTGCCTGCACACTCGACGGCGCAAATAAGGCTCTCAAGCCAGACACGCAAGACATGACAGCAGCCCTCAGCCTTTGGCGTCACCTGGAAGCTCTCTCACAGGATATTTGAGTCTCATAAGTACACTGCTACGTCAAGAAGAGAATGGAGAAAAGCAGCGCTGAGATTCATAGTAAGACAGCACAGCCTACAGCAATGGAAACTGTAGAAGATGGGTCGAGGCAACAAAAGGCTCACGGTCAATGATTGCCTGAGCCTGAAACTTGCTGCACTGCAGCGAGAGGACCGCTCCAGGCTGAAGAGGGGAAAGTAGGTCCTGAAAATTCTAAGGACACATAGGTCCAAGCTCATGGCTTGGTTGCGACCAAAAATACCATATATAAGTATTTCATGAGGATAAGGGTAGACATGGGGGCAACCACAATACAATTAGAGCCAGAAGTACTGAGGCAACATGAAGAGCTACACCACATTTCTGGTAGTTTACCCAGTCCCAGTCTTGAAGAATAAATAATTGCAGAAATTATGGAGTTGGCAGAGACGGCAGTGGGAAATAGCAAATGCACACCAAACATTCACAACTCAAGCATACCCACGGGACACATAGAGGTCATTCAGATCTCATCAATTATGAATGCCTGGGTAAGCCTAAAGGCTATTACACAAGATCAGGCTAGGACCATACAAGGATGTGGACCAGATATGCCTATATACATCCAACTCTCAGATAGATGGCTGAGATGGGGCTAACTCTGCAAATCAGCAGAAAAGGCAGGAAGTCTTAGTAGAAGTCGCCAGGCCCTCCACACTGCATCATTCAGCCACCCAGCAGCATGACAATTCATATGGGCCACAAATTGAGAAGCCCAGTCAGAACTGCTCTACCCCACTGGTGAAACCCAGGATGGTGCAATGGACTCTGCCTAGCCCCCACATTTCTCAACACCAAAGCTTTGCATCTATTTTTATCAGTACTTCGCTACCAGTACTGAGGCAGAGCCTAGGGTGTACCCCCGAGTTCCATGTCAACTAGCAATGATCTCTCCACCACTAATATAAATACTATCAACTCCTCCCTACTAGCTCCTCCCTACTAGCTGCAGTCAAGGTGTGGAAATGTGGATTTTCCTGGTCAGTTATGTCCCCTATCTTGGACCCCAACGGTTCTATGTGCATGTCACAAGTACATGTATGTTCCCTCCAGTTCCAGTTATGAAGACGCAAATACATGTGCGTCCACCGTCAACATGTCCTCTGTCAGATCCGCCATGAATAGGCCGGATATTCTATCCCTAAATATAAAAGGCCACCGGCTTTATATGGTTCACTTATGCCATTTTACAGTCCAGGCAAGTAGGCCCTGATTCTGTCATCAAAACTCCTCTTGCTTTCTGCCTCTGAAAGCTCCAGTCTGAGCCTGCATCTGTGACCATGAACTTTGTCTCATTCTCTGCGCGGCTCACGAAGCCTGACATCAGCCTATTCTCTGCCAAGAACTGTATTTCACCTTCGAATTATCTGCTTCCCCCTCAGCCGATGCATTCCTGCCTAGTAGTTTAAGTAAACATTCTTCCAGTTACCAAGCAAAAGGCCCGGCTTCTCTGTCCTCATGCAAGTAATTCATAGCCCTGTTACCATGGAATAATTCCTACCCCCTCGCATTCAGTGTAGACACTTAGACGCTTGTACACGCACGCACAGTCAGTATAGAATAGATTCTGTCCGAGAGTCCTTCTTTTGTGGATAACATAGTTCTTTAAACATAGGATGTTAGATATGATTTGGGATTAGGTTGACTTGACCCCCCAGACTTTTCGTCTCCACATGTAGAGCTAATGTCAAGCCCCCTTCACCCCCTAGTTACACGTCAATTACACGTCATGCTGCCGCGCGCGCATCTATGCCAAGTATTATCTTATAGATCCACCTATGTATGACATCATAACCAATCATGTTCCTTTTTTATTCCTTATTACACCCATTTTTTGGTTACGCAGGTGAAACGTCATTTTCCTTATCAATTGTTACGCCTACTGCATTCGCTTCATTGTAATGTATGTATTATAAAAGTTACTTCTTGTCAATAAAGTATGTACTTCACTTCCTGAACCCCCGTGGTGATGGAACTTGGAGCATCCGATTATAATCGATCACTGGAATAAAGCCCATTCCGAAACTCTAATATCACGGATTCTGCCTCTCATTTTACTGAGCTATTTTATTATGATTCCGTATCAAATTCAGTCCCGGTAAAGGAATTTTATTTACCACATGATGGCGCCCGAACAGGGACACTTTCTCATCTCACGCGCCGGCGGTGAGTTGCAGGCCCGGTCTCCTGCCACAGCTGGACGGACAATTACGCGTACCAGCAGGATTTCCTGTATCTCCCTCCGGTCAAGCGGGGGCGACTGAGACTGCGATCAACACCCAGACGAGGCGGTGAGAAGTGCGAAGTATCCCGACCAGAGCCTAGCTGAGAGAGCGAGATCCGAGGTATACAGAGACCCACCAGTTCGAAGTCAAGCCCAGTTTCCGACGAGTCGAGTCGAGTCCAGTCCGGTTCAAGTTCAAGTTACTGAGGCCTTCCGTTTCCGAAGCTACCCGGTGAGTACCATTACTGGGGAGGCATTTCTGACGTGCACATAGGTTGTGCCGGTCAAGACGGGTTTGGGTACACAAATCCGGTCTGCACTGTTTTAGCAGTGTATCTGTACTGTTTAGCAGTATATCAAGTATTCCGAAGTATCTAGTTATTGTCAAGAATTATGCTTGGTGATCAGTTATGCAGACGATCATCATTGTTGTTTATGTTAAAGGTTAAAAATGCTTAATGTTCAATGTTTAATGTGTTAAACGTCCTGCATATTGTGGTATGAATGGTTGTTCATTAGTGTGCTTTTGTATTAAGTGTGTTCAAGATTAAGTATCAGATCAGTTGTCAATATGCCGCTCTTCTCGAAATTAAGACAGATCACTACTAGAAAAGGGGTACTTGAAGAAGCCGTCCCTATTCCTCCTAGGGATACTCCAGGGCACTTCATGTATCACAAACATGGCTTAGACGCTATATTATTTCTTGATTTATGGGTAGACTACACCAAGGGATTACCAGAAAGTCAGAGGTGGCCCGCAGCGGGGACCTGGGATGCAGAGTGCATCATGAAAGTCGAGGAAGAGTTATGGAAAAGGAAAGTCAGACAGTCACAGAAAGACGCCGTTGAGTTATGGCGTAAAGAATCTCATAGACGTACGGAAAAAGCACGTAGACAGGAAGAGAAGAGTAAAGAAAGTTCAAATGAAGTTCGAGACAATCTATTAATTGAGGAAGGTATCCGAGTGAAATCAGAACAAGTAGATAGACAAAGAAATGCCCTCATGAATGGTATGTATCCCCTTCTAGCCGAAGGATTACCTAAGGCTACCCCAGAGATACCAGAGATACCGAAAGACTTGCCACCCCCATTATTCCCAATTAAGGTACATCCTAAGGGGCATCCTAGAACCGCAGAAGATGTTTTTCTTTCCTCATATTTAGATGACGCAGCTCCCGAGTATGCTAATTCCGCCCCACATAGACCGCATACCAGGGAGGTCCAACGCCAAGATCCAGCACCCGTATCCCTACAGCAACAAATCGAGTCACAAGTTCCGGCAAGCACATCTGTTTCTGCATCTGTTCCTACAGGTACTTCTATAGCTGTGTCCACACCTATAGTTGCTGTGTCACGTTCGACGAATCCTTTCACACCCGACGCCCCAGATGGGGCCACGGGAGGTGCTACCAATGATTTTTCTACGCCACCTAGAATAAATAAACTTATTTTTCAAGAGTCAGCGCATTCACGTACACCCAAATTCGTAAGTGATCGTACGCTTAAGGAACTTCTTATAGATTGTAGATATGACCCGGTGCTCGGTAAAGAGGACGAAATGATCCTGGCATCATTACGTATCAGACGAGCCGCAGGGTATTTAGCGAAGCTACCAGGAATGACTGCGCATCTAGATAAAATATATCATTTTGTCCAAACAGGGCGAGATCCAGAATGTATTAACAGAGCTATGGAATACCAGAAAGTAGAGATACAGGGGGAACTGTTACGTTTCCTCATAAACTGTGTGATCAGAAATCAAGACCGACCGGGGGTAGACCCGGATGCAATGAAAATTCTTACAAGATGGAGCCAGAATATATCAGAAGGGAGACACGATAAGCAAAATTGTATAATAGCCATGTGCCGAAAGATCCGTAAAGAAATAGAACGCCTACACGAAGAGAGATTAGAGACAGACGAGTTCGAACAAAGCGAGGAAGAAGGGTCAGGACCGCCCGCGGAACAGCCAGACACCATAGCCTATGTAGGTAGAGGAAGATCTTGTAATAGGGATCAGACTAGATGTCATACTGATTCAATACGTCCAATATGTCCAGATAATAACAGGAATTTCCAGATACCTATAATTAATATAAGGTCTAACGAGCATTCGTTCCAAAACGCCGACAAACTACTCCGAGAACGAAGGGGTTATCATTTTCTCGACTCTATGGATGAACAAGATTTAGCCAGGGCAGCTGTCCACTGGGTGGACAGTCCCGGAAAATATAGTGATGCTACAGTAGTACGCACATTTTTGAATCTCACCCCAGATGAACAGAGGTTAGCTGGGATTTATATGATTCAACAACTCATTATACTATATCAGAGTCAGCATTCGGACCCTGGTCCCTTACCTGACATATTGACTGAATTGCTTATGAATAAATGGAGAGGTCCAGGTACCAAATTAATTAAAGAAATTCTAGTATCAAGAAAGCAGTATATTCTTTTTGTATGCTCAGAGCATGTCTCATTGCCCGGCAAGGAAAGAACCACGTATCACATGGATAGACAGAATCCCTTACGAGAAGTACACCCAATAAAAGGCGAGGACAACGAGTTTAGGCGCGTATTTGTATATACGCCCATATCAAAAATAGAACTGTTACAAATGAAGAAAGTGGTACCCAGTCATGACAAAGATCCAGCGGGTTTTCACCGAGAAATTAAAGACATGTTACTCATGGGAGAGTATACCTATCCCGACATTATGACAATATTAAAGGTATTGATGCCTGCTGGCATTTATGAGAAACTCAAGGAAAAAGAGTGGGAGGTAGGAGACCAAAAGATAGAATGGTCAGTGTTAGAAGCGGAAGAAAAGGCCCGAACTGCAGGAGCAGGACTTGGGGATAAAACTAAAGCACTACCAGGTCTACTAGTACAGGTACTGCCACGTTTATTAACTACGAAAAAGGAAGATTGGGGTACTATTTCAGCCTGTAAACAGAAGCAAGATGAAGACACTAGTGATTACTATGCCCGATTCGAGAAATGTTTTGGTATAAATAGTGGCATAAAAGCAAGTAGCGAATCATACCCACATCTGTTTGTAACAAAATTAGTAGAAAATGCCCTGCCCCCAGTAAAGAATAGAGTATTAAAATTCGAGAGTACCTGGCAAGGTAACACCCCATCACAAATGTTACAAATGTTACAGTATCATCACAATAGAATTAGAGAGGAACAAGAACATGAACACAGACGCATGAAAGACACAAAAATGAAAATGCTAGTTTCCCAGACAGTTCCAGCTGAAGGACATAAAAAGGGTATGACACATTCCGATTCAGCAGGACCTGTAAAAGGGACATGCAATTATTGTAAAAAGCCAGGTCATTACGTACACGATTGTCCAGTTTTAAAACATAAACATAATATCGCCATAGGTAAAACACAAGAAAGATCACGGCCACTAAGACAAGATCAGAATGAACAAGGAGCTATGCAGCATGCCCAGGCCATGCCAGCCGCACAGCAGCCAATACAGTTTGTGCCAGCTGCACCACCGTTGCCTGCTGCTGCCACACAGACCACAACACGACAAATGTATCAGACTGCACAGTATGAATATCCTGAGTATCAACGTTACGCATGAACTAGCCTAGAGAGGGAAGTTGACTTACCCCTTATCGAGATTCCTGTAGATCAAGAAGGACCTTATGTACATAGTGAATTATTAGGTCAGGATAGAAAATTTTTACTCGATACAGGGGCAAGTCGAACAACTATAAAACGTAGGGAAGTTCCAGGGGCACCCCTCTCAGGCTCTCAGAATATTTCCCTTGGTTTTTCAGGAAAACCTATTGTTAATGAAGTATCACAGCCTCTTCCACTTACGATAGGACCTCTGACCCGAACTACAGATTTATTGCTTACTAAATCATGCCCAGAAAACTTGCTAGGAATTAAAACGTTGAAAGCCCTAGGAGCCATAATATGTTGTTCTCCGGAAGGAGTAAGGTTGTTTTTACGTGATTTTAAAGGTCACTATGTATCTAGAGACATGGATCCCCGACTGCAGACTTTACCTACACATCTATGGGCACAAGGCCCTACTGATGTTGGTTGCATGAATATTACACCATATCGAGTCACACTAAAGGCAGGAGTGGTGCTACCACGAATGCGACAATACAAGTTACCACCAGATGCTGTAGTGGCTTTACTACAAATCATTGACGAGCTAATTGCCCAAGGAGTAGTTGTAGAAACAGACTCCAATGTATGTAATTCACCGATAATTCCAGTTCTTAAACGAACAGATCCTACAGCCCCGCCAGTATATCGATTGGTTATTGACCTACGCGAGCTAAACAAATGCATTGTGCCACAATTTCCTGTGGTCCCAGATATCTCGTCATTATTGACAGCTATTGATTCCGAAGCAACATTCTTTACTGTAATTGATCTCAAGAATGCCTTTTTCAGCGTCCCAATAGATCCGGAAAGCCAATATTTGTTCGGATTTAGTTTAAATGGGCGCAGCTTTAAATTCTCACGCGCACCTCAAGGATTTACAGAAAGCCCCAGCATCTATAGCCAAGCACTAAAACGAGAACTTGACAGTATCCACATGCCAGTTAACACTGCCTTGCTTCAATACGTCGATGATCTGCTGATCACCGCGAGAAGCGAACCGGAATGTGAAAAAGCATCACTGACAGTTTTACAATTTCTAGCCGAAAAGGGGCACAAGGTGTCCCCTTCTAAGCTGCAATTCTGTGTCCAGCGAGTTGTTTATCTTGGACACTCGCTGTCCAAGGAGGGAAGGCAGCTTACACCCGACCGCATTCAGTTAATAGCTAACATGCCAATACCCAAGACACAAAAGGAAGTACGAGCTTTCATAGGCCTCACGTCATATTGCAGACAGTGGATCCCTCAGTACGCATTTCTAGCAAAACCACTCATTCAGTTAACCACACAGGAGGCAGCCACACCGACTGTTCTCCCTTGGACTCAGGAACACACACAAGCTTTTGAAAGCCTAAAGAAAGCTTTATGTCAAGCACCCGTTTTAGCAACACCATGTTACAGAAAACAGTTTACACTCTTTGTTACAGAACGCGAAGGTACTGCCTTGTCAGTACTCACACAGGAACAAGCAGGAGCACACAAACCATGTGCTTATTTTTCTAGTACATTAGATCCCGTAGCTCAGGCTTTGCCTGCGTGCCTGAAATCAGTAGCAGCGACAGCTTTAGCAATCAGACAAAGCGATGCCATAGTGTTAGGACATCCATTGACAGTTCAAGTACCACATGCAGTAGAGGTTCTTGTGAATAGAACGCAAACACAACACTTGACTATAGCACGACTTACAGGGTATGAACTTACTTTGTTTCAGCCACATATAGAAATCAGACGCTGTAACACATTGAATCCTGCCACACTTTTACCTGTAATCGGAACAGACCCACTAGCTCATGACTGTATTGAAGTTATTACAATAACAACAAAACCCAGACAAGACTTAACCGATGTCCCATTGTCAGATCCAGACCTGACATTGTATGTAGATGGTTCATGCATGAGAACAAGTACAGGAGAGTTAGTGGCTGCTTACGCAGTCACCACAGATACTGAAGTCATTGAAACTAATCGTATAAATACCTTGTCAGCTCAAGCCGCAGAACTCATCGCTCTGACACAAGCCTGTATTCAAGCCACGAATAAAAAAGTCAACATATACACTGATTCACGTTATGCATTCGGAGTTGTACACGACTTCGGCGTGTTGTGGCGAGAGAGAGGTTATTTAACTTCCCACGGTGCCCACATTCAGCACGGACACCTCATTCATGCCTTATTAGATGCAATACATCTACCCACTGCAATATCAATTATGAAATGTAAGGCTCATACGAAGGTTACTGATATCATTTCCCAAGGCAATGATCTAGCCGACAGAACAGCTAAACAGACTGCTCAAACTCAAACCCCCGACATGACAAAGACAATAGTCCCGACACCGACACATTGTATGACAGTTAAAGATCCTACTCTTGACGTAATTGACATACAGACACATGCTACACCAGACGAAATAAAGAAATGGACTGAATTAGGAGGGATCCAAACGGACCAAGGATGGATGATGAAGGAAAAGTCTGTATGGTTCCTTCCTGATTCAATGGTCCAAGTTATAATTAACACTATACATAGTCCAGCACATCTAGGAGAAAAAGCTATGCTAGACAGCATTCAACACATTTGGTTCAATAAACATTTACGAGCAGCAGCCAAACAAAAGGTCCGTACCTGTATGATCTGTTGTCAGTTCAACCCAGGAAAAAGCGTTCCCGTAGAACAGGGTGGATTCCATACTCCTAATCATCCTTTTGAAGTACTCCAGATGGATTATATCCAGATGGAACGATGTCGAGGATTCAAATATGTTCTCGTAGTTGTCTGCGCTCTGTCCCGTTGGACAGAGGCATACCCGGTTTCAGATTACACTGCCCCGACTACTGCCAAACAGTTGGTTCGAGAATTCTTCCCACGATACGGTTTACCACGTGCTGTTCACTCAGATAACGGCCAGCCGTTCTCATCCGAATTAATGAAACACGTTTCACTTCTGTTAGGATATCAGTGGAAATTCCACTGTGTCCGACACCCCGAGGCAGCAGGTCTCGTAGAAAGACATAACCAGATACTGAAAATCAGAATGTCCAAAATATGCAGAGAGAAAGGTGTCGACTGGGTAGTAGCGTTACCCGTTGCACTCTTTTACATGAGAATGGTAGCACACTCTCGAACAGGGCTATCCCCGTATGAGGTGATCTTCGGCAGACCACCGAATATGTGGGGGACGCCTATACCACGCAAAATAACTGATATTGACTGTAATATGCTGACAGATTACTTGGCTTCCTTGATGTCTGCACTACAATCTTGTCGTTCACAGGTAGCTGCAGCCTTTCCCGACAACACTGAGGTGAAACCCCATGACGTTGTTCCGGGTGATCTTGTCGTTGTGAGGAATTTCGACCGAAAGACTCAGCTGGAGCCCAGGTGGAAAGCACCCAAGTTGGTCCTGTTGACCACAAGGACAGCCGTGAAGATCGAGGGCCGCAAGGGCTGGATTCATTCAAGTCATATCAAGAAATTTCATGGACTATCCTCGGATATAGACATTGTGCCCTGCACTCCCTCACAGACTGATTCAAAACTTCCCTTTGTTGAACCGAATGACTCTGAGAACTACAAACTAAAGCTTAGGCCCATCAAGTCGAGCAATTTGATTGTTTAAGTCCTCTCCAAGGTGAAGCGGTCGAATTGTCTCTGACATGTATCCCTTGGACCTGAGTAGAGAAAATACCCGGAAAATGTTGAAACGACAGACGTATTGTAAATCACTGCGTAGCCACTGTATAGGGACATTATTAATTTTGTTTTTATTGAGTCTTTTAATAATTATTACAAGTATGTTGTTGCACATATATTACCCTATTTCTAGACATGTTTATAATGTTGCTGCTGAACATTCTTTTAGTGACTTACCTCCGCATGAATTGTCTTATAGACTTGCGCTGCGCAATAACACTTTCATTAGTATGTTACATCATTCCCATCAGACTAGTAATGCCACCAATTGTTGGGTGTGTGGCCGACTCCCTCCCTATCAGCATTATGAAGGAGTCCTGCCTTTCTTTCCACATCCATTCACACATAATGGCTCCTGTGGAGCATGGTTTAGTTTAATCAATTCCATAGACTCAGACACCGCAGTTTACCAAGATCATTGGATATGGGGAAACCTGAACCTAGTTTTACTCAAGGTCTGCTACCCTGACAAGGAGGGTCGCCTCAAAAGAACAGGAACTGATCTAGAAAATGAAGTATATGGATTAGGTAATTTTACACCTAATCTCATGATTCTAAATGTCGTATCCGAAATTGAACTAGTCTTACCCACCATGTCAGTATTCCCAGCGAAGGGTGAATTGTGTGTAAGAAAGGTTGGTTCCATACATATGGGCCATAGTAAATGCACTACTATAGTAGAATTCAGTGATCAAGGAAAATCTTCATTTAAAGCTTCTCGCCACTCCTACTTTATATGTGGTCAGACGGCATATATGCGTCTACCTCTAGATTGGGATGGTACCTGCTACATTGCATTCCTTTTGCCACCTGTTTTCCTAGCTCCTCCTGATTATTACAGAAATATTCATTTAGTACACAACAGAGAGCGGAGAGATCTCCCCATTGTCGATTACACTGAGACGGCATGGGACAAGTATGTAGATTTTAATAAAGGCATCTTTCCCTATATAGGTACTGTTACTAATAGTAAGCTGATACGTAGATTAACTAGAACCCTTGAAGCAGTAGTGAATGAGACTATTTCCGCCTTAGGCAATTTAACGGAAGAGCAGTCTGCTATGCGGATTGTTGTGCTTCAAAATCGTCTTGTCCTTGACGTCATCCTGGCTGATAGGGGCGGAGCTTGTAGGGTCATCGGATCAAGCTGCTGCGTATTCATACCAGAAAATTCGCCATCTGTATATAAAGCCATCACTCGCCTTCATAAGATTGTAAACCAGATACACCAGAACCCAGGCACTTGGACTTGGTCCAGTTGGTTTTGGAGTGTGATATCAGCTTGGGGATGGAGAGTTTTATCCTTCCTAGGTATTGGCCTTCTCATACTATTCAGTTGCTGTCTATGTCTACAATGTGGACCAGCGATTTGTGGTCTGTGTGCCACATCGTGTATTCCACCACCAAGATTTCATTCAAGATCACGGAAGAAGAAAGAAGAACAAATGATGCTACATGAACAGATCAATGGATTGATGAAGATTGATATCTCTTGAAGGGCAAGTAGGGGACAAGGAGGGAATGTGGAAATGTGGATTTTCCTGGTCAGTTATGTCCCCTATCTTGGACCCCAACGGTTCTATGTGCATGTCACAAGTACATGTATGTTCCCTCCAGTTCCAGTTATGAAGACGCAAATACATGTGCGTCCACCGTCAACATGTCCTCTGTCAGATCCGCCATGAATAGGCCGGATATTCTATCCCTAAATATAAAAGGCCACCGGCTTTATATGGTTCACTTATGCCATTTTACAGTCCAGGCAAGTAGGCCCTGATTCTGTCATCAAAACTCCTCTTGCTTTCTGCCTCTGAAAGCTCCAGTCTGAGCCTGCATCTGTGACCATGAACTTTGTCTCATTCTCTGCGCGGCTCACGAAGCCTGACATCAGCCTATTCTCTGCCAAGAACTGTATTTCACCTTCGAATTATCTGCTTCCCCCTCAGCCGATGCATTCCTGCCTAGTAGTTTAAGTAAACATTCTTCCAGTTACCAAGCAAAAGGCCCGGCTTCTCTGTCCTCATGCAAGTAATTCATAGCCCTGTTACCATGGAATAATTCCTACCCCCTCGCATTCAGTGTAGACACTTAGACGCTTGTACACGCACGCACAGTCAGTATAGAATAGATTCTGTCCGAGAGTCCTTCTTTTGTGGATAACATAGTTCTTTAAACATAGGATGTTAGATATGATTTGGGATTAGGTTGACTTGACCCCCCAGACTTTTCGTCTCCACATGTAGAGCTAATGTCAAGCCCCCTTCACCCCCTAGTTACACGTCAATTACACGTCATGCTGCCGCGCGCGCATCTATGCCAAGTATTATCTTATAGATCCACCTATGTATGACATCATAACCAATCATGTTCCTTTTTTATTCCTTATTACACCCATTTTTTGGTTACGCAGGTGAAACGTCATTTTCCTTATCAATTGTTACGCCTACTGCATTCGCTTCATTGTAATGTATGTATTATAAAAGTTACTTCTTGTCAATAAAGTATGTACTTCACTTCCTGAACCCCCGTGGTGATGGAACTTGGAGCATCCGATTATAATCGATCACTGGAATAAAGCCCATTCCGAAACTCTAATATCACGGATTCTGCCTCTCATTTTACTGAGCTATTTTATTATGATTCCGTATCAAATTCAGTCCCGGTAAAGGAATTTTATTTACCACAAAGGTACTAATTGGCAGTCCCACAAGCTAAAAATCCAAGTGGAGCTATTGCAAATGCTCGCCCATAGTGTGTTGAAGCTCGACAAGATGTTGGAAATGCTCAATCAGAAGTTAGATCTTTGGGTAAATGAGCACAAGGGCAAAAAAGTACTTAGATGGGCATCATGCTAGGTGGGAAAACCCTCACCGACTAAAGCTCGGGAGAACGGAGGATGAGAGAACTTCTGCTAATATTGAGAGACCCTGATGCAAATTGGTCCATCTCAGTTACGGACCGACAACTGGATACACAAACTAAGGGTCCACAACCACTGGAAGGCTAGGTGACTGAAGGGAGAAGACGTTCCCACCTACTCAAGAACTGAGGGAAGTGAGTGGCTACAACAAGAGGTGCAGGCACAGAATAATTAATCACGTAAGAAAGACCACGCCAGAATTCCTAAACTCCCAAGTATCTCTAGCATGACAACAAAAGAAAAAAATATGCATATCTTTGAAAAACAGCAAAAGAAAGAATAGACTCATTTACAATGGACAAAAAGCATCTTCTACCCAACTATAAGTGGCAAATACCTCAGTGAATGGGAGACGGAAGGATAACGAAAGCAGTGTGGAGGGCCTGGCGACTTACCCTATCTTCCAACCAAAAACAGAATCAATAAAACCACAAAACAGCCTTTTCAAGACAAACAAACCATACAAATTCCTGAAAGTATTCCCATACTGCCAAGCACTGGACTGACCGTTCCCAGATGCACAAAAAAATAAGGAAAACTACATTCAGACTATGTACCATATGGGGTAAAACGCTCAACCAAAAACCTACTCACAGGTTGTGGACCACAACACTAGAGCCAGCCCCTTGGCGGATCCAAGGGGCCCATTACGATGGCATAACGATCGCCACCGCCGAGCCTGCGGTGGCTACCGTTACGCAAACATAACGTGAAATATCCCCGGTAATATTATGATGGCGAAGGTATCGCGGCGGATGCCAAGTCCGTCCGTCGCCTTTCCGCCGGTCGGTAATCGTTCCGATTGCCGGCCAGGTGGTGCTGGGCCAGAAATATGGTAACGGTGCCTAGCAGGCACCGCCAGACATATTACGATGTGGGTGGTATACAGGCCCTTCCATGGCAGGGAAATGCCAAGCATGAGAGTTTGACATCGAGGCGGGTGCTGCTGTAATCAGCACCGCCGTAATGTTAAACTGCGGAATGAGACTGCCAGGGTGGCAGTCGCATCCTAATTTGTGGTGCGGGACTGCCGCATGTCTGTCGGCCTGTCCCAAAACTGCGAGGATGGCGGGTGGACTCAGGTCCGCCAGCCATCCTAATAGGCCTCTAAGTTCCCTCTATACTGAAACCCTCCACAAACAAGAGATAGCACGGGTAAATATAATGAAAAACGAATAAGTTGTTGGACCATCAAACTGACAAACAATGGGGCAATCCAACAATTGTGGTGGAGCTGCATCAGGGACCTAGACCTTCCTATATGGAACCCCACGATGAGCAACATGAAACTCTTGTGCAAAAGATCAACAAATTGCAATGATCGGGAGGTAGTATCAGAACACCAAAATGACATGCAATGGACTAACATAACCAGGATGATAGAGACACAACAGATCAAACAGGATCCCAGATCATACCATCTGCAGGCCAACACCAAAAGAAGAAAAAGATGGCCACCAGTCACGTCCACACTTTAATGCCAATAAAGGCAAAGACAAACATCTGCATGTACCTGAATCAGCAGCTTTGATTCTCACCCTGGACTTCAAGACAAGAGGGCCTTGGGACGATTATTTAGGACTAACATTTTACAACTCTTAAATAACATACCTTTGCTTTCCTACCTTACATTTGCGCACCTAACACAGGCAGAGTTGTCCAACATTGCAGACGCTAAAAATATCATGGCAGAAACCAAGCAATTTAAGAAGTGGTGCATTCTTATCAATAAGCCAGCGATGTAAAAATATACCCACATCCTGTCAAAGAGGCAACACGCCTCGGTGCAGTATAAGGCGGCGAGTAGCATACTGCGAGGAACAAAACAAATAGCACCTTAATCTTAGAAAAAAAAGAGCATAGTACAACTGACAACTGGCATAGGGGACAGCTTTCCCTCTGGTGCACCAAGAGCATACCCAACTATCCGCTTCATCGATGAGTGCGATTGAGCATGGCTACCCGTGGCCCTGGTAAGAAAGGGGCTGCCAAATTCCTAGTACTAAGGGAAAACATGAAAAGGCACTCAGAGCCACAATTAAGATAATAAGCGGGAATGTGGCAGGCTTAAACGCTTTAATGGGCAACAACGTTCCATGAAATATCTGTATGCTGTTGACAACCTATGCCTGCAAGAAACGTGGTCGACTGAGCAATCCACCCAGTAGCTCAAACAAAAAATCTGTTTGGGAGACCAATGGGTGACCTGTCCATCTATGTGAAACTTGATTTGCAGATAAAAGTGAAGACATTGAAAAATTCCACCTGCTATGTGCAGTCCCTGGAAATCAAGGGCTGGTAATGGATTAAATAGCAACTCCCAGCATGGTGGTAAATCTGTACATCAATTTACGCAGGGATGTGAAAACTGAGATCACCAGGAATATCACCAATTTGAGGAATTCTCTCCTACCTATGATCACCCAGGACATGAGTGCATACTTCCAGGTGACTTTAACACACGAAACATGTGTCAACCAGGGTAATACTGCAGGGATCCATCCTACAACATATTAGAAGCTTGCATTAGTGAACTTAAGCTCGGTTTAGCCAACCAATAAGGCATCGCAGAGGATAAACCAAAGCCCACTTAAAAAAATATATCCACATTGGACTACATCTTCTTAAGGAAGAACATGCTAAGCAGATGTGAGAGGTATCAAGTCCACCATAGAACTAAAAGTGACCACCATCCATTATCTATTGTGGTCAACGTGAGTTCAATGATGCACAGAAGACACACTCCGGTTGACCAACTACTAACAACAAATGTTGGCCCACTTTTAAAATGAGTTAAATGAGGCTCGGTTTGCAAAGCCAGTTATTCACGAGGGAAATCAGCCTTCATTCCCCCAGCTGGGAACATAAATAGGACCTTGTTGAGAAACATTGGGGGACAATAGTAACAATGCTACATGCAGCCCTAACAACTTGTAAGCATAATATTCAACTTTGTATGCCCTTAAGAGGAAGACCCTCCCCTCATTTCGTGAACAAAGAGTTCAAGGAAAGTAAAAGGATGTGCCTTCTTGCAAAGCACCTTCAAAGAAAAGGAAAGGGCTCCAACATGGAAAACAAGCTAAAGGACGCAAGTAAAAAACCAAAAATTTTGTTTGGGTACTTAAGCAAAAATTTCTTGAGGAGGAATGGAAAATCATATACTCTCTGCTAGTCCCTAGCAAATCCAGGGAATTTTGAGGCTACAAAGAGGTCCAGGAAAAAAGGGGATGACACAGGGTTAAGAAATCATTCGACCTTTGTCCCCAGTACAGGACAATTACCCCCAGAGGTGGTTGTTTTTGAGCAAGCAGTACTGAGGGAAGTTGAACTGTTGGAAAATTCCGACAAGATATAATCGTTCTCTAACCTCTCTAAAATTGAGAGGGAAGCTCTTAATCAACTAAGAGATGACCCTACACTCACAATAAAACCTGCTGATAAGGGGGGAGCGATAGTGATTTTGGATAAGAATGTGTATAATTCTGAATGTCTCCGTCTTTTGGGTGACAGAAGAAACTATGCAATTTTGCTGGAGGATCCGACAGACGAACTTCGTATTGTGATAAACACATATGTAGAAGAGGCAGTTGTTAATGACTGGATTAGACAAAAAGAAGCGGCTTTCCTTTGTAATTTACATCCCACAGTGCCTTATTTCTACATTTTGCCTAAAGTGCATAAACCAACACGGCCTCCCCCGGGACGGCCGATAGTATCAGGCACTAACTCAATACTTGAACCTCTTTCCAAGTTTTGTGATGTTTTTTTACGCCCCCTTGTTCAAAAAATGCCAGCCTACTTGAAAGACACTAGAGAGGTGTTAAATTTGATTAAAGAACTTGAATTCGATCCAGATAGAAACTTGATGATGGGACTGGATATTGAATCGTTGTACACAAACATTCCTCAGCAAGAAACATTAAGGGTTATTGAGAACATACTCTTTGCTGAGGTATGGAATTACAACACACCTCGGGCGTTCATCTTGAGTCTTCTGGAATTGGCCCTAACAAAGAACTTCTTTAAGTTTGAAGATTGTTTTTACCTACAGACCCATGGAACTTCCATGGGGAGTTCCTGTGCCCCCAGTCTGGCGTGCCTTTATGTCTCTAATTTCGAAAACGAAATAGTGTTTACATCAGCCAACCCCTTCTCAGAACATATTAGGGTGTGGCGCAGGTACAACGATGATGTGCTTATCATTTGGAGAGGCAGTAGAGACACGGCAAACGCCTTTATGGATTGGTTAAACCAGAGAAACCCATTTTTGTTTTTCACCAGCACATTAACCAACGAGGCACTACCTTTTCTTGACCTGTGGATAAGAGCAGAAAATGGAGGACTAGTGAGTAGTGTTTTTCACAAACCGACGGACAGGAACAACCTGTTATCCTTTAAAAGCTTTCATCCCCGATCACTGAAAGAAAACTTGCCGTATGGTCAGTTCCTGCGTCTTCGCAGGAACTGTACCAATATTGGGGATTACAAAAAAGAGGCAAGTATCCTGAGTGAAAAACTGAAATCGAGAGACTACCCTGAGCCAGTGATTTCCAAGGCACAAAAAAGAGCGAGAAACTGCAACAGAGATTCCCTCCTACTAACACAGAATAAGGAAAAGGTTGAGAGCAGTATTTGCGTTACAACATTTAGCACAGCATCCAACTATGTAAAAAAGATAGTACAAAAAAATTGGAGAATTCTGAATTCAAATGGGCTACAACAACCGTTCCCACTATTCTCCTTTAAGAAAAGTGCCAGCATAAAAGACACCATTGTAAATACACGCCCGCGAACAACAAGGTCTGGCGACAGGGGCTGCCATCAAGAACATTTTTTGCCTCCTGTAATGGGGCACTATGCTTGTGGCTCATGTAGGGCTTGCCCTCTGTCGCTGAATGGGAAAAAGGTGGAGATCGGTACAGAACACCCCTGGGAGCAAAGAAAACACACTACATGTAACACTGAGAACGTGATTTACATGATCCGGTGTCCTTGCAACCTATTGTACGTTGGAATGACTACGCGCCGAGTAAAGACGCGCATTCTGGAGCATCTCAGTACAATACGTTGCGGGAAAACAAATACGAAATTGACAGCACATTTCCACCAAAACCAACATAATGAGCATGACTTAAGGTGGACAGTATTGGATAAACCATTTATACCTCCCAATACAGTTGATATCGCCAGCTTTTTGTTTGTCAGAGAACAACGGTGGGTAAATAGACTGAAAAGTAGTTCTATGGGTTTGAATGATTCTATCCCATGGTTCCACCTTCATGGGTTAGGTAGAAAATGACACAGTTGGATGAACATAAGATGCGAACAGCGAATACCTCTTGGGATTCCAAGTATTAAGATCTACTTAATACTAGTTGTTTGGTTTTGTAGCAGAGAATAGTCATGGTAAATCAAACACAATGAGAGTTCTTTTGTCGTAATATGTTGCTTTGTAACATTCTTACTGTTGGAAAATGCATTTATTTTATGCACATTGATCACTGAATTTTAATAGTTAACAACGTGAGTTTTACCAAATCAATAAAGGTTAGACTATTACCTATATTGTTATCGTATAAGGAGTTGTGCCTTTTTGAACAAATATAAGCGAATCTGCATTTGGGTATTAAGATCTTTTGGGACTAGTCCACACAAATCAGGGTTTGGCTAGGATTGTTAAGATGGCCGCGGGAGTTACCGCATACGAACAGACTCTCATTCGAGAGCAGTCCGCTTTCCAGTTCGCCTAGCACCTGATCGGAATGACGCGCGTGAGGACAGCGCGTTCCGGTCGAGACAGTGAACATGCAGATATTTAAACGCGAGGCATATGTTCTTGTCCCCATCGACGGAGGACCGAGGTGAGGGCGATTAGTCCCGTGGGTCCTTGGAGTAGTAAGTAATACTAGCAGATGGAAAGAGTGTGACTATTGGTGATGAGATAGTACAAGAGAAGTTTAACTGATGGTGGTGTGATCCCTTCCATCTCGTTTCTCATTAGAGTGTGACTACAGGACCACGGTCCCTCGCCGGTCCCGGGTTTGGAGATTTTCTAAATAAACCCTTGTAAGTCCGGTGTTGTAAACTCTTACTCATCTTGTGGTAGTCGCACGTACCTTGGGGCGATAAGTGGGTTACAACATTGCTTTCTCACAGAGTTGTGTCCCAACTTCAGGCTTGGTGATATTATGTGTGTTTTTCTCGCATTAGGGGAAATTATGGATACTAATTCACTACGCACCTTGTGATTAGAGCTTTAGCGGTGGAGTGAGGTGTTTTGCTTATGGGAGACATGATACTCGGTGGCATTTTAACTTAGGAAGAAAGCTGTTATTTTTATGAAAGGTATATGACAGAAGTAGAACAACAATACATATGCTCTACTTTTTTTTCAGAAACTGTTCACTCTTGGAAACTGTTCAGGGTACAGTACATACCAAAAATACGACAAGCGGCTGCCTGTCGTCTGAAGGTAAAAAAATCCTCAAATAGGGGTTAGACTAAAAAACCTTAGGGACCAACACCCTGATGAATGCCAGTGCGACTCTTGTGAGCGTTTGAGTTGGCAGAAACATGTTGGTACAAGCAGCTGGGATTTAGGGGCCTTTACCTCCCGATAGAATCCCAACTTTTGATTTTTAAATTCTGCCAGGAGGTGACAGGAATAAAATTGCATACAGTCTCCTCCTAGGTAGTTTTAGTATATATGTCTGCACCCTTCTTGGTCCCTTCTTGAGGGAATACTTTTCCTTATTTTGTTTGTTGTCATTATTTGTATTTGTTATCACCTTTCATCTTTCTGTGACCTCACCACTACTTTCTTCATCTCTGAAAAAAACATTGCGCTCCGCCCTCTGTGTTGGTCTGCACGGGGGCGTTTGACGCGGCCCAATGATGAAGCATGACACTGCAAAGTGTGTGAGGGCAGTATTATAAAAACATAGCTTTTTCCTTTTCACAATCATTTTAGGTTCCGATAGTAAGGGACAACAATATGTGTCTTTCCCACTATCATGGTTCCTGTTATTAAAAAGTATAGGTAGTTCTTCTCTGTTGAGTGAGTTCTAAACGTTAGCTAGGGGAGTCAGAGAAGGCTAAAGCTCTCCCTTATATTTCTTCTTTGTGATAGTATAATTTTGAGGCTACGTCAACAGCCTGACAAGCATAACCACTGGCAAGGAGAACGCTGTCTCAGCTGAAAAATGGGTGGGTCATGTTACAAATCTTTATGTAGATCCGCTAAAACAAGGGCCACTATCAAGAACTCACTCGCTAATGCCCTAGAGGGCCTGGAGGAGAACCCAATTGTAGTCTCTGAAAAGGAGAAACTAAGCATCCAGAAAGATTGAGCACCAGGCACAAATGGTTCACCGGCGAGCATCTTTAAGGAAGACTAGGCATTTTGGGCACCCTACATGCATAACCTGTTCAACGAATGCCTTTTGGTATCTGCCATCCGAGCATTATAGAAAAGCTCCATTCTGCATCTAGTTCATAAAAATGGGGCCAGCACTATACCAGCTAATGATAGCTTAATAGCCCTACTAGATGTAGATGGTAAGGCCTTTGCGAAGGTGAGCTGGAGAACTAGATCAATTACAACAACATCATCCCCTGCTATCAGATTGGGTTTTGGCCAAACTCCTCAACTATGGATAATGTGATAGCTCTTTCCTATTTGGGGGCCAGGGACACTGAAATATCTATACCTTAGCTTTATGCCTGTTTCATCGATTACAGCATCACGTTCGATAGAATAGACGGAAAATCCTCTGGACCAAACTGGCAGAGTGGGTAATACCAAGGCACCTCCTGGAGGCTATCACAGCATTGTACACTGACAACTGGGTGGGGATTAAGATAACTCAAACCTATGCTATGGCAAACATATATACAAACAAAGGTATGAAGCAGGGATGCATCATTGCTCATACCTTGTTCAATCTATATACAGCGGACTTTGGTGCAGAGTTGCTGAAAGGAAACATCGTCCCACCAAGGTTAGCCCATACCAAACCACCTATTATCAAGTATGCGGAAGACCTGGTGTTATTGGATCAAACACGATTTGGAATGAAGAGGGTCCAGGGCATACTACACTCATATAACACGAAGAACTCCTTCATGCAAATGCTGATAAAATCAAAGACCTGGTTTTTGGCCAAAGAGCCAAGAACCAACAGCTAGAATGGCAGTTGGACCCCTTAAAGATAAGCACAACCTGTAAATACAATTATCTTGGCATATGGTTATCAGACACTGGCAAATCCTTCTTGAAAGCCAAGGCCTTGTTACGAAAAGCAGCCTAAACAACGTTTGCATTAACTAAATTATATCACAATCTACAAAGTCATTCGGCAGAGGGTATTCGAAGAGTAACGCAAGAGAAACTACTGCCCACCTTAAGTTATGGACACCTAACATTTCCTGGTGTGTTCACAGAATCATTCCTCTATTGAAAGCAAAAAGGATTCAATTAAACATTATCTCCAAGTGGCCAAAGCAGATCCAGACTCAGTGGGAGGTGGTTTGGATGTGATATTCCAGAAAAAAAAGTGCAGCTGGTCAAGTTACCTTGAAAGTGCAAGAGACACACTGAATTTGGCATCAGAGTATCTAATCGACCCCCCCCCCCCCTGTAACAGCGCAGCACCTAAAGAGTACCCTAAAAGAGCAGGACAACCTCTTATCAAGGGAACAGTACATTAATGAAATCAGACACATCCTGGGAGCAATGGGGCTCGATACATCACAGGAAACCTCTACATGCCAGCCACATCCAAAAGCAGCCCTGGGTAGACAAGCTCTAAAGAACCTTCTGCTGACTAGGCTCCTATCACTGCCTGTATGGGAATGCAGGTCCCATTGGAAGAACAGTCCCCCAGGTCATGGGCATTGCAGGCTGTGCCTATACCCTTTGGAATCTGGTGCACATTGTAGGCTGTTGCCTAGGACTACTCCTTCAGAGGCGAGTTTATCTAAGGCCAATTTTCTTGCAACATTGTATAAGAACATGCAAAGTGGCATTGATATACATTTAAGCATCTGATGTCCAATGAAACTAGCATGGATTGGCAAGTTCTTTGCTACAGCTGGGAGACTGTTGCAAGATGCTTGCTCACCCTCTGGGACATCCACCCAATAGCCCTAAGCACGTATTCACCAATGCCATTAATTTGACATGGCTTGATAATTTGACCGATTATACTTTGAAAAAAATGTCTACCTCTAAGAATTGCCGAACACGCACCTTGTATTTTATAAGCCGTGTTCATTTACAGTCTTTGTAACTTTTAAATGGCCGCACTGTCCTGAGTTATTTTGTATGGCCTGAGTTGTTGGCACCTTTGCATCTTAATGAAAAGTCAGTCCACAATCACATACTGATCAACATGACTCTCTTTAATGAATTTGCACCTTTTCCTTTTGAGGAGCTGACCTTAGTCAGGATCTGTCTTGTGTCACTTGATAAGTTTTGACTACTTGGCACTTTGCACTGTGAATGTTATGCATGTTTGTGTTGACACTCAGGTCGGGCACATGGCTCGAAAAGAAAGCTACGTTCCAACAGCCATGAATTATTCGGTATGGTCCACCCAACATGGTATTTTGCACCTTGAAAGAAATGCCTGTTCACTTCACAATTGCACTTGAATTAACACGTGGCACTTTAGCGAATGGTCTGACAATTTAGCACCTTGCACTTTGTAAGAAATGCTTGTTCACAATGTTAGTCGGGGAGTTTGCACATTTGCTATTCACGCTGCTGGCTTTAGCCGGGCTCTTCCTTGAGCCAACGGATAAGCCTTGGCACGTGAAGCAGCATGTAGCACTTTAGTGAATGGTCTGACAATTTGGCACCTTGCACTTTGTAAGAAATGCTTGTTCACAATGTTAGTCGGGGAGTTTGTACATTTGCTATTCACACTTCTGGCTTTTGTAGGGCTCTGCCTTGAGCCATTGGTCACGCCTTGGCTCTTGACACTTGAAGCAGCATGTAGCACTTTAGTGAATGCTCTGACAATTTGGCAGCTTGAATTTTGTAAGAAATGCTTGTTTACAATCGTTGTCGGATCAGCGAGTTTGCACATTTGCTATTCATTCCACTGGTCTTTTTCGGGCTCTGTCTTGAGTCGCTGGATAAGTCCTGACAACTTGGCTCCTTGCACTCAGAAATTACATCTGAAATGCCGTAGCTCAATTTCAGTTGAGTGACTCATGCAGCTGGTCTTTATTGGGCTCTGTTTTGAGCCATATGATATGTCTTGACAACTTGGCATCTTGCACTTTGAACTTTATGCCTGGTTCTTAAATTACATCTGAAATGCTTATTCCGCTGTATTCTAAAATATCTGTGATGCATTGTTTTTAGACTAAATGTACCTTGCCTTTTATCTTGCCTTTTATTATCAGCGACCTCATGGCCCACAATTTTATTGGTATGTTTTATTTGGTGTGTGTTTTGGCCCTTCTATTGCACTGTAAAGATTTTAAGTAATCATACAATAAAGTATCATTTGTCCATACTAGCGGGGTGCTCCTTTATGTATTCCTCCTATATGCTTTTGTGAACTGGATATGAAACCTTTTAAACTCCCAATTACAAAAAAATGTGAAGAGGACAAACACGTTTGTATCTGTAGTAATTGCATATGACTATCCACTTAAAACTCCCTTTTACTTGCCATCATACTAATTTTGAGAGCAAATCCCCAAAAATTGCAAAGCACCAAAAAAGGTCACAGGACTACTTTACATATTGTAAAATGCCTTTGTATATTGGCCCATATATATTTTGGCCATGATTCTGTGTCTGGTGCTACATTTTGATACCTGCACAAATTCCTGAATTCTAGAGCTGTCTGCTCTGTGTAATTTACAAGTGTGTTAAAAAATGGCACCCCTTTATTTTCCCTTGGTAATTTTTTTTTGGGCGGGGGTCAAGTCTATCGATATTGACCAGGGGAAAACTGTCTTGGAATTACCAAGGCATAGTAAATTGGTGCGCTGAATTCCACACTAAGCTACATTAGCAAGTTAAAACTCAGAATAAAAGTTATTAATAGAACCTGGTAAATTTCACCCTACAGTGTCTGGTTTACCTGCTTCTGATAAATGCATCAAACACTCTGGTGCATTTTTAACTGAGGCCTTAAAGTCCATTACCAAAGAGACTATTGAATTTGGGTTAATTTATTTCATCATGATCTGAAACACTTGTGACATACCCTTTACGTGATAGTCAAATTGGTCCAATATGTTACATAATGGATAAGCAGAAATGTAATTTAAGATTTTAAACTGCTTCTTAACTGTGACTAGGTTCAAACCTAATGTCTTCCCCCAAAATATCTCTACCAAAATAACTGGTTAAGTTCTCGTCCAACTCAATAGTTTCCTCTCCTTTCCTTCAGCAATCCTGTAATCTTTAAAAGTATTCATAGAGATTATACAGTCAAATAAACATTTTCGGACTGTGCTAACCCTTATGAGTACAAAGGTCTACAAAACAAAGTAACAAGAGCCTAGTGTTGAACCATCTAGTACACACTATGCCAGTTCTTAATGTATAAATTAATGATCGCCGGAGCCAAAAGCGCTGCTCAGAAGCCTTTGGCCAGTGCTATCAAATGTCAGTGCACCAAACAGCAAGGCTAGGCACTACTGAATTCACCTCAGGCCTCTTTAATGCACTTCAAGGCACTTTCTACCCCTCTACATCCCCCTTGATGGACCCTGCTTTCTTCTTTGGTGATGTTTTTTCTGACCTTCTCATCTTCCTTTATTCACGTTGTGTATTTCCCTTTCTTTTGCTCTCTGGAAAAGTCTGATGAGGAAGAATAAGTGCCGGTGGGCCCGACTGACAACCACTGCTGCAAATTAAGCACTGCAGTATGCCTTGGCTTCCTGATGCCCTGCCTATGGTGCTTTAGAAGAGCTTGAAAAGAACAATATAACTTTCAGCATATAACTTAATTGATAATTCTGAATTTTCTCAAAATCTTGTTTTGTTTTGTTATCAATTAAACACAAATACATGGTAAAGCGTGGTTAAGGATTTACACCTCTGGGAACATGAAAATAAAAGTTATCAAGAAAATATTTGACTTTAAACTGGGGATGTTGCCCTGGAAAGTCCACAAATAAATATTAGAGCTGAGAAAGAGTAAAATGTGTTGTTCAAATGACCCATATCAGACATTCCTTTCTGTATATGTCTAGACATCTCTTTTGGTCATTTCCCCTTCACCTCATCAGAGCGAATAAGATATTTCTCCATGAAAGTCAACCACCAAAACCCAAGTCAGTCTTATCCACAGTAGACTCGGAGTTTTATAGGTTCCAGGAACATTTTAAGCTTAGACAACTATAGCAATGGTTATGAAATTTTTTTTATCCAATCTAAAGAAGAACATTATAGGAATTACACTGTTTGTGTCCTGGCTGAGAACAAGCAGAGCAGCGAGGTTGGACATGGGCCCCCTGGGTTACCGCCAACCAGAACCTCCTCACTGTTTCTCGGAAGGGGTATAGGAACCCTTTGCTTTCCCTCTTTTTCTGAGGCCTGTCTGTGTCTTCCTTGACCTCCCCCTTACTCTGCTGGGGGAAGGCTGACTTACCCTTCTTTTGGTCACTCTCAGGTATATTCTTGTGGACTCTGATGCTGAGCCAGAGGTCCACCTCCTTAGCAAGCTCCCTGGGACCAGTGAGCTTATTGTCAATCTGGTGTTGGAGCAGATCTGCAAAACAAAGACTGAATATGTGCTCTCTAACAATCAAATAGTACAGCCCCTGATGATCCTTTACTTTACTGCCCTTCATCCAACCATCCAGAGCCTGGCAAAAGTAACCCACACAATCTGCCCAGGACTGCTGGGGCAGCTTTTGGCTGTCTCTAAACTTCTGACTGTACTTCTCAGGGTTGAGACTATATTCCCATTCAATGGTTTCCTTCATGGGGTATGCGTAATCCTGCCACCAGTCTCAAGGGCCGGTAGGGCATCCCTTCCCTCACTAGGGATATGCTTCCAGGGGCTAGCCATTGATCCTCTTCAGGGATCATATGCCTGTGTAAAGCCACCTCATAAGCTTCAAACCACTTTTAAATATTATCCCTCACAACAACGTCAAGCACCAGAACCTTAGGAATATGGGCCCGCTTGTCTCTAGAGGGCACCGTAGGTGTGTTGCCACCATCACTGCTGGGCCCCGCCTGCCTGGCCTTGATGTCCAGTTCCTTAATGTTACTCTTATGAGGCAACCGCTCCAAAGCAATTCTTTTCTCCATGGCCTGTTTCTTTTCTTCCATGACCATTTTTCTCTCTTCCTTTTTTTACTGGTGGTCTGCAGCCTGATGTCCCTCTCTGTTTTCTTGCATGCTAGCTCCTCTGGGGACAGGCCTTGAGAAGACACATTACTCTCTGTTCTGGCGGGGCTTCCAACTCGAGGGTCAAGTCATCCCCCTCAGGGCATTTCAGGGCTGTTATACCAGGCCCTGCTCTGAAACCTCCACATCATACTCCCCATCATGGTCCTCTGTTGTGACTGGCAACTAATAAGCCCCTACACATTCCCTTAAAGCATTTTGAAGCTCCGCCTTCTTGGTGCTCCTTTTGATGGACATCCCCCTCTCTTTACAATGTTCTTGGAGCTCAGCCACTGTGTCGCTTTCCAGGTTGAGGAGCTCAAACTCCAACTTTGCAGATGAAATCACAGACACAGTCAGGCATGTAAGGGTGAATTCGGAAAATCAAAGAGCCCAATCAAAGAGACTCAAATTGGCCTCAGTTTATTTATTTGGGATTTTCAGTGTGATTCAAATCTACTGTAGAGTAGTGCACAAACACAAGTCCTAATACTCACAGCGGATCACCAATGTGAGAAAATGCATTACTGGTTGAGGGGAATGAAACCCTTAGTCAAGCAGCAAACACAATCCTTGTCATAGTGAGGCTCAAGCAAACCCTAAATTAACCTGTGCTTAACCCTCTGGTTGTTTTGCACCGAGCACTCTAGCTTAACTTAGAGGCAATGTGTAAACTATCTATGCAGCACTTCAAACAGCAGTAAAGTGAAAACACAACACAAGAAAAACCTCACACCAATTTAGAAATTGTAATAGACAAACCAAGACCAAAGCAGCAAAAATCCAATCAGAAGAACCAGAGATATGCAATTTTAAATATTTCAGACAAAATAGCAACAAGAAGCACAAAGCGCTAACTGTGGATATCTGGTCACACCTGACCGGAACAAAGTCACAAGTTCTGGCCGACTGTGATGGAGAGCAGGCCGGCTACACGGACCCAGTTAGGTCCGCTGAACAAGAGCACCTTAAGTCCTGGTTGTGAAGTATTGCAAGGGCTGGTGTCGTGGATGCGACCCTCAACCTAGGCGATTCATTGGTTCCAAGTAGCTATACAGCTGCGATGTGAGGTCCTAAGTTGTAATCCTGGATCCTGTTTTCGAGGGCTTATGATGCAAAGCCCAGCGTCGAAGATGCGTCATGTAGTTGAGGCTCCAACGAGCTTTTAGGCTGTGATACAAGAACCTGCATTGCAGTTGAGAATGCTGTTGACAAGAGATTTGCAATGTTAGGGCCTGCAGTAATGAAGCTTTGCACAGCGGCAGTTACAGTAATTACAAGGCACCCTGCCCTCTGGGCTGGTATGGGTACACCCTAGGGGTGACCTATGTATTAAAAATGAAGGTTTTGGCCTGGCAAAAGGTATATTTTGCCAGGTCAGTATAGCAGTTTAAAACTGCACACACAGACTGCAATGGCAGGCCTGAGACATGTTTAAAGGGCTACTTAATTAGGTGGTACAATATGTGCTGCAGGCCCAATAGTAGCATTTTATATACATGCCCTGGCTACCTGTAGCACCACTTTACTAGGGACTTATACGCAAATTAAATATGCCAGTGGGGTATATTACCATGTTTAGAGATCTAAAGTCACTACAAACGGCATCCGAAACCAGGAAGGGTAAAGGCAAAAAGTTTGGGGGTGACCCTGCAGAGACAGCCAGATCCAACAAACAGTAGTTCGATATTGCTTTTTAAGACACCATTATTTTATAGCTTAACCAGCACTGTAACTGCCACACAACTGTGTGCTAATTATGGGTATATGAATAAGTATGAGCACACCTCATACAGCTCTGTAGGTATACCAGTACTGATTCCCTTAATGGGTTAATAGTTATTTAAAACACTCGAGGCATTAGTTTTGTTTTCTCCTAACACCCAAGCCAGTGTCCTATCTGCTACATTTTGAAGGACAAGTTTAATTTTATTTAGGCCTCTCGAGAAATAATCATTTGTTATCGCATGCATGGTTAACCCTAATTCACACAGACAATTACAACCAGAGTGTACTTAGGGACATTGTGTGTTATTGTATAAACATTACTCTGAATACCTTTTCAAGGAAACAAGGAGTTCAAATATGTTTCTGTAAATTGTGGGTTTAAGTTTGTTGTCAAGAGCTATATAACAGAGTACGTTGGTCCCACAAAATATACATTCGAGAGCATTGTGTAGATAGACTAGTATAAACACACTAGTATATTGTAGCAGCTAAATTATGACATTGATGTAAGGTGAGTATTGTTATTTTTTGTGGTTCACAGAAATGGAACATTAAGGCCTTATTTCGAGTATGGCGGTCCTGAGACCGCCATAATTGCGGTGGCGGTCCAACCACCTCCACCACTGCGGGTCCGCCCACCATATTTCGAGTGTAGCGGTCAGACCCTGCGGCAGTGGCGGAGCGGAAAGCGGCAGGAATAAGCTGGCACCACCAAGCATATTCCGACTTGCAAATCCACTGCCCATTTCATGGCGGTGTGCCTGCCATGACAAGGGTGGCGGACATGCAAGTCAGGGGGCCCTACAAGTGCCCTCTTGTGCCTCTAGGCCTGGGATTGCATGAGGGGGGAAGTCACATGTTGTGCCGCCCTGGAATTGCACCCCGTTGTTGCACACTGTGGCATGTACAACATGGTGTATGCCACTCCATGTAGGAACGTGCTGCAGGCACTGTCACAGCGGCAATCAGCTTTTAAAGCTCTTCTATGAGCCTAACACAGCCACTACTGTGAGACTGCTGTAGCAGGGCCCCCCACCCTGGATTTAGGGTCGGATTTGGCAGATGGCGGATGGACCAAGTACCAAATTCGGAATAAGGCCCTAAAGCTAAAAAAAAAGAAAAAAGGCTTTTGGAATAGCTTGAAATGCATTGAAGATTGGGGAGTTAAATTCACACACCGGCCCATTGATGTTTTGATTATTTCAGGATAAAGTATTTCTTTGTTAACTAAAGAATTTGTTAAAGAAACGAAAATATTGTATTGATCTGTTGGATAGCTTGATTAAAGAAGAGAGATCAAGTTAAAGCAGATACATAATGATGGACTATGAGGTCGTTATACCCTAGAATGGTAGTGCTATAAACAAATGCCCCCTACCCTCTATGGGGTAAGTTCTTGACATTATAGCATTCAGACCCAGTGATCAGTGGGTGATGCCCGCAATTGAACACAAAATTCTAAGACTTGGAGAGCATTTTGACAAGGCTAGAAGTAAACAGAGACAATGTTAAGGGTATCATTAACACTTTTTCGAGGATGTGAGAGTGTGAAATCCGGCTGGAGTCTAAAAGCCAAGTGACATACAAGACATCAAGCGTCTGTGACCTTAAGTCTTAGCCTGCAAAGAGCTCTGGCAGGGAGTCCTGATCACTGAATGGTGCACACTTGCGTGTGGCAGCAGTCAGTTGAGCAACAGCTGAAATGATCCAGTCTAGGGCGACTGCCATCAGGAGCTCCGGCACAGTATGTGACTTCTGAAAGGCTCTTGGGAGAGATCAGACAGGAACAGATAATAAATATAGGATCAGATTCTGACATTCACATGACTCAGACACTTTCCTGCATTTCCCAACATGGATCAGCCCTTGGTCAGTCTCCAGCACAAGTTCAGATCAGGCATTTTCAGATCAAGCACTTTCTTCCATCAGTAACACTGATTCTGCCTGGGCAGCTGTCATCAGCACCTGACAGAAGGAGTTCTTGAGACAAGAAAACTTCTGTGTGCATGGACCTGACCAGCTTTTAATACAAGGCACTTGTGCATGACCTTGATAATACCCTGACGTGACCTGATGCAAAAGCAGCTCAGATAAGAATAATTCCATCTGGAACGGACACAGATATATCCTGGGAGAGTCTTGGCCAAATCTCACTAGCAGCTGAAGGTCGGCACTTTACTACTGCACCTGAGTCTAATCACATCTGGCAGGTCTTACAAGTAAGAACTCGGGCCATATTATCAAGGAACGGCAACAAGATTATTGCAGCTTTAGTGGCAGGAAACTGCCGCAAAAGCGGCGATAATGGGCTTGATAATATGCCCTTGTGAATTCCCATAGAAGCCCAGGTTCTGGTGTGAACCTGGGCTTCTATGGGAATTCAAAAGGGCATATTATCAAGCTCATTATCGCCACTTTAGCAGCAGTTTCCTGCCACTAAAGCGTCGATAATGTTATCGCCGTTCCTTGATAATATGGCTCTCAGTGAGATCTTTCTATGCTCATACTCAAACATAGCACAGGATTCGCCATCACAAATGTGCAAATGAATGTAATTAACAAAGCAATGGAAGGTTTAGCTTATAGCGTGCTGTGAGGCTGGATGGGGCCACAGCTGGAATTGATTAGAATCATTTTCTAAGACGAATGCTATTTCTGTGGCCAGGGGAGGATAGAGAAGAGCCAAAGTTTGTGCAGTGATTGTCAAGAGATGTCTTTTAAATGCTTTCGTAATAAATGGTACTTATTGGTACTTATATGTTCACCCTTTAGGGTATTTTGGCTCTTGCTAGAGAAAGAAACCAAGTATGTAGTGCCTAACTAGAAAGAAAAAGCACTACAAAGGGCAGGGACAACTCAAGTGATTCAGGGCCAGGTTTTGGGGGAGCATTTTGTGCATTTTTGAGAATGTGCATTTAAATAAGGCACTGATAATACAGAAAGACTTCATTCAGGATTCCCTGCACCAATCATACAGAAAAGTAGATGTAATGTAACATGATCTGGAACAGTCCTTTTCCATACAATTGCCAACCATATTTTAAAGTGCTAAAAGCACTACATTTGTAGGCATGCTATGAGTGATTTCTAGGTACCGTTAATTGAATTGGTCGCTTGTTATAATGTTTTGATATAAAACATCACTTTATTAAGATGAATACATTGCCTGGACCCCTGACAGTGCACTTCAAAGAAATTCCTCCAACGGGGAAGTCTGTGTGCAGAGCCTGCATGCAAAATAATCCCTTGTTTCTTGCATTACTCAATACCCAGAATGAGGACTTTTTGTTTTTCAGGACATTTTGCCTAAATTCCTCCTTTTCCCCCATACAGAGTCAATGGAAATGGTCAAAAAGTAAATATTGCCTTCATACAAGACCAGGAATTTTGATATCAGTAGGCACATGTAATGCCTGCTGGACGTTATGCTTGATTGGTAACCAGGGCTAAGGCAAGCATCTCAATACTAAAACATCATGCAACGTAGCAGAGCAACTAAACTTGCTATGCTGCATTGTGTGAAAGAGAGAAAGCAGAACAGTGCCACATCCACTAACATGTGGCGCTGTTCTCTTCTCTGTCTATACTGTAGCACTATTGGCAGCCATGGACCAATGCAAACACTCTTGCCCCATATTGCAAGGGTGACAGTGATCTCTAAAGGATAGGTTTTGTACAGAAAGGGGTCCCTTCTAGCACATAAAATGTGGTTTAAGTCTTTCCCCACTTTTTATGTGTGCAGTACAATACAGCACTCATCTAAAGTAGGAAAAACGAGGAGAAATTCAAACATTTCTCCTCGTTGGCCTGCCCCAAGGAGGCATAAGATTTTGGCACAAATCCCTCTCTATGATTCTTTGTAGACAGGGATTTGCAACAACACTCCAGGGTGGTTGCATGGGAACGCCCATTCACCACCCAAGGAAAGACCTCAACACGAAGGAATATAAGGCAGCACAGTGCACAACTTTGCTTTACCTTTGGATACAGCCCAAGCAAATTGGGATCTGTTTTGGACAATAAATTCACCGAAACTCTTTGAATCAGCTTTGAGCTACAAAAGCAATGCAAACTCAACACAAAGCATTAGTAAATCTGGGCCATAGATTTTATGGAAAAAGCAGGTCTTAATGGCTTTCCTAATAAAGTGTTAGGTTGCCAAGGCTGGAGAAATATGATCCTTTGATTTCAAGCCTAGTGCAAGCCATGCAGTAAAGTTCTGAATGAGTGGTAATTTATAAATATGCCACTTAGGCTCTTCAAGATACACAGCATTGAACTAGTCAAGCTGAACCAGAATAAAGGCATTGACAATCTCAACATTATACAAAAATAGTACAGATGCAATTTATGTTTGGATAAAGTGAGCTGAAAAAGACAAGATTTACCAATGTCTGAGATCTGTTCAGAAATGGTGAGCGCAGAGTCAAACATAACATTCATACATATGGCAGCATGGCAAGCTTGGACCTGAAAGAAGAAGGATATAAAGTAAGATGCGAACGGGTGATGGTCTTATAAGGCAAACAAATCTTACTTTTATCACAATTGAGCTTACAGTGGCGGAGGCTCATCCAGCATACAGTTTGAGAAAGACACTCATGCAGCTGGGCAACAGCGTTCTTACAGGCTCAGATGCACCAAATTGATCATGTAAAGATTGAACAAGGGAGGCAATACAAATCCCTTGGGAAATCCACAAGATGAAGTGTTTGTGGGTGAGGAGAAAGGTGGCCACCACACTTGATAAGTTTGCTAAAAACATTGTACAACATGCATCTGTTTAGCGATGAGACAGACTTTAAACTATCAGAAGCCTGAATCTGTGAAATCACTGTAACATGCAGCAAAACTCCCTGTCTGTAGTTTGAACCAGTATGGTTTTTGTAACCTGAATGATTTGTTCTCTAAGTCCTGTGGATATGTCTTTCTTAGGTACAAATTAGCATTTGTAATTGAGGAATTTCATATTTATTTGATGAATGTGGCTTGGCACTTGAGGCTGTCACTCAACATATAGGGTTGTGATTGGGCAGACGACAACTATGTCTGGTCATTTGAGACTATGCCTGGAGATGTGCTGACTGTGTTTAGGCATTTGAGGCTGCACCCAGCCTTACATTGATTGCATCAGACTAGGTGATCAACTGTATACTAGGTTAGGCCTTCTGACACCTGTCATACCATCGCCCTAGTTAATAGATGTATAATCATTGAAATACACCTGCATTAGTAAATGTCTTGCTATGCTACTAACCTTATCATTATTGTAAGTTTTTTTTATTTTGGATGTGTATCTTTCTGTGATATCAGTAAGGACAAATATCACATGTAAACACTTCCTTTGATGTCATAAGTCATTTGATGTCACTTCTTGTGACTGTGCCGTAGGGCAAAGGACTGGACTGTGATGTCTCTTCCATTACCCCTAGAATTTCTGGTGAATTGACATCTATGCAATCAGGTAAGAACTATATGAGCTTCAAGAAAAATCAAGTGCTGGTCAAGAACTGGTTAGTGATGCAGACCAATATTGAGAAAGGAGAAAATATTTTTATTTCATGATCGCTAAATAGACAAATGGATGTTAACTTTGAAATCACTGACACTAATTTTCCAGATTTCACTTCAATAGAATATACATTTGATTTGTATAAGAGGATGGTATTAATGCTCGAGGGCAACTCTGTTGTCTACACCCACGTTGTCACCTTTGAAACTTGAGCTGTTGTGTTTTACGTTACATTATTGCATTATGCTGTTATTTTCAACTGTAGTTGTTTAGTTGCATCCTGCTTAGGCTGTTCTGATGTTTTGTTTTATTGTTATTTCAGTATGTGCATGTTATTGTGTTGAAATTTGCTCTGTAGTTACTTAATAGCTGTTAGCAAATGTTTCTCTTTTCTAAGCTACAAGCAGCACATACCTTTAATGTTACATTGAGTAAAGACAAAATTTATATCTTGGAGGTAAGGATACTCTGTCGCTATTGGGACGGAGTATCCTTATAGCCAATATAGTGGCATACCCACCAGATTTATATGTGGATGGACCATAGGTGTAACCATGGCTGAGACTGTTCCGTCTCCACCATGGTTACACCCCCTAATGACCCGAAGGAGTAAGGGCAGTTTGAGGCTGATCTCTATGTCCAGAAACCTCATTTCGATGGGCAGACAAACAGGTCAGTTTTCACTGACAGTCCCTGCCCAAAAAAAACTGCCAGTAAGGGCTAGTGAAAACTGTCTAATGCTCCCCTCACCATGGAAGAAAACTCTCATAGAGAGAAGAGAGTTCATGTTGATGGAGCCATGAGTCAAACTTAAATAAGCAATGTCAGGAACCTCTGGCAGGCCAGCAGAGAATCTTCTGTCAGCAAAAACTGAAATCAGACACTAAGGGCCTCCTTACCTAGATCAAATCTGATGGAATACTCCATCGCAAATGTGACAGATATCCCGTCTACTGTATTACAATCTCCATAGGATATACTGGGATTGTAATATGGCGGATGGAATATCCATCACGTTCGTGACAGAGTATTCTCCTCCGTCAAGATCTAAATCAGGCTTTCAGTCTAAAAATAATTTAACAGTTTGTAAGGTGCTAAAATATTGCTGCTCTAGATCGCTAACCAATTTAAGACACCAGTCAGAGCAAAACTGTGGCAAAAACCATGATACAAATTAGCACCACGAGTATACAGCCCAAAGTGATGGAATGTTAGAGCACTGTTCATGCATACACAAATGTCATGACAGTGGGCTACAGTGTGATCTAGCTGACAGTTGTAAGGTACAGCAGTGCATGACTCTGTGTGGTAGATCCTTCCATATGTTATTACTCCATACATCTATCAGTATGCATACAGACCTAGACACTTTGTAAATGTAATGAGGGTATTTCGAAGAAGTGTTTGTGAAGAGGCGGGTGTATTCCACTGGCCCAATTAGGTATTGTTCAAAGATGTTATAGTTCATTAGTCTTCAAAGTCACACATACTTCTTCAACTAATCTCAAACTGAATAAAAATGGCACGCCTTCTCAAGGGAGGGGAAGGAAGGCCAGAGTAGGCAGCGCGCAGAAAAAGACAAAGGTGTGGTGTTAAAAATAAAAGGAATGAATCAGAGTACCAGATAGTTATTCTGAACATGTTTAGTTAAAAAAAGAAAGTATTTAATTCATTTTTGTTTACGTTGCGCATCATATTTTTGTGTGTTGGGAACAATGCATGAATATAACAGTGCATTAGAATGTTGAAAGCTGCATTGAATACAATGAATTAGCCCAGGGCTAATAAAGGCTAGTATAAGCCTTCTGTTTCAACATTCCAATGTTTGTCTTTCTGTTGCTCCCTTTTTAATTTAAAACATTCTACACTCTGTGGGTGGAATGCTCTAACAGCCTTATAGCCCTCCTAACTTGGGCTCTACCTGTTGCTAAAAGTCTCATCCCTTGTGTTAGATCTGTCATCCTAAGGGTGGTTTTTCCCCCAACTATTTTTTCCTTTGCCTCTCATTTTGCGGAGTCTTTTTATTGGACTTAGGATGCTGAGCACTTTACTAGTGCTAGAGTGCATGTGCTTCTCCCTTAAACATGATGAGATTGGTGTATACTTGATTGGCATAATTGTTGTACTGTTAAGTCCCATGTGAAGTAGAATACCATATACCCAGGGCCCGTACTTCAGCTGCTACTAGTGGACTACAGCACTGATTGTGCCACCCACAGAAGTAGCCTTTCAAACCATTCTCAGGCCTGCCACCGCAGTGCCTATGTGTGCAGTTTACTGCCACTTTGACTTGGTATTTAAAACTAGTTGTCAAGCGATAAACTCCCCTTTTATTACATATAACTATGTAAGTAAAAGTGAGGACATGTACTTTTATGTTTAGCAAGTCCTGGTAGTGACAAACAGCCAATTTAATTTTTCACTACTGTGAGGCATACCTGTCTCGTAGGCCAGCATTGGGAATTCCTTAATACACTTTTAGGCTGCAATTCCTGATCAGAGAGGAGTAGCTTTTTTATGTTTCATATGTTTGAAATGGGAATGATAAATCCTCTTTACTGGTGAAGTTGGATTTAACAATACTGGTTTAGAAATGCCACTTTTAGAAAGAGGACCTTTCTCTGTACTTACTGCTCTTACTTCCTGACAGCCTATCTCCAATATATGTCTGGGTTGGGGGGTTCCCCCCAACCCAGACTGTTCAGCTATACGTTGTGTAATCCTTCTGGACAGACACAGGAATGTTAGGCTCATCTGCATTTTGAGCACTCATCTCAGATGATTATGATAGACTTCAATAGGTAGTGTCCTGTTCACACACAAAACACTTGTTTATCCCCCAGGATTAGCCTGGCAGACAGGACTGGGTTGAAAGGGAACCTTGAGCACTTTAGAGAGTTCTTTTGAAGTGACCCCTACATAATTTTTTGGGGGCCTATTTACAAGTCCCATTGCGCAGGGCAGTGCAGCAAGTCACCTTGCTGCACTGTCCTTCCCCCTCCTCTGGCACACAATGGGCTGCCTAGCACTGATGCTGGCACCCTTGCACCATGGTGCAAGGATGCCTGCATCGCAGACAGGATTGCTTCTGTACAAATATAATCTATGGAGGCTTCTTCCTCTTTCCATGTGTGCCTCCCTCTAGAGGTATAAGACTTTGACACATTCCCAGGTTTATAGATTCTTGTAAATCTGGGAATGTGTCAAATGCCATGGGTAAAATTTGGGAACACCCACCGTAACACCGATGGCAATTCTTACCATTGCAATGTGAGGCAACCCAGCGACTTGTGCTGTGTTGCCTCAGTCTATATCTACAAGCCCATGAAAAGCCACACAGGGTGGCTTTAGGTGGCCTGTAGATATGGCTAAGCAAAAAGTGACATTCCAGCAGCGCACAGGGCTTGTAAATTAGTTCCCAGTTCTCCGACCCCCTAATATCAGACACTTCTGGATCTTGATCTGTACCTCTGTCAGAAGGACTAACTAAGTGCTGCTCAAATTACTAAACTAGACTGCATTTTTTGGAAGGACTGCTTTCCTGTTTGTTTCCCTGCTGCTGCTAATTGACTTTGCTGGAAGGACTCTACTTTCCCTCCAAGTGATCTCTAGGAGCTTGCTGTCGTGCCTCCTGTTTTCTGAAGTCTCAGGGACACAAAATACTTCCTACAATTCTGCTGGTGCTGCTGGACTCTGCCTTCTGTGAGTCCTACTCTTGCTTGAGGTGCCCCCTCCAAGTTCTGGGCCTCAGAAGTGAGTTCTGCAGCTTGATTTTTACAAAAACTGATCTATTGCATTGACTGTGTGAGAAATTCTGCTGCATCGCTCTTCGACACTGATGCAGAGCCTGCCCGACGAAAACGGTTCCACAGCCTGCACGGCTCCACAATGACGCTCTGTGCGGCTCGATGACGACGCACTGCATTCACTTCAATGGAGCTCAATGACAATGCGGACCCCCTTTGTGTGGCTCAACGATGAAGCAATAGACTCTCAACGTCAACATAAGCTCCACCCAAGGTATTCCTAAGCAGGTATTGTCTGGATCTTGTAGCCAGCCTGCCATCCATCGTGGTCAGCCTGGACTTTGGATCTGCACCGCAGCTGCTGCAGGTAAGAGCGGTGGTGGGGTTGGGTCGGTTGGGGGCGATTTCGTGAGAGAGGACCATGAGGGAAAATTCATCATTTATTATATTTTCCCTTGTGGTTGTCTCTCGAAATCCGCCCAAGCTGGCCCCACCGATCCACTGTTCTTACCCGCAGCAGCCATCGCTGCTTCACCGGTCCATCACAACCTCAAGTACCCTCTTGACTGCAAGTAACTTCTAAGCACTATTTTTACACGTTTGTCATCTTGGTCTCATTTTGCTCAGAGAAATATTCTCTATTTTTCAAAATCTGTGTGGTGTTATTTGTGGTGTATTCATTGTGTTACTGTGTGTGTGTTTTGCACATATACCTTATAAATTGCCAGTCTCCCTCCTAGCTGCTATAATTTGACCATGGTGACGCGGCCACTCAGCAGATTTCAGAGTTGACAAGCCCATGCTGCTGCCCGCTTATGCCAGGTGGTAGAGTAATTTTTAAATAGTCCTCTGTGTTTTTATGTCCTTGATGTGTGCAGTACTGTGTGGTGCGAAGGTGACCAGTACAGGTGTGGGACTGCCCTAGTTTTACAGTGTAATGCTTAATATGTTTTTAATTGCGCCTACCTTGCGCATTTCTTCTTTCTATATTCCACTGTGCAGGACATACTACTATATTGAGCCTACCCCTACCGAGGTAGACCCGAGGGTGGGTGCTCCTTTGCGTGGAGATGTACTGTTTGGTGCGCCATTTTTCCTTTACTTCATCAGGACATTCTCCAACGCCATTTTGTTAGGGGTTAACAGACCAGTCGCCCTCCTGGCTGCTATAATTTGACCACAGAGATCACAGCCAGCGCCAGCCATGCTGCCCAAATGGATAGTGGCAGAGTTTCAACATGGGGGCGCAATGAGCTGATGACTTTAAGACGGGAAAAATGCACAGGTATGCCTCTCGCCGATGTTGGGGGAGGGGTCAGGGTGTACTGCTGCCTGGCCTGTTGTTTCACTCTTAACCCTAGGCTACTGGGGCAGCTTATGGCACAGCCCAGATCTCCAGACTTAGTGAAATAAAAGCTTGCCTTATCAACTGCAGATCCCTACCCAAGCATGCACTTGATCTTTATCAATCTCTAGAGGATAGCAAATGGGATATCATGTTCTTCAAGGAGACTTGGCTAAGGGAGGAGACAAACCCAGTTTTGACTTTGGCGATACCCTCCGGCTTTCTCATAGGGTGCACCAATAGGGGTGGCAACAGGTATGGGGGCATGGGGGCCATTGTCTACAAGGACTCTTGGGAGATTGCCACCTTCAACCTGGACCAAACAGGCAACATTGAATGACTCTTCTTTTGTATTAAAATATCTCTCTCCTTCTCCCTTTTGGGGCTGCTGCTCTACAGGCCACCAGACTGCGCCCATAGTTTCACGCTGAAATTGACAGATTCCATCACTCATATATCCACACGCTATGCTGATTTTACTGTATCAGGGGATCTCAACCTTCACATCGATGACCCACAATGCCCCCACAGTGTGAATTTTATAACAACACTTGCGGGCTTCAACTTAGTCCAGCAGGTTACATCCTCTACTCATAAGCCTGGCCACATACTCAACCTCATCTGAACGAATATGCAGGAACTGAGGGACGATAAGCCGCTGCATATGACCTGGAAGAACCACTTTCTGGTTCCTTTTCGGGTTTGTCTCTGGACCACGCCGATGGCCATTATAAGATCTAGTGAAGTCAAAAGGAACAGGAGCAAGATCACCACTGAGACCCTGGGCCCAGAGCTCAACGGCTCAAGACCTCACCTAACTGACAAACCGACTGCAACGCCGCATGCTTTAATACGTAGTTGATGGCAGCGCTTGACAAAACTGTCCCCCTAAGATCTGTTACCTTATCTAGATCAGCCTGGTCTGACCCGTGGATTCAGAGGAAGTTAGACCAGAAAAAAGCAAGTGTAAAAGACTGGAAAACGAGTGGAAAAAGTCATATTCACCGGATGAAAAAAACATCTACCGAAACACCTTCTATCATAAATTAATAAACTATAAGAGGAGGGAATCCCTGGATGACAGTATCGCCAACTATAAAGACTCCTCAAGGGAAGTTTTTATGATAATGAAATCCTTCACAAAACCCACAGCGTTAGAACACGGTTTCCAACCCTCGCAGGCTCTATGCGCCAGTCTTTCTGATTTTTTCGAAGAAAAGATAATGCAGCTCTACTCCTCTTTTTCCCCTGTTACAGAGCCCAGAGTAATGGGAGACACCTAAGGCCCCCCAGATAACTCGCATGTTTTTGCGACATTTCTGCCAATCTCTGTAGAGGTGTCTCTGGCTGAACTTTGGAAATGTAAATCAGGTTCGCCAGGGGATCCCTGCCCGGCGCAGCAACTCAGGCTGTTGGCCGAGTGGCTTAATCCGGTCCTTAATCACATTTGGAATCTTCCCAGCCTCATGGAAACATGCTTATTTCTTACCATTGTTGAAGAAATCCAACACCAACCCGGAAGTACTTAGCAACTTCAGGCCTATCTCCCTGCTAGCGGCACCGGCTGAGGTGCTTGAGAAGATGGCTCACCAACAATAGCAAAGTATGTGGAAGCCAATGATCTTATACAGGACTCTCAATCCGGCTTCTGCGCAGGGTTACAGCACGGAAACTGCGTTGCTCAAAGTTGCAGACTCAACTCGGTTGTCAGTGGATGGTGGCTCTTAAGAAATGCTTGTGTTATTAGACCTTTCGGCGGCATTCGATACTGTGTCGCATGCAATCTTGCTGGAAAGACTTAAACCGATAGGAGTACAGGGGACTGCACTCGAGTGGATTTCTTCATATTTTAAAGGCTGCCATAAGCTTGCTACTTTTTAATATCTACCTGGCTCCACTGGCAGCCCACATTTCTAGGAGAGGGGTCAAGGTGGACTCCTACGCGGATGACACCCAGCTGGTGTTCTCCTTAAAAGATCACCCTATGGCAGCTTTTGATTCTTTTAAAGACTGTCTGAAAGACATTGCAGAATGGATGAATGAAAACTGCTTGAAACTGAATGCCGATAAGACGAAAGTCTTATTCTTTAATCGAGCATTTCCCCCCCCCTGCTAGCCTATGGTGACGTGGGGAGCTTGGCTCCCCACCTGTCCCTAAGGACTCTGTCAGAAACCTCGGGATCGGATGGGATAAGGATTTGGCCTTTTTGCCACAAGTCCAGCAAGTCTCAGCTGCCTGCTTCAGGAAGATGAGAGTGTAGGAGAGTAGGATCTGCTTCTTATAGTTACCCCCACTTTTTGCTGATGTTTCATTGTTTTTCGACTTTAGTCTGGCTGGGGCCCAGCTAACCAGGACCCCAGCCTTGCTGCTTCCTCTCTAAATTGATTACCAGTACTTTAGGTACACTCCAGATTGGATTCTGGGGTACCCTTATAAGTTCCTAGTATATGGTATACTATGTACCCAGGGCATAGGTACCCCAGAGGCCTACCAGGGGCTGCAGCATGTATTATGCCACCCCTGGGAAGCCTTCCAAAATGACACCACAGGACTGCTACTGCAGCCTGGGTAAGGTGGTGCATGCACCCTTACTGAGATATAGGTTCACTATATCTCTCTATATCACTGCACATACAAACCTATCAGTCACCCCTATGGCAGGCCTTATCAATCCTGAAGGCAGGGTGCTTGGATTTATGTGAGAGGGTGCCCATGCATGAGCAGAGCCCCTCTGCAGCCTTCAGAACCTTTATTCTGGGGTTGTTTGTGATGCAGCCAACCCATATACTCTTAAGTGCATTATAACTAAATGTCTGCACGGAAACATGTCGTGTTTGGTGTCAAACACCTTGGAATCACACCCACACACCAGTAACTGGTGTGGGAGTATGATCCCACCCTTCTAGAGGGAGAAACATGACAGCACCGGTATACCCGGTACCAGCTAACATAGCCCTGGCATCACAAAATGGATGATGCCAGCCACAGACATGAGTCTGCCCTCCTGCTGCTGGACGAAACTCCAGCAGGGGAGGCCTGGTTTCCTGTCGCAGGGAGGTGTCACCACCTCCCAGACAGGCTTTAGTGTATTAGGGCTGGGTGGGTTACTCCAAGAGTGCTTTGAAGTCTGCACTGGGGGCACATTTGGTGTCCCTGTGCATAGTCCAGCTCAAACCGGTTGCAGGGTCTACTAGCCCCTGCTCTGGTGTGAAACTGGACAAAGGCAATGGGTGTAGCCACCCCTCCTTCGTGACCCTCCCATAGGTGGGTCCCTAGAGTCAGTCCAACCCTTTCCTTGGGTATAAGATAGGAACCTCTTGCAACAGGACTATAGATTGCACCTGGACGAAACTCTGATACTGAATCCTGGAACTTCGATGATCTACATTGAACTAGATGACTGAAGAATCTCCCTTGGAGTAAAGGAGTTACTCCCCTGCAAGGCAGGCACCAAAGACGCATCTGTCCGTTTTGCATCGCTGAAACTCCCGCCAGACTCAGAAGAATTTTGCAAACAGGAGGTGGGTTTCTGTGGTCTCTCAGGTCGATCTGTGCACTCAGCAATTCTGAGGCCTTTATCCCTAGTGGAAGACCGTGCAACCTGAACCCCTGGATACCGCGACCATTTGCAGAAGCATCAGCTTTTCATCAACTCCTGCAGCTGAGCTTTAGGTTACTTGTAGTCCTAACCCCGAGCAGCATTTGCACTGAAGATTGTCTGCCTACACTTCACGAGTGCTCCGTGAGCGGGCCCTTTGTGTTTTATCTCGAGGTCCCTTTACGATCCCTAGTCCATCAACTGGTGGGTCCCTGTGTAGGCAACTTTACTTCTAATTGGGCTTCATTGATTCTTCATTGCCTCGGGAGTCCCCAGGACCTTGCTGGTCCGCACCGAAACATCTTTTCTCTTCCTGCATGGGTTGCTGTTGCCAAGGCTTGCTGGGTCCAATCCGGGCAACCGACACCGCAGCACTCGACATCCCTCGTGGGACAGCTCGAATCCAGCTCCTGGTCATCGTTGACGCCTCCTGGTCTTCGTCGCTGCAGAGTCAAGCTTCACTTCTTTGCACCTGAAACACCCGCCATCGGTGGGCATTCGTCTATCGTACCCCTGGTCACTGGCAAGTGACCCAGACTCTGTTCCCTCTGCTTTCAGGTTCTTCTGATCTTCGATCCAGTCTTGGATCACACCGGATACTTTGCTCCTTCCCAGCAGCAGCACTTTGCAGCACATCGCCATTAAAATCAATGACGATTCCCGACACCATTTGACACCTATGCACCTGGCTTCCCTGGGTGAGGTAACTCGAGTACTACGGTGCTCCAGTGGGTGCTGGCTCTAGAACCCCCTAAGTCTAAAGGGGTTAGCTCAAAGTCCTCTCCTAAGTGTCCTTAACTTCTAAAATTCCAACCGCGACTTTCCCATAGAATAGTAGGGGGTTCGCGGCTGTGTTCTCACACTGCACACGTCTCCCGTGGGTCTCCTGTGTCACTACCTTGGGTGGTTCCTTGGGGTCCCAGTGATTCTACGTGCTCTAGGCACTGTGTCTAGTCAAGTCGTGGTTCTTATACCACTTTCTTAATATATGGTTTGGTCCGCCCCTGGGACCCATTGTATATTTTGCTATTTACTGTCGTTTTAGAACTATATTATTTTGTATCTTGGACTCATAAGAGATTAGTAGTGAGTGTTTAGAAATAAATACATATATTTTATATATACCTTGTGTGGATCTCTTTTCATTTAGTAACTCAAGAGGTTATAATCTGGTAAACCAAGCTGCTTTACACTCCTTCAAGACTTAGCCTAAAGGCTGCTCTCCATAGCTACCACTAGGATAGCTTTCAATAAAGGTTGTCTTTAAACCTATCATCAATAAGGGTTGCTTGGACTGGTGCAAGGTGCCCACTATAACTAGTGGACAGCATATGCCAGGCCAACTTCTCACAGAGAGCTATCAGTAAATTCCTTGGATTCCTGCCGGTAGAAATCCAGAGGATATCGGTTCATGCCCTGGTGACTTCCCACCTTCACTATGCCAATTATCTCTACTTGGGAATGCCAGGGTTCTTGATCAAAAGGCTGCAGACGGTGCAGAATGCAGCGGCTAGGCTTATCCGCAAGGTCCCGCTGTGCCAGCACTTTTTCCTCACCTTAAACAAATCCATTGGCTCCCGGTAGCCAGGAGCATCGAATTCAAGGCCCTCACCTTCACCTTCCATGCCTCTCAGGGTAAGGGCCCAGGCAACCTCAGGAAGCGGCTTAGCCTGTACCCCAAGGAGCGGACATTAAGATCCAACCCTTGGAGTACCTTGATGTCCTAGATTTCTCAAAAGCAAGGCAAGGTGGTAGGTCATTCTCGGTTAGGACCACCAAACTTTGGAATGCCCTTCCTCAACACTTACGTATGCTGAATTCAGAGTAGGATTTCAAAAAGGCGCTGAAAACCTGGGAAAAGTTGCTTGAGCCTCAAACTCTGTATTCTGCTGCACTAGCGCCGGGACAACTATTCCGAGGTAGCCATGCGCTTTTTAAATGTTCTTTGATTTGATTTGATTTGATTGCCTTTGAAGGTAAGCCTGACTACTCTGTGCCAAGCTATCAGAGGGTGAGAACAGGTTATCTTATTGCATATATAGCTTACAATGACTAGATGGGTGGTTCCTGCCATGGTGCATACCTAAGCCAACTAGGAATCCTATTTCTAACACCAACCTGTGTTTCAGGTTCAGGGCAGTTAACAACCAGTATAGTCTACAAAGTTATATTGTTTACTTAGGGCTTATTGACACAGCCTTGCAGCATCAAAGTACTCTTATAGACTGAGTTAGTATTAATGGATACCTTATTGGTCTTAAAAAGAAAAAATACCTTTTGCCCTTTCCAACATTTAAATTTGTGACTTAATAGTTTCAAGCTCAACAAAATCAAGACAGAAGTAGTGACCTTCGGTAAAAATACCTCACCATGGGACTTCAACTGGTGGCTGGCTGAACTGAGACCCACACCCAGAACCCACACAAGAAACATTGTAATAATATTCAACAGCAACTGTACATGACCGCACAAGTCAACGCTGACACTGCATCCTGCTTCCATACTTTGAAGATGCTGAGGAAGTTCTTCAAATGGCTCCCAAGCAACACTAGAAAGTTATCACTCATGCCCTGGTCACCAACAGGTTGGACTATAGGTGCAACCTCTATGCCAGGATAACCAAGCAACTCACTAGAAGATTATAAACTATCCAGAACTTGGCAACCAGACTCATCCTTAACCTCCCACACAGAACTCACATCACCCCTCGGGGAACTACACTGGCTCTCGATACACTAACGCGCTCAATTCAAACTCCTCCCACATACATTCACAGCACTATACATCTCAGACCCCATTTATATGGATATTCACATCTCCTTCCACCAGGCAACTCCACTGGACTCCTATTCACCCACATCCCATACATACGAAGAACTACATATGGAACACAGGAAGTCCTTCTCACATTTGTATATCATAATTAGAAAGTACTGGCAATCTAAGCATCCTTCCCTGGAGGTGAATTACAATTCAACATCATAGTATGCTTCATTAAAGAAGGACGTTACTCTTCAAAGTCAGTTTGTATGTTCACCAAGTAGTGAAAGGCTGTCTATCTTCATCCTAATATCTATAGATTTCTGGCCTCTTTTTTCTATTGAGACGGTTGCTTTAGCTCTAGTTTCCAATCAATCCAAAACTCTATCATACATTACAGGGTGCCTAGTGATATCAGCAGTTCAGCTCTAGTATGAAGGCAATATTTTCTTTTTGACCATTTACATCGACTCTGGATGAAAAAAGGGAGGAATTCAGGTGAAATACTCTGCAAAACAAGAATTCCTCATTCTGGGCATTGGGTAATGGAAGGAACAAGGGATTTTTTGGGCATGAAGGCACTGCACACAGACTTCCCTGTTGGAGAAATTGCTTTGAAGTGTACTGTCAGGGGTCCAGGCAGTGTATTTATCTTAAAGCGACCATTTCAATTTGTGGCACCTGGAAATCACTCATAGCATGCCTACAAATGTAGTACTTTTAGCACTATAAGATATGGGTGGCAATGGTGTGGAAAAGGACTGTTCCAGATCATGGTACATTACATTCAGTTTTTTATGTGACTGGTGCAGGAGATTCCTGAATGAAGCAGTTGTATGTTACCAGTTTCCCATTTAAAGCCCATTCTCAAAAATGTGCCATATGCTCCCTCAAAAGTTAGAAGTCAAACCGACTAATTTATGAGGGTTTATGAGGCTTCTTTATGAGAGGGCCCACATGTTTCTATGAGAGTGGGTACAATCATTGATGCCCACAAATAGCACTCAACAAGTGAGTGCAATGGTTCTCCAGCAGAGACCCAAATAGTGCTTCGCTGTCTCACTTTGATTAAGGAACCTGAAATGTAACTTTAGGTTGGGAGAAAGGTCTCACTGACTGTGAGAATCATCTAGAGCCCCATCCAAATTGTTTATGGAAAATGTAGACCACCTCCAGGTAGGACTACACTCCTGGATTGTCTTAAGGATTGGTTCCTCCTGCCTTAGGTGCCTTGTTTGGAACATGTACAAGACCAAATGCAATGATCATATCTCCATTGTTATGACTGCCAAGTTTTTGATTGCTTATGTGTGACATTTCTATGAATTTAGTATGTGTACGAGTGATTTTCTACCATAAAATGTGTAATACTTTGAGTAGCAGTTTCTCATGAGAAAATCAAAGCAATGATCTGTATTTGGGTACCTCACTGAGAGTTAATAAGGCTGGGGGAAGGGGTAAAGATCTTCAGAGTGTCTAAACCACTCATGTTCTCCCCTTTACATCAATTTCTTCTCCAGTTTCTTACTGTTTGCCATTTATGTCCTTTTTCTCATCACATCTTTCTGAAATTTTCACCTGCATATCCCACACACCATTTCATTCCTCTTTTCATTCTGTCCTACTGCATGTACTTTTCTTCTGTTTTCCCCCTTCACCACACCATTCTCTGTCCTTGTCTGTAAACATACCATTTTCCTTACATTCAGCAGTATTAATATTTTGACAGTTTCCTACCTCTTTCGCACACTTTCATATAAAATGATAATTTGAATTGGCACATATGTGGCCACTGGTCTGTGTCATCTGCAGAGATGCTAAGGACTGGATGAGCTTGAACACCTTTATGACCCTCCCAACCTCAACCGGCACCTTAAGGCCTTCAGCCTCCGCTCAAGACCTCTCAATCTTGCCCCATCTTGCACATCCACCGGTAGCGTGAATTTATTCAGACCCAGCTCACAGTATGAACTATACAAGAGTCACTTGTTGCAGAGGGAAAAACTACAAACACATATCAAAAAGTAAAAAGTAAGCAGGGTCAATGACTGCATTTCTGACAATGATTTCCTAAATGGTTTACGGTCATTGTTGACAACTCAGCCTGGGCTGTGCTGTCTAACTGAGTCCATGCTGCAGTCTAGGAGAGATGGCCGGCTTCCACTGTCACTTCTCTTCTCATTTAGAGCGTTTCGGCTCAACTGGATATAGGGCTGAGCTCAGTGGCATAACGAAACTTGAGGGGAGTCCCCTGCAAAGTACATGCAGGGAGCCCCCAACATTCTAGATGCAGTTCAGTGCTCTCAGGCCAGGGACCTGTCCATGCCGTAGGGGTTGCCCTGGAACACTGCAGGGGGTTTTTGTTATGCCACAGTCTGAGCTGGGCCCAGAGCTAGTTCCAGGGCAACAAGAGTCACTTCTTCTCTAGTCCTAGCGCACACGGCCAAGGGTGCATTAAAAAGCAATCAGGTAAGTGTTGGCTTCACACATTATGTGCTGAAATCAAAGCACCTCAGGCAATAAAGAGGAGCTAACATTGTGTGAAAAAGAATTTTAGTGCAGTGATGCAGGAACACCCATTTAAATGTGTTAGACTAACCCTAGAGGTGTTGCCGTTGGCTGGGCTGTGCTGGCAATGCCCCAATACAAATAAGAAATAGTCCTTTGTAATATCTGAGAATTCTTTAATTTCAAAGAACATTGTCCACTGATTTGTAATACTGAAATGATTTGAACTAATAAAAATGGTGAATTCTTATAAAAATGGTGAATTCTGTCATGTAAACATGAAGCTAATTTTTTTTAAGAGGACCCTTGTTCTCCTTCTTCAGTCTCTAATTTAGCCCTTCTCGATTGCCTTTAAAACATGTTCCCCATTTTACTGCGTGAAAGATGAGAGGGCAGAAATGTGTATATCGATTAAGATATGGCACATTCCTGCCCTCTGCCTGCGCTGGCGCACAATCTGCAGCTTAGCACCAATCCAGGCATCCTTGACAACTTCCTGCACAAAAACAATCCTTAGAGACATTTTCCTCTTTCTAAGTATGCTGCATAGTGCTGCAAAGATATTTCCCCTCTTTACACCTCTGCTGGGGAGGTGTACAAATTCTGATGCATTCCCAGGTCTACCAGTGTCGTTAAATCTGGGAATGCTCCTGAATACATGGGTGGAAGCATGGGAACACCCACACTCCACCCATGTAACTCCCCCACCATACAGAGTAACACAAGACAGCAACTTGTGATGCCTTGCATTACTGAGGATTTATCAAGCCTGCGTTACTGAAGATTTATCAAGCCCCACAGAGCCATGCAAGGTGGCCTTGTGTGGCATGGTAAATCTCATTCTATGTTTTGCGTCACCTTCATCCCCTTTTGTGATGCAAGGACAACACAAAACCTTAAGAAACCTGGGTCCTAGTGTTTTTAATACGAATTATGTAACTTATGAGGTTTTCTGTTTTCTTTCTGTATTTCTCTTTTAATGCCTGAATGGTGTAGAGTGAGACAGTTTACTTAAATGAAGTGATACAATAATTTATAAAAGTAGAAGAGGTCGTGTGTGATGCAACAGTATAACACTCCGCCAACGAGTGATTAATGAGTAATTGAGAAAAAAAATTGGAGTAAGGAGGAACGAGGACAAGATAGAACAGAAATATATGGGCCTTTTAACTAGAGTGATTTTATTGAGAGCTTCGTTGCAACCCCACCGTAAGTATTGTGTATTTACTGCTTTCCTTACTTAAAAGTCTGAAATATAAATTGTTAACATATATAATACTGTATACATCTTTCAAGTGTTATCAACAGGAAAAGGAATGGTATTGCTAACACAAACCCTACAGCAAAATGCACTGTGTCAACGTTATTTGCATAGATAAAACTTCTGGGATGAAAAATGACTAATTAGAAACAAGACGCTGAAGTGAATGAGTGATAAGTTTGGGGACCCAAAACAATCACAAGGATATCAATTAAGTAAAAGAAAGTCAACACTGCACACGCTCTGGGAAGCAAAACAACCACAAACACCTGGATATTAAGCTGGCTGTTAATTTATTACATCTGCCATGTATTACTAAAGGATCTTTGGAATTTGTGCTTGCTCTTCCTCCCAGAGAAGTCAGTTATTCCCACCCAGGTTTCTAAGAATGCTTCACAGATGGACAATAAGATCATTGGCTAATATAGCACTTTGGGCCTCCTGTTTTTCATTTATTATGATAAGCGTTATATTTGAAATTTGGCACGTCTAAATATGGACATCTTGTATCCCCAGAATAAAATAATAAAATGCAGAGAAAGTGGCAGAAAATGACAATAGGAAGCAGTCTTTATCCATATATATATTCACTGAAAAAACCATAGGTTTCAGGAGCGTTATAGTTAGCTGGACATTTCCCTTGTACAAAACCCTAGAAATTCCCCTGTTATAGTTAGTTCAGCTAACTATAACTCGCGCACCCGCAATGCACTGCTGATGACGTCACATATTACATCACTCATGACATGGTCAGTGACATCACTGATGAATTCTTATAACATATAATAATACATTTTTTACAACACAACATAATTTCCACAAAGTAATTTGTTTGCCTTTTTTGCTGTTCTCAGAATATATTGAATTTCACTAGAAATAGTGATTTCAATGGTACTCATCACTTAACAGCGGGCAAAAAAAAAAACAATCACAAAGATTGTTAAAACAAAACAAACATACTATTCTCAGTAAAATACCAGAAAATACAAATCGTACATATATGAAATGCTTACAGATTACAAAATTTTAAAAACTGTAAATGTTGCCGTATTAAAATAATCACCGAATAAATGACCACCAAAAAGTCCATAATTAAAAAATATACCTTTCCTTGAGGCCAAATGGTATTTTTGCACTTCTTCTTTATGTAAATTGTCCAATGGTAGTCCTATTAAATTATAATACTAAATTCCTCAGAGAGTGAATTATTTTCCTAAAACTTTGGCTTTAAAAATATTAGGTAGGAGTTTTGTAATTCCCTAGGAAAACGTTGTTTGAAAACCAACTGGGCATCATTACAAAGTGTCCAGCCTTTGTCACATTTTAGATAGGCAATGTAATGTCCAGATGTGGTGGAAGGACCATCATGGAAAATTATTGCAATTGCTACAAAAGTCCTTCCTGATATTGATAGTGGTGCTGTTACAAATTGTTTTATTAAAGTATCCAATTTTCGTCCGTCAGCTGTACAACGTTGCATCATTAAAATTATGTATTCTCCATATTTTGTTAAGAATAATGTGGATAACATTTCTGATTTACATTGGCTACACTCCATGTTTTGAAATGCACCTTTCACTAATTTAATGAAAGACACTGATTTACAGTCTGGTATTGTTAAATACAGAAATCTCTCAGTGTCTACATTGGTGCTACATGTATACATGCAATTTTCACAATAATGTTCCCATTTGTAGGAAAGGCCAAAAATATTTTCTATTTCTACACCTTCATTTTCAAAAATTGTAAGCATATACATTAAAAATTCCTGAGCATCTTGTTGGATATTTTGTGTAAATTGTGTAGAACCAGAACACACATCCAAAAGATTACGAACATCTGAAACAGATTGTATTTTACTTCTATCTGTTGTCAATGTTTCATAAACAGAATGCAACAGAGAACAAAATCTTTTTTCCCGATTCTGCATAATTTGTGCTTGCAAACCTTCCAGATATAAAACAACATTGACCACTACATTAGCATAGCAGTTGACACCAGAACTATTTTCAAACTGATAACCAACAATCTCTTCAACAGTGTCCAATTTCTTTTTACCTGCAATCGCAACATTATCTTGTTCTTTTCCCTTCTTAACATCTTCAGTACAGATATTCTCTAACCTTCTTTTTCGACAAACCACACGCTTTTCAAATACAGGATATTGACCTAAATTTGGAGCATGCACCCTTCTTAACCTATTATACTCGTTTACACAGTTTGCATCTGCAGTAACCTTTGTCTCATCAAAATCAATCAAAAACAAACCAGATAATGTTCTAACTCGCGACAAAGCAACATATGCCATGCCCTCTTTAAATACAGTAGATCCAATGTTCACCAATGCACTGTCTACACTTAATCCTTGAGATTTATGAATAGTCACTGCATATGCCAGAGAAAATGGAAATTGTTTCCTACGGACATATAAATCTTTAACAAGCAAAAAACGAACTGAACAACGACCAATTTCTTTAACTTCATCAATCTGATCAAATTTAATTTTTAAAAATTCAATTGCTTCTTTTTTCTGATAATTCACAAAATCCACCACTTTACCCATTGCACCATTAACTAAACCTTTCTCTACATCCAAATTACGCCTTAAAATTACCCGACAGTTTACACATACATACAGTGTCTTTTCCAAAGCAACAGTTTTAGATATTTTTTTTTCTAAACAATCTTGTTTTGATCTCAACTTACCCGTCAAAATAATAGTGATTCCTTCATGTAGTATTTTATCGATGGCTTCCATTTTAACAATTTCTTCATTTTCCAATTTTAATAATTCTTCGTTAAATATTGAACACTCACGCAGTGTCTGCATTAAGCAAATCACTGACTTATTTTTAGCAATTTCCACGCACACTTTTGCAGCAACTGCATTTTCATTTGGAAAGACATTGCAAAGTAATCGACTCTCGAAAGCTTCTTTCCCTTTTTTGAAAGAATTCCAATTCTTATATCTTGAAGAATACTTCCATATTCAGCATCATTTGCCTGTCGCATATTTGTTGTCAGTTCTTTGTATTCAAAATTACTCCAAATGTTCACATTACCAACACTGCCAAGAGACTTTCTGGTATCTTCATCGGCAAGTGTTTTAAATACCGGTTGTCCTTTTACCGGTGTCAGTTTCCTCCAAATACCACGTCATACTCTGTTTTAAGAATTTGCTGCATTCTTAAATGCACAAAGGCAAGCATCAAGTTTGAAACCATGCTCACCTCATCAATAATGAGAAGTTTCATTTCCTTCAGCACTCTTGAAACTTCACAACAAGCTTCTCCAGATAGCTTGTGGTATTCAAATTTGTTCTCATGCTCTACTGGCAGCATTAGTAAACAATATAAAGTAATTCATTTAATGTTATGTGCTGCCAACCCAGTTGGAGCAGTGACAACACAAGACAAATGCGACTCAGTTGTTTTTTGCAGATAACTTGTAATTACTTTAATTAAGAAACTCTTTCCTGTTTCAGCTTGACCACTCACATACATTCGGATAGGTTGAAATGATGTACATGAGCACACTCTCTTTTCATGAAGTAATCCATGGTCAATCTGCTCTTTCACTTGCTGATATATTTGTTTCTGTTCAACATTTAGTTGCTCTTCCAAGTTTCCTAACTGTATTGCATCTTCTTTTGCTTGATACATTGCTGTTTCCACCTCATTCATTGCAATCGCTGCTTCATTTTCAACAATTGGTTGTCCTAGTGGATCTTGACTCAGTGCAGCAGAACTTTGACTGTCTTGAGAACTGTCTCTAGCAATCTCAGCTGCAATTGTAGCTTCTTGATCAATTTCATCATTCAACATTTTCACATAATTTGCGAAAGCACTGCATTGTATGTTATCTTTACAAGTATTAAATGAATCTTCATAGCTGGGAAAATCTCCAAGTAATTCCAGTTCAGAACGCCATGGTTTGAACATTTGCAAAATGGCTAAATAGTAAAATTCCCATTTGTCAGCAGTGTCGCAACTCAGTTTTCTGTGATTAATTAAATTTCCTTTCCTTTCCTTTGTTTCACCAGACATCCTTTAGAACCAATCACTCCATATTTTCCATCGTTGATGTTCTCTGTAATATTCCGTTTAAAAGTGTAGTTTTGCAGCACTTCATAGAGACACATGTTCTCAAGATGATGACTTCTCTTTGGATAGTATGTGCCCAACATATTGGTTTTCAAAATATCTGTACTTTCAGGGTCATTTTCTGCTAAATATTCAATTTCTTGAACAGATTTCAGTACCCGATTTCGCATTCCTGCAAGACCTAGACTCACCCAAATGATTCTTCTACTTTTGGAATATAGACTTGCAGATGATAAACGATCTGAACATTCATATGCTCCAATTTCACGATGCGATAACATCTTCAAACTGAAACTGTATAATTTCTTACTTAGAGTCTTCTCGTGAGAAATCTCTTCCCACATTTCTTTCAATTCAGTCTTTTCTGATTTAGTAATGTAAGACGTTACATATCGAGCAACAGCAATAGAATTGTCCGCAACATACTGAATATCCATGTTAGCGTTCCACATGGATAAAATAACTGGATTGTAGTCATTTATGTATTTCAAATCTTCGCTTCTTCTTAAGTTGTAGGTGTTTTTCGGAGACTTTCTTGTGATGGTAAGTCGTACAGCTGACATAAAACTGTTCACTCTTCCTTTGGCTAATACAGGACGTGGAAATCCAAAACGACAGTTGGTATAGAACTTATCCTTTGACTTGTACTTTCGTCGACAGTATTTTCCACACCTGTGGCTTTGAAATCGTAAGACTTGTTGTTTTAAGTTTTTCTCTTCTCTGCTATTTGGAAGAGCACATGTAGCATAATCTTCAATGAAAGACAAAACAGTTTCATCTGAATCTGTTCCTAATTTGGGGGCGTCCTTGACCCATAACAATATATGTATGTGAGGAGCACCTCTTGCTTGACACTCCTTTCTCCAAAAGAAATCTACAACTTCTCCAAGAGGAGGATTCTTTTTTATTGCAGATGAAAGACATCATAGCTTCAAATCTATGATTGAAATATCTGCATACATTGACAGGATCCATGGAGCACAATTCTCCAGGTGTCTTGTATTCAATATTTTTTATATTGGAATTTGCCTCTCGAAGAAATTCAAGTAAATCACCCCAAGCATACTCAGCACAGCTTAGGGTAAGAAACCACGTAGGAGTTCCCAAGTTCCGTAGCATACATTTCAGTTCTCCATGTCGACGGTACCAATATTCATTAGTCCCACGCTGACATGCCATCAGATTAATCAACTGAGATTCTAAATGATCATCTCTCTGATGCACTTTATCCATAAAATCCTTTGCAGTTACATTTTGCAGATGCATTCCCGTTTTTAAAATGTGATTTACTGCATATGAAAGTCCAGACAAGTCACTTTCAAACAGAAGATGAAACATATAAGGGAAACATTGTCAAAATCTTGGATATTCTGCATATAATCTTGTTGTCCGAATTCAGATGCAGGAATCTGCACAGGACGTTCGTCATATCGTCCACCTTTTCCTGTTGGAAACAACTGCGGGAAAAAACGAGCTTCCAAGCTCTCTTCCCATACACTCATGGGACTTCCTGTTGCTTTTTTCATTTGAAACAACTCAATTGTATTCCCCATCACCTCTTTGGAATGAAGTGGATGTACACTGTAATGTTCATAGATCTCTTCACATCTGGACATGTCCACTTTTTCAATTTGTCCACTTAATGTTTCACTATCTTCTGCTAAATCTATTTCTTCTTCTCCAACAAACACATTTCTATAGTACTCATTATTTTTTATCAGATACAATGATGCCTTTTGCACTTTTCTAACATCCACTAACTCTTGCCAGATTTTCTTATTCTTAGTAGGAACACCATTAACTAGAATGACTAGTGGCTCATTTTCTGCATAATCTACACCAATAGTTTCAACATTTTTCCTTAAATCTAATGGTAAATACACAGCTCTTCCTTTCAATCCTCTTTGCAACTCTGATGGAGGTAATTTACTTGTTTTGGGCTCCATACGAACAATAGCCTGAAACGGGTGAACACATTGTATCAGAATAGACTCATACGTATTTAAATCAATCAGCTCCGGAGGAATAGCAACCAACTCTAGATTATTATGAACAGCTCTAGCAGGCATTTTATTCTCATCTAATTTATTATAACAATATTTGCAAATATGCTGCTCACATCCCAAATCAAAACAATCCTCTACCAACAAATAAGTTGCAAATTCCATCCACTTATCATTATCTTCTATTTCACTTTTTAAATACAGATTGACACCCCTAGTCTGATATTTATAGTGATTTCGCCTAAAACAAATACAAGAAACATTTGGTCTTTCACCTGAAATTACCTTAAACTTTGTGATTTTATCCTCAAATTTTTCTGTAATTACAGGTTCTACATTGTCTTCAACATTTTGTTCTACTAATGTGTCAGTTTCTTCACTCTCTTGCTGAGGCCCAAAGTAACAAAACTCAATATCCTCACAAACCTGCTTCACATCTGAAACTGACCCACGTAAAAGAGCACTGTTCAACTCACTTAACTTTAGTGCTGGACTTTTTTCATAATACAACCTTCTCACTAACTTCCGCATTTGAGTATGATGTACTGCCAGCATTCTGAAATGGTGAAAAACACTTTCACAAACTTTTCTAGAAAGACAAGCCAGAGAATGACCTTGCAAACCAGTATGTTTTCTCACTCTGCAAGGGTCTAGTCCTTGCAACAGCTTAATCTTTTGTTTTACACTTTTTTTAGTATAGACTCGTAAAAAACTACATAATTTTTCAATAGATTCCTGTCGTACACTACAAACACTACAGCAATCCCAAGTGTACACAGGGTTTTTAGCACGTCTCCCTAAAACTTCATCAGCTATCACTTCTTCTGCATTTCTTTCAACCATTTTCTCTTTCTCCATTGGACAGCCATCACTAACCTCATAACCTCTACCACTGGTGTCAACTGCATACAATAATTTTTCACTTAGTGAATACCTCTCTTCATTAAAAAAAGGCTCTGAACTAGAACTGTGTTTCCATTCTCCCAAAAAAACATCACACATTTTGTTTTATTAATAACTCTTTTCCTCCTACTTTTGGCCTTCATTACAAATATTGGTTTATCTAGTGATCGAATTCTGTTTAACAGTAAAACAAACAGTTTCCCTTTTACTTCAAACGCCTTTTCCACAATGCTTTCAATATGCTTCTTCTTTTTATAAAATAAAGCACTCTTTTTATATTTCTTCACATCTTTCAGCAAATTATGCACTACTCTCTTGTAAAATATTTTTTCGCGTAATTCCTTATGCTGATTTTGTCTTCTTTTACCATACTTTATCTCCTTTGACTGAACATTTGCTTTTCTACTTTTCCTCTTATTTTGATTTTTTTTCTTACTTAAAACATTTTCTGAAGTTGCAGCATTCTCTACATTCTGTTTGCTCCTACAAACATTTTTAATAAATTGCTTCGTGATCTTACCAGAATTTTTTTTCCTTTTAGCCACATTATCTTGTTCATTCAATACTTGTGGTTGATGTTTCTTCAAATAATCCTCATGTCTCTGTTCGTTTCTTTTTCTTTTTTTTTCTGGCATAATTTCTCTATTTTAACGTTGAAAAACAGTATCTGCAAAAAAGAATCACAAATAAATGTATATTAATAACTTTCAAATTTACAGTATTCCATTACTGTACAAACACATTTTATATAAAAACAGACTAAGAAACTAAAGCCCTGAACCACAAGTGTGAGGATGATTAAAACACTACATACATAGTGCATACTACTTTGAAGCAGTTCATGTCCTAAAGCCTACCTCACTAAAAGACTACATGCTAAGTGACTGAATGATTACACTACTAAAAGGAGACACACTGGGTGAGTACCAGGGTGTTTGCTAGAAGTATATGAATACTAACTGGGGAATTGAAGGTGCAAAAGACAACTGTGTAGCTGATTAGAGAACTGAATGCGTACTGGATACGCATTTAAAGCAGTCCATGTGCTAAGGCCCGGCTCACTGCATGAGTACTTCTGTACTGACTGAATGATTAGACTACAGAAAGGAGACTGCCTGGATGAATTTATAAGTGGTTGGGTTTTCGCACAGGGAATGGATTAGTACTTGGTACTGAATGGGTCACTAGAAGAGTGCAAAGGGAGTGACAGGATGTTTGCTGGAATATATGGATACTGACTAGGGAATTGAAAGTGTAAAAGACAAGTCTGTAGGTGGTTAGAAAACTGCATGCATAGTGCATAGGGGTTTGAAGCAGTCCATGTGCTAAGGCCTGGCTCAGTGCATGAATACTTAGACAGTGACTGAATCATTACAGTACTGTAAACAGAGTGTCTTAGTGAATGTATAAATGTTTGCGTTTTGGCACAGTGAATGGATTACTACATGGTGCTGAATGCGTCACTAGAAGACTGCAAAGGGACTGACAGGGTGTTTCCTAGAAGTGTATAGATAATGAGTAGGGAATTGAAGGTGTGAAAACAACTGTATAGGTGGTTAGAGAACTACATGCATACTGGATAGACATTTGAAGCAGTCTATTTGGTAATGAATGGTTCACAACATAAGTGCTTCAACATCAAACTTGTACCATGTGAATTCTTCTTTGCAGTGCCTCTGGATAAATGCTTGCTGCAAATATTGCACTGCACATATTTTGCTGTTACCTTATTTTTCAACGAAGGTATTGTAAGTGCTTCCAGACATCACTTTCTTTTCACGAGGTGATGTATCTTCATCCTCATCCTGAACACATTGTGGACGTTCATGCTAAACAGAAGATGTAGGTTCAGACATTGTCTGAAAGCAGAGCGCCACTGGTTATCATTCCTCTTTCTAGAGACTTCACTGAAGAACTATCTGCTTTTGGGTGTGGTTTTCCATGTACATGGGTGGGGTCCTGATTTATCCAATTAAAAGGGAAAGCTGAATTCGCGAAACCGTTCCGTAGATTTGCAGATTTTTGGGTAATTTTCTTGAAACAGAGATATAGGGTGCCTTATATATACTTGTAAATATGTTCACACTGATGTCATTAATGAAAATGGTGGGGTGTACATGTTCAAAATAATTGATAGAATTTTCGGCTAATACGCGGATCTGGATTCGCTAATTTATTTTGATCAGGTGATCGGGATTAAATACCATAGAGTCTCATCCACTGTAAGTTTCAAGCCCATGGAGGAAATGAAATGTACTTAATTACATTTATCAAAAAAAAAATATATTTCACATTAGGTACATATGTGATTTTTTTCTTTTAAAATATATGTAAAGTATATTTATATAAAAAAGAATGTACTTAAAAAACTAAGTAAAAAAATCAAAATAATTGTAGTATACTTAGTATTGAAGCTAAACACTAGAAATTAATTAAAAAACTACAAATTACAGTGACATAATTCTTTAGAAATAAAAATTTAAAAACCTTAAAAATTCACTGAAAAAAACAAAGGTTACAGGGATGTTATAGTTAGGAAATAACATTACAAAACTTATAACATCACTGAAAAAAAGCAAAGGTTACAGGGACGTTATAGTTAGGCTCAGATTTCACTGGTACAAAGCCATAGAAATTCATCAGTTATAGTTACCTGAGCTAACTATAATTTACACCCACACAATTCATTGCTTATGACCTCACATATTACATCCCTCATGACATGGTCAGGTATATCACTGATTGCATTTCAAATGACATCACGGATGACATTATCCACACAGCCACTCACATGCCCACTCACACCCCTATACAGTCTCTTATATACCCACTCACATACCCACAGAACTGTTTACATTCCCATTTATAGACCCATGCAACCACTCACACACCCACCCACTTGTCCGTAGAGCCACTCACACACCCTCTCACTCAGCTATACAGCTTCTCACTCACCCATAAAGCTAGTAACACAGCCACTCATTCACACATACAAGCACTTACATACCCATTCACACATACATGCAAGTGCTCACACGCCCAATCACTCACCTATACAGCCACTGACACAGACACTTACTGTGCAATACAGCCACTCACACACCCACTTACTTACCCATACACCTACTCAACCAGCAACTCACTCACCCATACACCAACTTGCCCACCCAGTTGCTCACCCATAGAGTCATTCACACACCCACTCAGCCACTCACCCTCCCACTCACCCACCCAAAGTGCCACTCACTACCCAATTAAACATTAATATATTTAAGGTGAGGCCTTAGGGGATGGGGTCCCTGGGGCCAAAATTGACCCCCGGAGGGGGGCCATTTGGCCCCCGCCCCCTTTAGATTATAAATATTATGAAGCCAGGCCCTGGGGGATAGGGTACCTGGGGCCAAAATCAGCCCAGGGAGTTGGGCCACATGGCCCCACTCCCGGCGGTCTAAGTTAATTATAAAAAGTAAGGGAACTGTGATGCTGTGCTTAATGGGGGTGCAGTCAAAGGTGTTGCAAACAAAAATGTGGTTACTTTTTCCTGTCTTTCTCCTTTAGGTATGTACATATATAATAACACACAGCTTAATTGCTAAATAAATGTAGGTTAAGTTAATCATCCTTTATGAAACCTCCATTAGTTAATGGACGGCAGACATGTGTCTTTAATCAGAGAGCCATGGAACTCAATCCTGTATGAGGCAGTGACAATTAGTTAGGAGCATAACACAGGTCCCTGCAGCCCTTTTGGTACAGCGGCCTGTGGTACGCCCCTTTAAAAAGCACACACTTTACAGCTCAGCTCGTAATCCACTCAGGCACTCATGCTCCCAGTCACAGACCCACTCAGAGACTCATGCACACACTCATAGACCTACCCAGACAGTGTTGTACCCACTCACAGACCCACTCAGGGACTCACGTACCCACTCACAGACCCATTCAGAGACCTATAAATATACTCACAGACCCACTCAGGTACTCATGCACTCACTCACAGATCCACTCACAGACTCACGTACCCACTCACAGACCAACTGAAACACTCATATACCCACTCACAGACCTACTTAGACACATATGCACCCACTCACATACCCACTCAAAGACTCATGCTCCCACTCACAGAGCCAATCAGAGTCACGCACGCACGCACATACAAACCCACACAGACTCTCATGCACTCACCAAAAATTGACTCACTCACCCACTCACAAACCCACTCAGACTCACACACCCACTCACAGACTCAGAGACTCGCACACTGGAAATAACACTAAAAACTATCGAAATTCACAACAACAAAACCAAGGTTACAGGGACATTATAGTTAGGGTCAAATTCCACTCATACAAAACCAGTGAAAGTTAGCGAAAAAAAACCCAGAAACAACAATACCTTAAAAAAGAAACACTTTTTCAAAATCTAAAGGAAGTTAAAAAGACTGAAATCTAGTTACAAAAACGACAAAGAAATTAAGAAAATTGTACATAGGGGACATGTAACAATGGAAAAATGCCCTACAAGATTGCACTGGAAATCTACTCAATACTATTCTAGGGGAAAGGAGAACAACTATGTGTAAAAATGTGTAAATATATTAGCAATAGATCTTGAAGTCTATAAAATAGCGATTCTTTAAACAGATTAAGCACTACATGACCTGCTTAGTGTTTATATAATTTTATTGTATACATAAAAGCAATGATTCAGCTGATGAGGTACAATAATGCTACTTATGAATTGTCAAATCATTCATAATCTTTGTGTGTATTCATATACATATGTCTACAGAGTCAGTCTGATTGAGATAACGATATAATTATAGCATGACCATTATATTCGTATTCTAGAATGGATAATGAATTACACAGGGTAACAAGTATTTGAGTGCATCGTCTACAGTTCCAATACATTTGGATGGGGAGGTTTAGCAATTTTTGCCTGAATACGAAACATTGGGTACTGAAACTTGCAACGAGAAAAAGGACACTGTTATCAGTGAAATATCAATGATGATGACATGTTATTGGAGAATAGAGTACTACATTAGACTCCGTAATAAATGAGATGCCAACAGTTTGACAAACCACAACAATAATAATATTGTAGTGGTATGTGATATTAATTTACCACCTGATACATTCTCAGAAAGAAATATACTAAGCAATTATACTGGACCATGTTAACAGGGGAGAATTGCAAAGAATGAAACATTAATTCAGCTTAACAGGAAAAAAACAATTTATCATATGGTACAAAGAGTAAAAGGAGGGTAACATCCATCACAAGCGGGTGACTTGCCAGATATGCTACGTATCTAGCATAAGCTCAAATGTTATCAAACAATTTGTGATGGAAAATTGGGAACAGTTGTTGCTTGTTGGATTAATTCAAGTACACAAACCCAAATGGACGGTGCCACAATAACTTCATGATGTTATCAGTGATGTAATTTATGATGTGATTTGAGATGTCATTTGTGATGTTATCAATTCTGTTGTTTAACATTTCATGAGTGATGTAATATGTAAATTCATAAGCAGTGCATGATGGGAACAAGTTACAGTTCACTAAACTATAGCTGACGAATGTCAGTGATTTTTCAGTTTTTAAAAGTTTTTATCTCTTTTCACACCTAACTTCAATGCCACTTTAGCGCTTCATTTTTTAAGTGAATTTCTGTGTTTTCTTTTTTAACATATGCTAAGATCTTATTACCATACCTGCTAGAATTTGGGTTACTGGTTGACTAGGGTGTGAGTCCTGGTCAAACAGTAATCACAATCCTTGTCAAGGTAAGGCACAAACAGACCCCAAATTAACCTCGGCTCAACCCTCTGGTAGCCTGGCACACAGCAGTCTTGTTTAAATTAGAGGCAATGTGTAAAGCATTTGTGCAACACCACAAAACAGTGAAAACACCATGCTGAAAGATCTGACACCAGACTAGAAAAAGGGCTTAATTTAATGAACAAAACAAGACCAAAATGTCAAAAATGCAATCAGTAAGAGTTATGAATTTTTAAAGAATAAACTGAAAAATATTTCCTAACAGCATAAAGCACCAACCACAAATATCTGGTCACACCGAATCGGGTCTAAATCAAAAGTTCAGGCTAGCTACGATGAAGGGCGATTCAGATACAGTCCCAGATTAGTCCAGCTGAAGTCTAGTTTTCTCAAGTTTTGTACCAAGGGTCCTGTTCACATAAGAGAGGGTTGTGAGGAGCAAGGAGAGCGTCACTGGTGGTGGTCGGCGGGGCGCAAAAAGCAGGCCATGCATCGTGGATGGATGGGCTGAAGTTTCATGCTGGGGTCCCACGTGGGCGTAAGATGCTTGCTGTGCGGGGAGACAGGCTGGCGCTGATTTTCTGTACGAGTGGCATGGTTTCTGTGTGACTGGGCCCCTTTGTAGTCATGCACAGACCAAGAGCTTGACCTTAGGAGCTCAAGAGCAACACCAAAGGTCCAGTACCTGAGAGACATCTCTTGCGGGTTTGGAACTCGCTGTAGATGCATCCAGGAGTTGTTGGGGAGCCTGGTATGTCCCGAGGCTCAGATCAGGAAATCAGCAGACTAGCCCTTTGAGTCCCTGTGGGGCTCTGGGTTTGAGATGGGTTGCAGGTCCAGTTCTTCCTCCCTAGACAAGAGGGCAACAGGCATCAGGTCAGCACAGAGAGGCAGCAGTTCTTTCAGAGTAGCAGTCCAGCAGAGTGGCAGTCCTTTTAGCAGCACAGAAGTCCTTCATCCTAGCAGAGTATTAGGTATTTATTTTATACCCTGATGCTCTGGTTCTGGAAATTGAGAGAAGCTTCTAGACCTTGTCTTTGAAGAGCCTGGAATTACCTGCCTTCCCTGCTCTGGCTCCAAGCTGGCTGAAGTGACAATTAAGGGTCATTAAGCTTGTTGGGTGAAGACAGGACAACGCATATTCAGGTGTAAGTAAGGCTGGGCTCCTCCCTCCCATCCTGTCAATGAAGGCCCATCAAGTCACACCTAGGCATTTATTGTGTGTGGCTGTCGTGGAGGAATACACAATGCCCAAATGCCAACTACACCCAGTCATGTTTCAATAAATTCTCTGAGCACTCAGCACAATCCCTCTTGAGAGTGTAGTGTCAGTAGTTGTGTTTATTATTTTCAATTCTTTATGTGCATGTACAGCATATGCTGCACTTGCCCACATGTGTTTACCTATTTTCTGAAAATGAAATTCAATAATATAGACGATAGCTTGAAGGACTAAGAGAAAAAATAAGAAAATCCATGAGAATAAAGTACAACATAATTATTTGGCATATTTTAGAAAAAAAGTATACCTGAAAGATAAGCTAACTCTAATGATTTATATTTTTGGGGCGATATTCTAGTGGATGTATTTCAAACCTATGTATGTTTATGGAAAGGAGAGACTAAGAAATGTTCTTACTACAGTAGTACTCATTCAGAGTCCTGCAAAATTCATATTTGGGCATAGACAAGAGTTTGTGCCCAATCAGGATTTCAAATCTTGCAGTATTTACCACACCTTCGTGAATAGCGAGCGAAAGTTTGTGCTTAAATTTGTTTATCTTGATTTGCTGTAATTACTGAGCATCCTTTATTTACAGGGACACATTGGGACAGGAAAATTTGTCATGGAAAAAACGTTGGGCTATAGGCCAAATACAATGCCACATGTTACTCCTCATTTGAACTTGCAGATTTTTGAATGATTTAATAATACTACAAGTAAATGCTGAACCCTTGCTATACATGGAAGTCATTTAGGGGTCACAAGGGGTCGCTGATGTTCACCCTGGCGTGCCCCTTGTAACCTTTGGCACAGCCTTTGCGACCCTTAGCATAAGCAGTGGCAAAATCAGTGGTAGGAACAGAAGCAGCTCATCCTTAAGCACGTCAGTGGGGGCTTCGCTCCCCTCATTTTTGGGTTTATGTCTATTTTTTCATTATACTTATAGTGAATAATATTACATTATTCACTTTTAGTTGAATAAAAAATTGAGTACAAATAGTTGGAATATGACTTTCCCTGGCAGTTGAGTTAAGTAAAAAAAAGAAGCTTTTAAATGTATGTATGTATGTTGTGTGCATGTCTGCAGTCGAGTATGTTTATGTAAGCAAGAGTGTGTGTATGTGTGAACGTGTGTGCATTTATTGGCAGAGTGTGTGTGTATGTCTGTGTGCATGTGTGAATCCGTGTATATATATATAAAAATATGTTTGTGTAAGTGAGTGAAAGTGAAGGTCAAGGGGCATGTGAAGTCACTTCCGCTACCCCTGGCATTTTGGTGAATTGACGTCCATGCTTTTATATCAGAATTCAACTAAGTGCACTATTATCATCCAAAATGCTAGGCACTCAGGCTTGTTTACAAGCCCCTTAAACCGCCGGTAGGTCGCTTTTTCCCATTTTAAAAGTTACGTACCGGTGGCGCAAGAGCCCCTCAGTTTGAGGCCTTATATAGAATCAGCGGCAATCAAAGCTACTATATGCCATGATGCAGGGTAAAAGTTAAAGATTCTTTTCAGATTCTGATTTCCTTTCAGCATACTTAAAGTTAACAATGGCTCACACTAAGAATAGGTGTTGAATTGCCCTTTGCTATTAGCATATTCAGCTTTGCATAATATTTTCACAGTGAACTTTTCTATTCCCCTTGAGTGTAGGCTGGTGGTTCTCATGTCAATGTTTTAGTTTTTAAACATGGTTTTGTAGTTGTGCAGATAATGTCGATATTTGTAGCATTGATGTATTTTGTTGTGAATTTTCTTTTGTTCATTGACTGTATTGTTTAGATGCCAGAATGTTTGCTGCTGCTAGCGTTCAGGCTTCTCCCAGTGTGATACCACTTCATCAGCCTTCCTCGCAAGCCCTCGGGGCTCTCCGTGGTGGGATCACAATGTGAGCCGGCCCTACTACGGTGAACGCGCAGCAGCAAGCAATTAGCTTTGTAAAAGTAGAACAAAACAACACGCAAGGATATACGTAAAACGATCAATAGTGACATTTCCTAAAATCAATTAAGGAAAATGAAAAAGCAAAAATAGAAGAAAACATTAATACTCTTAAATTGCTATTTATATAAGATCAGCAGCCGACATGTCAATACAGGCATAATAAATGTAGTGGATGATCTAAAAAAAAAAGTGCATAAAGCAAATATATTGGGGCATATTTACCAATATGTCACTCAACGCAGCAAGTCACCTTACAGAGCTACGTGACAGGGAAAGGGCAGGAAAGCGCCGTAGTAAACACAATACAGCGCATTGCTGCCTTTTCCCAGTGCTGGCGCACAGTGTGCTCCCTAGCACTAACACAGGCACTTTTGCACCATCGGGCAAAGGTGCCTGTGTTGTAAGGAGGATTATTTTTGCGCCGGAAGGGGCACCTTCCTGCACAAAACCAATTCACTGAGGCATTCTTGTCTATCTATGTGTGCTGCAGAATGCAGCACACATAGAAATAGGAAAAACTAGCAGAAATAAACATATTTCTCCCCCTTAAGCCTCACCTGCGGAGGCGTAAATGTTTTGGCGCATTCCCAGGTTTACCACTTTTGGTAAATCTAGGAATGTGTCAAAATCCATGGGAGCTGCATGGGAACACCTATGCACCACCCATGGGATGCCTAACCTGGGCAGAGAAACACAATGAAGCATTTGCGCTGTGTAGCGTTACTCTGGATTTATCAAGCAACTCAGGGCCACTCAAGGTGGCCTGTGTGGCTTGAGTAATTGCATTTAATGGCTGGGTCACACAAGCACCCCATTGCATGGTGCAAATGTGACGCAACCCTTTCATAAATATTGTCCATAATGTTTATGTTAGACCTGACAGCCTTAGGGTGGTCTTTCCCCCAACCTTTTGCCTGCCTCCTCCTCTTTTCTGACCTCTTTTTTGCTGGATTTAGAACACTTTACCACTGCTAGCCTAATACTGTAACACTGAGCGACATCCTTCCAGGCAGTGTGCTCCAGTACTATTTTTCTAACCTGGGATGGATTCTTTTTGTATGGTGTTTTAACTGTTTTACTGTTTGAAGTGTTGGACAAAATACGTTACACATTGCCTCAAAAGGTAAGCCTGACTGCTTTGTGCCAAGCTACTACAGGGTGAGCACAAGCTAATTTAGGGTTTGCCTCCCTCTTGCCCTGACTAGGGCTATGTTCACTGCTTGACTAGGGCTCATATCCCAGTCAACATACAACCACATTTTTAACAGTATAGATATAGATGTATTACACTGTGTCAGTTGACACTGTGTAGTTATAGCTAGGTCAGGGTTTTCACAGAAAGAACATTTTTAGGTCGAGCTTCGATCGACCTGTTATTTCTCTTCTGTGGGGTTTGGCACACTCACCTATTGCCATTGGCTGTTATCTCTGTCATTTACAAGTGCTAGCTTGTTATTGGTGGATTTGTTTAACTGTCCCTCCTTTGTTGACTTAGCTCCCTCACTGTCAATTTCACTAAGGGAAGGTTTTGTTTGGCCATCACACTGTACAGTGTGTGATGGCCCCTCCTCCCTCCTCCTTTATGGGCATTGCAGCCTAACACTGGTTGGTTCCCTCCCACCTCGCTGCTCCCAGCTGCACGGTTTTCTTTGTGTTTCTCACAGTTTGTTTTTGCTGGCTTGCCTTGCAGTGAGAATCCATTGTGTTTTGTTTATTTATTTGCTGTGTGCTTATTGTATCCTCACGGCCGCACTCGATGGATGGCCATCGCAACCCTTCCTCCTCGCACAGGGCGAAGCCCTTCTACCCTCTGGTCTCCAGCGCGTTTGCGGAGAATGCTATTGCAGGGGAGCTCAGTTCTATGTCCGTGGCAGCCGGTAGGTGATGGCAGCAGGTTCAGGAAACCAGGGATATCATACCCCCACATGACCAAGGCTAGCACAGGCAGATGCTGTGATCACGCACACACCCAAAGACCCAGGGCAGGCACGGCAGCTGTATGCAGGTGACGGAGGTGCAATCTTACCTGGGAAGTGCTGTTGTAAGGGTAGCCAAACTGTGAAAAGGACATCACTGCAACCCAGTTTTTTCTTCTTTTTTTCCAACATAAGGCAATATTTCTCCCCTATCGATGCAAGACTAACCTGCTCCAGATGCTCCCACATATGGCCACTTTTTTTTGCTCAACTGTAGATGAATGCACTTAAGCAGCTGGCTCGGGCACGCTGCTCAGAGCTGGAAGACAAGATCCCCCTTCCTGTACTTTGACTATGCTAAAACACTAAACCAGAGACTTGGCCTAGGCAGGAGTGGGGTAACAACACCAACCGCCACGGCAGGCAAGACTGGAGCAGGATTGTTGTATTATTTGCAGCCTGTGTACTTCTTTTTTTTTTTTTGTTCAGGTAGTTTTTATTGAAATTTTCAACTAAAAAAGAATACAGTAGTAAATAGCAAAATAAAAATAAAAAAAAACACAAAATACAATAAGGACAGGAAGGTTCCATTATGCCGACATGCTATGAGGGAGAAACTTAAAATACAAAGTGGAGACCATGACGAAATGTGACATTTGTTCGACCTAGGAGTGCAGTTGAAAAAGATTACATCATGGCATTGTTGATGTCACCCCGTGGTAGAGTATGAATGTGATGTCATACTAATCACGAACCAACAGGGCAGCTTTGATATAATAATGTCTTTGCCAACAGAGCTTTAATTGGGATGAAAAAACTGTTGGGAGTCTCTCGTAGGGGGCGTGGCCGATGTAATTAAGGGCGTGGCTTAAAACACTTAAGCTAAAAATCTGTAATTAGCATTGGCCCCGTCCGACTGGTATTTTACTGCGTCTGTCCATTCATCCAGATATATAACACATCAAGTAACATTACACCAACAACAAGCCAGGGCTACTGGCTTTGTCAATGGTTGTATATTGCATAAGGTAAATAAGCAACAACTATGGCTATGTTGTGTATAATATTGAAAATTCTTCAGTTTTTGTGGGCGAGGTTGCAGCATAATGCTAGAGCAGCCGATGTTTGAGCTGAGAAAACAGGTTCTAGTCTGACATTGTGTGATTCAAAACATGAATATGTCTATGTGCAATGTAACTGGTGCTCATGAAAAGCGCTCCAAGTTTGCAATATATAAAACGGAAAAGTGAGTTTCTTTGAAGTTACATCAAAAGCAGTGATGGGTTTTACAATTGCAGAGCTAAGCTTTTTTTCCCTCCACCCTGAATGTAAAAAGTGAGAGCCCGATATGGACCCGTCTCGGAACCTGAGCACTGGCAGGACCCAGCCCACTTAAAGCCCTGTTTGGCAATCATATTCCACATCTAATATCCCGGGACGCGCTCAACACTTGTTTCATGTTGTTTTAATGTTGTGCTCTGATGCACATCAAAGGCAAGAGACCTGCTAGGCTTCCTGCTTGCTCTTTAATTTTTTTTTTTTAAAAGCCTGCATATTAGATTTGGACAAAGGTATGGGGGGGATTCAGACACGACTCAGTCCATTAAACGTAGCAGGCAATGAAAACATACCTCAGTTCTTCAGCGAAGAGGTAGGCAGCGTGAATTGCTTTGCAAATTCATTTCTTTTAATATGTTGAGGCATTTATTTTTATTTTACAGAGAACCTGTCATCTTTGTGATTCCATGATGGACATGTGTCTGCGCTGGGAATATTAATTTACACTTGGTTCCCAGTAAATACTTGGGGGCCGATTCACAGAACTAACTTAAGACAAAATCCTAAACTTACTACATTTGGTATTCACAGAAATTAGGATTTTGTCTTAAGTTTGTCTTAAGACAAACTTAAGACAGACTTAAGACAGTCTTAAGACAGACTTAAGACAAACTTTAGACAGACTTAAGACAGACTTAAGACAAACTTAAGACAGACTTAAGACAGACTTAAGACAAACTTAAGACAAAATCCTGTCTTAAGTCTGTCTTAAGACAAACTTAAGACAAAATCCTAACTTCTGCGAATACCAAAAGTAGTAAGTTTAGGATTTTGTCTTAAGTTAGTTCTGTGAATCGGGCCCTTGGTGTCCTGTTCACTGCTGACTGCCACACACCTCTAGTGGTGGTGAACATGTCATACCTCTTATCTTTTGCAATTTTGTGCTATTGGCAACTAATTGAGAGATCGGTGGATTGCGAGGATGCTGGCACTTCACTAAAATCACACTGTGCCTTCAAAAACACCTAAATCGGAGAGCAGGTAGAAATAGTATTTTAGGGACATGATGTACAACCCTTTGTTGCAGCCGCAAATGGGATAATGGCCCATTTGCGACCGCAAAAAATGGTTCCAGGCATGTACAAATGCTAATTTGCGAGTCACTGGCTCGCAAAATAGCATATGCGACTCTCGCTATTCGGAAGGAGCGTACCTTCCTAATAGCGAGTCACCATGCCATGTACTGTTGTTTTGCAACCGCATTTGTGGTTGCAAAACACTTGCAGTTTACCACCTACTTCAAGTAGGTGGTAAACGGGGCTTGGGGGTGCCACCGAGCTCTTTCCGAGGGCCGGTTTTCGGCCGATTTTGTTACAGGGACTATTTTGCAAAAACGGCCCTGTAACAAAAACGGCCCCCAGGGGCCCAAAACCGGCCCCCACCCGTGTGGCGCACCGGGGGATTGCCCGGTGCCCGCTACGGCCAGTCCGGCCCTGGTGGTAAACCACTAGCAAACGGAAAGGGGTGCCCAGGGGACCCTTTCCCCTTTGTGAGCGTGTGCATAAATATTTTTTAAGAGCAGGCAGTGGTCCCAGGGACCACTGCCAGCCCTTAAAAATTAAACTGAAAAGTTAAATTTTTGTTTTTTAAATACATCCCGTTTTCCTTTAAGGAAAACAGGCCGCATTTTTTTTTTTAACCTGCTTTATTGAAAAAGCAGTCATAGACATGGTGGTCTGCTGACCCCAGCAGGCCACCTTCCCTGTGAGTGCTAGCCATTCCTAATGGGGTCGCAAATTGCGCATGCCTCATGAATATTGATGAGGCATGCAATTTGCGACCCCATTGGAAATCGCAAACAGTGTCTGAGGCACTGTTGTACATTGCATTTTGCGACTTGCGAATTGCGTGTCGCAAAGTGCAATCGTCATACATCTGGCCCTATGTGTCAAGCAGGGAATTTGCTCAATTCACCTAATCAGCTCTTTCTGTTGTCTATTACTGTGTTTAAATATCACAGTGTGATGGCTTAACTTTCTTTTTCTAGTAAGAACTCTAAACTCGCATCATTCTGATTCATATTCTGAGCGAATAAAAGAGTCGCACCTTTTATTAGCACCGGACAGGCACGGATGTATGTTGATAAATCTGGCACACAGAAAGGAAATTCAGTCAGAAAGTGATAGGGCTGAAGCAATAATCAGACATTTTTTGAATATATAGTATGTGTGTCTTTTGCAAATAGGCAACAGTCTTACAACCTCGTGTCCCGAGGCCTTGAGAAATGAGAACAACATTTCCCGAAGCACAAGATGATTCCCGCGACCCGCCTCCTTCTCACCCAGGAGGCTGTTGTGTTGCAGCCACAGAAAGACAGCAGGATTTCACCAAGTTATCCTTTTGGGGGGCCATGGCAACGCTTCTTCTTGACACAGTGAGCAATACCCTTCCTCCCGTCTGGTACAGTACTGTCTTTGGGGCATGTGCCACATGTACAGGAAACGAGCCTCACAGTATACGGGCTGCCTCCTTCACAGCATCTGCAAACAACCTTTCCCGATGCTATTCTGCAAGGCTGCCATTTTCACTACATGAAACCATTCATCACCTCCTTCTCGTTGTATGCTAAAATATGTTCTATATTTTAAATGTTTTATCACAGGCCAGACAGAAGTCATATAAAATTATTTTTTTCAAGTTTTGTTGATGGTCTGCCAGCTGTTAAAAGGCCATTAGTGTAAATAATAATTCAATATAATAATAAAACTTTATTTCGGCAATAAGCCATAAAAGCACAAGCAAAAAATATACATGAACATCAAGATTCCTTGGGACACAAATAAGAAGGAGATTTTGTATCACATTTTGACAAAGTTTCAGAAATACAGAAAGTGTAAAAAATGTAAAATATTTTCGGGGACAAAGTACATAAACATCTCTGTAAAAAGGTCAAGGACACTTCTTGCAACAGGGCTTCTATAGACACAGGTTAAGAATTTTTTTTTTTTTTAAAACCCATTACAATAAATAGCATTAAAAACTAAAAACACAATTTAAAAGAATGGATTTAGAAAGCAAACCTATACAATTTCATTCATGGGAAAAAATACGGTTGCAATGACGGCAAACACATATTGATAGGCACGCTTAACTATTTCCTGAGCTCTGGGAATAAGAATTAATCACAAAGTTCCACCAGATCCAAGCAAAGCGCCCATAGTGTTTAATGTCATAGGTTTACTTTTGCTTCTTCTATCTGCTCGTGTTTGTTTTTCTTAGAAAACACTACAGTGACATGATGTACCCTGTTGTCTTTTACTTTTAATGTGCTCGCATCCATGCCATTGTTCTGCTATTTTAGGTATTTTTTCGATGCCTCTTTCAAACATAGAATATGAAGTCAAAGTGCAGCTCCTCCTAATTGACCTTTGTTGAGGCAACCGGTCCTTTGGTATAATGCAAGTACTGCCTAGAACTACCGTATGCATCATAAAGTGTGCAGTGGGGGTAGCAGGGTACACACAAGTATTTAGGGATAGATAGATTAGTTTTGCACTATCAAATTAAGAATCAGACAAGCGTTGGCAGTTCCTATTTTCTCCACAACGTAATACATTGTATCTACAGAGATTGAATTTATAATTTTGTGTTAAATGTTATCACGAGACAAATATAGAAATATGCTACAGAAGGTTTTTTTGTCCTGTAAGGTGCCGATTACAAGTTGTGCAGGGTAGGGTGGAATATTTACCACACATAGTAAATAATATTGCCCAAGGGTGAGGTAGTTACCAAGTATGGTAACTGCCTCCTGTTCCGAGATTTCAATTTGGAAATGGGGCACAGCATAAAGGATCAGTTTTTGACATACCAGATTTAGAACGTTTTGCCTTTTGTTTGTTCCCACACCTCCCAATAAATCTTGTTTAATAGGACCTTTCAGTGTGCATAATGTTTTATTGGTTATATATAAGGTACCAAGAATTCTTATAACACTTTTTAATTATAACTTCTCAACATACTGCACAGCAGCCGCACTGCTCTACAAACATAGCTTAAATACTTTGGCAAAGCCAATAGTGCTGGCTAAACACTTATAAGCTCCCAAAGGCGAGACCTATTGGCTATGCCAATGCAGATTGTCTTGCAAATAACTTTAGTGACGTTTGATGAATCTTCACAAAACTTTGAAAAAAAAGTTCATCCACCTCATCTCCTTCATGGAAAGTTTTGTGCTGATCTTTCAAGTGGGGGCCAACAAAAAGAGGGGTGGGGGATCCGAAAACATTGATTATACATGTACATTCGTATAGGAAATTTTGGGAAGTGACACAGGAAAAATGGTGGAACTCAATTTGGCAAAAGATTAAAACTTGACTTTCAGGCAAGGGCAGCAATCTGACCATGCAAGGCAGACACTAGGGGCATGCACACCTAATTAGGTTAAGTGTCTCAAGGTCAAGGATGGGTGTAGTTGGGCCTTGGCTACCTAATGGGGCTTGGCTGTCCAGAAGAAGTGATCTCTACATCAAGACTATTGTACAAGGTGAAGGGTGTGCGAAGTAGAGGGCTGACAACCTAATGGGGCTTGACTGGGTGGAGGTGAAGGATGTGCATAGTAGGGCCTTGGCCACCTAATGGGGCTTCACTGACTAGTGGGAGTGGTCTCTCCATCAAGACTTCTGTAGATGATGAAGGGTCTGCGTAGTAGGGGCTTGGGTGTCTAATGAGACCTGGGTGTCTGGAGGGAGTGGGCTCTTTATGAGCACTTCTGTACAAGGCAAAGGGTGTGCATAGTAGAGTCTTGGCCACCTAATGAGGCTTAGTTGTTTGGAGGGAATGGGCTCTCTACCAGGACTTCTGTACAAGCAGGAATGTGTGCGTACTTGGAGCTTTGCCACATAATAAGTCTTCGATGCCAGGAGGGAGACAACACACCTTCAAGACTTCTGTAAAAAATGAAGGGTATGCATAGAAGGGGCTTGGCCACCTAATGGGGCATGGATGTCCGGGGGAAGTGAGCACTTTGTCAAGAGGGAGAGGGCACTTCATCAAGACTTCTGTAGAAGGTGAAGGGTGTGCGTAGTAGGGGCTTGGCTACTGAATGAGACTTTGGTTTCTGGAGGGAGATGGCTCTCAATCAAGAGTTCTGTACAAGGCAAAGAGTGTCCTTCGTTGGAGCTTTGTCAGAAAATGGGATGTTTAGAGGGAGTGGTCTCTGTGTGAATACTTCTGTACATGATGAAGTGTGTGTATGGTAGGGGCTTGGACACCTAATTGGGCTTGGATGTCTGGGGGAGTGGACTCTCTGTCAAGACTACAGTTCAAGATGAAGAGTGTGGATAGTAAGGACTTGGCAACCTCACAGGGCTTGGTTGCCTGTAGGGAGGGGGCTCCCCATCAAGGCAGCTGTACAAAGCAAAAGCTGTGTGTAGTATGGTCTTGGCAAACTAATGAGGCTTTGATGTCTGGATGGAGTGAGCGCCCCAGAAAGACTTCTGATCAAGGTTTAGGCTATGCCTTGTAGCGGTCTGGCCACCTAGTGGGGCTTGAGTGTTTGGAGGGAGTAGGATCTCCATCACTTCTGCCTACAAGATTTATCTTACTATTTTTTCTTTTTGGGTCCTGCAGAAGCCAGTGCTGACCACTTGTGCTCTTATGGGAGTCGTGTGGGACCATAGAGCTTCATTCTGGCTTCTGCAAGATTCCCAAAGGATTGTGGCAACATGAAAAATAAACTGATTTTTTCCTCGATGACCTCCCCACCACAAGGCCCAGGGGTTTGTGTACCCCAAACCTGCCCCCTATCATCTTTTTAAACAATTTTCAGGATGTGGGGATGGGGCCCGTGTCCTGTAATGGCGGACGCAAACTGTCTGTTCAATTTTCATCCAACTAATCAGTGCGCTCTCTCCCATGAGACAGCTGTCCTGCAGGAGCAAGATGGTTGACAGAAAAGGCCCTTGTGACCAATCAGGATGCTCTGTTTTTTTAATTTGTAGTCCGATGGGTCCCAACTGTCCAGGGGCCATATTACCGAAGGTGTCGCATGCTCAACAGGCATAGGCACCCGCTCTATGCATGCCCAGAGCACTATGCTATTACAGAAGGCACTTCAGATTCTTGTGTATCGCTTTCTGTAATACTGATAGCAGTGCCACTCATGTAGCATTCCCCAATTTGCCACAAAAAGGTGACACACTGTCAGTGCAGCCCCTGAGGTGAGAGCTCGTGAGGGAGTAAAGTGAGCCACGTCTGTTCTAACCAAAAGCACATATTCTGAGAGTTTTGGTGCACTGTAGTATCCCATTGCTGCAGAGTTTCTTATGTGGTTATCCACTTTTTCCTAAATATAGTGCTGGCCCTGCAGCATGACTTGAAAATAGCATCAGCTAAATCTGTTGGTAGATTTGTGCTCAGTAGTATATTAACTTCACATTAACAGGCCCCTCATTCTCAATTCATGCAGGGTGTTTACCATCACTGTGTTTCTGCTCCTCTCTTTGGTACACTGAAGAACTAAGCTGTGTTATTTATCCTGCAGGGACGTTTGTGGTTCAGGTAACTGCTGCAGATGCTGATGACTCTTCATATGGGAACAGTGCCAAAGTGGTTTACAGCATCCTTCAAGGACAGCCGTATTTCTCGGTGGATCCTGATACAGGTCAGTAATTCCTCTTTACATGGCACTGATATCTTTTGCTCGAATGTGAAGGGTTAAATAGGCAAGCACAAGTTTTATAGTGAGGCATTCTATGTCCCGATCCACAAAGATTTTGCTTTGATGTACTCTTATAGTACTCTTGTTTTAATCCTAAATTCCAGGAGTAAACCAGGAGCCCTCATTGCTTACTGCTAGAACTGAGTTATAAGCCAGGTGTACTGCAAAAGTTAATCACATCGGCTCACAGGAAAATCTTTGTGACTAGAGGCCTTTGGTCTTCAACTGTGCTTAAATAAGTTTAAAATGCAAGAAGTAACATTAAATCAAAAATATATATTTATATTATCTATTTCTTGGTCTTGGTCTAGCTGGTCCAAGGGAACACTTTGAGTCTCTGTACAAAGCAGGGGTGTACTGGGAACTCAAAAGAGCGCTGTCAAAAATTATAAATTCAGCCCGCATGTGCAAATATGCTAAAGCAAGCTAGATCCAGAGCAAATATTTCAAGTTGCCTCCGGGACTGCGTAACGTGCAGTACCACTGCGGGATGCCGAAACAGGCCTCAAAGTGTCATAACCAGCCTCCTGGGACATCAGCCTCCCCTGGGATTGCCTACTTGCTCACCAGGCCACTCCAACCATGGTTCAAATATATTAGCAGGACCATTGGAATTAAGCGATTTCGCGGCTGTGCTGTTTTCCTCATAATTATAGATTTACTGATTTTGCCACCTAATATATTATCTGCTTCATATTCAGTTAAATAAATTTGTTTTCATCTCAAACATAACAAAAGTTACTAAAAGATCAGCAACACGTGGTGCCGAGCAGTGAGAGGCCCTTTGCAAATGTTGTCATCTCATTTCTGTTGTTCGTGAAGTATTTAGGTGGTAAACTGGTACTAAAGAGGTAAAACCTGTGGCAAGGCAGTTAACCTGTGCAAAATGACAAAATAAGGGCGGACTACTATAGCGAAATGTTCCGCTTTACGCCACCAAATTTGTCTAACTGGCTGCATAATTTAGTCAAACCTGCCGCATAATTAAACCCTCCCTTGACCATAATCCAATGGCCCTGGTATAGGAAAGAGATTCAAGTCACTGGAAGGAGGAGCTGGGAGGGACTTTATAAATATTCAACGTAATGCACTTTAATTATCTGGGTTTCACGATCAATTCTGTAAAAAATAACAATCTAAACAGTGCATGGGTTGTATTTTTAGAGTGTGTCCATATCTAGGCTTACATGGGGAGTACAACTGTCATCAGTTCAGACAACTATTTGCCTTATTATCGTTACATATTGCTTTTTACTGTCTGTGGGTCATTTGGAACTGTGCCTGTACTTTAGTTTGTGTTGCTGGTCATTTGCTGCGGTAAATTCAAATACAGCAGGTTGCAATATTTACAGGAGTACAACTCTATCACCTGTAAAACGTGTATAGGATCAAAGTCCAAATTATGGACTGTTCTGTATTGCCAATTTAGGTGCAAATTTCAGTTTTTTGTACGAATCCGAATTGCTAAGGTTCATGGAAAGAGGGCTTTGTGATTTCATCTTCTACATGAACGGGGGACAAAACCCTAAGATTAGATTAGAAGAAGGCCTTTAACAAGTATCCGCTCTGCTTCATACTTCAAACGTGTCTTTGATTTCAGGGATCATCAGAACCGCATTACCAAACATGAACCGAGAGAACCGGGAGCACTACCAAGTGGTCATCCAGGCCAAGGACATGGGCGGCCAGCTGGGCGGATTATCCGGCACCACGACCGTGAACATCACGCTGACCGACGTCAACGACAACCCGCCTAGGTTTCTGCAGAGTAAGCAGCCTTTTACAGCTCTTTAATGTGCTGCGTGTGCGCGCCCGCTCCAAAATGGCAGCTAAGCTGTTGCTATCAGGTGTAATTTAGAGAGGTTCTAAATTAAGGGGATACATGTTCGTCGCAGATTCAATTTCAGTGTACATCCTCATTCAGCTGGCGCACAGTAAAAGGTAACGGCAGCAGTCATGAAAACTGCAAACATTTTTATAGCTGAATTTCCCTTTTCTGTCTGCCTGTCAGTTCACCTTTGTTTTTTTTTGTTTTTTTTATCTGTGTGCCTGGCTTACTTTCTCTCTGTCAGTTGTGTCTTCCTCTATTAAACTGAATGTTTTAGGTCATATCCTAAAGAAAAGTGTTCCTTCTCTGGTTAATATAAATGTAAACACTTCAGACCAAAGTTCGGAATTTTAAAGTAGAACAGCGTGAATCAAAGTTGACTGCTGTGAGAAAAAAGCCTTTAAATTCATAGGAACGGTTTTCTGAATGTCTTGAAGGAATTTAAATGATGCTTAAGATTTCTCTTTTTGGCAGTGTAAGCTTGTCACGGCACTATTTGGATTTTTTCTAAGCTCACTTTGACATTGCAGGGCCCATTACCTTCTAGCCTCACAGCTTCGCACGACTCAATAATAATAGAGTGTCTGGTGAGGTAACCTTAATTTTCTGGAGTGTAATATGCTGTATGTAGATCAGACGTTCGACAGCTGGGAGGAGGACAAATATAACAGGAAAAGCCTTCCCAACACTTAAACGATAGGAGTGTGTGAAGTAATTTGGCACTTACATTACAGTCGAGTTCTGACGTCACAATACCTGCTGCCAGCAGCTGATGTGAAAGGTAAGCCAGGTCACGGAGCAGCTGTTTAAAGCAATGAAAATGAAATGTTGCTTTTCTTTCTTCTGCTCTATATTTCTAGCTTAACCCCTTGTGTGCCACGCCCTTTCCCCGCCCTGTGCCGGCCGTTGCATTAGCGGGCGGGGTTCATGACGAGCTGGACTCGTCATGGGCACAGCGCAACCGCGGCCCATGACGAGTCCAGCTCGTCATGGGCACAGAAGGGGTTAAAGAATCAGAGTTTAGAATAATGGGAAACCAAGCTGCTATAGCTTTAGACTGGTGGCAACATAGAGGAAAGCTATGTATGTTGCGACATAAAACTGAAGTTAATATTAACTTTGTTGGTTCCAGCCAATGTGACCATACATTCTACGTCTTGGGAAATTGGGAATTGTTCCTGGGAGGGTATAGATCCTGTGTTTCCTTAAGCGCCCAAGATGGAATTTTAGAATGGCTTGCAGATTTGCTCATAATTTCACTCCGTCTGCCTTCTATAGTTTCTTCAAATTCCTTCTCTACCTGGTGTAAAATACAGGTTAAATATTGTTTAAGTGCATAGGCTGTGTTTAACCTTTGTGTAGGTTTAAAAATTTCTCCCATCATTTCTGCGGTTTTAGTATCAGGTACAGGATTTAAATATTTTCTCAGAGGTACTGAAGAACTGTCACGCAAACGCTTATCACCAGTCAAGCCCTCTACACTGAACCACCACCCTCCTCCTCAAGAGCCTCCAAACTTTCCAGAAAGCAACAGCAAGAGCAATCTTGGACCTGCCCAGATGAACCCACATAACCCCGACCTCCGCAGCCTGCACTGGCTCTCCGTCAAGAAGAGATGCAACTTCAAACTGCTCACCCATTCATACAAGGCCCTCCTCAACCCAGGGCCAGAATACCCGAACACCTGCTTAACCTTCTACCAGCCCATCAGACACCTGCGGTCTGCCTTCTTGGCCCTCGCCACCATCCCACACATCCATCGCACCTGAGCTGGAGGAGGTGCCTACACCCACCTTGCTGCCAAGGCCTGGAATGACCTCCCCATCCACCTCCAAAACTCCACCTGCCCTCGCTGAATTAAGGAGCGGCCCCAAGACCTGGCTGTTCTAATACCCCCATCTCATGCAGCGCCTGGATACCCCCGGGGTGATTAGCGAGCTATACAAATGCTGATTGATTGAGGTATTTCAGACAAGATTAGATCATAATTAGAGTAATAATACTGAAATTTTCATGTGCCATAAAATAAACTGCTTAACACACTACAAGAAATTCCATAGGTCATAGGAAGGTGGTGATAAGTCACACCTTCATATACTGATGTAGGCAGCTGCATGCACACATAACAATCATGAGCATCCATAGTCTCTACATATTCAAATAGGAGTTTTGTACACACATTCATTGAAAAATTACCAGTGGAAACATCTCCATGTAATAGTTTCTCATTTGAAAAGCTTAGACTGTTTTCATTTGATTAAGGAATTCTAGTCCCATAAGTAGGTTCAGTTTGTATCGTGTACAGATGATGGGGTGAATTCAAACCTATAAAAAGTATTACAAGCTTTATGAAAAAAAACAGCAAGTATACATGCACATACACATTTGTGTTTCAATAATATAACATTTGGAGCCATCATATCTTTGAAATCAGACCCCGCAACTTCCGATAAAATTTGGATTAATTGTTTTGCAGCACAGGCAAAGATCAATCAGTTTCTGGCAAGTCTTTTCAATAAAGACTCTTTATAGCACAGTCCACGTTTCCTTTATAGCCTTGTAAATGAATCTCTCAACAACATCACAGTTCTTGTTTGCAGTAAAATATTACCAGCACAAATTGACTCAAGTTCTTTTTTATTCGTAAATCAGTTTCAAGTTTGAATGAGAACACAACATTGTCTCAAGGTGACTCAAGCAAACTTGAATTGTTGTAGCAAAAACCATGATATGCTTCCACCTAGTCATTTAATGCCAAGTAAGTTAATTCAGTTGCAGGGTATATGTACCTTGGTATTTTTGCTCTTTTGGACCTTCTCACTGACGGCCCTTCATCATCACTGTCACTTTGATCAGACTGACTATAGACTTTTGCAATTGATCGTGGTGATTTTCTCTCTGTCAAAATGCGTCTCAATCTTTCTGGTTTTTATGGCCAGGGTTCTCCAGTTACTACTTGCATTTCAGGTGCACGTATCCCTTCAACGGGGTCAAAATCACACCTAGTAAGCCCTTTCTCTTGTGACCCTTCCGTACAAACAAGAGCCGACTCTCTCAGACCCCCTCAAAATCAGTGCATGGAATCCCATTAGCTTGTGTGCCATCAACAGCTTGGCTGACCTGAGTCAGTTGTCTCTCTGTAGCCACCAGTACATCCGAAACAGGTGCTGTATCTTCAAGAGGACTGGGACTATGTAAGTATGTGCAGTGTGCACCCAATTTGGGAGATCACGACACTTAGCAGCAGTTGTGGTTACCAGAATCACCTGGGACAGCCCACGCCAATGAGGCTCCAAGCATGATTGTGTACATGCTTCTTCACCAAGACCCTGTCACCAGGACTAAGGTGATGGCACAGCTCCTGTTGAGGTGAAGTTGCAGCTTCTCTAACCTGCTCAGACACAGAATGCACCACATCAGCCAGTCCTTTACAGTAATTGAGTACCAAGTCATCTGTAATGTTCACTAAGGCATTGGCAGGTACATCAGGCTGTCTCATAGCCCTACCCATAATTACTTTGCATGGGGATAATACCATTCTTTTGTTTGGGGTACTTCTCAAATTCATCAATACAAGAGGCAATGCATCAGGCCATTTCAAAGAAGTTAAAGCACACTCCTTTGCCAGTCTGACTTCAGTGTCCCATTCGCTTGCTCCACTATTCCAGAAGCCTCTGTACTGTAAGTATAATGGAGCTTTTGGTCAATTTGTAATGCTGCACATAACATCTTCAAGACCTCATTATAAAAATGAGTTCCTTGCTCTGACTCCAAAAAAGTTAGAAATCCAAAATGCGATATCAGCTCCCTCAACAACAACTTTCCTACAGTTAAACGTCATTTCGTCTAATAGGGTAAGCTTCTACCCAATGTGAGAAAATACATAGAATCACAAGAACAATTCTCAATCCAGTCGAGTTCGATTAAAAGGACCTCCTGACCTCCCTACGTGAATTATTATCACTGGACCATTTTTCCTGCATTTTGTTGTTATCACACCATGCACCGATGACACAGAGTCTCCGCAACTGACCTGAATCTTGGAATAAACCATCTTTGGTGAAAGAGATGCATCATAGCATCTCTCCCAATGTGTGCATGACCATGATAGTATCGTGCCATAGGTGACATCAAACTATCTTGCAAGACAGGTCTTCCATCAGTGTATACCCATACCTTCCTCTTCCTGTCTCCTAGCGCAACCTGCTCTAACCCATCCCTGTTTCTCAGCTTCTGGCACTTCAGCTTGCAATGATTTTTCCTCCTCCCATGTACCTACTGTGGATAACAACAATCTGTAATCTGTGACTTCAGAGGTCTCTCCCATTGGATTTCCATTGTGGTATAAGTATTTAGAGTGCAATAGCGTGCAGTCTCATACACATAGCTGTTGCCGACTATAACATAAACATTGCCCTGCCGCTAGGCAGCACACTTCACCACAGCAATTTGGGCAGGCAATTGTAGTGACAGCAATAGGTTCTGTTATGTATAGGGGAACCTGATGACATCATGAACCCCCCTCTGTGACCCCAATTGCCCAAAGTCATGTACGATGCCAAATCCATACCGACTGTTGGTAAAGATAGTAACTCACATTTGGCCAGAGATGCTAGAGGCTCATATTAAGGCTACCAACTCAGCCAGTTGTGCAGAAAACATTCCTTGTAACCATGAAGCTTCAACCACACTTCCAACTGTAGAAATTACATATGAAGCTTTTAGATTTTCTTCCACATCTCATAAACATGATCCATTAACAAACAGCACATGATCTGATTCAGGCAAAGGGGTATCAAGTATGTCAGGATGGGGCTTTGTGCACAGCTCTGTCACGTCCAGGCAATAATGATCAGCTTCATTAACCACAATCTCATTTCAAGGAAGGGGCATCAAAGTTGCAGGATTCAAACTCGTGCATCTCATCAACATAATATTCTCAGCTCCCAAAATAATCTGCTCATACTTTGTGAGGCAGCTGCTGGTAAGATGCTGCGTTCGATTACGAGTAAGCAACACCTCCCCTGAATGGGGTACATGTACTTTCAATGGATGTCCCATGACAATGCTCTCGCTCTGTTCGATACTCACACATGTTGTAGCAATGGCTTTCAGACATCCAGACAATGTGACGGCTCCAGAATCAAGAGTAATAAAAAAATAAAGCCACAGGTCTACGTGCAGTATCATATATTTGAGCTAGAACTGACAATGCACAACCTTCACACTCACTGCAGAGCACAGTAAAACTCTTACTATAGTCAGGTATTCCCAAAGCTAGAGCTCGACAAAGACTCTCACAGTTCAGTAAAAGATGCAATTGTTATCCCAAGATACCGGGTCGGACAGATCTTTGTGTTTCAGCCTCTGAAGAGGTTTGGCTGTCAGAGAACATTTTTGAATCCATTGACGATGATAGCCAACCATTCCCAGAAACATGAGGACTTCCTTTTGTCTATTGGGCGGACTCATGTTCAGAATCAATGTGATTCTGTTTTGGAACACCTTTCTTGCTCTTTTCTCAATATGGTGACCAAGATACAGAATGTATTTTTTGCAAAATTGCAGTTTTGACGGGAACACTTTATGTCCATTCTTAACTAAATGGCTCAGTAAGGCAATGGTATCACGTGTGCAAGCCTCCTGTGTACTTGACGCTACCAACAATTCATCAATGTATTGGACAAGAAAATAATTAATTGGCAACTCCAAAGACTCTAGACTTTTCTTCAATATCTGATTCAATATCGAAGGGCTTTCTGTATAGACTTGTAGGGCTCTACACCCTTCCAAGACATGATTACCGCACCGAAAAGCAAAAAGATTAACCCTGGGCGTAGTTCGCATAGTAGCACTACGCATAGCTACGCGAAGTGCACTTCGCACCATGCAAGCTACGCGTAGCTACGCGAACAGCGTAGTGCACTGTGCAAAATGCTGTTTGCACTGATTGCACAGTGCCGGATGCTTGTCATTGCAAACGGCATCTTGCACAGTGCAAGCGGTCGTGTTCTGCCGCTCAAGTAGATTTGTACTCGAGCGGCAGCTTTCTCAACACGGACTGGTAGTTTCTCATCGCGAGCGGTCGCGAGCATACGCGACCACTCGTAATGGGAAACCTGACCTCCGTGCATTGAGAATCTCCCCGGGAGGTTTATTTTCCACGCTCGCGATCGGCAACTTGATGTTGCTGATCGTGAACAAGGAAAAAGTCTCACCGGATGTTATTTCGCTTGCTCGCGGTCGCCAACTTGATGTTGAGGGCCGTGAGCAAGCAGAAAATGCCCGCTATGCTATGTGTTTTTGCAATGTGCTACGTGTGATTCACGTAGCGCGTAGTTGCGCAAACTACGCGAGTGTAACGTAGTCCTACGCCCATGGTTAAAAATGATATTGTCTAGTCTGATGCAACAGGATAGAAAAGAAGACTTGTCACAAATCAATGACAAGAACCATTCAGCTTCACATGGAATTTGAAATACCAGCCCAGCTGGATTCGGTACCACAGGACAACATGAAACCACAATCTGATAAATCTGGTGCAAATTCTGAACAATACGATACGGTACTTACTATTGGGTTTCTGCAAATCATAATAGGAGAGTTTCATGGACTTCCCATTATTTCTTTCATGATTACTTGCTCAACCATTGATTCAATCGAGAGAGTAATCCCTGCAATAGTTTCTGGACTCAAATTATATTGTGGAATGTGCGGAAATTCAGCATTGGGCTTCACAGTGATTTTCACTGGAGCAACATCTTTAGACCAATATCATTTGCCATAAAGTCCGAGACATCTGATAATACGATATCTCTCAATTCCAGGATTAAGTCATCTTGTGTTACCAGGCAAATAATCTTTCAGGTTCTGAGTTCTGTTTAGCCAATTTGAAAACAACATCCTCATCATTGGTATGAAATTCAGTTCCTTTTAGAGTACAATAAATTGAACAGTTGAGTTTCCATAGCAAATCTCGTCCCAATAGATTAACTGAACTTGAATCGCACACAACAAAGGAACCTATTTTTACCATTACTGGTTTCGTAACTGGATTTGACATCTGCTTGTTTGCAAATCCCACAACTTGAATTCTTTCTCCTGAGAGGGGTAGGTTTGGAACTTCTACCATTCTCACAGCATAATGAGGAGCACCAGTGACAACAAGAAATGAGATCAGTGTCCCATTTACTTTACAGTCCACATAGGGACCACTCTGGTCTACAGCTATTGATGCACCAAGCAGCATTCCCCCTCCCTCCTCAGGCACCATCATTGGAAGAGGTCTGAATCTCCATTATCTATCTGATTCAAGGAATATTGTTGAGACAAATCTGATTCACAACATTTTCCTTATTTGCATTGAACCCTTGATTTCAATTGTATTTCTGAAGCTGGCTATTCATTCGAAGCATCAGGGCTTGTGGCGAATTCTGAGCTTGATTTCTCTGTCTGTAAACCTGTTGGATCAGTGTCATAGCAATGTCCAGTGATTGTGCATATCCAATATTCAGAATGTGTCCTCCATTTCCCTGATTAACTAGATTAAATCAACATTCATGCTTCCGGTGCCCTAACTTACCGCAAATGTGACATAGATTTATCTTTTTCAATGCTTCAATTGAAACACTCCAACCTCTACCTTGTGGCTGCATACCCTGTTGTTGAACACCACCTACCTCTCGCATCACAGGGTTTTGCTGATAACCTCCCTGCACAGCAGGCATGTGATCAATACCTAATACATTCTGGTTCTTCTGAACAGCCTCATTTGTCCAACCATCAATTTTTCCTTAATCCTTTTATGCTTCATTTCAGTCTCATCACCAGAATATTTTGCATATTGGAGTATTTCATCCACAGGCTTTCCTTGACAACAAATCAAATGCTGCTGAATCATGTTGCTAATCTCTATCCATATACAAATCGATAAACAAAATATTCCATATGTTCTCAGACACATTTTCCATTCCACTGTACTGCTTGAACATCTGCATCAATCTTTCACAGTAGACACAAACTGTTTCCTTCAATGCATGGGTTTTCTGATCTATTTCCACCCAATCAATTTCCTTAGTGGAAATTTTCCCTTTTAAATAGGCGGCGGCTTGATTATATTTTTTCATCACTTCAGCGGATGGTGCACTGTACAAGGATGTCTAACTGATTCTGTTTCAGACAATCACCAGCAATTTTACACTCTGTCCACAAATCACTTTGAAACCTTCACAAACCGTTCAAACTGTTTGTACCATTGAACAAGATTGTCTCTCAATTTCGGAAATTAATTTCTAAAAGACAATATTTCTGGCCTTGTCCAAGGAACGTGTACGTATCCTTTTCAGGTACTGCACTCATAGGGAGCATCTTTATTTCCTCACCTCCATCGTCTTCGATAGCTGGGAGCATCCGCATTGTGACTCTTTTTGTTTCCTTTTTCTTAGCCCTTTGGCATTCCCATTTTTCGAACTCTCCCAATTTCCTAAGGATAGCTAGCAACTCCTTAATTTGCAATCTCATTCCTGAAGGTCCTATGTTTCCAATATCTTTATCATTGTTATCTACTCTGTAAGGTTTCTGTGATGTTTTTGATTTTTGTACATCCACTCTGTATTTCTGTGTCCATTCAGACAATTTTTCATGAGTGCTCCGAGCACATCTGGAATTGACTTTGCAGATGAACAGTAATTCATCATCCTTGTAGGCAACTATTCTGGCCGGGCTTATTTTCCTATAATCATCTCTTCTACATTGAGGCACACTACATCAAGGAATCTAGTTTTATTCAATCTTGGGGAATTTGTTCCATTAATTCCTCAACCCTTTCCGTTTGCAGAAGTGTCAATACTTCTAAGCCAATCATCAATTTCTTGATAAGCGGGACCTGGTTGTTCTGTTGGCTTATTCAGATATATATATCCCCATGACAATCTTACTTTCCTGCAATAGATATTGAATGTAAAAGGGACACATCAGAATCTGGCATTCACGCGTGAAGAGCATTTTCCATGGCACTCTGAGTTATCCATTGAGATGCCACATCATTCTCAGATATGTAGAAAGGTTGAGCTTGCCTCGATTTCCCTGTTGAAGAATTAAGTTGTGTAAAATGTACAAATGAATCAACATTCATTCCATTAAAAATATCAGCTGGAGCTGAATCTAATGGCGTCTGTGTAGACTGCCTCAATCTCAAGTCAACAGCAGTAGAGGTTGGACCATTTATCCCAGTAGGGACAGCCAAAGTTTGTATCTGGCTTCCTTAATTGCCAGATTGATATATAGGGACTACAGGTACTATAGATACTGGAACAGTTAGTGCGTCTGATGCATTATGAATAGTCTGATTAGTAGTGTTTGGCATTTCGGTATTACCTCCCGTTGGAGAGAAAAGTGTGTGTGGAACTGGATCTATAAGTACAGCAGTTGCATCAGGAATTTTCCCAAGATATGAATTTTTCAAATTCGGGGGCTGACTCTCATTCTAAGGTGGTTGGTGATTTAGCAATAGTACATTTAAAAAATCATCATCATATTCACTATCACTACGTCCATCCAGAGCTAGTATTCTCATGGTGTTTTTTCTTTCCCTTTGCTTGCCTCCACCCTCTTTCTCTGCAACTAGTACAGGATACATTCTAGTAACTGCTACTATTTCAGTTCTCCAAGCCTTTTGTTGTGCATCTCATCTGGCCTCAACATATCTATCCAGGGTATTCTTGTACCTTCCCTGATATTTCTGTTTTTCTTTTTGATGTGCTGCATGCTCCCATTCACTAAGTGCTTCAAATTGCATGGGTTTAGGAGGTGGGTTGATCTCATACAATTGCCTCCTCAAATTTTCAAGAATTCTAAAATTAAAGGTTCCATATTCTGAAAAGGCTAAGGGACCATAATTCTCAGTGCATTTCATCCAATTTTCAAGCCATGTACATGTATGATATCCCTTCCTTGTGACATAAGCAGTACTGGTGTACCCTTGGGTGGTATCAGCACTCTATTTGGTATAGGCACATCTCTCTGCATCAAGTTTCTCAAATTCTTCAGGGTTTTCATTATTGCTTAATTAAATTGTGTTTTTCACTAATGATTGTCCAACAAATCAATTTCTCCAACACTCCCTTGTTTAGCGTTCACAACCAATACCAGTGCGGCACCCTGTGATGTAGTCAACCTATCAAACCACAGTGTTACATCAACTGACCAATACCAGGGTGGCACACTGTGATGTCAATCTCACTCCTCATAGCGGCTTGTTAGATTTTGGGGTCTCTAGTATGCAGTGGTAGGTACCTTTGACCAAATAGGGACCCTTGCGTCTAGCCAGGGTAAGGGGCTACACTCCTAAAATAAGCCCTGCTCACCCCCTTGGTAGCTTGGCCCGAGCAGGCAGGCTTATCTCAGAGGCAGTGTGTAAAACATTTGTGAACACATACAGTAATACAGTGAAAACACTACAGATGGACACCACACAAGTTTAGAAAAATAAGTATTCTTTACTAGACTTAACAAGAGACCAAAAAATCTGCAATACTGTAATCAAAAATAGACTTTAAAATGGTAGGAAAAAGCTCAGTTCTCTTAAGATTGTAAATGCAACACTTTACTCTCAAAGTACCTTGGATCCGGAATGCAAAGTAAACAAAAGGGTCACAGGGAAGGTGATGCGTTGGTTCCTTACACTCAGGGGAGTACTGTATGGGGAGGTGATGCGTCACTTTCTTACTGCTCTTCGGTACGATGCGACAAGATGGCGCCTCGATGCGATAATTTTCTCCGGTGCGATGCGACAAAATTGCGTCTTGGTTACGATGCGACAACGTTGATGCGATGCATCCACGCCCGATGGCAGTGCGGCGACTCGATGATCTTCTGAGGCCCTGCGACACGCTTCTCTGGTGATGCTACGGCGATCTCTGCGGTGGCAGCACATTTATCCGGTGATGCGACGCGCTTCGGTGATGCGATGGTGACAGCGGCAGCGGCGGCTCGCTTCCTTGGCAATGTGACGGCAACTGCTGCTGTGGCGACACGCTTCTCATCACTTAGTCACGCTTCCAGTTCCCAGCAACACGCAGTCTCTCAGAAGGCCCAGCACAACAGCAGGCACTTCAATTCGCCAGCAAGGGAATTCAGGGTGGAGGTGGTTGGTGAAGTCTTGTATCCCTGAGATTTCAGGCAGGAGGCAAGCTCATAGTTCAAGCCCTTGGAGATTCTTCCTCAAGTTGATGAAAAGCACCCTCAGTCCTCTTCTCCTTTCTTTGGCAATGAATCAACCACTGCAGGCCAACCCCCAAACACACAGCACAGGGGATTCCCCTCCTTCAGCTTCCTGGTTCTTCTCCTCAGCAAAGGTTCGTCTTGATTCCCAGAAGTGATCTAAAGTTCTGGGGTCAGGGTCCCCCTTTTTATACACCAAAATCCTTTGTCTCTGAAGGCAGAGAGTGTCTATACCTAGTCCAAACCAGTTCTGGGTGCATTATGCCAGTGTACACCTTCTTCCTTTGTCAGTGTGGGCCGGGGTCCTCAGACACACCACAGGAGGTGGAGCCAGCATTGTGGAAGGCAGGCACAGCCATATTCAGGCCCAGGTGCTACTCCTCCCACCACTCCTCATGCAGATAGGTCTATCCAGCCTTTTGCTGACTCACCCTGACTCCTGGAGCCCCCCAGCCCCTGTCACTCAGAAACCAGACATGGAATACACAACCTAGCAGAGGCAGGCTTGGATAGTTAGGCAAGAAAATACCTACTTTCTAAAAGTGGTATTTTCAAACACAGGATGTTAAAACCAATTTAACTAAAATATGTATTTTATCATTCTGAGTTCAGGCATACTGAATTCGTTTTTCTACCATGTTCCCTGCGTCAGTTATGATTATAAGGTATATAATCACTCTGCCCATTCGGACCTATGGGAGCAGGTAGCCTTGCAATAGTGAAACACGAAAATCGCTATAATTCAATATTAGGACATGCCACCCACATCAGGGCATGTCCTACCTTTTACCTACAATGCACCCTGTCCTTAGGCCTACCTTAGGGATGTCAGATATGTGGAAAAGGGAAGGTTTGAGGACTGGCAAGTGGGTGCACTCGCCAAGTCAACACAGCAGTACCAGACTGCACACAGGCTCTGCAATGGCAGGCCTGGGACACACTTTACAAGCTGCTCTGGTGAGTGGCACAATCAGTGCTGCAAGCCCACCAGCAACATTTGATTTACAAGCCCTGGGCACAAGCACTGTACTGACAAGTAAACTAAATAAGCAAATCATGGAGTCACTCATCCATACATCAATTTAACATAGGGAGCACTTGCACTGTAGCACTAAATAGAAGTGGCACAGTGCCCAAAGCATCTAAAACCAGCAAAAACATAAGAGGCAACAGCAAAATATGGAATGGAGACCCATGCCAATGGTGCCAGGTCTGACAAATGTCCCCTCCAGCTGAGATGTGGGGAGAACTACCCTACCACTTGGAAGTTCTCATCACTAAGGCGGAAAAAGCTGGACAGACCATCAGCATTGGCTTGTTCTGTACCAAGGCGGTGATCCACTGTGAAGTCCATCCTCTGTAGGGAACTGGACCACCTCAACAGTTTTGGATTCTCACCCCGCATCTACATAAACCATCTGAGGGGCCTGTGGTCTGTCTGAACCCGGAAGTGAGTCCCAAACAAGTATGATCTCAACTTCTTCAGTGCCCAGACCATAGCAAATGCCTCACGCTCAATTGCCCTCCACCTCTGTTCCCGAGGAAGTAACCTCCTACTAATGAAGGCTATAGGTTGGTCTAGGCCCTCCTCATTAATCTGTGACAGAACAGCCCCCACAACATGCTCTGAAGCGTCTGTTTGGACAATAAACTCTTTTGAGAAGTTGGGCGCCAGGAGCACGGGCGCTGTGCACCTGGCAGTCTTCAGGGCATCAAAAGCTTTTTGACAGGTGTCAGTCCAGTTCACTTTCTTGGGCTGCTTCCTGGAAGTCAGTTCTGTCAAGGGGGCAACGATGCTGCCATACCCCTTGACAAACCTTGTGTAGTACCCAGTGAGTCCTAAAAAGTCTCTCACTTCTGTCTGGGTCTTGGGTGGTTTCCAAGCCAGGATGGTCTCAATCTTGGGCTGTAGGGGCGCCACCTGGCCGCTCCCTACCTGGTGTCCCAAGTACACCACAGAACCCTGCCCGATCTGACACTAACTCGCCTTGATCGTGAGGCCTGCTCTCCGCAGCGTCATCAACACTTCCCAGAGGTGGCACAGATGTTCTTCCCAACTGACGCTAAACACTGCAGTGTCATCCAAGTAGGCGGCACTGAACTCTTCCAGTCCAGCCAACACCTAGTCGACCAACCTCTGAAAGGTGGCAGGGCCATTCTTCATCCCAAAGGGCATAACCCGCAATTGGTAGTGCCCATCTGGTGTGGAGAATGCTGACCTCTCTCTTGCCCCATCAGTCAAGGCGATCTGCCAGTACCCATACGTTTAGTCAAATGTGCTGAGGTACCGGGCAGTCCCTAACTGATCAATGAGCTCATCTGCTCTGGGGATGGGGTGCGCGTCAGTCCTGGTGACTGAATTGAGCTCTCGGTAGTCCACACAGAACCTAAGTTCTGGTGTGACACCCGGTGCGGCAGCCTTTGGGACCAAGACCACTGGGCTGGCCCAAGGACTGTTAGAGGACTCAATCACCCCAACGCAAGCATCTTGGAGACCTCCTCCATGATGCAAGCTCTCACCCTGTCACTCACTCTGTAAGTTTGAGGCTGAACAGGAGGACTGTCCCCAGTGTCTACATCATGGACACACCAATCAGTGACACTGGGAATCAGGGAGAACAAATCAGAAAACTGTCCCAGTAACTGTTGACAGTCATTCTGCTGCTCAGGGGTCAGGGTGGAAGAGAGGTTCCCACCCTCCACTGACCCATCTTGTGTTGTTGCAGACAGAAGGTCAAGAAGAGGCTCAGTCTCCTCCATTCCAGCATCTGTTGCTAGGAGCATGCCCACTTCGGACATCTCTAAGTGGGGCTTCAGGCCGTTGACATGTAGGACCCGCAAAGGTTTCCTGGGAGACCTCAAGTCCACCAAGTAGGTGACATTACTCTTGCGCTCCACCACCTCAAAGGGTCCGGTCCACTTATCCTGGAGCGCACAGGGCTCCACTGGGGTCATGACCCACACTTTCTGACCAAGCTGAAGCTCAACCAGAGTGGCATTCTGGTCGTACCACCGCTTCATCTCCTCCTGGCTGGCTTCCAGATTTGCCTGAGCGAGTTGTCTGAATCGTCTAGTCTGGTTCCTGAAGGCCAGCATGTAGCTATATACATCCTGGGGAGGTTTCCTGGGAGATTGCTGCCAGCCTTCCTTGACCAAACTCAGAGGTCCTCTCACTGGGTGACCGTAGAGAAGTTCAAAGGGGCTGAACCCTAGGGACTTCTGTGACACCTCACGGTAAACAAAGAGAAGGCATGGTAAGAGGCTGTCCCACTTACGCCTCATAGGTTCCTCAAGACCCATAATCATGCCTTTAACGGTCCGGTTGAATCGCTGAACCAGCCCAAAACCTTGGGGGTGATAAGGAGTGGTGAACTTATAAGTTACGCCACACTCCTGCCACAGGGACTTCATATACTTGGAAATGAAGTTTGTGTCTCGGTCTGACACCACCTCTCTGGGGAACCCCATGTGGGAGAAAATCCCCATCAGTGCACGTCCCACCACGGTGGCCGTCACAGTCTGGAGAGGGATGGCTTCCGGGTACCGGGTGGCATTGTCCACCAAGACCAGGATGAACCTGTTGCCCATGGCTGTCTTGGGATCCAGAGGCCCCACAATGTCAATGCCCACCCTGTCAAAGGGGGTGTTGACCACAGGGAATGGCTGGAGAGGAGCCTTGTGCTTCCTCCCACTCTTTCCACTTGCCTGGCAAGTCTGACAGGTCCTGCAATGAGTGTCTGAACTCTTGCACATTTGGGGCCAATAAAAGTGAGTGACAAGTCTGGCAAAGGTCTTGTCCTGCCCCAAATGTCCTGCTAAAGGTACATCATGAGCCAGTCCCAGTAGGAAGGCTCTGAAGCGCTGGGGTACCACCAGCACATGGGCTGACCCAGGCTCAGCAACCTTAGGCTCACTATACAGGAGACCATTCTCCCAGTAGATCCAATGTGATCCAGACTGATCACCTGCTGCCTGGTTTGCAGCTTGTTGCCACAAACCTACAAGAGAAGGGCACTTCTTCTGCTCCTCGCAGAACTCTTCCCTGGAGAGTCCTCCTCCCTTCTGCCAATGGGTTAGCTCAGGCAGGTCCCCCAGTTTGGCTACCTGTTCCCCTGTAGGTTCCAGGGCATCTCCCTCAAGGTCTGCCTCCTCCTGGACCGTGGGAACTGTGGGGGCGGGTGTCCCATGCCCCGGCCTCTTCTCTTTAAGGCAGGCACCTGGGCCACTCTTTCAGGCTCCAGGTCCTCTTGAACACCCTTACTGGCTGCCATAGACCGAGTGGTCACTCATGCCCACTCAGGCAAACCCAACATCTCTAAATGAGCACTTCACTCCACATTAGCCCAAGGGGAGCGCTCCAAATCGTTACCCAACAGACAACCAACAGGCAAGACTGGCCTCACAGCTACTTGAAAAGTCCCTGAGACCCCCAATCAAAGGGAACCTGAGCCACCTTACAGTGGCTCTCTGTGTGGTCCGCGGCAACAACTGGGTAAAATGCATTGGGATTACCTGCTCTTCAGATACCAGCCAAAGACTGACAACTGTCACACTGGCTCCGGTGTCTCTAAGAGCTTCCACCCTATGGCCCTTGATGGTCACCAACTGCATGTACTTCTTAGTGTTATCAGGCAGCTGGGTCCTGTGGACCACCTCACAGTCTCCTAAAGAGACTAGGGACATCTCTGCAGGACCCCACCCACCTTGGGCACCCATCTCCTCCCCCAGGGCTACCCTAGCCATCTGCCGGGGTGGTGCACCAGTGGGTGCTGTCTTCCCATACAAGGGACATCTAGCATCATAAGAACAGTGGCCCACTAGACCACACTTAAAACAGGTCTTGGGCCCCCTGTGAACAGGCTTATCTGTCTGGCCCCTGCCTTCTTCTCAGGGGGAGGCTGGGAACCTTTCCCTTGGTTCCCTTGGGGATTACTTTGGAGTCCTTTCTGGAAATCCCTCTGTTTACCCTTGTCCCCCCCACTCCTCTGCTGGGGACTCTGCCCTCCTTTGACGAAGTCTCCCACATGACCCTTGTGGACCCAGGTGCTCACCCAGCGGTCCGCCTCCTCAGCAAGCTTCCTAGATTTAGTCAGCTTCCTATCAATCAGGTGCTGGCGTAGCTCTGGAAAACAATTATAGGACAAGTGCTCCCATGCAAGCAAATCACAGAGCGCCTCAGAATTATCCACTTTGCTACCCTTCACCCAACCATCCAATGTTCTGCAAAAGAAAGAGACATATTCCACCCATGTGGTAGACTCTAGTTTCTTGCAATTCCTAAATCTTTGTCTGTACAACTCTGGGGTCAAACCATATCTGGACATTAGGGCTCCCTTCATGTGGGCATAGGACACCTGCTCCTCTGTAGGTAAATCTAACAAGGTGTCCCGCCCATCACTAACAAAGCTGCCCCACAACCCCGCTCCCCAATCCTTCTCAGGGACCCTTTGGGCCAACATTGCAGCTTCAGAAACCATAAACCATTGACCAATATCCTCATTCTTGTGAAAATCTTTAACTACTTCTTTGGGGATGTAGGCTCTTGCTTCTACAGGCACTGGCGGTGTGCTGCCACCAGAGGGAGGAACCCCTAAACTTTTGACTTTGAGTTCCAATTTCCTCAACATTCTGTCATGTTCAAAATGCATTTTCTTTTCCTCTAAGGCTAACTTCTTTATTTCTAATTTCATCCCAAGCTCTATTTTCTTGCTCTCTATGTCCATCTGACCATCCATTTTGAGCCTAACTAGCTCCAACTTGTGCACCCTTTCCCTCTCTCTGTCCTCCAGCTCTCCTGGGGACAGACCCTTGGAAGAAACACTGCTGCCTGCCCTGGAAGGTACTTTCTCCCCGGTTGGGCCCACTGGCCTCTCAAGCTGCCCATCTAAATCCTCTGCCTCCACCACCGGCTCCTCAGGATGCTCACTGGCATTCCTAGATTCCAACCAGGCCCTCAGCGCCTTTTGGTATTCCTCTTTCCTGGTGAGGCCTTTCACAGAGATTTTAAATTTTTTGCACAAAGCTTTGAGATTAGGCACAGTGTAAGCATCAATTCTCACTTCTTCCAAATCAATGTCTACAGATGCTATGGATATTGGCATACTCATGGTAGAAAAGACTGGCAGTTCTCAAGAATCAAAAATAGAAAAAGAAGTTCCAAGGAACAAACTCTACCAAAATGTATATGGTTGCGTTATGGTCTGCACTCACTAGTAGTGTACACCGATCACTGTATATGAGTCACAAATGCAAGTCCAAATCCTCACCGCTGACCACCAATGTTAGATTTGGGGGCCTCTAGTTGGCAGGGGTAGGTACCTTTGACCAAATAGGGACCCTTGCGTCTAGTCAGGGTAAGGGGCTACACTCCTAAAATAACCCCTGCTCACCCCCTTGGTAGCTTGGCATGAGCAGGCAGGCTTATCTCAGAGGCAGTGTGTAAAGCATTTGTGAACACATACAGTAATACAATGAAAACACTACAGAACGACACCACACAGCTTTAGAAAAATAAGTATACTTTAGTAGACTTAACAGAAGACCAAACGGCAAAAATCCACAATACTGTAATCAAAAACAGACTTTAAAATGGTAGGAAATAGCTCAGTTCTCTTAAGATTGTAAATGCAACACTTTACTCTCAAAGTACCTTGGATGCTTAAAGCAAAGCAAACAAAAGGGTCACAGGGAAGGTGCTACGTCGGTTCCTAACACTCAGGGGAGTGGATGCCTCGGTACCTTACTGCTGCACAGGGGAGTTGAAGCTCGCTTCCTTACTGTGTAGGGAGGTGATGCGTTGGTTTCTTACTGCTCTTCGGTGTGATGCGACAAGATGGCGCCTCGATGTGATACTTCTCTCCGGTGCGATGGGACAAAATGGCGTCTTGGTTAGGATGCGACAACGTTGATGCAATGCGTTCACGCCCGACGGCCATGCGGCGACTCGCTGATCTTCTGAGCCGTGACAGGCCCTGAGACACTCTTCTCAGGTGATGCGACGGCGACCTCTGCGGCGGCGGCATGTTTCTCCGGTGATGCGACATGCTTCGGTGATACGATGGTGACAGCGGCAGCAGCGGCTCGCTTCCTTGCCGATGCGACGGCAACTGCTGCGGCGGTGACATGCTTCTCGAAGTTGAGTCGCGTTTCCAGTTCCCAGCAACACACAGTCTCTCAGAAGGCCCAGCACAGACCTCTCAGTCCATTGGTCAGTTTGTGAAGGATGGTTGTCGTGAGACATATAGGAGACACATAATATAGTACGAGAAGGTGTTGGTCACGTAAGTTGTCAGACCATCAAGTATATGACTTTTTGCGACTCGCAATTTGTGACTCGCAAAATGGAATGTACAACAGTGTCTCAGACACTGTTTGCGATTCCCAAAAGGGCTGCAAGGAACCTGCCTTGTTAATATTCATAAGGTAGATCACAATTTGTGACCCATTGGAAATGGTCCGCACTCACAGGGATGGTGGCCTGCTGGGGTCAGCAGCCCACCATGTCTGTGACTGCTTTTTCAAATGCAGTCCATTTTCCTTAAAGGAAAATGGCATGCGTCTCAAAAAGAAAAATGAAACATTCCAGTTTCCTTTTTTAAGAGTAGGCAGTGGTCCGTGGGACCACTGCCTGCTGTTAAAAAAAATTTGAACCCACATTTGGAGAGTGACCTCTTCCAATTTGCGATTGGTCTGCCACCAACTTTCCATTGGTGGTAAAATACAAATGTTTTGAAACATCATTTCGGTCGCAAAACATTTGTACATGACACTGCGAGTCGCTATTAGGAAGGAACGCCCTTGACATGACCATTCCTAATAGCGAGTTGCAAACCCTATTTTGCGAGTTGGTAATAGTTTATATCAACAAAAATAGCGATTATTTAATTGCGATTTAATTTAGGTAATCACAAATTGCGATTCCCCAAATGCAATGCATGATAAAATCGCAATTAGCTATTTTGCAAATAGGGATCGCAAATTGCCATCAATTTGAACTTGACGGTACTTTGCAAAAACTTTTAAAAATGCACTAAAGTACATTTTTCAAAGTTCCTGGTTACACACACACTGCCCAACATGTGTTCACAATACAATTTCAGGGGTGCAACAGGGTGTCCTTTTGGAATGAAGGGGAAGCCATTCCTTAATTGTGACTCACAATTTGGGGTCGCAATTAAGGAATGTTTTGGAATCGCTATTTTTTTAGTGATTCCGACATACAAGGGGCCCGATTCACAGAACTAACTTAAGACAAAATCCTAAACTTACTACCATTTTGGTATTCACAGAAGGCACTTACTCATTTCGGTATTCACAGAAGTTAGGAGTCCTAACTTTAGGACTCCTAAATGCCTTCTGTGAATACCGAAAGTCTTAAAATTAGGTTTTTTCTCAGTTTAGTAGTAGTATAGTTAGGACTCCTAACTTTAGGACTCCTAAATGCCTTCTGTGAATACCGAAAGTCTTAAAATTAGGATTTTTCTCAATTTAGCAGTCCTAAGTTTAGGACTCCTAAGTTTAGGACTCCTAAATGCCTTCTGTGAATACCGAAAGCCTTAAAATTAGGATTTTTCTCAGTTTAGTAGTAGTATAGTTAGGACTCCTAACTTTAGGACTCCCAAATGCCTTCTGTGAATACCGAAAGTCTTAAAATTAGGATTTTTCTCAATTTAGTAGTCCTAAGTTTAGACTTAGGACTACTAAATTGAGAAAAATCCTAATTTTAAGACTTTCGGTATTCACAGAAGGCATTTAGGAGTCCTAAAGTTAGGAGTCCTAACTATACTACTACTAAACTGAGAAAAATCCTAATTTTAAGGCTTTCGGTATTCACAGAAGGCATTTAGGAGTCCTAAAGTTAGGACTCCTAACTTCTGTGAATACCGAAATGAGTAAGTGCCTTCTGTGAATACCAAAATGAGTACGTGCCTTCTGTGAATACCAAAATGTTAGTAAGTTTAGGATTTTGTCTTAAGTTAGTTCTGTGAATCGGGCCCATAGGCTTTTGCGATTCATTAATAATCACAATTAAGGAATCGCAAAAGCCTACCTTGATGCATTTGCCCCTAAGAGTCTTTCAATTTATAGGTATTCAGAATGCATTATTAGTTGTATTGTAAAGATCACATCTAGCTATGGCATATTACTGCATTTCAAAGTATCAACGTGTAAAACTAGTTCAAATCATAAAAGATTAATATTGCTTCAAATGATTAACATTTTTACATATATGAAGATCATAATCTGAAGGTTTCAGAACAGTTGCACTAAAGATGGCAATGCAACACCACTTTTTCTCTTACTTTCGGTACTTCACATATGCAATGATGAAATTCAAAGAATGAACTCCTTCAATATGACACATAAAATTATCTAAATCATGTTAGATTTCATTAAATCTTCACACACATTATTATTTCAACAAGGATAGTTAGGAATCTTAAAACAAATGAGTACTTCACTTTAACTTTTTAATACACTTGAAATAACAATTAAAACTGGTTAATAAAATATGAACCTATATTATTTAATGTATATGACTTCATCTATCCTACAATTTATCTGCATGCTTTTACAATGCACAAATTAAGTTCTCTCCCGTTTTATTTTTCATGACTCTTTACCATGTGATTAGTGCACGTTTATTCATGTGTTACTCACGATGTCTCATAATGAGTTTAAATATTTATCAAGGGATCTAGCTGCTTATCAGCTGCATCAATATCATATGTATGATCAAAGGAACAGGCGTAGCCACCTAGGATGGGATCATTATGAAGTGTATGTGCAGAAAGAACATATGCAGCTTATTTTATTTTTACAAAATTGCTGTGTTTGCTTTATCTAGGTCTCGTAATGGTAGCCACAAAATTTCTAAACATGATGTGGCCAGCCAATCAAGGTGTGACCACGTCATGGAATTAAGGGAGCTTCTCACTACCATGGGAGCAAGACTGCTAGAAAGAAAAAAAACCCTTGGCCAATCAACCTTTCCATTTTTTAAGGGAGCCTGTCAATGGGGCTCTCTTGAGAGTTCCAAGTACCTTATCATCCAAATATCTATACATTTTTAACCTTAATTGGTGAAAAACTATTAAATGGATTCACACCAAATCACAAAAAGCATGCTTTCTGTAAAAGTCCCTATGGAAAATGCATGACGAAATTGTCTTTTGGACTCCCACCCTCTTTTTCTGGGCCCCGTTTGACAGATCAACCCAAAACATTCCTAGAAGGCACTAAGGTAGATGATTTTATTTTTGGGAACGTTTGGCGAAGATTTGTCAAACTGCGACAGTTATTAGCAAAAACAAAATCATTTTCCTATGATAACTAGGGTTTAACTATTGCTACTATATATTTTTCAAGGAAAACATATGTGGAGATAAGAATAGTAATCCTATGCAGACTTACCTTCACAGTGTTTTGTAGTGGATATTATATTTTGTGTAGCAATATATTTAAGGCTAGATATTTTGGTCGTATACCCAAAAACACTATTGGCATACCTAATGTATTTACTACTTTATATTGCTGATTGAAATTACTACAAGCACTGCACCCATCAAGGACAGACTAAAACTTACATCTTAATGAAAGAGTAGTGCTTCTACATTTGCACAAGTGTCTGAGTCTTTGGAACATATTGGATGAGCACAACAGTTCGGGGTAGATTTGCGATCACTGTGCGCTGCAAGAGCGTCACTTTTTGTGACTCTCTGGTGGTGCAAATCACAAACTCATATCTATGAGTCCACGCAAAGCTACTATGCATGGCTTTGAATTGCCTCATAGATATGGAGTAAGGCAAGGCAGTGCAAATTGCTGTGTTGCCTCACTCTGGGCACGGGAGGCGTTCCATGGATGTTGCAGTGGGTTTTCACACGCAACACCCATGGATGTTGACGCTTCCCCAGATTTACAGGGGCATGTAAACTTGGAGTAACACCAAAACCTTACGTCTCCTGAGGGGAGGCGTAACAAGGAGAAATATCTTTATTTCTCCTTGTTTAGTCCTCCTTCCAAGGTAACCCTAAGGTAACTATAACTTGTAAAATGCTGGGTAATCAGCAGTGCATGGCGAGGGTGCAGGTTATAGTTTCTTGCGATAACTCGAACTATAACTGCTGAATTTCTATGGTTTTGTGCGTGTAAATTGGGATCCTAACTATAATGCCCCTGTAACCTTTGTTTTTTTGTGAATTTCTAAGGTTTTTAAAGTTCTATTTTCTAACTGTAATGTCCCTGTAACCTTTGATCCTTTTCAGTGAATTTCTAAGGTTTTTTTAATGCAACAAGGGCCCTGTGGCAGCCAACCTGGGAGGGGTCACGCAGCCTCCTCTCCCCAAGCCGATTTTGGCCCGGGGACCTGATCACAGAGGCCTATTTTAAAATTAATTGGGAAGGGGGGCCACGTGGACTCCCTCCCCAGGCTGATTTCAGCCTTGGGGACCCTATCTCCCTGGGTCCGACCATTCTATGAATTGCAGAGGGGCAGACAGCTCCCTCCCTGGGCCAATATTGGCCCTGGGGGGCCCATTCCCAGGATCCAGCCATTATATGAAGGGAAGGGGGCATGCAGCACTTCTCCCTGGGTCGTTATTGGCCCCAGGGACCCAATGTCTTGGGGCCTGGCCAGTATATAAAGGAGGAGGGGGACACAGCCGCCCTCCACAGGCCAGCCTAGCCAGTAAACAGTGGGTGCCCTGGAGCCCACCCAGGGATCCCACTGCCTCTTTGTTGGAAGCCGCAAGGGAAACCCCAATGCCCCCGTGGCCAGAGCTGGCTACCCGCCTCCATCCGTAGCCGGCCTTCACCCCCACCTGCAGGGAGCAGTAAAAATGCAATCCTTTTCCCTGCGGGTGGCATCAATATGTTTATCTGTTTCCCTGGCCGCTTCGCTGCAGGCAGGGAAACCGATGAAAAGTCCACTCCCAGTGGGCAGGAGCATTTTTAGTGCTCCCGGGCACTTGGAATGGACTCATTGTTTGACCTCAATAGGCAGGAGCTTTAAAATTGCACCAGTGCAGTAATGAAACTGCTATGTCCCAGGATGGGCACCCTGGGACATCGGTGGAGCAGGCCCTGGGGGATGGGTCCCCAGGGCCATTAATGGCTCCGGGAGGAGGGTGCATGGCCCCACTTCCATTTCTTGGTACGGCCGGGCCCAGGCTGTTGGTGTCCCAGGGGCTGAAAATATCATGAAGGTCACCCGCACGGCCCCGCTCCCTCTTAATTTGCTATGCTGGAATTCGGGAGATGGTGTCTCTTAAAAATCGAGCCTTCCTCCCCCTTGTGTATTTGGCCAAGTCCCAGGTGATGGGGTGCCCAGTGCTAAAACCAGCCTGAGGTGTGGGGCCCTCTTCTAAGTAATTACCTTTTTCCATTCAGCTGAAAGAGATCAACAACCATCTTACATTTCCCAATGGCTTAAGATCATCACAGTTCCCTTGTAGCCCCAGGTAGCTTTTCTTTTATCTACTCACAATGGTACCAATATGCAGAGGTATACTGGCAAGACATGTTGTAATGCCAAGGGATGACTCTAGAGGGATTGCTTTGGCTCAAGTCTGGTGAAGGTACCTCTATGAAAGATTGCCATAGAAAGGGTGGGGGACCTGTTGTGAACATGCCCCAGCATTTTAGGGTGACTAGATGTTTGGCACGGAAAACATGTCCCTGTTATGGCAGTACATTTTCAGTGTCCACACATACTAGTGGCAATTTTGCCAGCAGGGGCATACATTGGTGGACTCTCTTTTGGAGATTTCTCTTGTTGACATCCTCCTGCAATTACAAGATAAAGCTCCTGTGGTAGAAAAAATCTCTGCTGCCCTGTCTGAGATAGCTATGAATGGCTGATTTAATTACACTGCACTGGCAAAGCCTCAATGGCGGTTGGGAAAACATACCAGCCGAACTGTACAAAAGAACTTACCAGTAGTATGGACTAGTGTTCTTCTATGCAGAACATGAAGTTGCTGCTACAACACAAACATTTCTCTAAAGTAATGATATTTTACAAGGTATATTTGAAAGTAAAAACATGCCAAGTTTTGCACTTAATGTCTTTAATGATAGTCTAACCACTAGCTGACAATTGCCCACTTTTCCATTGATTGCACGCTTAAAATTCTCAGTATTTTTAATATTTTTTTCAACACACTCAATTTCATACATTTACTTGTTTATCACACCATGATATTGGAAACCACCTTAAAACAAGCAACTGATCTAATACATTTAATTTTTAATGAGAAATGCGCTTTGTCTCGTCGGTTTTAACCACAGTTTGTTTCCCTTCCTAGATAGTCATATTACCTTACCTTTTATTTGAATGTCTACTTTTGTGGAAAATATGAAAGATTAGCTTCTCATATTCTCTTTTTCTCCTTGTATCTGCAATTTAATTCCTAAATGCATTCAGTTTAGGTTTTAACTTATGGTTACTAAATATGTCTTATTTAGTTTTAGTTTTATTGCCAGACAGATAGACACTTTCTCTATATATTTTATATTTATAATCAAATCTTAATGTCTTTGGCAGATACTTACCATTTCAGCATCCCTGAATCTTCACCAGTGGGCACAACTATTGGGCGTATCAAAGCAGCCGATGCCGACATTGGGAAAAATGCTGAGGTGCAATATAGGATCACAGATGGAGATGAAATGAATATGTTTGATATTGTGACTGATAAATTTACTCAGGATGGCATCATCACAGTGAGAAAGGTGAGGAATTATTATTTATTTGAACAACATATTGTGTTTTTCATAAACCAACCATGTCATGTCCTTTGCATATTACTCTGGGACAACTGGTGGAGCAGCACTGTTGCATTATCCAATGTTTTACAAGCTGGAACTAGCATGTATGTTTTCAAAGAGCATGGGTAGATTTTCTCCAATACATGTGGAGTTCAGTGTAATTTTGTGTACCATTGAACAGGTGTTGTAGGAGAGGAAGATGTCATACATGTATAAATACCTTATTAAATTATTGCATGAGTTAATGTGGTACAACAAGAGTTCCATGTGTTGTAATGCAAGCAAGGATAGTGGTACCTCTTCCTCCAGGTTGGAGGGTGTACGGCATTCATATTTGGGATGCAGAGGACACCTCAAATGTCTGGGCTCCATTGTTACTTAAACTTTTGCTCTATGATTAGCTACTACCCCGAGCTGTACCTACAAATTAAAGCTAGTTTATCAAGGATACCGGGTGTCATGAGATGCTAGAAGTGAGCAGGTTAATAAACGATAATATCAAGTGCTCCAAATGAGAGAGCTCATTTTTAATAGCCCTTCAGAATGAGAAATGTTTTTGAATTTTTCAGATGCAGGCCACTTAAGAGTTTCAAAGTGTAGGACTGAATGCCAGGAAAGAGGCTCCTCCAACAAATGACTTGTAGAAGTTAATGATCTGTATCTGGTGCTGGATATTTTGTTTTAAGATCACGCCTAGATAGAAAGGGAGGCAATTTCCATTGTAGGAAAGTGATCTCAATTCCATGGAGACTGTGACGTGCAATCCAGAGACCTTTCGTACAGACTCACCAGCCAATTGGCAGCCAAAGGAGACCTTTCAGTGCAGAAGTAGTGTAACCCTCTGGCTTCAGATATAGAACAAGTCTAACAGTTTAATAGCACATTGAATGAATACATTAATAAATGAAGAGTATTTCTAAAATATACACTTTGCCAGGCATTACTGTGGCAAGAGAACCTCGGTTAGCAGAGATAGTGCAAAGAAGTTTAAAAAACAAATTAAAGGTTTTAAATGTTATGGAACAATTTATGGTTTGTGGAATGCTTGATTTTAAAAAGGATTGGAGTTCCCCAACTGAGGTGCAATAGCAGAGATTGAACGTTGCCCACTGAGAGCATCAGTGGGCAAGAAACAGTACTCAGAAATGTTTTGTTCTAATGATGGGCCTGTGTAGAAAATTAGAGCTGAAGGTGCTCTTGCAAGTAAAATGGTGCAAGGCTCCTGAGTGTTAAATAATGATTGTATAAACATGTGCATTTCAATATATCACTGTTCCCAAATTCTACATCTATCCACTATGGATTGTGAGGTCAGTGGTATTGTTGTAATATCATAAATGGAAAGAAACTTTGTCTTTAGACTATGTGGCTTAAAAGAAGGATGGGGAGACAAATTATGACATGGGAGTGTAGCTTGCTTTCTGTTTCTCTGTTTACACAGTGCAAGAAAAAAGAGTTGCTTGCTATGCAGTACAAGGACATTTAGGCCCTCATTGGAAGGAACCTGGAAATAGTGTTGGCATTTCCTCATTGTTGCACTATTGGACTAGGTCCTTTCAACAGGGTCATCCTGTTTTATGATCCCGTTTGTGTTGGCTTTTAGGACTCTGCCCACTTTACCACTGCAAACGGTTGCTAAAGTGTTTGTGCTCTGTCCTTAAAACATGGTAGAATTGGCTTACACCCCTTTGGCATATTTAATTTACTTGTAAATCCCTAGTAAAGTGTCACTACATGTTCTCAGGGCCTGTAAATTAAATGCTACTAGCATGCAGTAGCACTGATTGTGCCACCCGCTTAAGTAGACTTTTAAACATGCCTCCGGTCTGCCATCGCAGCCCATGTGTGCACTTTTGACCTGCCATGGTGACCTGGAAAAGCCAACCCTTCCTTTTTAATAAATAAGTCACCACTAGAGTAGACCCTGGACAGCCCAGAGGGCAGGGTGCAGTATGCCTAAAAGGTTGGACATGTACTTTTAGGTTTTACATGTCAGGGTAGTGGAAAAACTCTTACATTTGTTTTTCACTACTGCAAAGCCTACTTCTGCTATAGGATAACATTACCTTATTCCATTTAATAAAGTGCAACATCCAACTGGGTACAGGCGACCAGTTCATGTTTGGTGTCTTTGGAATTGCAATGAAAAATCCTCTCTTATGGCTTAGGTGTGCCTGGATTCGCCATCATTGGCAGGATGGGGGAACTTAGCTGGCACAGCCCTACTTACACTTAAATAGTCTGTGTCCTGCCTCCAAACAAAGAGCTGCATACCACCTATAGATAGTATGGAGCAGGGACAGGGAAGGCAGGAAACCTGTTCACTTCAGAGGGAATCTCTAGAAGCTTCTCCCACTTCAAAGGAGGCACCTGGTATAAATGTTGGCGCTCAGACACCAACTCTTCAGTACACTTCTGTACCTGTGGAGACTCTGCCAGAAAGATGGGCTGCTGTGCTGCTGAAAGAACATGCTCCATCATGGTCAACCTGAACCTGTAACTTTCTCCTGGTCTGGCACGACCAGATAATTGCGTGTAGCACTTGGGCATTTTGCCGCTATTTTCACTTAAATCTTTAAAATTGCATATTTCTGGTTCTACTGATTTGATTTTTGTTGTTTCAATCTTTATTTATTTAGTAACATTTGCTTATTTTTCTGACATGGTAGGGGACTTTTCTTGTGGTGTTTTGTTTCACTTTATTAGTGTTTGAAGTGCTGTATACATTGTTTACATATTGCCCCTAAGTTAAGCCTGACTCTCTGTGCCAAGATACCAGAGGGCTGAGCACAGGTTAATTTGGGGTTTACTTTTGCCTCATCCTGACAAGGAATGTGGTTGCTGCCTTATTAGGGTCCCACTCCTCAACCAATAACCCGATTTCTCACACCCACTGCTTGGGTTACTGGTACTGGAGTACCGGCAACTGTGTGGGCAGAGAAAATCCATCCCAGAATGACATGGACCCGGAGTGTACACTTACGATTGAGGAAGTAGTAGGAAATGTGGTTATTACGGTTCAGATTCCCATGGTAAGTCCTCACTTTGGCCTGACCTTTCACCCAGAGATTTTGGCTCCTTACAGAAGCCAAAATATTTGGGTGAAAGTTAACTGATATGTGGTGATTCTGTAAATCTCATAATTCTTCGGGGGTTAGTTACTGTCCCCACCAATCGACTCAATATGGAGTGGCCATTCACAATGAGGGTATTATTGCTTGTGTTGTAGCAGCAGGGACCTTTAAACCTTTCCCTACGTGTTCAATTCTCATTGGGATCCCCTTAAAGTATGTTATATTAAAGAAAACAAATGTGCATATTGTTAGTATGGCTGGTGTATAAACCCAGTGCCGATGGTGGTCCTTCAAAATGGCAGCACACATTAGTGCTTAACATCTGCGAGAATGGGTGTGGACAATAGGATTGGTGAAAAAGTGCCCAAAGAGATATCCATTTACAAGAAAGGACATACATGGGTTTGGTCACCTGCCAACATGTTGCGAAACAATTGATGAAATGTATGACAGCATGAACAAAGATGATGATGGAAATGGAAATAAGATATTTAGAACAATGGGAAATACAATACTTGGCTGACTTGATGGATGAATGTCTCCACTAAATCGCTGCTGCCTTACAATGATTAGCCTAGCAAAGACTCCCACTGAAGAGTTACCCCTATGTACCCTCGATATATTTTCATGAGAGATTGTGTTGTCATACACTGGTTCATACTCATTGATGCCTGCTACTTACACTGAATTAGTGATTACTGTCTTGCTACCAAAATTGCTGTCTTCAATTTATGGCATAAAAACCCATCTCTCAAGGGATACTTTGACTTCTTATTTTTCGGTAATGCATATTTATCTGCAACATTTGACCCTAGAACATTTAAAGTTTCTTCAGAAGGAAAGAAAATATTCCCACCTGTGCCTTTCTTCAAATATTACGCATTACAATGATACTTGTAAAACGATATAACATTAAGTGCAAGACAAATGCAACATGTGACTCAAGGTCAGCAATTTGGAAATTCTTGCTGAGTTCACCACTGGTAATATTAAACTAATGGATAGCAAAAAAAACCACAGGGTTCCTCATTTTAAAGGCATACTTTGCTGTATAGGCATAGTCTTTAGAAATATAATTAAGTGTACACGTTAAGTGCACAAGAGACCAACTAATATCACACATAAAAGAAGTAACATTCCATAGATCCTCTTGTTCTTTCATCGCTTACCCAACATGTTCTGTGTAAGACGTAAGAGGGATACAATAATAGGCTAGTGGAGATTTCCGTAAGACTGTTTTAGAAGAAAATTAAGGGCATATTTACTATGAAGTGGTGGAGCACGGCGTTAGCCACCTTGACTTAACGCCGCGCTCCACCACTTTCAAAATGCTGGTCTGTATTTACAAGGATATAGTGCAGCCCTGCATTTTCCACTGCGCTGATAATTTAAGCTGCCTAGTGCCAACACAGACACCCTTGCCCCATATTGCAAGAGTGTCTGCGTAGTAGGGGAAGATTGTTTATATGCAGGAAGGTGTCCATTCCTGCACATAAACAATCTGAAATGGCATTTTCAAAATTCTGTGTGTGCTGCTTAATGCAGCACCAATAGAAGTTGCAAAAAGTAATTTTTTAATTGATAGTTTATGTGCAGGAAGGGGCACCTTCCTGCACATAAACAATCAATGGCCTTTTGCTGTTTGGGTGCTGCACAAAGCAGCATACATAGACACAGCAAAAACGAGGCGCAATGAAATATTTCTCCTCATTGCGCCTGTTTAAGATCAGGTTTGCCCTGGTCTTAATTTTGGCGCTGCCCCATATTTAAGCTGTCCTTGTAAATATGGGGTGGCATCAAAATCAATGGATGTTGCGGTGAACGCCCACTACAACACCCTTTGCCCACTCCTTTCACATGAAGTATAGAGTGAAAGGGGGCCTTATTTACAGGGCAAAAACAACAGTTGATAGACAGAATGCAGAACAATGTCATACATTTACCCCAGTACAGAGATCTGGGCCTAAATCCATCGTTTTTTTGCTCACCATGCCGTTCCAGTTTGAACCTAGCCATATGCAAATCAGTCTTGACTGTTGTTTTTGCATTATTTTGCATTATTTACAGAGCAGCATTAAGACATTGGCTTAATACTTAATAATGTGAAGCCCATATCACCACAGGAACGTCAGGGTTTTTTAAATTTGCTCCTAAGATTTTAAGAACTGCGCAATAGTATTGTCTACACTTTTATAGTCACCAGCTCTGACTTCACCAAACTCACAGATTCCACTAACTTTCTCTTAGATGCTGTCAATCAAGTCCTCACTTGTTGACAAAATAATACCTCCATGTGTGTTCACAACACCATGCCAGATTAACAGCCATGACACCAACAAACAAATGATCTTTTCAATACAGGGGCCTCAATAGGATGGTGTCAAATTTCAATTACATCGGCATTATTTGCATACTTTCTGGGATTTCGAGTTATGCTTTTTACATGAAATTCTGACATTAGGCCACATGGCATAATTGGGTGTCACTTAGGTAAAAAGGCTATCACAGAAGCACGGGTAAAAGTCAAATGAATAGAACTCAAGTGGCTTTTGTTTGTGGAATTTTTTAGTGCAAAGACACACTTCACGCAAAAAAATAGTGCTAAATGCCACATTTATATTTAATGCACTTTCGAATAATTTTGGCTACTTTTTATGAAATTTCATCTAAATATACAAAAGGATATTACACGAGTTTCATGCACGCCTAGTCCTCAAGCCTTTTTTTTGCTTGACATAAAGAACTAAATACACATATTAAATTAAAAAAGCAGTACGTTTATGAAATCTCTAGGCTAGTATTCATTGCCGTAAAAAAATTGAAGTGTATACTTTTATGGAAATGTTATAATATTCATCTTAGAGGTGAAAATATTCTGCCCATATGTTCATTCTTGTATGTTATTTTTCAGTGTATTATTAATTTCCATTAATGGTTACACTGTAACGTTGTTCAAGTATCCCTGTCTCTAAAATATGGGTGTAGCTGCACTTTAAATCTTTTCCTGGAGCACATTCTTTTGTACGAGTAAAAAACATCTATTCATAATGCGAGCGGCATAATGGTCAATTTGAATATAAAGTATTCAGACACCTGCATGAAAATGTGGAACATTCTAAAACAAACATGAATAAACATATGCTAATGTTTTGTCATGGATACAATTTAAATGAATCTGATGGACTTATTATGCAGCTGCAATGCTTGGCAATTCACTCTAATTTGTTTGAAGTTCAATTGGATTGCAAGATATAGACATAAAACCACCATCTAATGGGTTTCCATGATAATTATATGTGTAGGAAGAAATAGTACAATGTATATGGTGATTCTGAAAGGCAAACTTACACTTTTGTGTAAGTTTACTAGTTTTTTTGTTATTCACAAATTACATGTTTAATTTTAGTAATAGTAATTTTATGACTGTGAGACTCCTGACTCGGGGAGGAGAACTCCACACATAAAAATATAGGCCAGGCCTATCTTTTTATGTGCAGGGTCTCCACCACGAGGGTCTTATCATAAGAGTGACAAACATGTGAGGGCACATCACATCATGAGGTGTAACACCCTGCAGGGGTGGCAAAAGAACTCATAACCATGCTGTCCAAAGCCCATTAAATGGTGGTGACTAGGAATCTGAGACCAGATTAAACCTCAGTCTTTGACTGTAGCCGCACCTTTCAGAGTCAATATAAACAACAAGCCCAAACCTGAACCGTCCTTTGAATGGGCATTCGTAAAATATAAACAGTTCCAGCCATAAACTACAGGCAAATGTATTTGGTAACAAGGTGCCCCACTTCACCTTCTTTCCTGTTGGGCCACCAATTCCCTGCAGTTTTATTTTTTTACCATCTGGGTCTTTCACCCATCCCTTAGGGTCTCCCAAATAAGGTGAAAAGAGAGAACGGCTGCTGTATGCTGTCTGTGTGATAGATCATCAAAGACTGTAGAAGCATGCTTGGGGGGAGATGCAGGCTGCACAGCATTACTCCCTGTGGCTGAAGTGTGGCAGCAGAAGCTGGTGGCACACTGCAGTCTAGGGATGAAAAAGTCCCTCCCGGGAACATATTGTGACAACAAATTGAGAATACCAAAGCCATTAGAGGCAACAATAATCAAGGATTTGGCCCTCCCGGTAGATTTCAACAAGGCCCATGGAAAAAGGGGTGGGCTGAAAAGAAAGACATGGGCTTTCACCAGTCCACCCATGATCTGAGGCATCTGAAGATTCTGTAGGACCGGCCAAAAATCTTAACCCTTTTCTTATGGCATAAAAAAACAACATAGTGTGATAAGAGCGATGGCAAAGTCTAATTAAAAGAAACTTAAAGCAAAGAAAGTACCTTATATTACAAAAACAACGTAACACAGCCTTACATTATAGTCTGTTATTCTAGGGTAGTGCACCTAATACCTGTTTACATCAGCTGTGTGAGATGTGTGCTGCTTTCACTTTCTCAGCAGTCTAGATCCATGGGCATATTGTTCTTTCTTCCTTCAAAGAGCTCTCTCGGTATTACATCCTCCTTTTCTACCTACCAACTAAAACACGTTACTAATACTAGTTCATCTGAACAAACCGTTCTGGTTTTTTCAAGTTGTTTGTGAGAATGAATCAAGGGAATCACACAAGTGTGTGGCACGGGACTAGCAATGAAACTGCATTGTATCATGCCAAAATATACTTGTTAGTATATCATCTGACATAGACATTTTGTCTTAAATATTTTTTTACAAAATATCGCCCCCTTAGAATTAATAAGGAAAAATGTACACCTGTGGAAGCATGTTTTTTTTAATCATATTTGGGACACATTGTTTTTGTCAGAAATATTTCTGTAGATGATGTAGATGATACAATCATCATATCCACACTATTGCTATCCTAAAGCATTCAAAATAATAATAAGCTCTCATGAGCCTACAAGACTGTTGAGTGCTGGCTGAAATAACCACTGGTGAAGTTTAACAGTCAATAGAATTCTGCTTATTCTTCTTTGACCCCCTGGTAGGTACAGGAACGCTGCATATGTATCTTTTAAGCCAGGCACTGGAATCATCTGCCTGCATGCTTTTCAAAATATCTGCTTGTCATGTATATTTTCTTGCACACGTTTGCCTTTTGTGGAATTTAACCTGCAGAACTTTCAAAAGCTCACAGAGCATCTTCCAAAGATTCAAGTGTTCTCTGGTGTCTTGCAAGTCCTTAAACAGATCAAGAGACCAGGCTTGTGCTGGAACTCTGCTCCATCAGGTGCAAGTCGGAGACAAGCATTAGAATGGCACATACCATTTTTATGGAATGAGTGTATGCTATACACATTCTAAAGTTTGTTTAACCAATATATAATACCAGTGTTTGCGCCCAAGACCTCAAAGCATGCAGAAGGGTCCTTATTGCTCTCTCAATGATTTAATTTGTTTCTGGATGTATAGGATGCCCCTATAACAGCCATTGCCTCAGCTAAATAACTTGCACTAAAGCCAGGCCATTATCTGGGTGAAACGTGCAAGCTTTGTCCATCACTATCAGATACAGCAAATAATTTGCAGCTCTGTGAGTGGCTGTATAGAAATATATAACAGGAATCCCCAGCAATTATTTTTAGCAGAATTAACAACATAAAAAGAGCAGTTTAACATAGAGAAAAACAATCTCCATCACAAGTTATTACAATCTCGGAAGGGATAATTTCATATGAACTAAAGTGCAAATGCTACGGTGCAATTAATCCGAAAAATACAATTCATTCTAAAGTCTCCAGTTATTTAAAGAAACGTTATATAGATCATAAAAATGTATACCATTTAAAATAATGATTCATAGCGACTAAAGTGCAGGTGCTAAAGTGCAAAAGAACCCTCGGATGTATAAACCCTAAGAGTCATTTCTATTAGATCAAAAAAAATCATCACAAGGCGACAGACATTTTAAGAGAAATCGTTTCATATGAAGTAAAGTGCAAGTACAAAAAAAAATGGTCTATAACAAATAAACATGATATCTCGAGAAGTCCTTTTCCATTTATATCTTATTTCAAAAAAGAAATGTCGCAATAACACTGGTTAAAGTGCAAGAAGTGCAATAGAGATATTATCCTTGAAGATCTCTTTCCATTTGATCAAAATATTTCCAAACTGAAATAACTTTTCTACTAGCTCCCACCCTTTTTGCATAGGCTTCTTCATAAGTTCTTACTCGTTTCATTTTGTTATACCATTCGAGGAAGGACGGGGCTTTGGTAGTTTTCCAATTGTGGAGAATCAGTGAACGTGCAATCAGAAAGGAGATTGATAAAAATATTTGTCCACCTCTTGTTAAAACCTGGTTTAAATTCTGTTTTAACAGCCCAAACAGTACAAGCTCCGTCACAGGTTGTATAATGCTTCCCAGAGCACGACTGAGTTCGGCACATATTTTCCCCCAGAACAGGCTCAAGTTCGAGCATGTGCAAGAGACATGTAGCCAACCGCCCTCCCCAACCTGCTGGCAACAGAAACACTTATTTTTTAGCCTCAGGATACATTTTATGGAGAGCGTAAGGGGTATAATTGTCCGTCCAGTGTGACAGGAACGCCATTCTCTTAAAATTTGCAGCTCTCAAAGCCTTGCTGCCATGTTGAGCAACAGTCTGCCACTCTCTAACTGAAAAATTTCAGAGCAATTCATGTTTGATATTTTCGAGAAAATTGGTAAAGACTAGTGGCTCCACTAGATTTCGAAAAATTCGATACCAATTCCCTATACCTCGCAGTTTTGTACTAAACACAGCAGCAAGAAGCGACGGAGTCCTTAGATTTCCTGATGGTATGAATTTATTTATCAGAGATTTAATCTGAAGGAAGCTAAAGAAGAGTAGCCTGCTCTGAATGTCGCATCTGGCCTGGAGCTCCTCCCAGTTAATACATCTGCCTCCTATTATAAAATGGCTTAGTTCTTTAAAACCTTTTGATTCCCAGAGTTTAGTATGAACATTACGAATGTAGAGGCCCAAACTTCTGGCCTCTGTCATGCCCAAATATTCAAACCCCGTAGATTGAACCTTTTGAGAGTAAAAATTCTGGAGCCTATTAGAAAGAGCTTGAAGAGTCTTGTACCCTACTTTTTTAGGAAGCTTTGAAGTTTTTAAGAAGAGCGGAAGATGAGTCCCGCCTTCAAGAGCCATCTTACCAGGAAAAAAGCTATCCAAAGATCCCCTATTATCAAGCAGACGAACTACCATGTCCATAAATGCTGCTTCATAATAAGTACGAATATGGGGGAGAGCCATCCCACCCCAGCTAGTATCAAGTTGAAGGATAGATAATTTTAACCTTGGCGTCTTTTTGTCCCAGATAAACTGGCGAAATACTTTTTCCAATTCTCTAAAATAAACTGCATTAACTTTAATCGGTATGTTGGAAAAAAAGAAAAATTAATAAGGGTAGTACTGACATCTTTATTAGCGCCACACAGCCTATTAAAGTAAGGGGAAGAATCCACTTTTCCAACAGAGTGTGACTTCATAATTTAGTCTAAACAGATCCGCATAATTATTTGAAACATAAATTCCAAGATAACGGATCGGCTCAGAGGAGTAAGCTTGTTGTTTTAGATTGTCTGGGAGAAAATTACAGCAGGCATTTAACGCCAGTACTTCAGTTTTTTATGATTGATTTTTCATCCTCCTATTGCCTCAAAATCAGCGAACTCCCTCAAAATCCTATCGATATTTTGTTTCTCTGGTCCAAGATAAAGTATAACATCATCAGCAAATAGTTTTATTTCTTACATCCCCTCTAATGGAGTTTTTATGTCTAAATTATCCAGAATCCTGACGGCTAGGGGTTCTATAAAAAAAGTGAATAGAACTGGCGACAAGGGCCAGCCCTGCCGGGTCCCACGTCTAGTATTTATTGTGCCTGCCGATTTAGATTTAATCCTGATCTGAGCCTGAGCTCCTTGATAAATATTCTGGAGCATATTAATAATTTGTACTGGAAACCCAAACCTTTCAAGTCCGTAAAATAGTGCACCCCAGTTCACAAGGTCAAATGCCTTCTCGGCATCAACTATCATTATTATTGAAGAAGTTTGGTGGACATTTAATGTCAATAGCTTGTATTAAATAACAGGTGTTTGAGGACATTGACCGACCTGCTATAAAGCCTGATTGGTCTTTATGTATGGCATATTGTGCAACAGAGGTGAATCGGTTAGCCCAGATTTACATCAGAAGTTTATAATCAACATTTAAGAGGCTGATTGGCCTGTAAGAGCCGACCTCCCTGGGATTCTTACCCTTCTTTATAAAGCTGACTATTGTGGATTCTCTACAGGCCGCTGGAACATCACCTCCCCCTTTAACATAATTAAAAAGCTCCTGCAGAAATGGAACTAGCTCTTCCGAGAAAGCCTTATAAAATTCGATCGGAAGCCCCAGCAATTAAAATGTATTTGTATTAATTCGCTGAAGGGGGTGCGTCAAAATGATTTAAGTGGACAACTTTGAACAGCCGGGAAGCCTATATGAGATTAGTGGGTTTGGCTCTGAAATAAAAGATGATTTATTTAATTAGCTCTGCAATACATAATGGTTACTTTATGTGTGTGTGTGTCGACAGCCACCAGTATATTTGCTGAAGCAATGTTAACTTACCAGCTGAAGCTTCTTCAAAGGGGGTAATGAGTTAATAAGATCCCCCACTCTCAGTTTAATTTCAGTGTATTAGCCCCAGATTCCAGGTGTAAAAACCTTTGGTTTGCCCTCAGGTAGCAGAGTAAATTTATTCTTCAGTGGGCACATAATTGGTGTCTTCTGTGCTTTTAAACATAATGTGATGTGTGAGTCAATTTGTGTTTGCCTCTAGTTATGGATGTGACCTTGCACACTGTTACTGCTGTTTTCTCAGTTGTATCAGCTGTGGCATTCTTTTTAGTGTGCATACTTTCACTCTGATATGCCATACTGTGCAGCTCATACTCAAGATGTAGACTGTGCCATAACTGTTCCCCTTTAATTGTCCTCCCTTTTGTGTCTATGCAATAATTTTGCAGTGGGAATAAAGGGATCTACTTTCTACAGGGCCAATAATAATGGCCTATTTCCTCTATTTGGGTGTTGGAGTCACACAGTGTTTTAGAGATAGGGCCTAATTATGAGTACGGCAGTCCTGGGACTGGATAGATGGTTGTCCGACCGTCGCTATCGCGTCGAGCCTCCCGCCCAATTATAATGGTGGTGGTGGGACTACCACAAGACTGCCGCCTCCGCCAGGATCCAAGATCCCGCAGCGGCGATGGTGAGAGGGGCTCAAAATGGTGGCAGTGCCGATGCCGGCACCGCCGAGCTGATTACGACCTGCATTTCCAATGCCCATTTCATGGTGATGACCCTGCCATGAAAAGGGTGGTGGAAGGGCAGAGAAGGGGGCACAAACAGGGCCCTCGGGCGATTCTGCCCATTGTTGTGCACCCCTAGAATTGCACTGTCATGCATTCGCTGTGTGGCATGCATGGCATGGTGCATGCCACACAGTGCACCCGACGTGGCCATGGTCCCACGGAATTGGCATGACTGCTGGCTGTAATCTTCAGCCGAAGCATGCCACCGCCCTGGGACCACCACCGCAGCCCCACCAACCAAGACACAAAATCGTAATTGGACGGCAAGATGCTGGTCTCCCTCAGACTGCAAGGGTGGCAGTCCAGTTGGAAGGCTGACAAACTCGTAATCAGGCCCTTAGTCTGCAATGGCTTACACACACCCTCAACTTTTTCTTAAACTGATGCACAAGCAGCACAATATGTATGATTGATCCAAATTTTTGGCCTGAGAGGCCTTTTAGTATTTCAAGCATTTGTGTTTCTTAGTGTAGCGTCATGCTGGGTGTGTATGTCTCAATTCAGTATAGGCCCTTTGCATGCATTTATTTTCTGTAAAGCTCTGGAATTAGGTATACTAGCCTTTGTGGCAGCTTCAATATTGGTATTGGAGACAAAACAATTATTTTGTTTCCCTGGGCTGTTTGCTTTAAACACCATTACTGGATTCTTGAATTTTGTATTCTCTCAGAATTTTTTCTACAGGTACACATTTCTCTTCGAAAGCCAACCAAGTATGTGATTTAAATACAATGGATGTTGTTTACCCTTTATTATAAAGAATGTATGTGCAGCCTGATGTGTTCTGACCCACAAGTATAACTAACTGAGGCCCATATTTGTCATGGGTTTGCATCACCCTTGCATGGGGGCTCAAGGGTGATATTTACCAGGCCACCCAAGGTCACCTTGCTTGGCCCTGTGTGGCTTGGTAAATTTGGAGTAATGCAAGGTAGCGTAAGTCACTGCCTTGCATAACTCCACCCCAGTGAGGTGTTACATGGGTAGAGTGTGGGTTCCCACACATCCACCCATGTATTTTGTCACATTCCCAGATTTACCATCAGTGGTAGACCTAGGAGTGTGTAAAAAAGCTACTCCTCCCCAAGGAGATATAATGAGAGAAATGTGTTTATTTCTCCTTGTTCTTTCCTCTTTCTACATTTGCTGTATTCTGCAGCACACATTGAATGTGGAAACTGCCTTTGAGGATAGAATTTATGCAGGAAGGTGTCCCTTCCTGTACAAAAACAATCTTGCCTACAATGCAGGAACCCTTGCATCACGTTGCTAGGGTGCCTGTGTTTGCGGTAGGCAGCCATTGTGTGCCAGTGAAGGCAGACAGCTGGAATGTACTGTATAATGTAAAATACAGCACATTCCAGCCTTCTCCCTTTCACGCAGTGCAACAAGATGGCTTGTTGAGTTGAGTTGCGTTGTGTGAAAATGCGATAAATATGCCCTTGAGTTTATTATTCCGCATTTGCAAATGCTTCTATCAAGTCTCCTGTCATTTTTTTTAATAACTCGCAATCTTTTGTACATTCTTCTGGTACAAGGAGGTACTGTACTTATTGTGGTAGATATATTCATACAAAATTCAAAAATCACATTATGGCGTAAAGTTTATGTCATTTATTTGGAGGTAAGAATGTAATGCATTTATTAAGAAAGACGAGTTCTAACACTTTCCTTTTACAGGACATTGGGTAATATTATGTTGGATTTTCTAAAATGTATTTTATATCTCGGTCCTGAGAGAATATTGACTTTTTTGTCTACCATATCAAGATGCCCCTGTAACTCATCATCTCTAACACATATGCCATTGGCACATGAAAATGAAAATGCTTCTAGAGCTCCTTCCAATAGTCTAGGATTCTTTAGGCAAAAGCGCTGGAACTGTTCTGCGGGTTGGACCCAGCAACTGTAAATGTGGTCATATATTTTGATTCTGGAATTATTGTTGGGCAGGAGACACCAAATACCATGTCGAAATATGTTTTAGATACTTTTTTAGATTTACCATTGGCCCTGTGCTGTATGTATGCTGCAGTGCAGAATACTTTGTGTTGCTGATAACATTTATATAATCAAATTGTTTGGGCTGTCATGGAGGAGCAATGGGGAATGATCATCTCCTGCTATTTAATTTAAGTTAGTATATTTTATATCCAGCTTAGCACCCACAAACAACTGACTTAGCACCGCAACACAATCTACTGAAATGGAAGCTGAACTTCCACCAGTAACTAATAATCTCGAAGAAAATATATTTAGCTGCATCTGAGCAAGGCTGGGGACCGGTGGACTGTTGGTATGAGATGGATCAAAGTGTTTCATCAAGCCTGAGGATTTCAAAAACTAATTTACACCTGCACAGGAACCTGCACATGTTTTGTACACACCCAGACTGGGCCAGATGTATCTAATTAACTGTGTGCGCAAGCACTGTTTTGGAAAATATGCCCGATAAGCAATATGGTCCATTGGGTACTCCTGTGAAATTTAAGTGAATTTCTAAAAGTCAGAAATGTTTTCTAAATGTGTGAGTCACCCTTAGAGAGCAAATATCACAGTTGTTCTTTGTGAATCGGGTCCTCATTTCTTTTGAAAAACACTTCTTTAGCAGTGCTTCTTAGTTTGAGCCTGTGGTTGGAGGTGGGGCCCTCTAGCACTATTGTTTGGAGACCAGCACTTATGTTTCCTCATCAAACTATCACCCAGAGCAAAAGAGACAAAAAAACACAGAAGTGGTAAAGGAAGAGGAAGAAAAAGATGGAAAACTGAAACAATTGGAGAAAGCATGGATGAAAAAGAACCTGCAAGAGTGAGGTAAAGGGGAAGGGAGTGTCTGGTGAGGAAGGAAAGATGCATGAGGTGAAATCAAGACTAAACAGCCATGGTATTCGGCACCCAGCTATTCTTCTTAGTAAAATATAGGCCCATGCACTTTGTTTTACAAATTAAGCATACTGAAGGTAAGGACCTTCAGTATGGTGAATGTTCCAGTCACTGAAGGAACTAGTTAAATGTTGACAATAAGATGATTAATAAGGGAATAAACACAGAGCTGGAGAAAATGATGAGAAGACATTATTGGAATGACAGAGAAGCTTAAAGAAGCATGTTGTAAAGGAAGACAAAAAAGGCAAATGTGGATGAAGCAAAAGGTATGTTGAATTGTGTTAGTTGCAAGATCCTCTCTGAAGTGCATACACTGAATCCACATGAGTTCCAAGAACATAAAACCATGTTTTTCAAAAATACTCAAGAGTGTAAGTCCTTTGAAGCAGGACATGCAAGCCACTTATGCAAATAGAGATTCTAATACAATTATACATTTTGACACAAAGCGTCCTATCTGCAAAAAATATGGGGAACGTTTGGTTTGCCCCATTTATTCTTTCTCTTCCAACAGTTGTTGTGATGCAATTGGGATTGAACAATGAAGTTGGTGCCACGTGTATATCTGAGATGGTTAAAGTGAGTTTTTCTATTCAACTAAAATTGGATAGATGGCACTTTTATTATGATGCACTCTCTACTAGGAAGCTATAAATTGCATTCTGTCATTAACATGAATTTAATTACCTGTACATCTGTTCCTACCACCTCTTTTTCCTCCTCCATGTGATTTAAAAGATATTAAGTAAAGCACAGGTGAATAGGCAGCTGCTGTGTTTGATGATGAACTGTTTGTGAACCAGAGGCCATATTACACAAGCGTCTCAGGGGGCACAACGGGAGTTTGCACTTGCTTTATGTGCCCCCGGGTAACTCTGGCATTACATAAGTGTCCGCAGATGCTCGTGCGGCTCCTTTTGTAATACAGATAGTGTCATTTGTGGCAGGAGCTGATGGCTACGAAGCACTCACTCTTGTTTTGGACCCATCTTCTGCTGTCCCCAACGCGAAGGGCGGCTGTGTTCAAAGGCTGGTGCTCCCAAGGGTACTATGATTTTTTTATCTGCCTTACTAATCATTACCATAAAGATTTTTTAGGGAGATTCACCGAGTGCCATTCTCACCAAATAGTGGGAACCGGAAGGAGATGTGCGGCGCTTGACAAAGCCCTGGGACGCACGCGTGAGAGGGGACTGGTGGCACCTCATTATGAAGTATATCATCTGGCTGTTCAGCTGCAACGGGTGATGAGATGGACAGATGAGAGTGGGGCCACAGTTGAGAGGGAGGATATTCAGACAGTACTACTGGAGGTGGATGTTTGGCCATGGTTTCTTGGTTAGGACATACTCCTTCGCTCAATCACTTTGTTGTTGTGCTTGGCCCGGGCATGTTAGGCAAAACATAAAAAAATGGAATAGTTGTGCTACACCCTACTATCTTAGTATATCCCTGTGGTCCCATCCTGCATTACATAGAGTGGCAAAAATGAACAATTGCAGCTAAGATCGTGGCTTTTGGGGATTTATTTACCAATGGACTGTTGTGTCCCTTTGTTGAATGACGGGAGTCGTGTTCGGTTGGGGGAGGGCCTTTTTAACACATAGAGCACTTCTTGAGGCAGTTAGATGCACATGGAGTGTGTGGGAAGTGGAACTGTTATGTTCCCAACCTAGGCCTAAGTAGGAAAGCGACCTTTTGCCTACATTTGTACTACCTTGATCTACATAGCAGTTCTAGCACGGACCTTTTACCGAGTTATGTACGGAATAAATATTGATTGGTATCCTTGAAACGAGCCTCATTTATTATGCATGAGGATTCTTAGTAAAATCCCCTGCACATGGCGTACATAGCAGGATTAACATACTCTGTATAAAAGTCATGGTCATCTACATCCTAAGGCAACAGAACTACTTTGCATCATTGCAATTATTGATTTAGGCTTATTTACATATTTGTACTCTCAACATATTGATTGTGGTAGGAACCCTGAGGCTATCTTTGTGGTATAAAAGAACCGTACCTTCACTAGGTAAACAGAGGAGACGCTTCCATGCTTCCACACTGACACAAGACACTGAGGTCCCTGCATGCTGAAGCTTCAACACACAGCGGTCTGACATCCCTTGCGGGGTGTCCAACTCAAGACCAAGATGGGTTCCTTCATTCCCTCCCATCAGGTAATAGGGATGACTCTTTCCGACGGGATTCTTGGCTTTACACCCACATACATGCTAGGTACACTTAGGAAGGGTCCACATCGTAAGAGTGCGCTTGATTACTGTTATGTTTATGTGCCTGCAAATATTTACTGTTTTAGCACCATGGTACAATTCTACCTTCTATTTACTCTGTTGGTGCTTGTAATCTGTTACATTTGCTTCTGTTTAATGATTGTCGCAGCAAACATATTTTATACTAGAATGACGCTGGTTCAATAAATGCTTATTGATAACATCCCCAACGTTTATTCTGTGTATATCTATGAAACTAAGTGAGCACGATTGACTGAGCGAAAAGTATTGTACTGTTTCCACGATCCCTGAAGGGTCAAGGGTTGTCATGTTCGATGGTTGCCAGAAACCTGTCTCTCCTTGGTAAGTTTAGGGGGCTTATGGTGGCACTGTGAACTAGCTGGTCTATAGGCTGACATATCCTTTGGAGGTGTCCGGAATCAGTCTAGACACCAATGCCTAAGTTTATGTTGTCAAACAATCGCGCTGATCCTATGTATTCTAAGGAACTAAATGACAGTACCACAGGAAAGACCCGCCCTTACATTGTTGCTGTCCCACGGACCTTCGAGGAAGGTTATAACTGTACTCTATAACACACTGTTACCGGACTATGCATGTGTCAGTAGCATTTTGAGGACAAGGTGGAAGGCCCACTTGACCAACCCCTGAGGAATAACCAGTGGGTGATCTCTTTAGAATATATACAGACAGCCTCTTGTAACCCACGCTTTACGTACACTCAATTTGATTATGTGAACCATATATACTTATCTCTTCAGCACATCAATAGAGCATATGTTGGTGCATCTTCTGAATGTCTATGTTGTGGCTCAAAGGATGCAGATTTCTATTATATGGTCTTGATGTGTGCATCTGTTGTGAAATATTGGGCAACCATGGTGGACATATCTGGGGAAACCTATAGCACAGCTATGTTTGCTAGGGCAGTTACACACATCAAATACTACTAAATATATCTGCAGATTTCTTCACCTGATATTGATATTTGGAAAAAAAGAGATTTGCTATGTCTTGATAGGTGGCTGTTGTCCTGAGCGTGGGGGGATATGTCTTCCGGTAATTAAACTATAGGCACGGGTGGAAGTGGACACACGAAGATGGCTCAGAGTACAGGGCTGTTAGCGAAGAGCATATGATGAATAGCGCATGGTTGTGTTCAGGCTTTAAGCAAATCAGATGAACGGCCCACCCATTCACCCCCACACCGATGATAATAGAATTGAGTATTGTGATATGTGTAAGAGTAGTTGAGGGGCATGAGGCATAATATGGGGGAGCTTGTCTTGCAGGGTCCATTAACTGATGATGTTGGACCCCATTCCAAGGGACCATATGTTATTGTGGATTGTGTTGGTATACTCCTTCTCTCTCCTCCCACTGACAATGTCTAACATAAACCTATTAGTAATAGTTCTCAGGCAGTAACGCTTGCCTCTATGACTATAATTGGATGTTGTTGCTTGGCTTTAGTAACCAGAACCATGTGTTTCTTAGGCGTATTGTTTATTAATATGGCATTGTACAGTTTGAAATTTCTGATTTAACCATGAATGCTATACTAAGCTATTGTGCATGTGATAACATCAATATGTATGTGATAGCACCTATGTGTGGTGCAACTATGACTTGGTAAAAGTAATAAAAAGCTAATTAAACAACAAAAAATAATGATTACAAATTCATAAATGTGATCCCCTTAAAACACTCTGAATGGATCCTTTTAGCTGTATCCAAAATGGTAAAACAGTTTGTTTGACAGCTGTTAGTGGTCAGAAAGTAATATCTGACAAGGTCCACTTTGAGACTATGCATTATTGCTTTACTTAATCTTCTATGCTGGTGAGAGGAAAGGTATCATCTTAAATGGTGGCTACATGCATACTTGCTTTACATGCACCTTAAACATCATACTTTTTCCTTCACAAAGCTCTGGTACTTTTAAGTCTCACAGTATGAGTGGCATAGAAGATGGAACATATGTTCTCCTTCCTCTGAGTTACAGGTACTCAGGGAATCAGTAACTTCTACGGGTCTCTTTAGAAATGGGTAATTATGGGCTGAATCATGCCTGGAATTACTGACTCATTGGTAATTCCTCATTTCCAAAACAATCTTTCTTTTCCCCAGGGCATTCAGCAGCCAAACTCTCCATCTGAAAAAAAAATCGATCTGCGGAAACACTTCATATCTGATCCTTCAAATGGGGTCCAATGATGTGATTACCAGCCCCCTCGGAATTAAGAGGCTTCTCATAAGGATGGCCTGAACATTCTCCCTGGTATGCTATGCAGAAGATGGTTGTACAAAACAGCACAACCTTATCTTTGATTAATTATTTTATGAATAGCTCTTCCTCTAGAATGTCTGAATTCCCTTTCATTCTATCAGCCATTCTATTTTTAGAAGAGTTGAAATATCTTATGATGTAGGGTGTGCACTGCACATTCTTGTAAACCTTTCCTGAATTTGCCTCATGGTCATTCCTATGTTTCTTTCACAAGCTAACCAGTTTCAGTGTGAACTAACCATTGCATAAATACCCTAATGTGTATTCAATTCAATTCAATATAACTTTATTCAGACTAAATAGAAATAGACCGTAAAAGTACAAAGAAATATTGCACATAGCTATAATCACACATACAAATATAAAAATTATCATACATTAAAACACGTAAAAAGATATAAGTGCATAAACAACTTTAAAATTCCTCAATACATCAAAAAACCATGTTTAAGATGAGCAAAAAAGTGCAGGTCATAATCAGATTTCAAAGCTCTATTACATTCGTGTATATATCGTGGCTGAGGTTTAAAAAGAAAAAAAGGGGGAATAGAGAGAAAACAAAAACCTCAAATAGGGTCCACTAAGCTCTCCTAGTAACCCCCCAAATTAAGCTAAACATATCAGCTAACTCCACATGCTAAACCACATTGCACATAAAATTCCAACAAGTTAATCCCTCATGGTTTGTCTAGCCCTAATAGCTGCTTTCAAAAAGGCACCGACACTGAAAACAGTTTAAGGTAAACTTAGGGATTGTAAATGAAGGAGAGCTGGCCTACATTGTTGGAAACCTAACCTCCGTAGCAATGGTATCAGAAAGTACTGTTGTGCTGGGCTGTGCAATTTGCAGAAAAACATAAAGTGCAATAGTGATTGTGCAGATTGATTTTCACAGGGGGCATGTGGGAACTATGTTCCCCTTCGAGTCTAAAAAATGTTTGGAAAATAGGGACCAATAAATTGACCCTGCTCTGAAGCAAAAGAAAAGTGACCGCTCCCATCTTGACAAATCCAGAAATAAATATAAAGGGGATTAATCTATATGTAGAAGTCTATAATAATGCAACACCGAGGGTTTGAATAGCTAATTTTTCAGCCTAGTGTTTGCACACTGGTCCTTATATAGTGTTTACACCTCCATCTTTGCATTTTTGGGAATACAGCTGGGTTCAATCAACCAACAGGATATACCAAGGGATCCAAAAGTCTCCCGTATATATAACTCAACCAAGGTATGGAACCGGCCTTGTCCATTGTCAAGCAGTCAGATATAATGTCCTTACAAAGCTTAGCAGCTGGGTTAAACCAAATTCTAACCCATAATAGAAGTGGCACCAGTTGAATCTTATCTTCTATGAATATCTGATTTAACTCGTAATGGGTAATGAGACTGAGTTGGAGAGCAGTAAACTCAGCGACCATCACAAAAAGCTGTTTTCCTCGGCCTGTAGAGAACAGCATTTATTAAAAACCCAAACTCCTACACCATAGTTGGCTACACTAATGCATCGCAAATTACATACTTTCAGTGGTGGGAACATAGTCCCCACGATATCCAGTCTAATGAGGTTACAGACTGTACCAGCGGTTTTATTTAACTTAATACTGGCCTGAGCAAGGTGGGGGTTCCAGGACCCCAATAAAATAAAAGTTAACCCTAGGTAACAAAAGTTATCAACAGACGTCAAAACTTGCCTGTTGATACTAGTTTTATTTAACCTTAGCTTGCCCGGGCCACAAGACATGATGTGTGACTTAGTATAATTAGTTCATAGGTTCAGATTGTGCATATAAGAGGCAAAGCGGTCCACCTGATGTCTCAGTGCATTTGGATTGAAGGCTAGCAATACTGCATCGTCAGGGTACAGTAAAGCAGGTATTGGGGAGCCTGCGATTCTAGGCATGTCTGGGTGGAGAAGTGGGTTGTTAAGCCATTAATGTATAAAATAAATAATAAAGGTGCCAATATACAACCCTGTCTCATATCACTCAGTAATGGAAAATCAGAAGAAAGCTTCCCATAAGAATTTAAACACACCCAAACAGAAAGGTCTGAGTGTAGGCAGTACAAAACATTCACCAGAGCGGGGTCCACGCTTTGATCCAGCAACATTAGCCAAAGTTTGGTTCTGTTCACTAAATAAAAGGCGGCGCATAAATTCATGAAAGATAGGTAAATGGGGGAGAACTTGGGCTTAGTATATTTAGAAATAGTCAGAGCCAGGTTCAGACATTGTTTGTTGGTTCCTTGTTTTGAAAGGGGGAGAGTATATCCTTGTCAGCTCCCCATTTAACCAAGCAATCATAGATGACTCTTCCGATGATTTTAATAGTGCTATCGATGAGTGAAATAGGTGGATCACACTTGGCGACAAAAGGTCCCCCTTTTTTAATATAGGTACAATCGTTGCGGTAGTCCATGAGGTAAGAATAGTAGTTGATAGACAAGTGTTAAAGGTATTCGTAAGAAGGGAGCCCCATATTTCGGACATGGATTTCAACAGATCCATAGGTACCCCATCTGGACCTGGAGCTTTCCCACCTTTGCTATGATGGATGGCAGACTCCACTTTCTGGAGTGTTAATAAGAGTGAGGGGAAGTTCTGCAATCTAATATGGAGGATAGCTGACATAATTTGTGCGTCCTCAATGTGTTAGATAGAAGCGAAGTGGGTAACCCTGTCCGCGCACAAGATGTTGTTTTAGAGAAGGGAATTGAAGGGGGAATTCCTAGATCTGATTAGCGTTATTAAATCCCAAAAGTAAGTGTATTAAGAAAACACAGGAAATCTCATTGAATAATTTAGAGCATTCAATATCCAAGGGTGAATTATTTCTGAAAAAGTTCACATTTAGTGGATTTCACTTTTTCTTGCATTTTCTACAGTTGATAGCCTGGGCGTCCAGTTAATCTCACTTTGCACATCTCCCTGTATACATTGAGATCGGCAGATTGCTCTCTTTACTCCACTTTGAAAATAATATAGTTTAAACATATTTAACATGCTTCATTAACAGCTTGCAAAGAATCCTCAAGCAAGCGTAATATCATTCCTCTGGTGCTGCGATAAGATTCAGATTTTCCTAATTAATATAAGAGGAAATTATCATTTCATCATATTGACACAAATATACAAATGTAAATACATTTCCTCACAATCTCAGAGGGCACAATTTTAAATTCTGTATGCAAGAGTAAACTAGAGGCCACTATTGAGGGGATTAAGTTCAGCAAGGAATTTCACAAAAGTAGAATGGTTTAATAATGTTCCTAAATATATTAGCTTAATGGGAAGACATAGGGAAGGGTCATGAAACAGAGTGTAACTTGAGTCATTTGCTGTTACACCTTGACAATGAGACAATGGAAACTTATCTTTGTAACATTACCTAGAATGCAAACATTTAATTTTTATAGTCTTAACCTGAGTAGTGATATGACATTCAGCCATAGCTTGATGATATGTCTCAATAATCTAACCTGGACCACAGTGCTAAAACATATGTCAGATGTCACTGTGAACAATTGATGTACACCTCATGCCAATGTACAGGTCCTCACTTATCTCAGCATCCCTTTTAAAATCATGTGGAAATCAGTTCATGTTCTATAGAGTGTAGGGTCCTATTTTAAAAAAAGTCAGCCAAACTGTACATACATATTTACGGAGTGGTCAGAGCTATGGAAAAAGGTACTGCCTACTGTCAAGGGCCACTTACCTGAATTGCCAGGACTTCTATGAAAATGAAAATCAGCCACCACTTCCCCTTGAGGTTAATTCTTCAATCAGAAGTGTTGACTGATATCGATGACCATGATGACTAATCCTAGGGAGTAAGGGGTTAGAGAGAGAGGGAGAGCAATTGTTCTGGTGCAGTTGGAGCTCTAGTAAAAAGGATGGTGGGTGAGTGTTAATCCTTCTCACCAGGACCATTGAAGTTCTAGAGGCAAGAGGCACTCCTTCAGTCAGGAGTGGTACTCTGCAACAAGAATGCAATCATTTCAGACACCCATACATGAATGCTCTGCAATCGGCCCGAGTTGCAATTTCTAAATGAAGCACACAAAACAAGAATTAATATATGAAATTTGAGTCCATGTGAAGGGCTATGAGCAGTGATCCCTGAGCTGAATCCTGAGTGTGTATACTTTTGCCTCTGCTCAGATCATTCAGAAATATTAATCTGTCCTGAACATTGAGTTACTTCACACAACTAGCCCTTTTCCTTAAGTCAAAGCTTTCTTATTCAAACTCAAATTGCTAGGGTGTTCTTGAAGTAAAAGGGAATACCAAAACTAGAATTGCCTGGTTAATCCACAAACCTGAGTCCAGTGTAATGGGCTGGAATAGCTGGAGCATTAAGCAGCGGAAAGATGGTCACTGTCAAGACAAGGGAACACAGAGACGCCGGCTGATCAACCAAGTTCCAGGGTTCAAGAGTGGCTGGTGACCCCCAGCTTCCAGTCAAAGGTGTCCAGGTTATTTTTGTTACAGGCAGCGGGGCTTGAACGTTGGTGAAGGGAGACACAGCTCTCTCTCTCGATGGAGCAACAAAGCCAAGCAGGGGATTGAGTTTGAAAGCAATAAATGTAGCCTATCATGCAAGTGTTCTTCAGGAGCCTTCTTGAAGATCACTAAGGGTTTCCTGTCAATTGGAAAGAGGTCTCCAGCAGGAGGCTGGGAGAGGAAATAGTAGGTTGAGTAAACAAACACATTAGGTGCTGGATCCTTCTGGAAAATTACTGAGTGTTTCGTGTTATATAGAAAGCTCTCTCTGACAAGAAACTGAGATAGGAAATGGTGGACTTTAATTTGAATGAAGGGCAGTTGAACAAATAAACAAGGAATTATATCAGGGAACCCTGAGGTCCACGGGAAACAGAGGATTTTAACTAATCAGCACCACATGGTTGTTCAGACAGAATTGCAAGCATTTGCACTTAGTTAAACAGATCTTGAAAGAGAGCACTCAAGGTAAGGTGCATAGCATATCAAAATAAAGTGCATAGCAGATTAAATTGAACCTGCCCAACTAGAAAAAACCGCAAAGTGAAAAATAGAGTACATGGTACCTGCCCAAATCAACTAGAAACCAGTGAAAAGTGCATAGCAGATTTGTATGTTGTCACTGCTTCCTAGTTGGACATAGCATCTGCCCAACTAGGAAGCAGTGACAATAGGGAACAAACAGCTCAGGCACACTGGGGTATTGCAGTTTGTTCACTTGCGTTACAACAGGTTAAAAAAAGTTTCTTAATACCTGCAGAGTCCCCAGGGTTTCTTTGTGCCCACTGTCAAATTTGAAATGGAACCACTATCCAGTATGCAAATGATACACAACTCTACATGGAAATCTCCTCTGCCTCAGATAACCTCAGATAACCAGCCCCTCAAACACTGTCTGCACCTCATCCAGATCTGGATGTCCAATGCCTCCCTGATGTTCATACCAAACAAGACAGAATTCCAGTTATTTGGAAAAAACAACAAGCAATATATAGTATAAACCTAGCTCAATGGCATGAACCATGATGACTCCTCAAGGAACACATTACTTTGTACCAGCACTCTCTTATATAAAGGGAAACAATTGCTTTCAGAAGGTAACTTCAGAACTGTTCCTCAAGTCCTCGTACTTTAACATCTGGATGGTGGCCCTGCTCCATGACCTCCCTGACTCCACACTGGCACCTCTTAAGGGTATCCGACATGGCAGAGCATGTCTCATCTAATGCTGTAATAAATATGATCTAATTGCCCCATCCAGAGGAAACTACTCTGGATTGCCTTGCCTGTGTGCACCATCTTTAAAACTAGCTGTATCATTTACAAAGTCTTCATGACCAGCACTCCTGCTTTTCTTGCAGACAAACTAACAATTTCTGGTGGCTCTGGGCACACACACAGTCAGGCCACAATCAGACAGCATACTAAGAACTGTAGAAAAAATAAGGCAGCAGTACATTACCATCTATGCATCCAAGGTCTAGAAAAACATTGTCGTATCCATAAGGACCACTTCAACACATTTAGGAAATATTTGCAGACAAACTTCTTTAAAGAACACTACATCAGAATGAACTAACATCACTCACTGACAACATCCTTATTTTTGACTGTATACAGTGCTATACTGCCTTTTTAGAATAGTTCACTCTATGCAATTATCACATACACACATACATGGATATACAATTATGTCAGTGTATGAGGTCCCAGCTGTAGGTGGTATATGTCAGAGGATGAGGACAACAGGGGCCATTGTGCAAAACCTGAATGACTGTCCCCAAATTTGACTATCTTGGACTAGGAGGAAGACAGAGGTATCTGTGTTGCAGAGATTCTGCTGTTAAGCAGAACTGTGCTTTGGCATGAAAGGATGTCAGAATGTAGGGACTGAGTCTCTCTACAATGTCAGTATCTGTTGACCCAAATGCTGGCTAGCTCACCGTGCCTCACCTGAACTCCTAACCTTCCCTGAGTAGAATGATCAAGGTTTAAGACAGTAAAAAGGTGATTATTAATTTGGGAGACACAGGGTTCATAATTGTGAGAGTATTTCTCTAGATTCACACAAGAATGAGGGGTGAGAGGAGAACGTCCCTTCTCTACCTCCCACGAAATACCTTAATCACAATATAGAAGCGGGACAATGATTCTTGATGATAGAGCGTGAGTGTGGGGGAAGCACACAAGAGTGATTATAACTGCCCTCACACATAGCAAGCTGTGTCATGCTTCATCATAGGGCTGCTAACACACCTCCACACAGACCAACGCTGGAGGTGGAGCAATAGGGAGGGGGAAGACAATACAACATATATTGAAATGAAAAAAGTGGGATCACAAGTGAAACAATTTGCAAATATGGTTGCATAAAACTGGTATCAGGGAGCCCCTATTATAATTTTAATACTGGGTACCCTGTCCAGATTAAAAATGGACTTGTGGATGCTGGGTTAGGGAGCTTATAATGAGACACCAACCCCTCCACTCTGCAAAACCGTTGACATGTTCCAGCCGGCAAAATGTATTACCCCGGCTTTCATCAGGACTCTCAATAATATGATCCCTAGGTACTAGCCCTACCTCCTTGAAATCCAGGAGTAAAGGAAAAGTCACCCTACTGAGTCACTGCTCAGTTGGAAAGTGGTAGAGCCCCTTGCTCTCCGAGAGGAACCTGTAAAAGAATTGATAAATAAAAACAGGTAAAGTGCTAAGAGCTGTGCCCTTCGTGCAACATATAATACAAAAAATGCGGTGTTTCACCCCCAAACACAACTGATACATCATTCCGTTTGTGACAATATCCTCCCAGGCCCTAAGTGGAGTTGCCCTGCGGCGTGTTGCTCTCAAGTCAATCCCACTTGTCGTGTATACACAAATCATACACATGAGGTTTTAGGTATTATCATGCTGTTCAGAAAAATGAAAAAGTAGGTTTGTGGGCATCAAATGCTGGGAGACACACTGTAACCATCAATGGCCTAAAAGTAATTCTTACCGAGTTCATTTAAAATCTAGACTTTGACTGTCGGGGGAGTGAGGACTGCTCCCTATAGTCACACTCTGTTAGATATGGGGAAAGAGAAAAGGTTAAACACAAAGCAATACTAATAAATAGGCTGTGTTCAGTAAGACTCAACGAAATCTCGTGCTTGGCTTCCTGTGCCCCGGGTCTAAAAAGCGAAGACAGTGCAGTCTGTCCCCCCACCTCCGGAGAGGAATGGATGCCGTACTGATTGAGAGGACCACATTATAACCGTGAGTGTAGTTCAAATCTGGGTTACCAAGAATGCGGTTTCACAAAAAATTAATGAGTCCTGTCGTAGTGAGTCCCTGATATCCCCCCACTTACTTCGTCAAGGTGAGCTGTGGCCCGACACTCTTTGTCTTTCCCGGCGCCGTGTAGAAGTGCATTACGGTGCTACCGGGGCTCCTGATGACTGAATCTGGCTCTGCCCACATTTGTGCCAACACCCCACATGACCGCCGTCACCCGGGTGTGTGGATAAACTAGAGCACAGACCTCTATCACAATTTACCATAAGGTTGGCAGTGCCGGGCGGGCAAGCCGCTTCGAGTGAATCCACCCGGGAGTTATTCCTGCTAACCATTTAAGGAGTGCAATAATATGAAAAAATATGTATATATGTTTTATGTACATATATAGCCGTTATTTGTTCATGGTTAAAAACAATATTAAATAATATATTTATATGAATCTATGCATATGTCGCAAATAATAGGGTATTTTACATGAATTGTATGCAAAAGTGGATTCTGTTTAAAACCATGATTTGTTAAAAGCATTTATGCGTGTATTTGAATGGTAGAATTTTGCTGCTTTCCATTTCTATGACTTTTTGCAAGCATTAGCACTTTAAATAACAGGCAAAAAAGCTGAGCTGTGTCATGTGATCAAGGCCGCTGGGTCGGCTGAAACGCGTTATGACAGAAGAAGACTAATAAAGAAGTTAATCACGGACTGGAGGTCTGCACTCGTTCTTTCCGTGAATGGAGGTGTGACGAGGTGATGGAATATATATATATATATATATATACATATATATATATATATATTCAGTGAAAAAACCATGGGTTTCACACACGTTATAGTTAGGAATTAGCATTTAAAAAACCTTAGAAATTCAGTGAAAAAAACATAGGTTTCACACATGTTATAGTTAGCTGGACATTTTACTCGTAAAAAACCAATGAAATTCCCCCGTTATAGTTAGTTCAGCTAACCATAACTCGCGCGCCCGCAATGCACTGCTGATGACGTCACATATTACATCACTCATGACATGGTCAGTGACATCACTCATGACATCACTGATGACATCTCAAATGACATCACTGATGACATCACTGATGACATCATCCAGTGAATGTGTGTTTTTCTGAAAATTACATATGTTTTATATATGTATATGTCAAGGTCGATGGAATAATAAATGGGTATATAAGTGTCTAAGTGGATGAATTGTTTTTGAAAAATTGATTGTATAACTGACTGATTAGGTGTATCTTAGTGAATACATGGCTTAGTGAGTAATGTTTAAATATGTAAATATCTGTATCAGTCTCGCACTTTGTGTATAAGTGGCTGCATGGGTTGGTGAGTAGCTACATGAGTGTCTATATAGGTTATTAGTTGGTTTTTTGAGTATCAGTGTCTGATGTCTGTATGGTTCGGTAGGGGGGTATTACGTAGTGTATAGGTGCATGAATGAATGACTCACTCTTTGTATGTGTTGAAGACAGCATGTGTGCAGGACTGTATGGGTGCATGAGCGTGTGCATGGGTGTGTTAGTGAGTGATAGACTGTCTCAATAGTGTCTTTACGAGTAACTACATATGTTTTATACTAGTATATGTGACTATTGGTGTATATAAGCGAGTATATGTGAGAGTGAGAGATTGAAAGAGTTCCTGAATGAATAAGTATGTGTTTCTATAAGTGATTGTTTAAAAGAATAAGTATGTGTAAGTTTCCGTAGAAGTAAGTGTGGCGGTGTGTGTATAACTGTATATGCAAGTAAATGTATGTTTCATTCTTTATTAGCATGAGTGACTATGTGTGTGAGTACCTCTATGGATGAGTGGCATTGTGTAACAGGATCTGTAGGTGTATGAATACATATGATGAGTGAGTGCATGTATGAGTGACTGTAGAGGACTGTTGGTGAATGAGTGGATGTGTATGTGTTTCTTAGAATAACTGTATAGGTTGTTGTAACTGGTATTGGTATGTCCATTGTTTTTTAAATTTTAATTTCTATTTTTTAATGTGTATATCAAAGGTTATATTAGGGGAAGAGGAGGTCTGCCACTCTATCACAAGGATGATGTCATCAGTGATGTCATCAGTGATGTCATTTGAGATGTCATCAGTGATGTCATGAGTGATGTCACTGACCATGTCATGAGTGATGTAATATGTGACGTCATCAGCAGTGCATTGCGGGCGCGCGAGTTATAGTTAGCTGAACTAACTATAACGGGGGAATTTCATTGGTTTTTTACGAGTAAAATGTCCAGCTAACTATAACATGTGTGAAACCTATGGTTTTTTCACTGAATTTCTAAGGTTTTTTAAATGCTAATTCCTAACTATAACGTGTGTGAAACCCATGGTTTTTTCACTGAATTTCTAAGGTTTTTTAAATGCTAATTCCTAACTATAACGTGTGTGAAACCCATGGTTTTTTCAGTGAATTTGCAAGGTTTTTTAAATGCTAATTCCTAACTATAACGTGTGTGAAACCCATGGTTTTTTCAGTGAATTTGCAAGGTTTTTTAAATGCTAATTTTTTTTTTTCTTCTATTTTTTTAAACATATTTTTAATTTAATGTTCTAACCTTTTATAAAGACTATGGTTAAATTTTTAAAATTCTTTAATATGTTTTTTAAAATATATTTCATAAAATAAACATGTTAAATTTATTTGCAGTACATTTTTTCCTTTTTTTTTTTTTTTAGTACGCGTACCGTAAGCTTACGGTAAGCGTACGGTTTACGCAACGTCCGTAATTTATCTACGCTGTTTGCGTATATTTACGCAATTTGCGTAGCCGCGCGTACTATGCGTGGGTCGTGTACGCGTATACGCTACACGCGCACGTTACGCGGAAGTGTCGGGGAGTGACTGTTAAGCGCATGCGCGCAAGCGTGTGTCTTTTTTACGCGCATGCGTACTTTTGCCGTAAGCGTACCGTAAGCGTACCGTAAGCGTACGGTAGGTCATGTGATCATGAAACACAACTTTTGATTGGTGGAAACTACTTTCAGTTCTAGAACTCTCCTACACCACACCCATTCCCCTCATTTCTGCTTGTGATCCCTTAGGAGAAGGAGCTGGGTTGTCTTTGTGATACGATGGCAGAACAGCAGAGCTCTTCTGAGAGTGAGGCTAGCACTAGCAGCACTAGCTTGAGGCAGAGAGCGAGGAAACAAAAGACCTCTTATGTATGGGATTATTTTACTTTTCCTGAAGGCCAGCAAAAGGTAAATGCACCCTTAGTGACTTGTAGGCTGTGTAAGCGTGTACTTTCAAGAGGTAATCCTGACAGGAAGTATTCCTTTGGGAATCATACCATGATGAGGCACCTCAGGGATGTACACAGAAGGACACATGCTCGACTTACTGGAGGTAACCCTTCAGTAAGTGAACCAAGCACATCCACAGCAGCTCAGCCTGCACCATCATCTGCAGGGCTGACTCCTTCTTCTGCAGGTCAGGTGAGCCCTTCATCTGTGGGGGGAGCATCTCCTTTTGCTGGCCCTCTGGAAATTAACCCTCGATTTCTGAGGGTTGATATTCGATGCGCCTCTTGTCATTATCTAATTTGTCATAGGGAGACCAGTGTTTCCCTAGTGAACCTCAAAATAGATCAGCACACTTGTCGCAGAGACTAATTTTCCCATTCTTTCTTTCCTCTGTCCCTGCATGAACACAACGGCTCTTTTAAGAGCCAACCTTATCTTTCATCTTTTTTTTATATATTTTTTTAAAAACTTTTTTTTTTTTTTTACCGTACGCGTACGGTGCGCGTAATTTTTTTTTTTTTTTTTAAAAACACTAAAAATCAATTATCACATTACAAGGTCCTTGAGAGACTACAATTAAAAACTGAAAATGTGATTGTAGAGAAGTAGAAAAAAAGGAACCATGAAATTATTCACTTACCATACCCACTCAAAAAAATATTTATTCATTTTTTTTTTTTTAAAAATGCTTTAAAAATGGTTCTAGTTTTCGAAAATTTTCTATATCAATCTGAAAAAAAAGAAAAAAGTATTAATATTTTTTAAAACATTTTATAATACAGTACACATATTTACATATTTATCAAAAAATATTTTTGCCTTATTTTTTGCTGTTTTCAGAATATATTGCATTTCACTATAAATTGTGAAAGCAATTGCATTCATCATTTAACAGCGGGCAAAAAAAAAATAACAATCTCAAAGATTGTATTAAAAAAGCCCAGAATCTCTTCTCACTTAAACTTAACATTACAGAAATGCATAATATTCTAAAAAAATATCATCTAAAAACAATACTTATTTCTTTAAAATACCGTCTGATATTTTTGTTTCAGAAGTATAATCACAATATTATATCTCAAATAACTCCACAATACATCTGATTCAATTTCCTTTAGGCCAAATAGTAATTTTAAAAAAAAAAATTGATTAAATTTCCAATGGTAATCCAATAAAATTCTAAAGTTTAATTTGTACAGATCTCACCGATTCTCTGTAACATTTTGGTTCCCGAAAGATTTATTAATAATTTATTAAGTCCACAGTAGAATTGGTTACTTTTCCGCATGGCCAAATAGTAATTTTAAAAATCTTTTTAGAAAAAATTTCCAATGGCACTCCAATAACATTCCAAAATTTAAATTGTGCAGATGTTACTGATTTTCTCAAAATTTTTGGTTTTCCAAAGTTTCATTAAAAATTAAAAAAGTCCACATTACAATTGGTTACCTTTCCATTAGGCCAAATGATAATATGTAAAATCATTTTTTTTGAAAATTCCAATGGTAATCCAATAAAATGGTAAAATGGTTTTGTCCAGATCTTGCCAAGTCTCTCTAAAATTTAGGTTTCAGGAAGATTAGATAGGAATTTGCTAAATCAAAAGGCAAACGTTGCTTGAAAACCAATTGGGAATCATTACACAGTGTCCAGCCTTTTTCACATTTAAGATAAACTGTGTAATGTCCAGAAGTAACAGTAGGTCCTTCATGGAAAATTATTGCAACAGTTACAAAAGTTTTTCCTGAAATTGATAATTGCTGTCCTGTAAACTTCTTTATTAAAGTATCCAATTTTGAACCATCAGCTCTACATCGTTGCATCATTAAAATTACATACTGTCCGTATTCCTTTAAAATTAATGTTGAAAACATGTCAGATTGACACTCACCGCATTGCATGCTATGATTAGCATCTTTAACTAATTTAGCAAAAGTGACTGTTTTACTCTCTGGCAATGTCAAATAAATAAACCTTTCATTATCAACATTAGAGCCACATATATTATAACAGTTTTCACAACTATGTTCCCATTTATAAGAGAGACCAAATAAAATATCAATTGCAACTTCTTCTTCTTCCGGTACCTCAACAAAAAACATCAGAAATTCGTGTGTATCTTGCTGTTCATTTTGAGAAAACTGTGTTCGTCCTGAACATACATCTAAAAGTTTTCTAATTTTAGTAGCACTTTCTATTTGAGTTTTATCATTACTCAGCTTTTGAAAAAGGAAACTCAGCTCAGAACAAAATCTTTTTCCCTGATTTACTATTATCTGCTCTTGCAAACTTTCCAGATAAAATGCAACATTCAGCACTACATTTGCGTAGCAGTTGACACCAGAGCTATTTTCAAAATGACATCCTACAACCTGTTCTTCTTTTTCCTTACTCTTTTTGCTTGCAATTACATCACTCCTCTTTTTTTCCTCCTCTCTACATCGTCATCACAGATATTCTCATTTCTCCTTTTACGAGAAACTACACGTTTCTCCAACACAGGATACTGACCTAAATGAGGAGCATAGCTTCTTCTTAATCTATTATACTCCTTTACACAATTTGTATCAGCACTAACTTTTGAGTCATCAAAGTCTATCATGAATAAACCTGATAATGTTTTCACTCGTGACAAAGCAACATATGCCATACCTTCTTTGAACACAGTTGAACCAATGTTCACAAATGCACAATCTACAGTCAATCCTTGAGACTTGTGAATAGTTACAGCATATGCTAGCGAAAACGGAAACTGCTTCCTACGTACATATAAGTCTTTCACAAGCATGAAACGAACTGTACAACGACAAATGTCTTTAACTTCTTCTATCTGATCAAATTTTATTTTTTTTTATATCCAACTTTGTTTTTATTTAGAAGAAGAAGTGAGCTCAAAGTACACAGCTGTGTGCCTACAACCATCCTGGCCGGCAGCGAACAAATTCAAATTCCATTTTACAAAGGCCTTACAGCCTAACATATCGCACATTTTCCCCCCCTTCCAATTCACTGCCTTCAGCGTGTCATACTCCGGAGGCCCACCACCCCACATCCCATCCAAAGCCGCGTGTATGTCCGATGCGGGGGCGGATAAGGCAGGTGTATCTGGTGGTGCCCGGTAATCTCCGACACGAATCTCGCAGCTGAGGGCAACCCTGTCGCTAAGCCGGGGCTGCAGCGCGCTGCGCGGGTACACAATGTGTGAGGTAGCTCGTGTGTGGCGGTGTAGCGCCCCGGTGTAAGCGCGCAGGGTCGGAAGGGGTTGGATAGAGGCGCGTCGCGCCGCCGCGTTGGGTTATCAAGGCCCTATTAACGCACTTAACCTCTACACGTCCTGAAGGCAGGACAAACTTAAGTAGACAGAAAGCGGGGGGGGGGAAAGTGGCGGGGGGAGGGCGGCGGGGGAGGGGGAGGCAAAACGGCAGTCCTCGCAGCGGTGTGGAGGGGGAGGCCCAGGTCTAAGGGACGCAGCACGTGGGGAAGCATGCCCGTACCATGGTAGGGTTCGGCCCCGGCAAGCCCACCCGCATCTAGGAACCCCCCAACGTCGAGGGTGTCAAAGCCCCCGGCCGTGTGAGAACCTCAGAGCGCGTCTGAGATATCTCGTCATCGAACAGTTTCAAGGCCCGCAGTCTCGGCGGTTTCATTCGCGCGTGTTCTATCCTGCCCAAATGGGCCACCAAGGGAGACCAGAGGGTCTTAAACCTGGTGTCTCTAAACTGAAGGCGGGCTGTAAGCAGTTCCATCGCCAGTACCTGCCAAAGACGAGTGAACCACACGTTGACGGACGGTGGCTCCGCCTTCTTCCAGTACACTGCCACCGTTTGCTTTGCAGCGCCTAACATATGAAGGCTCAGATGCCAATCGCGGCCTGTCATTGCCCTTCGCGACGTCGGCCGAAGGCCCAAAATAATCGTGAGGGGGTCCTCTGGCAGGGGGTAACCTAGCACCTTCTTGATGTGGCTGAGGACTTCCTTCCAATAGGTAGTCAGACTCGGGCACGTCCACCAAATGTGGATAAAGTCTCCTGGTGCTTGAGCACAGCGCCAGCACAGCGGGGACACCTTGGGGAACATCTTCTGCAATCGGACAGGGGTGTAGTACCACTGGGTCATCACCTTGTAGGCTGATTCCTGTTGGGGAATGCTGCGGAAGGTTTTGGGGATGTCGCTCCAGAGCCTCGTCCATTGAGCGGGATTAATCTCGGCGCCCGAAAGGTTCTGCCAGCGCTCTTGGTACGGATGTAGGCCTGGCCGCTGAGAACGTTGAAGCACTTTATAGACTCGAGAGACTAGGCCCTTGTATGAGCCAAACGTACGCGCCAAGTGTTCAAACTGGGTGAGAGGTCTCGTGGCCGCCTGCATCAGCGAAGAGCCCTGCACCCAATGCCGAAGCTGAGCGTATTGGAACTTGTCCCCGTCTGCCAGCCCGAAGTCCCTTTGACATTGCTGGAAGGATTTGAAGGTCCCTCCCTCGAAGAGGTCTCGGATCGTCCGGCAGCCACTCTCCGTCCAGTTCTCGAAGTATGGCGCGCAGCAGGCCGGCGGGAACTGGGGATTGCGAGCTAGAGGGGTGTGCGGTGAGGGGAAGGTGGTGAGGCCCCTGCGGATCGCCACTTTATCCCAAATCTCTAAGACCGTCCTAGTGGGGATCGCCATATACGCGCTACGGTGACGCGCCGCCCGGGGCAGCCAAGCGTGATCCCAAATCGGGCGACAGGTAACTGCCCTGTCCATGTGGAACCAGATTTTCTCGCTTTCCCACGCCCCCCACTCCAGGACATAACGGAGGTGTGACGCCCAGTAGTACTCAAGTAGATTGGGACAAGCGAGGCCGCCTCTATCCCGAGGAAGCTTTAATATTTTGTTAGAGAATCGCGGTTTCTTACCTCCCCAAATAAAGGAGATCAAATCCCTTTGTAGCCCCTGGATGTAGTGTTCCGGGATGGAGGTCGGCAGGGTCTGAAACAAGTAGAGAATCTTTGGCAGCGCGGACATCTTAATCGCGTTGAGGCGACCAAGCCAGGAAAGCGGCAGTGCCTTCCAGGCGCGCAAGTCGTCTAGGACAGAGCGTCTGCACTCCTGCCAATTGGCCTGCGTCCAGGTGGCTAGGTCCGGCGTCAGATTGAGACCAAGGTATCTCACGGAGTCGCTCGCCCATTGATATGGGGTGCTCGTCCGCAACGTCGCTGCCTCCGTCTCCGGGATCGTGAGATTGAGCACCCAAGACTTGGCGTGATTAATTTTAAGCCCGGAGGCCCGCTCATAGGTATGTAGCAACGAGTGCGCAGCTGGGAGCGAGGCTGAGGGCGAAGACAGCGTGAGGAGGAGGTCGTCAGCGAAGAGCGCAACTTTATGGTCACGTCCCCGAAGGGAGATACCCTTGATGTCCGGGGACTGGCGAATGAGAATAGCTAAGGGTTCTACCACCAGGGCGAAAAGCAGAGGCGATAAGGGGCAACCCTGCCGCGTGCCCCTGCAGATGGGGAAAGGCTGTGTGAGTTGGCCATTCACGCGCACCCGGGCTGCCGGGGCAGCGTATGGGGCCATGATGCGTGCCTCCATTTTGGGTCCAATCCCCACTTTCCGCAGAACCGCTCGAAGGAACCCCCAATCCACCCGGTCGAACGCTTTTTCAGCGTCTAGGGACAACAAGCAAGCCGGGATATTCCAATGCCTGGCCTTTCCCACTATGTGGGCAATGCGGCGAACATTATCTGCCCCCTGGCGTTGGTGGATGAACCCCACCTGATCCGGATCCACGAGGTGTGGAAGATGAGCACTAAGCCGTTTGGCAAGGATTTTAGTATAAAGTTTAAGATCCGAGTTCAACAGGGCTATGGGCCGGTATGAGGAGCAGAGAGTGTGGTCTTTCCCTGGCTTTGGGATGAGGGCAATCTCGGCCATCGCCATGTCCGGGGACGGCCCCCCCGAATCCGCGAAGGAGTTAAAGAGACGGTGTAGGTAGGGTTGCAGCTGCGGCAGAAAGGCACGGAAGAATGCCACCGGTAGCCCGTCTGGTCCAGGCGTCTTGCCAAGCGGAAGATCTCCCAGGGCACCCGCTATTTCTTCCAGCGTGATGGGCTCCTCTAGGAGCTCAGAGTGGTGTTTACTCAGCGGTTCCCATTCACAACTACCCAGTGTCTCTGTGATCAGCGCAGGATCTGGCGGCTCTCTCTCGTACAGGGAGGAATAATATCCATGGAACGCCCGAAGTTTAGCTGCCTCGGTGGTCACCCATGTACCTCCCCCTCCCTGTAACTTCGCAATGTGGGCCTTTGCCGTCCTAGCGCGCAGCCGCCTTGCCAGCACCTTTCCCACCTTATCCCCACCGATGTAAAAGCGCTGCCGGAGCGCAAGAAGTGCCCGTTCCGCCTTGTTCGTCCGGTGTGCCCGTAACTGACCTCTAAGGACCGCCAGGCGCCGCTTATGGCCCGCCAAAGGGCGGGTCTGGTCCATCTTCTCCAGCGTCTGGAGTTCGCGGGTGAGTCTGGTTTCATACAGTTGGGCCTCCCGTGTCCGCGCGGCAGAGATAGCCGTGAGGGTACCCCGTATCGTGGCCTTAAAAGCGTCCCATAGGAGGGGGAGGGGGGTCTCCGGCAACTCGTTGTGCTCGAAGTAGTCCAAGATGGCCGTCTTTATTTCCTCCCTGTCTCTCGGGTCCCGTAGGGCGTGATCTGGGAACCGCCAGCGGCGCGGACCGGGGGCGCGAGTGGAGCGCTCATGGAGTAGCAGCTCCACATGGGCATGGTCGGAGACCGAGATGCTCGAGTGCGAAACCGATATAGTGTCAGAGAGCAAAGAGTGGGAGACAAAGAGCATGTCGATGCGGGAGTAGGAGCGGTGGACGTGCGAGTAAAAAGTGAAGTCTTTCAGCCCCGGGGAGTGGTAACGCCACACATCCACCAAGGTCAGAGCAGTAAGGGATTTTTTCACAGTAGCCGACAGGGCCCCCACGCCTCGGAAACCTCCCCCACAGCGGTCCAACTCCGGGTCCCAAACCAGGTTAAAGTCCCCCCCCACTATGAGGTCCGAATCCACCGGGTCGAGATACTCCCGGATGACCCCGCGCAAAAAGGTATCTTGCCCCTGATTAGGGGCGTAAAGATTGCAAAGCGTGAGCCTACGGTGCCCCCTCGTAAGCTCCACCCTCAGTACCCGGCCCGCAGTGTCTCTACGCACCTGTGTGTCCCCGTGACAGAATCCCGCCCGGCAGAAAATAGCAACCCCCGCTGTCTTGGTGGGCGCGGAAGCCCAAAATCTGTGAGGGAAGCGCGGATGGGCCATACGACCCACATCAACCCGCAGAAGGTGCGTCTCCTGCAGGAATACCACGTCTGCCCCCTGTTGGAGCAGGTACCTCCAGATCTGATGGCGTTTGCTAGGCGAGTTAAGCCCCTGCACATTCAAAGAGACGACCTTCCAGGAGGGTACAGTAGTCACAGACATGGGTCAGCACGTGCAGGTATCCCCCCCGGCCACCCCCAGCCCCCCCACAGAGCCCCCCCGCCAGAGGGTAAGGAAAAAATGAGGAAGAAAGTCAAAGAACAAAGATAAACGAAAGAGTTAGAGGCACAAAACGGCCAACATGGCCAACAAGGACTATTCCAGTCTAGGGAGTGGCCAGGCACTTCGGCACAGGTTATCCCAGAGAAGTCACTCTCCCAGGAATAGTGGTGGGGGTCCGTCGGCACTACCGCCATTCTCCAAGTTCGAAGGAGCCCCGGGCCGCCGCCCGGCATCAGGAGCTGCAGCAGCGACAACAGCGAGAGGGCCGCCGTCTCCTCCCGCACCAACAGCCGGAAACCACACAGCGGGCCATCTCAGTTACCCAAGGGAGAAGGAGCCCAAATTGCATGCCCGGAAGGCTACTAGGGAGCAGGCTCCTGTGACCCCGCCGGTGAGGTGCCGGCCTCCAGTGACCGAATGTGGCGTATGATGTCTTGCTTGTCCTTCGAGGAGCGACTAGCGGCAGGGGAAGGTGAGCGCCCCGCCCGGCGCACCCTGGACCAGCTAGGCTTAAGCGAGGCTCGAGGCCCCGCGGCACCGCGCACCGGGCTGGCCGGAGGAGAGTCCGGGATCTGGAGTAGCTGCGCGGCTTCCCTGTAGGACCGCAGCACCCGTCGTCTGGACTCCCAGTTGAAGATAAGGGCAAAGGGGTGTCCCCATTGATATCGAATGTTGAGGTCTCGCAACTTGTCCGTAACCGGTCGGAAGGCCCGCCTGCGCCGGAGGGTCGTGGGAGCCAGGTCTTGGAACAGCTGTATCGGGGCCCCGTTGAATTTGATGTCCGTCCTGTCTCTTGTCGCCTTGATGATGGCCTCTTTTTCGACAAAGAAGTGGACCCTCGTCAGGATATCGGGAATCAAGCCTGGCCTTCCGGGTGGGCCCGACACTCTATGGGCCCTGTCCAAAGCCGGCGGGGAAGCGTCGTCGTCCCCCCGGAGTTCATGCAGGAGGTCCGCCACGAAGGTCATGATATCCGTCCCCTCCGCGCCAATCGGGACACCCCTAATGCGGATGTTATTGCGGCGCCCCCTATTTTCCAAGTCCTCCTGCCTGATCTGCAGCTCCACATTCTGTTCCTCCAGGGCCGCTATCCTCTGCCACAGGCGCTCCTGATCCTCCGAGCGGGCGTCCAGGGTTTTCTCCATGTCGTCGACCCTGTCCCCCAGCTCCCCCACATCTCTCCGGAGCTCCTTGACGCAAGCCTGGACCTCCGTGCGCAGCGAGCCGATTTCGGACTTGAGGTCCTGCATGAAGACCGCCATAAAGGACTGGGTCACTGGCTCTGCCGATCCACCGGCTCCAACCGCCGGCGTGCCCGTCGGCGCCCCTCCAGGCTTACTCCAAAGGTCCTTTACTGTGGCATCTTTCGCGGGCGCCGATGGGTCCTTTCCTGACTTGGTGCGCGTCATCTTGCCGTTATACGCCGCCTCTACAGGGAGACCCCAGCCGCAGAACGGCTCGTCCACTCAGCGCCCCTGGGGGGCCAGCCCGCGCCGAAGGGTGTACAGGCCAGGTCGAATCACGTCCAGCGTGGGGCTGCTCCACTCCCCAGGTCGCAAGCCCTGTCGCAGCGCCGCCGCGGACGTGCCTCAGGCGCAGTAGGTAACCAAGGCCTCGCGGCCCACGCCGATACGCGTCGTCTTCAGGGCACGGAAGCCACCAGGTCGCCGGGCCCACCAGAGTCCAACTCAGGGCCCTCCCCACTCACACAGGGAGCAAGCAGCACAGCGTCCGGCGCTCCAGGAAAGCGCGCTGTCCTCGCAGCGCAGCAACCACCTGGGGGGGGCCGGTAGCCAAGCAGACCCACCGTCCCGGGTCCCGCTGCCACCGCACCTCTCAGCCCCGCTCCTCCGTCGAGTCCAGCAGGAGGGGCGAGCTAATATCCAGGGTTCAGTCCAGCCTCCAGGCCCACAGCCGCCGCCCGCGAGGACCAGCCAGCCCAGCCGCCTCCAGTCCAAAGCTCAGATCCAGGGCCGCAGCAACCTCCTCCGCTCTAGGCCTTCAAGCGCCCCCACCGCAGCCGTCGCCACCACACGGACAGCGCTCTCAGGAGCTCCCCAGCGTCCGGGACCACCGCTGTCAGGGCACCCTCCGCGGCTACAGGCTTTACCCAACCAGGGTGAACCGCCCCACGGGCCGATGCCTCCCGCCGACCTCCTCACCTCGGGCGCAGTCCAGCGCAGCAGGGTCCGGTGCTCGCAGGCAGCGTCCGCAGCTTCAGCGGTGCAGGGTCTCAAAATGGCGGCCTCGCCCGCCGGGGCAGGCAGCCCAGCTCCGCTGTCCTCGACCGGCACCAGGGGGTTCTCGGCCCCCGCCCTCCGCCGCCTCCGATCACCTCAGGCCGGCCAGGCGGCCTCTCAGACGGCCCCTCAGCAGGCTCCAGCTATCGGGTGGTCCGCGGGACCCAGCAGCGTTCATCGGCGCAGGTCGCGCAAGATGGCGGCCGTCTCTTCCGTGCCCGGGAGCCCTCGGTGTCCGGCCTCCGATGTCGCCAGTCGTGCTCCCCGAGCCCGGCACACCAGGCAGCGGCAGCCCCCACCAGCTCCGATGGCCTCTCGCACCAGGGGAAGCCTTGTACCGGCAGTCAAAGGTGCTTTAGAAGCTTATTTAAGCCGGCGGCAGCCCGGAGCCCCGACAGCTCGCGTCCTACACCATGCTCGGCTTGGCCACGCCCCCCAAATTTTATTTTTAAACATTCAATTCCATCTTTTTTCTGATAATTAATAAAACCCACAACTCTTCCCATAGCTCCATTAACTAAACCTTTTTCAACATCCAATTTCTCCTTAAAAATACTCTACAGTTCATGCAAACGTATAGATTTTTTTCTAATCCAGCTGTTTTGGAAATGTTCTTCTCTAGTGAATCCAATTTATTTTTCAGTGTGCCTGTTACTGTGACAGTAATTCTTCCATCCTCAATTTTGTCCACTGCTTCCAATTTCCTGATCTCTTCCTTTTCCAATTTCAAAAGCTCCTCATTGAATATTGAGCATTCATGTAGAGTTGGCATTAAGCAGATGACACTTTTGTTTTCTGCAATGTTCTTGTATATCTTCTCTGCAACTATTTCTTCCTTTGGAAATAAATTATGTAGCAGCCGACTCTGTAATGCTTTTTTTGCCAACTTCTGTGAGTAGTCCAATTCTGATATCTTTCAGAATACTTCCATATTCTTTATCGCTTGCTTGCCTCATATTAGTAGTAAGTTCCTTGTACTCAAGGAAGGACCAAATATTTGTATTTCCGATGCTTCCCAATGACTTCTTCGTGTCTTCATGTGTGACAGTATTAAACACTGGTTGTCCTTTAACTGGAGTAAGTTGCAAAAGATCTCCAAAAACTATGACGTGTTTTCCACCAAATAACATGTCATAGTCTGTCTTCAAAATTTGCTGCATTCTTAAATGCACAAAGGCAAGCATTAAGTTTGATACCATGCTCACCTCATCAATAATGAGAACTTGCATCTTCTTCAATACTCTTGAAACTTCCAAGGATGCTTCTCCAGTTAGCTTGTTGTATTGTATTTTGTTCTCATGCTCCACTGGTAACATTAGCAAACGATGTAAAGTGATTCCTTTTATGTTATATGCTGCTAACCCAGTTGGAGCAGTAACCACACAAGACAAAGTAGAATCCGTTTTTTGCTGTAGGTAGCTTCTGATGACTTTTATAAGGAAACTTTTTCCAGTTCCAGCTTGTCCGCTTACATACATCCTGATTGGATGAAATGATGTGCATGAGCACTCTTTTTTTTCATGTAGAAATCCGTGATCAATTTTGTTTCTGATCTCTTCATAAATTTGTTGCTGCTCTTCGTTCAGTTGTCTTTCCAAATTTTGTAAGTCTATAAATTCTTCTTGAGCTTGATTCATAGCCGTTTCCACTTCATTCATGGCTATTGATGCTTCATTTTCAACGATTGGTTGTCCTAGGGGATCTTGACTGAGTGTTCCTGAACTTTGGCTGTCCTGAGAACTGTCTCTAGCTACTTCTGCTGCAATTGTAGTTTCCTGTTCAATTTCTTCATTTAACATTTGCAGATAACTTGAGAATGTACTGCATTGTATGCTGTCTTTGCAAGCATTAAAAGAATCTTCATAGCTTTGAAATTCTCCCAGTAGTTCATCCTCTGTACGCCATGGTTTAAACAACTGTAAAAGAGCCAAGTAGTAAAATTCCTTCTTGTCAGTAGTGTCGCAACTCAGCTTCCTGTGATTTATCAAACTTCCTTTTGTTTGCTTCACCAAACATCCTTCCTCACCAACGACTTTATATTTTCCATTGTTGATGTCTTCTGCGGCTTTCCGTGAATAAATGTAGTTCTGCAGCACTTCATAGAGACACATGTTCTCCAGATGTTGACTTCTCTTGGGATAATATGTGTCCAACATGTTTGATTTCAAAATATCTGTACTTTCTGGGTCATTCTCGGCCAAATATTCAATTTCTCCAACAGATTTTAGTACCCGATTTCTCATTGCTGCAAGGCCTAAACTTGCCCAAATTATTCTTCTTGACTTCGAGTAGAGACTTGCAGAAGATAACCTATCTGAACATTCATAGGATCCAATTTCTCTATGCGATAACATCTTCAAACTGAAACTGTACAGCTTCTTACTGACAGTCTTCTCGTGAGAAATCTCTTCCCACATTTCCTTCAATTCTGTTTTTTCTGATTTCGGAATGTAAGACGTTACATATCGAGCAACAGCAATGGAATTGTCAGCTACATACTGTATATCCATGTTAGGGTTCCACATGGATAAAATGACTGGGTTGTAGTCATTTATATTTTTTGATTCTTCTTTTCTTTTTAGGTTGTAGGTATTCTTAGGTGATTTTCTTGTGATAGTATGTCTCACAGCTGACATAAAACTGTTGACTCTTCCATTTGAAAGAACAGGTCTAGGAAATCCAAATCGACATTTAGTGTAGTATTTATCTTTGCTCTTGTATTTCCGTCGACAGTATTTTCCACAGCGATGACTTTGGAAACGTAAAACTTGCTCCTTTAACTTTTTCTCTTCTGTGCTTTTTGGTATAGCACATGTTGCATATTCTTCAATGTAAGATAACACTGCTTCATCAGTATCTGTTCCAAACTTTGGGGCATCCTTGATCCACAACAGCATATGAATATGAGGAGCACCTCTTGCCTGGTACTCTTTTCTCCAAAAGAAATCTACTACTTCTCCAAGGGGTGGATTTTTTTTATTGCAGATGAAGGACATCATAGCCTCAAATCTATGATTGAAATATCTGCAAACATTAACCGGATCCAATGAGCACAGTTCTCCTGCTGTCTTGTATTCGATGTTTTTAATGTTTGAATTTGCCTCTCGTAGAAAATCCAGTAAATCATCCCAAGCGTACTCGGCACAGCTTAGGGTAAGGAACCATGTTGGTGTTCCTAAATTCCGTAACATGCATTTTAATTCACCATGGCGTCGGTACCAATATTCATTTGTCCCACGCTGACAAGCCATCAGATTGATCAGTTGTGTTTCCAAATGATCATCTCGGTGCTGCACTTTCTCCATAAAATCCTTAGCAGACACATTTTGTAAATGTACTCCACTTTTTAAAATGTGATTTACTGCATAAGACAGTGCAGACAAGTCGCTTTCAAATAAAAGATGGAACAAATAAGGAATACTTTGTCGAAATCTGGGATCTTCAGCATATAGTCTTGTAGTCCGATACTCAGAAGCTGGAATCTGTTCCGGACGTTCATCGTATCGTCCTCCTTTTCCTTTAGGAAACAGCTGGGGAAAACATCGAGCTTCCAAGCTCTCCTCCCATACACTCACGGGAGTTCCTTTTGCTTTCTTCATCTGAAAGAGATCAATATTGTCTCCCATAACTTCTTTTGAATGAAGAGGATGTATGCTAAAATGTTCATAAATTTCTTCTTACTTTGACTTGTCCACTTTTTCAATTTGTCCAGTTGGTGTTTCTGTGTCTTCTTGTAAATCTTCTTCTTCTTCTTCTTCTATATAAATTGATTCATACCATTTGTTATTCCTTTTCAAATACAAATTTGCTCTTTGTACTTTCCGCACATCTACCAGCTCCTGCCAAATCTTCTTATTCTTTGTAGGTACACCATTAACCAGAATAACTAATGGTTCAGTTTCCAAAGTATCCGCATCAATAGTTTCCATATTTTTTTTCAAATCCAAGGGCAAATACACCACTCTACCTTTTAAACCTCTCAGTAAATCTGAAGGAGGTAATTTACCAGTTTTGGGCTCCATACGTACTATGGTCTGGAACGGATGAACACATTGAATGAGTATAGACTCATATGTATTTAATTCAGAAAGTTCAGCAGGAATAGCATCCAATTCTAAATTATTATGTACAGCTCTGGTCGGCATTCTATTTTCCTCTAACTTGTTGTAACAGTATTTACAAATATGCTGATCTTCACCCAAATCAAAACAATTTTCAAGAAATATATATGTGGCAAAATCCTTCCACTTATAATTATCTTCATTTTCACTCTTTCTGTAGAGATCAACATTCCTAGTTTGTTTTCTATAATGAGTTCTGCGGCAACAAATACAAGTAAAATTTGGTCTTTCATTAGAGATTATTGCAAATTTTGTTATGCGATCATTAAATGTGTTACTTACAGAGGGTTCTACATTCTCTTCCACTTCTTCCTCATTTACTGTGTCCTTCTCTGCACTGTTTTGTTCAGGACCAAAGTAACAAAACTGAATTTCATCAACAACCTTCTCTACATCTGATACCGTTCCTCGGAACAGAGCCCTATTCAATTCATTTAACTTTATTGCTGGACTTTTGGCAAAATACAACCGTCTCACAAACTTTCTCATTTCAGTATGATGAACAGCCAGCATCCTAAAATGATGGAAAACACTATTACACACTTTTCTAGATAGACAAGCCAGAGAATGACCCTGCAAACCAGTATTCTCTCTCACTCTGCATGGATCCAGACTTTGAAGCACCTTAATCTTCTGTTTTATGCTTTTTTTACTATATTCTCTGAGAAACTCACGAAATTTGTCAATAGATTCCTGACGCACAGTGCAAATACTACTACAATTCCAAGTGTACACTGGGGCTTTAGGACGTCTCCCCATAGCCTCATCTGCCATCACTTGTACCTCATCTCTTGGAACCATTATCTCCTTCTCCATTATGCAACCATTTTTTACTTCGTAAGAACGACCTCTGGTGTCAACTGCATGCAACAAACTATTACTTTGAAAATAGCTCTCTTCATTAAAAAAAGGTTCACTACTTGAACTATGCATCCACTTTCCTAAAAACACTTTACAAAAGTTTGTTCTGTTCACTACTCTTTTCCTTTTGCTATGTGATTTCAGTACATTAACCATTTTGTCTAATGTACGCATCCTATTCAAAATTAAAATGAATAGTTTCCTTTTTAATTCTAATGCCTTTGCTGCAATGGCTTCAATTTCTTTTTTTCTTTTATAAAACTTTGTCTTTTTCTTATATTTCTTCACATCCTTCATCAAATTGGACATAACTCTTCTCTGAAACATTTTTCTACGTATCTCTTTAAACGCTGTTTTTCTATTTATATAAATCTTTTCAGTTGCAGAAGGTATATTTGCATTAACTAAATTCTCAATTTTTTCCTCTCCTTTTCTTTTCAAAACATTTTTTCCAGTACAGACATTTTGTACATTTTTCATTCTTTTGAATATATTTTTTAGAAATTGTTTTTTCTGCTTACCAGAAGATTTTTTCTTTTTCCCAACATGAGCATCTTCTACTAACTTTGGTCCTCTAGTTGTCTTCAAATATAGTTTTTTTGTGTGCGTTTTTTGAACTCTGGATTTTGTAGGCATCTTAAATTTTGTTCACTGCTCTTCAGCAATACCTGAAAAAAACTAAAAAAAAATTCCTTTATTTTATTTAAATATATTACTACATTTCTTTTCACAATAGTCACAAAACGTAATTTCTTTGCCAATTTGAAAACACACTTACTGCTCTTTTTTTTTGGCAAGTGAAAATCACTTTTACAGACTGACACATTATGAATCCACTTTTCATTTTTTTTTAAATGCACATGTCCAGACTGCTTTTTCAGACCACAAACCATGTGTAACCTGGGTGACTGAGTACACTCCAGCAAGGGCAACCAGCCTTAGTGATGCTAAATGTATTTGCATTACAGACTGAAACCTCAAAACCCCACTCGCTTGTAAATACTGTGCATGATTATACATGGAAAGGAGGTGGGTGTGTGCTAAGAGTCTGCTTCTGCACCAAAAAAATCGCTCCCCCTTTTTCCTACTAATGCAACTGTGAAATCACCAGAGCAAAACGCAATAAATCTCTGCCTGTAATTCCTATTTGCACACAGAGTCATGTTTTCACATTAGTCACAAAACGAAATTTCTTTGCCAATTTGAATGCACACTTACTGCTCTTTTTTTTTGGCAAGTGAAAATCACTTTTACAGACTGACACATTATGAATCCACTTTTCAGATTTTTTTAAATGCACATGTACAAACTGCTTTTTCAGACCACCACCATGTGTATCCTGGGTGACTGAGTACACTCCAGCAAGGGCAACCAGCCTTAGTGATGCTGAATGTATTTGCATTACAGACTGAAACCTCAAAACCCCACTCGCTTGTAAATACTGTGCATGATTATACATGGAAAGGAGGTGGGTGTGTGCTAAGAGTCTGCTTCTGCACCAAAAAAATCGCTCCCCCTTTTTCCTACTAATGCAACTGTGAAATCACCAGAGCAAAACGCAATAAATCTCTGCCTGTAATTCCTATTTGCACACAGAGTCATGTTTTCACATTAGTCACAAAACGAAATTTCTTTGCCAATTTGAAAGCACACTTACTGCTCTTTTTTGTTGGCAAGTGAAAATCACTTTTACAGACTGACACATTATGAATCCACTTTTCAGATTTTTTTAAATGCACATGTCCAAACTGCTTTTTCAGACCACCACCATGCGTATCCTGGGTGACTGAGTACACTCCAGCAAGGGCAACCAGCCTTAGTGATGCTGAATGTATTTGCATTACAGACTGAAACCTCAAAACCCCACTCGCTTGTAAATACTGTGCATGATTATACATGGAAAGGAGGTGGGTGGGTGCTAAGAGTCTGCTTCTGCACCAAAAAAATCGCTCCCCCTTTTTCCTACTAATGCAACTGTGAAATCACCAGAGCAAAACGCAATAAATCTCTGCCTGTAATTCCTATTTGCACACAGAGTCATGTTTTCACATTAGTCACAAAACGAAATTTCTTTGCCAATTTGAATGCACACTTACTGCTCTTTTTTGTTGGCAAGTGAAAATCACTTTTACAGACTGACACATTATGAATCCACTTTTCAGATTTTTTTAAATGCACATGTCCAAACTGCTTTTTCAGACCACCACCATGCGTATCCTGGGTGACTGAGTACACTCCAGCAAGGGCCACCAGCCTTAGTGATGCTGAATGTATTTGCATTACAGACTGAAACCTCAAAACCCCACTCGCTTGTAAATACTGTGCATGATTATACATGGAAAGGAGGTGGGTGGGTGCTAAGAGTCTGCTTCTGCACCAAAAAAATCGCTCCCCCTTTTTCCTACTAATGCAACTGTGAAATCACCAGAGCAAAACGCAATAAATCTCTGCCTGTAATTCCTATTTGCACACAGAGTCATGTTTTCACATTAGTCACAAAACGAAATTTCTTTGCCAATTTGAATGCACACTTACTGCTCTTTTTTGTTGGCAAGTGAAAATCACTTTTACAGACTGACACATTATGAATCCACTTTTCAGATTTTTTTAAATGCACATGTCCAAACTGCTTTTTCAGACCACCACCATGTGTATCCTGGGTGACTGAGTACACTCCAGCAAGGGCAACCAGCCTTAGTGATGCTGAATGTATTTGCATTACAGACTGAAACCTCAAAACCCCACTCGCTTGTAAATACTGTGCATGATTATACATGGAAAGGAGGTGGGTGTGTGCTAAGAGTCTGCTTCTGCACCAAAAAAATCGCTCCCCCTTTTTCCTACTAATGCAACTGTGAAATCACCAGAGCAAAACGCAATAAATCTCTGCCTGTAATTCCTATTTGCACACAGAGTCATGTTTTCACATTAGTCACAAAACGAAATTTCTTTGCCAATTTGAAAGCTGACTTACTGCTCTTTACTTACTGAGTCCAACCTCAAACCCTTAAACTATTCTTTTTTTATACCAATACACCTTAATTTATCGTGAAAACATAGTCCATATTATTTTACATGTTCCTCACATTTAAATTTCTCCCAAAACAGAAAATAATAAACGCAACTTCAACAAAAAGAATTACATTTCTATTATTCATTTCTTAATTTACCATATACATCTCCTCTCAAACTCTAACCTCACCTTTAAAATTAGTTAGTTGTGAAAGAAATGTGGCACTCAAACAGCAGATTATCAGAGCCAGGTTCTCTGTTCTCTACACCTCTCTCCTCTCAGCAGAACCAGATAATGGCAAAGTTTCCCTCTATTTTTCCACACATATACATGTAAGTTTCAAATCTCAGTGCTTCCCCCTTTTTTTCAAATGTAATCACACATTTCTATTGGTTCAAAACCAACCCTTTTCCAAAAGTACCCTTCCCCCAACTTGACTTCTGCCTAGTACCCTTCCCCCAACTTGACTTCTGCCTGCTACCATAGCAACAGCTCATGGAACACTGCTGTGTGGAGTTAGGTCAGAAGTTCGCCAAACAATGTTTCAATTCCACAGAGCAAGAGTGCTTGACTTTTCAAACCTAACAGCAAATCCATAGTACTGTTCTTTGGTAACACATTTTTCTGTACCAATACAAAACATGCTTCTATAAATTTACACATACAGCCTAGTTTTTAGTGTAGAATGGTATGAAACAGCCAATCAGTTCTTTTTTTTTTATAAAAAAATATGTATGCCTCCATTTCCAAACTGTTTTTCATTTCTTTTTACCATTCTACTGAATTACACCTCCTGAGTGCATCCAGATCTCCTTTAAAGATGTTCACAGTGTGGATTGTAGGGCACAGCTATGTCTTCTGGAGTGAAAAGTTTGCAGAGAAAACAGATATGGTGAGAGACCTTGCTTTACCAAATGTAGACATTAAATGGATTGGTCAGAGAGGGTTAAAGTGGCACCAATTGATGCCATTGGTGAAATCCTTCATTCAAATCCAACACCCTGACCTCATAATAGTGCACTGTGGTGGCAATGACCTAGGCACTTTGACTGGGGTAGGTCTGGAAATGCTTATGAAGGACACCTTTGCACAACTGTTTTCTCTTTTCCCTAAAACTGCCTTTGTGTTTTCCAACATATGCCAAAGGCAAAAATGGAACTGGTCCAATCATTTCTGTCCGCAAATTGACAAAGCAAGAAAGCACGTCAACAAATCTGTTTCTGCTTTCCTCCGTGACTATGGTATAGGTTCCATTTACCACAACAACTTGCGTTACGACATGCAAGACATTTATAGAGGAGATGGTGTGCACTTCAATGATGAAGGGAACAGAGTCTTCCTCTTGAACCTTAGACTCTGCATCGGTACTTACTTGTAGGTACCAATAAAAAATCACTTCATAAACACAACGGCTCTTTTTAGAGACCCTAATATCTAAACACTTAAATCTGCATTTCATTTTTTTTTTTTTTTTTTTTTTACCGTACGCGTACGGTGAGCTTACCGTACGCGTACCCTGTGATTTTTTTTAAAATCAATAAATGTTTTCTTTGTACTTTTTTGTCCTTCTTTGACCCCCTCACAAATGTAAGGGGGTCTGTAACTCTCCTCCTTGCCCCCTTTTCTTGTTATCACTCTTTTTTTTCTGAGTGAAACACACAAAATGGCGGCCGCCGCTTCCTGGTTTCGGCCGATTCGAATGTTTACTAAGATCTAAGAGCCAATCAGAATCGCGCTCGCGCACGCCACCGTACGCGTACGGTAAGCTTACGGTAAGCGTACCGTAAGCTGGCTCAGATATATATATTGATTTAAAGGCTATTTTCTCAGAATCTACTGAACAGATTTACACCAAACCTACAAAAGGCACTTCCTTGACCTGAGGACTACCTCTCTGCCAAATTTCTAGTAATTCTGTTCAGCCGTTCGGGCTGTAGCCCTGTCTAAAGGTCCTATGGAAAAATGCATGGGAAAAACGCGTTTTGGGACCCCCCTTTTATCTCAGCCCCCGCTTGACGAATCCCCCCGAGACTTTCAGGGTAGGAGCGGAGCTTAGCGCCCCACCTATTTTGAGAAATTCGCGAGGATTCGTCGACCGGCGCCAAAGTTATTCAAAATAGAATGTTGCGGATTTCCTATGGAAAAGGGGTCCTAACTATAACTACCTACTGGCGACCGCCAGTAGGTAATATATATATATATATATATACATATATATATATATATATATTCACTGAAAAAACCATAGGTTTCAGGGGTGTTATAGTTAGCTGGACTTTTCACTTGTACAAAACCATTGAAATTCCCCCGTTATAGTTAGTTCAGCTAACTATAACTCGCGCGCCCGCAATGCACTGCTGATGACGTCACATATTACATCACTCATGACATGGTCAGTGACATCACTCATGACATCACTGATGACATCTCAAATGACATCACTGATGACATCACTGATGACATCATCCAGTGAATGTGTGTTATTCTGAAAATTAAATATGTTTTATATATGTATATCTCAAGGTCGATGGAAGAATAAATGGGTATATAAGTGTCTAAATGGATGATTTGTTTTTGAAAAATTGATTGTGTAACTGACTGATTAAGTGTATCATAGTGAATACATGGCTTAGTGAGTAATGTTTAAATATGTAAATATCTGTATCAGTCTCTCACTTTGTGTATAAGTGGCTGCATGGGTTGGTGAGTAGCTACATGGGTGTCTATATAGGTTATTAGTTGGTTTTTTGAGTATCAGTCTGAGTGTCTGCATGGTTCGGTGGGGGTATTAGGTAGTGCATAGGTGCATGAATGAGTGACTCACTGTTTGTATGTGTTGAAGACAGCATGTGTGCAGGATTGTATGGGTGGATGAGTGTGTGTATGGGTGTGTTAGTGAGTGAATGACTGTCTCAATAGTGTCTTTATGAGTAACTACATATGTTTTAAACTAGTATATGTGACTATTAGTGTATATATGTGAGTATATGTGAGAGTGAGAGATTGAAAGAGTTCCTGTATGAATAAGTATGTGTTTCTATAAGTGATTGTTTAAAAGACAAAGTATGTGTAAGTTTCCGTAGAAGTAAGTGTGGTGGTGTGTGTATAACTGTATATGCAAGTAAATGTATGTTTGATTCTTTATTAGCATGAGTGACTATGTGTGTGAGTAACTCTATGGATGAGTGGCATTGTGTAACAGGATGTATAGGTGTATGAGTACATATGATGAGTGAGTACATGTATAAGTGACTGTATAGGACTGTTGGTGAATGAGTGGATGTGTATGTGGATCTTAGAATTACTGAAGAGGTTGTTGTAACTGGTATTGGTATGTCCATTGTTTTGAAAATTTTAGTCTCTATTTTTGAATGTGTGTATCAAAGGTTATATTAGGGTGAGAGGAGGTCTGCCACTCTATCACAAGGATGATGTCATCAGTGATGTCATCAGTGATGTCATTTGAGATGTCATCAGTGATGTCATGAGTGATGTCACTGACCATGTCATGAGTGATGTAATATGTGACGTCATCAGCAGTGCATTGCGGGCGCGCGAGTTATAGTTAGCTGAACTAACTATAACGGGGGAATTTCAATGGTTTTGTACAAGTGAAAAGTCCAGCTAACTATAACACCCCTGAAACCTATGGTTTTTTCAGTGAATTTCTGAGGTTTTTTAAATGCTAATTCCTAACTATAACGTGCCTGAAACCTATGGTTTTTTCTGTTAATTTCAAAGGTTTTTTAAATGCTAATTTCTAACTATGCCTACAGAGATAGGACATGTGAAGAAAGAAGAAAAAATGCACAGAAAGAAACAAAAGAAGTGCAGAAAGAAGCAACAGAAGTCCTCAAATACGAAGATAAGTGCAGGAAGAAGGATAACGTGCAGAAAGAACAAAAAGAAGAGCAGAAAGAAGCCTTGTTGCAAAATCATCCTGTACCCTCAACTTTTTCAGACGGATACTGGTGGTAACTGAGTCTGACTAACCAGTCCTAGAGCCAGTGCTATGTTAAAAGACACTTAGAATACAGTGAAAACACCTACATACACTAGGGAACATTATGCGTTGGGGTCCCCCTGTGATTAGCCTTACCTCCTCTATAAGCCCCTAGTATATAATAGGGCATGGGGATTAAAACTACCTCTTAAAACAGGCCACAGGGCGTTTTTGCACACGTTAACTCAGGCCCCGTCCCCTCCTTTCACCATTGTGTAAACACGCCCTGTGTCCGTTTTTAGTTGGGAGATTAAGTTCATTTGAGTCCTGAGGGTCCCTAGGGTCCAACTAGCCCACTAGGTACCTCCAGTAAGTGCCACAGAGCTGCGTTGCAGAGAGGTGTAAAAAGTGGCACGGCCTGGACCACCTCTCTGCAATGCAGCTCAGTGGCGCTTACTGGAAGCACTTGGTGGGCTAGTTAGCCCCCAGGGGCCCTCAGTATTGAAGGGAAATTATATCCCCAATTTAAAACGTGCCATGGTGCGTGTTTGCACACGTCACCTCAGGCCCCGTCCCCTCCCTTCACCACTGTGTAAACGCGCCCTGTGGCTGTTCTAAGTTGAGAGATTAAGTCCCCTTGAATCCTAAGGGTCCCTAGGGTCACACTAGACCACTAGGTACCTCCAGTAAGCGCCACAGAGCTGCGTTGCAGAGAGGTGTAAAAAGGGGCTTGGCCTCAGAACACCTGTCTGCAGCGCAGCTCCCTGGCGCATACTGGAGATGCCTGTTGGGGGCGCGTTTGCAGAGTGCTGCATGGAGGGGGCATGGCCGCCGGCACGATGCCAGTCTTTTATTTATTTTATTTTTTTAAGAAGGGGGGCTGTGTGGTTCCCCTTCTTATTCTAATTTATTGGCCCTGATGACCCCATCCCCCAGGGCCTGTCTCCTAATTATATTTTTTTTACCCCAATCCCCAGGGCCGGCCACTGTTTTTTATTATTTTTAAAAAATATATATTTATAGACACACCTAGGACATGCTTGACAAACCGTACGTACCTATCACCATGACGATTTGCGTGATATTCATTAAAAGGCGACTATGCATGCAATTAATCCACGTGGAATGTATTTACACCACTAGTGAAGCTCTGACATGTCTGATGCTCTACCGTGCCTAATCCCGGTAGACACCCTTGTCGTTTATTTATACAAACATGGGTAGCTATTGACGGGCACATTTAATACACATGCACACCAAGCCATTCAAAGGGGATTCGACAAAAATGCGACCACAACTATGCAAGAAACCCCCCTCACAGTTAATAAAACACACATCCACTGCCGGATGTGTAATACTTTTTATTTTACTCTCTGGAAAGGGGACGAACATCACTTGCGAGTCACAGCGCGCTCCTGACAGAGCCCAATGCTGTGTTACACCCACCATTGCCTGCCGAGTGCCACACACCTCTGTATTGTATTCCACTAGCTAGTGCATATGCTATGACACTCTCTAGCCCATGTGCACTGTAACACCACCCCGTGAAAATGTCATGCCACACTTGTCTTCGCACGGGTTATATTGCCCCATCTAACGTGCCTTCCTCGATGCCTATGTTATAACGCACAGTGCTATGCCATACATATTACAATTTGGGATCCATATCTTTGTCACAGTGCATATGCAACGTTACACTCCCCAGCACATATTTTATATTACAACTTTAGAGACTAGTTAGGTTACACAACACTGCCCTGTGCATATTACACTCCAAGGCGCATATCGCATAGCACGCGCTAGTGCCTGTGCTATCTCGCGCTCTCCAATGAATCTGTCATTGCGCACAATGTATTGCATATTATATTTCACGCCTGGTTCATCTTATATCACACTTTTTGGTGCATAGTTTATACCATACACTATATCTAGTTTTCATTTTCAATCGTGCTCTCAGGACTATGTTCTATATAACACTGTGTTCACCTACCCTTTTCACGGGCATTACATTTTGCGATAGGGGGTGGAGGGTCAGGGGGTGTTTTTGCCAAGTGAGCCCGGAGTCACAGTCACAAACGTCCTCTTCTTCCTGAATAAAAGTGAGATTATGCTGCATACTTGTTCATATTTTAAGTAGTTCGCACAGACACAATGTTTTAAAAACAATAAAGTTCCTAATACCCGCCTTCTCTGAACAGTTAGCTTGCTGCCCCATCCCCCTCCTCCCTATCCTCTGTTGTGTGAATCCATGGACTAGCCTCCTCCCTCCTGCCATGCATGGTCTGATGTGCTGCCACTGCCCTCAATTTAGTATGATGTACCAGTCCACTCCTCCTGCCCTCCATTGCCCAATTCTATGCCCCATCATTGACCTCCTGCTTAAACTCTGTGCTTAGCTTGCTGCCCCTATTCTCCTTCCCCCTGCCCTCCGATGTCTTTGTGCATGCCCCTGCTCCATCCTTTTTGCCTACCATGTCCCATGGACCTGCCACTCCTATCTACTCTGAGTGTTCTGTTGAGCTGCCACTCCCCTCCCACCTGCCTAGCATTGTCAGATGACTGTAACCTGTCCCTGCCACCTCCACCCTGCCTGTCCACATACCATGTCCCTATCCTCTTCCTCCTGTCCTACATGGTCCATTGTACTGCCACACCCTTCTGCCCTCCCTGGTCTGTTGTGCTGCAACTGCTCCTCCTGCCTGCCCCGTGTGGTCTGTTGTGAGGCCCCTTCCCTTGAACTTTCTTGTCTGTGCACAGGTCCTGACCCTCCCTTCTATCCTCCATCGTCCTTTGTGCATGCCCCTGCACCCTCCTTCTTGCCCATCATAGCAACTGTGCTGCCACTAACCCTCCCACTTGCCATGCATGGTCTTCTGTGCTGCCATGGCCCCTCCCACCTTCCCTGTGTGGTCAGTTAGCTGCCCCTGACCCCCTCCCACCTTCCCTCCATGGTCTGTGTGTATGCCATCACAGTCTCACTGTTGCTCTTCATGTTGTGTCTTGCTTCTAGTGCCCATCCTGCCTGACCTCCATGGCCATCTTGCTGCTCCTGCCCTGCCCCCTTGCCCCCAGCCCTCTGTTTACATGTGCAGACCCCTACTCCCTCCCTCCTGGCTTGTCTGTTCCATTGTAATGCCCCTGATCCGTCCCTCCTGCCCTTTATGGTCTGTTATGCTGCAGCCTTCTCTCCTGTCTGTCCATTATGGTCAGCTAGCTACCATTGCCTCTTGCCCCTCTGTTCTCTGTTGTCCATGTGCATGGTCCTGTCCCCTCCCTCTTGCTTTCTATGGATTGTTGTGCTGCACTCCCGTCCTGCATGCCCTGTGTGGTGTATTGTGCTGCTGCAAACCCTGATGCCTGCCCTGCAGGGTCAGTTTGGTGCACCTCTCCATGTCTCTCCTGTCCTCTGTTATCCAAGTCCATGTCCCTATCCCATTTCCTTCCATGATCCAATGTACCATACTTGCGAACATTTTGAACTTGGTAAGAGGGAGATTTTGAAAAAAAACTGGGGTATTGATTTTCCCCTTTGAGTTACATTGAAAAAGAGGATATTGTAGACAGGAGACAGATCAAATAAAGCCCATTTGAGCTTAAAAACATTGGACGTTTCCTGGCTGAATCGGGTCTGTTGGCATGTATGGTTGTACTACCATTGCCTCTTCCTTCTGCCCACAATGGTCTATTACATTGCCACAGCCTTGAAGGAGGGTAGATTTTGTATCACAGGGGGCCCCTGGCCCGTTCTGTCCACACCTGAAGTATGAAACCCTTGTCCTTGCCCTGCCAGCCGCATTTGTAGGCCGTATTAAATTGACCAGCTGGTCCTGTGTTGCTATATAATTATCCTGAGACATCCTTACCACTCAGCCAGCATAAAACCCCTGTGTAGGCCCTTCTGTTCAATATGTAGGCCTCTTTGTTAAATTGACCATAGCTCTGCAATTTTAGTGTATAGCAGTCTGAAGGCAGGTCTGCGAGGCCTTCTGCTCCAAACTAGTAGCCCCCACCCTACCCGAGTGCTCCGTGCTCGGTATCAAAGTTCAACATCCCCCTGAAGCTGTCGACATACAGTAGGCTGCATCCTGGACTGGTACTTGCTTCCTGGGCAGGTTTCCCGCTTTTAAGGAAGTGGCAACCGCAGAGCGTCAAGTTAGGAGAACTGAGGAGATTTTATACATGAATATATTGAATTCCTGTACAATACCCATTATTTTCTGCTTGCTCTATGGAACTTACGATAAGTGATTGGCCTGAGAGACTGACCTTTTCACCCAGTCCATTGTCAGCATTAAGTGGGTAAATGACGAAATGTCTGGTAAAATCTGCAGACGAAGCTTTTGGGTAGCATACGTAGGTAGATGTAGCGTGCAAAGGAGCCCACAAAATGATATAAAAAGGGAGCACCCACAGATATCGACGGACAACCTCGCCATCTGTATGTAGGTTAACAGGCTGTGCAGGTTTTCCCCAAGAACTGGGAGCTCTTGTCTTCCTTTGCTTAAAATGTCTTGCTCGGCTTTGCTTGAAGTATCTTATTCTATTTTACCTATATGAAATGTCATGTTATGTTTAACCATTGTTCTCTTTACTTTTGCATTTAAAAGATGTTGTATTGTAATTTCAGGAATGCTTGCTCTAAGAGTAAATGTGAGTGTCCCTAGGTAACATTTTCCTTGGTGTAACTTGTTTCTCATGATGCATTTATAGATGTGTTTTCTCTCTCTCTCTGTCAGTCCATTAATTGAGATACAGAGAATATCATGACAGCTGTATGATTATCTGGATTCTGTATTTTGTACTTTATGTCTCTATTCTGCGGTTTCTTTGAAGTTGCATCTTCTCATTAAACTGCCATTGTATTCTGCCTCCAATTCCATGTCTCAGATGTCTGTTTTCTTCATTTTTGGAGCAAGCGTTCCTAGGCACCCCGGCTCAAATTAAGGTGCCCCTTTTGTCCCTGACTCACTCTCCTGCTCAGTTCTGTGGTGGCTCCCGGGGCTCTGGGGACCACCCCTAGCTTCCTTGACCCGTAATAGATCTTCCCTCCAACAGCCTCTCTTGCAAGTCCTGTATTGTTGGTTTGTTGCCCCTGCCCCCCTTTCCACTGCCCTCCATAGTCTGTTGTGCTTCCATGGCCCTTCCTGCCTGCTCAGTGTGGTTAAATTGTTGCCTTTGCACCCTCCTACCTGCCTTCAATTTTCAGAGTCTGTGCCCCTGGCCTCTGCCTCTCAACAGTATCCTAATGAACAACTAGATTGCTAACATTCTATATTTATTACAAAAGTGTGGAACGCCTGACATCATCTTGATGTAATCAAAACTGTAATACCTAGAGCATTCCTTTAGAAATTACATATATGAGAGGGTCTTATTGGCATCAAAATTATGGTTAGTGCTCTAAAAGACTAAAATAAGGGCATATTTTCTGAGTTTTCAAATAGCGACAAAGCACTTTTAAATTATTTGTTATCTTTATGTTTTTTTATCTAGTTGACAACTTGATTAAATGTTGCACTTAGGGGAGAGGATGTGGTGTTACTTCCAGAACTGCAGACTTTGCAACTGGGGAACCAGGTTGAAGTTTCTGCTTCAGCTCGACATTCTGTGATTCTGGTCAAATCACTTAGTCTCCCCATGTCTACAACCAAAATGAATTTGTTCTTGTGTGATGTAACCAATGCTCATGTAAAGCACTCCAATACCTGACAAGTCTGCACTATATAACACTGCAAAAACACAAAATAATAAGTGTTTTGCACACTTCTGTCATTGGGCTATATTTGGGCTATATCTGGGTGATTTTGGGCTACATTTGGGCTCTTTTGTCTCCGGTGGCCATCTTGGGAGATTTATTTGTTATGAAGTTTCCTAATTTCTTCATGTACTGCAGTCTCCTCAGTCGGAAATGCTTTCAGTTTTTTACTTTGATTCCATCATGAAGGTATTCAGATATGTCACACATTTGCCATGAATTCTGAATGTTCGCACTCTAGTTGCTCATTAGATCACTGTAGTAAAACTACTGTTCACCATGGAAGTCTGCTCCTGGTATTAAAAGTGCATGTTTCAGTCTGCATGTCAGAATTTTTTAATGAAATAGAAGAGGATTTGAGAAGTCACTCAAAATGTGCCCTCATTTTCTTTCTTCAGCATTAATCATAATTTCTATGGCAAAATGAACCCCCTCATTGTGTTCCTTTTTAAATTAAATGTTTTAAGTGTTACCAGTTTATTCCAATCAAGATGGCTTCAGGTGTGCCATACTTTTGTCATAATGAAGACAGTAAGTGCTCTAGTTGTTTTTAAGAACATTCTTGGACATTCTGTCATTGGGCTATACTTGGGCTACATCTGGGTGATATTTGGGCTACATTTGGGCTCTTTTGTCTCTGTGGCCATCTTGGGAGACTTATTTGTTATGAAGTTTCCTAATTTCCTCATTTACTGCAGTCTCCTCAGTAGGAAATACTTTCAGTTTTTTACTTTGATTCCATCAAGAAGGCATTCAAATGTGTCACACATTTGCCATAAAATCAGAATGTTAGCACTCTTTTTGCTCATTAGATCACTGTAGTAAAGCTACTGCTCACCAGGGAAAACTGCTGCTGGTATTGAAAGTGCATGTTTCAGTCTGCATGCCAGGATTTGAGAAGTCACTCAAAATGTGCCCTAATTTTTCTTTCTGCAGCACTAATCATACTTTTTATGGAAAAATGAACCACCTCATTTTGTTCCTTTTTAAATTAAATGTTTTTAGAGTTACCACTTTAATCCAAGCAAGATGGCTTCAGGTGTGCCATACATTTATCATAAGTAGGACGGTTAGCGCTCTAGTAGTTCTTTGGAACACTCTGGAAAGCTGCAGTAGAACACAAAGGAATCAACTGACAGTCTCTGCCCTTGTTGGATGTACATGTTTTACTGAGAATGTCAGACTTCATTCTCACATGACTGAGAAAGATAATGTGAATTTACAGAAAATAAGCTCTCAGTTTAGCTTATAGATCACCTTCCAAACCTCTGTGGTAAAAGCATGAGTAAATATTTTTCTCTCAATCATGATATCCCAGCAGAAGGCTTTTTCACATGGTGAAATCACCTTAGAACATACCACAATTCCTAAAATGAGTATGGTACCATCAACAAATGATTTATAATGTAACTAAAGTCTTAAAATCTTCTATTAACTGCAATGTTTTTTAATGAGGTGCTATCATGTATATTGGTCCCAAGATGGCTGCCAACACTTCTTGGATGAAGTGCTGACAGCCAATCAGATCTCAGGATGAGATGTGTGGTTAGGCTCCGCCCACATATATATATTGATTTAAATGCTATTTTCTCAGGAACTACTGAACAGATTTACACCAGACCTACAAAAGGCACTTCCTTGACCTGAGGACTACCTCTCTGCCAAATGTCAAGTAACTCTGTTCAGCCGTTCGGGCTGTAGCTGTGTCTTAAGGTCCTATGGAAAAATGCATGGGAAAAACGCGTTTTGGGACCCCCCTTTTTTCTCAGCCCCCGCTTGACGAATCCCCCCGAGACTTTCAGGGTAGGAGCGGAGCGTAGCGCCCCACCTATTTTGAAAATTTCGCGAGGATTCATCGACCGGCGCCAAAGTTATTCCAAATAGAATGTTGCGGATTTCCTATGGAAACAGGGTCCTAACTATAACTATCTACTGGCGACCGCCAGTAGATAATATATATATATATATTAGCATTTAAAAAACCTTTGAAATTCACAGAAAAAAACCATAGGTTTCAGGCACGTTATAGTTAGGAATTAGCATTTAAAAAACCTCAGAAATTCACTGAAAAAACCATAGGTTTCAGGGGTGTTATAGTTAGCTGGACTTTTCACTTGTACAAAACCATTGAAATTCCCCCGTTATAGTTAGTTCAGCTAACTAGAACTCGCGCGCCCGCAATGCACTGCTGATGACGTCACATATTACATCACTCATGACATGGTCAGTGACATCACTCATGACATCACTGATGACATCATCCAGTGAATGTGTGTTTTTCTGAAAATTAAATATGTTTTATATATGTATATCTCAAGGTCGATGGAAGAATAAATGGGTATATAAGTGTCTAAATGGATGATTTGCTTTTGAAAAACTGATTGTGTAACTGACTGATTAAGTGTATCATAGTGAATACATGGCTTAGTGAGTAATGTTTAAATATGTAAATATCTGTATGAGTCTCTCACTTTGTGTATAAGTGGCTGCATGGGTTGGTGAGTAGCTACATGGGTGTCTATATAGGTTATTAGTTGGTTTTTTGAGTATCAGTCTGAGTGTCTGCATGGTTCGGTGGGGGGTATTACGTAGTGCATAGGTGCATGAATGAGTGACTCACTGTTTTTATGTGTTGAAGACAGCATGTGTGCAGGACTGTATGGGTGGATGAGTGTGTGTATGGGTGTGTTAGTGAGTGAATGACTGTCTCAATAGTGTCTTTATGAGTAACTACATATGTTTTAAACTAGTATATGTGACTATTGGTGTATATAAGTGAGTATATGTGAGAGTGAGAGATTGAAAGAGTTCCTGTATGAATAAGTATGTGTTTCTATAAGTGATTGTTTAAAAGACTAAGTATGTGTAAGTTTCCGTAGAAGTAAGTGTGGTGGTGTGTGTATAACTGTATATGCAAGTAAATGTATGCTTGATTCTTTATTAGCATGAGTGACTATGTGTGTGAGTAACTCTATGGATGAGTGGCATTGTGTAACAGGATGTATAGGTGTATGAGTACATATGATGAGTGAGTACATGTATGAGTGACTGTATAGGACTGTTGGTGAATGAGTGTATGTGTATGTTGATCTTAGAATTACTGAAGAGGTTGTTGTAACTGGTATTGGTATGTCCATTGTTTTGAAAATTTTAGTCTCTATTTTTGAATGTGTGTATCAAAGGTTATATTAGGGTGAGAGGAGGTCTGCCACTCTATCACAAGGATGATGTCATCAGTGATGTCATTTGAGATGTCATCAGTGATGTTATGAGTGATGTCACTGACCATGTCATGAGTGATGTAATATGTGACGTCATCAGCAGTGCATTGCGGGCGCGCGAGTTATAGTTAGCTGAACTAACTATAACGGGGGAATTTCAATGGTTTTGTACAAGTGAAAAGTCCAGCTAACTATAACACCCCTGAAACCTATGGTTTTGTCAGTGAATTTATGAGGTTTTTTAAATGCTAATTCCTAACTATAACGTGCCTGAAACCTATGGTTTTTTCTGTGAATTTCAAAGGTTTTTTAAATGCTAATTTCTAACTATGCCTACAGAGATAGGACATGTGAAGAAAGAAGAAAAAATGCACAGAAAGAAAAAAAAGAAGTGCAGAAAGAAGCAACAGAAGTCCTCAAAGACGAAGAAAAGTGCAGGAAGAAGGATAACATGCAGAAAGAACAAAAAGAAGAGCAGAAAGAAGCCTTGTTGCAAAATCATCCTGTACCCTCAACTTTTTCAGACAGATACTGGTGGTAACTGAGTCTGACTAACCAGTCCTAGAGCCAGTGCTATGTTAAAAGACACTTAGAATACAGTAAAAACACCTACATACACTAGGGAACATTATGCGTTGGGGTCCCCCTGTGATTAGCATGACCTCCTCTGTAAGCCCCTAGTATATAATAGGGCAGGGGGATTAAAACTACCTCTTAAAACAGGCCACAGGGCGTTTTTGCACACGTTAACTCAGGCCCCGTCCCCTCCCTTCACCACTGTGCAAACACGCCCTGTGTCCATTTTTAGTTGGGAGAATAAGTTCATTTGAATCCTGAGGGTCCCTAGGGTCCAACTAGCCCACTAGGTACCTCCAGTAAGTGCCACAGAGCTGCGTTGCAGAGAGGTGTAAAAAGTGGCACGGCCTGGACCACCTCTCTGCAATGCAGCTCAGTGGCGCTTACTGGAAGCACTTGGTGGGCTAGTTAGCCCCCAGGGGCCCTCAGTATTGAAGGGAAATTATATCCCCAATTTAAAACGTGCCATAGTGCGTGTTTGCACACGTCACCTCAGGCCCTGTCCCCTCTCTTCACCACTGTGTAAATGCGCCCTGTGGCTGTTCTAAGTTGAGAGATTAAGTCCCCTTGAATCCTAAGGGTCCCTAGGGTCAAACTAGACCACTAGGTACCTCCAGTAAGCGCCAAAGAGCTGCGTTGCAGAGTGGTGTGAAAAGGGGCTTGGCCTCAGAACACCTGTCTGCAGCGCAGCTCCCTGGCGCATACTGGAGATGCCTGTTGGGCTAGTTGGCCCTCAGGGACCCTCAGTATTGAAGAGGAATTAATTCCCCAACTTACAATTCGCCAGGGGGCGCGTTTGCAGAGTGCTGCAAGGAGGGGACGTGGCCTCCGGCACGATGCCAGTCTTTTATTTATTTAAATTTTTTAAGAAGGGGGGCTGTGTGGTTCCCCTTCCTATTCTAATTTATTGGCCCTGATGACCCCATCCCCCAGGGCCTGTCTCCTAATTATATTTTTTTGACCCCAATCCCCAGGGCCGGCCACTGTTTTTTATTATTTTAAAAAAATATATATTTATAGACACACCTAGGACATGCTGGACAAACCGTACGTACCTATCACCATGACGATTTGCGTGATATTCATTAAAAGTCGACTATGCATACAATGAATCCACGTGGAATGTATTTACACCACTAGTGAAGCTCTGACATGTCTGATGCCCTACCGTGCCTAATCCCGGTAGACACCCTTGTCGTTTATTTATACAAACATGGGTAGCTATTGACGGGCACATTTAATACACATGCACACCAATCCATTCAAAGGGGATTCGACAAAAATTCGACCAAAACTATGCAAGAAACCCCCCTCATGGTTAATAAAACACACATCCACTGCCGGATGTGTAATACTTTTTATTTTACTCTCTGGAAAGGGGACGAACATCACTTGAGAGTCACAGCGCGCTCCTGGCAGAGCCCAATGCTGTGTTACACCCACCATTGCCTGCTGAGTGCCACACACCTCTGTGTTGTATTCCACTAGCTAGTGCATATGCTATGACACACTCTAGCCCATGTGCACTGTAACACCACCCCGTGAATATGTCATGCCACACTTGTCTTCGCACGGGTTACATTGCCCCATCTAACGTGCCTTCCTCGATGGCTATGTTATAACGCACAGTGCTATGCCATACATATTACAATCTGGGATCCATATCTTTGTCACAGTGCATATGCAACGTTACACTCCCCAGCACATATTTTATATTACAACTTTAGAGACTAGTTAGGTTACACAACACTGCCCTGTGCATATTACACTCCAAGGCGCATATCTCATAGCACGCGCTAGTGCCTGTGCTATCTCGCGCTCTCCAATGAATCTGTAATTGCGCACAATGTATTGCATATTATATTTCACGCCCGGTTCATCTTATATCACACTTTTTGGTGCATAGTTTATACCATACACTATATCTAGTTTTCATTTTCAATCGTGCTCTCAGGACTATGTTCTATATAACACTGTGTTCACCTACCCTTTTCACGGGCATTACATTTTGCGATAGGGGGTGGAGGGTCAGGGGGTGTTTCTGCCAAGTTAGCCCGGAGTCACAGTCACAAACATCCTCTTCTTCCTGAATAAAAGTGATATTATGCTGCATACTTGTTCATATTTTAAGTAGTTCGCACAGACACACGTTTTAAAAACAATAAAGTTCCTAATACCCGCCTTCTCTGAACAGTTAGCTTGCTGCCCCATCCCCCTCCTCCCTATCCTCTGTTGTGTGAATCCATGGACTAGCCTCCTCCCTCCTGCCATGCATTGTCTGATGTGCTGCCACTGCCCTCAATTTAGTATGATGTACCAGTCCACTCCTCCTGCCCTCCATTGCCCAATTCTATGCCCCATCATTGACCTCCTGCTTAAACTCTGTGCTTAGCTTGCTGCCCCTATTCTCCTTCCCCCTGCCCTCCGATGTCTTTGTGCATGCCCCTGCTCCATCCTTTTTTCCCACCATGTTCCATGGACCTGCCACTCCTATCTACTCTGAGTGTTCTGTTGAGCTGCCACTCCCCTCCCACCTGCCTAGCATTGTCAGATGACTGTAACCTGTCCCTGCCACCTCCACCCTGCCTGTCCACATGCCATGCCCCTATCTTCTTCCTCCTGTCCTACATGGTCCATTGTACTACCACACCCTTCTGCCCTCCCTGGTCTGTTGTGCTGCAACTGCTCCTCCTGCCTGCCCCGTGCGGTCTGTTGTGAGGCCCCTTCCCCTGAACTTTCTTGTCTGTGCACAGGTCCTGACCCTCCCTTCTATCCTCCATCGTCCTTTCTGCATGCCCCTGTACCCTCCTTCTTGCCCATCATAGCCATTGTGCTGCCACTAACCCTCCCGCTTGCCATGCATGGTCTTCTGTGCTGCCATGGCCCCTCCCACCTTCCCTGTGTGGTCAGTTAGCTGCCCCTGACCCCCTCCCACCTTCCCTCCATGGTCTGTGTGTATGCCATCACAGTCTCAGTGTTGCTCTTCATGGTGTGTCTTGCTTCTAGTGCCCATCCTGCCTGACCTCCATGGCTATCTTGCTGCTCCTGCCCTGCCCCCTTGCCCCGAGCCCTCTGTTTACATGTGCAGACCCCTACTCCCTCCCTCCTGGCTTGTCTGTTCCATTGTAATGCCCCTGATCCGTCCCCCCTGCCCTTTATGGTCTGTTATGCTGCAGCTTTCTCTCCTGTCTGTCCATTATGGTCAGCTAGCTACCATTGCCTCTTGCCCCTCTGTTCCTCTGTTGTCCATGTGCATGGTCCTGTCCCCTCCCTCTTGCTTTCTATGGATTGTTGTGCTGCACTCCCGTCCCGCATGCCCTGTTTGGTGTATTGTGCTGCTGCAAACCCTGATGCCTGCCCTGCAGGGTCAGTTTGGTGCACCTCTCCATGTCCCTCCTGTCCTCTGTAATCCAAGTCCATGTCCCTACCCCATGTCCTTCCATGATCCAATGTACCATACTTGCGAACATTTTGAACTTGGTAAGAGGGAGATTTTGAAAAACAAACGTGGGTATTGATTTTCCCCTTTGAGTTACATTGAAAAAGAGGAGATTGTAGACAGGAGACAGATCAAATAAAGCCCATTTGATCTTAAAAACATTGGACGTTTCCTGGTTGAATCGGGTCTGTTGGCATGTATGGTTGTACTACCATTGCCTCTTCCTTCTGCCTTCAATGGTCTATTACATTGCCACAGCCTCTCTTGCAAGTCCTGTATTGTTGGTTTGTTGCCCCTGCCCCCCTTTCCACTGCCCTCCATAGTCTGTTGTGCTGCCACGGCCCTTCCTGCCTGCTCAGTGTGATTAAATTGTTGCCTTTGCACCCGCCTACCTGCCTTCAATTTTCAGAGTCCGTGCCCCTGGCCTTTGCCTCTCAACAGTATCCTAATGAACAACTAGATTGCTAACATTCTATATTTATTACAAAAGTGTGGAACGCCTGACGTCATCTTGATGTAATCAAAACTGTAATACCTAGAGCATTTCCTTTAGAAATTACATATTCGAGAGGGTCTTATTGGCATCAAAATTATGGTTAGTGCTCTAAAAGACTAACATAAGGACATATTTTCTGAGTTTTCAAATAGCGACAAAGCACTTTTAAATTATTTGTTATCATTATGTTTTTTTATCCAGTTGACCACTTGATTAAATGTTGCACTTAGGGGAGAGGATGTGGTGTTACTTCCAGAACTGCAGACTTTGCAACTGGGGAACCAGGTTGGAGTTTCTGCTTCAGCTCAACATTCTGTGATTCTGGTCAAATCACTTAGTCTCCCCATGTCTACAACCAAAATGAATTTGTTCTTGTGTGATGTAACCAATGATCATGTAAAGCACTCCAATACCTGACAAGTCTGCACTATATAACACTGCAAAACCACAAAATAATACATGTTTTGCACACTTCTGTCATTGGGCTATATTTGGGCTACATCTGGGTGATTTTGGGCTACATTTGTGCTCTTTGGTCTCCGGTGGCCATCTTGGGAGATTTATTTGTTATGAAGTTTCCTAATTTCCTCATGTAATGCAGTCTCCTCAGTAGGAAATGCTTTCAGTTTTTTACTTTGATTCCACCATGAAGGTATTCAGACATGTCACACATTTGCCATAAATTCTGAATGTTAGCACTCTAGTTGCTCATTAGCATTAGATCACTGTAGTAAAACTACTGTTCACCATGGAAGTCTGCTCCTGGTATTAAAAGTGCATGTTTCAGTCTGCATGTCAGAATTTTTTAATGAAATAGAAGAGGATTTGAGAAGTCACTCAAAATGTGCCCTCATTTTCTTTCTTCAGCATTAATCATATTTTCTATGGCAAAATGAACCCCCTCATTGTGTTCCCTTTTAAATTAAATGTTTTACGTGTTACCAGTTTATTCCAATCAAGATGGCTTCAGGTGTGCCATACTTTTGTCATAATGAAGACAGTAAGCGCTCTAGTTGTTTTTAAGAACACTCTGGGACATTCTGTCATTGGGCTATACTTGGGCTACATCTGGGTGATATTTGGGCTAGATTTGGGCTCTTTTGTCTCTGGTGGCCATCTTGGGAGACTTATTTGTTATGAAGTTTCCTAATTTCCTCATTTAGGGCCTCATGTAGGTAGCGAAATACCGGTCGGTAACGGCCGAAATTCGGTAAATATGCCGTTACCGACCGGTATTCAGACAAGTGAGATGTAGGAGTCCAAAAACCACTGTTCGGTAAATATGAGGCGGTAAATACCGAGTCATAGTTACCGAATACATAATTAACGAATCGGTAAATATGAAGTGGTAAATATGAAGTGGAAAAAATTAAAATGACATGTAGGAGCACTCGGTAATTAAGAAATCCAAGAAAATCGGTAAATAAGAGTCGGTAATTAACACGGATTGAAAGCAGGTGGTAACCAACAACAGTGCAGCTAAGCAATCCCAAAATGCAACAGCGTGGACACCCTGGCAGCCATGTACGTCATTGCAAGGCGCCTACGGCTACAGGCAGCAGGACTGAGGGTTTGGCGACGGAAGGAACGCATCCACAGACAGCGCATCACACTATTCCAGCTGACTGATGCAGAGATACATGACAGGTACAGGCTACACCCCGAAACCATCATGGACTCAATCAGGGACCCGCACCCACTCCTGGACCAGCCAATAAGAAGGGCGCACGCCATACCCCCACATGTGCAGGTGCTCTGCAGCCCACATCTGCTGGCATCCGGCATTTCTCAGGTGGTGACAGCTGCGGTGGGTGGTGTATCCCAGAGTTGCCTGTCCCGTTCCTTCAGGAATTTCTACCACCTTCAGACGAGTGCATTCTGTTGTTCCCATCCCAGTCTCTGCGCAGCGACCTTGGTCTGTACATGCTGTGACACACAGTCTGGAATGTTACACAATGCATGTTTTCCACTCTAGGTTGTTCGACCCACGATTTAGCCATGGCACACGCGCAGCTGCACATACCTGACAGTTGGTGCTTTTCATAGCTCAGACATCATGTTTATTATTCAGACCGAAGTCGAGCCTTCCTGCGAGGAGACTCCTGATGCTCCTGTGATGTGATTTCACTAAGCTGATCTTTGTGGTATGGGGTCCCCTATTCAAGCCTGTGAGACCTTCTGTAATGACATGATTGTGATATTGGCTACTTAGTTAAGGGTAGGTGGTAGTATCCTCGGTATTTTCCGATTCGCTAAATACCACCTCGGTATTTACCGATTCGGTGGATTCCACCTCGGTATTTACCGATTCGGTGGATACCACCTCGGTATTTACCGATTCGGTGAATTCCGATTCGTATTTACCGACTGTTACCGAATCGGTGACTGTTACCGAATTTTTACCTACATGTAACTTACCGGTTCTAATTTACCGATTCGGTACGGCTCGGTATTTATGAACCGGTAAAATTTATTTACCTACATGAGGCCCTTACTGCAGTCTCCTCAGTAGGAAATACTTTCAGTTTTTTACTTTGATTCCATCAAGAAGGCATTCAGATGTGTCACACATTTGCCATAAATTCAGAATGTTAACACTCTTTTTGCTCATTAGATCACTGTAGTAAAGCTAATGCTCACCAGGTAAAACTGCTGCTGGTATTGAAAATGCATGTTTCAGTCTGCATGTCAGAATTGTTTAATGAAATAGAAGAGGATTTGAGAAGTCACTCAAAATGTGCCCTAATTTTTCTTTCTGCAGCACTAATCATACTTTTTATGGAAAAATGAACCCCCTCATTTTGTTCCTTTTTAAATTAAATGTTTTAAGAGTTACCACTTTAATCCAAGCAAGATGGCTTCAGGTGTGCCATATGTTTATCATAAGTAGGACTGTTAGCGGTCTAGTTGTTCTTTGGAACACTCTGGGAAGCTGCAGTAGAACACAAAGGAATCAACTGACAGTCTCTGCCCTTGTTGGATGTACATGTTTTACTGAGAATGTCAGACTTCATTCTCACATGACTGAGAAAGATAATGTGAATTTACAGAAAATAAGCTCTCAGTTTAGCTTATAGATCACCTTCCAAACCTCTGTGGGAAAAGCATGAGAAAATATTTTTCTCTCAATCATGATATCCCAGCAGAAGGCTTTTTCACATGGTGAAATCACCTTAGAACATACCACAATTCCAAAAATGAGTATGGTACCATCAACAAATGATTTATAATGTAACTAAAGTCTTAAAACCTTCTATTAATTGCAATGCTTTTTAATGAGGTGCTATCATGTATATTGGTCCCAAGATGGCTGCCAACACTTCTTGGATGAAGTGCTGACAGCCAATCAGATCTCAGGATGAGATGTGTGGTTAGGCTCCGCCCACATATATATATGATTTTACTTTTGATTTTCTCAGGAACTACTGAACAGATTGACACCAGACCTGCAAAAGGCACTTCCCTGACCTGAGGATTACCTCTCTGCCAAATTTCAAGTAATTCTGTTCAGCCGTTCGGGCTGTACCTTGGACTAAAGGTCCCTATGGTAAATTGCATGGGGAAAACGCGTTTTGGGACCCCCCTTTTTTCTCAGCCCCTGCTTGACGAATCCCCCCGAGACTTTCAGGGTAGGAGCGGAGTGGAGCGCCCACCTATTTTGAAAACTTCGCGAGGATTCGTCAGCCGGCGCCAAAGTTATTCCAAATAGAATTTTGCGGATTTCCTATGGAAACACGGTCCTAACTATAACTATCTACTGGCGACCGCCAGTAGATAATATATATAATAAATTCTATCAAGAGCTCTCTCCCTCATTTATGTGCACACTGTGCCCCTTAATGTAAAATTTTAAAGCCAGTCTTAGTGGTGCGTGCCGAGTTTACGTATTCGGCTTGAAAGAGGGTGAGGATAAAGGGATAGCTATTCATTTGCTACTCAATGGAGGGAAGAGAGTGGTAAATGCGTCCCATCCTACATCATGTATACCCTTTGTTAGGAGAGAATGTGTCTATAGGGGTCCGCAGGTAGTCAAACAACAGTCCTCTATGGTGATACGTGTAGATTATACATTTTGGAGACTGTTCCAGGGGATGTCATCATTCAACCCCCTGGAGTGGCTGCGAACCCTGTAAATCCATTTTTGTTCTCTTCTGAACAAAGCCCTTTCTGGATTACCCATGTTCATGTTGAGGTTAGGTTTGTCAATGACAGTCCAGAAGAAATCCTCAGCCGAGAGATTCTTCTCTTTGTAATGGTTTGTAAGTCTGCTCACAGTCCTTTGGCATCTGAACGTGGATCTACGCTCCAGTTATATACCATCTGGTCGTCATTCACAAGTACGTAAGATCGTGGGGGCATGTCAACATGTAGATCACGTGGGTAGAGTTACAATGAGTGTGCCTCCGTTGCTCCCAGGGGTGGGTCAATCCAACGTTCACTGATTTGGTATTGGCTGTAAGGTGGCACACATCACACATCCCACATCTCTTGTGGCCAGTCACCGGGGGGAGGGACCAGGTCAGTCTTACTTCCTCTGTTACTTCCTGTCTGGGCCAGGGGTTTCTAGGTCTAGTATGGACCAACATGTCTTTGATATTTTGGCTCCTCTTAAATGAGAAGAGGGTTTTTTTCAAGTTCTAGACCATTGGAGTTTAAGATCTTCCAATTCCGTAAAATGATCTTTTGGATGCTGCTTGAGGCTGTATTAAATGTGGTGACAAATACTGTTCTCTCAGTGGAGGGTTTTTGACCTGACTCCAGGAGTACATCCCAGTGGCAATTGCTCGCTCTTTTGCGAGCCCTCTTGATGGTTCGAGGTGGATAGTTTATTTGCAGGAGTTTGTTTTGCAGAGAATCTGCTTTCAACCTGTAGTCTGCTAAACTCGAACAGTTATGCCAAAGGTGTAAGAACTACCCTACCAGGAGATTTTCCCTGAGGGACTTAGGGTGAAAGCTTTTGAATGAAAGCAGACTGTTCCTGTCCGTAGGTTTATGGAACATTTTCATCTGTAGGCCACCTTCAGCTGGGAAGATCGTGAGATCCAGGAAGGGGAGACTCTCTTTAGTGATGGTAGATGTGAAAATGAGTAAGGGATTGCGGCAATTAAGCCAAATTAGGAACTCATCCAGCGATAGTTTGTCCCCCTTCCATATCAGTAGGATGCCCTCAATAAATCGTCTCCAGACTTTTATGTTATTGTTCCAGGTTCCTCCTTGGGTGTAAATGTGCTGGTCCTCAAGGGCTGACATGTACAGACCAGCTAAACTGGGGGTGAAAACGCTCCCCATGGAGGTCCCATGTGTTTGGAGATAATGGGTCCCCTGGAACATGAAAAAGTTCTTTGTCAAGGCGATTTCCGCCAAGTGTAAGACAAAGGGTCTCGGAGTACAGAACTCCCACTCCATTGTATACAGAATGTCTTTAACCATTTCCCCCTTTGTCTGCCTGCTTTATCACAAGATCCTCATTGTTTCATAGTTCATCTAGGGCTCTTCTCTCAGCATTGGAAAGTTTCTTGAAGGTGGATTTGTTATGTCCTGCCAATGCTTCCACTTCATGTATGACTGCCTGTTCGAAGGTCTCTACCTCTATCGGGAGGGTTCCCACAGCCGGAGTGAATTTAGACCTGGGGTGGAAGGTGATATCTCCTCTTTGTTCTGCTTGACAGTCCTGATCACCCCAAAATACTCTAAGTCTGACGTTGTGGAAAATTCCTGCTAGTTCCTGTCTGATTTTGAAGGTATCTAATACGTTAGTAGGTACAAAACCCAGACCCTTGTCAAGTACTGCTGTCTGTGCGTCAGTTAAGGGGGTCTCTGTGAGGTTCATCACTAAAGAGGTTATTCTCTGCTCGTGCCTGGTGTTGGATCCTTCGCCATGCTCCTGGTGACTCTCTGTTCCAACTCCTCCAACTGTATCCCTGTCGCTCCCTTCTGTTTGCCCCTGCCTCTCCCTCGGCCTCTCCCTAAAAAAGGATTGGGCATCTGGGGGAATTGTCTCATTGGGCCTCCCTGCATTCCTGGGAATTGTTGTTGGTATAGTGGGGGCCAACCAAAGTTGTTATTTGGGTTGTGGGGGTAGGCTGTGGTGAACTGAGGATGGGGCCCTGCAAAGAAACCTCTACCTCTCCCCCTTCTGCGGGGCTTCCTTTCATAGTTACTGTCCTCACTGCTTGTGCTTGTTCTGTCTGATGCTCTACCCTCCCTACTCTGGCCCTTCTTCATATCATCCATCTTTTTCTGGATGTACTCATCCGTAATGTAGGGGTAGACTCTTTCCCTTGAGAATTTCTTCAAGTCCTTCTGGAGTTTATGTACTTTTGATCTTGATAGGTAGTTTTTGTGGTCCGCGATGTCATTGTTTATTTCCTCCAATTTCTTTTTGAAGGTGGCTGATAAGATACTAGTCCTGATCCCCTGTTCGTTAGCTTGGATTTTGATGTAGAGGGCATCGGCTGTTCTTTTCGCTATATTGATGATAAGAATCAGCCAATCCCTCGTAAAATTCCAGGCTATCAGGGACCAATCTTTCTGGAAGACGGGGTCTTCCAGGAAAATCAGGGGTTCATTTGTCACTAAAAGTCCCCTTGGTGCCTCATTTCCTCTTAAGTATTGCGTTAGGATTGCCCCATGTAAGATGGTTTCAACATGGTATATTTTTAACTCAAGGAGTGTGTCCCATCCTTTTCTCTGGGTCAGGACCTGATTGATGGTTGTGTCTCTGAGCAACAATGGCCCCCTGAGGATTTCTGCAGCTGCATCCTCCCCAAACGCCAAACCCTGTTCTTCTGCCATGATCCCAAGGCGGAAATCCCGCCTGGGTTATACCCAATTTGGTATGGCAGTGGACAAGGGTCACTTTAAATAACCCCTGTGGCTCCGCGGCCACGCTTTGGTTAGATTCACACAAGAATGAGGGGTGAGAGGAGAACGTCCCTCCTCGACCTCCCGCATAATACCTTAATCACAATATAGAAGAGGGACAAGGATTCTTGATGATAGAGTGTGAGTGTGGGAGAAGCACACAAGAGTGATTAAAACTGCCCTCACACACAGCAAGCTGTGTCATGCTTCATCATAGGGCTGCTAACACACCTCCGCGCAGACCAACGCTTGAGGTGGAGCAATAGGGAGGGGGAAGACAATACAACATAAAATGAAATGAAAAAAGTGGGATCACAAGTGAAAAAATGTGCAGATATAGTGGTATAAAACTGGTATCAGGTAGTCCCTATGGTAATTTTAATTCTGTGTACCCTGTCCAGCTTAAAAATGGACTTGTGGATGCTGGGTTGGGGAGCTTATAATGAGACACCAACCCCTCCTCTCTGCAAAACCGCCGACATGTTTCAGCTGGCAAAATGTACAACCCCGGCTTTCACCAGGACTCTCAACAATATGATCCCTAGATACTAACCCTACCTCCTTGAAATCCAGGAGTAAAGGAAAAGTCACCCTACTGAGTCACTGCTCATCTGGAAAGTGGTAGAACCCCTTGCTCTTCGAGAGGAACCTGTAAAAGAATTGATAAATAAAAACAGGTAAAGTGCTAAGTGCTGTGCCCTTCGTGCAACATATAGTACAAAAATTGCGGTGTTTCACCCCCAAACCCTTGATACATCATTCCGTATGTGACAATATCCACCCAGGCCCTAAGTGAAGTTGCCCTGCGGCGTTTTGTCCTCAAGTCAATCCCACTTGTCGTATATACACAAATCATACACACGAGGTTTTAGGTAATATCATGCTGTTCAGAAAAACTCAAAAGTAGGTTTGTGGGCATCAAATGCTGGGAGACACACTGTAACCATCAATGGCCTACATGTAATGCTTACTGAGTTCATTTAAAATCTAGACTTGAACTGGCGGGGGAGTGAGGACAGCTCTATATAGTCACACTCTGTTAGATATGGGGACGAGAAAAGGTTAAACACAAAGCAATATTAATAAATAGGCTGTGTTCAGTTAGACTCAACGAAATCTCGTGCGTGGCTTCCTGTGCCCCGGGTCAAAAAAACAAAGACGGTGCGGTCTGTCCCACCACCTCCGGAGAGGAATGGATGCCGTATTGATTGAGAGGACCACATTGTAACCGTGAGTGTAGTTTAAGTCTGGGTTACCAAGAATGCGGTTTCACAAAAAATGAATGAGTCCTGTCATAATGAGTCCCTGATATACCCCCACTTACTTCGTCAAGGTGAGCTGTGGCCCGACACTCTTTGTCTCTCCCGGCACCGCGTAGAAATGCATTGCGGTGCTACCGGGGCTCCTGATGACTGAATCTGGCTCCGCCCACATTTGCGTCAACACCCCATGTGACCGCTGTCACCCAGGAGTGTGTATAAACTAGAGCACTTATCTCTATCACAATTTTTATCATAAGGTTGGAGGTGCCGGGCGGGCAAGCCACGTTGAGTGAATTCACCCGGGAGTTATTACTGCTTACCATTTAAGGAGTGGAATAATATTATATATATATATATATTTTTTAATAAATTCTATAAAGGGCTCATTCCCTCATTTATGTGCACACTGTGCCCCTTAATGTAAAATTTTAAAGCCAGTCTTAGTGGTGCGCGCCGAGTTTATGTATTCGGCTTGAAGGAGGGTGAAGATAAAGGGATAGCTATTCATTTGCTACTCAATGGAGGGAAGAGAGTGGTAAATGCGTCCCATCCTACATCATGTATACCCTTTGGAAAGAGAGAATGTGTCTATAGATGTCCGCACGTAGTTCAACAACAGTCCTCTATGGTGATACGTGTAGATTATACATTTTGGAGACTGTTCCAGGGGATGTCATCATTCAACCCCCTGGAGTGGCTGCGAACCCTGTAAATCCATTTTTGTTCTCTTCTGAACAAGGCCCTTTCTGGGTTACCCATGTTCATGTTGAGGTTAGGTTTGTCAATGAAAGTCCAGACGAAATCCTCGGCCGAGTGATTCTTCTCTTTTATCAAGAATCATAGTCCCTCTTCTATATTTAGAGTATTTCTCTAACAGGTGCTTTCGCATCGCATTTAATTTGGTACTGTGATTGCACTTCTGGGCTGAACCGTGTGGGTATTATCTGATAAGGAGAGTCCTTATGCCTTCTGACATGATTGCAATGTAAAGCTGGGGCTGATGCAAGAGCCGATTCTGTAGCATCGACTTGTTTGACCTCATCAGGGACAAGCGCAGAAAATGATGGCATTATTACATCTTCACCTTGTGGGTATGTTCGCACAAACTCCGGGTGCCAATCGAACTCTGCTAAGAGAATGCAGTATGAAAATGTAAAATTTTCCCAGAATATACCCCAAATGGTGCACTGCACATTACCCTCTATTTGAATATCCAAATTAAATGAGCTATATGGTGAGGGGGGGGGGGCTAAACGCCTGTCTGGAGTTTCAATTGTAGTATATTGATCATTTGCTTTCCTTGCCAGATATTTCGGCACACTATAGTGACTTCTGCTGCGCTGTGAAAGAGAGTCACTGCCCACCTCCAGTTCAGGAGGAGAGTTCTCCGTGTTTATGGCATATTTTTCAGCAATAGGGAAAACTTTCTTTTTCTGATTAGGGCTTAAATTGCAGAGTAATAATAACAATGATACGTCTTTATTGTCTGATTAATAAAAAATCATTACAACCGTTACAACATGGAAACCATATGCACATTAGTTTATAAGATACGTTTAATAAAAATATAAAAGCAGAGCCTACTCAAATTTCATCAATTTCAGCAATTATGCTACAAATATTGTGATGATTTAGGGATAACATGCAGTTGATACCACATAAATGCATCTTAAAAATAGCATTTCATTTGTCAATGATTACCATAGAATCAGTGGCCATTTAGATGGCTAATAAAATACCTCTGTGCTTACCTATCATCATTACATTACTCCACTGTTTTGGATCCAGGTCAATAAAGTGCCTCCATGCTTAATTCACCATACAACATACTCGCATAAATCGCAGAGGTTTCTCCTCCTTCTTTAGCTTTACGTCAGACAAGCATTGTGAGTTCCTTTTCAGTTTCACTTACTCTTCCTGCTTATGCTCAGAATGCCCTCCTCTCTTTTATTGTTTTTCAGCTGAGTTCTAAAAGGAACAAGAAGGATGTGTATCAGAAAGCTGATGCCTATCAATTCAGAGAGCTCAGGTGGCGGAAAAAGTCCTTGAGACCTAGCTTTTTCTTTAGGTTTTGGTTTGACCCATCGGTTTTTAGCAAACTCTGGGTCCTGCTTAGCAGTGTCCTTCTCAGAACCAGGCTTGCCAAGATGTGGTTTAGTGGGTCTGGCTCCCAAATTATTGCGACCTACGGAAGTATATACTTCAGCAATACTTATAGGTAGCTTACATTCCTGCTTGACTGGTGCAACCTGCTTGAGCCACTGGTGTATAGCCAAAGATGCTGCTTCACCTTAAATGTTTGACAGAACCATTGAGAATACCACAGGAAAGTTTCCCACTAATTTCATCTCCTAATCCAGGGCAGAAGCTGCCCCATTTTCATTTTGTATTTGTTTTAACACATCTGGTAAGACTGAAATATATGGAGTACCATGCATGATGGTAAAGACTGCAGTAAACACTTTGCCCCAAGTGTCACAATCACCTATTTGAGGTACAATCCCATGGAGTAATCACATAGTCAATATTCTGTACTTGTCTTGTGGTCCCATAAGGGGAAACATGGCTTCAATTTGATCAATTTTTTGGACTATCCAAAATGAATTTCCTCATGGTTTGTTTTAATATTATCCATAATAACTACAGAATGTATTGTAAGCATTGTTGGCAACCGTGGTTGCCCTTACTGGGACAGCCATCCAGGTGCACAAAACAAATTGAGTTAAGCATCTATATAGTCTAACTAGACCATTTTATAACTGCACTAGCTCATTAGCATTTATATTTAGCAAATTAGGGAATGGTGTATAACCACCTAAGGCTGAGTAGGTGGCCCATTCATTACTAAGTGGACCCATGTGTACATGAGTAAGTACGTGTGTTAGGGCACCTCAGAACCAATTTAGATGTTTCCAGTTAGACAGATGAATTTCTAAGAGCTGATACACACTGTATTGTTGTAGTGGTGCAACGTTAGTGTGTTCATGACATGTTCCTGTATTAGCATCCACAGCTGGAAAATTAACACAAGAATGAAAGACTTCTAAATGATAGACATCGTGGGCTTCAACCATGAAGATTTTGTCACTGCCTGCATAGCCAAGGCCATGTAAATTTAAAGGCCTGCAATTGTCAGCTATTGTTAGAAGTTATTGTGCTGCCACTAATAAAACTGTAATAGAAAGAAAGTGCCCAAACTAATATGGGCAATTCTTTTAATGATTCAATATCGAATTAGGTTCTTTCTAAAATGCTGTGGACGATTAATCCCTAACAACACAGACATCTCTGAAGGAGGTTTAAGGGCACTATGGACAGGCACAATTACTGCTCAGGAGACCTGTGAAACAAATACCTGACCAATCTTTGGTAGCCTGGTATTTTTTCACTCACTTATCTTCTGACCCTTCCCCTCTCACATCAAACACATTATTTCACTTCACTTGAAAGTGCTCCTATGTATCCGTAGGTCATAGCACGCCCCGTCCAGCAGGGGGGCGGGAAGAACCTGATGATGAAGCATGCCACTAAGGGACCTTTTGGTGGGTGAGGGTTATTTTAGAACACATATCGTTTCTCCCATGCTAGAAACCGAATGGTTCTCTTGGGTTTAGTCAATGTTTGTAAGGATAGCATGGTTCTTTGGAATTGAGAGTGGACACCCTTTGTTTTTTTATTACTTGTAGAGGAGGCCAAGTCCACGACTTATTATACCTCTTCACTCCCTTCTTTGTTTTTTGGCAATCGTTGGTAGAACCATGTTGCAGGGATTCTTCTGGTAAGCAGCACTATGCTTTGGGATGATATAACACCAGAATGTTGGGACTCAGGGTCTTATTTACAAGAAACTTATAGATGCGTCAGTTTCCTTGCACCTGCGTGAAATGCCCTTACGACACCATTGATGCGCTGTATTTACAATACAGGACTCCATTGTACAAGGATAAACAGATGCATCAGAAATTCGGACACATCTATTGGCGCAAAAGCCACGTATTGCTGGATTTGGTTGATAAACTGATGCAACTCAAGAAATGCATCAGAACACATTGGTGCATCCCATTGTAAAAGCCCTACATCAATCCTTACACCTGGCCTGAGCAGACATAGGGATTTTGATGCAGTCAAGTCGTAGAGTGATGCAGTGAAATGTTGTAAATTTCACTGCGTCACTTCTACGGGGCATTTCCGTGGGAATGCCTACCCTGCATACATTATACCTGGTGCAGGTAAAATCTGAAACAGGGCTCTACAATCTGATGCATTGAACCCAATGAGTCAGTTTGTATATATGGAGCAGTGTGGCGCACTGATTGCACTGCCGCTGCATCAAAAAAGTGACTCAGCGGCAGTGGAAGGGGCTTGTAAATAAGCCCCCAGTCTATCTACAACATCAGTATCTTTTGGCCCTAATCCTGGCTAGCTCACAGTGCCTCATCTGAACTCCTAACCTTACTAGAGAAGCAGATGATTTTGGCAACCCAGAACATGACCCTCTAGTCCTCAAGGGAACCATGGAAACAGATCGTCACCTTTCTTCTCTCAATCATGCACAAGAGCTGTGTTACCCGATGGGGTACTATTTTTGTTTGTTAATATTTGGAAAAAGAAACAGTAAAATAATTTTTTTAATGGCAATTTTGCTGTATGTGTGTCCTGCGGAAACTTGCCCTACTTAGAATTCAGTAGATGGTGGGTATTTACGTGAAGAAACTTACTTCATGTCAGTCAACAGGTCCCCTGAAGCACAGAGGTACCTATTGAATGATCTAGAATGGCATATCCACGTACTTGTTTGGGGAAGTTCCCCTCCATGGCAATCCACCATGGGAACAGGGAGAAATTCATGAAAGGTTAAATATTATATCCCCAACAAGCAATAGATCACCCACTTCTTTATGTCCACATTTTTGGTTAACCAACAGTGATATGCATTGTTCAAAAGTATTTAAAAATGTTTTTCCATTCAAGTGGCTCCTCCAGTGGCAGACACCGGCACTTTAGTAGAGAAAGATCCACTGACTTGCAGAGAAATCTAAAATCTAAAATCGGAAAATTATTCTGTGAAGAATTGACAGAGGAGAGAAATTTGTTGCAAGGGTGATTGGAAAATCCACTGTCCAAACTCTGAGTCTGTCCATATGAGTTGGTGAATATTGCCTGGCCTTACATAACTAAAAATACAACTTTCAATTTACTGGAAACAATTGTCAACCCTTTAAAGTTGTGTTCAAGAGGGATTGCTCAATTTATACATCTAAAATTGTGAAACTTCATCAACAGCATTTTTAATACACCAAATTCTTGTTTAGCCCTAAACAACATGTATTCAACAAAAAGAAAACCAGCTCTCATAAAACTTTCAGAACCATGACAAAATTATGCCATTCGACAAAAAAGATAGGTAGGCACAGATGCCAACGAGGGATTTACCTAAAACCAATCTTTATAGTTGATTTATTATTCATTTATGATGCCTAGAAATTACATCTCAAATCAACTGAAGATTATTTGAGCTATATAAAGTAATTAGAAAAAAAGAAATCAATCTGAGATGCGGGTGTATGTGTTTTCAGATTTATATGAGAAAAAATTATATTTAAACAAATAATCACAGGGGTACAAAACATAAATATCATTGTACATTGACAATGTTTTTTACAATGTATTTTTAGTCTTATATAACATATGTTGATGTACATTATGCTCACTTTCAGACATACAACTAGAGATTGTTTTAAAAAAATACAAGACTCTTCGTAGGTGTTAACAGTATTTAAAAAGAAAGTTGGGTTATGCGTCGACTTTTCAGTCTCAGTTGTTGCACATCTGTGAGACCATCTTCAGGACTGTGTCTTTTAATGAAGATGAAGGACCCCCATATAAATATTAAAAAAGGGAACAGGACTAACTTAGAAGAATCTCATCAAGCTTTAACCTTTAAAATATACACCTGCAGTGAAACGAGCAGAGATTGCTCGAAAGTACGTGAGGATAGAAGACCGTCACCATATTTATAGTTCATTAAAACTGAGTTATCTATACATTTCTCATGATAGATAATAATTGTGCCCAGTATGTAAGAGTGATCAGAGCAACATTTTGAAGGGAGCCAGGAGAAAGACCTTATGGTGCATAGCATTTTAGTTTTCAGAGCAATAGCCAAGAAAATGAATAAGAAAATGAATTAGAACACCTTCATCAGACTACACCAGCCCATATATATTGCATATTATATTGTTGTGTAAAGAGTACAGTTATGCTTACTATGAGGCCAACAGGTTGGTATTTGGCTAGGACTGATAAGGTCCAATGCTCAAAAGTCATTTAGTTTAGAATTCTGAGCGGTTCAGTGCTCTCTGTATGAATAAAACCAAGGATTACACTAATATATTAGAGTGGGAACCCTGGAGTATCACAAACCTCTGGGACAACAACTTATGGGGTACTAACATAAGAATTGCCGTCTCGGGACACACTTAGTGATGTTCAGTGGTGTTGAGATGCACAGGGCAATTATTGCTGGAAATTCCGCACATAGACAAAAACCTAGAGAAATACATCATTATTAGGAAATGTGTTTAGAGTTCTAAGAGCAGTGTTTACTTGCTACAATAGTATCCCACTTAGTTTTATGGTCATATGTAAACAAAGCATATGGGATACATGGTGTTTAATAAGGCAGCAGAGACTGCAGAAGCTCATTAGTATGGGCTTCACTGTAACTGTCATTTATGAAATAATAATGATGATCTAAAATCAGTTATTGGCTTTATATGCACACATTGTTTTGGAGTTGTCATAGCTTAATGTATTTTCCTGATAACAAAGGAATGGCTAATCGTGGCTACGTTTATTGTGGCTTAACATTGTAACTCGATATCATAAAAAATTATATTTTTTGGGAATACAAATGATAGCAAAGCATTGGCTTAGCAGTGAACTCAATGCCCATGATACATTACGGGCAAATGAAACACAGTTATCCACCAGAGCTTTAGTCTACCTAAAGCAAAAGCAATGGTGTAAGGGTACTTGCCACATAGTTATGGTGGCTTAACACGGAGTCTCATATGGAAACACTATGGTTTATGATATACAAATGCTAGTGAGGAATTTATTTATCAGTGAACTCAATGCCCATTGTTTCAATTTTCAGTGTTTCATTGCCGAGAAAACTCACTGGGTGTAAAAAGAAGCCATGATGATACATTGCGGGTGTGTTAAGCAAACGCATTCCCCTGTGCTTTTGGTAAACCTAGAGAAAATCTATATCATAAAGGTGTTTGAATGTGTCTTTTACTTACTTGGAGGTTAGTCACCAAACTTAGATTGTGCAAATCTAGAAGAAAGAAAATTTAAAACTGCTTAGGCGTTGCTTCAGTGATTGCTATATCAGGTGATATGGGAAATCCAGCCATACATGTCCCAAAGTAAAAACGGTTACACTGTCTTCTTTACCTCAGCATTGTCAGGTGTTTGATGCATTGGGGAGAGAGGGCACCGTATGGGCTTAAATGGTTACAACACTATAGTGCTTACTCTAGTCGGCCATATTGGAAGTTTGTTTTTAATTCGACAAAAAGAAGCACTGCGTGGGAACATACCTAAGACCTCACTTATGTGTGAAGATACTTTAAAAGTTGCACCACACCTAATTGTTTTTCTGAATACTTACCTGTCAGGAATGAGAACATTGCTCAGTTCAAAAACTGGATTTGATGATTTTGTGCTTTACTTAATAATGAAGGCCAATAACTGGTTTCTGTATCTATGACTTCACTTGCGGGATTGTAGTATGCACCTTTATTTATTTATATGATTTGTGGGAGTCATTGAAACTGGATTACCTGCATGTTGGCTTTAGTTTTTAGTGCTTTTCTTTGATACCCACTGGTATTGATAAAAGTCTAGAACCACCCCAATGGTGGTACTATTCTGAAATATTTTGTGGTGCCTAATGGGTGAACTGCAGTTCTGCTTTAGTGTGTAGGGTCCCTAATCCATGGGAACCCTTCAAACTGAGGATACGTATTTCTGAAGAGACTCACTTTGGAGTGCACTGAGATGGGGAGGCCCACAGTTGTCCAAATAGTGTAATCACAAAGGCCAGTCTTAGCCTCCTCTGCACAAGCCGTGGTTGATAGCTGCATGATTATATGTCTTTGTCTTTTATCTGCTGTACTCAAAGGAGTTTCCTATATGCTTCCCTGTGTAAATTAAGTTAAGAGGATTGTGAAAGACAGGATCCTCTTCATTGTTTGTTATTGATTATGTGTTTGAGACGTGTGTGATTATTATGAGCATAACCTTTTGGAATGCCGATTGTGATCACTGGAACATAAATGAAGCGTACGTACATTGTTGTCACTGTCCGTTTGCCTATTTTTAAGATAACCATATCTAAATACTACCTGTATTTTTTTAAGATTAACAGTTGAAAGCATGTAGGATTGATGCTGTCCACAGAGGACAGTGCATCCACACTTCTTTGTCCTTTGCTACTGAAGGAAATTAGGTTGTTAGTTATACAGGATGTGAGGCCTGCACAAGTAATAGGTCCACAATTTCCACTTATTAGGAACCAAGCACCCCGTTGTTTCACTTGCCTTGCAAAGCAGAACAGTCCAAGGCCTACTCAGTGGAGATGGTGTGGATTACTATTCACCAAAAGAGGAGAAAATATTTGCAAGCCATTTTGGGGTGAGGAACAGTGAATATTTAAGTAGCATCTCACCCGCTGAGTTGGGGAGAGACACGAAGCGGAAGGGAGTACCTCCTATTTCCTTTTATATCTTGGGGTGCTCTGTCCCACCTGGGCCCCTTGTATTCCTCCATTTGTTGGGGAAGGCTGGCTGCCGTGGTTGGCTCCTTGAACAAGCAACATCTACTGTGATGCCATGGGAGCCAGCAGCTCTTCTCCTCTGCCGGTTCCTGTGGCCAGGGAGTTAATTTGTGGTGAATGTCCTGCTCACCCAAGAGGCTGCCATGGGGAGTTGGGGACAGGCCCACCACCGCTGAGGGGAATGCAGCAGCACTTCACCTGCTCCATTTGATGTTGGGGTCTGGAATTGGTATCCCGGGCCCCTTTCTTTGCTTCCTGGGGGGCAACAGTGCTCACCTTTCTGTTTTGGTGTTGCGGTCCCAGAGATGGGGTCCCAGACCACCATGATACAAAAACCAGTCCTAGGGTTCAGATCATCAGGCCTGTGGAGATCTGGCGATGGGGCCTCACACACAGTCCTACCCAGGTTTTTGATTTTCACATGCCCTGCATGTCGCCCTCTGTGTCCTGACTTTGCCCTTTGAGAGACCCACTGGTCCTGGGTCAACTGGGACAGAGTCCTTAGTCCTTTTGTGCATCAGCGGGTTTCTCCTTCCTGTTGTCCATGGCTGTTGCAATCCCATTGTCCAGCAGCAAACAGCTCAAAAAGAACGTGCTCTCCCTTGTAACAGATTTGTTTGAAGGGCTGTGGATGGTTCTAGAAGCCAGGCACCCCTGGCCAATCCTACGGTGACACATCACCCCAACACCCCTGTCCCAACTCTCCAGCACAGCTTCCTGGGACAGTTGAATATGATGTCATCCAGGAGTCATAGGTTACATCTGCTCTGGGGGCCTGAGCTCTGATATCACTGCCAGGGTCTTTCACGTCAAAGCTCACAGTTGTCTTGGCTTCCCCCTTTGTAAAGTGTGCTTATGCTGTCGCCATCCCTGGTACAGTGTGGCAGGTAATTAACAGATGTAGATTTTCATCCCCATCCCTTTTTCCACAGAAGCTGAGGGAAGCCTTGTTAATTACTTCTTTTGTGTAGGGTGGCCTTTGTTCACACTGCTGTGGGGAAATGTAATTAACTTGGCCTAGCAGTGTGACAAAAAGCCTGGGCTCTGCTCCTGAGGTTAGCCAGAGAAATATGTCATTTCTGGATGACCCATAAAATGTACAGATGTGTTTGGGGGTGTAATCAATCTTGGTGCACATGATTTGCCATATTTTTTTAATTTTGATGGACTTAGGGAAGCAAAACTACACTTTTTGACAGGTGTCCCCCTATGTGCATAATAAAGTTTCTCTATAGCCAAAAAAGTATATCATATAGACTTTTGTTTAGAGTAGCCACTAATATTATAAGGCTTTCCCCAGGGCAATATCTAAACCTGCAGAGTCCCCTATGCACCAGACTACCTGTAAGAAGTTCCTGGCTGTACATGACGATAGTCTCATATGCCTAGTCTGCACACATGTGCACACACATGTGCACACGTGTTTACGCGTAACCAGCCAAGTGCCCCTTACCTTTGCCTTATCCTAAAAGGCAGACACTGGCAGAAAACACATGCAGTCGATTTACAGTGTTCTTACTGTGGGTGAAGCACATGTAGTTAGATTCACCCACAGTAAAAAGTCCAAAAGTGGGTGATCATAAAAGCTAACAAATCTGGGTTTATTAAATGTCCAGAACCAATCTTGCAACTGCTGATACACAAGGATCCCACCGCACCAGTCCCTTGAAAGTTGTCCCCGGATATATACACTCAAATAGAGACTACGTCATGCATTCTGGTGAAAAGACATAACCAGACTTGTCTCTAAAGAGAAAACTGTACCTCAGCTTGATTCATTAGGCACTTGGAATCCAGAGAATGCACTGGCTCTGATTTCCAGTGAATAGTTGGTTTACCCAGTGAGTAGTTGATTGCATAGCTGAAATTGAACGTTTAAGATGGAGTTCCGCTCTAGCTTGTCAAACATGTCTGGACCTGGACGTAAAAGGAGTCATCTGCAGTTGGCGCTATCACAACACAGAAATGTGTTCTGTTGTTTTCTTCATGGAAAGCAAGGTGCCTGAAAGCATGTGCTGAAGCTCTGCCGAATTGCCTTGGTGCTGACCTTGTCTACACAGAAGGCACCGGCCATATCAGGAGTTTAGAGCTGCAGACACCATTTCTTCAAATCCTTGGAGGTATTTACCACAGAAGAGAACAGAAATTTACTGCAACAAGTGCAGGGGGGCTTAGTTGTGTCTCTGCATGACCGGCATAGTTTTATTTTTTATTTTGCTCTTCATTTGATCCTAATTCTTTGGTGATGGTAACAGTATTCACCTGGCTTACAAGCTAGCTATATTGAGAGAGACCTAAATGGCCTGACAGAAGCCTTTTTTGCAACTGTTTCTGTGTTTTGGAACATGATCTACTCCACATCTTCATTTAGTTTGGTCTCCCCAGAATGTGGAGTTACTGATCCAGTGCCACTAGGGTAGCTAAGTAGGGAGGTGTCCACATTTTAAGCAGCTTATTAAAATGCAGGAGATAGACTTCCCTCCCTGGGTTCACTAAATGCCCTTTGTTAAATCTCCCACCTTGTGCTCTTCTATTGTCGTTTACCAGGTAAATAGTTTGTTGGCAGTGCTCTTTCTTAGTTTTGGTTTAATTTTTGATGTTCATGAACACTAGGGTCGAGTTCAGTAAATGTTACTGACTTGTAACAAAGTAACTCCATTTTGGGAGGAGGATTTTAATCTTTATTCTTGTAATGTATTGGTCATTGTCTGTAAATGATTGCAATCATAACGTTTACAAAGATTCCATACTTGTACAGAAGTTTCAGTGAGTACATTGGTCTGGTATTATGCGTATTACATTATTTTGCTGATGTTAACAAACTGTATATGTACTTTGCCTTTGATACCATTTAGAATCCTATTTACACCATAGTTAAATTTAAATATTCCAGGGTTACTGTTAAAGTGTTGAGTAAAAACATTTTGAGATAGATGTTTACATTTTTATTACAAGTGATACTTGTGCTTTACTTTACTTAGATCCCCATTACACCATGAGTCTTGAGATTAGCCATGTGAATCTAGAGTCAAGGAGGTTTAGGTGATGCAACTTTCTCTTGTGGTCTACGAACCCAGTGGATGGTTAATAGGGACCACCAGAGCATTTTCACTCAAAGAGTGCTTGGTAGATCATATTTATAAATGAGGAGGTAATTTCTTTCTCACTTTAGCTAAGTGTTCTCTGCACCGCATAAGCCTTTTGCCATTTACCTTACCTTATTTTCTTCATTTTTGATCCAATTAGCTTTGCAGATTACTATATGTTGTCCTACTCTTGGCATTTTGAAAGATGTTTTTATCAATCTCTCCTTCTATTTATTTATTTCATTTTTAGTTACAGAACTTGTAATGGATATGGCATCAAACAGAAAACTAATGCTCAATCAGTTTGTATGTGTTTTTTTTTGTGTATTGGCTGAATTTGTCCAGAATACACTACAATCTATAATTAAGCCTTAGGCTACAGATTTCTCAGCACTTCAGCATATGGGTGTGTGTGATTACTGAGTAGCAATCCAATATTCCTTATCTTTAGAGCTCTTTACAGCAAGTATGTCATTATGTCTACACCTTTCCTGGACATTTGCACATAGCTTTCAGGATTTTCAACAAAGCTGAATGTATTTTAAGTCTATTCAGCATGATTCATTACCATTTATAAAGAACAGTTAGTTGTGCATAATAGGCAGCTGTTTTTTTCATGAATAGTTTCCTAGAAAATATATAGGAATAATATACTTCTTTTAACGAGCACAGAGGCAGATAACACCTCTGCATGTCTTAAACACCATCACTTGACTTTGTCTTTTAGGAGCACTTTTCGAAATCCTCTTTTAGTATAACTAAATGGGAAAAAGAAACTATGGGCCCGACTAATTCTTGGCGGTAAGGATACTCCATCGCAATGGTGAGGGAGTATCCTTACCACGAGAATGCAGTCCACCCCTCAAATTTATATGTGGGTAGAATTTGGATTAATCATGGTGGAGTCTACTCTGTCTCCACCGTGATTAATCCTCTCCGATGGTCATGCGAAGTAAGGGCTGTCAGAGGCTGGCTTGTCTTTCCACCACCCTAATTCAGATGGGTGGAATTACAGGTCAGATTTCACTGCCAGTCACCTCTAGAAAAGCACTGGAAAACTGCTAAATGCTCCCCTCAGCATGGGAGAGGACTCTTGTGACAAGGGGAGCATTGTATTGTTCTTTTTCAGTAAGAAAATCCTGTTTTGGGATTTTCTTTTTGAAAATAGAAATAGCAACCTGTTTAGTACAGGGATCTCTCCCGCTGTCAGAACTCTACACCAAACAAAAAAATGCATTGACAGAAAACGAAGTGACAGAGGTTCCTGCAAATGCTTTATAAATAACCTCCAGCTTGATGGACATTTATAAATCTGGTGGGTGGTCCCTCCACCACGGCAACAGAGTCATTTACTCCGTTGTCCAGGTGGATCAATAGGCCATCTGCCAAGACTGCAATCAGATCCTTTGTTTTGAAGTTCCACATCTTGCATCGCAGAATGAGGATAAGTGGATTACTTGGATTATAATGGCTAATTACATCATAAGAAAGGTATCTTTATGATGAATGTTTCTTCATGATATGTTTAGAGTGTGGGGTATGCAGGGACTGTCACTGCTGAGGCCATGCAAATTACAAGGTATACCCACAAGCCAAATCACACACTCATAAATTCGTAAGGCTTCAAAAGCCTTCAGCAGGCCGTCCACAACATTTAAAAGATCATGAAGTTAGTCCAAAAAAATGTAAAGTGAATAATAAAATTAAAAGTACAAACACATGTTGCTGCCATATTAGGAAATTGGATTCACTCAAAAACCGGTTCACAAGATGAAATATAAAGAAGGGGGACTCATGGAAATCTTCACGTCATATATTTTCAGGAGAAATCCCTAAGATTTTTGTCAATTCCACTTAAGTTGGAAATCAACATAAGAGGATACATACTGGACTAAAGTTCCCATTTTTTCTCATGTATTTCTCATATATTTTTCAAAATATGCCCTGTATTGTTATTGAGCAGCAGACATTTCTCAGTATTTGATTTTTAATAGGGATTTTTCTGGGACAGGATGATTTAAAAACAAAATGTGAGTATCTTTGTATAAAAGAAACATCAAAAGTTTGAAAACATATCTCCACCATAATGCATTTGTCACATGACTCTTAGTTAAAAAAATCCAGTTTTTGTAAAGCATAAACAATTACCTGAGGTTGTCAAGGCGCTGGGGGCCGTCTAAAAGATTAAGTGAACTATTGCCTATAGTCACATGGTGCTGGGCTGACCTGCCACTGGTGATCAAACCGCGAGCCCCTGTTTTCCGGAGTTAGCTGCCCTGGCAGCTGTGCCTCACCTCTTCACTTTAGTTAAGAATGTTTGTAAAAACACTCATGACAAAATAGCACAGTACCAGAAAAATTATAGAATTTGAGAACAATCCCTTCTCTTGAAATCATTGCAGACATTGCAGACCATACTTGATCAGTATGGCAAGTGTCTTCTTGTGTCAGATAGGCAGCAATTTTCACTCACATGGCTGCTTGAAATCACCGTGGACTACTTTGCAATCCCTGTGAGTTATTAAATCTATTGAGACATAGGCCCATTAAGGAGGTGCTGAGTAGTTCTTTGGTGAATGATCTCATCACCACACCAGGAATCCAAAGGTGTAAGCATAGGTAATGAACTTAAAACTTACATAGAAACCAAATAGATGAGTATGAAATGCCATGCTTCTGTAGCACAATAATAATGCTATTAGTAGCAAATATAGCGACTCCAAATTTACATACACAGTCACTGGATATCCAAGAGAGGGACATTTTCCTTATAAAACTTTAAAATGTTCTTTATGTTATGTTACATTTTCAAACATTTGTATAGTGTCTCTGTTTACAATCAAGGCTTGTTGGCATTAAAACAAGACCAAATGTGTGACAGACTGAAATAGAAGCAAAACTAAGCAATCATTTTTCATAGTGTGATCATCTAGCATGACTAAGCTTGAATCAAGTGAGAACATGAAAATTAAACGATATGCCTGAAAATGTTCTCCATGCTTGACGTAAACTGTGAGAAATGTGTTTCTTGGTTGAGGGGAGTAGAAGCCCCACACAGGCAACAACCAGAATTCTTGTCAGAGTGAATCACAAAAGTCACTAAATTAACCTGTGCTTACACTTATTTTCTCTTTCATTAACCCCGACTGTGCCTCTCTGTATCTATATACTTAGTCCATTGCTGATTCTATCTGTTGACATTTCTGGGACAGGTGTCTCGATTAGGTAGGTTACTGATCAGCGGGGATATTTACCCAGTCATCTTTGGTTTGTTTCCTTATTGTTACACTGTTTGTCTGTTTCTGTCTTTTACATGCATAACAGATACATGTATGTGATGATGTGACGGGTCCACCTAATAAAAATGAGTTAAACAAATTAACCTGTCCTGAACCCTTTGATAGAATGGCACAAATCAGTCAGGCTTAACTTAGAGGCAATGTGTAAAGTATTTATTCAGCACACAAACAGTAATAAAGTGAAAACAGAAGACAAGAAAAATCCCAAACCAATTTGTAGAGTGCACTGTTATCCGGAATGGTATCCTGGAGCTGAGCTAGGGGGACTACTCTAATAGCCGGGTCCTTAGCTCCTTGAAGAATTCAAGAAGTAAGGAGGAGGCTCTTATGCTTAGCAGGAGGTTGTGCCACACTTTAGGAGTGATGCAGGATTGAGCGTGTCTTCCTTTATGGTGGGATTTGTGCAAGTTGGAATTAGCAAAATACAGTAAATGTTAATAAACAAGATGATACCAGAACAACAAAACCCCATCACTATATCTGGAGATATTCAATCTCTAAGTATTTAGTGAAAATAGTGTCTTGAAGCACAAAGCGCCAATCACGGTCATCTGGTTGCGGTTGACCGGAGAACAGTTCAGGCCGACCGTGATGGATCGCGGGTCGATACAGGGACCAGGGTAGTACAGCTTAAGTGTTACCTTCAAAGTCTGGCACAAAGAGTTCAGTTTGCATTAGAGGAGGCCATGAGGAGCATTCTGCATGTATTGGATGGTCATTGCTGAAACATGAAGAGAAGGTCGGTTGTCATGGATAGTCGCCGCTGTAGGTTAAACATCCCAGATGGCCGTTGCTGTAGTTACACTTTGGCTGTCGTCACAGGCTGTCATTTCCGTAGTGCGAAGTGTGGGTCTCAAGTTACCAGTCATCACTGGCAGTCACACTGTCAACACGAACAGCAGGTCTCACTGGAGATTCACATTTGCGGTCATTGTGGGCGGTAGACTCTTGGCACAAACAGGCCCATTCGTGCTTGCAGGGAGCCCAAACTTCAAGATTTTCTTTACGAGGAGTACATTCTGATGCCAGCCAAGGGTCCAGCACCTGGTAAGGCATCTCTTGGGGATCAGGGATTCAACTTCAGAAGTGGCCAGCAGGGCTCAGGCAGGTCCAGTTGTAAGAGCTCAGCTGGGCAGGTGCAAGGAAGCCTTTGAAATGCTTGTCCCTGTAGCTCACAAGAGGTCAGTCAGCTGACACTTGGAGTTACTCTAGATAGACTGAGGTGATGGAATGCAGGTCCAAATACATTCTCATAAGGCAATGAAGTCCTTTAGACAGCAGTGCAGTCCTCTAGCCCAGGTCCTTCTTCTGTAGCTTCCACATACCCAGCAGTGTTCTAGTGAGTAGCTCTGGCAATCCAATATTTATATCTGGTGATAGCCTTTGTGTGGGGGACTCACTGTCCTACCTACACATCTTGTTATGGAAAATTCTTCACCTTACCTTGTCAAGGCTGCAAACTGTCTGGGGTTGAAAAAGGGCAGGGTAGGCCTGGTGTCAGGTTTCTTTATGTGTGCAGGAGTCAAAACCTTTTGAAGTGTAAGTAGGCGTGGGTACAGCTCATTCCTAGTTATCCTGCCAGATTGGCTCATCCTGTCCACACCTAAGCTCCCTTTGTGTTACTATCTGGAGTCAATAAACCCCAACAGCAGAGCCATTGATTGTCATGTTATCCAGGACACTGGCAGAAGGCACAAATGGTCGGGATAAGAAAATACCAACTTTCTAAAAGTGTCATTGTCAGATTTCTAACTTAAAATCTGACTTTACTATTAAAGAGGATTTTAAATTACAATTCGTTTGAGTGTAAACTACATATCTCTATCCGCTCTCAAACTTAATTTTGTATTTATTAGATGTAAGAGGGTAACCCAATGTTAGTTAATGGGAGAGATAGGCTTTCCAACAGTGAAAAATTACTTTTGGAGTTTTTCTGTCAGGACATATAAAACTTAAGTGCACATGCCCTAAGTTTTAAATACAATGCTCCCTGTTCTATGAGCCTTTAGGGCCTAACTTAGAGATGACTTATAGGTATTATTAAGGACAGCTTAGGCTTGGCAAAAAGGTTTATTTTGTTAGGTCGAAATGGCAATTTAAAACTGCATTACAGGCTCCAGTGGCAGGTCTGAAGCATGTTTTACAGAGCTACTTTCAGTGAGTGGCACAATGAGTGCTGCAGCCCACTAATAGCATTTACTTTACAGGTCCTGGGTACTGGTGATGTCAGTTACTAGGGACTTCCAGGTAAATTAAATGTGGCAATTAGGTATTTGCCACTTGTACTGTGTTTTTAGGGACAGAGCACAAACATTTTACCACTGAAGGGAAAAAGGTGACAGAGTCCTCATGTAAAAAAAAAAAGTTCAACAACAGAAAGCAAAAATCTGGGGGTGACCAGAAAAAAAGGCTCAGGTCCAACAGAAGCACTGTGTGCAATTTATGTGCAATTTATTTTTCTCAGTGGAATCTCAATAGGAAATAGTTGTCAGCACAAAATGCTGGCTAATGGTGCAATCTCATCTTGAAGACATAACCCACTGAAAAATGCATAGTAGAATTTCAGACGTTGTGGGGCTAACAAGGAAGATACAAAATATTGTATTGCGAACCTACAAGTCACCATGTAAATCACAAATTGAAACATGGACTCCTAAACTGTACAATTTGGCTCACATAGAGTAGGTTTCTATAAATCTTAAAGAAGCTGCTTCTGTATTTAATAATCTTTAAAGAGTTTTAGACAAATATAATGTCAGAATTAGTTTTTAATTTTAGTCGAATGTGCTGTTAACTAAGAAATATACTTCCAATGATTTGAAGAAGATAACCATTTCTGTACCCTGTATAGAATGATTATTGTATGTTCACAATGTTAATTTTATTTTAATGTATATTATTAGTACACATGATCTCAAAGTACAGTTTTGAAAGCTATTGCTACAAAATTATTGCTATTTTTATGCTGCCAAATCAATGTCATTCTCATCTTTCTTCAAAAGAAATAAGACTTTTTTGATTTTAAGTTTTAGTTCTAATTCTACATTCATGCTTTCTAAATTCTTGTCACTATCAGCTTGATTGCCTCTTCTAAAATATCGATTTAGAAAAAACTAAACATCTTGTGTGAAAGAATGAAAAGAAGACAGCAATGTGAAAGTTGCCTGCATCTCAAGAGGGCTGCTGGTGCAATTGATGGAGTTTTCTCTGTCCTCCACAGTGAAACGCTCCAGTCACACAACTTGATCTCACTTGGTCAATTAAATGAGAAGTAGACTTTAGATATGAATAGGCCACTGCAAATAATGAACTTGTTTGTTACAATAAACATTGCATAAACTGGGTTTGTCTTTTAGTGGTGCTGGAAGGAGGGCCTCCTTTCACTGTCTAGAAGTCTTTCCATTTTTGTATTATTGTATGTGTTCTGTGCTTTTTATACTTTCAATGTATATAAACTGTATTTTTCTTTACTATTTAGACGAAGTCAATTGTCAAAAATAGAACATCAATATGATACAATAAAAACTGTTATAAATATATGTATAACACATACATTTATAAATATTTATCATGTCAAAATACACCTCAATTCATTTCGAACCTGACAAATGTTTACATTTGTATACAATATTGCTTTAAACTTCTACCATGACACAACTTTATTGAGCAGTTTCCATTAGTAGCCCAATTTCATGATTCTATTAAACTAGTTATACCTCAGTATTTATCCATTTTGAGTAAAAAGGCTTGTGCGTTTTGGTACATTAAAGATGACATTGTAACAAAATACGTATTCCTGCAAATTATTTTGGAATGGGCAGTGTCATTTTATTGCTTTAACCTGAAATTGACCCAAACAAATCATTTACAATTCAGGCCACACAAGCAACGATTAACTTCTAATAATTGCTCTTTAAGAACCACTACTATGGTGGTATGGCAATTAATCATTTATGTTCTAAAAATCTACTTCTGTTATCGTTTGTCTTTGCCTCACTACTTAAAATATCGAACAAAAGTGACAAAAATATACTTGAGTCTCAGTATAGAAAGCTTGCACTGGTTCAAAAATACAGAGTAAATGCATTTGCTGCTTGTGTGATTTGGAGTGCAGTGATGGGCATTTGCACAAGGACAAACATGGCATAAACTAATTAAAAATGTTCTTTCCACTTTTCAAAAAACAATGATGGGATTTTTTTTAAATGTTTGTTTAAATCACCAGAAAAAATAGCAAACAATAAAGTATTTTCTTTGAACACAGAATATTCATGCACTGAGAATGCATTTGTAATATATCTATTAATCATTAAAATAATTTATTAGCAATTTAAGTGTTACATATGGTTTTACAATCTGTTCCACTCAAATATGACTTTGTGCACAAATATGTTTGCTCAGTTACACTTATTTATTGTATTTATTAACAATTTTAAATAGCATGTTTAAAAACCACTAGGAGTCAAAGGGGCATATGTACAAGCCCCTATAGCCATCACATCACCTATTGTGACATTGTGGTGGCGATAGGGGCTGTACCTTATGTACAAGGCAGCGTTAAGCCATCCAACGTGGCTTAACGCTGCCTTGTACATAACGCCCCCTTTCATGCTATGGTTAGCGTGAAAGGGGCGGGCAGTGAGTGTTGCGGTGGGTGTTCCACCGCAACACCCATTCATTTTGACGCTGTCCCCTATGTACAAGGGTGGGGTACATAGGAGGCAGCGCCAAAATTAGGGCCAGATAAAAACTGGGCTTAAGATGGAGAAACGAGGAGAAATGCATTATTTCTCCTGGTATTTGCTTTTTCCATGTGTGCTGCCTTGCGCAGCACACATGGAAAAAGCAAAATTCCGTTGTTTGTTTTTTTACCTGAAGTTGTCCCTTCCTGTACATAAACAAACTTTTACAAAAATGCCATTTTGTCACTTTCAAGTGTGCTGCATGAAGCAACTCGCATGAATGTGACAGAATGCCATTTTAGGATTGTTTATGTGCCGAAAGGGACACCTTCCTACACATAAACAATCCTCCCCTGCAGGCAGACACCCTTGCACTCTGGTGCAAGGTTGCCTGAATTGGTGTTAAGTTGCTAAACTTAGCGCCATCGCAAGGGGAAACGCAAGGCTGCACCACGTTCTTGTAAATATGGTGCAGCCTTGCATTTCAGAAGTGGAGGAGAAAGGCGTTAAGCCAGGATGGCTAACGCCTCTCTCCTCCACTTCCATGTACATATTCCCCTAAGTACTTTACCAAAATGTAATTAGAGAACAGGAGGCATGATATTATACATAGAGCAGCACAGAGTGCAAAAGTAATAGCAAGTGCATATTACACAAGCAGCAAAAAAGATGGGAATGGATTTACCTTGTTTTCTCATCAGTGTAACATTTTAGTAATATGACCCTTGATGTCTCATCACCAATTCGCTCTAGTTTCTTCCACCCACTGCACATATAACCTGCTAACTCATCTTCCATTTTTTTCTAATCATACCCTAATGCATTATTTGCATTTCAAATGTAAATAATAATTACGTCCTGAAATTCAGAAGCCTATTTTGAAGACATACCTTATAAATCAGGAATGTCTAAAATTGGTCCATGTGGGAATAAGTCATACCAGACTTTACCAAGTAAATGTTTCCCATTCAGATTCATTATATCTAAATGATTATTATATAGCTTTCCTAAAAAGGTATCAGGGCTTTGACTTCTCTGGCTCTATCTTGTACCACCTTTAAATAATATTTTAAATCTGTTTTGCTCAATGAAGTCTGCATCTTTCAACATGTTCTCTCTTTCTCTTGTCATGCAGTACCTGGATTATGAGACACGAAGACTTTACACCCTAAAAGTTGAAGCAATGAATATCCATATGGATCCGCGTTTTTACTATCTAGGGCCATTTAAGGATACAGCAGCTGTTAAAATCTCTATTGAAGATGTAGATGAACACCCGATTTTTAGCAGACCATCATATTTGTTTGAGGTTCTTGAAGATATCGATATCGGAACCATTGTTGGAACAGTGATGGCACGAGATCCAGATGGTGCTTCAAGTCCTATCAGGTACATTTAAGTAATTCAAAAATGCTCTGCATTGTTCACAGTCATAGGGCCCGACTCACAAATGGACTTATGACTTGTAAAGTTATGAGTGCAGTCGAAGTGGATTCTGCACACTCGGGGCAGAATCTCCGCATTACAGTTCTCAGGACAGAGATTCCGCCCCAAGTGCGGAGACTCCGCACTCATAACTTTACAAGTTGGAAATCCCTTTGTGAATCGGGCCCACAAGGTTTAAAATGATATTGGATGTCTATAGGCTGTACTAGTCAAATGACCCAGAAGTGTCAATATTTTGGGTCTCTAGGGCATCTCTGTAAATACCGACTGTTTTACAGAAGCATACACAGCTGTTTCTGTTATACTCATTGCTTAGGTGTGCAGTTTGCACCCACACAATACCAACAGTGTTACACAATCATTGAAACCTGATGATGCCTTTTAGGAGATGGCTTAGCGAGTCGGGGGAACCGCCCAAGCATATCCCGCTGGTAGCTGCACTATGTACATTTTGAAACTGCTGATCACTTTACCTTTCACTGATGCATTCACTTGAAAAAAGACTCCTGCACTAAACTGGGGTTTTTTTTGTAACAGGATCTATGTTTTCCACCTATTCTTTGCAAACCCATTGAAGGTAAACACCGGCATATACTGAGTCACCCGATTATGTAACTGGCCACAACATGATGAGTTGCACTATAACATTTTAAAGAAGCTAGTCATTGTTGTGATATTTTCCATTGGAATATAAACATACATTAAAAATGGTTCTAAACAAAAAGTCCTAAACTAATCATTGCCAGGTTATTTCGAATTTAATCTAAATGCATGCCACATTTTCCAGGAAATTATGTAATTGTCTGCTGCCTATTTTGGACTCGTTTTCTTGTAAGGTTGATCAGCAATCTGAAAATTCTCGAGTATAAGACCTTTGATTAAGGGTGTAGCTAGAAATTTAAAATGCCTCCGGTTTAAACCATTCACATAAGGCACTGAGTGAAGCGAGTGAGTCTGACCATCTATTCAGGAGTGTGTGTTGACCTGATGAGAGTTTTTCCTCACATGACTTTAAAAAAAATTGGAGCATGTTATAACTGATTTCTAAAATATTTGCACTGAATTGACTTCGAAGAATTTCTGAAGGGGCACTCATGAAATTATCCAAAATACAAAGTACTTTCAATATGTTGAGGGTGATCTAGCCATGAGTGTGTTGTGGGATTGCATTTTTCCAACTTTCTACCTTTCCTCTTTATTTCGCTATGATGTTTTTCTTTTTTCACCTCCACATTTTTCTTAATTTCATTTCTATCTATCCCTTTTTGTTTCTATTTGCCCTCTCTCTTACTCTGTCTCTCTCAGTCTCTCGCTCTCCTTCTCATTGCTTCCTATTTTTCACCATTTGTCTTTCTATGTCTCCATTGCTGTAATTAGTTCCTTTCCAAGCCTCAACCACTAACTTTTAGCTCCATCATGTCAGTTCTTTGAACTGTAATTTTTGAGTATCTGTCTGAAGGAGGACCATAAAACATTAATTAGACTCAAGTTGTGACTTAGTCTGTCTAGGACGCAGTGTCATCCTCTTCTTAAATCCTGAAGTGTGGGTTCACTACACCACTAAGTTAATGCCACTCGCATATGTATTATAAAGTTTCCAAACAGGATCACAATTTTTGTTCAATAATTTCTACTGTAGTTCATCTGTGGAGTAATCTAGTTGCCACAAGTGAATTCCATTCATGACTTTTGTGTTGTAAGAGACTCCATTGAGGACCCACACTCATGACCATCATGAGATCAAACCACTTTCTAATTATTTTTACCTATTTCAAATAATTATTAGTACAGCAAGAATACCCTTATTGTGGGCAGCCATGTTAATATTAGTCCCCAAGAATGGGGGGACTAATATTAACAGACTGCCTGCAATTTATAATGCTTTTCAACCTATAGACAAATATAAAGCATTATCCTCAAGTTTTGACACCACATGTGCTCTATTCAGTTTAGATCAAGCAATGAGCATGCGCACTAACATTCATTTATACACTTCCCAATGACCTGGTAGTAATCATGGCAAGATCTGATCTGCAGAGCCAATAAGAGGCTCTTAGCTGATTTATTTACATTTCTTTGTCAACGTATTGTTACATTTACAGTTTGTTATATGTCGTAGAGAGGTACTGTTTATTAGTATACTTTGCCTCTGTAGGCAAAATAAGTACAATTAATTTTTGTTGCCACCAAATAGTAGATAACCTAGGACCACATGTTATTGTGAGGCATGTGGTAGTAAAGACATTAAAATGTTTCAATAAAGTAGTCTAGTTGAATTATGTGTTATGTATACTGAGGCTGAGCCACTGAATGTGACTGTTGAAAGGTATTAGAGGAAGCCCTCCTTTAAGATCAATGGGCTCCAAGCTATTTTTATAGTTATCAAATAGTTTAATTTATTATGCGATTTTTAACCCTTGCTGAATTTTAATGGTCAATTGCAGTATAGGTTTAGGTTTGTACCAATCTTCCCATGTGTTGTTCTTTTTTCATGTAGGGTGACTGCAGTGAGCCCCATAACTGTACAGATTGTACTTGCTCATCCCTGCTCACTGGCCCAATGTGGCAAAATGGGCTGAATTCAACCCTCCCCCTGGTGTATACTAAAGTCTTTGGCATAGCCAATTTGGGTAGTTGAAATTCTTCCATAAGGATATCTCTGTGTCTCTCCATCCTGCCAGATAGCACAAATGTCCCCCTGAAATTAAATACCTGCCTGGCTGAGAAAGTTATGAAAAACTCACTCCCACTTTGGCCTGGATGCAGAAGACAATCTGATCAGCCAAAAGGAGGTACATTGGTTTGGTTAGAACCACCCCCCCCCCCCTCCACCCTCCCAAAACAAATCGCCTAATCTAATTAGATGTTGTGGGACAAATAAGAAGTGACCTTGCATTCAAGACATTCTGAGTGGTCATATTGTCTGAAACCTTTGCTGTTTTCATTTACTGGCTTAAGGGCACCTGAATCACATTCATGTTCATATGAGAAATGTGACATTAACTATCCATTTCAGCTGGTTCACCTTTTTTCTGCATTAACATGAATATTGCTTACATGCAAAAGTGTTGTATGTTACCGTTAGCAATAAGCAACACATACGATCATTAGAACAATTATTAAAGAGTACATTTTAAGGTCTAGAATGTTCCGAACAGTTTTTTAAATAGTAATCAGGAGATTTATTTCACATTATTTTGCTGCACATTTTAGGTCTTAAGTATTTTGAGTTAGTCTTGCCTATGGTTGCAGAATTGCTTTTCTGTTTCATTTATATTTCAACTTTGTAGTGTCCTAAAAAAATCCCAACGGATATTAATGCTAGAAAGATTCCTCATTTTGATATTCAAATACTCGTCTATCTCTTCGTCAATACATTTTTACAAATTCTGTGTTGTGAAGCAGTAAGACATAAAATATCCAACTAATTTCACTAGCTAGAACGTTAAAATGTATGTAGCATACTTACACAAAAAATGGCATGATCTATCATACAGATATTATTAATAGTTGCCTGTACATATGAGTTTGTATATTTTCAGTATCCAAACATATTAAGTCTGTAAAATAATTACTGGGTGGTGAAAATAGGTAGAGTCCATATGAGCTTGGTGCCAGCATGTTCAGGTATTTACTATACTAAATCACCCATCATTTTCTTGAGATCCTTTTTTTGGCATTATAAAAAGTAGCAAAAGTAATAGTGCAACACAGCAAGTATAGAAGCAAAAGATGAACCAATATAATAAAATATACCAATCATTCACTATGTAAACCAATATATGAACAGAAATGTAATGGGCACTCTGAGGGTTTTAGGCATCTGAGAAGCCTTTAAGGTGTTAGGAATTCTTGTCTTACCTAATGAACCCTTATAGCAAAGCATGTTTAATGGCTTATTAAAATCTTCTGTTGCAATTGGTAAGAAGAATACAAAAGGTCTGAGAGAATGTGAAAAAACAGTAGCTTCTTTGGGGACTAAACTGAACCCAGTATTCTTTCAGTGTCTTCCAATGTTGTTTCGTTAATAATAATCATTGGGATGGGAATATTCCCCTGCAAGTTACCCCTCCCTGGGTGACCCAACTGCCAATAAATCTGTTAGGCTGACTTTATTGTAAACTCACATTTATAAAGAATGTTGGTTGAAAAGGACAACATTGAGGCATTTTTAAAACCACTCACAAATTCACTACCACATAAAACAAAATTCAGCTCCGCTGTAATCAGGCATCGCAGCCCTAGGCATCTTGGGTGGAAATTCATTGATGAAGCATGCCACCAACTAGGTTGGTGAGTGAGGGTTTTTCTAAAAACCCAAATGGATCCCTGGATGCATTAGTGAAGATTATTCATGACAACAGAGCCTATTGGTAGCAAGCTCATTCTTGTTTGTTTTTGATGTATTAAGGGGGAAGAGAAATGAGCCCTTCTGCGTCGTCTCGCTCTCTGATTGGTTAGTTGGTTTAGTGTAGTCTCATCTCAAAAAACTCTGGTGCAGATTTACAAGCCCCTTGCGTGACTTTTGCGCAGCAGTTGCGTCACTTTTTTGACGCAACAGCGGCGCAAACAATGCGGCCTATTTACAACGTGACGCATCTAGGGAGATGCGTCATGTTGTAAAGCCCTGCGTCACATTATATCTGCGTCCGGTATAATGTATGCAGGGTGGCCGTTCCCTCGCAGGAAGGCCTCGTAAAAGTGACTCAGTGAAATCTACAAGATTTCACTGCGCCACTTTTAGGACGCCACTGCGTCAAAACCTTACGCCTGCTTGAAGCAGGCGTAAGGTTTTGACGCAGTGTAGTGGAAATAGGCCTCAACACGCATTGCTGGAGTTGCGTCGTGCTTGCGACACGACTCCAGCAAATGCGTGACTTTTCCGCCAACAGATGCGTCAGAATTTCTGACGCATCTGTCATTCCTTGCGCCATAGTGCGCCGTATTGTAAATACGGCGCATCTATGGTGGCGCAAGGGTTTCTAAGGGTGGCGCAGGAAAAGTGACACATCTGTATAGATGTGTCACTTTCTTGTAAAACTGCCCCTCTACAGTCCTGGCATTGACATAGGAGTCCAGAGCCTGACCCTGAGGTCCTTTTTTGGCACCTCAAGCATACCTTTGGATGGGCATCAGTATACCTGGCCATGCACAGTGAGATGACGGTGGCAGTGTACCATGTTTTAAATGATTAGATGCTGAACAGGCTGTTTTGACAGTTGAAGGATATGAGTGTGATGCTTACAGCTTTTCTTGAGTAAAATGCTACTCATGTGTCATGACCAGACTCTGTAATGACATCCCTGTGTGACTATCAATCACATATGTATGTATGTATGGTGCATGATAACAATGTGCTAGTATGCTGTTACCAGGGGAATCTATTTTGGATTGCCCCTGGTCTAACGTACTAGAAGGTGATTCTGAAACACCACTAGATGATTAAAGTATATTGCCTGCATTCCAGAATAGGAGGGTGTAATTCTAGACACAGACGTGTGAACGGATGGAGACAGGGCTGCCTTCTAGGAATGCAGTACAATCTTTCAAGCAAGGGTTTGCAGATTACTTCTTTATGATCATTTCCATTTGCTTAATGGTGGGAAAGGGAGACGGGTCAGCAGAGACAGTTGCTAATGAAAGAGATGTTTCTGGGGAGAGTCTGGATCATTTGTTTTCCTTTGAGTAGCCCATCCTGGAACACAGTTGAGAGCCTGATGCAGGAATGCATACTTAATCTGCTCATATTGTGAGTAATCCTGCTTGGAGTCAGTATCATCAATACCTTCTGTGAGGAGCAATCACTTTGCACAAGTAAACTGTCTGCCCAGCAGTAGAAAAATGAACTATGAAATAAATCAGGCAAACTAGTTTCTAAGTCCAGACTGTGGATCCACATCTCTCTGAATATTCCGTATAAACGTAGGTCCAAACATTTTCTCTTCAGGCTGTTTTATTGCACAAAGAGAAAGGGCAGATGTGTTCGAGGATGGATATGACATAAAGCTAGTCGCCTAAATGTGCGGGAACATTGTCTGGTTTCTGCAAGCCCTAATGGAATCAGATGTGGGTCTGCCAGTGACCTTGTGAGCTGCCTGCCTGCTGAGAGGAAAGAGGAGAGAGCCTTATCCAGTAGGTGTCTACCTGCCAATGAAAGAGAGCCTAGTTGCCGATCCCATGTGAGAACCAGCCAGGAGGGAGGAAAGGGATTATTGGAACTGACGAGAAGATCCTTGAACTGCACAGGGAGGACTGTCTCTCTGCCCATCTGCCAAGTCATATGTGACTTGCAAGTGTCAACTAGAAATACTGCACTACAGACACCTTTTTTCAGAATCTACCTTCATTGCAGTTCAGCACCCCAGAATGAAGGTGGAAGAACCTTTCACTTTAACTGCTGGATCAGACGTCTATAGGTTTAATATTGGAGCCACTGAGTTACCAGACAACAGACTGCTGTGAGAAGGAGGCAGGATGCCCAACTAGTCTCAGTCTGCGCGAAGGCTCGCCCCAAATCCCCGCCACCAGTACACCGCGCTTTCTAATCCTATGTGCACACCACATGAGATCATTCCATGCACTTGAAATTCTGCTCAGTTCATGTTTATTGATTTATTAACAAACTATGTGAAAATAGAAGATAAAAAGTCCCCAATCCAGCCTGATATATAGAAACTGAAATCAATTTTAGTCAGTCAGTTAGAACGAAGAACCTATAAAAATATATAGAAATGCATAGAATACAATCAATGTGGTTAAATTATTGTCAACGCCCAATTGTTGTTTGATAGTCTTAATTAAGAATCAACAAATTGCCCTCAGAATCAAATCTTGTCCATATAGTAAAACAAATGTACTGCAGTTACACATTGTTTTGATAGCAGCATATTAGTAAAAAACAGGACTTAAAGAAATTTTTCTGAAGGTCGATTGGCAATGTTGTACGTATGGGGAACCTCAAGTTTATTTTTCAATTTATTTCAAGTGTAACCCATGAAGTTGTTGTCACATGCATTTTTTAATATGCTGAAAGGGTAGGTGTATAGTTTTGAAGGATGTGAATATGCTCCCATGCCTCAGTATGAGGATTAAACATAAGGGCCTCAAGCATGCATCCTTGTTTCTATCCTCTATTTGTTCTACTTTTCTTTGAGACATGGGAATTGTGGCCAAATGGCCCGTCTTCTGCTCTTTTCAACATCACCATTAAGCATACTGGTGGTGTCAAAGAAAATACATATTTTCAAACTTGAAAAAAACATACTTGTACGATAAGGAAACTGTTACAACATTGGAGAGAAAGTAGGAAAGAGTACTTGACTGAGAATCTTACTTCATTAGCCGATTTGGAGAAGGCTTCTTGCGGCATGTGTAATTAAGTTGTTGAATCAGTATTTTTGAGGTGCATGGTGAACTTTTGATGTGATAATTAATTTATCTTGGAGTAGGTTTACCCTCGTCTGTCTTCCCCTGACTCTTTTTCCATACCCCTTCTAACCTTTTCTCTTTTTCTCAATTCTATGCTTAGATATTGATTTACAAAGAATGAATCTCCTGATGAGACAAACTATTTCCAAAATAAGGGTGATTAGCATTATAAAGATTGAATTGTATCAACATTTTCTTACAAATCTTTGTGATATTCCGTGCCTCGTGTTAATATGTACTGGCATTATAAATAATCCAATAAAAAAATTGTATTTTAAAAAAGAACACCAAGATTGATTAGTTTCAAATTGAAGCCTCAACTGCCTAACTGACTGCTTTTCCTCAACCAAGGCCTACTTTAAGCTCAATCTCTGCAAGAGATATGTGCTCATCAACAGTGACAATGAGCACAAATACGTGAAATATTGTCTCTCTTTAATTAACCTCCACAGTTTTACTTTTACAATGACACCTAGTCCATGAGATGCTGATTTAAAATATTGAAAATTAAAACTCACACAGATAATAAGACACAACCCTAGTAGCATTCATTCACACTGCTCCATATCACTAAATATTTTCTTAATGAATGAATGAATCAATCAATCAATCAAACCATTTGTAGAGCGCACTACTCACCCGTGAGGGTCTCAAGGTGCTGGGGGGAAGGGGTGCTGCTACTGCTCGAATAGCCAGGTCTTGAGAAGCCTCCTGAAGGTTAGTAGTTCCTGGGTCTGCCATAGGAGGATGGGGAGGGTATTCCAGGTCTTGGCAGCAAGGTGGGAGAATGATCTGCCACCGGTGGTCGCTCTTCGGATGCGGGGGACTGTGGCGAGGGCGAGGTCGGCAGAGCGGAGCTGTCGGTTCGGGGTGTAGAAGGTGAATCGTCTGTTGTGGAGCGCCTTGTGTGATCCTCTTGTTGACGGGAAGCCAGTGTAGGTCTCTCAGGTGTGGTGTGATGTGGCTGTGGTGAGGGATGTCGAGGATCAGGCGTGCAGAGGCGTTCTGTATGCGTTGTAGTCGTTTCAGGAGTTTGGCCGAGGCTCCTGCGTAAAGGGCGTTTCCGTAGTCCAGCCGGCTGTTGACGAGGGCCTGGGTGACCGTTCTTCTTGTTTCGGTGGGGATCCACCTGTAGATCTTGCGGAGCATACAGAGGGTGTTGAAGCAGGAGGACGAGACAGCATTGACTTGCTTGGTCATGGAGAGTGTTGAGTCGAGGATAAACACCAGGTTGTGCGCGTGGTCGGTGGGTGTCGGTGCTGCTCCCAGAGCGGAAGGCCGCCAGGAGTCGTCCCAGGCTGAGGGGGTGGAGCCGAGGATGAGGACCTCTGTTTTTTCCGAGTTCAGCTTCAGACGGCTGTACTTCATTCACTCGGCGATGGCTTTCATTCCTTCGTGGAGGTTCAGACCCCAGAAATGGGATGCTATTCTTGGACCTGGCACATCTCATTATGGGCAGTCCTCTGCTTACTGGTCTACATCTAACTCCACTGAAGAGTAATCTCCATGTTATGACTGGTTTGGCTCAAAAGGCTGAAAAAGTATGTCTGTGTATCCCAGGTGCTCAGAAAACTCTATAGGTTCCCTCTGCCTACCTGATCATCTTCAAAGACAGAGCAGTGAACTTATACACCAGACCAAACTTCTGAATAACATCAACATTTCCAGGGATTTAAGCTGCGCTTACAGCAGGTAACGGAATGCTAAAAACAGGAAAGAAAAGAAATGTGAAAAGACAAGATATCAAACCTTCTCCTGCCATGTACCAAGGTTTTGGAGTTTTTTACACTTCTTGCACCACTTTTATTTCACTTGCAGAAGGAATTGAAGACATATCTCTTTACAACACATCCCTTTCTTGAGCAATAATCTCCCTTGATATTTTATGGCTGTAGAAGAGACTCCCTGTAGTTAATCCCTCTCATCATAATCATTTCATATATATTGCACTCTTGTTGATAGCAATATTTGTTTTACATAAAACCCTCTACATTGATACATACATGCATACATGTTTATACAAATAAATACATACATATCTAGAGTTCTATGTGAAGCCATATTATATAAATGTCAACCAGATATAGCTACACAGCAAACCAAAAAAATGAAAAATTACTCCACTGTGCACCTGAACGTTCCAACAGAATTTAGAGGCACCAAGATATATTCATATCTTAAGTGACCTTATTTTAGTTCTCAGTACCGGCCCTCGACTTCTGTCTTGTCCTGAGCATTGTATGGTGATTATATTGTTTGAAAACATTGTAAAATCATCAATCTGCAGTTGGGGAACTTCAGCTCGTCAATCGAAATGCACTGAAGCATGTCTTACAATATATAAACACATAAACTGCACCTTTGAATTATGGGCGACTGCTTTCTCGTAACTATGATGAAGAATTTCATTTTGAGAACCTTTAGGCTCAAGAGAGCTATATTATTAACCCAAGCCAAGTACCATTTCCCCAAGGTAGTAATGCAGGTTACGTTATTCATTGCTACTGGAGTTGCGTGATATTAGTTAGTACCAGATCCACTAGTCTGGACATAAAATGCCAATTTTGTACTGTTACACACGTAATGTCATTCTATAGGTCGTCACTTATACTGCCTACACCAGTATTTTAAGTGGACTTGTTCAGGTGAAAGTAATGCAGCAATTTTCACGTGGGAGCACTACAAGCTATTAGGTGAGCCAAAAGTTTCATTTTAACAATCTTGTTTGAATGCAGAGTATTTCCAGTTTTTAAAATGTATCGGGTAAAAAAGGCACTTATATACTGGAAGTTAAGGGGATACTCAGCAACCATCAAACTGGTCATTAGTGTAGAGCATTTATCATGGGAGAAGTCACAAACTTGAAGTAAATAACTAAGGAAAGCAGCAAGAAAATCTGTTATATTTGTCAGAATGTATGGCTTCATTTTTGCAACTATAATGCGATTTTCATGTCTCCAATGTGTCACTGCAAATTGCGTGTTCCATCACCTTCCATTATGCTTCACTCATTTTCTTTTCAGTCCCCAGTGCTTAACCACAAAATGAGGTTTCTGAGACTTTCCAAGCCAAAGAAATGAATAGAGACTACAGTAGTAATTGATAAAAAGCATATTACTTCTGTGCTTCCGCAATTAAAAATGCAATGGCTACAAATTAATTAAAACAGACGTTGAGATTGGAATAACCTCTATGATGGAACAAACCTAATTTGCATGTTGGTGTGTCTATTACAATTTGAAATAAGCTTTACTATCTTTGAGTCACAGACTGTCACACCCAATTAGCTGTCTCTTGAAAATATTAAAAATGGCAAATAAATTATGGAAAATATTTTCTCCACTATTTATAAACAAATATTTCTGAGAATTTAATTGCAAATATTCAAAAACATAAATGGATATGAAGTTTATATAGATACGTTTATGTGTGAGAACAGCATAATTAGCCAGCTTACCCTTTATTCCTATTTCTCAAAGCGTTCCTTGTGGGCTAAATGCACATTCTCTTGATGTCTTTTAGGGTGTGTAGCTTGCTCATTCTACGAGGAGTAGTTTTCCACAGAGTGGGTGATTCCACTTCATGCTCAGCACTGAACCCTGTATGGGTTTGCACAATATCAGACAATGAGCAGTAGCATTCATCAGAGAAAGGAGCTGCAGCTATGCACCTGGTATAAGCACACACAGACATACAAAAAGAGGTGACCACCATACCATGCTTACCATTCCAGATTGATGAACCCTAAGAGCATTATGGGCATTATGGGCAAAATTATGCTGATGGCTGCTCACCTTCCTGCCTAGCAACCCTTGCCCTGACACAGTTCTTGTGAATGAAGACACATACCGTAGATACAGTTGTAAACATACACTTTACAGTTGTCGGTGCATAAAAATGATTTTAATTTAGTTTTGTAATGGTATAGGTGTGCAAAACATGTGATAGCAAATCTACACTCCACAAAATTATAGTGGACAATGTATACGTTTTTATTGGCATTTCCTATTAACAAAGCAATGTTTACATATTGAGACATCACAATGAGGATCAACAAATGGTCCCAATATAACCCTTCCCTCCCGCCTCTGTAGGCTCTAACTTAACCAAATGTCCATACTAAACACTGTATAAGGAACAAGGCACATCGTGAGAGGCTTGCTGATGGCAAAGTTACATAACACTAGATAGCACCATAGTGTCAGTCAAAGTAATTGCTTCAACCCTTATCATCATTCGTACTCAAGGGGTCAGTGCATCTGGGAGATCTAAAAGCTCGGTGAGCATTACCACCCAGGCCTGTAGGTTCTCTGCATGTTTATTATCCCTATGTGTTTTACGCATATGGCTCTCCTCAGCTTTCGCCCATTCAGCGATATCTCTCTGCCATTCCGCAATCCTTGGTGTAATTTGGGTCATCCATCTAATGGCTATTCTACGCTTGGCAATTACAAGCCCCAGAAGAAGGAACTATCTATTCCGTCCCAAGAGACCCTGCCCTACATCCCTGGGGATGGACAACCCAGTGGTCAGGTTCAGAGACTTTAAAATCGCCTCCCAATTAGTCATCCAAATTAGGAAACTTCCAAAACATGTGAAGGAAATCCGCTCCCTGCCCTGCCCAGCTGGGGCAGGAGGAGGGTCCTGCCGGGTATATTGCATGTATTGTTCTTGGGGTGAGATAAACCTGATGCATCACATTATACTGGAGTAACTTAAACATTGCATTATTAGCGGTTGCCTTTACCCCTTCATGGATTTTCTCACAGTCCTTAGCCGAGAGTGGCTCTTCCAACACTGGTAAATCTACCAGAGGCATATCCTCAGTCAGTGCCCTATATATGTGCGAGATCAGTCTCTGCCACCAGCCATATTCAACAGCGTTCCCAAAGTCTGGGATGCCCCGGACGTCAGGGAAGGATGGCCATATCCCACTGGCCTTCACTGCAATTTTTGCAAACTGCAGAAATTGGCCATTCCCCAATGAAATGTTTCAACAGCATCAGCCAGGGTGATATACCAGTTGTTTGGGTATACGTTCTGCAATGTCTCACACCCACCGGCATGCCACCTATCTATTGACATTCTCTGCACAATGAGTTTGAATGGGAGCAGTTCCCAAATATTCATGTTGTGTGCAAAGGGGGCCCTCTGTAATACAAGTCAAACTGCCTTCTCCCATACCCTGCAAACCTGTCTGACCACCTGGAAGCCGGAACCCTTACGCCCATCATTAATAGCTCAGGCAATGAAACATAATTGCAAGTACCCTTCAGCAATCTACGTTCCGAGTTTTCAAGGTCATCCATCTGGTTAACCGTGTGTTGCAGCTGAGCTACCAAATATTAAAGTTCTAGGGAAGGTAATTTGAGACCTCCCTTCCACCAGGGGCACTTGAGAGTGACCAGGCTAACCTTCTATCTCTCAGAGGTCCACAAAAGGTCAACTATCAGCTTGTTTAATTCCACAAAGTATTTTCTATGGATCTCAAACAGGGTCCCTTGAAAAACATACAGGCATCATGGCAGCACTTACATTTTTACCAGCACCAGCTTCCCCATCAGAGCGAAGTGGAGGGTGTTCCAGAATGTCACCGTCATTTTCAAACCTTCTAGCACCTTACCTGTGTTTGCAGCCTCAAACTCTGCTTCTCATGTCTAAGTCCTATACAAAGATTTTAGGCCTCCTTTATTTCCCGGGGTAGATCCAACCATGGTAGGTTCTGCACTTGTTTACCAGTTATTTCTCCCAACTGTAACAGTTTAGATTTTGAACAATTAACGTGTAACCCAGACACTTCACTCAGCAAATGTTCACATCATCATTTAGCATCGACAGGGGGCAGTAGGATGTCAAGTCTGTAACATCCTTATCTGGTTTGGACAACATGACAATAAGCGCCCCCCTTATAAAGGCTAGAAGCAACCCTCTCCTATATTGCTTCATTATAAACTTCCAGCAAGGAGTCCGCCATTGTGTTGGTAAAATTCGGCGGCAGGCAGGCCCCTCCCTTTAGTGGTCTTCAATGCCCATATTGCTACCATTATTTCTTCCCTGGTTATAAGGGTGTCCCAACTGTCTCTCTCTTCCTTCAATAAGGAGAACATCTGAAAATTACCCAGGTAGTTGTCACTAGCCAGTGGTTCGCTGTCAGGTGGTGCTGCATAAACCCTTTGCAGGTGTGATCCGAAGACTTCTATTATGACTTGTCGTGTACTCACCATCAGCTCCTGGGTGTCCAGTACCCCCACCATGGGAGGGCATCATGTTTCTCTTCGGAATAGCTTGGCAAGCATTCTACTAACCTTATCTCCTTCATGTGGAGTCGCTGTCTACAGCTGGAGCGGACAAACTTATCTAGCCTGTCCCAAGTTTCCAGTAACTCATGCCTACACTCCTTCCCTTCAGGTAAACGCAGCGGCTGCTCAACCACACTGTTCTCCAAGACACTAAGATGCTTTTCCATAACATACAAGAACCTGCATAGTTGTTGCCTCACATCAAAGGATACTTTCAAGCACTCTCCATGCAGCACACATTTCATTGCATCCCATTCCATGGCTCTTGTCGTCGCACTATCCCAATTCTCAGTAAAATAATGATCTTGTAGCTCATCCACATCATTTGCAAACACCGGGTCTGATAATTCCTCCACGAAGGCAGCATAGGGGCCTCCCTACTCACTCAGAAAGAGACCAGCAGGGGCAAACGGTCAGCTAGGTAAAGCACCCAGGAGGTATCCTCCACAAACTGAATTGGGGCCCCTGCCAGTAAACAATAGTCATAGTGATTATGTGTCCCAGTTGTAGGCACAAAGCAAGACTATACTCTGCCCTGCGGAAATGTACCCTCCATATATCTTGCAGTCCCAGCACCATCATAATCTCCCTGGGAGTGCTCATCATTGCAGGCTTGGTGTCAGGTTTTGGGGCGAGTCGGTCCAAACTACCATCCAGTACACAATTCAGACCTCCAGCCATCAGTACCTCAGGGCCAACATGTTCTGCGGCCCACTCAATGCAGACCTAAAGAATGTAGTATCATCCACTGTAGGAGCATACAAATTTACCAAACATAAATCTCTAGCATCAAAAGTTTCGAAGACAATCACATAAAGTCCCTCAGGGTCCGGTTTCACTCTCTCAGTCCCAAAGAGACCTCCAGGCGCAGCCTGGATCAGAACTCCCTTGACATAGCTGGAGTAGGTGGATTTGACCCAACCACCTATGTATCAGTTGTTTAATGCATGCACTCCAAGTGGGAGTTTCCAGCAAGAATGCAACAGAGACACCATAGTACCTGAGGTAAGAGTAAACTTCCAAGCAGTAGCCATAGTTCCCAAAAAACTTGCACACCTGAGTTCCACTGTGCACCATTCACACTCCACCCTGCCCCCTCAGATATACAGTGCACCACGTATCAGTTATCAGGTTCTAGTAACATTGAGCCAAGTCCCCCCCAACTACACATTCAACCTCGCTTAAAAACAACTTGGAACTCCCCCCACCGAGAAGCAGTGTGTCCAAAAAGCAACGGCCCCAAACAGCAAGGCTAACTCTGAGATCTACCACAAAAGCCTCAGCTTCGCTAGACGCATTGAGCTGAGGGCCTAGCATCCCACAAGGTAGGCAAGGCCAGAGGCACTCGTGGACAACCAAGTTGTGTAAATGTGCAGAAAGGAAGATTGAGAATAACAAATACGTCTTTAATGTTGTATATAAATTATATGGGGATCTGATGGTATAATAATACAGATAAAGGTATTCAGTTAATAATTGTTCTTTATTAATGGGCTTGATGTCTGAAATGCATTTGGACCAGTCTAAAGCCAGTAATTTTTAAGTTCAAGAAAAGATTTCAATGTTCAATACGTGAAACAAGTTGTCTGGTCCTTCTTCTAGTAGTAAAAATATTTCGACAACGGGAAACTGTGTGGTCGTCTTGGAGTGTGGATTCTCTATCAAACATTTTGCACACCTACAACGCAGAATACATTTAGGAACTCTTTTTCGTGTTCAACAAACTGTAAGGTGTAACTGTATATGTAATGACTTGTGTACATTTGTTATAACTACAGGATTTATTCTATACCAAATCATCACTAGCCAATATCTACTGTATTGTAAAGTACTGTTGTTAGGTGTTGGTTACTGCCATGATCAGCAAGTTTTTTTCATTAACCTATAACTATATCTTAAGTGAGAACAGCACACTGCTTCATCAAATGGACCCAATCCCCATTTGTGTATGAAGAATATGCCATGCCAAGAGCAGTGTAATGTTTAAGGAGGGATTGTTTCGGTTTGTGTGACTATTTTACCAGTTGCATTCCCTGATTTTTAAAGAATTGAGTTGAAATCTTTAAAATGAAACAACTTTAGGAGTTTTTCAATGATTTTATGCAGATGTTTCGATCCTAAAAAGGATGTAGGTAATATGTAGGGAAAAATACATAAATTATTTAAATATCTTTAACTTCTCTGGTCTGTTCACTTGTTGATTCCTGGTGCCCTTATGAAGTTGGCAAGACAGAAAATATCTGCTGGGTACCTATTAGCTGGGTTTGTGGGGATCGAAATTGTGCCTGTGGAGACGTGCAGAGTTCAAAGCTGTCACTTGTGAAGTTATGAAGTATGTGAACGTTTCGATAAAAGTGATATTTTCAACTGTTCTTGTAATTAACACATGGTGTGTTTCGAAATGGGCTTGAGGCTCGCAAAGTGTCTTTTATTGTAAGTGTAAATCTTCCCTAAGGAAAGGTTCACTTCCACTGTCAGTGAAACAGATTTTGTTTTATTTTGAAGATCATGAAAGTGTTGTTTCTTTTACAAACTCAGAGCAAACAAGTGGCAGTAATTAGTAAAACAATTCCCTTATTTGGAGTTTGTCAGATGGTATGTGTCATCATAAATATGATGAATGTCATGTCTGTCACATTACAAGTGCATTAGTGCCAGACAGAATATCCACCATGTTTTGACAGAGTATTCGATCCATCAAACTATATATATGCCCTAAGAGTTTAGAACACCAGAAATATAACTGAGTGTCCAGACAATTATCATGTCTCAACAATTAATGGCTGAGTAGAGGACTTTTTGCCTACATTGTATGTATGATTATGCCCCACCTTCAGCAGGCTTTATTGGACCAGCCCCCATACCGCTGACATGTATCACGCCACATGGCTCATATTAAGGGTCCTAACAATGTGGTCATCCTATATATTTTTGTTTATTTTATTGTTATCTATATTATAATTGTAGTTTCAATTACACACTTGTAATGTTTTACTATCACAAATGTAACAGAAATGTATACATGTCTGGCCCTAGTCATAGAAAAGGACTGTGAAATACTCTTGAATTACTCCTAGCTTACTCTTTAGTTCCAGGAGTACTTCCTGCTTACTCGTGAATTGCAGGAGTATATCAGGAGTACTACAGGAGTAAGTCACACCAAATCACAGCACAATCTTTGTGAACAGGGCACCCAAAGTCTTACTCTGACCTCAGAGCAAAACTTGGTGACGTAAGCCGCATCTTTTAAAAGCATTAGCTTTGTGCACTGCTGCGCACAGCAGTACATTTTTTAAAATATAATGGTCACACATGGCAAAGCTAAAGGCATATGGCACCATGTTGTATGTGCTTGAGTATATAAGGAGAAATAGTATAAATAGATATATCAATTTTGAATTATGCTGTTGCTGCATTTATTTCCTTTCAGTTATTCCACTTTGCCTTTTATGTATCTGCTTAGGTTTACCTTGGATCGTCATACTGACCTTGACAGAATATTCAATATACACTCTGGAAATGGATCAATCTACACGTCAAAATCGCTTGACCGTGAAATATCCCAATGGCACAACCTAAGCATAATAGCTACTGAAATCAGTAAGTCGTTTAGTGTTTAATGTATTTGTCTTTCATGTGCCTCTTCTAGATTCTGTAGAGGTTGAGACAATTTTTGTAACACAGCCCTTACAGGGATGTCATTCTGTATTAGAATTTATTTTTGCATATATTGTTCAGTAATCAAACATATTAACTAACCACAACTTTAAAACAAAAGACGACTTGAATGGGAAAAACATAAAATGACATTATCATCTGACATATTATGGATGGATGAAGTGACATGTTTCAGGCATTGAGATGTTGTAGGCATCATGCAGCATGGCTTAGCATGCCATAATTCCCTTTTGCTGCTACCTACCTAATATGTTCTCATACACTCACTTGATGTGAAAAATAGGGCCTTAAAGAGACCAAGGGTCCGATTTACTAAACACTGGTCACAAAAACTAGCTGCAATGACCAATCAGTATTTTGCACCCAGTATAGAATTTTACAAACCGACATATGTACTAAAAGGTTGTTTGTAAAATGTCAGTTCTGGATGGGTCACAAGCTGAACTACCTCATTAATATTCATGAGGTAGGTCACAAATTGTGACTTGCTCCGATTGGTGGACTTCACAAGAATGGTAGATTCCTAGGGTCGGCAGATAAAAATTTTGACAATCACCATTTTTTTAATGCAGCCCCATTTTCCATACAGGAAGTAGGACTAAGTATAAAAAAACACTTTCAATTTTTTTTGTTAATAGTTGGCAGGGGTCTTCAGTGGTCATCTGGGCCACGGCCTACTCCCCAACAAACATTTTTTTTGACATTCACAATGGGGAAGAGTGCCCATGGGAATCCCTTCATTTAATGAATGGCTTAAAATCCCAGCTCGGGAATTGGTAATGTTTTATTGTTTTGCAACCAGATTTCCATCACAAAACGTTTATACATCTCACATTGAATCTCTATTTGTAAGGGACACTCACAAGTCTCTTCAAAATAGCGCAGAGGTAGAGTAAAAAATCCAATCATTAAATATTTACTGAATCCTATAGTGTGTTTTGTACGTTCAGCACATTGCAAATACTTTTTTGCCTTCTCAAACAGCGATTTGAACTCTTTGTGGCCATAAAAACATTCAGTACATCTAGGCCATATTTATGTGAAACTGAATGAGGGTAACAAGTTAATGGGGATTGGAGAATGGGCAGTTATACTGGTGTCCCTAGTTAAAGCACAATTCTATTGCCCCTTTGTAAGGTACATTTCCTACAATTTACTATTTGTTTGAGTTTAACAAATAATTAGCCAAAGGTAATAATGTACAAATATGTTGAATAGCAGGGCTGGTCTACTCTGCACTTAACATAACAAAAGATAATTCTAAAAATAATAATAAAATAAAAATAATTAAATGCAATCAGATCCAAATGAATATGTCACTTAAACGTTGACTGGGAAAGATTGGTCGAGGAACCACAATAATAGAAATCAGGTTAACTCACTTAAAGAAATAAAAAAGAATGCTACAGGATAATAGAAGAAGAAATAATAATTTAAGCTGGGCCTGTCTGAACAACACCATAATTTTGTTTATTTTTTTCTGTCTACAGACAACCCCAAACAAGCCACTCGGGTTCATGTTTACGTAAAAGTTCTGGACGTCAATGACAACGCACCTGAATTTGCTACGTTCTATGACACTTTTGTATGTGAAAATGCAAGAGCTGGGCAGGTAATGTATTTGCATAATAAAGCAAACCTAATGTTATATTGTTGAGCTCGTCTACAAACTGATTTTTTATTAAATCATTATTCAGGAAACTCTTTGACATAACATATACATGTCATTATATATTATGCAATATTTTCCAAGTTCAGTTTCCCTTTTTGACTCTCTTTGGTGGTTGGCTGTCTATCGAAAAACAGAAAAAAGAGAAAACAAAGAATGCAGGTAACAGAGCGGTACATGACAATGAAAAAATGTATTAACTCCACCCAAATGCAATTCCTAAACATGCAATTATTTAGATTAAAGCAACGTGGTGCTGATGTGGAACGTTTCTTTCTCTGGCTAAGAGAGAATCACAAGAAGACATGAGACATGAAAAGTATGTCTATAGAACTTCATTTTTGGAATATGTAAAAATGTATGGATATTTTTTGAAGCAATGCTACATGGTGTTTTATGAACATGTCAAAAGAAAAATGAAATATAAATATTAAAGGGTCACCATTCACAACTCTGTAATTTCAAAGAACTGCTTTAGCTGGACAGGCGCTTTTTAGCAGATAATGTGTTTGGACCCCACATCACCATTCTGCACCAAACATTCACAAAATGTATGCATGGTTAACATTTTAATGAACTTTTTCAGGTTAATCTAGGGAAGACGGCATACAGTCCAGTAGCGGTCCGTGGAGGGAGTGATGGTGAGGCAGTGAGGCGGGGCGGGGGAGGGGCAGGGTGGTGAAATGTAAACACCGGATTATGGATGACTGGAGGTAAGTACACATTTAAATAAGTAAAACGAATTTCGTTGCACGCGCTGCATCGAAAAATGCGATGCAGCGCGCGCAAAGGAATTCGTTTTACTTATTTAAATGTGTACTTACCTCCGGTCATCCATAATCCGGTGTTTACATTTCACCACCCTGCCCCTCCCCCGCCCCGCCTCACTGCCCCACCGTCACTCCCTCCACGGACCGCTACTGATACAGTCATATGGGGAACAGGCAAAAGTTGGTTTCCAACTCAATCATAGACATAGAAATCACACGTGGTTGGAAAACAAAACTGAACAGAATGTAATTATATTTTGCAAGAAATTAATGTTTGCTTACATTTCAAGCTCGGCGGTTCGCTTTTTATTTTTTTATTTTATTATTTTATTATATATATTATTGAATAATATAAATGTAAATAATTTAAAACAACTAAAATTAACTTGGAACTATCACAATAAAATGTATATATCATTGACAAATCCAATAAAATTTGTATTAACCATAACAATAATTTACATGTATTAATTTCATTGATACATATTCATTTTTAAAATGTTTAATATATTAATATCCACTGCTCCAAGCTGCTTCCTAACCCAGCACGAATGGATCCCAATCATGGTAGGAGCACCCCAGTCAGTACATGTGTAAATCCAAAAGTTTGAGAAAACATGCCCATTCATGATTAGAATGTCTCAAATTTGATGTTTGTCCAGAAGTCAACAGCAACAAATCGATTTTTTGCTTGTGACAGTTTGTAACTGGTGAATAAACATCACATCTGAGACATTCTGAGAGAACACATTTTCTCAGACTTTTGGATTTACACACACATACACACACATGGTTAAAAAACAAAAGGTTATAGGGATGTTATAGTCAGGTAAGGTACTAAGATTTTAGCTAAAAAAAATTAAAAAAACAAAGAAAACACTGGAAAATTAAAAGTTTGATGTGAAGTTATAATCAAGCCTTGTATTAATATAAAAACAATTGTTTTAAAAGTTAACACTGAAATTCACCACTTGTAGTTACAGAGCTTACTATAGCTTGTGATTTGGCATGAACTGGTTATAACTTCACATGACCCATTCTGTGTCACCATTAATGACCTCACTGATGCCATCTCAAATAATTTCAGCCAGGGACTCCACCACAAGTGTACAGGGGTCAGTGTATCCTTACCATGCCTCATTAAATTCATTTTTAATTTACATTCAGGACAAGGGGACGGAGTCCCCATGTCATGTAATGGAAGCAGCAACAGTTGTGTTGATGTTGTAGCCAGCGAATCAGATCGATCAGTCCTATCGGACCTGGACTGGTTTTTAAGGACCGAGACAGTCGCAGGGAAAAAATTATTCCTCTCAGCCAATCAGATTACTGCATTGTTTTAAATTGGCTGTCCTGCAGGACCAGCTTTTAATATATCACCAACTTTTAAATCTTAATTTCTCAAAAACTGCTAAACAGATTTCTATCAAATCACAAAAAGCACACTTTCTGAGTCAAGGTGTAGCTTTCTGCCAAATTTGGTGTACATCTGTTAAAACATTTTTTTTTAAATGCTTCTTAAAATTGCAATAGGAAATTGCATGAGGAAAATTTGTTTTGGGCCCTCATTTTCCTCAGCCCCAACGTGAAGGTTGACAAATTGCTCTAAAGTTAGTAGCAAAACAAAAAACATTCTTCCCATGGAAAGTCGGACCTAACTCTAACTACACAGACCCAGCCACCGCTGTATAATATATCTATATATAATATATATATATTTTCACTGAAAAAAACCATAGGTTTCAGGGGCGTTATAGTTAGTTGCCCATTTCACTCGTACAAAACCATAGAAATTATAGTTAGTTCAGCTAACTATAACTCGTGCGCGGGTGAGGGTGAGAGGAGGTCTGCCACTCTATCACAAAGATGATGTCATCAGTGATGTCATTTGAGATGTCATGAGTGATGTCATGAGTGATGTCACTGACCATGTCATGAGTGATGTAATATGTGAAGTCATCAGCAGTGCATTGCGGACGCGTGAGTTATAGTTAGCTGAACTAACTATAACGGGGGAATTTCTATGTTTTTGTACGAGGGAAATGTTCAACTAACTATAACGCCCCTGAAACCTATGGTTTTTTCAGTGAATTTCTAAGGTTTTTTAAATGCTAATTTCTAACTATAACATGCCTGAAACCTATGTTTTTTTCAGTGAATATATATATATTTATTATGCCATGCATACATGTGAAAATGTCTCGGTCCGCCTGTTTGCCTCGGTGGCACAGAAAAAATGGGTAGAACTGACGTCAGCATGCCGGCAAGATATTCTTATGGCTCCGATGACGTCCTACGTGTCACGAGCGGAGCCATGCTATTATGACGTCCTCGTCGATGTGGGAGAGCTAGGAAAGAATTTCCGTGGAATGCTGGTGCAGAGGATATTCACCTAAGTGTTCAGGCTAGTCCTTTGGGAGCAACTGTTTATGTTGCCACTCCAGAAACCGAAACCAGTGATCCAAGGGCAGAGCCCCTGCAGATGGCACACGAGGTGGGGTGCCCATTCGTGTGCACCGGCAGGGCAGCGAAGTGACAAGCACCACAACCCACCAAAAAAGGTAACGAGGGCACTGAATAACACAGTATCTTCTCTTTGTATCTGGCAGGAACAACAAAGTTAAAATGCCCTCATACCAAAATGTAGAATTAGTGCTACAACGGTCTTCAAGAGGACCTGTGATGCCGCTTCTGCCTCCCGTACCCTGGAGGCGGCACATGGGTCACGCGGTACGGTCATACTGCGGTGGGACGCACACTCGTTGACCTCTCATGGCACTGCTCCACACTTCAGGGAGGAGGCTTTCCATTAGCTATGTCTTCTGATGACTTGTCGCGCCGGCCCGTCCAACAACAGAACTCCTATAGATCCAAACAAACTCTTCCACTTTCTCACCGGAAGTGAAATCAGGCCACGCGGACACTTTCACAATACAACAGCTGGGAATGCACTTTTCGGTAAAAAAAACACATTCCTTCTTCCTAATTAATCAAATAAACGTCTCTCTGAACAACAGGGGCCAGCTTCGATCGGGAAACAGCAGTTACAATGACTTTTTTACTTCGTGATACCATTACAACGCATGCATTACCACGCATGCGTTGTACATCGCGAAATCATTACTACACTTTTTTTAGAATGCATGGTCATTTACCACGCATGCGTTTACAACAAATTTTGCTGTATAGGTATGTATGGTAAATGACCATGCATTCTAAAAAACATGTAGACGATCCATGTTGTTGTAAGGAAACCGAGGCTGTTCCGTTTCCTCACAACGACGTGCACCCCCCCTCAGATACGACGTGAAGCAGGAACCACGAGGAGAGAGGAACCACAAGGAGTGAGAGGTAAGGGGGATTGGGCATGGAGTGTTTTTTTTCCTAGGGTTTACGGTAGTGCAGTGGTGTTTGGGTAATGTAGTGGGTCGTGCTGGGGGTGGTGTTTTAGGGTTTAGGGTAGTGCAGTGGTGTTTGGGTAGTGTAGGGGGTCATGCTGGGGTAATGTTTTAGGGTTTAGGGTAGTGCAGTAGTGTAGGTGGTCGTGCTGGGGGTAGTGTTTTAGGGTTTAGGGTAGTGCAGTGGTGTATGGGTAGTGTAAGGGGTCGTGCTGGGATAGTGTTTTAGGGTTTAGGGTAGTGCAGCGGTGTTTGAGTAGTGTAGGGGGTCATGCTGGTGGTAGTGTTTTAGGGTTTAGGGTAGTGCAGGGGTGTTTGTGTAGTGTAGGGGATCATGCTGGGGGTAGTGTTTATGGTTTAGGGTAGTGCAGTGGTGTTTGGGTAGTGTAGGGGGTCGTGCTGGGGGTAGATTTAGGGTTTAGGGTAGTGTAGTGGTGTTTGGGTAGTGTAGGGAGTCATGCTGGGATAGTGTTTTGGGGTTTAGGGTAGTGCAGTGGTGTTTGTGTAGTGTAGGGGGTAGGGCTGGGGGTAGTGTTTTAGGGTTCAGGGTAGTGCAGTGATGTTTGTGTAGTGTAGAGGGTAGTGTTTTAGGGTTTAGGGTAGTGCAGTGGTATTTGTGTACTGTAGGGGGTCGTGCTGGGTTCTAGTGTTTTAGGGTTTAGGGTAGTGCAGTGGTGTTTTTGTAGTGTAGGGGGTCGTGCTGGGTTCTAGTGTTTTAGGGTTTAGGGTAGTGCAGTGGTGTTTGTGTAGTGTAGGGGGTCAAGTTTTAGGGTTCAGGGTCGTGCAGTGGTGTTTGGGTAGTGAAGGGGGTCGTGCTGGGGTAGTGTTTTAGGGTTCAGGGTAGTGCAGTGGTGTTTGTGTAGTGTAGAGGGTAGTGTTTTAGGGTTTAGGGTAGTGCAGTGGTATTTTTGTACTGTAGGGGTCGTGCTGGGTTCTAGTGTTTTAGGGTTTAGGGTAGTGCAGTGGTGTTTGTGTAGTGTAGGGGGTCAAGTTTTAGGGTTTAGGGTCAAGCAGTGGTGTTTGGGTAGTGAAGGGGGTCGTGCTGGGGTAGTGTTTTAGGGTTTAGGGTAGTGCAGTTGTGTTTAGGTAGTGAAGGGGGTTGTGCTGCACTAACCATCATTTCTATGGCAAAATGAACCCCCTCATTTTGTTCTTTTTTAAATTAAATGTTTTAAGTGTTACCAGTCTATTCCAATCAAGATGGCTTCAGGTGTGCCATACTTTTGTCATAAGTAAGACTGTTAGCTCTCTAGTGGTTCTTTAGAACACTCTGGGAAGCTGCAGTAGAACACAAAGGCATCAACTGACAGGATGCTCCTGTTGAAATATAACAGGAAGATATTTGAGATCACATTTGAAACGTCCTAATTTTTCTTTCTACAGCACTAACCATAATCTCTATGACAAAATGAACCCCATCATTTTGTTCCTTTTTAAATTAAATGTTGTAAGTGTTACCAGTTTATTCCAATCAAGATGGCTTCAGGTGTGCCATACTTTTGTCACAAGTAAGGCTGTTAGCGCTCTAGTTGCTCTTTAGAACACACTGGGAAGCTGCAGTAGAACACAAAGGCATCAACTGATAGGCTGCTCCTGTTGAAATATAACAGGAAGATATTCGAGATCTCACTTAAAACATGTCCTAATTTTTCTTTCTACAGCACTAACCATAATTTCTATGACAAAATGAACCCCCTCACTTTGTTCCTTTTTAAATTAAATGTTTTAAGAGTTACCAGTTTATTCCAATCAAGATGGCTTCAGGTGTGCCATAATTTTGTCATAAGTAAGACTGTTAGCACTTTAGTTGTTCTTTAGACACTCTGGGAAGCTGCAGTAGAACACAAAGGCATCAACTGACAGGCTGCTCCTGTTGAAATATAACAGGAAGATATTTGAGATCACCCTTGAAACATGTCCTAATTTTTCTTTCTACAGCACTAACCATACTTTCTATGATAAAATGAACCCCATCATTGTGTTCCTTTTAAATTAAATGTTTTAAGTGTTACCAGTTTATTCCAATCAAGATGGCTTTAGGTGTGCCATACTTTTGTCATAAGTAAGGCTGTTAGCGCTCTAGTTGTTCTTTAGAACACTCTGGGAAGCTGCAGTGGAACACAAAGGAATCAACTGACAGTCTCTGCCCTTGTTGGATGTACATGATTTACTGAGAATGACAGACTTCATTCTCACATGACTGAGAAAGATAATGTGAATTTACAGAAAATATGCGCTCATTTTAGCTTCAGTTTTCTCTTAAACATGATTCATGATATCCCAGCAGAAGGTTTTTCACAGGGTAAAATCACCTTAGAACACACCACAATTCCTGAAATTAATATGGTACCATCAACAAATGAATTCTAATGTAACTAAAGTCTGTTATCACCCTTTATAGTTCTCCTTTCGGTAACCCTCAAAATCTTTGATTCACTACAATGCATTTCAATGGGGTACTATCATGTAGATTGGTCCCAAGATGGCTGCCAGCAATTCCAGGATGAAGTGCTGACAGACAATCAGATCTCACGATAATAATAATAATAAAACCACTTATAGAGCGCCTGGTTACACTCAAAACGGTGTGTCCCCGCGCTAAGAAATGCTATTGCCTCCCTGGAAGGCCGAGGTCCGGAACTAAAATAGATCCTAGGTTAAAGAGAGACAATTATTGACTTGGGAAAAGGTACGTTTTCAGCTTAAGTCTAAATCTAGTTTCGGAGGGTTCCATGCGCAAGTCAAGAGGGAGATTGTTCCAGTGCCTACTCACTAGAAGGCGAAAGGAGCTACCTCCCATCCTGGTCCTGCGTACGCGAGGAAGCTGGAACAGCATCGCTCCAGCAGATCTCAGGTTACGAATGGGGCGATGGATAATAAGGAGATTTCGCAGGTAACCTGGACCTTTACCCTGGGCAATGCGATGGGCAAAACAAAGTGCTTTAAACTTGATGCGCTCCTCAATAGGGAGCCAGTGAAGTTTCCGTAATGCCGTTCTTCCAGAAGCCCTGCGAGGAAGATTGAGTACCAAGCGGGCGGCAGCATTTTGGACGCACTGCAATTGATGTATGCCTTTTCTGCTTAGGCCTAGGAAAAGAGCATTGCCGTAGTCCAAGTGTGGAGTGACTAGGGCATGAATCAATGTTTTCCTGGCACTAATGGGGAGCAAGGTGAGAACTTTCCGAAGTGTTTTTAATATTCCAAAACATTTTCCCGTAATTTTATTAATCTGTTGTTTGAAAGAAAGCTCCGCATCCAGCCAAACTCCAAGATTTCTAACGGAGTCTGCCGGGACGGGAATCGTACCTAATTCTGGTGGCCACCAAGCCTGGGACCAGGCCGAGGGGGATTTTCCAACCACCAACAGTTCTGTTTTATCGCCATTAAGGCGTAGGCAGTTGTTGTTCATCCACTCTGCCACGGATCGCATGCAGTTGGAGAAGTTTTTGGCATCCTCTGACTGATTGTTGGTAAGTTTAATTATTAGTTGGGTATCGTCAGCATATGTGACGATATCCACACCAAAAGCATCCACGATATGTGCTAGGGGCTCCATGTATAGGTTAAACAGCGTGGGGCTCAGACTTGAGCCCTGTGGCACCCCATGTCTCAACTTGCGAAGAGTCGATTTGTAGGGAGGGCAGTGTACCTGAAAGCTCCTGTTATCTAGAAAAGATTATACCCATTTCAGGGCTGGGCCTTCAACTCCCAAGTCTGAGAGGCGAGACAGCAGCGTCGAGTGCAGCACGGTGTCAAATGCTGCACTAAGATCTAATAGAACCAACGCTGCCGTCTGCCCCTCATCAGCAGATTGTCTCAAACATTCAGTGGAGAAGAGAACCGCCGACTCTGTAGAGTGACCCGTTCTGAACCCTGACTGTGTGGAGTGGAGAAGAGAGTTTTCCTCAATGAACTTCATGAGTTGACTATTTACTACCTTCTCCACAACTTTCCCACAAAAGGGGAGGAGAGAAATGGGGCGTAGATTTTGTAACTGGGAAATGTGGATATTGGGTTTCTTTTTCAGGGGTATAACCTGTGCCGTTTTCCATGCGTTAGGCACATAGCACTCCAGGAAAGATAAGGAAATCAAGTGTTCAATCTGCTCAATCATGCAGTCAAATATTCCCTTACAATGATTAGGAGAGATCACATCAAGGGGAGAGCCGGTTTGAATGCCATTAACGATGGTGAGCAAATCTAGCCCCTCAGGAACTCTAAAGCATGTCAGATGAGGCATGGTAGCAGCATCATTTCTCACTACCGAATGTTTAGTCGGCATGTTACCTGTAAAGGTAGCGTGTATTAAATCCACTTTATTTACAAAAAAATCTGCGATATCATCACATAATTCATTGGAGTACATAACTTGGGCCTCTAATCTAGTAGGAACCGTAAGCTCTTTATAGATTGAAAAAAGTTCCTTAGTAGGATTTTTTGCCGATTCAATACGTTCTTTGAAATGAGCGCCTTTGGCTGCTCTTACGAGTTTGTGATAGGCTTTAAGTTCTCTTTTGTAATTCAGCTTATCCTCAGAATTTTAGTTTTTCCTCCAACTACGTTCAGTATTTTTACATTTAGCTTTAGCTTCTTAAAGTTCTTTAGAAAACCAGGGAGCGGTCTTAGTTTTCCTGGCAGGGGGCGTCCACACGATGAGATGTGTCGTTAGGCTCTGCCCAGATATTGAAACTTATTATTTTTCTAATTTCTTATAAACTACAGAATGGATTTACACCATTTAACAAAAAGGGATCTTTCTGAACCAAGGGCTACCTTTTCGCCACATTTGGTGTAATTACGTTCATCAGTTCGGGCTGTAGCCGTGTCTAAAGTTTCCTATGGGAATTAACATGGAGAAAACAAGTTTTGGGGCCCCCCTTTTTACTCGGCCCCCACTTGCCAAATCACCCCGAAACTTTTAAGATAGGAGCTAACCGGAACCCCCACGAGTTTTGAAAATTTTACGAAGATTTTTCAACAGACGCCAAAGTTATTAGGAAAAGAATGTTACGATTTTCCTATGGATAATAGGTCCTAACTATAACTATCTACACACACACACACACACCATATATATGCATAAATATATATGCATACATATGTATGTATGTATGTATATAAAATGTGGTGGTCCGCAGTGTCGTCTGTTGAAATGGAAGATGTTTTATATATATATATATATATATATATATATATATATATATATATATATATATATATATATATATATATATATATATATATATATATATATATATATATATATATATATATAGTGTTTTTTAGTCCTGTAGTAACTTTATGACTGTATTTAGTTAATTGCAGTGCTCTTACTGTTTTGTTGGTGTGTGTCTTTTATTAGCATTTTCAACCCAAGCCCCCCTTTACATTTCCCTTAACCTGACCCATTTATGAGTAGTCATTCCCTATTTTCCGTTCTACTGGTCCTCCCTAGGTCTAGATCTCCTCATAGAAAAGATAGCAGAGGTCTCCGGCTGTAGGTTTGCGATGTGCGTTTTGTAGTACAAAAGTAGTACTACTCTAGTAGTATGTTATATACTAAAAAAGTGCAATTTGTGAATTGGGACCTTTATGAAATTTAGAATGTGAGCTAATAGTGACACCACAGACAAACCTAGTGACAATTCTGATTCTTGTATTGCACAATATTGAGCGATGTTGAAATATCTGTGTTTCTACGTCAATCAATGTCTTGCCTGTTGCAAAATAATGATACAGTTTGAAGTCAGATTTTCTGAAAATTTACGATATTTTTCAAGCCTCTTAGACAACAGCTGTACTGCTTTTCAAAGCTGACATGACATGGTGAATTATTTTATATCTTGTCTGGAGGTGGACTATTTTTCATGGCCAGATTGAATACGAAACTCTAATATGAGCATGTAGTCTAAACACAAAATGACCACCTCCCCCACACAGAAAGTGATAAAGTCCTCCCGTGTCTCCCATATCTCCCAAACATTTATTTTCCTTGGACTTAATGGGGGCCTCTGAACAATTGTGGGTTCCCCTGCACCATATGGGCTGCAGGGGCATGCACCACACTGCTAATATGAGCCATGTTCATACTCCCTGCACTACGAATTTACAATGTATCAAAAAAAGGGAGCACTACAAGTGGTAATTTTCGACATGTCTCTTCCACATTTTTGAACTTTACCGCATTGTTGGACTGATTTGTGCCTTAAATAGTTGATGATTTAGAGGAGTGATATTTTACCACCACAGACAATGGCAAATGGTTGTTTTTTACTGGAACAAGAAGTGTTGCTTTTGACTAGAAATGTAGCAGTATTTGTTGACATGTCTATAAAGTAAATAACAGACACAGCACAACGATGAACCACAAAACAAAGTAAAAGACAACAAAAGGTAACGGGGCATAACACAACAAAGCAGTAAAAACAGAGGGCAACCAACATAACAGCTATTGAACAACACAACAGAAACACAATGCAACAATTCAATACAAATAAACACAGACACAGTACAAAAGAACATAAAACAGCACAAAACACATCACCACCTCTACCAATCTGCTTGAGGGATACTGGGGTAAAAGACGTTTGCAGCCCTTTTCCATGGACAGTGCAAAGTAAAAAACATGAATACATATAGATATTCAATTACGTTCATTTAACAAATGGAAAGGGGTCTCTTAAATTTCCATAACCTTCACATATTTCATGGCCTTGTCAGATACAAACTTATTTTTAAAGCCATCTTCAAAAATATAATTATAGTAGTTCTGCATAGGAAAGTTGAGCTGCGCCTGCGGCCATTAGTTCAATGTTGAGCAATGCAGAATACAGAGATTATCAATTGTTTCCGCGTCCCTCAGAAGGTCCCCACATTAACCTTTTCCAAAATAGCCTGCTGTAGATCTTAATTATTTATTGATTCCGAAGAGTGCAATTTATCTTGCATCCCTTCTGAGATCAAACTCTTCTAAAAGTAATTCAAGTTTAATGTCTCCACAAGGCTTCCCCGTAGCTCTTTATTTTTTTGTGTATCAATCATTTGATGCCAAATTTGTATTACTCGATTTGATTTGTGAACATGTAATGATGGTATCTTTTCATCCCTTTTTCACCAAGAATTGATAAATGGGCAACAGATATTAGTTATGCATTTTGCCTTAAACGCTCTCACCTTTCTAGTCCGATGAGCTAAACATTTAAAGGCCAAAATATTGATTTGTGAAGTATGATTTTCTAAATTGCTGAGAGTGAAAGCCATTGGAGACAGATTACTACACAGATGTGTCACTATTCCTTTTGTGAGCTAAATATGGATTTTCTGTTCCTAGAATTTAATTATCATAACGTGTTGCTCGTAATTATGTAGTCATAAAACAACACTACATATATGCATGATTCACCTGGAGACTGAACATCTGCTGATTTTATTTCCATTAAATGGCATTCATTTTGTGTGTCCTGAAACTGATTAACAACATTATCCTCATATACTGGAGAGAATTCTGGGTGGCGCTGTCATCAGTCCCTCACAATAAGTGCCAGTCTTTAACCTGGCAAGGCACTAAGGCAGTGCCATAGCCCCATGTATTGTCAGTGTTCCAGTGCCACTCTTGAACCCTGTCTTTCTATGTCGGTGTATCTATATCGGCGCTCTTTTGTAAGTGTTCAATTGTCAGTATCCAGTTGTCAGCGTGTCCCTTCAGTATTCATGTGTAGGTGTTGGTGCTCCAGTGCCTGTCCCCCTGGAGGTTTCCCTGTGTCAATGCAAGTATTCTAGTGCCAATGACTCAGTGCCTGTACCAAAATACTGGTTCGTGTTTTGTATCACTTCCTACTGTTAGTGTCGGCATCCATGTGTCGAAGCATCCCTATGTCAGATGCCAATGTTGCTGTTCTTGTGCCATTGTCTTAGCATTAGTATTTTTGCCCTTGACGTTGTTTCTTTGATAGAGTTCTCATTTTGTATTCCCCCCACCAGTGTGCCTGGATCAATGTTAGTGCCCCTAGCTCTCCATCTACCTGTGTCCCAGTATTAGTGTCCCATTTGTGGCAATGCCATCTTCCTCATTTCAATGTCTTCATGTTAGTTTCAGTGCCTCTGTGTCAATGTGCTCTTGTCCAACTCTTAGTGGCTGTGTACCCATGCTCTGTCACTGTGGTAATATTCACTGACAGTTGCAGTCCCAATCTCACTTATAGGTTTTCTAATCATTATCAATGCCTGGGTCCCTATGACAGTGTCCCCATGTGGGTGTCCTTGTGTCAGTAACTGCCTCCATGTTAGTAGCGGCAGGTCAGTGCCCCTTCTGTTAGAGTCCCTTTGTAATACCACTGCCCTGGTGTGATCTCCACACAGTATGGCAGTGCTAAGAGAGAGCAGAAGTGTGCAATATGTTAGTAGATTTGGGCCAGTTCTTCTCTCTCGCTTTCACGCAACGCAATGCAGCAAGTTGCCTTGTTGCATTCCGTTGGATGAATATTTGTAGATCTGTCAACATCTTTATTCCCTTGACATGTCACAATTCAGGTTCTATTAATGTACTTGTACACTGACTGTCGGGCCCCTTTCCCTGTTCCTTGAAGTCAGAGGGGCAATCATGCACGATCAAAAGTGAGAGTTTGGGTGCGTCCCATGAATAATGCCACTGTATAAAAAATCAGTGATGGAGTTTTAGCCTAAAAGTTTCTTTGACTCTCCGGAGAGCCATTCAGGATAACCCAAGACCTAGCTTAGAGGAGGTGGTGTACAGCTGAGTCACCAATAAGTACAATACCATCATCACTAGGGAAATAAAGATGTGAATGGACAGCTAGAAGATTTATAATTGCATAACAATGTGGTTATATCTCATACTATATAAGTATGTATCACAGTGCACAAACAAATGGTAATGGAGCACGGTAGAAGGATTAAATCTATGAACCATATACATTTTTTATAATCACTAAATTATAGCAAATATTAGAGCACCAATCAAAATGAGAAACATAACATGATTGCAAACACATCACTTTAAGAAAGAGTGTTAAATTCCTCCAAACAAAACTGAATTCACCTTGAATTGTAGCAATTGTTCTTGGGACACCCCATCTCTGATGCTTTCAGAGGGGTAGAGCATATTTATAGGCACTCTGTCTGTGCTCCCTACTTCTTGGTCTGGACTCTTCCAAGCTGCAGAAGTCAGCAGCAAGGCAGGACCTTCAGTCTTATTCCCAGCACGAACAACATGGGCACTACACTGGTGTCACTTGTGGTTAGATACACTGGAGGGAAATTCAAACTACTGGCAGTTGGTTAGAAAATTTAAAGATTGTTCATATTTGGAATCATTAATGTAAAATCAGTTGATACACTGTTTGCTTATATTTGCTTATATTTTGAAGGAAAAAAGAGTAAACAGGAAAAGGTTGTCTCATGTCCCAGGAAACTGCCCCCAAACCTTGAGATGCTTGCATACATCCAAGCAAGTGCAGAGAGTCAGAAGGGCTTTTCCCTTGAGACTGTGAAGTAGTGAGTCTATGAAGGGTCTCCCCATTGCAAGGTCCAAGGGTGCCAGATGAGCACCAGATTTGAAATTTGAGTTGTCTCTGGAGCAACAGCCCCACAAACGTTTGTCAAAACAAAAAAAGTGGAGAACTTAGAGTCAAATAAAATGATGTAGATGATCGTACAGCTGCAAATGTTGGAGGTAAGATTCTCATGCCAGCCTATTGATGTTCTACATGCTCAAACAAGGAACGACTCTTGAACCTCTCATATCTGTAACTGCTAGGAAACCCTGTGAAAGAAGCAAATACAATATATCAATGAGAATGAGAGCAAGATGAAAAATAGAGATATTTTTTATTTTATTTGTCTGATTCTTTATTTTTCAACCCAGCCTGAGACACATGCTGGGGGGCGAGCAATGTTCCTTCCATGAATCTGTGCGATCCCAGTAATGGGGTTTCTAAAGTGTTGGTGTTTTAATGTCCCACTCTCCCTTCTCCAATATATTGGCATGCCGTGGTAACATTGAACAGCCCCTGTCTTTTCCGAATATATTTATAATCTAAAACTACTGCATTCGTCACCCATTCCAATACTCTTACCCAAATGCGTTTTTCCATTCAGTCTGACCATTCACAGTTTTGAGCTTATAAAATGAAATTACATGGTCCAGAATTCAATGTGTTATTAGCTTAGATAGCCAGGCTGGACGAGAAAGGAATGCGCTGGACAGCTACGTTAATAGTACTTCACACTGTCCTCCATGATCTGTACTGTCTCCTTTCCTTGACCACTCTCCTCATTTTCCCTAATATTTTGTTTCAACTTTAATGCCCACCATTTTTTCACAGCGTCAGGCGGGCTGAAACACATGTCATGGGTACATAATTTCCCTAATGGTCCGGAGTCTGTGAGGGAGATGAGCAGGGCCGGACTGACCGTAGTGGGCACCGGGCGTTTCCCCGGTGGGCCGCCCGGGTGGGGGCCAGTTTTTGGACCCCTGGGGGACGTTTTTGTTACCAGAGGCCCGTTTTGCAGCATAGCTGGAATTTCAGCCCCCTGATAAAAAAAAGCCGCTGCAGTGTTTTGCACGCGCCCCATCCGACGCAATTGCCAGGGCCAGTTTGCATTCCCAGTCCGGCCCTGGAGATGAGTTTTAGGTATGGACACACAATCTCTTTTTTCTAGAACAGTGGTGTAGCAAGGGTGCATGGCTCCCGGGAAAGAAAGGAAAGTGCCTCCATTTTGAGGTGCGCCGGACCCCTAAAGTCCTGCTGCACTTTTGAGATCTATGCCTCTTCTCTAGAAGCATAACGTGTTTTTTTATTCCACCTTGATTGCTTTATGACGAGCATTGAAACTGTTTTCTGGAAGCTGCATGCTTTCGCCTTCCAGACTCTACAGAAATCAACTCAATTGATTGTTACAATGTCCTACTGACTCTGCTGTGTTATATTTGTTCTCTTCTTTGCAGTTAATACAAACTATAAGTGCCATAGACAAAGACGAACCTCCCGGTGGGCAGAAATATTTCTTCAGTCTTGCTGCGGTGAACCCAAACTTTACGGTCCAGGATATTGAAGGTAACTTTATCCCTGCTGGTCTGTTCTGTGTTCCATAATAGGCTTTAAAATGAACATGATGTATGTGAATGTCTAACTATGCAGACATACATTAAATTACGATAGGAAACCTAACCCTCTACTGGAATTTCATGATAAAATGTGCCATCAAGTTTTTGGCTCCAGACATTAGGTAAACGCAGTCTAACAAACATAACATCTTTCTTGTGGTTAACTTGAAACCAGCTCGTATTTAGATTTTTGAACATTAATGGGTGTATCATGATTGTTTGCACTGGAGCAGAGAATAGTTGTGTACTTGATTCGAAGGTACTGGACTTTAAACAGCACAAACAGGTAGGCCCAGAGTCCCACAAAGATTTTGTGTCTGGGTTGTGTCACCTATTTGGCGCTGCCCCGATGCATAATCCATTTTGGGATTTACAAATCCCAGTTTGCATGGTTTTGTGTGGTTTAAAAAAAAAGTATCTCCACACAACGCTGCCTTGTGTTACCTTGTTTCAGGTAGGCGCTATATGGGTAGTTCATTGGCCTTTCTGTGCATCCACCCATGTATTTTGACGCAAACCCTTATTTACAAAGACTTGTAAACCTGGGTTTTGGCCAAAATGGTGCACCTACCTACATCAGTCTGGCATAAAGAAGAGAAATATTTGTATTTCTTCTTATTTGCTCTTTGCATGGGTGATGCATGAATGCAGCACAAGTCGGAGAGCAAATTGCCTCAAATTATGGTTTTTGTGAAGAAAGATGCTCCTTTCTGCACAAAAGCTCTATGGACCACAACAGAGGCACTCTAGCGCCATGAGGCAAGGATGCTAGGCAACCACAAGTGCACCAGCACTAGTAGAAAGGAAAACTGCACCATCACTTTGAAAATATGGCACTGGCCTGCTCACTTGCACTACATTGCACGAAATGTTAGTCAATATGGCTCTAAGGGGCATATTAGCAAGGGCTGACGATATAATTATTGCTGCTTTAGCGTCCGTTTTTTGGGCGAAAAGCGGCGATAATTATATCGCAATATCATCAAGGACACGCTAGCGCGTGTTTCCTTGATGTAGAGCCCGTTTTTTCACAGCCTCGCATCGCTAATGAGATGCAAAAGAGGCTGTGAAAACAACACATGTTAATATCGTGAAGGCAGCTTCGCGATATTAACAAGGAGGTGCAGCGATAAAAAAAATTGCGCTACCTCAGCCTTAACACCTGTTAAATTCCTGACTAAGGCTTACTTTTAATGGGATATAGATTATGCTACCGGCAATGTTATCGCTGTTTTCAATGGAACATCGCTGGAAAACCAGCGATGTTCCCTTGAAAACACCGCTATCGCTGAAATATTATCGCCATAGCGCTATGCGTTGTAAATATAGCGTTATCATGGCGATAATATTCAGTGATAGCTGCCGATAATTTTTCTATCGCTATGAACGGCCAGCGATAATTATCGCTGGCCGTTGATAATATGCCCCTTAATTCGGAAATTCTCTTAGTTAGTGCATGAGCTACAGACAGAACATCTCGGAAAGAGAGCAGTGGCTACCTCTCCCTTTTTCTGAGCTGTGCTGCCTCTAGGAACATACACTAACTAAGAGAATTACCAAGCTGCGTTCAGATATCTTAAAGACAAGTGCACAGCTCTGCACTGCTCCAGGGCACCACTTCTTTATACTCCCTTATTGTTTTATATAGTGTTTTCTTTTAGCATTCCCGATACTATGCAATGCTAAAGTGTTGTGAAGGGGTTGAAGACCCTTTAGGACTCTCTCTGATTTGATGAGTGGTGCAAACCCAAGTGATTATAGTCGGCCATGTGTTGACATTCAGCTGCTGCTCTAGTGTGGGTTCCAAGTTGTGCTATGACGAACAAGGCACTAACAGTTTAGAGGCCTCAAGTTGTGGTGAAATAGAAGTCTTTGAAGATGCTCCTCATCAGGCATTCACGGTTCACTGATTCCTGAATAATGAGTTCCAAACCCTCCACAGTTTGAAGCCCAAACTCAGATAGTTTTGCCCCCTGTTACTGCTGCTTTTTATGGAGTGAACAAACAATTTTGCTGTATTTGTCGTACCTTTAAAGCTGGGAGTGTAGTCAGCGGCAAAACATAGGCTCTGGAAGCCCCTGCGGTGCAGGGGGTCCCCAACCCTTCAGGGGCTCCTCAACCCTTCAGGGGGGTCCCTGTTTATCCCAAGACCAATGAATATCAGTGAGCTTTGGGAGACGAAGGGGACCATCTTCACACTCTACAAAGAGAGAGCCACATTTTGCTTTAGGCCACTGAGTGTAGTGTGGTATTAGGTTCTGATTTTTTTTAGATCGTTTTCCACTTGAAAATCTTATTGTGAATAATATTCTCTGTGCCACTAGGAGCCAAGGTAACGAGGGTTGATTTCTAAAAAATCAGGGGCATATTATCAAGGGCCTTATCTCCGCTTTCTTGGCTTTAAAAGCCCAAAAAGCGGAGATAATGTTTTCGCCCCATTAACAAGGCAGTGCTAACATGCATTAGCACATGGTAGCAGCCTTGTTACCGACGCCTCGCTTTGTATCTCTAATGAGATGCAAAGTGGGCGTCACTGGGCAGTACAACCTTGCAAATATCGCTGATGTGCACATCGCGATATTTACAAGGCTGCCCCAGCATTTAAGCAGACGTTAGTTTTTGGAGAAAAACGCTGTTTTCGCCAAAAACTAACGTCTGCTAAAATGCAGACTTACCTATCCCTAACATTGGGGTGGATTATGCTGATACGACCACAGGGTTTTTTCAGCAAGGTTATCTCCGTTTTGCAGGGAACATCGCTGGAAAACCAGCGATGTTCCCTGCAAAACGTTGATTTCCCCGCAATCGCTGGAATTTTTATCGCCCTGGAGATACGCGTTGTTAATAATGCTTTACCAGGGCAATAAATTCCAGCGATGGACGGTGATAAATAAATTGAATCTATTTCAAAACTACCTGGTTGCCAATGACGCAAATGAATTTGATGCAAAAAGAAAGTTTGTGCTCCTGTATGGTCATTTGGGGTTTGAAGGTCAAAAAGTATTTAACAACCTACCACAAATCCAACCCCCAGCAGGAGCTCAAGAAGGTTGGAATGTGTATTCTGAAGGTTTAGCGAGACTCTCAAGAAAGTTCACAGAAGAACCAAGTATACTTCTTGAACGTTTTAATTTTATGAAGAGAAAGCAACATATAGATGAAACTGTAGAAGATTACATTTCAATTTTGAGACATTTAGCATCCACATGTAAATTTGGAGCCGTATTAGACACATGCCTAAGAGATCAATTTGTGTATCACTGTGCGTCTAAAAAAATACAAGAAAGACTATTAGGGTGTAGAGACCCAACGTTGAGTGAAACAATAGAAATAGCAAAAGGAATAGAAAGGTCCATGATCTCTTCAAAGGTTATCTCTAATGATCTTCATTCTCAAAGCCCATCAGTATCAATAGTTTCAAATGACGATGTTCAAATTTCAGCCATAGACACCAGAAACAGGTTTAACAAGGTTCCCTTCAGAAAACCTAATAATTTTTGTTTCAGATGTGGATCTCGAAATCACCTAGGCAATAACCCCAGTTGTCCAGCCTCATTTAAACGTTGTACAAAATGTGGTAAATTAGGACATTTTATGTCAGTATGCAAATCTGGTAAAAACATTGTTAGAGTAAGTTCAGTTGAAGTCACACCCAACACATGTGCTCAAGATTTGGGTAAGATGCTTCTTACAATTTCAGATGACAACATAGAAGATATTTCTATAAAGGGACCATTTTTGTCAAGCAACTGTATCTGACGTTCTCATTGAGATGATGGCTGACTCAGGTGCACCCATCACGATCATTCCTGATGATTTATTTGAAGAAAAGTACAAAGATAGACAACTCTCTCAGTCTGACGTTCATCCTAAAGCATTTGGAGGTCAAAATATTGATATGTCTGGTTATTTTATTGATAAAAAATATATGTAGCTATCAGAGGAAAATTGCAAAAACAACAATTGATGGACAGAATGCAGAACATTTGTTTGTTGTAACGCTATCAGAGGAAAAAACATAATTGGTTGGAAGGACCTAGCTAGACTAGGTATTATGCTTATCCCTGGTGCCGAAAACCCAATTGTCTTTGCAGAACAATATATCAACTTTATTGAGAGTGAAGTTGAAACCAATGTTGCTAATGTAATCAACAAGTTTAGTGAAGTATTTTGCGATGTCATTGGCAACATAAATAAATTTGAGCACCTGATTAAACTTAAGGAGAATGCATCTCCGGCGGTACACAAAGTAAGGTCTGTCCCTCTTAGTGTCAGGCAGGATCTCAAGATCCTACTTGACAAACTTTGCAAGGAGGGTATTATTACAGCTACTGATTCATCAGAGTGGGTCAGTCCAATTGTTATCGTTAAGAAAAAGACAAACGAGATCCGCTTATGTGTGGACCTTCGCACTCTCAACACAAATATTGTTATTGATTGTCATCCTTTACCCAAGTTTCATGATCTTTTAGCAAATCTGGGCAAAGCAAAAATATTTTCACTACTTGATCTTAGATCAGCGTATCACCAAATACCACTTGCCAAAGAGAGCCAAGACCTGACAACTTTTATCACACCTTTTGGCGCATTCAAATATTTGCACATGCCATTCGGTCTTGCCTCTGTGGCAAGTGTATTTCAAAAATTCATGGATACCATTCTCAAGGGCATATCTGGAGTACAAGCATTTCAGGACGATGTTCTCATTTTTGCAGAAACCAATAGGGAGCATAATCTTATTTTAGAGAGAGTGTTGTCTGTGTTTAAAAACGTTGGCATTACTCTTAGGAAGGAGAAGTGCAGATTCACGGTTGACAAATTAGATTACCTAGGCCATAGTATCTCAAAAGATGGCATAAGACCCAAACTCTCTCTTATTTCAGCTATCAGAGATAGTACTCCCCCAAAAAACAAGGACACTCTCCGATCATTCTTGGGACTTTGCGAGTACTACTCTCGGTTCATTCAAGGTTATTCTCTGATAGTTCAGCCACTTGTTACGCAAGGGAAAGGTTTTTGTTTGGTCTGAGGAAGCACACAAATCTTTTTGTGAAATCAAAACTTGAATTCCCTCTGAACCAATTTTAGCACCTTTCATTTCTGGTCAACCCTGCTATGTAACTGTAGATGCCAGCCAATTAGGTTTAGGTGCTGTCTTGTCACAGCATTTTGAAGGCAAAGAACACACTACTGCTTATGCTTCGAGATCTCTCCTTTCATCAGAAAAAAATTACAGCACAATTGAAAAAGAGGCACTGGCCTGTACATGGGCAATTGAGAAATACAAAACATTTCTTTGGGGAACTCATTTTTACATTTTTACTGACCATAAGCCCCTTATTTATCTGCTCAATGGAAATGGCACAGGCAAGGCTTCAGCTAGATTAGTGAGAATTCTTTCAAAATTGCATGAGTGCAATTTCTCCATCAAATACTTACCTGGCGGTAAGAATGGACGGGCAGATTGCCTCTCGAGAATGCCCATTAATGACACTTCATCAAGTATCCATAATGAAGTGGAATGTGTTGTGGCTCTTATTGATGACATTTTAGTTGAGAACTCTTTGGTCACTAAAGACTCATGGTTGGCCGCACTTTCTGATGACACTGTCCTTCAAACTGTCATGTCTTATATCAAATCAGGTTGGCCTCATGAAAGAAATCTACCTGCCAACATTAAACCCTTTTCTCAGGTATCGGATGAATTGTCCATTGTCAATGAATGTTTACTCCGACATGACTCTTTGGTCCCTACCACAAATTTTAGATATCTTCTGTTTAAGAAGAGTCATGAAGGACATATGGGTGTGTCTGCCACCATTCGTAATCTTAAACAGTTTTATTGGTGGCCTGGTCTGGATTCGCAGGTGAGAACGTGGATTTCAGACTGCAATACCTGTCTTATCTCTGATAAGCATTGGTGGACATTTGAGCCTAACATTCATATGGTCCCATTACCTGATTCACCCTGGGAAAAGGTTGCTTTAGACTTTGCGGGTCCATTTGATCTTCTTCCTGCAAGTGAGAGACATCTTTTGGTGTTGATTGATTATTTTTCAAAGTGGGTCTACTTTGATTTTGTGTCCTCTCCTGATACTAACGCTGTCATCAAATTCTTGAGAAGTGTGTTTGATATTGAGGGTCCTCCAAGACAAATTTTGACGGATAATGGAACACATTTCAGGTCTCATCAGATGTTAAAATTTGTGGAGGATTTTCAAATCAAGCATGTTACAGTGGCACTTTATTCTCCTTCCTCTAATGGACTAGTTGAACGCATCAACAGGTTCTTGAAGGAAGGAGTTCAGACTGCTCTGTCTGCTGGTTTACAAGTTGAGGAATTCTTAAAACAAAAACTGTGGACCTATCATAACACTCCTCACAGTACCACAAACATATCTCCTTTTAAGCTACTACGCAACAGAGTACCAATTTCACATCTGTGTCCCCATTGGGTTAAAGACATTACTAATGCTGATGTTGCTCATCAAGGGAACTTACAGACAATTCAAGAAGACGTAAAATGTAAACATGATGCTATTTCTTTACTTCATCACGATTCTAAACACACCAAAGACATCCCATTTTTTGTTGGTGATTGGGTACTCATTAAAAAACCAAAGAGAGTCAAGAAAGGAGAGTCCAGATTCACACTACCTGTCAAGGTTATTCAAGTGGCAAAAAGTGCTATTTTATTAAATGAAAGGGGGTGGTGGAATAGGAGAAGTCTTGTTAAAATTACACATGATCAAGCTTTAAAAATTATCTCTACAAAGAAGAAAAGTTTTTGTGCCTCAGACTTTGATGGACTTAACTCTGGCATGGACTTCTTCTGTGACAACTTTCCCTCAACCTCTTTGGACAGAAACAACATTGCATCTGGAAATTTCATACATAATGATTGTCTCACTGTTAGTGGTTCAGAAACCTCTTTATGTCATGATCCCTTACCCAGTGTGCAATGTTCACCCAACATTCCTTCTGCAACGGTCTCTCCTAGAATTATACATCGTAATGATTCTGTTCCTCAAAGATTTAAAGATTATTACTTAATGTAAGTTAGTTCGCAAAGTAATAGGTCTTTTACTGCATTAGTCTAATGTTTGGTTCCTTTATGTTAATTATTTTTTCTTAGTCTTTTTGTGATTTGCTATCTTTCTTGTTTTTGTTTAATAAAGGGGAAATGATGTTAAGGTAACAAGTCGCTCTTTCTCTTTAAGAGCGACTTGTTATTCACGTGCTGATACTTCAGTTTCTCGAGCATCTTCCCCACGCTCTGTATATGTTTAATATGTCCCGTTCATTCCATGGTTCTCATTGCGGCTGCCTGTAACTGTTCATTCTGGCAGTTGCTTCGAGAGCTGTTGGATGACCGGTTGTGGGCTGTTTTCTTCTATGCTACGCTACTTCAAATAAACACTTAATCACTTAAGTGCATCTATTAAGAGTATTTCTTCAAACTTTACAGTGGCTCATACTCACTGTTGTCACTGTGACTGTTTATGTGCGCATGGGAGCGAGCGGCGCACAGCACTGTGGGTAGCGCGTGGTTCATCCTGCTGTCAAATGGTAGAAGGTAGCATAAAGGAGGGGAGGGCCTGTGCGGTGCAACTAATTCTAGCAGGTGCATGCCTTGAGGATGCACTTGAAATGCTATGTTTTCACATCTCAGCCCACCATCCTGATCAGTCCTCCATTCATGGCTAGGGAAGAAGTGAAATGCGATGGAGGTATGTTAGTTCTTGTGTTATGTAGCTGCGGTGATACTATTGTAGCTGTGTTTTCGTTGACAGATTGCTGACAAGATTTGTAGTAGCACATGACAATGTTTTTCCAAACCTTTAGGTACATTTGATAAGTTAATTTCATTTCCCGTGGCCACATTGGTTATAGATCTATTTGCAACTGTATCATTATGAACATAGCTGCATACATTTCCTGTCCATGTTGATGTAAGTATGAACCACCATGTACACGTTTTCTTTGTATCACTTGCAAACTCTATAATATTATTACCCATTGAAACATATAGTTGCTTGCAAGTCTAACTTACATTTCTTGAAAATACAACATCATGTTAGACATTCAATTTCTGCAACAGTTTGATGCGCAGTGCGTCATTGGCTTATGAGATTGCCCTTCATAAATGCTGGCTTCTGATTCATACATAGGCTTGTTAATCCCTCCTTAGTACTGCCTTGTCTTCACTTTTAACCTCTCACGAGGACTGGCCCTTTTACTTCGGTTGTTACACGGTCTGCTTTATAAGTTTGTGAGCACTATTTTCTTTAATGCTCTTCCCCCTATTCCACCCACGGCATCGGAGCACCCACCCGCTTTGTTTTAAATAGAAATATGTTTTTAAACAAATTACAGCGTGTTTCGCTTTATAGTGGGCGCGCCCATTTAAATTATTTCATTACCAGCGTGGGCCGCTTTCAATGTAGCAGCCGCGCTACAGAGCTATTCAAAGTATTTTTTATTTTTTTTACTTTGGGCAAAAGCACCATACCTGCTTTTACTATATGTTGGCCACGCCCCTTTGTTTAGACGCTGCTCACACTAGCCTAAATATGCGAGCAGCGTCTAAAAAAAGGGGCAGGGCTACCATTACAGTGGTTTCGCATTTACCAGAGTTTGAGCTCTTGGCATTAAAAACAACAATGCCTTTTATTTACGTGTTCCTTCTAAAAATACATAAATAAAAGGCATTGTCATTTTCAATGCCAATAGCTTAAACGCTCGCAAATGCGAGATCTATTGCATTGAAAATGGTTGCTTATATAGATGCCAGCGTTACCTCTTGGTCTTCAAATTCACATTCTACAAAAACTGATGCAATTATTGGTTTCCTGCAATTCTCCATTATATAAAAAAAATCTACTGATTTACGTACACACAAGGGGTTCTTTGCAAATTATTCAACTAATCCTGAGGTCCTTCATGCTTTACATTAAGTCACAGAGCAGGAATGTCTTGCCATTTCAATGCTAGCTCACCTTTACATAAAAAGAGATCAATGATGGTGCTCGGGGTTAATCTGCTACATGTGTAATTTCTACGGATTCTGTCCCATCCATTCCTGACACATTCTAATCCATTGTTCTTTAGTCCATCTGTGGCACTAACCATTTATAAATCAGTATTTGCCCCTGTGCTAAATAGAAAATCAAGCCTGAACTCGTGGCCCCTCTAAATGGCAACGCAATGAACACCAAACCTGTTTCAGATGTGTTTGTATTCATCAATGTGGTGCAGCATCTGTCCTTTGGCACAGCTCTGGAGACAGATCTAGGCATACCCTTTCTATTTAAGACATCACAAAGTGATGGACTGCAATTCTTTAATTAATCTGAACTACTGGTAATTGCTCTCGTGTTGTCTTCATGTACAGGCTGCACAATCTCACAATTTGTGCCTGGCTGCATCTTTTAATGGCTGGGGGGGCGGGGAGTAAGAGCCGATTTGCACATGATCGGTTCCAGTCTCCTACGGCATATATCTATTCACTATAATAGGGCCAAGAATAATTACAAGTGCCTCAGATTAATTAAATTATTACATGCTTTTTAGTTTTTTTTTCTCAGTAAGGTCCCATAACGGTTAGGTTATAATCAAATTCAGGTCCAGAGCTCCTGGACTTAATCTGTATAACATTAAAGGGTCAAAACAATGTCAACCCGTGGCTGGATTTGTGTGCAACTTTATAAAGGGACAAGGCTTAGAGGTCTTTTCTGGACTGTCCGCTTGTGGCTGAACAAAGACTATTTTGCATATTCTGGGTGAATTAGCAAGGGGCACTGTTTGCAAAAAAATAACAGACAAGAATGCAGTCCAGAGTGGTTATCATTGGCTTACAATAAATTTAGCAATGCATCCATCCCTTGTTTCTTGACTCCTCTGTTCAGGACCGTCCAGCTCCTAGGCACTTCCAGACTCAGATTGCAGGCCTCCAGAGCAGAATGCAAAATGCAATAAAGGAGATAGATACTCTGCTGGGCAGTCAGCTATCTTACTCTGCCTTGTACAAAGTGCTTCGACAAGCAGATATTCAGGCAGAGGTTGTGAAAGCTCTCTAAGGGTTATATTGTTAACGTACAGAGCAGAGGAATAGAATTATGAGTGTGTGTCCCTGGAGAAATGGCCCTGTCTACAGTGCATACACTAACTAGGTAACTATTCAGTGAAGAGTAGGAGCTACAGACAGCACAGCTCATAAACATGGAGTGTAGTTTGCTACTTCCTGTTCCCACTCTCTGATGTCCTGGGGCCCCTACATTAAGCTATACAGTTAATTAGTAAGTATAGGTACAATGGACAACACCGTTTGTCCATAGACAGATGCATAGTCATATTCCGTGCCTGTGCACTCTTTCAAGACAATTGTATTTTCTCTGCCCTTTGCAACTGGGTGATGTAAGCCAAAGCCTAGGAGACATTTTTCATGATTATGCAGGTCTCCCAGGACTTATGTGGTCCACACCAATTGTCAGAGTTTTCCCTCCAAACTAGGGGGCAGATTTACAAGCCCCCTGCGCCCCTTTTGCGTCACTTTTCCCATGTTAAAAATGACGCAAAAGTGGCGCAAGTGGCTTGTAAATATGCCTCTAGGACTTTTCACTGTGCAGTATTTCTTCTGGACTTCAAAAAGATTGCACCAACCGAGATGAATAACTAACAAGATGGCAACTGTGGCTCATGAAACCACATTGGCAAGTAAGATCCCCCACAGAAGAATGAGAGAGACAAGTGCTCTTTTAACGCCCACTCGTAAAATCCCCTCACTCAAATCAACCCACTGTGAAGAAATTGTTTGGAAACCAGGAAAGAGCATATCATTGTTATGAGGAAACCCCATCTGCAGGTGCCTTCTTGATCTGTTATTTTCTTTCTGAATATGAACATATTCAACATCTCATAATATTTTTCGAAAAGAAAAACATATCTGATCACACATTTTTTTGTTTTGTTTTTTTGGTTTTGGACGACATCTATACCCCCCATTTTCTTAATAACTGTATCCAGTGCACAAAAAATAAGTTGCCCATTAATGTTGGGGGTTGATAGGCTTCCTGGAGGCTTGTGTAGTAAAAATAGACGAGGTCAAATGTTATGTACATAACAATTTCCAGTCAGTAGACAACACTTATATTTATCATGGGGCTCCTTGCACTGTGCACTGTCATTTCATGAAACAAATGTGTGCATAAAGAAAGGATCCATTATAATGGCAGTATGCCCCCGCACCGTTCAGTTTTCCTCTGACAGAGTCTCTTTAGTCCTTGAAATATGAGGTCGTGATAGTGCAGGCACTGTTGAAATCTATCTTTCCTTTAAGTGGTCCATGATGAATGCCGACATGATGAATCATTTTTGTAGTTTCAAACGTTTCCAGAAAATAAATAATAGCTGGCTTAAGTAACAGTACAAGGGAATCTGAGGATGTACAAAATTGATGCTTGGCGTGGAGATTCTACAAATAGCATTAAATTGCTGTCATCATCGGCCACCTCACCCAAGTTCAAATGTTGTTGTCTATGTGGTTCACAATTAGCTGCATGATAAAAATGTACTGAAACAAATAGTCACTACAGTAAATTAGGATTGTTAACTTTCAATTACAATGACACGCAGTGGGCTTAGCTGTGCGTGCTTCTAATGAAGAATATTTTAGAGCCGACCAGTATCATTATGAACATAAGCAAGGCTTTCTGGGAGCTCTATAACTTTGATTAAAAAGTGCAAAAGTGTGGCCATTGCAGACTTAGTAGTTGTAGGCAGCCTAGTTATCAGTGCTAGTAAATATGGCATGTTCCAGGTATTGCAGCAACATCTAAGGCATGAAATCAATTACTACGTATGATTCTAGACGTTCTTCCTTTCTGCCTTGGTGATCTGAAACATGTCTTCTCACATCAAGAGGGAGGAAGTCGTCACACTCTCATGGAACTATAGCCCACACTTGGGGTTCCTGTAGCCTAATATCATTTTTATAATGAAATGTCTGCATTTAGATGCTGCACTTACACTTACGGAACATTCTAAGATATGCCCAGCCCTGACCTCCACCATTGGCAGCTCCTCCGCTAAGGGGCCAGCCAAACATTCATGCGCACATAGCATGTTCTCCACCCAGGATGCATTACAGCCTGTAGTTTGGTGCTCAGACCAATCACAACACTGCAATGCAGCATTGTGATTGGCTCAGGAGAGCATCAGCCTGCGTGCTTTCTGTGTCTAGTTCCGGCTAGCAGAAGAAAGACGCAGCGAGGGAGGATGCGAGGGAGGATGCAGCGAGGAGGTAAGTTGAATTGAATTTTTTTTTATTTACCTCTTCCCCTTTTGTCCCTCACCAACCTCCCCACCCTGCTCGTCTTGCTGCCCCGCCACCACTGATCCGAGCCGGCCGCCACTGACCTCCAAGTTAATCTTGAAAAGGAAAGGTTTGAAGCAAGCCTATATCGTTTTTATTTAATTTGTGCTTGCTGCTACCGAGGCCTCTCTCAACTCTTGAGGAAATCATTCTCTCATTAAATGAGGTTTTACATATTGAAAATTGGAAATTATGTCATAAATCTTTATTTGATTTATTTCACTATTCACTGTGCTAATAGGGCTGATAAATGGGTAACTTCGTAAAGTTGAGGGAATGCTACAGCCTTTGTCTTTCATTGTACTGTGGAACTGTATGCACTGTGAGATCTCATAGGGCGCCAGGGTATTCTCATTTGAACCCCTTCCCAGCCCAGTATATGTGCCTCGTAAGTTATGAACCGTGAAGCCTTATTGGAGGCATTTGTTTGTCAGCAACTCAGATGGTCCGATTTAAGTTTATTCATTGTATTTGCACTGCTTTCTGACTGTTTCACAATTTCAGTGGTTGTATTTATGGAAGTATTGTCAATTAATGATTGGTTAATGATGCAATAGCTGATATTTGGAAGTCTGCATGGAATTTTAAGTCCGGAAATAATTTCTATTGCATTTCGAACAAGGATGCTATTTATGCTGTGACTGTTATGAACTCACTCAGCACTTGCACATCAGCAGCATCAAATGGGCTTTGCCCTCAAGACTGTAATACCTGTGGTCCTGTCATTCCCAAAAAGGAGAAGCAAAGGCATTCAAGACTAACAATCCAAACAACACCAAAAGCTACACTGGAAATTGCAGAAATTCCTCAAAAAGGCCTGTCCGTGCACTTGCATTTTACACATTCCATGCATCTCCTTGTAATTATGCTTGATCGATTTTTTAAATGTGCCATTAGGGTTGTTGCAACCTTTGCAGCTCAGAAAATGCCCCTGTGAACTTTTTTTGTAGCTATTCTCTAATAGCTGCTTTATTGTCTAATTTTCACTGCAATCTCTCGGATAGTATATGTCGAGACTTAGAGGACTTTGTATGAAGTTTAGGAAAAGGTACTAACTCCTGTTTTTTTTCTATTCTTATCAATATAACATGGAATCTACAATTGAATATAGTTTTTGATAAGAATATGTTTGCATACCATAAAACATGCTCCCCATCTATTCCAAAAGATGTATTTCCAAATCGTCATCCATACTATATTCTTTGTGAACATGTCCAATATCTTCCTCATACAGTTAAAAGTAACCTATTTTGAGGTTTTACCCAGGTTTCCACATTTGTAATAGACACCCAATGAAACCGAGGTTCTCTTATTTCCAGCTATTACTGAAGGATTCCAAGTATATCCCTGCAGCTTCTTGTCCTGATAGTGTGCCTCTGTTGAGACATCATATTTTGTTTGCAAACAAGTTTCCTGTTATTTGTTTTAGCATCTCTACCAACGATTTTGTAATGTGAACACCCATTTAGTTCAAACAGTGCACGCAATTGTAAGCCAGCATGCTTACTTTCTAACCCCTGCATTAATTTCTGCGTGCACTCCCTCTGTTTATCCAGCTCGTTTTGTGCTCCTGTTTTCTAGCGATACATTTCAATCCCTCTGCTCTTCAAATGATTCTACCACCTTTTCTCCATCATCTCTTCACTCATCATTCTTTCATTTCGCACACCCCAAAGTGGTCTCGGTCTAGTTCTTAAATTGTTCCTCACTTTTACTCAGGTTTTCTTTCACAAGTTCCCTTTCCTTTTATGCTTATACGTGTCTTTCATTTATCTTCACTGTCTCCTCCTCTCTGTGGCCCTCATATTTCGCATACATTCATTGCATTAATTAAATGACTATTTCGTCTTCTTAATCGCTGTCAAATATGTCTATTTCCTTTTCGTATTGATTTTTCACATACACCTTCTTTTGTCTTTAGAAAGTAATTATTCGAGGGCCCTGTGCAGTTTGTTTCATCTTTCTTCCTTCTTGTTCAGATCTTAGTCTGTAATCGTTTACTGTTTGCTGATTAGTGATCACAATTTCTTATTTTATTGGTTCTCTTTCTCAAGTTACTGCTCATTACCAAGGTTGCTATTCGCCCTTCTACGCTTTCCTTATTTTACTGCAATCTTGTTCGACCACTTTTTCGCTTTGCGTCTGTTATAGAAACGTGAAAACGTATTTCCTCTGTTTTAATTTGGGGATATTGATTGTTCCTCCTTCTTGCTCTTTGAGCAATTTTTTTCATCTCATAAGGTTCAAGCATTCTCCTGTCATCTGGCCACTTCATATTGTCATTTTATATTTGCATAGCAAGGCTTACCAAGTCCTCAATTGAGACAGTCGAGGAGGCTGATTTAGGGATTTCTCGTTACCTTGGCAATGATGCCTCTTGAGGAAATCAGTGGATATCAAGAATATCCGTCTATCAAGCATCAGTGGATATGCTACACTCCCGTTCAGCACAGAAAAAAAGCTAAGACTGCTCTCAGGGTGTCTTTTTTTAATCAGAATCTCAGGAATATCCTGTTTGGCCCCAATATTTGAAGCGTGGTTGAAATGCAATTTTCAGTAGCTTCGGAATCTTTTCCTGGATCAATGCATTACGATCAGTAGTTTCTTTTTAAAGGTATCTTAAAAGTGTAGGTAGCATCACCGTTTACATTTCTCAGCTTTGCATTGGCTCCCCGTTGCATTATTGTTTGTTGTGTTCTATAGCATTGTGATATATTTTCACTCCTCCAAATGAATGTAACAGCTTGCTTCTTGCAGATAATCCAAACATTTCCTCATTGTTTTACTTCTTTATCCGTAATCTGAATTTTGTTATGAGTTGCATACACTGTCTTGCTTGTTGAGATTAACCCTTCAAGTAGCATCTGTAAATTCAATGTGTTTGTTTCTGTATTTGTGAAGGCTGATAATTATTTTATCTCTGCAGTGCAATCATGCCTAAATAGGTATTTTTCTTCTCATTACTACCAACATGTTGGGTTCTTCTTTTGAATGCTCTTATGCTTTTTATAGCTCTCTTTAATCCATATTTTTTTCTTTTACTGTCTACTGAGCTTGATTATTAAGCATTAGACTGTTGGGTATGTTTGTTTTATGTGCATCTCATTCTTCGTTTTCTCCTTTCCCTACAATTTATGTTTGTTTGAACCTTTGCTCATTTTGTCTTTGGCACATTGTTTAGGCATCATGGGTCTTGATAACTCCTACAAAAAGAACAATTGAAGGACAGAATGCAGAACAGTGTCATACATTCACCCCAGTATAGACATCTGAGCCTTAATCCATCGTTTTTTTGCTCCACTGTCATTCCAGTTTTAACCCAGCTATACGCAAATCAGTCTTGACTCTGTGCCCAGTGCGAACAGTCTTGCCCGAACTGCCAGGCTAGGTCCACCCTGGACTGGATACAAGCATCCTAGGACCAGATTTGGGGCTTCACCCCTCATCAGCCAAGATAGCGTGACTCTAGTGGCATGGAGAGCACAGGACCCACGTCTGGGCGACCAATCCCACTCGGGTTGACAAATGCAAAAAGAACAATTGATGGGCAGAATGCAGAACAATGTCATACATTCACCCCATTACAGAGAAATGGGCCTAACTTCATTGTTCATGTACTCCCCATGCCATTCCAGTTTGAACCCAGCCATAGGCAAATCAGTCTTGACCCTGCACCCAATGGGAACAGTCAAGCTCGAACTGCCAGGCCATTGTGAAGGCTGAAAATTATTTTATCTCAAGAGGTATTTTTTGTCTCATTACTACAAACATGTTTGGGTTCCTCTTTTCAATACTCATGGTTTTTATAGTTCTCTTTAATCCCACATTTTTTTTTTAATGCCTACTAAGCTTGAATATTAAACATAAGACTGTTGGTTATGTTTGTTTAATATGCATCTCATTCTTCGTTTTCTCCTTTCCCTACAATTTATGTTTGTTTGAACCTTTTCTCATTTTATCTTTGGCACATTTTTTAGGCATCATGGGTCTTGATCACTTCTACACCTTTAACCCAGTCTGTCCCTGTGGTTCATAGAACCTCTCATTTCTGTTATTTTTAAGTGTTTACATCTCTCTTTGATTCCCTTTACTCTGAAGACTTACTTTATCCCCAAACAGTGTATTCAGTGCTTGTTTTGCCTAGCATAGTATCTTTTGTTTGCTATCTCACAACTGTGCATGCCTTTGCACTTACTGATATTTCTCACATACCATTTAAAAAAAATCTGCTCTTGATACATAGGGGCCTAATTACATTGGCTGTCGGACCGCAACCTACGGCTCATCGGTTGCAGTCTGATCACCATCTGCTGCTGCTGTCCGACCGATGCATTACAATGCGTGTGGTCAGAGGCAGCAGTTGGAGGGACCAACCCACACTTTTCAACGAACTCAAAGAGCCCATCAGTGCATCGGAAACTCCTCAAAATCCCTTTATGACGGCTGCTCCGCCTTCGGGATTATGATGTTAGTTTCCGACAGCCATTCCATGTTGGCCTTTCTGACATGGAAAGGCTGTTGGAACGTGACATTGGGTGACCCTAGCAGGGCCCCCTTCCTCCCTGGCCCTCTGCATGGTGGCCCTGGGGGGCACTAAAAATCCCACCGTGTGGCAGGCACCTCATGGTGCCTGTCACATGGTGCAGGGATGTTTGGAAACATCAATTTTTCAGTGGGATTTTATGCTGTGGCTATTTTCAGCCTGCCGCACAAGCTCCCATTGGAAAATGGATGTTTACAACTACACTATGTGCGGTTGCTTCCAAATTGGGATGTCAAAACCGCCGACCTATGGTCAAGGGAATCCCTCCCTGTAATCAGGCCCTTAAAAGTTTACACAGGCATCACTGACGGAGTTTACATGTGGAGGGAAGGATGAGGCCAGATTGCAAACCGTCTGAACTGGTTTTGGATTTGGATCCCTAGTACCCACGACAAATTGGCCAATACCTTAGGATCCAAAAATGTTGAATAGTAAAAATATGAATAGGGCAGAGCAAAAGGCTTTCTCCTTTGCTTATTCCTTCTACCCACTTGTTCAATGACTAGAAGGATTTTTAATTTTGCAAATATTGCATTACACAAATAAATGTTTGATTTTCAGAAGGAAATCATCTAAACCAATTAAGCATTATATAAGCAAGTATAATGGTGAATGTTGAAAATGTGCCAGGACCCATGGTGTTTCTTTAGCATGCTTCATTCTCTTCCAGCAGCTTCATCTTTTCCACATTGATTAGGTCTGGATCCTCTCTGACAGGAATTATTCAGTGACATTCAACACTGCCCTTGCTGCATAACATATCCAATCCGCTATAATTGAATGCCAAGCACATTGATTACTGACACTCCTTAGGGGCATCCAACAACCCACAGCATGTCTCATCAAGGCCTAAATACTAACCCCCATCCTGGCGGAACTCCATTGGCTCCCCTTACCAACCTGCATCATATACAAACCTAGCTGCATTATTTTCAAAGCTATTAAGACCAGCAACCTTGCTTATATTGCAAACAAGCTCCCAATATCTGGTGGTTCTTAGCACACCTGCACCAGGGCACTATCAGACTGCCGCCAAAGAAGTGTAAATAAGTAACAGCAAGGCAGCATGTCTTTTTACTTCTATGCACCCAGGACCTGGAACAACATACCCATGTCCATCAGGACAGCTGCAACGCTGCTCCAATTTAGGAAATAGTTGAAGACTTGCCTCTTTAAACAACACTACATTACAAGCTCAGCTACCTTTCCTATCACTCACTTACTTTATGCTTGTTTTTGATACTGCACAGCACTCTGCTGCCTTTTTGCTAGGTTCACGCTTGAGAAATACCACATACATATATACATATATACATTGATTAAAACAACATAAGGAGGGCCACATGAAGCTTCCCCAAAAGATTAACAAGACAGCAAGCCATGAAAGAAAATATTAGCATAATTGAGTACATGGCTATTTTATTATGAGTAGAAAAAAGTCTACAGCCCTTATTTTGAGGTGTTCTGTGGGTGAAAAAAAATGAAAATGTATGTCAAAAAACAGTTTTTCTTTTCTCTGCATTTATCCTGGTTTTTTCCATTAACGAGAAATGTCTATTATAATATAACAAATAATACGCCATTTCCACATCTCTGTGTGTGAAAAACATGTAAAATTACAGATGCTAAAAATGACATTATAAGTGAAAAAGTGCAAAAACACTATTTTCACAAGCTAATCTTCTTCTAGATTGTAATGTGTGTTAAGTTCATTATTACCAGTTGCTGAAATGCAATTACTAAAATTGTGTTATTAGTGGTAATTGCTAATTTAAGACTCTAGTTTTGTGCTTCATTCTTTAAGTATCTTTAGATGAAGTATTGAAGATACATTTTGTCACAAATGTTTGCCTCTGCAACCCTCAACCACATAAATAGCAATATCTAGTGTCCTGGCTTACATATCTCATCATATGACAAACTGATCACAACTTGAAATACTCTTCCTAACATTATCCCTTTTGTCTTTGTTTCCTGACTTGATTTAATATGGTGTTACATTTAAATGTTTTGTGTCTGTGCCAAATTGGTAATCTCAATGGGGTAACCCAGTATCGTGCAGAACCTGGGGATAGGTACAGAATAGGAACAGTGGTTCTGCCACCTGAAAAAACATAAACTTTTATGTCCCCCTTTCCAGATGGGATATACAAGATATGTGTAAGCAGCACACAACTGAAAAAGCAACAATTTTGATTCAAAAAATCTTTTTTGTATTTGGAAAAGTACGTTAGACAAAATAACCAAATGACATTATGCAACATATACAACAAAATACATAGGAATATTTACAATAGTGACAAGAATTGGTGACAGATTGTGACAATACACACTACAATACTCCACAAATATGTGCAAAGAGACAAAACATAAACATGAAACATCTATTTCTTCATTATATTACTAGCAATCACGGAAAACCCTAGCATGACCACTTCAATTGTATAGATCTTGCTGGGCTGAAAACATGCTAGTACTTGAACATCGACGTTTCGACCCCCACTAACGTGTGCGTTTCATAAAAATCACAATGGGGTCTTCTTCAGGACAAACACTGTTCTTGTAGAATGTATCAATGGATTGCACTACATGCGAAGATCTTCTCCTCTGCCACTGTTTACTTCTCTGTGCAAAGATGTTTGCATGGCGGCAGAGATCTCCATACTTATGATCTACATTTTGGTAGTGAATTTGGGAGGGACAATGGGAGTGACTGGAATATGGTGAATACATACTACAAAATGGGAATGGATTATGGAAAGGTAAGGTGCATCTAGTAATGAAAATGCTACTGCACACAATCACCCAAAAAAGAATAAGCCAATTGCTATTCAAAAACGACTCTTCTAAAGTTACTACAGTTCTAATGGTGGCAAAACAGTAGTAAATGTACTGAAGCTCAGCCATGGCGGAAATCAAGCAATCAAGCAACACACATGGCCACTTACAGGTACTTCAACACACTCCCATTAAAAATATGGAAAGGGAATTAAACTAACACCTCAAGCACCCCATTGGAAATAATGTTAATAAATAAAATTAACTTTGTTGGAAACATTAAACTGATTTAAGTTAACACATGCATTTCACAAATTGTTATACATATTAGAGACAAATATTACTGTAGGTCTTTTTTTCAATTATTCTTAGGAAATATTATTTATAATTTAATAAAAATATATTTTAAGAAATTAATCATTTAATACACATTAATGTTAATGAAAGAGTGTGCTGTAAGATTGTATTTTAATAGTTGTGGGTTAATAATAACTATTTAAAATTATTTTACGGGTATATTTTATATTAAAACCTTTTTCTTTCAAAAAAATAACCAACCTTATATTTCCTTGTACTTTCCCACACAGAAATCTCCTACAGATACCAGTATTAATTTTACATGCATACATCTTGATGTAGGAGGATTATTAGGGGGTGTAAACATGTAAGTGTACACTTAGGCCTTTATATATGCTTGAACATTCTGAATATTGAAAATGGGTGCATTTACAGGTACTTGCAGTGGTATTTTTACACATGAGTAAATATATACATGTAAATTTTGCTTTTTGAATCAGGCCCTGTATGATTCCTCAAGACATTGGGGTCTGTTTACAAACTGCATTTTGTAGTGCGTGATGTAGTACTACAGTAGTATTACTTACAGACTACAAAATACTATTCCTAAACCAAGTGATAACACCAATAGGTCTGACTTGTTTTTAGTGAAATTGCTTAACAATGTATGCAGTTTGAGTTTGTATAGGCGGTTGTAGATGAGTGAGTCAGTGAATGTGGGTGTTGCTTCAGTGGCGGCCAAATTTTAGCTGTGAATGAAAAATATTAACATTTGAATAAATGTTTGGGGGAGAATGTGAGTGATTAGGTGAATGTATGTTGGTGGGTTAATGTAAGTGGGTATGTAAAGTACAGGTGGGAGATAATAAGTGGGTGAGTAGGTGAAGTTAGACAGATGAATTCTGTGGAGGCATCAGGGATTTTGATGGTGAGAGAGTGGTTTAGTGCTAGTAGGTGTGTGAATGGCGACTGGCTAAATTATACTATGTAAGTGACTTGGTGAATGCATGGGTGGGTGAATGTATATGAACTGGAGCACTTTGCATTGACTAAACTGTAAAGTGCAGCACTTACAAAACCTCTTAATAATTATCTCTGTGAATGCGAGTTGGTGGGTTGTATTTGAATTGTGTGAATTAGTTGGTGAGCTATTCAGTATGCGTGGGTGGGTGATTGAATGTAAGATGAGAGGGGAATATGAGTGGCTAAGTGGTGAAACTTGTGTTGCAAAATGTGGGAGAATATGCTTCTGAAGAGTAGTTCCCTCTACAATATCAACTTATGACTTTATTGAAAATGTTGAACCTGAGGTTTTAGGGCAGCATTATATAGCAAAACTGGCAGAAATAATAACTCCAAAAAGTAAAAAAGATATAAAAATAAAATTAGTTTCATCACAAGATCAAGCCTACCACAATGAGGCACGTGATGGATACAGGGACCAGGTTAGCCCTACAGAAAAGCCACCTTTGTTTGTTGTAACGCTTTTCGCCCTAAGTGGGATGGGTATTCCCAGACGTGGGACCCGTGCTCACTACGCCACTGGAGTCAAGCTATCCTGGCTGATGACGGCTGATAGCCAGAAACCGGTCCTAGGATGCTTGATTCCGGTCCAGGGAAGACATGGTTTGGCAGTTCGGGCTGGACTGTTCCCATGAGGCACAGGGTCAAGACTGATTTGCATATGGCCATGTCTAAACTGGGGTGGTGTAGTGGGCAAAAGAACGATGGATTTAACCCAGATCTCTTGACTGGGGGAGAATGTATGCAATGTCAGCATTCCGTCCATCATTTGTTTGTTGTAACGCTTTTCGCCCTAAGTGGGATGGGTATTCCCAGACGTGGGACCCGTGCTCACTACGCCACTGGAGTCAAGCTATCCTGGCTGATGACGGCTGATAGCCAGAAACCGGTCCTAGGATGCTTGATTCCGGTCCAGGGAAGACATGGTTTGGCAGTTCGGGCTGGACTGTTCCCATGAGGCACAGGGTCAAGACTGATTTGCATATGGCCATGTCTAAACTGGGGTGGTGTAGTGGGCAAAAGAACGATGGATTTAACCCAGATCTCTTGACTGGGGGAGAATGTATGCATTGTCAGCATTCCGTCCATCATTTGTTTGTTGTAACGCTTTTCGCCCTAAGTGGGATGGGTATTCCCAGACGTGGGACCCGTGCTCACTACGCCACTGGAGTCAAGCTATCCTGGCTGATGACGGCTGATAGCCAGAAACCGGTCCTAGGATGCTTGATTCCGGTCCAGGGAAGACATGGTTTGGCAGTTCGGGCTGGACTGTTCCCATGAGGCACAGGGTCAAGACTGATTTGCATATGGCCATGTCTAAACTGGGGTGGTGTAGTGGGCAAAAGAACGATGGATTTAACCCAGATCTCTTGACTGGGGGAGAATGTATGCATTGTCAGCATTCCGTCCATCATTTGTTTGTTGTAACGCTTTTCGCCCTAAATGGGATGGGTATTCCCAGACGTGGGACCCGTGCTCACTACGCCACTGGAGTCAAGCTATCCTGGCTGATGACGGCTGATAGCCAGAAACCGGTCCTAGGATGCTTGATTCCGGTCCAGGGAAGACATGGTTTGGCAGTTCGGGCTGGACTGTTCCCATGAGGCACAGGGTCAAGACTGATTTGCATATGGCCATGTCTAAACTGGGGTGGTGTAGTGGGCAAAAGAACGATGGATTTAACCCCGATCTCTTGACTGGGGGAGAATGTATGCATCGTCAGCATTCCGTCCATCATTTGTTTGTTGTAACGCTTTTCGCCCTAAGTGGGATGGGTATTCCCAGACGTGGGACCCGTGCTCACTACACCACTGGAGTCAAGCTATCCTGGCTGATGACGGCTGATAGCCAGAAACCGGTCCTAGGATGCTTGATTCCGGTCCAGGGAAGACATGGTTTGGCAGTTCGGGCTGGACTGTTCCCATGAGGCACAGGGTCAAGACTGATTTGCATATGGCCATGTCTAAACTGGGGTGGTGTAGTGGGCAAAAGAACGATGGATTTAACCCAGATCTCTTGACTGGGGGAGAATGTATGCATTGTCAGCATTCCGTCCATCATTTGTTTGTTGTAACGCATTTCGCCCTAAGTGGGATGGGTATTCCCAGACGTGGGACCCGTGCTCACTACGCCACTGGAGTCAAGCTATCCTGGCTGATGACGGCTGATAGCCAGAAACCGGTCCTAGGATGCTTGATTCCGGTCCAGGGAAGACATGGTTTGGCAGTTTGGGCTGGACTGTTCCCATGAGGCACAGGGTCAAGACTGATTTGCATATGGCCATGTCTAAACTGGGGTGGTGTAGTGGGCAAAAGAACGATGGATTTAACCCAGATCTCTTGACTGGGGGAGAATGTATGCATTGTCAGCATTCCGTCCATCATTTGTTTGTTGTAACGCTTTTCGCCCAAAGTGGGATGGGTATTCCCAGACGTGGGACCCGTGCTCACTACGCCACTGGAGTCAAGCTATCCTGGCTGATGACGGCTGATAGCCAGAAACCGGTCCTAGGATGCTTGATTCCGGTCCAGGGAAGACATGGTTTGGCAGTTCGGGCTGGACTGTTCCCATGAGGCACAGGGTAAAGACTGATTTGCATATGGCCATGTCTAAACTGGGGTGGTGTAGTGGGCAAAAGAACGATGGATTTAACCCAGATCTCTTGACTGGGGGAGAATGTATGCATTGTCAGCATTCCGTCCATCATTTGTTTGTTGTAACGCTTTTCGCCCTAAGTGGGATGGGTATTCCCAGACGTGGGACCCGTGCTCACTACGCCACTGGAGTCAAGCTATCCTGGCTGATGACGGCTGATAGCCAGAAACCGGTCCTAGGATGCTTGATTCCGGTCCAGGGAAGACATGGTTTGGCAGTTCGGGCTGGACTGTTCCCATGAGGCACAGGATCAAGACTGATTTGCATATGGCCATGTCTAAACTGGGGTGGTGTAGTGGGCAAAAGAACGATGGATTTAACCCAGATCTCTTGACTGGGGGAGAATGTATGCATTGTCAGCATTCCGTCCATCATTTGTTTGTTGTAACGCTTTTCGCCCTAAGTGGGATGGGTATTCCCAGACGTGGGACCCGTGCTCACTACGCCACTGGAGTCAAGCTATCCTGGCTGATGACGGCTGATAGCCAGAAACCGGTCCTAGGATGCTTGATTCCGGTCCAGGGAAGACATGGTTTGGCAGTTCGGGCTGGACTGTTCCCATGAGGCACAGGGTCAAGACTGATTTGCATATGGCCATGTCTAAACTGGGGTGGTGTAGTGGGCAAAAGAACGATGGATTTAACCCAGATCTCTTGACTGGGGGAGAAAGTATGCATTGTCAGCATTCCGTCCATCATTTGTTTGTTGTAACGCTTTTCGCCCTAAGTGGGATGGGTATTCCCAGACGTGGGACCCGTGCTCACTACGCCACTGGAGTCAAGCTATCCTGGCTGATGATGGCTGATAGCCAGAAACCGGTCCTAGGATGCTTGATTCCGGTCCAGGGAAGACATGGTTTGGCAGTTCGGGCTGGACTGTTCCCATGAGGCACAGGGTCAAGACTGATTTGCATATGGCCATGTCTAAACTGGGGTGGTGTAGTGGGCAAAAGAACGATGGATTTAACCCCGATCTCTTGACTGGGGGAGAATGTATGCATCGTCAGCATTCCGTCCATCATTTGTTTGTTGTAACGCTTTTCGCCCTAAGTGGGATGGGTATTCCCAGACGTGGGACCCGTGCTCACTACACCACTGGAGTCAAGCTATCCTGGCTGATGACGGCTGATAGCCAGAAACCGGTCCTAGGATGCTTGATTCCGGTCCAGGGAAGACATGGTTTGGCAGTTCGGGCTGGACTGTTCCCATGAGGCACAGGGTCAAGACTGATTTGCATATGGCCATGTCTAAACTGGGGTGGTGTAGTGGGCAAAAGAACGATGGATTTAACCCAGATCTCTTGACTGGGGGAGAATGTATGCATTGTCAGCATTCCGTCCATCATTTGTTTGTTGTAACGCATTTCGCCCTAAGTGGGATGGGTATTCCCAGACGTGGGACCCGTGCTAACTACGCCACTGGAGTCAAGCTATCCTGGCTGATGACGGCTGATAGCCAGAAACCGGTCCTAGGATGCTTGATTCCGGTCCAGGGAAGACATGGTTTGGCAGTTTGGGCTGGACTGTTCCCATGAGGCACAGGGTCAAGACTGATTTGCATATGGCCATGTCTAAACTGGGGTGGTGTAGTGGGCAAAAGAACGATGGATTTAACCCAGATCTCTTGACTGGGGGAGAATGTATGCATTGTCAGCATTCCGTCCATCATTTGTTTGTTGTAACGCTTTTCGCCCTAAGTGGGATGGGTATTCCCAGACGTGGGACCCGTGCTCACTACGCCACTGGAGTCAAGCTATCCTGGCTGATGACGGCTGATAGCCAGAAACCGGTCCTAGGATGCTTGATTCCGGTCCAGGGAAGACATGGTTTGGCAGTTCGGGCTGGACTGTTCCCATGAGGCACAGGGTCAAGACTGATTTGCATATGGCCATGTCTAAACTGGGGTGGTGTAGTGGGCAAAAGAACGATGGATTTAACCCAGATCTCTTGACTGGGGGAGAATGTATGCATTGTCAGCATTCCGTCCATCATTTGTTTGTTGCGACGCTTCTCTGTCCAGCGCAGAGTCCTGTTTGTGGTGGAGGGGGCCACAAGAAGCAGAAATGCATCACAGATGGTTATTGATGTAGGGCGAAGAGCAGGCCTGGCGTTGTGGATGGTTGTTGCTGAAGTGCAAGTTTCAATTGGCGGGCAGGAGGAGCTACAGTCATGGAGATTCCCAAAAATTCAATTCAGCTCCTCTGAGGTCACACTTAGATCCAGGACCTGAGGTGCATACCACTTGGGGGTCAGGGTCTTACTCCAGCTGGATCTGGGTGCTGGTTCAGGTGGATGGGAACCTTTTATGTCCCTGTGGCTCTGAATAGTAGGCCAGCAGACTAGCCCTTGTGGTCACTCTGGGATCCCTGAGTTCAGGTACAGGTCCAATCCCTCTGACTCAGACAGTAAGGCAGCAAGCAGTAATCCAGCAAGGCAGCTGTTCAGCAAAGCAGACGTCCAATGGCGCAAAATACACAATTGTCATGAACAACAGTCATTTGCGTTCTGGATGTTTACATTGTTCCCTTGCTATAATTTTTCTGTGAACAGCAGCAATAACATGATGTGATATAAGGACATAATTGCTGGAATTCAGTGTGACAAAAATAACATGATTTGAATGTTGTCTGGGCCTAGTTCTGAGTAACTTCCAATAGACAATAGTGAAGAGAGTGAGACCTCCAACCTGGGGCGGCTCCTCCATTATGGTGGAGGAGCGTCGCCCCACTGCTTTCAAGCAGTGCAGAAGCAAAAACATAAAATGAAAATAACTGGAAGTTATTATCATTTTATGTTTTGCTGCTTTGTGGGAGGGCGGGAAGGCGGAGCTGCTCTGCTCTGCAAGCAGGGCAGTGGAGTAGTGGTTCTCCCACTGCTAAAAGTGCGCAGTGACTATTTGGTCTGCCCTCTTGGGCTGTCCAAACCAGTCATGCGCACTTTCCCATTTCTCCATGCAGGCTGCATTACAGCCTGCAAGGAGAATAGGGCCATCCCTACAGCCCCTGGCAGCGCAGTGTCACGTTGCTCAGACCAATCACAATGCTGCAATTATAGTGTTGTGATTGGCTTAGGGCAATGAGCCGGGCTGCCTGCTTCCTGTTCATTAAATCGGAAGCAGGAGAGCAGGCCGACAGCAAGGTAAATGATTTGTTTTAAATTTAATTCCCTCACTCCCACAATCCCGACCCCACGCACGACCCCCCGCCCCAAATCCTGCGACCTCCCTACCCACGCATCATGCCGGCCGCTGCTGCCGCCGACCATCATTGCACCTTCACGTTGAGAGACCTGAGCAAGGTGGCAGAACAATTGAAAAGCTGGCGCTTCCTGTGGGTTACATCACAACATTGATTAACACTTTTACCTCTTTTAGAACATCACAGCAGTGAATAGCCAGATTCCAATCCAGTGATTTCATGCTAAAGGCTACAAATGGACGATTTAATACAACTGTATTTTTAGTGTATGGAAGAAATTGAGAAATCTCACTCTGGAAAGCGCTCCCCCCGGGACAGGTCTTTCCTCTTCAGGGGGACACAGCACACAGTTTGGAGGCCTAAGATCTAAGCTCTTGGAGACAGCTCGAGCAGTCTGTTGTAAGATCTAAAATGAATGAAATATAAATGTTTTCATAACTGTCAATGACACTACTAAGTGAAGATTGGTAAAAAGTGTGAGACACCTCAGTCTTATCAAAGCAACGTCCATTCTTAATATTTGAGTTTAAGAAGACTTTTACAGTCGTTTTTTAATCACATGAGAACAATACCTCTCATAATATATTTTATTATTTTGCACAAAAATAAAAACGGTCCTATATTACACCAGTATATCAAATAGATGACAGGTATATGCTTAGTACCGAGTCTTATTAAATGTCAGGTAAAATTAAAACAATAAAAAGGAAATAATGTTGCAAGTATGAGCCCCCGATCATTGAAAGCTTTACCTCAAGTCGTAAAATGCTCCTCTCTTTACGAGTTGGAGGGCTGCACCAGCGGCGTTAGGTCATAAAAAGAGGGCTGCGCAACATGAGGCAAGCACCTGAATGTATTCAAAAGTAAAATGTTAGCAATATATTTACAGTTTTTTTTTAAAGCAGGTTGTGCTGTCAGACTAACGTAAATTCGGCTGAATTTCTATGGACGTTGTAGGGAGCAGCGTATAATATCCAATTATTTACATATGCATGTAAGTATTCTCTTAGAAGTGTTGAATGTGTCGCACTGCAGTATAATGAAGTAATATATCATGATTCCACAATCCTTTCTGTAGTATTGGAAGGTTTTTTTTTTTTTTGTTAAATCAAAGTATGCAAGAGATGCGTACGATTGCAAAAAGAAATTGTCTGAGGCGGTGCTTATTGTAATTTTGTGAAACAAGGTAGTGGGTGTTACTGTATTGGAAAGAGAGATGCTGGAGTACGCCATCTTGTCACCTTCAGTGCATTTCCCACAAATGCAATGTAAGATGGAATAGATGGACGTAGGAACACACTCAGTTCCTGTGGGGGTGCTCCGTCAGTTGCCTGCTGACAACCCCACACTATTATGGAATTTCCCATCGGCCAATAATGAGCATTATGAGGCAGCATTCACAGGTTTGAGACATTTTGAAACCTTCTGGGGATGGTGGACTGCATAACGGGGAAACAGTGTCTAATGACCCTCATTTGGGCCCCCAAGAGAAGGCACAGTCTTGGACGGCATCTACAGCTAGGTGCCCAAGAACATGCAGGGGCATGAAGAATGGCTGTGTGCCAGGAAACCTGTGCACATGCCCTTTGCAGCGGACGGGGAGGGGATGATCAGTACTGTACATATCTCCTTTGGTGCACTCACCCCATCACGTGGCCAAAGGGACAGGGAAAAGTACAGACTCACAGAGCGCAGGATGGGACGTCCCTCTGCGAGACTGCCAGGGTGATCCTCTTTGCACATATAGTGCTGATCTGCACAGCAGTTATGAGTGCTTTAACTGCAATACCACCCAGAGGTCTAATGTGCAGCAGACAAACAGCCCATGCTATATGTTTTCATTAACTAATTCTTGCAGGATACAACTGTATTAATTAAAGTTTCCATTTATTAAAAGGCAAATCACCTAATAAATTCAATGAGATAAGATTGTGCAATTAGTGAGTTGAGCAACACACTTGAATATGTGTGGATTTACATACAACTTTATTTTAAATGAATGTAAAGATTATTTCTGTTTCTTTATGAAATATTTTAAACCGGTCAAGGATAAAAAATAAGAGATGATAAGTAAGCGGTTGAGGTTTTTGATAATTTCTAATTTTCTTACAGATAACACCGCCAGGATTGTAACACGACGGAATGGCTTCAATCGACACGAAATCAGTAACTACCTTCTGCCTGTGGTGATATCTGACAACGACTACCCTATCCAGAGCAGTACTGGCACCCTGACTATACGAGTGTGCGCGTGCGATAACCAGGGCAATATGCAGTCCTGTAATGCAGAGGCGTTGCTTCTTCCTGCCGGCCTCAGTACTGGGGCGCTCATTGCCATTCTACTTTGCATTATAATACTGCTAGGTAAGTTACATAAAAAAATCACCAAAAGCAATATTATTGCCACCCATTGTTGTGTTACCGGTTGTTGTATGTTTAGAGTGCTTTGTTGTTTATGTCTGGAATCAGCTTCCTTTGACAGCAAGTGTTGACCAGCCAGAGAGAAAATAGAAAAAATCCCAGTGGGCTAGGGGGTTGGGAAGTTAATTTCCAGGCTTCCTGGGCAGAAGGTTCTTCACTTCAACCAACCCTGAAAGCAGCTCCATGGAATTGATACACAACTTCATTATGAGCACACCCACGATTGCCTTCTCTTTAGAATTAATGCTTTGGAGAATCAAGTGAAACCTTAAAGGGCTGTTTTATTTCATGGATTTCTCTGTAGAGCTACTTGTAAAACCTATGGATTTTCTTCATATAGCCTTTCAGCCAAAATAGGTGAAAAAGTGTACTGTAGACTGGATCATTCAAAATCATGATTAAAAAGTGGACCATTGCAAGTGGAGCCAAGCAGAAATGCAATGGAGGGTATTTTATGTCTGCCATTTTACCATGGCTTCTTTTACCGCTAAGCCATATTGTTTTGCCAAGTTTATGCATTATCATAAAAGCACAACAGATTTGGGGCATATTTGTAGCATGTTTATATCTATGGACGCTTGCGTCTTGATTTGGGTTTTTGCCCATACACCAAACAGCATAAAATAAATTTAATCATGAGGTTATCGTTAAGGAGTTCTACACTGAAATCCCCCCCCAAATACATTTTCCCCTGTTATTAGTATTGAGATAAAATTGAAAAAATTCAAAATTAACATATCGCTATCCATTAATTGTTCTTTCTGGGAAACGCCTACACACCCTCTGCTCATACATGGCTCCTGTACTCACTGTACTATAAGAGTCAAGCTATACCTCACTGACGAGGCATAAGCTCACCACAACCTTGTCTGGAATGACTTGTTTGTCAGTTTCATGAAAATCTTTAAGTGACTAAGGAACTTTCAACCAGTCAACACAAAAATAACAAAGTTCATCACAGAACTATATAGTGAAATTGGCACCCTTCTGCATAAATGTTCCTCTTTGTGCAACCTTTCTTAATACTTTTGAAAGGTGATGGGCCCACTCAGAAATTTTTGCAGAAAGGGAATCATTAAACATAACTCAGTAACCTCTCTCCATGTGATTATCAGTATTTATCTAGTAACCTGATTATTCTCATTATTGTCAGAAGTTTCTACTACTGGAATTATTCATTAATTTGACTCGGGGTCAGATCGAAAGATTCCAAATAACAACTTGGTGCATTAGACAAGGGAATGAACAGACTGGAGAATAAAGCAAAAACCAAAGGAAATGATGGACGGAGTGTTGAACATTGCAAGCACTCACCCCCAGTCAACTGATCTGGGTTTAATCTATCACTGTTCTTTAGCCCACTCTGCCACTCCAGTTCAGACATGGCCATATGCAAATCAGTCTGACCCTGTGCCTCATGGGAACAGTCCAGCCCGAACTGCCAAGCCATGTCTTCCCTGGACCGGAAACAAGCTTCCTAGGACCGGTTTCTGGCATTTCAGCCGTCTTCAGCCAGGCTTGCTTGAATCCAGTGGCAAAGTGAGCAAGGGACTCACGTCTGAGCATACCCTGCCAACTTATCGCGAACAAAGCAATACACATCTTTATTTGTCACTTCAAAATACAAAAGTTTCATTTAAATAACAGAGTTAATAACATTTGTTGGCCATTATCACATTTAAATATAAAACACCCTGAAAATGGGACAAATCAAACAAATTATTATAACAGACCACTGTGAAATCAAGTATAGTATGTCAATACCTCCACATAATCAACCCACCGGTACTGACTTCCATCAATGCTCCACTTTTTCAGGAATTAAATTCGCAGGAAAGTCAAAAGAGGACACTATGGCTCATCAAATTTCCTCTGAGCCTGCATAACAGATACTGAGTACTAAAATAATGTCATGCAGATGAATGCATCTGCACCACTGTAAGCAGGATTAAGTGCATTTGTCCTGGAATATTCCAACATAACCCCCAATGTGTTAATAAACACTTTGATATTGTAAAAATAAGGGGAAATGGACAATGTTATGCACTTTAAATGAACAGTGAACAAGATGATCAGAAGAACAGGAGTAATGCAGATAGTGAAGTTTGTGCTGAAAGAAAGGAGAAGAGCTACCGTTGATGAAGAGAATGTATTTTGTAGAGTTCCATATGCAATGTTAATAGAAAATTCTCAGATGAACTCAAGAATTGATCATTTTTATAGGCATTCTTTTTTAAAGTTTCCAGGTATTCTACCACATTCTCAAGCGTTAAATACCATATCGAAAAAATAGGGTATCTAGACTATTGGCTGCGTCTATATTGTGAAGGTAAGTACATCTTGGCAGTTATAGATTTATTATTCTTAATTCCACATCTGAGTAACTTGATAATATGTATCTATCTATCTTTATTGTTCATAGATGAGGCGTTAAGAATAGTAAAATCCTTATGCCAAGAAAAGCAGGTACTATCAAGGAGCTGATATAAATATATGTTGAAAGTGCATCACCTGAAAGCACACATCTTACTTTATGGCTTATTTATCATTTCCTGGACAATTTTATGATGATTTTTTGGTGCCAGAAAATATTTTAGTCAGAACACAATAAAAGGGGAACTGGGAGCATGTCTAGGTCCAGCAAGCATACAAGCCCACTCAATGTACATGTATTCATATAGAGTATGCAGATAACAAAAGGACTCCTTAGGGTCTTGCCTAGTTATTTTTGGACTACATCTACACCAATCTACACACTGCACCTCCACTCACAGCTTTATCACAGCCTCTTTATTTTAAAGGACCTCTGGCAAAGAGACCCCTCAAGAGGCACAATGCGCATTGAAGAGCCAGCCCAACGAGGAGTTTCCCAATGATGATGCATGACACCTATCTGGGTGATTAAGGGCTCTTGCTTCTGAGCAATCCCCCGATCTGCTTGCTCAGGTCTCTCTCGACTTACTGCTTTGCCGTTTCTTTTCCTTGTAAATTGGAGCAACTGTGTCCCAAGTTTCAGCATTGTCTTTTCAGTTCTGGAAACTTGAAGATCATATACTTGTTAGACACTGTTCATGTTTTAATGATGTTACAGAAGAAAATAGCACTACCTTGTGTTTATTTGTTCCCTCTACTTTCTAATGAGAAGTATATTCTGCCTCTCTTAAGTTCTGCGAAGAATCATTATGATGTGGATTTGCTTCAGATGTAGGCAGTAATAAAAGAATGGCCTAACTAGACCTTTGGACTGAACTCTATATTGGAATGTCATTATAGGCACATGGGAACCCAGCTTGCCACTTGACAATGGCCCCCAGCTACTGCTTGTTTCAGCCTAATTCAGTTGCCACATTTTGACCAATTCACACCACTGCTGCCTGGGTTTTTCCACCTGTGTTTTCTCACTCACCGTTCTTCCTGCCAACAGAAGCCCCGCCCACCCCAGGCTATGCTCCGGTGTGCTTTAAGATTGTCTGCACCGATCCACACCTAGACCACAAACCGCACCAGCAACCCTAGCCCCACAACCATCCAAAACAACAGCACAATCACAGCTGCAGCAGCCACCGGAGCCAATGAACACCACCGTTACTCCTCCTCTGCTATCCTCTGCGATCTCAACACACATCGGTAAACATGCTGCTGTCTTGCATTCCCCAGCAACACAGTAGGACCTTTCTGCAGCTTCCATTGTGATTCCACTATTGACACCTCAGAAACCAACAACTTCACCTCCAAATAACCTATGCATGCAACCAACACCACCCTACATCAACTGTCCACCATGCTCCTCAACATCTAATCCCTCAGGAAACTCTCCACCGAAATCTGGGTCCTCTCTTTGTGTCTGAAACATGACCCAACCCAGCCTCTAAACCAGACATTTCCACAGCCATCCTGCCCACCTACAACATCATACACATGACCAAATCCTCAAACTAGGCTGAGGACTCACAATCATCTGCAAAAACACAATTGAATGCACCACCTCCACGGACTTCATCCAGTTAGTGACACTGTGCATGCATGAGGTGAATCTGGTCCTTGTGTTGGGGGTCTTGTCTTAGAGGGAAATTATGAACAGTATTTCATCAGCGTAGTGGAGAATGTTGATGTCGTGTGAATTTGACATCAGCCAGAGGGATCATGTATGTGCTGAAGAGGGTGGGGCTGAGGGACAAACCTTAAGGCACTCCACAAATGAGTTGGCAAGCTTCTGAAAAGTATGATGCCAGGTTAACAGTTTGAATTCTATCCATCAAAAATTAGCAGAACCAGAAGAGAATGTGCCCTTTGATGCAAGCTCATACAGGCAATAAATGAGGATGAGGTGAGAGAGTGTGCTGAATGCTGCTGAAAGATCTAGGAGGATGATGGTCGACGTATCACCTCTCATCATGCAGAGGTTGTCTGTGGTGGATTGAGTGCTGTTTCGTTCTGTGGTTGAGTCTAAAGCCAGAATCCATGGTGTCAAGAAACTAGTGGTAGCTGAAGTGGCCGATGGGGTGTCTATTGATGAGTGTTTTAAGACATTTGCTGGGTGCCGTAGGATGGAGATCGGTCTGTAGTTGGAGAGCATGGCTGGGTATGCAGAGGATTTCTTGAGCAGGCACATGACAGTGGCCTGTCTCCAAGTTTCAGAGAAGGTGGCAGAGGTGATGAGGCACTTAAGATGTGTGTTAGAGCTTCTCTGATAGGTAGGAGTCCTTTGGTTAAGGCATGGTGAGGGCAGAAATCTGACAGGGTCCTGGAGTGAATGGACTTCATGGTGGTGGTAATCTCAATTGCGGAGATGGCTGTCCACGATGTCAAGGTCTGGTCATTGGATGAAATTAGAAGTCACGAAGAGAGGGCTCCTGTAGGTGCTGGCATGGAGCATTCTATGAGTGCTGTGTGCTTGGTGTTCCGGAAAAGTTGGTGGCACCGTCTCAGAACAGATTTCAAGGTGTCTTTGTCTGCGATGTTTTGACTTATTCTCCCCTTGTGCTCCAGTGGCTTGCAATAACACTTCATAAACATGGGTTTCTCTGTTTATCAGCTAGCTTTTGGTCAGGTTCCTACCATTGTGTTGCTCTTCAGGAGAGCCAGAGAGTCAGAACTTGTGCAGATCCAGGTGTTAAAGTTATTGATTGCTTCTGATGGCCAGCTGGCATGTTTGGGAAGTGTGCAGAAAAGCAGAAGTCCATTCTTACTCTTTCATGTTTTTCCAGCTGCAGCAGGCAGGTCTGGTGGTGGTGGGGATGGGGATGCTGAGACTGCCGAAAGGGTGGTCTGTTTGGGTGACTAGTGATGACTTGTTAACTGTGATGTTGCTGCAAGAGGTGAAAATGTGGTCCAGAAGGTGTCCATCATTGCAGGTGGGTCTGTAAACATTGTGGGTGAGGCCAAGGTTTCTGGGGTTTTCTAGGAGAGAAATTGAGTTTGGGTCAGTGCAGTCTTCCAGGTGAAAATGCACGGCTCCAAGAATGATAAAGGTGTTGGAGATGATGATGGGGGATGCAAAGAAATCTGCAGTGTTGCAAATTAATTTGGGCATGCGTCTGGATACAAGTATAAGATGATTCCATGCAGGCTGAAGTTTGCTCTGATGTGTAGTTTGGATACAAGGTGTTTCATGTCGTTTCTGGGTGTGTCCGTGGAGGTGGTGCAACTGATGGTGTCCCTGCATATGATGGTGACTCCACCCCTGAGCTTTTGCTTACAGTCCTGCTTGGCAGTCATATAGCTGCATGGATGGCTGTAGTGATGTCCAGTGCTGAGGTTGGGTTTAGCCATGTTTCTAAGAGGAAGAGCAGATCAGGGCCCAGATTTTCATGGTGTGCTTGTTGAGTGAGAGTGTGATGAGGAACACACAAAATAGTTGAGAGCTGTTTGGATGATGGAGTGGCTTGTGTGGAAGATTACAAGAGAATTCAAAAGAGGCACAAGCAAATTCTCCTTCCATCTGTGAAGTGCGGTGTGGCAACAGCACAGTGAGTGGCGGCTGGGGCTCAGAGCAAAGAAGGTCACGACAGAGCAGTGGAAAGTGGGAGCTGGACCAGAGTTTTTGGCACTGGGCATGGTCTTGGCACAGATGGGTGCACATAGGCTGGGCTTTGGCACACAAACAGCACATTTCTATGTTGGTGCTTCAATTAAGTAGGTCCTGGGAGGGTGAGGAGTGGAGGGGCGGTTGGTAGGCCAGTGGGGGAGGCGGAAAGTGGGAGAACAGGAACATGTTAAGGAGTGCTGAGGGGAGGAAAAGGGTGGGAAAATGGTGGCACAGAGTCACAGACAAAAGAGGCACAAAGCAGCACAAACAAGGGGAAAACACAATGAACTGAAACAAAAAATTAGCAAACAATGAGCAAAAAAACAATAATGCAGAGAAAACCAGGTGTTAAAAACTGACAACAAAAACCATATAGACATATACAGGCAAGCAAACAGTGACCAACTTTAATATAATACCTTTACGTCACTTCTTATTAAAAGCAAAACAGTTAATTGTTTTTTTTGCTCTCTTGATCTTTAGTTATTTAAATGATTCTGGCTGTGATAATTCAAATTTGTATTCGAATTGTAGTAATTACATTGAAAACTTTGATCATTGAATCTGTTTATGGAACTGATTTTTGTATCCAGAACGACTGTATTTCATTTTTTGTTAAGGGGCCGTTGTCTCTAGAATTACTCAAGTACTCTTGGTCCCTTGTGATCTTACGTTTCCCTTGTGTACATATACAAGCCAATAGATCCAGTAACACTAACATGACCGTTGTTCCGGCATCTAGAGAGAGCCTGATGTTATCAGTAATGACCAACAGTGTGATCTCAGAACTGTGTAGCTCTCTGGAACCAAACTGAGAGGGGACTAGGATATTATGCTCTTCAAGAAATGATAGAAGCTGTGTGTAATATATCTGTCTAGAGCTTGTGCGAGCCAAGATAACAGCAAAATCGGTCTGTAGTTAGATAGTACATTGGGGTTTGCTGAGGGTTTTTTAAAAAGAGGAGCTACTTAGGCACACTTTGATTCCTTTGGTTCTTTGGCCATAGCCAAAAAGAGATTAAACATTTCCTTAACTGCTGTTGCCAGAAGGTTTGCTAAGCTGGCAGTAGCCTTAGGAGGACATTAGTCCTGGGGAGAACACGATTTAGCAAGAGCTAGCATCTACCACACCTGACACACAGAGCAGTATTCAAAATAGGTTAAAATAGCTGTGGCGTCTGAATGCGAATAATTTAAATCAGGTCCCCTTTCTGGACTTTCCTGACTGGCTTAGAAATTCCTATCAATGGTATTAATCTTAGCTTAAAAATGTTAGCTGAGTCATCACAGAGGTCTTGTTAAGTGACAATTGTGGAGGCACAAGTACATTGTTTAATAAAGCTGTTTAATGCTTTATATGACTCTTTAGCGGAATTGCCCACTTTGGCAATTGTTGAAGTTAGATGTGCTTTTTGTACTGCCTTAATATTGTTATGATAGATTCCTAGACTTGTCTGATATTCTAATTTATCCTCAGGGCACTTGCAAAGATGTCATCTGTGTTCAAGGCATTTGCAAATTGATTTTTCTTGATGTAGGGCGTCAGAGTACTATGGAGCTCGACTTCTAGGGGAGGCAGATATGGATTTTTTGGGAGCCACTATTTGATTGACTGTGGTAGTTCATGGTAAGCAGACAAAGCTGTATCTACATCCGAGTAGGAAGCGAGAGAGGGAACCTTAAAGGCCTTACTAAAAGTGGAGGTTGTAGCTGTTTTCCATGGGCACTGAGGTCTGTTGACCTTTGCCTAGGTTTGACTGGATCATTACAGCATGGAACGACAAACTTGATCAGATCAGATTATGATCTGACCAACTGATAGTAAGTGGACGCTCACATGTTATTCCATATTATTTGTAAAGATAAGGTCCAGCATATGTCCAGTCCAATGTGTAAGGCCTGACACTTTTTGCAATAGGAACTTGTCCAAAGCTTGGAAGTGGAGGTGCAATATAATCAGTTTGTGCCTGAATTAAATCTTTCTTGTTGCCAGGAGGGTGGAAGATCAGGGCTCCCCTCCAAACTTCTGTAGAAGTAAGTATCTTTTTAAAAATAAATGTCTCTAGCCAGTCTGAGCATAGGGTATTGACCAGCTCGACCTTTAGAGTTTTGTGAAAAGCAATAGCAATGCCACCCCCAAGGCACTCTATCCTATCGGATTTGACCAGAGAATAATGCTCTGGTATGGCTAGTGAGATAAAGGGGACAGCAGAATCACTGAGCCAAGTTTCCGTGAAAAACATAGTTTGGGATTCTGTGAAGTAATATGATCTCATATCTTTATGGCGTGATTGACCATAGCCCTACTATTGCAGTATAATTTATCTACTCTCGTTAGGTTACCATTGTGGGCAGAGGGACTGGAATCGTCAATCAGGGTAGGCGATACTCCAGGAGAACTGGATGGCAGAATTGATGGAGATGCGGGATGCAGTAAAAAGTTCATTTAAAATGCAGCGCGACATACCACAAAAAGATGGTGACAGAGTTTTTGTTAACCTCTTCAGTGCCCATGACGAGATAGTCTCGTCATGGAGCACGGTTGCGCTGTGCCCCTGACGAGACTATCTCGTCATGAACCCCGCCCGCTAATGTAACGCCCGGCACAGGGCGGGGAAAGGGCGTGGCACTGAAGGGGTTAAAAATGTAAAGGTGCCCCTTGCCTGAGCAGCGCTGCGCATCCACACCCTGCAGTTGCTTTTATGCGGCTTTCTTGAAGGAAGCCTTGCACCTAGACCACCTACCTGCCAAAAATGGTTGCGGTCTAGTGGCTCACCTGAAGTGTAGACTGCCCAAGAACCAGCTCTCTCTGCAACAAATGGCACCAAGCTGCAGCAGACCAGAGAGCAAGTGAGAAGCAACCAAGTAATGCGGGGTGTGGTTAAAAGTGGAGTTAAAATGCAGCACTACACACAACAAAAAGGTATTAAGCTAAGAGGCATGAGAGTCCAGTGAGGATGCTGGAAACAACACTGAGGTATCCAAATGGGATCATTACTAAACCGTTATTCCCAAAGGTCTTGTGCCTAGCCAGGGAATGACATAGTTAAGTGGTTTCTTGCTTATGAATGTACTCTGTCAATGCACAAAGTAAAAGTGAAGGTTAAGAGGAGTGTAAGACCTGGCATCTTTTGGCATGGTTTTCCCTGTCTTTTTGTTTCTGACCTCCTATTTCTGACTGTGTGCTGAACTTTGTTTTTGTCGGTTTCTGGACTCTGGGCACTTTACCACAGCTGACCAGTGCTAAAGTGCAGACTCTAAAATTGTATGGTATTTGGTGACTCCATGACTGGCATATTTGATTTACTAAAGCATCCCTAGTACAGTACACTACATGTGCCCAGGACCTGTAAATCAAATGCCACTAGTGGGCCTGCAGCACTGATTGTGTCACCCACATGGGTAGCCCTTCAAACATGTCTCTGGCCTGCCTCTGCAGAACCTGTGTGTGCAGTTTTAAACCTGGCCAGATCACCTACCTGCCAGGCACAAACCTTCCCTTTTATTGCATGTAAGGCACCCCTAAGGTAGGCCCTAGGCAGCCCCATGGGTAAGGTGCAGTGTATTTAAAAGGTAGGGCATGTGCACAGAGACACCAGACACAGGGGACTCCAAAACCCGGCACCCCTTGCGGCCGAGCGCTGCCAATGCGACTTCCTGTTTGTGCTTGGAGGCACAAAAGAGGGCTCAGCACCTCCCGCAGCGTGGGAGAGTGGCACAGAGACACCGGGGACCGTAAATCCCAGCACCCCTTACAGCCGAGCATCGCCAATGCGACTTTATGTTTGCGCTCCTTGAATTTATCTCAGGATCCCCTGACTAAAGAAGGGGGTAGACTGGCCAGGAATACATCCCCTTTTTTTAACATGGCCCCTAATAAAAAAAGAAAGAAAAGAGGCACAAAATTAGGTACCGTTACGGCCGAACTCCTAACCCAGGAGGGGGCTGAAGGAACTCTGACCCAGGAAGATTGGCAGATTTCTCATTTTAAAACAATTGTTGGAGACCTTATTCAGTCGCCTTAAGAGACATTCTTTGGGACAGTCCGGGAGGATTTAGTCATAAGTGTTAAGACCGTGTTAGAAGGTATGATGGAGAAGTTGTCACAAATAGAAACACAATTGGCTGAGCTGGCGGACTCTAGCCCCCGGATCAAGGATATGAATGTTACATATAATGTGCCTAACATCACCCAAAATACACAAAGGGGTGTGTCCATGAGGGGGGATCGACATAATACTCTACACCCTAAGGCATTTAAGCCTGATAAGGATATTCTGGGGACAAATATAAAAACTAGACAGGCGGTCACGAATCCAAACTATCTGGGAGCACATCTACTGTCAGGAAACCCATCCCAGATAGAGCCTAGTAAATCATCCATACATTGGTCTGGTAATAGATATAGGCTGCATTTGCCACCTGGGGCTACCCCCTGGTAGCAGTACTAATAGGGGTACCTCCTCTCAAAGATAACACAACTGATACCACAGAAGAGCTCATCTGTAAAGCAAAATTCTGGTACAAAAAACTGTCGGACAGGGGGTTTAGAGCGTCTTCACATATCATAATGGCCAGACGGGCAGGATGGGTTGGCCGGTGCTCTAAATCAGAAGAAGGTAATTGTATCATCATCAATTTTGATCAGATTAATGTAGCTGGTTGGCTATTCAAAGATGATCGAACTCAAAGCCCAGGGGGTTTTAAAGCAGTCCCTCTTGGTTATTTCTATCCCCCAGTAATGGAGAGCCAAGACAAAGATCCCAAAAGCTCTGTTGAGACAATTTTCAGGATCAGTTGGTAATGGGTCAGGTATTAATCTAAGAACAGTGATGGTTTTCCCCTTTTGTTGGGCTCTTCCAACCCACTTATGTGTCACCCAAATTCAGCTGAGGCAATCAGAGAGAGAGCAGGACAAAACAGAATTGATCTGACAAACAGATTATCTCTATTGAGACAGTTAGAAATTAATGCTTGACTCATAAAATCCTTCCCTGGTCAAAGACTACACATGGCCAATTCTAGTACCTCTACTCCTTGCTCTATAATGGGGGAAGAAGCTGGAACAAACAAATAATCGAAAGTACTCAGCTGGAATATAGCGGGAATAAAATATAAAACAAATGACTCAAGGTTGCTGGAAATATTAAGGGAGTATGATGTGGTTCGGCTTCAAGAGACTTGGGAAATTGACAATACCTTTTGGATGGATATCTATACAACATACTCTGAACCTGCACGGCCTTCCGACGCTGGTAGAGCAAAGGGCAGTTTAAGAACCCCAATTTCTTTAATTGTCTCAGGTAACCATTGTAAACTAAATTCTGATTCTTGGAATTGTCTTGTGGTTCAAATTACGCCTATTAGTGCGCCAAAACTGCTTGTTGTTAACTTTTACAACTCCTTTGAAAGAACTTCTCTGAATGAACATTTATGCAGTCTGAATTGCATTTTAGACTCATACAGGGAAAAGCAAACTACACCTTATTCGGTTATTATTTTAGGAGATTTCAATATACATTTGTGTACAAGGATCTGCCATGTCACTGATAATCTTTGCCCGGAAATTGTTCAGAGACACATTTTAAACACACGCAACAAGGTGAGTTTTTGGAGGACACTTTAGCGGAATTCAGCCTATCATACCCTAATACCATGAGTGACGAGGTTGGTATCCCCTCCTTTAAGGGAAGGGGCTTGAACTCCACAATTGATTAAATCTTCATTAATACAGCCTTGTTAAGTCTATGCTGCCCAATGGTCACATTTCAGTGATCATAATCCTATACATCTCATATTAGAAGGGGGAGTTAGGGTCACCCCCAAAATGGGGAAGATTGTTTCTGTCCGAAATTTAAAGGTTAAGGATGAAGGCTGCAGACTTAAATGGAGTAAGGTAGTCCCAGATCTTTTTGTAAATGATCTATCAGAAACCATTGGGGATGAGATTGATCTCTGCCTAGATGGCACGAAAAAGGAAGCAGAAATTCTTACAGCCTACGATAGGATCTGCAAACAGGTGGCCAGAGCTCTCACATATCCAGCTAGGGAATTCATAAATAGTGGAGAGAGGTGGTTTGACCATAACTGCACAGTTGCCCACCAAAAGCTACTCTCTGCATTAAAGCAAAAACCTCAAAACAAAGCCTTAACAGCCGCACTTAGGAAAACGTATCAGCAGGCCATACCCACACGTTAAACAGAAATCAAACATAATGCCTGGGATGATCTACGGTCTGTGGACATTATAAAGAATAGTGCCAAGTTCTGGAAAATTGTTATTAAACCATTCTTCTCTGGTGGGAGTACATTGAACTGTAATATAACAGAGGAGCTGTGGTTTAGCCACTTCAAACATATATATGGTGACCAGGATGATCAGGGAATATTAGGCACATGGACCACGGTTGAGGCTTATAGTTTGGCTTTCACAGAAAAGGAAGTAGCAGAGGCCATAATACAAATGACAAGTAATAAAGGTCCCGGACCGGACGGCATCCCGGCTGACCTTTTTAAGCAAAATGTGACATTATGGTCCAAAATACTATCACATGTATTTAATATGGCCTGTTGGTGTGGTCTTCCAAGATCTTGGTCCCAGTCCACTCTTGTTCCAGTTTTCAAGAAAGGGCAGAGAGGAGACCAGCGATGATACAGGCGAAAATCGCTGATTGATTCAACAGTTATAGTGTTAGGAAGAGTTATCCTTAGTAAATTGACAGACTGGCTCGATGAGTGTAATGTACTATCAAACCTGCAGTATGGTTTCAGGAAAGGTAGGGGTACCACGGACAAGTACCTCAACCTGCATTTGTTAGCAGGGAAATACAATGTTGCCAAGAAAGGGACACTACACCTAGCATTTATGGATCTGTCCTCAGCTTTTGACTGAGTAAACTGATCCAAATTATGGGTATTATTACTTGAAATGGGCATGGAACCGAACATCGTAAATTTTGTATCCGCTCTGTACAGTGACCTTACTGCTATGGAATGAATTGACCAAGGGGGCAATCACACACAGGGAATACGCATCATTAGAGGAGTTAGACAGGGTTGTATTTTAGCTCCCCTATTGTTCACCCTATATATCAACAATTTAGATTCAGTTTTGGGTACAGCCAGCAAAGATATTCCACGAGTGGGGAAGTGGCTGATACCAGCGCTCTTATATGCAGACAATGCCGCCTTATTAGGATGAACAGGGGTTGGCCTACAGTGTCTCCTAAGTTCCTTTGCCGATTTTATGAGATCTCTGGATTTAAATGTTATTTTTTCAAAATCTCACACAATGATTATAGGCTCTAGACCCAGAAAACTCAAAACACATTACTGTGAAAGAAACAAAATATCTAGGGTAACTACATTTTCATACCTAGGTGTTTTATTTGATTAAAGGTGTACATGGGCACCGCAAAAGAAAGCCAAAAGAAATGCTATGGCAAGATCAACAGTTACAGTTCTTGGTTTTGAGTGTAGGTTAGGGGCCAAGCCAGTGCAAACCATGTTAAACATATACAGAGCAAAATGTATTGCTATTTCTAATTACAGCTCAGGAATCCGGGGATACAAGGAAGTTAAGGATCTCCAAATAGTGGAAAATAAATTCTTGCGAAACCTGCTATCAGTTCCTCAATCAACACCTTCCTATTTTATTCACCAGGAAATGGGCATTGGTTTTGTGTCAGATTTTATCGAAATGGCTCCCTTACTTAAATGGATAATGACCTGGATAAACCCTGAATTAGAAATGAGCCGTGCGATTGTACTTGACTGCCTAGCCTTGGATAGAGCAAGTAGAATCAGCTAGTTGAGTTACATTAAGAGGTTAACAACGCAATTAGGACGGCCCAAGCTGTTTATTCACCTGATAAGTTATTCAAGAAAAATTTAGCTTGGGTCAAGAAATCCTACTCATATATGATACATACTGAAAGAGAGACTAGAGAGCTGTTTAAACCAATGGTAAGAGCCCACAAACTACTGAAAACAAACCTTGCGATAGAACCTTATTTAGATGTAGTAACCAAGCCCCACCACCGCTTCCTTTTAATAAGATTTAGATTTAACTATTTGCACTTTTTATTGGCAGAGCCCCATGAATGGAGAAAGATGAAGGATTTGGGTCCCTGCTCCTGTGATAATTTTTCTACCCAAGACACTTTCCACTTATGTTTTGCGAGCACTATTTGCACATTCGTATGCTTTTTATAGTACCAATTTTAAAGGGTAAAGGCTTTATGCAAGTAAGGCCTGCATTAATATATTTACATATGCTGAATAATGTTTGGGAAACTATTAATATTGGTAGTTTCTTAGTTGTGGCGGTTAGAGAAAGGAAAAAAAGAGGGGCCCCATGATTTGATATATTTTAACTTTTTATAATTACAATGATTTGAATGATTATTTAGTTGATTACTATGCCCAAGATAATTTTTTGTGCAGTCCTGGAATTAGATTTCTCACAATGTTGTAAAGATAATAATTGTTGTTTATGTCTTATTGTTGTTTTAATAATTATTTTTTCTAGCAGGCTGTTATGGTTTTAAATTAACCAAATAAAGTGATTATGACTGACTGAGGTACGGCATGTGCTTTTAATTTGTACATGTCCTGGTAGTGAAAAACTGCTAAATTTGTTTTTGCACTACAGCATTGTCTATCTCTCCCATAGGTTAGCATTGGAGCTGCCTTGTAACACTTCCAATTGCGAGCAGATAAAAAATTGAAATTTGGTGTCTCTGGACTCACAATTTCAAAACTTATATTTTAGTGAAGTTGTTTCTTAATTGCAGGTCTGAAAATGCGCCTTTAGAAAGTTGTAATTTTCTTTAACCATTCTTTGTTTCTGCCTGTCCCTAGAATACACGTCTGGGTTGTATGACAGTTGAGATTTGTGAATTCACTATAGATAGTCACATGCAAAAGGAGCTGAGGTGTACCCTGCATATCATGATGGCCAATCACCATGCTGATGAGCCTTCCTGAGCTGGAGGGGTGGGAGGAGTTGACACTTGTGCCTGTCCCCACACAAAGAGCTGCATACCCCCCGGTAGTGTGTCTGGAGCCAGAGCAGAAAGGGCAGGGTCCTGTACACTACAAAGACCTTTCTTTGAAGTTTCCCTATTTCAAAGGCCAAAATGGGTATAAGAACTGGAACTCTGACACCATATACTCAAAACACTTCTGGACTGAGGACATTCTGCCCGGAAAAGAGCTATTGTGCTGCCAGGAATAATGCCACTTTGCTGCTTGGTTTGCTGTGTTGATCTGCTGCTTTCTGCTTTTTGCCTTGGAGTGAGAGGACTGGACTTTACTCTCAGCAGTTTACTTTCTAAGGTTCTCCAAGGGCTTGACTAACCTTGCCTCCAGTTGCTGAAGTCTCTGGGACATCTAAGTTTTCACCTGCTTCTTGTTACCAGAAACCTGGGCTCCTCTACTGCAGTCCTACCATGGCAAGTGGTGTCAAATCCAGTCATGGGTCCTTGGAGGAGAGTTTGGTCCTGTAACAAAGAAACCAATGCATTGACTCCAAAGTGTCACTACAGAACCGGCACATCCCTACAAAACCGATGCATCGCTGCTGCCTGCACTGAAGCCATTGACACAGCTCACCGAGTGCGAGACTCAGTGACCTTGACTTTCAACACAGCCCTGACTTCGCCGCAGCGCCTCCGAAGAACGGACACTGCGTGAGTCTCGAGAACTGCTTCACCGAAGTAAGACGCTCTGCTGCAACCCAGCCATGTGTGACTTTCAACCAACATATCTCCTTCAGCACAGGGTTCGACTTCACAAACAATCAATGCATTGCGCTGATGACATCGACACATCATCAACGTCGCATTGCCTTCAGGAAGCTGAGCCTAACACCAGCAACCGAGGCATCACCTCTTCTGCGCATTGCATCGTCCCTGGGTGTTAAAGCTTCAGTGACCTTCTACCACCTTCAGAAACCAAAGCATCACCTGCATCTGAGACGCCTCACCTCCTCTGCACCATGCATCGTCTTCAATTTCCTATGCATCCACGGCACTGTAAGGGGGTCTGCATGATTCCTGTATCTGAAACATGTCCCATTGCAGTCAAACTGAAATTTTGAAATTTTCCTGGTAAAGTGTGACCAGATAGCCCCAGTTGGAGTTATTGACTTCTAAGCACTGCATTTCGATTTAACCATTAAACATTCATATCTTGACTTGGAGAAGTTTGGATTTCTGTTGTTTTGTTCTCATTTTACTCAGATAAATATTGGCTATTTTTCCAAACTGGTGTGGAATATATTTGTGGTGTTTTCACTGTGTTGGTGTGTGTGTTGGTGTGTGTGTGTGTGTGTGTGTGTGTGTGCGTGTGTGTGTGTGTGTGTGTGTGGGGGGGTGTGGGTGCGTGTGCATGGGTGTGTGTGTGTGTGTGCGTGTGTGTGTGTTGGTGTGTGTGTGTGTGTGTGTGTGTATATACACAAATACTTTACACATTTCCTCTTTGGCTTAGCCTGACTGTTCTGTGCGAAGCTACCAGAACGTGAGCAGAGGTAAACATTTAGTGTGCACTACACTTACCCTGAGTAAAGTGTGGAGCCATACTTGAGCAGGGTACATACCTCTGCCAACTACAGACCCCATTTCTAATGAGGAGCTAGTCTAAGCAAATGCCTACTGCGGGGGGAGACTACTAAATCTGAAGGAGTCAGAGCAGACAAAGTACCAACCCATGAAGGCCACCCTTATTTGCAAATTTCATCTCACTACTAAAAACAATCGACTGAGGTTTAGGGATACCAAAAAGCAATTACCACAGCCTTGGGAAGATTTGTTGGCATGTTTGTCAAAGCCTTGGAGGTTTGGGTGGAAGGCAGAAACATAAATCCGTATAATGGGCTGTAGAGATTCATTTTGCAGGAGTCATTATCTTACAAAGTTGCATCAGCACCTGGGAGGGTTCTAAGCTCACTAATTCCAGGGAGCTTGGAAAAGTGTCTGACTTCTGGCTTAGCACTAGAGTGCACAGGAAAGTACAATGGGGGGCACTAAGAAAGTGGTCTGGGCCCTCAACAACAGAGGGATGGGTGAATAGGGAGGATCTCTGTAAGTGGCTCCACATGTTTGAAAAGAGAGGGTAATCCAGTTTCACTAATGAACGGGCAGGTTCAAAGGAAGAGTCCCTAGACCCCTCCATCAGAAGTCAGTGCTATGACTGTCTCCAGGCATGGCTCAAGAGAAGGGGCTCAGTTTATTCTAAGAAGCGCCCCATAGGTAGGCAGTCTATTGGGATTGCTAGGGTAGGGCTTGTTGAAGAAGTTGGCCCGGTGAGGACAAAAGGGAGGACAGATTGCCGTGCTATCTAGGGATGAATGGGAGGTGGAACACCTGACTTACATGTCTAATTACACTAAATTGTACAGACCGTGGTCAACCAACAATAAGAAGAGGCTAAAGACTCTGAGAGACACAGGAGCCAGCAGAACTACTGCCGTGTGTCAACTGGTGTTTTAGGCTCATACCATTTCCAATGTGCATCACCATATCGTAAACGCTGACAACCAGGCCCACTACCACTGAGTGGCGATGATTAACTTGGAGTCGGATGTAGTCACTGGTACTCTGAATGTAGATGCTATGTCTGCCATACCTATTGACTGCTGGGATATTACATTGAGCATACTACCTGAAAAGAAGTAGTGCTTAAGGTAAATGCTAAAATATTATGACTGCCTGAGTGTGTGATGCTGACCAGAAGGTTCATATTCACTCATAAGGGCAATCAGGGGGACCTGGAGACTGAAAGAGTGGATCAGGTTCGACCCAGGAAGAGACGGGACAAAGAGCTGGGGAAATCTCCCCACAGTTCCCATGGTTGGGGGAAAGTCAACTCCTGAGGGGGGTTTAGAGCCTACAGGTTAGGTGGAGTCTGCCTTGGGTTACCTGCCTGCGCTGGTTGGTTTACAGGCTGCAAGAGGAAAGTTTCAGACAGAATTACCCCCTCTGAAAAACCTTCGGCAGCAAGCAGACCCCCAGAAAAATGCAGATACCTCTGTAGTTCACTTGATCTATTGCCATCATTTAAATAGAATCCTAAGATTCCTGAGCCTGGGTCAGTCAGAGTGATGGTGGTCCCTCAGTGCTAACAAGCGTTCCTACTGGAGTTGGCTCATGCTATGCTTTCAGCAGAACACCTAGACAGGACATCACCTATGATAGCTTCACAAGATCCTGAAAGGTATTATTACGGGTCCAGATGCATTTGAAGCATACATAGGACAGTTTAGCCCATTATTTCTGTTATCAAAAACCACCCAAAAGGTGGTACACCAGAGCTGATGTTCTATATGGACTACAGGGGGCTCAATGCAGTCAACAGAACTGATGCACACCCAATCCCCACAGCTTCTGAGCTAATTGACAGGTTAGGGGCTGCCAAGTTTCTGAGTACCCTTGGTTTGACTTCAATGTACTTGCACACAACCTTAGATGGTGTAAAGTATAATTCAGCATTCTAGACTAACAAGGGGAAGATTCAGTTCAACTTAATTCTCTTTTGGTTGAAGAATGCCCCTGCTGCTTTCCAAAGGTTGATCAACTTGGTCCTGTCTGAGCAGTAGGACTACATTGCCAATTTTCTGGAAGGCATTGCTGCTCTCAGCTCCAACTAGGAATACCTCCTGACCCACCTGAAGGAATCTCTTCAAGCCCTGTAATAGACAGCCCTGACTATAAAGGCCAAAACTAGTACACACCAATATTATGAATAGACTGAGGGTATTTTTTAAACATGACATCATACATCACATGAGGGTGTTCCTAATGATGAGCTAGAGGAGCAGTTCTAATGAAGGTGATATAGGACAAAAGACAGTCAAGGTAAAAAAAAATCAAGCTCACTATACAATGATGCAAACTAAATGGACATTGGCTAACAGTTGACTCGATCTTTATGCCCATTTCTCATCGAGATTAATCACGCATTAAAATATGCAGATGTCAATGATTTCACCTGTTTGAAGATTATATGAATTCTGGTCTTAGTCAGGACAGAAGGAAAGGATACAACCTATATAAAAGAAATGTGTAATAAATGGCGTGTCTATAGAGTGGTAAACAAAAATGATAAATGTATGCACATTTTAACACTTATGTAATTTGCTTGGTGAATGATGCATATCACTTCATCAAAAAAAGGAACCAAATAAATATTCCCTATGGCAATTAACCAAACAATGATGTCATACAAGATATACAAAGACTGTCTTCACTTATTGGTTAAACAACGTAATTTTGTGGCAGCGGTGATCATGGGGAATTACTCACCAACCAAAAGGTAAGTTTCTGGGTTGTCAACCCCCACAATATTCTGTGGGCATAGGAAAAACACTCATGAGCCCACTGATGCACAGAAAGCAAACCCGGCCTAACTCAGAGAAAGGCTGTGTCCCACTAACACTTAATTGCATTATGGTGGCATATTGTGTCTTAATGCACCAAATTCACATATTGAGAGGTGGAACAATGATGTGAGATATGCAGAAATCACTACACCACAACCTGCACAATTGTAATGAACATGGTGTTTTTTTCCTCATTGACATTTTCTGTGTTGCTTGTGCTATAGCTGCCAGAATTCAGCTGAGTCTCTCAGGGCTGCATTTTTATTTAAACAGGGTGGATTTGGTAGAGTTGCCTTCCTCCCAAATTAATAATTCCATTCCAGGCACTTATATGTATCTTGAAGAACACATCTGATCTTTGTGAGTGGCTTGTCCCACCATGCCAGTGTGCCCCAACCACCATTGGGCCAGTCTTCAATGCCAGAAAAGGCTGGAGTAAGTGTGCAAAGTTGAAAATAATAATATCCAATATTCCACAAAAGAATTGCATGTGCAAATTCTCTTAATCCTTTAGATCCCCTGGATAGTCTTTATCCGCAACATACAGAGGTAGGATACACACTGAAATTTATGATGTGTGTGGTTTCATAGCCAAATAAATGTATGGCGTGCATGGTTTCAAAGCCAAATCCTCTAGAATCTTGTGGATTTCCTAAGATTCAGAACACTCCGCATATCATGGGACAAAAAGATGATATTTAGATGTCTTCAATTTTTGAGGATGTATGTTGATCAGGCTCCAGATGATTTGCAGTTGTAATATATTAAAGAAGCACTTTGTGAAAATATGCATTGAGATTCTCGATAATTAGCATTCCACTACATGGTAATTGGTAAACCCTGTTCCAAATCTCAGTGGTAAAACTAACATTCTTTAGGACCAGCAAATAAAAAGCCCTTTGCCCTCACAAGCATCTCCCAATGTAGAGTCTCAGAGTGCCAAGACATCCATGGCTGATTTGACACTCGGTGAAGACCATAAAAACACCACCCGCTATGCTGCTCCTCATAGACATTGGGACCTCTCTTCATTTAAGTCCCATATCACAATGCACACGATTTATGCCACATAAGCAACATCTGGAGCCCTACTAGCTGGTGCATTGATAATATTAACATGACTTTGAATGGCACATTTAGCGGATGTAGCAGTGAGAATCCTCAACTTATTTTGTGGTTAGATTTGACTGGAACGTCATTGCAACACTAGTATGCATGATCGGCTATTGCAATACTATGTTTAATCTACGAGCCATGACAGTTCAGTTGTTGTCTTTTACCCAGTCGGCTAATAGGCAGGACAGAGTTCATTGCATTTGTTTCAATTATATAATGGCATAAAAGTTTCTCAATGGTAGTCATTTGAGCCTTCAAAGCCACATATACATCAGTATTACCATATAGTCACCCATCTTGCTCTCTTATGTCATGTGAGATCAGGTACCTCCTAATGGACCCTTGTATGACTCTCGAATATACCTGTAGGAGCTGAAGTGCTACATTATCTATCACACTTCCTTGACTGTTAGCATCATCCTTTAGCCAATCTTCTATCTTGGGAGGTGGGCTTTTCATCCAGCAGCACAATAACCACCATTTGGCTAAAAGTAACAATGCTGCCACCATTCTGCGTGTCATCTTTGGGAATTCTTTCACAAGGTCTAGCAGCATTATAAGCATCAATCTTTCTACATGTATCTCTATTATATCCCTAATGACCTTTGCTACTACCACCCAGTAATCTATGATCATCAGACATTTCAATAGTAGGTGGAAAATCTCGGCTGGGTCACTTATGCATCTTTACTAGTAGAGGGGGTAATCGGGATTGATACTAGTCAAAAATTTTGCTGAGCACTATTATTCATTCAGAAATTTAAAAGAGAGTTAGCTTGTTCCTAAAATTTATGTATACCAATTTCGTCCAAGTACAGCAATATTTTCACGCTTTGGAGCAAATATGTTTCAGCTCTAGTCTATAACACAGCACAAGAGCAGAGGCAAAGTGCAAAATGAGGGAACGCCCCCTTGAGATTAGCGCACACCTGCTGCCGGTGGCTCAGTGTGGAGACTGATGGGGGTGGAATCACCCAACATGTGCAACAGTATTATCTGTAATATAGAAATGGCAGCACAAGCATCAATGACCCCTTCTGTAACACCAAAAGTGCACCAGGATGCAAAATGCACTTTTAGTAATACAGCTACTCTGTAGTAACAAAGCACTGTACATAATAGTTAGGGTTCAATAGACTGAATTTGTGAGAGGGGAGCAGCAATTCAATTTCGAATACATTGGAGAGTGTTGGGGGGCTAATGGACTGAGGAATTGAGAGGGGCTTTATAAATAGTCGATGATATCTTGGTAAGCATCAAAAGCTACGCAATGATTCAAACATGTCTTGGGATTCAACCGTAATTGGAGTGGGTTAACCACCCTTTGGAGATATCACTCCATACCAGATTCCAGCTGGACTCAGTCAGGAAGAAACTGTGGGGCATATTATCGAGGAAGAACGGTAAACATCGCTAAGCACACTTAGCGCACTTCTGTTTATCGTCGTCTATCGCTGAATTACATCGCCGTGTTAGCGGTGTATTATCAACGCTTTGCGAACTGGCGATGTAATTCCAGTGATAGACGATGAGAAACAGAAACATCGCCTGAAATCCAGCGATGATTATGGAGATGCTTGCTGATAGGGGAGGGTGGTCTTAACATGGCGATCCACCTCCCATTATCAGCATAGCTAAGTAGAACAAAAATCAGACGGTAACTTCATGCGATAACCGCGGTTAGCGTGGTTTTTTACATCGCTGGGGCCGCATTGTTAATAGTGCAAAGGTCTGTCTGTCACGTAAATCATGCAGACATTGTGAGGAACGCCCATTTTGCATCTCATTAGCGATAATAATCGCTGACATGCAAAATGGAGAGAAAACGGCTACTGAATCAAGGAAACTCGCGTTAGGGTGTCCTTGAAAATAGTGAGATGTTTATTTCGCCGCTTTTCGGCCGAAATCGGCCGCTAAAGCGACGAAAATAGGCTTGTAAATATGTGTTTTCCACTTGGTCAATATGACGTTACTACTATTAGAAGCTATCAGTGTGATGAAACATCTGGCCAAACCCTGTTGCACTTTGTTTTCTTCTGCAAACGTTATAAAGAATTGTCCAAGGCCCTGCTCATTCCAGCGATCCAGAAAAGAGAGACAAGAACTGGAGAATTGCCTTAATTTATTTGCAGGCTAGACAAAACGCAGGCAATATGTCTGAGAGTGGGCTTATCTTTTAAATCGGTTGTTAGACTTTGCAATTCAATAATGTTTTAATAACATTTTATGTAATCTAATTCAATTCCCACCTTTTAAACATTTTGATATGACTAATGCATCTTATTTATGAACTGTCGTTTTTAATTATTCTGTTTTGTTTATGGCTGCCTTTTTTTTAAGTATTATCCCTTGTGATTTTTTTGTATTTGCTGTTATGTTATGGCAGCCATGTTATGGACATTTGTTATTAGCCGAAAAAGAGAAATTGAATGGTCGATGAGGTGTTTTAAGATTACATTGCTGTCTGGCACCTTTTGGCTACACATTATTTGTCATCCTCTTGTCCATGAATACCTGGTGCTGCACATAGTCTGGTGATTTGCTGTACATATTTTATTGTTACCCTGCTGAAAACTCACGGAGTATTACACACTTCTCATGAACTCCTCTCAGGAGGAATCAATTGTTGAATCTGACACTGGAAGACTAAATTATTGGTTTGCATGTATAGTAGCACTACATTAAACGCAGTGTTCTGTGTCCTCTACAATGATATGTATAAAGCATTAGATACTAATACTGGCAGGTGAACACTGACCTTAACACAATCCTGGCAGGAAAATGTTTTATGAATACATTTTGTTTAACTACAAATGCTTTTACGAACAAGCTGCGCATTTATAACCCCCTAGGTCTGATTCTACAATTCAGTTTGTAATGAATTTATTGTAGGCATTTCGGGGTTTGAAATATATTGTGTGTGCTTCCAGGTTTTATTCAACTTAGCACCATTGTTACCTAGTAATACACAAGTTGACAAGGTGGGGAATAACAAACTTGTTTGACGTGTAAGTTTCAAAACCCTATTATATTTACAAATGCCCCGTCAAACTCGTCTTCATGTGCAAACAATAATACATCAATAATCTCAGGGCTTTTGTGAATCACGTCGTATCCTATGCTTTGCTGTAACAAATAAAAGGCATGAACTCCTGTCGCGAGGTTCAACCATTTGAAATCTGTAAATTCGTTTTGCGAAAATATCGAACAATGTGTGTTCCTTGCATGTTATTTCAAAGCCAGGCCGGGCTGTGATCTGACTGACAGTGTCCCTCTGCTCTTTTCTCAAGTTATAGTGGTGCTGTTTGCGGCGATGAAGAGGCAGAGGAAGAAAGAGCCGTTGATCCTGTCCAAGGAAGACATCAGAGATAACATTGTGAGCTACAACGATGAAGGCGGCGGAGAGGAGGACACGCAGGCCTTTGATATCGGCACGCTGCGAAACCCTGGGGCTATGGAGGATAAGAAGCTCCGCAGAGATATTGTCCCCGAGACCTTATTGTTGCCACGCAGGACTGCGTCAGCGCCAGACAGCACGGACGTGCGGGATTTCATTAACCAAAGGCTGAAAGAGCACGACGTCGACCCGACGGCCCCGCCGTACGACTCCCTCGCGACGTACGCCTACGAAGGAAACGATTCGATCGCCGAATCGCTGAGCTCTTTGGAGTCCGGGACGACAGAAAGCGACCATAACTATGAATACCTCAAGGAATGGGGTCCACAGTTCAACAAGCTCGCCGAGATGTACGGCGGGGGCGAGAGCGACAGAGACTTGTAAACAAAGCTCAATTTACAAACTAAGACGAATTAACGTCGAGGACACCTTCACTTTACAATTATTAACAATTAGACGAACTGCCCTACCACGCAGCACAATGCTTTTGTTTATGAACTGAAATGATTGCTTTCTTTATAATTGGTTCGTTTGTTGAATTAATAATTTCACGTAGTACGTTACATGAGGTATACCTTTTCTTACGTCACATTTCCTTGAAAAACTTTGGGAAGTCAGTGTTGTCTGTCAAGTAAATGGAAGATACCTTTCAAACACTGTCCTGCAGGCAGTCACCTCAAGGGCAAGCTGAAACTGCGAGAAAACATGGACTGCCACTTGAAATGACAGCTTTTTATATATAGAAAAAACGAAGAACTGAGACTAAGAAAAATATGTTCTGTTCTGTACATTAAACAATGCAGAAAACAAATGTACATGTGGTGTTAGTACGTGTGGTATGCAGATGGTGAAAAAACATGTCCATAGAGCGTCATCTCATCCAACTCAATCTGCCAATGTTTTATATTTATATTTTTGTATTTATTTTTAAGAAATAAACCAGGTTTTACAACTAGCTTTTTGTGTATCATTTTGCCTATGGGAACATGGTTCTTGAATGTTGCCAGGGAATAATTGTTTTAACGTTTTATTTAGTATTATTATAAACAAGAGAGTTACAATAGTATCACTATTCAGGTCAGGGATGGGCAGTGCAACAGTTACATATTCCTCTATGTGGCTCGAGTCTTGTATACACAATAACAAATTAGGACTACAAATGATTGGGAAAAAAAGTTCAAAATAAAGCAAGGGTAAAAAAAAAACTAAATGGAAATGAAAATAATAGAAACAGAAGGCCTTATTAATGAAAAAGTAATGCAGTGCAGCAAGTCACCTTGCTGCACCGCATTACAGGGAAAGGGCAGGAATGCACCATATTTATTTCAATATACCGAATTCCTTTCCTTTCACCAGCACTGGCTCACAATGGGCTGCTTAGCGCCAACGCAGGCACCTTTGCACCATGGTGCAATGGTGGCTGTGTTGCATACAGGATTGTTTTTGTGCAGGAAGGGGCACCTTCCTGCACAAAAACAATCCCATGAGATATAATCCTGTATGTGTGCTTGAAAGAGGAAGTAACATGGAGAAATGAAGATATTTCTCCTTATTAGGCCTCCCCTAGTAAGGTGTAGCATTTTGGTGCATTCCCAGGTCTATCAGCAATGGTAAATCTGGGAAAGTGTCAAAATCCATGGGAGTTGCATGGGAACACCCATGCAACGCCCATGGAACACCGTCCCAGGGCAGAGTAATGCAACACCGCAATTTGCGCTATATTGCGTTACTCCTGATTTATCAAGCCACGAAGCACCACACAAAGTGGCCTTGCACGTCTTGATAAATCTCATTTGGGGTTTGCATCATTGTGTGGTGCAAAAGCTATGCAAACCCCTTCATACATATGGTCAAGAATGTTTTTAGAACGTGCTTACAACTCACTCAATAGGTACCTATAGGTTTCCTATCACTGAGCCCCACACTCACCCATTACCACTGTCCCTAAGACACCATCGCCCTCGCAAAATACCATGTCACCTCTCGGAGGAGGAAGCTCTAGCTCTCCTCCTCTCTTACAACTCCATCATTGCCAACCCGAGTCCGCCAGACCTCACTGAAGAGGAAACTCTAGCCACCCTCCCTTCCTACAACTCTGCCCTAGCAACCCTAAGTACACTAGACGGGAATGTCGAACATGCCATTCACACGGTTGCAATCAACCCGAACAGATCAGCTACTCTCCGCAACAGAAGTGTGGTTGATAGCAATCTAGCGCCAGTACTCCTGTCTGCCCCAGAGCATGACACTCTCTCCGATCCCCCTTTGTCTGGCCTCCTTAATAACTGCCGCTCGGCAGTTAAGCACGCCGCCGATATCGCAGATCTCAAACTGAGCCAAAACATTGACTTAGCAATCCTGACCGAATCATGGCTCAATGAATCCTCATCTCCATGCCTAGACCTCCTAGTCCCTCCCAACTACAATATTGCAAGACTGGATAGGCAATTCAGCAAAAAAGGGGGAGGCATCACCTGCATCTACCGCTCTAATCTCCTTGTCACGGAACTCCTGGCAGATACCTCTGACTCCTGTGAATACCTCGTACTCTCCATAGGCAGCAACACCACGCAACTGTGCAATCTGCACATCTTTTACCACCCCCAGGCATGAATGACATCTTCACTGACCACCTCATGTAACTAATTACAGCCAAGCTTTCCTCCAATTCCAAAGACATTTTCCTTGGTGACTTCCACCTTCACTGGAACGACACCATTGATCCTCATGTCAATACTATCAAAGATCTCCTGTCCGACCAAGCCCTAACCCAAGTCTGCTCACTCCCTACACACTCGAAAGGCGCCACTCTAGACTGGATCATCACCATGGAATCAACAGTCTAGCTTATTGCTATAGTTCCTTGTGATTAGTCTGACCACCACGCTATCACTTTCCTACTACCTGGGACCCTCAAAAAACGAGCTCCACAACAGGTGATTCCTAAACGCTGGGTTAGAGACACCAAGAACTTTGACCCTAGGGAACTGGCAGCCCGTTGCCAGTCTGACCTACCCCCCACCCCATATCACAACGGTCAATGACCCCAACGATCATTACTCTGGGACTATAACTAACATTCTTGATAACCTTGCCCCGCTAAAACTAAAAAGAACCCAAATCAAAGACAGAAACCCCTGGTTCAATGGATCCCTCAATAGCAAGAGGAGATCCCTGCGGCAGTCAGAAAGAATCTGGAGACAGCACCCCTCTGCCGCTCATTTAAAACTTCTCCGCCAGACCTGAAATGACTACAACAGAGACATCCTCAACTCAAAAAAAGAATTCTTTAGATCTGAACTGGGGAACGCCAAAAACAGACCCCACAAACTTTTCGAACTGGTCAAACACCAATCAAATAAACTGGCCAAAACATCGAAACAAAAGCCCAAGTCACTATTATCATCTGACAAATTCCTCTCCTTTTTCCCTGACAGAATCACATCTTTAGGAAACAAACTTAGATCCGCTACTTACTCTCAACCCCTTCTTGATCTACATCCTCCCTCCGTGCCGCCTCCCCAGGCTTCACCCAAAAACCAAGCACACTAGACCGACTTCAAAATCTATGACAAACACTCTGTTTCGAAAATCCTCTCCACCTTAAAGCCGAACAACCACTTTAATGACCCACTTCCCTCTAACTGCCAAGCTGCCGCCTCCCAATCTATCATTCGAAGCTGAACTGCAATAATCATCGCCTCCCTGCTTCAGGGATCCATACCCGACTCTCTGAAAGCTGGCCAAGTCCTCCCCATTTTGAAAAAAAAGTCACTGGATCCTGCCTCCCCTCACAACTTCAGACCTATTTCTAACATCCCACTTTTAGCTAAAGTTCTAGAGAAATGTTTGCAACAGCAGCTGAGCCAACACACCACCAACATCCACCTACTAGATGACTTCCAATGCGATTTCAGGCCAGGGCATAGCACTGACAACATCATTCTCCATATTATGGATGATGCCCTCCAAGCCCTTGACCAAGGCAAAACCTGTCTCCTTTTCCTCCTAGATCTGTCCTCGGCCTTCGACACAGTCAACCATGCGAAACTACTTGAACGCCTCAAACTCAGGATGGGAATGGATGGCTCTGTTCTTGAATGGTTTAAGTCCTTCCTCCACAACCGAACACAGAGATTCCTAATTAACGGTAACCTGTCTGCTCCCTCCCCGGTCACGGTTGGAGTCCCCCAAGGTTCAACCTTGTCCCCCACCCTCTTGAACCTTTACCTAGAACCGCTTGCCGAAGTACTACACACCGCAAATATATCATACCACATGTACGCTGACAATACCCATGAACAAAGCCCTGAAATCGACTGTCCAATGGCTCTCTTCCAATCAACTCAAACTTAACGCAAAGAAGACATAATTTCTTCTAATTTCCCCACCCAAAACCGACTTTAAACTGCCCTCTGACCGTCGTGGACTCAGCCAAATCACTTGGAATTACCCTGGACTGCAACTTGAACATGCGAGACCACATCAGTTAGTTGGCCAAATCAGATTCCACCTGAGCTATCTATGGAAGCTGAAACCCTTCTTAGATACACCCAAACTAAAAATGGCAGTTCAAGCACTAGTCATCTCTAGACTGGAATATGGCTGTTCTACCCTCTCGGGTGTACCCATGATCTCCCTGGCACCTTTTAAAGGTCGACTTAAGGCGGCCGCTAGGCTACTAACAGGCTCAAGGAAGTTTGATCACATTTTTCCTCATCTAAAAGCTCTGAACTGGCTTCCTCTTCCGGCCAGAATCTAACTCAAAATGTCTTGTATCAGGCACAATGCATTATACTCAAATTCCCCTGCACATCTTGCCCAGAAATTCGTGATCTCCGGAGGAACCAGAAACTTGCAGTCCTCCAGAGACCTCTTGCTCCAACCTACACTTTTTGGAAAAAGAAAACTTACAATCGGGCTTTCTCAGAGGCCGCACCAAGAATATGGAACTCACTCCCGCCCGATATCAGAAGAATCCCTTCTCTGGCTTGCTTCAAAAAGGATGCGAAAACCTTCCTAATGGGCAAATTCCTCACCTAAACTGTGCCACTACTTCACACAGAGGCCTTGCTCTAATTCTGCTCTGATGCATCCCCTGGAGTATACAGACACTATCCTCCCCGCACCTCCGGGCACCACTACAAGGACCTGGGGACCTCCGTTTTCTCGTTAATGCAAATGTAATTTGTATTTTGCCCCTTTTATCCCTTTGTATCCAGCTACCCCCCAAGTCTTTTGAATACTATTGCTTGATTCCTGTAAAGCGCTCTGATACCCTAACGGGTCAAGTTTGCGCTCTATAAAACTCTAAATAAATAAATAAATAAATAAGTACCTCTAAAAAGATAAGGGGCAAAGTATGATACTCAATATATTTAACTTAATTATGTACTCATCATTTACTGTGGTATGTTTTATAGGTGATCTACACCTAAGGCTTTCCAGCATTTGTATCCTGCAAACCATATTACGCAGACACACAAAATGGTTTTAAGTGATTGCTTCCAAAGCTTACTTGGGCCATCATGCCAGGAGCATCAATAACCCCGATTGTGGATCAAATGGGAGTTTTTACCCCAATCAATATTTCACTTCTTTCCCCAATACAAATTTTGCCAGGTAATAAATAGCTGAATGTATTAATTGGATTGTATTTTGGAGCTTGATATTGCAAAAGCCTAAGGTTAGCTGCTTTTCAGAGGTGCGGAAGAGAAATGTATGTTAGTAACTAATTTAGTGATTTGCATAGAGAAACTTAATTATTTTCCTTTTTGTTATCCCTGTGGAACTTGAAAATCCTGTGCCCACCCTTATTACCGACAAGGAGACACATGGGTTTGTGCAGTGCTGGCAGCTTTCGTGATATGGTCACTAGGAGCCACAAACTAATAGAAAGTGACCAGTCTGAGGTGCATGGCACTTAACACTTCCTACAACCAGGGTGTAACATATTCAAAAAGGAGGAACAGGAACTCAGTTCCAAACCAGTAATGAAGCCATTATGCTATTTCACAACTGGAGGATGTCACTCAACATAAAATCCTAGTCAATTAGCCTGAAAGATTTCCAGAGACTATTCCTGCATCTTTAAGATTTGTGCACAAATATACACACCAACACCATTTGTAAGAAACAAGAAAGATTTGATGGTCAGGCAGTTTGTGGCACAGTGAATGATGTGAGAGATACTGTATAGGAGGCACTATTGACTGTATCTGTCAAGCTGCTAATGCTCTTTCTTTTCTTATTGCTATCAGTAGTTACATAATGCCATTCTCACAGCTCTTATGTGTGCATTTGCATGGGTGTGCCATGTGCAGACTGATTGCAGAGGCTGCTCTAACTCACTGCAGGCACCATTACACAGAGCCACGAAAAGGTCTTACTGTTCCTTGGTTTCATGCTGCTCTGTCTGCAGCTCCCTTTCTAACTCAGGGAGTTATCAAGAAAGCATTGGTGCTGCACCCAGAGCATTTTAATTAATGAACAGGGCACATCCTTGGTCTATGACATAAGCACATGCAATTCAGACTAGACCGAGACAGTGATTTCACCATAAAATATTTTGCATTTAACTGCATTTTGTTTTTTAAAGGATACATATCTTTGTCTACAACCCTCTGGTTGGCAAAGATCTCAGAGTACAGAAAAGGAAAACAAGGCAATAGACACCATTGGTAAAATCCCCTACGTACCCTTCCCCACCACTGAAGTCTTTTGATTGGCAGTACATTGGTCGGTAGTGATTTCTGTCTCAGAAATTCTGAAGGGTGGTTCAGTATCCTCTATCAGTGGCGGCGTGGTATTTCTAGGGTTTATCTGGGAGGGTGTTGGGAGACTTCATCAGGGATAATACATACACCTTTGAAATAGAGTGGGCATAAGAGCTCTCAGAATTCCTGGGCAATGATTTGTATGAATGGATTTGAATCTACTGCATAGGCTGTAGACTGCTTTCTGTTGCTAGAGCTGTCCTTTCTATGGTAGAGGGTATCCCACATCTGTGATATCCATGTAGAGAGAGTGCGGACTGTAGTATTTTCCCAGCGCACTAAGAGACATTGTATCCTGGAGACAATGGCCACTTCTAGTTGCTTGACCCTTACGGACTTTGGAGATAATTGTGAGATGTAGGGGCATGGCAGAAATATGACACAAGGATCCCTAGGGTAAAGGGTTTTGAACACATCATCCAATTAATTTAAGATCTCAGTGCAATATTGCTCCAACTTGGGACAGTGCTATAGTAACTGTAAAGGGATCCAGTTGACCTCCAGCATTTTTCACTCCCTAAAGCACTAAATTTGGCGATCTTCTTGGGGAAACTGTATTTGTAGGTCAGTAGCTTCTATTGCATCTTGAGTTGGTGAACATCAGAGGCAAATGTACGAGCTCTGGCAAAGAGATTTCCACATTCTTTTGAGGACAATTGGTGTCCTAGCCCTTGTTCCCATAGTTTGTGCCCCAGTGTTTTGGGATCATGAGCAGAATCAATGAGGAACTTCTAAAGAGTGGAAATCAGTGTCTTGTCCTGTAGGTCGTCTTTGAATGTTGTTTTCCAGCCCAGTAAGTAGTCTAGATACCCTTCTTTCATTGTTGAGTGATGCGATTGAGTATATGCCAATCTTCCAGACTCAGAAATATCAAATTCTTGTTTAAGGTCTTCGATGGGGATTACTTGTTGTTTGCAAAGAGGGAGCCAACCATGAGACATTTTATTTCTAAACACTATACCTTAACTAGTGTGGGATAAGAGCAGGTGTAAATTCAGTGTTATATGAAATGGTCGTGAATGGTGATGGGAAGATAGTGAACCCCGGCTTCACAAACACATCATCCCAGGTCTCCAGGGTGACTCTTGTTACTGGGAAGGAGCAGAGTTCCCAGCTTCATTGTGACCTCTTCAGCCACGGGACCTGCCATAGTGATGTGTCTGTTATAAGGTGTTCTATAAAGTGCCAATGTTTCAGTGTTTCTTTCTTCCCTCATTCAATGAGGAACCACAGTTGAGTTTCTTCGAAATATGAGATTCTTTTGTGAGACTGCTAATCTCCCTCATGTTACTGGTCTATAAGGTATCTTGCTTGCTATGGATGATGGTTTGTTTTGCCAGTTAATTGAATTTATCGCATTCTGTTTAAGTATTGGCAGAATGATCAGCTGTGCTATTATCTTATCATGTTTCAAAGTGTTAATGGCATGAGGGCAATGATGAGAGGTGACAATGGGAATCCTTGCATGCTCTCTCTCTCTATCATGATTGGTTGTGATAATCTCCTATTTACTCTTGTTCTTGCTCTTGATGTCTGATAGTTAGCTATGGTCCAGTTTATAAAGCATGAGCATAGGCCTAATGTGTATAGGACAGGTCTCATGTAGATCTCATCCATTCTATTAAATGACTTTTTGGTGTCTAGGGAAAGAGGGAGGACTTTCTTGTGTTTTTCGCATGGCATTCTCCAAGATGTGAAGTATGTCTTACACCGTTTCCGTCTCTGAACACGACTATGTTTACGTACATGCCGTTGTCGACTGTGGGAGGCAACATATCATAGTTGCACTACGCCATGGTCCTGGCTACTTTCTCTAATTGAGACTTATATACTGCAGCTTCACCAAGTATACAAAGGCTAAGTGGAGCTACGATTATTCTGTTGTTCGCTTTACCTAAATATTGGATTTCTGATATTAGCCAACATTTAGGGTTCTTTTCAATTGGCTACTTGGGTAGAGTGCACCCAATGCCATAAGGATAGCGTTGCCAGTAGTGCCTTTACTTGGCTCTGGATCATTTATTTCAATATTTCTCTACTTTGGACTCTGGTTTCATCTGCATACTGACGCGCTGCCATGACGGACTGTTCATTTACTGTAGTCCACCAATATTCCCATGATCTGCCTTGAAAAAGTCTATTGTTCGGACGAAACACGTGTCGGCTAATCGAGTGCTGGGAATTTTTAAAATTATGTTTGGACTACAATAAAATTTACTTCATCGGCTGATCATATGTGATTAATTGTATTCAATTGACGTTTCTTTATTGTCCTCATTTTGCCATAAAACTCCAATACCATATTGTGGGATTATATTGATCTATGAATAACACTATTGTAGTGCATTTGACTTGATTTCATGGTTGTGCTGCAATAGCTTCTATCTTCTCCTTTCTATTTATGCATGCCATTGTTTTGATGTGCATGTGACACCTTTGGGTAGTAGGTGTCTACGGCTCGCATAGCACCCAGTTGCCAATATAGCAACAATATACGTATCACGCATATTACTTACATTTTGATACTGCTTTCTATTCTTAGAGGTACGGTTTTCCCCTTTTAGGGGACACGACTACTGGTTTTCTTCTTGACTCTATGTTCTTCATGTTGTCTCCACATAGCCTACCTGGGATAAGTCCCACTTGGTCTAGCATAATGATGTCAGGGAGCAGGTGGGATACTGTGGCTGCCAAAATTCCAGGAAGGAGTTTCACAACCAAACTAAAGAGTAAGATTGACCATATGATGAGCATTGTGCTAGATCGTTTGGTAATACCTGTAAACGCCACTTCACACATGGTATCTGGGAGGAGGCCAATTCCTCTGATTGCATTAAATAGACATGTAAGTTGTGGGGCTGGTTTCAGGTAGAACATCTTATAGTAGTTGGCTGTGTATCCATTAGAGCCAGGGGCTTTGCCAGATTTTAATCTTTTATTGGCAGATATTAACTACTCTATCGCTATTGGTTCATCTAGGGATTGCTGCCAGGAATGAGGTATGGTATCCTTGAGATGCGTTTCTAGATACCCGGTAAACTTATCTGGGCTAGCTGATTGCTTAGATTAAAGGTATTGGCAAAATTCCATGATGGAGTCTGCTATTGCTGTATCCTTCTGGCCTACTGTTCCATCTGGGGAAGTTATCTTTAGGAGCTCATCTAAGTTTATGTGGGTATAAAGTTGGGCTGCTAGGAGTTTGTTTGTTTTGTTAGAGGTGGAGCAGTAGCATTGCTTTGACCATCATATATTTTAGATTTCAACCATTGAACAACTGACAACAATTGATATGTTCAGCCCTCCTGTTGGACAAATAGTAATACTTTTTTAATTATAATGCATAAACATAATACAAAATTCTAGGAGAATTGTAGGGTTAATTTTGCAATCATGAGATATCAATTCTCTAAAAAGCAAGGAGTGTCAACTTCACTTCAATAAAAGCTGTTGTTTACATGTGAGCCTCGCATGCTCAGTGAAAATGTGGCTCCGTTTATAAGGGATATACAAAGCTTATGCTCAGACGAATATTTTCCTGTGCAAGCATCAGGAATACTGATGCAAGCAAAATACATAACGGTAAGAACAGAAGTTAGAGAAATTTACCTCAATGTTCGGTATTTGACATTGCTTTTCATAAAGCATTGAGGCCCATTTAGACCCTGGCAGGTGCCCTGCCAGCCTGTCAGGTTAGGAGACACCATTGCGTCTGTTTCCTTGGCACTGTCCAAAACATCATGAGATCTCTGCATACTTGGTGGTGTGGCAGTTTGACAGATGGCAAATAAGTTTGCAGAGCGGGAGCTGTATTGTATAGACCGGCTCAAAGCAAGGATTCTCAAGCACATGTAAAACAACATAACTCAGCATTATGCAAAACTCCAAAATAATTAAATAAAATCATGCCTACGCTTTTATTCCCATGAAATCAAGACAGGTATCTGTGATGCCACTGAGACTCAAAGTTGCTGCATGCAAGGCTCTTTATGCAAAGCTGCAATAGAGTTATGACAAGCAGTGATATAGAAGAAAGAAAGATGGATCACAACAGAAACAACAAAAAGAATGCAGGACCAAAGGGAGTAATCCCCTAGGCACTCAGGAAAGCAGAAAGTAGTGAGAGAGAAGACTATTGAAGGAAACAATGAACAATAACTGAAAAGTGCATAAGCACACTGTCACAGCAGTGGAAGGATAGTGACAATGCCAACAACACACTCCTAAGTCTACCAAGCAGTCAACAAATTGTGGGTTGGGCAGCGTAACCATGGTAGCCAGCCCAGGACTATCAATGTGGTGTTAACTCTATAGAAGATCTTCTTTGCATGCCACCTCAAAGGACTAACCCTACATGCTGATTTCAAAGAGAAGGGATAGTGGTAAGAGGTCTTGGTCATGAAAACCAGAGTCAAATGCACTTGAGCAATTTACTGTTCTTAAAAGCTGCTAACGAACCAACCACAGTTCAACTAGGATAGAACACTTCAGAGAGAGTTCAGAAACCAGGAGATAATAATCACATTTAGGTGAAACTAAACAAAGGCTGAATTCAGAAAGAGCCACCAATGTATAATTTAATTACCACTGGAGTCATATATTTTTAAAACAAAAAGGAGAGGATGAACCGCTGTTCACACTTTGCTAGAGCATTAAAAGCAATGATGCACATAGACAGCCATACATCGTCCCCTCTTTGGTGGCTTTTGACTTTTCATACAGTGTCTTCATGGCTAACATTTAAGAATGGATAATGTTGCAGGGTAGAATTTATGCTGAACTGAGGGTTTCACTGAGGATTTAAAGCAGCACTGGTTCCCCAAATGTTAATAAATGGAGAAATAAACCATACATTTTGGTAAAAGTGAGAGGGTCTATCAGTCATTGTTGAATGTATACTCTGCTACCCCCAAGAATTTCACACTAAGCCTAATTACTCTGACATGTAGGCCAGAACTACCAAAGCTCTGTGTTGTCGCAAAGTGATGCAAAGTCACACAAACCAATAAATTAACATTGACTTACCCGCACAAAAAGTATTTTCCACTGGAATGGTGTGCTTTTCTTTCAGCACAAATAACCCTCTCTGCTTCTTTGCATCAATTTGCGTAAAGAGGTCGGTACTGGGGTGTTACTTAGATGAATCAGTGCAAGCACCTAAATGCTGATAAACAATTAACACCTCCTTGAACTAGGTGCTAACAAGAAGAAATGTTTTCATTTCACAAAATACCCACACATTCAATGCGTGCTGAAGTGACAACACATCAAGTGCGCATGATCCTTCTATGTTTGTCTAGACATAGGAACTCATCTATGTAAGCCATGCTTCCAGTACAAATCCCATGCTACACAGCACATACCTTCCTCTATCAGGTTGTGCGTCACATAAGGTAGCCTTTTGGTGCAGCAGTTCAGGAGATAACAGCAGTAGCAACAGACCAATATTAGTAAAAATATCTCAGGACTATGATTTTATTCCGTTGCGCAATACAGTTAATAAAATTTGGTTGCTTTGCTGTCTTGTGTGAAAAATTAGTACATCTGCCCCTTAGAACCAAAGAAATTGTTTGAGGATTTAATTTAAATGTTCTATTTTCTCACCGAATTGAAAATATAAAATTCATTGAATAGCGATGCTCTAACGGTAAGAGAATGCATTACCAAACTAAGAGATAGTCTTGGGGTCATCTGTAAGAGATGTGGTTCGACAGTGGCGTTGAAGATGGGCTACATTTTGCATAAATGAAGATAGTAAATGTGTCACAGATAATATGCCCACATCAGGATTGTGATGTAGCCCAGATCCGGGGGTAGGTCAGCAGAAATCAATGAATAACAAATGCTGTGGGGCATGAGTAGAAGCTAAAGGCACAAACAGCCCTTGCTTCTTGATAATAGTTGATATGAACTGGCTAAAGTTTCAAGAGGTACTGGCATGCTCATGAAATTAATGCATGCTTGTTAGTGTAACCCTTCGGAAGGCAGGCAATATGACAATCCTGGTGAGGAAAACATTTCTGTTTTGTGCATGATGGCTGATCACGCAAGCAATACTTATCATCATAATTACATAGATCCAAAGTGCTGTCTTGGGTCAGCTGTATGCCCACACGGCAATTATTCATTGTACGTCAAGCATAAGCATAGGAGTCCGTACATAAGAGACAGCCTCAAGTTACTATATTGGGCATCAACCTTCCGGATGGAAGATCCTGCTTGGAATGTAATTATGATAATATCTTCATCCAATATAACATTTGCCTGAATTGGCAGACAGAAATACAACGCAATATTTTAAGGAACAACAAATTTCCATGATCGTATACAATCACATTAGCATAATGATCTCCTATGAAATGGCATGCACATTCAAAAGCATCATAATCACCACTTTGCAATTAAATTCACAAGATGTACGAGATAAATGTCCAAATAGTGAGTCAAAATATCACTACGGAGTTTTTCTGAGAGAACGGCTTCTATCTCTGAACCAGACACTATTGCTTACCCGAAAAACTGGAGAACCTCATTGCGGTGCCAGAGAATAGAGGAAAATAAAGGGCACTCTACAAGAGGGACATGCCTCAGATTTCCATTGATTGGTGCATCCTGTTTCTCTGCGCTAGGTATTCCCAAAAGCATGAAAAAATGCCTTAATAAATTGCCTATTAACATTGGTGAATCCAAGGTATTAAATGTTCATCACTGATGATCGTCTCTTCCAATACACAATAACCTGCGCGTTTTTGAGATCCTCGTAGACTGTAATAGGACAAATCCAGTTGGCCGCACACTGCTCGTCACACCAGCAAGTCGCCCCAAGGAACTCTGGTAGATGTAGTGGCGACGGCGAGTACGCCTATCCCACAGTGTTTGAAAAAAAGTATGTGTCGCATTAGCCATCCCTGGACACGTGTTTTGAGGTAGTTGCCTCTCGTCAGCAGGGAGTAGGTAAGTGTAAAGGGGTGCCGCGTGGACTGCCAATAACGTAAAAACAGGTAGAGTACCTCTCATGGCGCGCAGGTGCTGGTCCAGAGCTCGTCAGCCCAAATGGCTCAAGGGAGCCTTTATATAACAAATCCAGTTGGCCGCACACTGCTCGTCACACCAGCAAGTCGCCCCAAGGAACTCTGGTAGATGTAGTGGCGACGGCGAGTACGCCTATCCCACAGCGTTTGAAAAAAAGTATGTGTCGCATTAGCCATCCCTGGACACGTGTTTCGAGGTAGTTGCCTCTCGTCAGCAGGGAGTAGGTAAGTGTAAAGGGGTGCCGCGTGGACTGCCAATAACGTAAAAACAGGAAGAGTACCTCTCATGGCGCGCAGGTGCTGGTCCAGAGCTCGTCAGCCCAAATGGCTCAAGGGAGCCTTTATATAACAAATCCAGTTGGCCGCACACTGCTCGTCACACCAGCAAGTCGCCCCAAGGAACTCTGGTAGATGTAGTGGCGACGGCGAGTACGCCTATCCCACAGTGTTTGAAAAAAAGTATGTGTCGCATTAGCCATCCCTGGACACGTGTTTCGAGGTAGTTGCCTCTCGTCAGCAGGGAGTAGGTAAGTGTAAAGGGGTGCCGCGTGGACTGCCAATAACGTAAAAACAGGTAGAGTACCTCTCATGGCGCGCAGGTGCTGGTCCAGAGCTCGTCAGCCCAAATGGCTCAAGGGAGCCTTTATATAACAAATCCAGTTGGCCGCACACTGCTCGTCACACCAGCAAGTCGCCCCAAGGAACTCTGGTAGATGTAGTGGCGACCAATCTGGTTTAACTTTATATTCAGGCTCCCTTGAGCCGGTGGAGTCGACGGACTCATGGTTACGCACCTGCGCGCTACGAGAGGTACTAGACCTGATAACGATTTTAGCAGCTTACACAGCAACCCCACACATTTTCCTACTCCCTGCTGACGAGAGGCAACTACCTCGAAACACGTGTCCAGGGATGGCACACGCCACGCATACTTGCATTCACACTCGAGCATAGGTGTATCCGCCGACGCTGACCTTCAGGGACCATTTTCATTGGGGGAACACGCCTGGTAGGTGTAGCAGTGTGCGACCAATCGGGTTTAACTTTATATTCAGGCTCCCTTGAGCCGGTGGAGTCGACGGACTCATGGTTACGCACCTGCTCGCTACGAGAGGTACTAGACCTGATAACGATTTTAGCAGCTTACACAGCAACCCCACACATTTTCCTACTCCCTGCTGACGAGAGGCAACTACCTCGAAACACGTGTCCAGGGATGGCACACGCCACGCATACTTGCATTCACACTCGAGCATAGGTGTATCCGCCGACGCTGACCTTCAGGGACCATTTTCATTGGGGGAACACGCCTGGTAGGTGTAGCAGTGTGCGACCAATCTGGTTTAACTTTATATTCAGGCTCCCTTGAGCCGGTGGAGTCGACGGACTCATGGTTACGCACCTGCGCGCTACGAGAGGTACTAGACCTGATAACGATTTTAGCAGCTTACACAGCAACCCCACACATTTTCCTACTCCCTGCTGACGAGAGGCAACTACCTCGAAACACGTGTCCAGGGATGGCACACGCCACGCATACTTGCATTCACACTCGAGCATAGGTGTATCCGCCGACGCTGACCTTCAGGGACCATTTTCATTGGGGGAACACGCCTGGTAGGTGTAGCAGTGTGCGACCAATCTGGTTTAACTTTAGACTGTAATAGGACGATGGACTGTGTCAACACATGGAAGGCAGTCTTCCTCTTGTCACCCTCCCTGATCCTTTCCTAATGGTAGCCTCTTTGGTGGATACAAAAGTGTTTGTCATTAACGATAGATTTTTATTTTGTATGTAGCTCTGTAACGTGTGGCATATAGTACCTGTTTCTGATAGCTATGTAGTTTAAAGGCTGCTATTCCATGCTGGTTTATGGTTCACTCATGGCAATAGATAAATACAGATGCAGATGATGCCATTGGTCAAATATTTTTCAATATTGACTTTCAGGGTTCTGTCTTTCATTGCCTAAGAGCAAGAATCCCACTTCTAAGCATCTCTTCGTCAGTTTTACCGAATATATGACAACATTTTGCTTTAGTGAGCCGCACCTTGCAATATTCTGGGCCATCAATGAGAAATTAAGCAGTTATGGTTTGCCAAAAAGGATTTGTTTGCACTGTCACATTTAGAAAGTTACCTTTGAAATTGCTACCCTTCCTGCATGGTTTTTGTCAGGCATGTTTTAGACTGTTGTTGAGAAAAACCATGCTATCAGGGTAAGGTTAAAATGACCAAGGGATCACAGCTGTCAGATTGCAGCTCTCAGACTGCCTTTCAAATCGAGTAATGGTGGATTTTGACTTGTTACTACGTTCATGAAAGAAAAGTGTGGCTCATATCTGTTCAGACCACAAAATGCAATATCCTTTGAAACGCATATGGTCCTCCAAAGTGAAAGAACATAGAAGATCAAACATCTATCACAAACCTGCAATTCCACAGGGTTGTCAGGAGCAGCTGAAAAGTCTTCATTTCTCTTCCCAAGCTCAATGACTGGTTATTTGATTATCAGAAATTGAATCACTGATGGAAAATGGTAATGGGGGGATTGAAACGAGCTGCTTCTGTTCGAAAGAGATTTCGGCAAAACTGATGGGACTGCATTAGAAATATAGAGCATGCGTACTCATTTTAGTGAACAGGGGACTATTCTAAGATTCAACCCTGAATGTACCTCCTGTGTGTAAATTATGCTTCATCTGTCTGTCCTCTTCTGTGCTGTTCTAGTACTTAAGAGGTGAAAGGAAAGGTTGTGTCATATACCGCATAGTCTGCCCATCTCAATATATGTAATTAGAAACAACTGTGTATACATTATTCTCTATAAAATGAGGAATAATCTAGGGATTCAAAATTGTGCAATAGAATATTGAATTAATTCAGCTATTACACCATTTTTCACAGTTTAACTTAATGCCAACGAAAAAAATAGCTGACCCTAGGGCAATGCCTAGCCTTGTGCTAAAACAGTTTTCTTAGCCTGATGGCTTCAACGACCCACAACTCTTGTTAAAGTTGGCACAGTGCAATATGTCCTTATTTGCACAATGCAACACTGTAAGTATTCATGCAGTGCTGCAATATAGCACAAAAGTAAATCATAGTACATCAGTAAATAGTAAACCTGCAGTCCATCAAATATGAGGTTATACTACTTGCGGACCACCCTAGTAAAATAGAATGTGTACTGGACTTATATCACTTGGTTCATCACATCTCCTGTAAATGGTCCACAATCTAGTGGTATTTCTTTTTTTGTCATTTGAAAACTGGTGGAGTTCCGTGAATTTTCAAATTAACATTATTTCAGTGTGATAGATCTTCTTTCTTTAAAACACTGAATGGCATATTGACTTAGGTTTTATGCAATGCAGGGCAGCAAGCACTGCAGTGGCGTAACGAAAGTTCAAGGGGCCCCCCTGCAATACACATGGAGGGGCCCCCCTCCGGATTTTTTCCGGAGCGCACAGGCAGAAGTACTCTGCCGAGGGGGCACCATGCAGCTCGGGGGGCCCCCGCACCGCGGGGGATGCGGGGGCCTGTGTTACGCCCCTGAAGCACTGTATTGTATAAAACAGAGGAAGCAGAAATGCGCCATATCTACTAAAATATGCCAGCTTTATGCTACCTCCTAGCACAGGCGTACTCTGTGCTGCCTAGCGCTAATGCAGGCACCCTTGTGCCATGCTGCAAGGGTGCATGCATTTCGGGTAAAATTGCCCGCACAAAAACAATCCAAAGAGGCATTTTCCTTTTTCTATGTGTAATGCTGACTGCATCTCATATACTAAGAAGAAATAAAATGGAAAAAAAAGTTTTCTCCATGTTACGCCATCCACTGGCAGGCATACGGATATGACTCAATCCCATGGTTACATGCCTTTGTAAATGTGGGATTGCATCAAATCCATGGGAAGATGCACTGAAATGCCCACGCTTCAACCATACAATGCCTACTGTCTCGAAATTTAATATAATTCAGCGCAAGCTGCTGTGTTGCATTACATTTCTTTACAAAGTCATGCAAGCCCCTTTTGTTGCTTTGTAAATCTTACTGAGGCGTTAGTGTTGTCCTTTTGCCACCTTGTGCAACCCATAGACAATGCAATATCTTAGTAAATCTGGGCCTGACTCTCTTTGGTACCTGTTGAGACAGGAATGTTCACTAGATATTAAATGGGTGAGCACCCTTACCCTGAGTGCCCAACTTCAGGTAAGACAGGTAATTTGTTTTTTTTGGCCCTGGACTCATGGTAATCTAGAGTGGGCAAAGAGGCCTAGACATGTCCTGTCCCTAATGAGGTGAGATTCAGTTTTTGTTGTGTGACCTGCACAAAGCATAACCTCATAGCAGTTGTATGACTACTGTCCAGGCCTTGGGTCCAAGATTTTCTGTGAGCAGACATTTTTCTCTGTATCAAGGGAGAGTGCGGTCAACTGTCTTCTCTTGTGTAGAGTTCCTTGCTTATGTGAATTTCAGATCCTTGCACTGACATTCAGTGTATGTGTTGAGTGCATGTGTGTCTATAGATTTTGCTTCAAATATATGATAGTAGAGCCTATCTTAGATGTCCTTTCTTTCAGCATAGAAAAATACACAGAACCAGACCCCACTCTCTAGAAGAACAGAACCTTAATATACTGGACACTTTGAACAAATTGTTCTGTGGGTCTCAATCGTGATTACCCATGAGGTTCAAGTACATTCCAATACTGATTGTCTACATTGGTCACATTTTATTATTCTTCCAAGAGGTGCTAAACGAAACAAAAAGAGGTGCAGCTAATGCAGTGCTTATAGGTACAATGGTGAAACATTTAAAATATGATACATATATATATTTGAGGTATCCACAACCTCAACATTCAGTTCAGTACAAATTTGTTTCAGGGTTAGAATCTATTCTTATTGGATAATCCCCACTCCAGTATCGACATCTCGACCCTCCAACTGATTGTGGTGGCTCTCCTCAGGACAAAAATCAGTGTGGCAAAAACACCTAGATGAATGAATTGTGGAAGCATATATTAACTTCATGGCCATATTACATCTTTGCTATCTGTGAATTTTGGGCCTAGTTCAGCCGGCACCCAGTAAACTTAGAAAACCTGCACATTTTTGGAAACTAGACAACAGGAGGAATCTCACTTGTTTTCTTTCCCAGAATCCCTTGCAAATCTCAAACCCCCACATGCAGATTAGGGGTAAAGACCCCCATCTGCCCCCTGAGGGGCAGAAAGACTGAAAAGCTTTCTGTGTCATCTAATGAGGTTTCTGCCACTGTTAGATCAAGGGTAAATATCCCCAACCACCCTGCCTAGGGGTGCAGAACTTCTACTGCCCCATTTAGTTGGAGTGGGGGCATGGGCATTACAATGGTGGACAGACCCTACTATATTTATTTTTAAAAACAGCTTTCCTTGGTGTCTAGTGGGCTTTCTGCCCCCCCTCGAGTAGCAGATATGGGGTAATTGCTCCAATCCTCCCCCCATGGGGGCAGAAAGACAGAAATATACCAATTTGCTGTGGGCCCTTGCTCCCCCATCCTTGGTGCCAAGTGGATGGAAACCCTGCTTTGGAATCCCTCTCCTGTGGTTATCCACAAGCAGGGATCTATAAGGCAGAGGTTATATTGGAAAGGGGAGATTCTCCCCTTTCTAACTATGCCTCTCTCACTTCAATCAGTGCTCAGGGGGCTAAGATATACCTCTTAGCTCTGACGCAGTGAAAGTAAAATGAGCCAATTGGCTTGTTTTACTTTCACTTCACTATAATGACGTCAGCGTGCCCTGTATGTATACATACAGAGGATTGGTATTGACTTCGTCATGTACGATGTGCCAATATCTATTGGTCATCTTACTGACTGCATTGCTGGCTGTGTTGTAGGTGGTGACCGCACTAATGTGTTCATTGTTCTTATTAGTCCTATCCAGAGGGGTAAGTATGGTCTCTCTAGGACCATTCCTTGCCCGTTTCAATGAGTGTCATATTATCTTTTGGGGGTATTCTCTTTCAATTAGTTTATGAGATAAGAGGCATCAACCCCTAAAATATTGCGATTACAGAGTACAGCACCTCTGTACGTGTAGGAATTGTCCATATGGCAGGTTGTCGCATAATGAGTTGGGGTGAAAACTGTTGTATGCTTCTAGTAATTTCTTATCTGTGGATTTTCTTTATAATGTTGTTCAAGTCATACCTTTACTATGTTTTCACCAGAAAGTCCAAATAACATATCTGTTATGTGGTATAGTTATTAGTGAAACTCAAATCTGGGTCTTGTTTGTTAAGCCATTTCACAAATGCTAAAAGGACTAGGCTGTCCCCATCTCATATCATAAATATATCATCAATATATCTTCTCCATAAAGTGATATTTAGTCTTTAGGGACTGAAGATCAATACGATTTAGTCATTTTCAAACATGGTCACATCCAAATTTGCTATGCTTGGAGTGAAACAGGCACCCCATGGCTACTCCTTTCTTTTGTAGATTGTTGTCAAATTTGAACATTATGGGGTCAATTCCAATCCGGGTCGGACAGCTCTCCGAGAGCTGTCTGTAGCCTTACCGTGCGACGGACCCGTACCCGTAGCCAGTCCATCCTGTAGATGAAGCACGATGCGCATAACTGCCAAAAACACGACCGACGCGTAGGCTGTGATTCAAGCTTCATTCTCCGTCCGAGCCCTAACTCCGAACGCCAAACCGAGTCGTACGGAAGCAGTATCCATAGCAGTTTCCGCCCTGACAAGTACAATGCGTACTTCCTGGTCGCCACGTACGGCACGTCACAGCATCCGGAAAACAAGCATATCAGCTACGATTCGTGCCACAACTCAATCCACGGCTATGAGACGGATCAGCTTGCAACAGGTATGAGACGGAGCAACAAGCAGTGTGTACAACACAAACACATCATGAATCCCATCGCGCAGGTCATACCAGTACTCTACATCTATGACCGGATCAGGAACCGATGCCGACGGCGCAGACGGTAAGTCAGACACCTACCACACAAACAAACTACATATACTCGCAAAATGAATGGCACACCTACACAGGGGATCCACATCCTGGCCACTAACAACAGGCCACCATAGGGGTTGTATGGCCAGCACCCCTATCACCACCACCCATAGGGCTCATGTTGCCCATCACTACTGCCACCCCCACCCATAGGGCTCATGTAGCCCATCACTACTGCGACCCCCACCCATAGGGGACCTGTTGGCCATCACCCCTGCCACCCCCACCCATAGGGCTGATGTTGCTCATCACCCCTGCCACCCCCACCCATAGGGCTTATGTTGCCCATCACCCCTGCCTCCCCCACTCATAGGGAACCTGTTGCCCATCACTACTGCCACCCCCACCCATAGGGGACCTGTTGCCCATCACCCCTGCCACACCCACCCGTAGGGCTTATGTTGCCCATCACCCCTGCCACCCCCACTCATAGGGGACCTGTTGCCCATCGCCCCTGCCACCCCCACTCATAGGGGACCTGTTGCCCATCACTACTGCCATGCCCACCCATAGTGCTCTTGTTGCCCATCACCCCTGCCACCCCCACCCATAGGGCTTATGTTGCCCATCACCCCTGCCACCACCACCCATAGGGCTTATGTTGCCATCACCCCTGCCACCCCCACTCATAGGGGACCTGTTGCCCATCACTACTGCCACCCCCACCCATAAGGGACCTGTTGCCCATCACACCTGCCACACCCACCCCTAAGGCTTATGTTGCCCATCACCCCTGCCACCCCCACTCATAGGGGACATGTTGCCCATCACTACTGCCACCCTCACCCCTAGGGCTTATGTTGCCCATCACCCCTGCCACCCCCACTCATAGGGGACCTGTTGCCCATCACCCCTGCTACCCCCACTCATAGGATGGGTGATGCGCCACACAACCATCATACTCCAACATTAGGTATGTCAGCAAAATACATCCCCCCTAACATCATGACAACAGTGTGTAGTCTGTGACAAATGCCCACAACAGTGATTATGACTTTGAACATACAGTGTAACTAACAGCACATGTGTGACCAACAAATGAGTGTGCCCTACACAAGGCAAGCATCACTATAGCACTGTGTCAAAGTAAAAAGAACACACCCTCACTGTGTAGAACAAAAGTTAAGTGTGAGGTTCCAAATTGCAGCAAATGTCGAGCAATGTGGTGATGGGGTCTAAACCCCCCCTCATCACAGTGACCAAAAGCTAAGTGTCATCATGGTCAAAGGTGCAAATAACAAACAGCATGTATGATCCCTGCTCCCAACACATTAAACACTTCTGGGGCAAACTAGTGGTTGTGTCCCATACCAACAGAGATGTGGTGAGGCTAAAAGTGCAGTGAAAACAAAACATACTCCCGGCAATGTGCAGACAAGCACCACACATGGGGGCTGACAATGCATACAGTGTACAATGACACAAGAGCAGAAGTGACCATCACAAAGCATACACACATCTCGAAAACAGACACACTAATCAAAACAACCTGTGTAGACTGTAGGTGTCAGCTCACAAACTCCCATTCCATGCCATCAATGGCACCTAACAACCAGGATGAATGTGCACAATGATGTGATATGACTCACAGGGACTGCAGGGAAAATCACAGAAACAGCATCCAGACAATGGCCCACAACAGCAATAACAATGCACTGATGCAGATGCACAAACCCAAACAGGCAACCTCACACTGCACATCTGACACAACATGTGTGTGTGTGTGTGTGTGTGTCTCAGTATCCCCAGGCAACTACACAACACATGAGGGGAGCTGAACCACAGTGACACAGATGTGGCACAGTGCCATACAAAAGTAAACCATCATTGGGACACCCTTAGTGGGCAATCAGGCATTGTGAGATGAGAGGGAGCACAACAGACACATGTGACACAAGCTGGAATGAACACCAAATAACACAGCAAGAGACTGACACACAACAGCACTACCCCCAGGGAACTGACATTGGGGTGACACAAGCATGCATGACACCTCCACTGTGATGACAAAGGTAGATGTCGTACAAACTGGGAAACCCAGACATGTGTCCTGTGCCACAAACGTACATCACACCTACACAAACACAAATCACTCAGCATGGCCCGTCATCCATGGACAAACGGGAGCTAGGGGACCATCCATGCAAACATTTACATCAGTCCGCCCTCAACACCACACGCCCTAAACTGCAACAATGTGTATCTGTGATGCCCACATGGACAGGGGACATTGCACATGCACCCATGACAAACACAGGAATGTTGGGGGGAACTAAGGTGCACAGACTCATCACACAAGGACAGTTTACAACCCTTGTGAATGACAGACATACTGCACAGTATGCGGTACATGGCCATGACGTCAAAGCTCACGTAACCTTCAGAATACCTGCCACAGTCCCAGGGCAATGCAGAACCTAAGGAGAACCACAAGGCACACATGCTGACACCTGCAAACATTGCAGACCTGAACCGGACAAGTGGGAGCAGTCACATACACATTCACGTGTCTCAATCGCTAAAAGGTACCACCTAGGGACAACTACATGATATTGCGAACAAACAAGTGCCTTGGGGAACCCTGACTGTGTTCCATCTGCGTCTGACCACATCATCACCACTCAGAACAGACAAATCCCAATGATGAACCAACAATTAACAGTAGTGTGTCATGCACCCACACATCTGGTAGCCCATGGCAAAGTTGTGGGCTGAACACAGTACCACTCAGCAAGCATCAACAACAGGAACATCTCAAGGGAACACTGCCTGTGTATGAAAAGGGATGTGGACACACACACATGCTCATACAACACACACCATGTGCCCAGGGTATGTCACAGAACAACAAATCAGTGACATAGCCTGAGGGGACCCAACTCCTGTGTAAGTCCAGCTGTGCCAAATATAGTCACAGCACATCCCACGTATGTCAGCAGAATACTTGGTCAGTCAGCCATCAGTTACCACACAATGAAGGCTCTGGTAACAACAGCCTGGGTACGTGTGTCTCCCCTAAGTCATCTGCACATACTCAACACATATGTACAGCAAGTTGCACATAGGACCCAGTTGCTCCTATACGAATGATGCCCACACCTGTAGATCCAGTGGAGATGCGCCCAAAGTCAGGGAAATAGACGAATTGGATAATGGGAAGCACATCATGTGTGCATGGGTGCAAGCCACAGATGTGACCATGCAAATGAAATGTTCACAGAGATGTCCACAAATTGTTGATCATGACACACACAGTTAGCTGCAGAGGATGACATAGATACCGACCAGAATAGCATACATATCTCATGGACCACATGGAGTACCTCACATCAACACCTCAGTATTCAACATTGGAAACCAAGCATTACAGGTGCAAGGGCATGCTAAACATCATCAACCTAATGTACAGCTAAATCAAGTTCACAGGGATAAAGAAAAAAGCTTTATTCAGCATATGAAAATTGAAACGTCCGTTAAAACAAAAGGCCAATGGCCAGTCCATCATCAAATTACAAGGAGTGAACTTGAGTTACAACTGTCACACGTTGCTTGCCTGCACTGGAAGGACAGGGGACCTCACTTTGGACGGGCATACATGGGGGCAGGCCAGGCACCGCAGGGACAGGATCAGGGCGCAGCAGAAGGAGGCAGTGAAGGGGTGGTGGATGCAGGATAGTCACTTGCAACTGCAGTGGAGCTGACTGAAGTGGTGGGTGCAGTCACAACTGTGGGGTACAAGTCAGATGGGGTGGGTGCCGGCACAACTTCACTGGCCAGTTCAGATGGAGTGGATTGGGTCCCCACTGCAGTGCCCAAGTCAGACGGGGTGGTCGTGGACTCCACTGCAGTGCCTAAATCCATGTGAGCAGAATGGGGTGCAGGTGAGGTCGGCAGGACAGAGGGGGGGACACGGTCCCCACATCAGTGGCACTAACCGTCTGACCAGGTGCGGAGGAGCAAGTGGTAGGGGAGAGGGCCTCAGCATTTTGGGGATGGTGCATCTGTGGGTGGGGGAACCTGGGGCAGGGTGTGGCAGTGGAACCTCTGGAGTGGTGGCCTGGGGGATGGAGGATGGAGACTTTGCCTTGGAGCTGCGTGGCGGCGGTGGGGTCTTGCTCTTCCGGCTCCGGGGGGACTTGCAGGTGGGGGTCTCAGTCTGACTGCGCCTAGGGGATGGTGTCTGAGGGTGAGGGGCACTCCCCTCTGTGTGTGGGGACTTCCTCTTCCCCTTGTAATCTGGATCGGCTGGGTCAGTGGGGAAAAGGCCAAGGTCACAGAGGAAGAGCTTCTGTGGAGATGGGGTTGCAGGTGAGGCAAGGGAAGGGGGCTGGGAGGGAGAGGTTTCGGAAGACTGCGGGTGGTGGTGGATGACTGTGTGTGTTTCTGCAAACCATCCCCTGTGAGTGTGGTATCGGTCCCCTGCGCTTGCTTGTGTGCAGGTCTAGCCCTTGGTTTGAGTGTTTCTGTGCTGCCTGTATCTGTGGCTTTGTGAGAATGTGCATGTGTGTGTGTGCGCTTGGGATAGGTAAGCTGCTAGGAATCGTGGGTGGTGCAGGGGTAGGAAGGGTGCGGGACTGTTGGAGGAAGGACACTACTGCCATCAGGAAGGAGGCCATGGACTGATTGGTCCTCTGTAGGCCAGACATACCCAATGAAATGCCCTCCATGAACGACACCAGTTACGTCAACAGAGTGGTGTGTGCATGGAGGACACTCAGCATCGATGTCTGCCCTACATGGATCTGTCTAAGTAAGTCCACAGACTCCTCACTCAGGGCAGCAGGGGACACGGGGGCAGGGGGTGCGGTGCATGGCACAAAAGAGACATGCTCCCGAGCACGGGAGCCTCCACAGACCTCTGGGATGGGAGCCGATGGGAGGGTGGTGATAGTGGTGGTGGGGACGGTGGCAGGGACAGCCTCACTAGCTGGGGTTTGGTGGCTGCTGACACCTGCCCCCACAAGGGAGTCATCCACCAGAGCTGCTGTGGCCCTCAGCTGGGGGAGATGGTGCTGACGACTCCTCGGTGTGGCTCCACTCGCCCTCCATGCCATTGGGTCCCCCCGACTCCTCTCCTTCTGTCCCTGTCAGGCTCTGTGGCTCCTCCTGGTCCATGGAGCTGTCCCCTCCTGTGGCCATGGATGTATCTGGATAGGAATAGGGAGAAAGAGAACAACATCAGTCACCTGCACTGACTGCACACACCACAGTGAGTACATCATATCACAGGGCAAGCCCTGGCATCATCAGCTGAACACTGCTCAAAGTGCCAACACTGTTTAGGATAAGCCAATTGTCATTCTCAACATCAACCATGGCACACATATCCCTCCTTGACTTGAACCCGTATGTCTGTTGCATTTTGGATGCTAATACCCCAATGTCCCGACATGCACCACCCACACATCAGTTGGACATGCAAGTGAACATGTAGGAGTATGTCACTATACACACAGCACATCTCTTGCCACTGACTCAGTACAGGTGTCCGGATGAAGGGATGGGCAGAGACTCATTTCACATGCTTGTGAGGCATGCCAGCAACACACACTATGATGTTCTCATATCCTGATAGTCAATGCCACAATGGGGTGCATGGTGCACACTTGAACACAATGCAGGATCGCTCATTGTAAATTAAATGCCATGGCACTGGCATGCCTGGAAAGTCAGTCAACACTGTCTCCTGTCACAGGGGCAGTGCATCCAGACAACAACAGTATGCACTGTGTCACAATCATAGCTCAGGGGTAAAGCAAACTCTGCAGCTGACAAGTGCACTTGCCCATCTCCTGCAAACAACATATCCAGGACCCAGAAGACCCCACATCATGCAAATCAGACATATGAGTCTCTGCAAACACAACTCTATGTACATTAGCACATCACAGTCTGCTGTGCATGTAACTCAGCTGCCTGAAGTACACAGTTGCATACACTATTCTGCGCTGTCAGATGATTACACACCTGTATGTCACACAGGTCTTGTCTCTCACAGTCACATCTCAGATGTCCTGCTGACCCTTAAAATCATGGACACCCAGTTGCACGTAACAGGAAGCCCCACCATAATGACGCAGAGGCAGACACCTGAAGGCACATGTCACGAAGCACAACCTGTAAGTTGATACACAGGAGTGGGATTACAGAGTGTCTCTAAATGCCCTTGAGGAGGCATGACTCCCCAGGTCTACGTGAAACAGTGTTTGGCCCTAGACAGTAGTCAGGTGGCTAAGCAAGTTTAACATACTTTATATACATACTCCTGAGGTCCACAAATTGGAGTCCCCTGCTGCATGCATTGGTTTGAAATACCCCAGCCACATGTGGCGAATCAGACATATCAAGTGCACACACAGATCACATGTCAGATCCCAGGCATTGGGGAAACAATTGAACCACCCATGAAACACACAACAGAGTCACGGGAACAGATGCTGTCCAGTAGCTGAAGCATAGCTGACTGCAGGGACACGGTGCCCTAGTGACACAAGCAACAGACTGTAGGGGCCACACCTGTGGAACAGATGAGGAGGGTGCATCACACAATTGAGGGACCTGAGTATTGGACTATAAGACCTACATAATGTGGAAGTGTGACCAGGCCAAAAGACTGCAATTAGCATGTCAGACATAGTACACAGATTAGGCATGGACTTACCCCTTTCTTGCTGCTGTCTGGCCTTCAGCTGCCTATCCAGGTCCGGGAAGACCACCTCCAGGATCCGGAGCATGTGGGGGGTCAGGGTCCGGTGTCCGCCCCTCCTGCGTGGAGGTGACAGCTTCAGCTGGACTCTAGCTATCCTCCGGGTCCAGCCCCGAAGGTCCTGCCACCTCTTCTGGCAGTTGCAGATCCGGCGCTTGTAGACCCCCACCGAACGAACTGCCCGGGTGATGGTCAGCCATATCTCCTGCTTGTGGTGGGCATCAACCTGTGAGGATGACAAAGTTAAAAGTACATTAACACACATGCCCCATATTTATGATGCACACATTTGGATATACATGTCATCATCACAAAGGGAAATGAGTTACACAGGTAGTGCAACCATGGGGGAGGACAAATCACCTGCATGTCTGACATGTTAACAATGCCTGGGAAGTTTAAGCTTGCACTAATGCAATTTAGCAGCAGAACACCTGTTCATTACATGTACCTACACACTTTGGGAGATGAAAGTAGTCAGTCAGAATGCTTGCCACTGGTGTACACACTGCTAGTACTGCTAGTCAGACGACATGCACAATTAGGATGGCAGTGGCCTGCACACTCACCCGCTCCCCTAGTTTCCCATACAGCTTGCTGTACTGTGGAAGGAGCCCGTCCAGCAGGGCCTGGTTCTCCTCCTCAGTGAAGGCTGGGGGCCTCTCCAGAGTACGTGCCATAGCAGGAGCCAGAGGATGCAGAGACAGCAGCAGTGGTAGCAGGGATGTGGTCCAGGAGCATGTAGTGCAGGCAAGTCAGCTCCCTGGGGGCCAGCCAGCCTTAAATCTGTGCTGCAGAGGCAGAATCTGTGCCATGTGTCCCAAGTGATAGGTCCAACACGGTTGCATTCTATGAATCTGGCCAATCCATGGAAATGTACGACTCGTACACGCCTTCCGCATCGTTCAAATCTTCACCTTCATGAAACACTAGTAATTGCAACATTGTTGTAGGCATCCAACTGAATTTCCAGCGCACAACTCGTACAAGTTTTGAATCGGCATCTGGCTCCATGACAGTCCAGAGCCAATGGGTGCGTCCGGCTCAGTCAACTGACTGTACAACGCGTATTTTGAAAATACACATGCACCTGTCTCCATACGATTTAATGGCCAAGGTGTACGCCTGGCTCGGACCATGCCTGCCCGACGCGCATGCATGATAGTCACCCGTGTCGGGCCTCCTTGCAGTCAATGGCAAAGCGTACGCACGGCTCGGTCATGAACCGTGCAATGCGTATGCATTGTCACCCGTGTCGGACCTCATTGCAGTCAATGGCAAAGCGTACGCATGGCTCGGTCATGAACCGTGCAATGCGTATGCATTGTCACCCGCGTCGGGCCTCATTGCAGTCAATGGCAAAGCGTACGCACGGCTCGGTCATGAACCGTGCAATGCGTACGCATTGTCACCCGCGTTGGACCTCATTGCAGTCAATGGCAAAGCGTACGCACGGCTCGGTCATGAACTGCGCAATGCGTATGCATTGTCACCCGCGTCGGACCTCATTGCAGTCAATGGCAAAGCGTACACACTGCTCGGTCATGAACCGTGCAATACATACGCATTGTCACCCACGTCGGGCCTCATTGCAGTCAATGGCAAAGGGTGCGCACGGCTCGGTCATGAACCGTGCAATGCGTATGCATTGTCACCCGCGTCGGACCTCATTGCAGTCAATGGCAAAGCGTACGCACGGCTCGGTCATGAACTGTGCAATGCATACGCATTGTCACCCACGTTGGACCTCATTGGTGTGACTATTTGACGGCTTCAACACACAATTACTTGCCAGGGACTCATGTGCACACCTACCACACTACAGCATTGGCCACACAGTGTCCCATGCAGTAGCGGTGCGTGGAGGGAGTTCGGTGGGGCAGTGAGGCGGAGCGGGGGAGGGGCAAGGTGGGGAAATGTAAACACCGGAATATGGATGAACGGAGATAAGTACACATTTAAATAAATAAATATAAATTCCTTTGCGAGCGCTGCATCGCAAAATGCGATGCAGCGTGCGCAACTAAATTCGTTTTATTTATTTAAATGTGTACTTACCTCCGTTCATCCATATTCCGGTGTTTACATTTCCCCACCCTGCCCCTCCCCCGCCTCACTGCCCCACCGAACTCCCTCCATAGACCGCTACTAGTCCCATGGCATGTAAGGCTGCATTCCCTGTGTGTTGGGGGGCACATTTGGTTTGTTAGGTGGCACTTTTGTTCAGCCACTCCCAGGCTGTGCACATGTACATGGGGGCAGAATCCTTTGTGTGGCTTGCACATTACCACTGTGATGTGCAAATGTACAGTAATGGACATGAGTCCCGGACACAGTTTCATGTTGGATATGTTTAGGACATGTCACATACACCCTGAGTCCTGGGGGTGATGGCATGTACGTCACAGTGAGACCTGTAGCCACTATTCTGATGTGCACCCACAGTCTGTGTGCATGGTGTGTCTCAGATGTGTCTGATCAAATGTGCCCAATGGGAGACAGTCTCCACATCCATGTGGTATATGCAGCAACCTTGATGGTGTGTGTGTGTCTAAGAGACGTACATGCAGGGCCTGCAGGGACAACAGTGGCCACTATCTGTGGGACTTACTCTTGCCTTGTGGTGTGTACGTGATACGCCATGTCCATGGCATTGTCGATGTGGCAATACAGGGACCCTGGGTATCTGCATGGCAAAGATCTGCGATGCCTGGGAGACATCAGGCCTCACTTTTCACTGTGGTGTGTGTTTGTAACGTCACAGCAGTACATAGGTCAGGTGACACAGCCAGATGATTGGCCATTGCACTACATGGGACTCATGTCGACATGTGGAAATGAGATGTGAGGTGATGGTCATGTAGGTGACATATGTGTCCATGCCCAACAGCACACACCTCAGTACATTGTGTAATGTCATGATCTATCATGTGATATTGAGTCTGGTCATGGCCACATGGGTGGATGAACCGACAATCTTCCTTTTTTCTTCTCTGTTCTGCAGGGCACCAGCTTTCCATGGACCGTTCCCAGACCTTGCAACCATGCAGGAACGCGACTGCATCCGACGGTACCGCTTCACAAGGCCACTGATTGAGGAGTTGGCGGAGAAGTTGGCGCCACATCTGCTTCCTGGCTGGACATACCCTACAGCACTGACTCCAGAGGTGAAGGTGATGGCAGCCCTGCACTTCTTTGCCACTGGTACCTTCCAGTACACTGTGGCTATAGCAGGTGGTATGTCGCAAACTATGTTTAGTCGTGTGGTACGCGATGTCTTGGGGGGGATGTTGCATTTCCTTGACCTGTACATCAAGTTCCCTAGCCCAGCTGAACTCCCTGAAATAAAGGATGCCTTTTATACACTGGGGAGGATCCCGAACGTCATCGGATCTATTGATGGTACACATGTGGCCCTGATACCACCAGTGGTACATGAGCAGGCATACCGTAACAGGAAACATTTCCACTCGATCAATGCTCTGGTGGTATGTCTTGCAGACATGTGTATCAGACGTGTGTGCACGGTTCCCTGGTTCTGCGCACGATGCCTACATAATGAGGAGTAGTCGCATTGCAACGCTGATGTCACAGATGCCAGCTCAGCATGCCTGGCTTGTCGGTGTGTACTGACTGTTTATCATTGTGTGTGTTTGTCAATGTTGTATTCAGCACTCCTACCAAACTCATCTACTTGTTCATTTTTGTGTGTGTAGGTGACTCCGGATACCCCAACATGCCGTGGTTGCTGACACCCCTCAGAAACCCTGTTACACCAGCCGAGATGCGCTACAATGAGGCACATGGTCGGAGTAGGAGGGTGATTGAGCGGACATTCGGCCTCCTAAAAAGCCGCTTTTGCTGCCTGGACAAGACCTGAGGGGCCCTCCCATATGAACCTGCAAAGGTGTGCAAAATAATCCTTGTATGCTGCATGCTACACAACATGGCAGTGCGGAAGAAGGTGCCTCTCATTCAGGATGACGATGACGATGACCAACCTCCGGCACCTGTGGAGGATCCCGGTCTGGGCCAAGATGCCAGTGATGATGAGGATGAGGGTGACGTCCGCTCACAGCTCATCAACAACTTCTTCACCTGAATGTGAGTTTCCAGGGTTGTTATGTCAATGTATGGAGTTAGCCTGGAATGTGTTGTGGCTGCTCTGTTGCTGTCTGAGTGTGTCTGTGTGCCACTTGACTGGATGTGCGCAGTGATGTGTCCATTCAGGTGGTTTGTACTCCACAATAGTGTAGTACTAATAACTTGTTTTTGTGTAGGTTTATTGTGACATGTTTTGTGCATGTGTATTGCATTTCTCTCCTGTTTTGCTGTGCTTTTGACTGTGTCTTGTGTCTGTCTTTCACAGGGTAATTTGCCTATTGTTTGTTCAACACTGAACCCCAGCACCCAGAATCTGACACCAGTGTGGGAGTAGTCAATTGACATCAAGTGATGTGCCACACACCCCTGGACAACAATTCTCAGACACTCTGTGACCGTGTGTCCACCGTAACATACAATTGCCTTGCAACTATTTTTGAATGAACATGTTGCTGATGTGTAATGAACCTGTGTTATGCTTTGTTAGGTGCGTTGTCTGTCTTCCCACTTCTGAGTGACATTTGCTTACCTGACCTGTGGACTTGTTACCACTGACTGTGGACTGGTGTTGTGGTTGTGCACACCTATGTGTTTCAGGTCAATATCATTGTGTGTGATGAGTAATATGGCCATGGTGAGTATGTCTTGTGTTGCAATAGTGGTGTGTCTCCCTCACATGTGTCACATCACCATGGCTCACCTAATGTTGGTCACATTGTTGCAGTATTTGGCATGCACTGTGTTGTGTAGCAGATCGACATCTCCATGACACATGACAATTTGGAATCACAACAGAGGCAAGTATGGTGTACTGGTGATTTTATTTTCGAACATGTGTGAGGAAAGTGCACAGGATGGTGGGTGCTGTACATTGGTTTTGGAATCCAAAGTTCACATTAGAGTTGGAAGTGCTGGTGGATGAAATGTCCAGAGTAAAGTCCACAGTCATCTGCTACATTGGCCCAACATGAACCCTCCATGTCATGTGGGCGAGTTGTGTGCGATTGAACAAGGTGAATAGGTTGCGCACAAAGAACATTGTCCAGAACAGGTTTAGAGGCCCTGGGGGATGTGCTGGGACATCTGCCTCTCACATGTCCCTCTTCGGATGACCCCTCTTCATCCTGGGGGGGGATCCTCAGGTGTAGGCCTCTACGGTTTAGGGGACTCTCCACCAGAGTCCTCCTCCCTCCCTGTGGCGCTGGCAGATGGTGTTGCAACAGATGTTGTGGCCACATAGGGAGGTGTGGACAGGTTTGTGTTGATCTGGCGGAGGCATTGGAGTATGTCCCGATGCACCGCAGTAAGGGCATCCCACTTGACCTCCATGCGGGCATGGTGGGCAGCCTGCTCCTGTTGCATGTCCTTGAGGATCCCCACTACCTGGCCAAATCCTCCAGTGCTATCCTGGTACGCATCTATGATGCGTGCCAGTTGGGGGTCATCATGCAGTCCAGACCCCTCTACAAGGCACACCCTCTGCCTCCCACCCCTCCCAGAACCCCTATCCACACGGGCAGGACCAGCGGTGGGACGCACAGGTGACACTGTGACCCCTTGGGTGGTGTTGCTGGTGGTGTTTGCTGTAGCTTCCAGGGAGTCCTGTGTCCCTGTGCTGTGGGTGTTCAGTGGCCTTGGTCTGTCCGTGTTGGCGGGGGTGCCCTGTCAGTGTCCAGATGCTGGAGGCGTGGGTACAGGGGGTGCAGATGTTGATGCTGCTCGTGCTGCATGATGACTCACACCGGAGGGGCCAGGTTGGTCGTTGTCATCCGAAGAGGACAGAGACAGAGTCAAACCAGAGAGCTCAGGGTCCACCAGAGTCTGGGCCTCGGAATCCTCTGCATTTGGTGCTGGGTCCCCAGCACCACCTGTGTTTGGAAGAGACACACAATGTGAGTAATGTTTCTGCAGGCATCAATGTTTCACAAACATGACATTTTCTACTGTACGAACAGATGCCTGCCTGTACACAGCTTTTTTTCCAGCTTGTCACGGACAGAGTTTGATATTGTTGTTGCCCATTTCCCAGCAGGGCCTTGTGCTCCCCACAACAGAGCCCAGTGTCAGACATCTTGTCAGTCCCTTCGCACTCCCTGTGAGGCGAGCATGGTTCAGTGTATGCTTGCTGGGCCATGTGGGTGGTTGTAGATTGTCTGTGACTGCGACTCCCATCATACTCTTGGCTACACCCCCTTTCCAGCATGCCCATACTTCCTCCCTCTTGACTCTGCTTCCCTGTGAGGGGATGTGACAGCAATGGCAAGATGGCTGACTGTGAAGTCCTGGTGTTTGTTGTTGCCCATTTCCCAGCAGGGCCTTGTGCTCCCCACAACAGAGCCCAGTGACAGACATCTTGTCAGTCCCTTCCCACTCCCTGTGAGCCAAGCATGGTTCAGTGTATGCTTGCTGGGCCATGTGGGTGGGTGTAGATAGTCTGTGACTGCCACTCCCATCATACTCTTGGCTACACCCCCGTTCCCAGCATGCCCATACTTCCTCCCTCTTGACTCTGCTTCCCTGTGAGGGGGTGTGACAGCAATAGCAAGATGGCTGACTGTGAAATCCTGGTGTTTGTTTGGCTACAAGTCCAAAGAGAGCCCCTGTGCTTCACACAGCAGCACCCAGTACGGAGTATCTTTTGCTGATATTTCACCGAGGTGTGGGTCAATGCATTCTACCCAGTGAGTTGTGTGGAGTTTGTGTTGGGGGTGTCTCCACATGCTGGTAAGTATGGTCAGAGCTGTCAGTCCTCTTTCCCATCATGAAACGGGCTTCCATTGTAGGGCGTGCAAGTTGTCTTTCAGGATGTCAGTCAGTGGTGTCCTGCTTCTGATTTGTGCACATGCCCTACCATGGCCTTGTGCTCCCCACAGCAGGACCCAGTGTCAGCCATCTTGTCAGTCATTTTCCACTCCCTGTTATGTGGGCATGTTTCAGAGAGGTCTTGATGGGCCAATCAGGAGGGGGAGCATTATCTGTGACTACAGACCCCATCATGCTTTTGGATACACTCACTTCACCTGCATCCCCACTATTCCTTCCTGTCAGTCAGCTGCACTGTGAGGTAGTGTGTTTGTGGTGGCAAACTGTCTGGCAGCATCGATTTAGCTTTGTGCTACTGGCTTGCTCTATTTGTTTGTAGGTTGGTGCATGTCATGACACAGTTCCAAGTCACTATGAGATGGCAGGTAGTGTGTTTGACTGACTGGCATACACATCTTGGGATGATTATCTATTGGTTACTGTAGCTTTGCTTGTGGTGCATGGTTTCACTGTCCCCTTGCCACACAATCTTGGGTATGTTGTTTGTGTACTTACCAGGCTCTGGTATGTCTGTTAGCCCATGGACGCTCTCTGGTGGTAGGATGTCCCCCCCCCTTCTCCTCCCGGGTCCTGAAGTAGACTCGTTTGGCAGGAGGGCCACCGCCGGTGCACTGGCTCAGGGCGTGATCTTTTTCGATGAGTTTCTTGACCCTCCTGCGCACGCCATACCACCTTTCTGGATATCGTCCTTCGTGCGCCTTGCTGGTGCTTGAGCGTTCACCTTGTCCACAATCCTCGCCCACATCTTGGTTTTCTGTGACATGGGGGTCCTTTGGACCAATGTACCAAACAAATGTGGCTCTACTCTGATGATCTCGTCTACCAGCACTTCTAACTCATTATCTGTGAACTTTGGATTCTTCTTTGGGGGCATGGTGATGGGTGGTGGTGGTGAGGGATGTGTGTGTGAGGGTGCAAGTGAGGGTGGGATGGTGTTGGTTTTGCTGGCTGTATGTGTGTGTGCCTTTGGATGAGGTGCTGATGATGTGTGAGTTGTGTAATGGGTGAGTTGTGAGTGTGTCTGTGGTTGCTGTGTAATGGTGTTTGCTGCTGGCTGTGTCTCCTGTTTGCAAGGGATCATGGTAGTGTTTGTAGTCCTTTATATAGTTGGAGTTGTGGGTGTGTCTTTGTCCCAGGTTTTTTTTATTTGATATTTATTGGCTTTGTCATTGCTTGTTTGGTCCTTTTTTGTCGTTTTTCCTTTGGGTTTTGTAGGCATGAAGGAGACGTTCATCTGACGGAAACGGACGCTGATGTTGGCTCGTGCGGGCTTCTCTGCCTCGTTCACGCTGCCTATCTTTTGTGTTTGATACGCGTCGGTCGCGGAGATCTGTATTACTTGTGGGCCCCGTTTTCTGTGCGTGTCGGTCGTGCGGCTTGTTCTCTGTTCGAGTCGGTCTGGTTTTACACGCATTGTATCGTACTGCGCGGGTCGGAGATCTCGGGTACGGGTCGGTCGGGTTCATTCCGGGTTTGTGTCGTTCGGTGAAAATCGCATCGGTTTTCCGGCCGGTTCACTATTTTCCCTCCGGCTCGGCCTTACAGCTTGTATTCCGTACGTGTCGGTTGTAATTCACACGCGTTGCATCGTACTGCACGGGTTGTACGGCGCTGGTCCGTGTCGGTCGGTATCCGGTCCGGGTCTGTGTCGGTCGGTATGTTATGTTATGTTATAGTGGTTTATAAAGCGCGCGATTACCAAGTAGGTGTCCTGGCGCTGTCCACAATTCCTAGATTCTTAAGCTGACCTAGTTACTGAAACAACCAGGTTTTTAGAGCTTTCCTAAAATGAAGTAAATTCTCCATACGTCTCAAGTGGAGAGGTAGTTTTTTTCCAGAGCTTGACAGCCCTATAAGAGAAACTACGTCCTCCCCAACGGACTTTCTTTATGGCTGGAATCGTGACAAGCCCGGCCTCCGCTGAACGAAGATGCCGGGCAGGGACATACCTAGTGAGATGCTTAGTCAGGTAATCTGCGCCTTCTCCCTTCAAGGCCTTAAACACCAAGCACAAGGATTTGAACTGAACTCTCTTATGGATAGGCAACCAATGCAAGTCACGGATGGCCTTGGATATCGGGGAGAACTTTGGAATACCCGTAAGTAATCTAGCAGCCGCATTCTGCAATAACTGCAGTCTGGGCAACAGATTTTCCTGTATATTCAGATACAGACTGTTGCAATAGTCGAGTCTGGAGGTCACAAGAGCGGTGACCACCGTTTGTCGACTATCCGGAGGAAGCAAAAACAGGATCTTTTTTAACATTCTTAAAATAAAGCCTGTTTTGGAGGCTACTGCCTTAACCTGTAGTGTCATGGTGAGTTTGTCATCCAGCACCATCCCGAGGTTTTTTACAGTGTTTACTGGGCTGGGAAAAACTCCTAATTCCTGCGGCCACCAGGTAGGAGTCCAGAAGCTGGGGTTGTTATCAAACAACATTACCTCAGTTTTAGTAGAGTTTAGCCTAAGGCCGTTGCTAGCCATCCAACGGGCCACCTCCAACATTCAGGCCTGGAAATTGAGCTCCATCCCCACATCACGTCCGGGGTATAGAGACACGACGATCTGCGTGTCATCAGCGTATGACGTGACACTAAATCCATGACTTCTAATGATGGGAGCAAGGGAGGCTACATAGACATTAAAAAGTGTTGGACTTAGTGAGGACCCTTGCAGGACCCCACAAGGCAGAGAGAAAGGACGAGATGTAAAGTTCCCCATGGCCACTGTTTGACTCCGCTCGGAGAGAAAGGAGTTCAGCAATTTCCATGCTCTTTGCCGAATACCTCCTTTCCTCAGCCGGTCTATCAGCAATCCGTGATGGACCGTGTCAAACGCGGCAGATAGATCCAGAAGGATCAAGGCTGCTCTGCCTCCTTGGTCTACTGCTAACCTGATCTGATCTGTGGCCGCAATCAGAGCGGATTCAGTGCTGTGCCCCTCCCTAAACCCATGCTGGGATACATCCAGCAATGCTGATTGCTTTATGAATGCTGTAAGCTGTATGTTCATTGCCTTTTCCACTAGTTTAGCCGGAAGAGGAAGCCGGGAAATAGGGCGGAAATTGTTAGGGTCCGCCGGATCTAAACTCGGTTTATTCAGCAGAGGGAGAATAGAAGCCAACTTCCAAATATTAGGAAAGATTCCTTCTTGGAACATACCATTAAAGATAGGTGTGAGAAGGTTGGCTATCGGCCCAGATGCTAGTTTAGTAATCCTTAGTGGGCAAGGGTCGAGAGGGGAGCCTGAGTTAGCTTTGGCGAGCAGATCCAAGGTATTTTGTACTGTGAGAGGAACAAATTCCTCCAGGGTAACAGATGACGTGGCCACTTCAGTGGACCCTTCCTCTGACTTCTCCTCCCACCTAATTGAATTGCTAAGGCTAGTGAAAATATTATTAACTTTGGTGGAAAAAAACAAGGCAATTTTTTCGCAGAGCTCTGTGCTAGACGAGATGGGAGTTGGTGCAAGAGAGGATAACTTGGTAATAGTGGAGAACAGCTCCTTAGAGCAGTTTTTGGCTGCCAAAATCTGGGTCGCATAATACTTCTGTTTTGCTTCTCGCAACATACATTTGTAGGTTGCTAAGCTTGCCAGATATAGCCTTTTTTCCGTAGTGGTATAATTCTTCCTCCAATTACGCTCCAATCTCTTACAAATACATTTTTGTACTTTGAGGTCATTCGAGTACCAGGGGGCTGAAGGTACAGTCCTTTTGAGAAGAACTTGTTTAGGAGGAGCGAGGTCAGAACAGGCCTGCGTGAGCCAATTGGTATAGGCCAGTGCCGCCTCATTCGTGTTCCTTGGAATGGGTGTAGAAATGTTAGTCAGAGCATTGGAAATGTCCTCTGAAAGCACCCTATTCCAGGCTCTGACTTCTTTCTTGTCAGTCTGGTGCTGACCATTAGCTGTGTGAGGTATAAGATTAAGATTAAAGCGAACTTCCGCATGGTCTGACCAGGCCAAGGGTAGCAATGCTATGAAGGATAGCTCCGGGGTATTAGAAAAAACCCCGTCTAGGGTATGACCAGCAGTGTGCGAGGGGCCAGTTACTTGCTGTACCAACTCCGCTGTTTCCATGATATTAAGGAGGCGGGCCGTATCAGGCTCGTCTGCCAGCTCGAGATAAAAGTTGAAGTCCCCTAATATGGTTTGCGAGTTTCCCAAAAGTGCATTTTCTACAAGAGTTCCTAGCGAGGAAAAAAACATATGTTTGGCCCCAGGGGGTCTGTAAATAAGAGTTCCTTTAAATGAAAAATGACTAGTTAGTTTAATGTTAAATGCGAGTGCTTCGCAGGCTGGGAAAGAGAGTGCGTTAAAAGTTCCGGAGTAAGTGCTATGATAAATAATAGCCAGGCCTCCGCCCCTCTTGTTAGGGAGGTTGAGGATTTCGCAGTAAAAACCTGGTGGAGTGGCTTTGACTAGATCCGGGCCGGATGCTTCGTCCGTCCAGGTTTCAGTGATAAACGCAATTTTTATATCCAGATCCATCAGCAAGTTGGCGCATTCAGTGCTGTGCTTTACAAGGGATCTTGCGTTTATCAGGATGCAGGCAACAGGTTTTCCCGCTTTGCACATAGTGTTTACTGACTCTGTGCAAGCCTTATTAATTCCAGCATTAGTAGGGGGAAACGAAAATGAACAGTTAGGACAAGTGCCTAGAGGTTGAAAGAGACCTAATTCATCCGGTTGCTGGTTACAATCGCCCATGGCCTTCCCAGGGTTTAATTGTAGCAATGTAGTTCTAGAGTACATAAGTCGTGCCGGTACCTCGATGTGCAACCGGGCAGGTGTTTGTGCGCTGAGCGCGGCCTGGGCGCGGACGGGCGCAGACGGGCTTGCCTTTGGCGCGCCGGCGGCGCGCCCGCTGCGCGAGTCCGCTGCGCGCTAGCGCCAGTGCCCCTAATGTTTGCGTCCCCAGTAGCTAGAGCGCCAAACCTCAAATGTCGGATTCCTCCCAGTATGGCCGCCGCTAACGCACGCCCGTTCCACAGAGAGTCTGTTCGGGTCAATGCTGCAGCCAAAGGAAGCGACACCGGTAAGAGTGCCTGACAGAGCGCTAAAGAGTAGCTGGGCTAAAAATCAAATGTGCAAATATGCAAACAGTGCGCGCGATATGAGGAGCTCGTAATTAAAATGCATTAAATAGTAAAAACAATCAGCTCGGCTTCGTACTACTTTCTGCTAATCTTATAGGAATATGTGCGCTATGTCCTACTCCCGGCTCAAGCCTCCGGAGATTGTGGACGCTGCGCGCTCGCGCCAGTGCCCCTAATGTAGGCGTCCCCAGTAGCTAGAGCGCCAAACCCCAAATGTCGGATTCCTCCCAGTATGGCCGCCGCTAACGCACGCCCGTTCCACAGAGAGTCTGTTCGGGTCAATGCTGCAGCCAAAGGAAGCGACACCGGTAAGAGTGCCTGACAGAGCGCTAAAGAGTAGCTGGGCTAAAAATCAAATGTGCAAATATGCAAACAGTGCGCGCGATATGAGGAGCTCATAATTAAAATGCATAAAATAGTAAAAACAATCAGCTCGGCTACGTACTACTTTCTGCTAATCTTATAGGAAGATGTGCGCTAAGTCCTACTCCCGGCTCAAGCCTCAGGAGATTGTGGTATGATTTGCGACCAGAATCGGTATCGGCCCCGGAGTAGTTCTTTTCAGGCCAATCTGACACAGATGTAAGAGGAATGCTATAGTGTAGTGGAGGCAGCGTTTTAGATACATACATTGCTATGTTAGCATAAGCTGGTTAGATGTTAGAAACGCCATCTTGCCACTTCTTGCTGCTTTTGCACACGACACTGCAGATACATGTTATTATTTGAAAACTGCTTGCTTGCCTTTTCTTCACATGTGAACTGTCTGTTGTTCACATCCCTAGATGTGCACTGCGACCTTGGTCTGAACATTGTGTGCAGAGAAGGTCTGAGCCACCAAACAATGTATGTTTTTGAGTTCAGGTTGATCGGCCCACTCTCTAGCCATAAAATGAACACAGCTGCAAATATCTGAGAATCAAGAGCCTTTAATATAGCAGTTTGCATGCATCACGCACACATTCTGGAGAAGAACTTTTCCAGGCACAGAGCAAAGCTGATCCTGTGATGTGATTCACCTAAGCTGATCTTTGCGGTATGGGGATCCCCATTCAAACCAAGAGACCTTCTATTAGCATAATAATACTAGCTTACTAGCGAAGGGAGGGTGGTTGTATTCCACTGTCATTTGTAATATGATTTCTCCCTTCATTTTCTATGGTATTGTAACAATGCTGATGGTTTTAATTTTAATCATTTGTCTGCTTATGTTAGCCAAAGTAATGCATCTTAGGACACTTAGTTTATAAAATAAACATTTTAAACTTTACCGTGTCTCTGATTACTCTTGTTGTGTACTGATATGAGAATAATACCGAACAGGTATTTCTGATTCCCACCACTCCTGAGAGTACTCTAAGTCGCTTGTTCTGGGTTGTCTATACATTGGGAGCTCCGAGAGAATACGGATAACGAATGGGACACTGATGCTAGTCGGATTGGGGTTCTGGGTACTGAGGTGAGTTTTTGGTACACCGTAATTCACTGAGGTTCTGGTTTCCTGCGCATAGTTCTGTGCATGAGCAGAATCCCTGCAACATGGCGCACCTAAAGTTTGGTCTTTTGATTTGAAACGCCTTAGTAGTGCTTATATTAGTCCACGACACCCTCACTCTTGTTTCCGGATAGCGGGAATGAGGGTTTTAACCTACCTGTTTGTACAATAGGTTCCCTCAAGCTTGTTAATTAAAAAGGTTTTAATATTTCTGAACCCTTGAGCTACTGTAAAATCCATTGTTGTTCTTCTCTGTGTCCTTATGGCGGTCGATATTGGGTTTGGGGTGCTGGACGATGGGATGGCCGTTATTTTTGTGGTGAGTGCCGATGCGTCATATCCTTACGAGTTGTTTTACTCTTGGGTGACTATGCCGGCGGTAAATGCGGACCATGATACGTTTTACTCCTATACTCCCACGCGGCTCCCAGCAAACTATACGCCATATAGGAAATTCCTATTTCTGCTTGGCAGCATCGTATTTGGTTTAATGGCGCCCTTCCCCATGCAGTTTCACCAGTTAGAATGGGCCCTTTGTCAATTCCAGGGGCCTCTTGGCCGGTGTTGGCCGGATTTACTCCTCATCCTCGGTATTTGAATGTTGCGGTGGATGAGTTGCGTGTCCTCCATACAGCCCTGATTACTGTGTATAGGGCTTTAGTGCAATACGTTTCGCGCAACGTGCAGGTGGGGGCACCTGCTGTTGCGGGTCAGCCAGCTGGCCAGGCCGGGGTTGTTATTAGTCCCGTCATGGTTAATTCGGTAATGGGCAAGCGCCCCCAGAATAAGGACGATTTGCCTTATTGGCTTGCTGAGAAATTTGACCAGCTGAAAGCAGTATTTCCGTACTCTACTCCTGTGGAGAAACACAGGATCCTCACCATTAGTTTGCAGAAGGACTTGGTCCCAGAGGTGTCCGACTGTGACAACTGGGGTAAGGTTTTTGCAGCGGTCTACTCGAAGTGCTTCGGTACCCCGTCTATGGCTGTGCTTCCCTCCATCATCAAACGTGTTCAAGATCAACACGGTCCGGAGGCGGCAGTCGAGTTGGGAATGCGGCTTGTCGGTGTGTTCGACGTAGTTGCCACTCTCGTCCTTGGTAATCTCAAGGGAGATGCGGTACAATTTCAAGTGGCTAATGGCTTGGCCCGCGTCGATGAGCTCGATAAGCCCTGAGAATTGCCTAAAATTATTGCAGAAGCTTATAGAACTATTGGCCGCAGTAGTTTAGGGATTAAGCCAACTATTGTCATTCCAGACTTAATACAGCAGACTAAGGTGAGTTCGTCTGTCAAAGACGATCGTCCAACTTTTCCTAAACAAAATTGGCAAACAAAGAAACAGGGAAAGCAGCAACAGAAACAGGGGTCTGGTCCTGCGTCTCCAGTACAGGCGAGTGGTGAACGCACATACGATTTGCGCGATCGCACTAATATTAGGTCACCTGATAGATTTCAGGTTACTGAACAACGTTCTCCTCATTCGTCACAGGAAACCTCGGTCTCACAGTCGGTGGCGGAGAACGTGGCAAAGGTCGGGGTGCCCAACAAGGACGTGAGCAGCCCCGTCAGCCTGACGGTAAAGGCAAGCAGGACGAGTTTGCACGTCAACGTCCCCCGTTTCAGAAGAAGGAAGTTGCTGCGCTAACAGCGAGGTATGCCACAGATAGTGAGAACGCAGCTTCGGAACCTGACATGGGCACTAAGGCTGCTCGACAGCGCAGTGGAGGTTACAGTAGTGCGGCAAGCACTGCATCCATATCTGGAGGCGACAGCAACTGACACGGTCATTACTGTAGAAACTGCTGACACTAGAGTGGCTCCCCCTGATAGACTATATCACATAGTCCTTTTAATTGAAGGTGACATACAACGTACAATACAAGGGATTTTTGGGGATAATCTGACCTCTTCCTATGATATTCTCTTAGTGGAGGCAGACTGGCCCCCAGCTTTCATTTTGGATGCTCCTAGTGGGGAGGAGGTAATCCTCCCGTCCTTTGCGCACACAGTGCCAAAGGAGCACGCTGAAAGATTTGCGGAAGAGTGGGCTCAGGTGCTTGCTCCGGTATTGTACCGTACTCAGGTTGGGTGGGATAAATTGTCTCCAAGCCATGAGATTCCTTTACGGTCCATGCCCAGGCCCCAGCCCCAATATCCCATACGCCGCGAAGCTAGATCTCACGTCGCGGAAATCCTTGAGCAATTGGAATATCAGGGTGTTATTGAAATATGTGTGTCACCAATGAATAATCCTTTATTCACTGTAATGAAGCCTGATGGGTCGTACCGCCTAGTTTTGGATTACCGACATTTGAACTCTCATTGTCGGACGTGTGCTGTACAGAATACCCACAGTTCTGCCCTCGTTGATAGTCTCGTGAGAAAAAGGTTTAAAACCACACTTGACATATCCAATGGCTTTTACAGCCATAACCTGTCCTCTATTAGTAGTCAGTGGACAGCGTTTACCTCTGGCGGCAAACAAAAGCAGTTTAAGAGATTGGCCATGGGCTATAAAAACAGCGTTGGCATCTTTGCCGCACGTGTAATCTCTCTGTTAGAGAGCATTGACCCTGATGCGTACTCGTATGTGGATGATATCTATCTCACAGACGACGAGTTGTAGCCGCATCTGTGTCGCGTTGATCGCATCATTGTTATGTTTGCAGACTTCAGTTACAAATTTAACTTTGCGAAGTCTCACATTGCAGAGTATACAGTGTTGTTTTTGGGCTACGAGCTCAACAATGAGGGTCGAGGGTTAGCTCCTCACTGTCTGGAGAAGTGTGCATGCTTGCGTGCTCCTACAACACTGAAAAAATTACAGGGCCCGATTCACAGAACTAACTTAAGACAAAATCCTAAACTTACTACCATTTTGGTATTCACAGAAGGCCCTTACTCATTTTGGTATTCACAGAAGGCACTTACTCATTTCGGTATTCACAGAAGTTAGGAGTCCTAACTTTAGGACTCCTAAATGCCTTCTGTGAATACCGAAAGTCTTAAAATTAGTATTTTTCTCAGTTTAGTAGTAGTATAGTTAGGACTCCTAACTTTAGGACTCCTAAATGCCTTCTGTGAATACCGAAAGTCTTAAAATTAGGATTTTTCTCAATTTAGTAGTCCTAAGTCTAAATTTAGGAGTACTAAATTGAGAAAAATCCTAATTTTAAGACTTTCGGTATTCACAGAAGGCATTTAGGAGTCCTAAAGTTAGGAGTCCTAACTATACTACTACTAAACTATGAAAAATCCTAATTTTAAGGCTTTCGGTATTCACAGAAGGCATTTAGGAGTCCTAAAGTTAGGAGTCCTAAACTTAGGACTACTAAATTGAGAAAAATCCTAATTTTAAGACTTTCGGTATTCACAGAAGGCATTTAGGAGTCCTAAAGTTAGGAGTCCTAACTATACTACTACTAAACTGAGAAAAATCCTAATTTTAAGACTTTCGGTATTCACAGAAGGCATTTAGGAGTCCTAAAGTTAGGACTCCTAACTTCTGTGAATACCGAAATGAGTAAGTGCCTTCTGTGAATACCAAAATGAGTAAGTGCCTTCTGTGAATACCAAAATGGTAGTAAGTTTAGGATTTTGTCTTAAGTTAGTTCTGTGAATCGGGCCCACAGTCTTTGCTGGGATTTCTGAATTTCGATCGTACGTATATTCCCGATAATGCCCAGTGTATCAGGCCGTATATGCCTTGGTACAACCTACTTTTTCCAAAGCGAGCTGTCTGCCAGAGCATTCAGCTATTTTGCAATCTTTGCAAGCTGATCTTCTTGCTTCGAAATACTTACTGACACGTGATAACCACACTAACCTGGTAATAAGAATTGTGCTAGGCGCAGTGGGTTTCACGTACTTAACGTTCAATGAGGGCGACACAGTCCCCATTGCCTACAAATCACACCTGTACACTTCGGCTGAACTGCGCTTTTCCACAGTCGAAAAAGTTTTGACTGCAGTGCAGATGGCGATTCTTAAAGAACGAGCGCTATCGCAAGGAAAACGCATGTTGGTGGTCACACCATATCCTGCTCTAGAGGCAGTGACAAAGGCTAGTGTACCTAATTCTAAAGCTTTGCATCCACGTTGGATACAATGGGCCACTTCTTTGACATCGCCAGATGTCACCTATGTCTTTGATGCCTCATTACAGACTCAGGAGTACTTGCAGTATGAATTTGTTCATCCCGCCCCACTGTCTTTGCGTTCGCTTGAAGATTACCATTGTGTCATTTATACTGATGGTTCGGCGCAACCTGTGACGGAATCGAAGCCTGCCTATTCAGCAGCCTGCGCGATTGTGGCGGGTACTTTTCGTGAATGGAGAATTCAAGTCTGATGTCGTGCATACGCAGTCATTGGGTGATTGTACCGCACAGTTGGCAGAGCTCCGTGCTCTGGTGCTTGCACTGGAGTTTGCTGATCCTCGGGTTACTACTCTTATAGGGCCATATGTAGGAAGCCTAATACCGGTCGGTAACGGCCGATTTTCGGTAAATATCCCGTTACCGACCGGTATTTAGGCTTTTGGTATGTAGGGGGCATATTTCAGGATTCGGTAATTTACCGAATCGGTAAAATTACCGAATCGGTAATTTTACTGATTCGGTAAATACCGAATCCTGAAATGAGATGTAGGGGGAGTGTGTCGTTGGTGTGGGGATTCGTTATTTACCACCAACTAAAAGTTGGTGGTAAATGACGAATACCTGTAAAAAGGCATTTTTTTGCAATTTGAAGTGTGCAATGTGGCAGACATACATGCCCTTAGGGCATGTATGTGCGCCACATGTGCACACATGGACGAATCAGGGGTGCAACAGGGTGTCAATGTGACACCCTGCCACCCATGATGATGCCTCCCCCATTACCGATTCGGTATTTACCGATTCGGTAATGGCAACTGGCTTCCCATTCATTCCTATGGGCCTCCAGGCCCATAGGAATGAATGGTAAGCCAGTTGCCATTACCGAATCGGTAAATACCGATTCTAAAATACCGACAGATACCGAATCGGTAATTATTTACCTACATTACATTTACCGATTCATAAATACCGAATCGGTAAAATTCGGTATTTAAGAATCGGTAAATGTAATTTACCCACATATGGCCCATAGTGAGTTACTCGTTTTACTGTGTTCAGTCTTTTAACGGCAATCTATTCTTTTGGTCTCAAAATGAATATCCTGATTCCAAGGATAGCACAATTAAGCGTAAAATGCTTTGGGTTCGAGTGGCAGAACTTAAACAACATCTACCTCTCGTGAATGTAATTCACACTCTTGGTCACCAGCGAGTTGGTGTCCATGCTGTCGGCAACAGCTTGGCTGACGAGGCAGCGAAAACAGCAGTGGCGACATATCTAGTAGCAGCAGTTACAAGATCCAAAAGTAAGATCGATGATGACATCTTGGCAGCTATTGCTGCTACAGTGAAGGGAAGTAATTACCCGAGAGGTTTCCCTTCTCGGTACTCTTATCATTTAAGTCCTGATAAAGTCCCATATGTGAGAATTAACGACATTGGAGACAGATTGATTCCCAATGCGGACTGCAGACCGTCCTTGATAACAGCGGTTCACGAGGGTATGGCCTCTGCCCATGCCGGCGTGTCAGCTCCTGTTACTCAGTTACAACAACGTTACTGGTGGCGCGGATTGTATAAAGAAACTCGCACTTATGTTCTTGATTGTGACATTTGCCAGCAGATTAAACATTCGACTGCTGCGCACCCACCACAAACTCAGTTGTACATATCTAATAAACCACTTGGGTGTGTTTATTTAGATCACTTCGGTCCTTTCTCCTCCGATACTGCGTATAAGTACATCTTAGTTGCAGTGGATTCGTGCACACGTTTTTTTGGGGTATGGCCTCAAAGGAGTGCTGATGCTCGTACTGTCATAAGGGATTTGTGTGTCTTTGTGGGAATTTTTGCATGTGGTACCTTTCATTCTGATCAAGGCCCTGCGGTCGCCTCTAAGGCGTACAAAGAAGCCATGAAATCCTTGGGGGTCCAAGTCAAATTTTCGTGTCCATACCGACCTGAGGGTAATAGTGTAGTGGAGCGAATGAACCGTGACTTAAAGCAATCCTTGACAGCCAGGGTTTTAGGCACTGGCCGGAACTGGTTTGCCCATCTGTGTGACATTCAACATGCACTTAATAGTCTCCCTAGAAGGTTTCTGGGTGGGCGGACCCCATACATGATGCTCTTTGGCATTAAAATGTTTGTCCCGGACCTTGATGGTCTAGACATGGCGGAGTCTGCCGCACCCTTTGACGTAGATGATCACTGCTGTAGTACAGAGTCTACAAGAGACCAGAGACTGTCTCGCAAAAGAACACTTGCCCTCCACATCTGATGCTGCGCTTCAGATTCTGGTAGTCGGCTGACTACCTCGAGTTGGAGACCTGGTCCGTGAGAAGGGGGAGAACAAGAAGGAGTTTGGCCCCTCTTATCGTGCCCCAGTTCCAGTGCTTGGCGTGCAGGGTACAAGAACAGTCATTTTACCTCCACTTCCTGGTCGCAAGGATAACAGGTACATCTCCATTGACAATGTCAAACTACAGCGAGTGGCCGATTCTTCTTAGTATGACTCCAGCGGTTTCTTGCCCTGCGATGCTGAGAAATTCAGTTTTGGCTCTGGCTTCTACCACCATGCCTGATATTGCTATCGAGATGCATACGGTTGCTGATCCTTTGTTGCTGCCATCGGCTGGTGGTCCACCTGAAGATACTGAGTATGCTTATCCCACAGAAGTGTCATCGCCTGTTGTGCAATCAACCGCAGTTACCCAGTCACGTTTCTCCTTTGATACTAACTCTATGACTTCTGGTGCCCCGTCAAAAGTCTCTATTTTTGCTGTTTGGTTTAAAAGACATTTTTTAATTCCCCCTTGGACTTACATTTGGCTGGTGGTCATATGTATTTTTTTGTTTTTGTCCATTGGATTTGTGGTGGTATTTTAACATCTTGTAAATGGACACTACCTAAAGGAAAGATCTACAATTAGACTAATTGATGGAACTTTGGCACCCCACTCCTCATCACACATCATGAAGAGGGACCAGATTGTTGTGAATATTACTGCCTGGCCTGTGTTAGATGGGATTGTGTGGGATGCTGTTAAATTTCAAATTCATGGACCCACTGAAGTTATTAATGTTCCGAATGTTCTTTGTGTTTCTATGGGTGATGTTGTGAAACACAACATTCGCTCTGATGATTGGGACGTTCAGGCCATAGAAGCATTATTTTCTGGTTTGAAATATTATGCCGCTTTTGATGCTGAAGATTTGTATTTAGACACTGCTAATTATGAGGAACTGTTTTGCTATCAACATTATGGCAATCACTTCCTACATAAAGCCAATACGTTTCGAAGTTTTGTAAATTATACACAATGGGAACATTGTCCGACGCCAATGCAAGGCAGCTCCAACACATTGGTGAACAAATTTGCTTATTTTACTGATTTCAGTGTTTCAAACCCTGCCGCCTTTTATTTTAAAGTGGCAGCAGAAGCTTCATCAAAGGTTAGGCTCACACACACTAAATTACTGTATTCCAAATCGTTTATGGATGATTTGGCTATCAAAGGTTATGATCTGTGGAAAGCTACTATTGATCTTAAATCTGTTTGGGGTTCTAAACCGTGGCAGGTACAAGGAACTGAAGCTTTGCATTGTGCCTGCCTCATCCCAAACCACATATTATTTTTGAATTCGACTATTTTTTAAACCACCTGCTTTGGATTGGTTACCTCTAAAAAACTGAATTCCCCCTCTATTCCAGATCTGGGTGCTTATCCAAATTGGGACATCCTTCAATATTTCCAAATTACATTCTGAAGGATGGTTGACTTGGCAGACAAGCTCAGATTCCTGTCAACATAGTTTTCTGGGTCTGCAACCTGGGTATACGCAGGTTCGCGTAGACCCCCGCTTTGAATCTTGTCATTCTGTTACTACCTACATTGGGGCCGATTCCGATTCCGGACGCAAAATGAACCGACTGACACGGACCCGGACCGAATACCGACCGACACGGACCAGCGCCGTACAACCCGTGCAGTACGATGCAATGCGAGTGAATTACAACCGACACGTACGGAATACAAGCCGTATGACTGACCCGGAGGGAAAATAGTGATCCGGCCAGAAAACCGACGTGATTTTCACCAACCGACACGAACCCGGAATCAACCCAACCGACCCGTACCCGTGATGTACGATTAGCGCAGTACGATGCAATGCATCTAAAACCAGACCGACTCGCACGGAGACCAAGACGCACGACCGACACGCACAGACAACCCGGCACACAAGCAATAGAGACCGCCACGAACGACGCCTACCAAACACAAAAGACAGGCAGCGTGAACGAGGTGGAGAAGCCTGCACGAGACAACAGCAGCATCCGTTTCCGTCAATTGAAAGTCTCCTACATGCCTACAAAACACAAAGGAAAAAACACAAAAAAAGGACCAAATTAGCAATGACTAAGCCATTAAATACCCAACACAAATTAATTGGACAAAGACACACCCACAACTACAACTATATAAAGGACTACAACAATACCATCATGCCTTGCAAACAGGAGACACAGCCAGCAGCAAACACCAGTACACAGCAACCACAGACACACTCACAACTCACAACTCACCCATCACACAACTCACACACCATCAGCACCTCATACAAAAGCATACACACATACACACAGAAAACCCAACACCAAACCAACATCACTTGCACCCTCACACACACATCCCTCACCACCACCACCTATCACCATGGCCCCAAAGAAGAATCCAAAGTTCACAGATAGTGAGTTAGAAGTGCTGGTAGACGAGATCATCAGAGGAGAGCCACATTTGCTTGGTACATTGGTTCAAAGGACCCCCATCTCACAGATAACAAAGATGTGGGCGAGGATTGTGGACAAGCTGAACGCACAAGCACCAATGTTGCGCACAAAGGACGACATCCAGAACAGGTGGTATGACGTGCGCAGGAGGGTCAAGAAACTCATCGAGAAAGATCACGCCTTGAGTCAGCGCACCGGCGGTGGCCCTCCTGCCAAACCAGTCTACTTCAGGACCTGGGTGGAGAAGGTGCGGGACATCCTACCACCAGATAGCGTCCATGGCCTAACAGACATCTCAGAAACTGGTGAGTACACAAACAACAAACCCAAGATTGTTTGGCAAGGGGACAGTGAAACCATGCCCCCCAAGCAAACCTACACTAACCAATAGATAATCATCCCAAGATGTGTATGCAAGTCACACAAACACAATACCTGCCATCTCAGAGTGACTGGGGACTTTGTCATGACATGCACCAACCTACAAACAAATACAGCAAGCCACTGGCACTAAGCCAAATACATCCAGCAAGACAGTTTGCCACCACAAACACACCACCTCACAGTGCAGCTGACTGTCAGGAAGGAATAGTGGGGATGCAGGTGAAGTGAGTGTAGCCAAAAGCATGATGAGGCCTGTAGTCACAGATAATGCTCCCCCTCCTCATTGGCCCATCAAGACCTCTCTGAAACATGCCCACATCACAGGGAGTGGAAAATGACTGACAAGATGGCTGACACTGGCTCCTGCTAGGGGTTGTGTGCAAATCAGAAGCAGGACACCACTGACTGACATCCTGAAAGACAACTTGCATGCCCTACAATGGAAGCACGTGTCATGATAGGAAGGAGGACTGACAGCCCTGCCCATACTAATCAGCATGGGGAGACACCCCCCCAGCACAAACTCCACACAACTCACCGGGTACAATGCTTTGACACACACCTCATTGAAATATCAGCAAAAGATCCCCCGTACTGGCTGCTGCTGTGTGAAGCACAGGGGTTCACTTCGGACTTGTAGCCAAACAAACACCAGGATTCCACAGTCAGCCATCTTGCCATTGCTGTCACACCCCCTCGCAGGGAAGCAGAGTCAAGAGGGAGGAAGCATGGGCATGCTGGGTAGGGGGTGTAGCCAAGAGTATGATGGGACTCGCAGTCACACACAACCTACACCCACCCACATGGCCCAGCAAGATCAACCTGAACCATACTCGCCTCACAGGGAGTGGGAAGGGACCGACAAGATGTCTGACACTGGGCTCTGTTGTGGGGAGCACAAGGCCATGCTGGGACTGCTAGCCAAACAAACACCAGGATTCCACTGTCAGCCATCTTGCCATTGCTGTCACACCCCCTCACAGGGAAGCAGAGTCAAGAGGGAGGAAGCATGGGCATGCTGGGTAGGGGGGTGTAGCCAAGAGTATGATGGGACTCGCAGTCACACACAACCAAAACCCACCCACATGGCCCAGCAAGATCAACCTGAACCATACTCGCCTCACAGGTAGTGGGAAGGGACCGACAAGATGTCTGACACTGGGCTCTGTTGTGGGGAGCACAAGGCCATGCTGGGACTGCTAGCCAATCAAACACCATGCTGGCAAATGGCCAACAACAAGATCAAACTCTGTCCGTGACAAGCTGGGAAAAAGCAGTGTACAGGCAGGCATCTGTTATAAAAGTAGAAAATGTCATGTTTGTGAACCAACGATGCATGTAGAAACCTAAATCACATTGTGTGTCTCTTCCAAACACAGGGCATGATGGGCACCCACTGACAAATGACGAGGATACCCAGTCCCAGACTCTGGTGGACACTGAGCTCTCTGGTCTGACTCTCTCACTGTCCTCTTCGGATGACGACGACCAACCTGGCCCCTCCGGTGTGAGCCATCATGCAGCACCAGCAGCAGCAACATCTGCCCCCCCTGTACCCACACCTCCACCATCTGGACACCGACAGGGCACCCCCGCCAACACAGACAGACCAAGTACAATCAACACCCACAGCACAGGGACACAGGACCCCCCGGAAGCTACAGCCAACACCACCAGCAACACCACCCAAGGGGTCCCAGGTTCACCTGAGCGTACCGCCGCTGGTCCTGCCCGTGTGGAGAGGGGAGCTGGGAGGGGTGGGAGGCACAGGGCATGCCTTGCAGAGGGGTCTGGACTGCATGATGACCCTCAACTGGCACACATCATAGATGCATACCAGGATAGCACCGGAGGATTTGCCCAGGTAGTGGGGATCCTCAAGGACATGCAACAGGAGCAGGTCACCCACCATGCCCGCATGGAGGCAAAGTGGGATGACCTTACTGCGGGGCATCGAGACATACTACAATGCCTCCGCCAGATCAACACCAACATGTCCACACCCCCCTGTGTGCCCACAACATCTGTCGCAACACCATCTCCCAGCACCACAGGGAGGGAGGAGGACTCTGGCAGAGAGTCCCCTGCACCGCAGAGGCCTGCACATGAGGATCCCCCCCCCCAGAAGAAGAGGGTTCATCCGAAGAAGGACATGTGAGAGGCAGATGTCCCAGCACATCCCCAGGGCCTCTAAACTTGTTCTGGACAATGTTCTTTGTGCGCAACCCGTTCACCTTGTCCAATCGCACACAACTCACCCACATGACATGGAGGGTTCATGTTGGCCCAATGTATCAGATGACTGTGGACTTTACTCTGGACATTTCATCTACCAGCACGTCCAACTCAAAAGTGAACTTTGGATTCCCAAACCACTGTACAGCACCCACCATCCTGTGCACCTCACTCACACATGTTTGTAAATAAACTCACCATTACACCATACTTGCCTCTGTTGTGATTCAAACTTGTCATGTCCAGGGCGAAGTCGATCTGCTACACAACACAGTGCATGCCAAATACTGCAACAATGTGACCAACGTAAGGTCAGTCATGGGGATGTGACACATGTGAGGGAGACACACCACTATGGCAACGCAAAACATACTCACCATGGCCATGTGACTCATCACACACAATGATGTTGACCTGAAACACATTGGCATGCACAACACCAAGCACAGTCAGTGGTAACAAGTCCACAGGTGAGGTAAGCAGATATCACTCAGATGTGGGAGGACAGACAACACACATAAGAAAGTGTAGCACAAGTTCATTACACACCAGCAACACTTTTATTCCACAATAGTTGCACAGTAATTCTACGTAACAGTGGACACACGCTCACAATGTTTTGGAGAATGGAAGTCCAGGGATGTGTGGTACATCAGTTGATGGGAATTCTCAACTTCCACACTGGTGTTGGCTTCTGAGTGTTGGGGGTCAGTGTTGACCACACAACAGGCAAAGGACCCTGGGAAGGACAGACAAGATACAGTCAAAAGCACAGACGAACAGGAGAGAAATGCAATACACATGCACAAAACATGTTGCAAAACACCTACACAAACACTAGTTAGCAGTACTACTCTATTGTGGAGTACACTCCACCTGAATGGACACATCACAGCACGCATCCAGTCAAGTGGCACACAGACACACTCAGACAGCAACAGAGCTGGCTCAACACATTCCTGGAAACTCACTTTCAGGTGAAGAAGTTGTCGATGAGCTGGGAGCGGACGTCACCATCATCTTCATCATCACTGGCATCCTGGCCCAGGCCGGGATCCTCCACAAGTACCGGACGTTGGTCGTCGTCATCCTCATCCAGGATGAGAAGCACCTCCTTCCACACCGCCATGTTGTGTAGCATGCAGCAGACCAGTCTTATTTTGCACACCTTTGCAGGCTCATATGGGAGGGCCCCTCCGGTCTTGTCCAGGCAGCGAAAGCGGCTTTTCAGGAGGCCGAATGTCCGCTCAATCACCCTCCTGCTCCGACCATGTGCCTCATTGTAGCGCAGCTCGGCTGGTGTCACAGGGTTCCTGAGAGGTGTCAGCAACCACGGCATGTTTGGGTATCCGGAGTCACCTACACACACAAAAATGAACAAGTAGATGAGTTTGGTAGGAGTGTGGAATACAACAATGACAAACACACACAATGAGAAACAGTCAGTACACACCGACAAGCCAGGCACGCTGAGCTGGCATCTGTGACATCAGCGTTGCAATGTGACTACTCCTCATTATGTAGGCATCGTGCGCCGAACCAGGGAACCGTGCACACACATGTGTGATCAACATGTCAGCAAAACAGACCACCAGAGCATTGATCGAATGGTAGTGCTTCCTGTTACGGTATGCCTGCTCATGTGCCTGTGGTGGTATCAGGGCAACATGTGTCCCGTCAATGGATCCAATGACGTTTGGTATCCTCCCCAGTGTATAAAAGGCATCCTTAATCAGGGAGTTCATCTTGGCTCGGGAACTTGATATACAGGTCGAGGAATTGCAACATCCCCTCCAAGACATTGCGTAGCACCCGACTAAACATCGTTTGCGACATACCACCAGCAGTAGGCACAGTGTCCTGGAAGGTACCAGTAGCAAAGAAGTGCAGGGCTGCCATTACCTCTGGGGTCAGTGCTGTAGGGTATGTCCAGCCAGGTAGCAGATGTGGCGCCAACTGTTCCGCCAACTCCTCAATCAGTGGCCTGGTGAAGCGGTACCTTCTAATGCTGTGGCGTTCCTGCATGGTTGCAAGGTGTGGGAACGGACTATGCACAGCTGGTGCCCTGCAGTACAGAGATGCACAAAGGAAGATTGTCAGTACATCCCCCCATGTGGCCATGACCACGATCACTCTCACATGCTAGTTCATGACATTACACAAGGTACTGAGGTGTGTGCTGTTGGTCATGGACACATATGTCACCTACAAGACCACCACCTCACATCTCAATTCCACATGTCCACATGAGTCCCAGGTAGTGCAATGGGCTAATCATCTGGCTGTGTCACCCAACCTATGTGCTGCTGCAACGTTCAAACAACCCACCCCAGTGACTAATGAGTACTCATGTCTCCCAGGCATCACAGATCTTTGTCATGCAGAAACCCAGGCTCCCTGTATTGCCACATCAACACAGCAATGGACATGGCGTAGCACGTACACACCACAAGGCAAGCGCAAGGCCCACAGGTAGTGGCCACTGTTGTTCATGCCGGCCCTACATGTACGTCTCTTAGACACACACCCCATCAAGGTTGATGCATATACCACATGGATGTGGAGACTGTCACCCATTGGTAACATGTGATCAGACACCTCTGAGACACAACATGCACACAGACTGTGGGTGCACATCAGTATTGGGGCTACAGGTCTCACTGTGACGTACATGCCATCACCCCCAGGACTCAGGGTGTATGTGAGAGGCCCCAAACATATCCAACCTGACACTGTGGCCTTCACTCTTGCCAATTACTGTCCAATTGCACATCACAGTGCAAATGTGCACAACACACAAAGGACTCTCCCCCCATGTACAAGATGACAGACTGGGAGTGGCTGCACAAAGTGCCAGAAAAAAAACTGCTGTGGCCCCCTCAAACACCCAGGGAATGCAGCCTCACATGCCATGGGACACTGTGTGGCCAATGCTATAGTGTGGCAGGTGTGTGCAGGTGTCCATGGCCAGCATATGTGTGTTGCATCCGACTAATAGTCACACTAATGCGGTCTGACGCGGGTGACAATGCGTACGCATTGCACTGGTCATGTTCGAGCCGTGCGTACGCATTGTCATTGGATGCAATGCGGTCCGACGTGGGTGACAATGCATACGCATTGCACGGGTCATGTCCGAGCCGTGCGTAGGCCTTGTCATTGAATGCAATGCGGTCCGACGCGGGTGACAATGCATACGCATTGCACGGGTCATGTCCGAGCCATGCGTAGGCCTTGTCATTGAATGCAATGAGGTCCAACGCGGGGGACAATGCGTACGCATTGCACGGGTCATGTCTGAGCCGTGCGTAGGCCTTGTCATTGAATGCAATGAGGTCCGACGTGGGTGACAATGCGTACGCATTGCACTGGTCATGTTCGAGCCGTGCGTAGGCCTTGTCATTGAATGCAATGCGGTCCGACGGGGGTGACAATGCGTACGCATTGCACGGGTCATGTCTGAGCCTTGCTTAGGCCTTGTCATTGAATGCAATGAGGTCTGATGCGGGTGACAATGCATACGCATTGCACTGGTCATGTTCGAGCCATACGTACGCATTGTCATTAAATGCAATGCGGTCCGACGCGGGTGACAATGCGTACGCATTGCACGATCATGTCCAAGCCGTGCGTAGGCCTTGTCATTGAATGCAATGAGGTCCGATGTGGGTGACAATGCGTACGCATTGTACGGGTCATATCTGAGCCTTGCGTAGGCCTTGTTATTGAATGCAATGAGGTCTGACGCGGGTGACAATGCGTACAGATTGCACTGATCATGTTCGAGCCGTGCGTAGGCCTTGTCATTGAATGCAATGCGGTCCGACGCGGGTGACAATGCGTACGCATTGCACTGGTCATATTCGAGCCGTGTGTACGCATTGTCATTGAATCGTATGGAGACGGGTGCATGTATACATTCAAAATACGCGTTGTACAATCAGTTGAACGAGCCGGGCGCACCCATTGGCTCAGGACTGTCATGGAGACGGATGCGGATTCAAGACTTGTACGAGTTGTGCACTGGAAATTCAGTTGGATGCCTACAACAATGTTGCAATTTCAAGTGTTCCATGAATGTGAAGATTTGAACGATGCGGAAGGCGTGTACGAGTCGTACTTTTAAATCGATTGGCCAGATTCATAGAATGCAACCGTGTTGGACCTATCACTTTGGACACATGGCACAGAGTCTGCCTCTGTAGCACAGATATAAGGCTGGCTTGAACCCAGGGAGCTCACTTGCCTGCACTACATGCTACTGGACCACATCCCTGCTGCCACTGCTGCTGTCTATGCATCCTCTGGCTCCTGCTATGGCACGTACACTGGAGAGGGCCCCAGCCTTCACTGAGGAGGAGAACCAGGCCCTGCTGGACGGGCTCCTTCCAGAGTACAGAAAGCTCTATGGGACACCAGGGGAGCAGGTGAGTGTGCTGTCCACTGCCTTCCTAATTAAGCATGTTTTCTGACTAGCAGTACTAGCAGTGTATACAGCAGTGGCAAGCATTATCACTGACTACTTTCATCCCCCAAAGTGTGTAGGAACATGTATTGAATATTTTTCCTGATGCTAAAGTGCATTTTTGCCAGCTTAGACTATCCATGCATTGTTAACATGTCAGACATGCATGTTAGTTTTCATTCCCCATGGTTGCACTATCTGTGTAATTATTTTACCTTTGTGATGATGACATGTATATCTAATTGTGTGCTGCACAAATCTGGGGCATGTGTGTTAATGTAGTTTTCACTTTGTCCTCCTCACAGGTTGATGCCCACCAGAAGCAGGAGATATGGCTGACCATCACCCGGGCTGTTCGTTCTGTGGGGGTGTTAGAAATGGGATTTCTGGCTGGCTAAGGCGTGCGCCTAAGCCAGGCAGAAACCACCACTCTAGTCAGGGCAAGGAAGTTACACGCCAAAGATCACCCCTGCTCACCCCCTTGGTAGCTTGGCATCGGCAGCCAGGCTTATCCCGGAGGCAATGTGTACACAGTGCTAAAAGTGCCTAGAGGCCTAAAACTACTAACACTACATAGGGGAAAAGGCCAGGATAACTGCAAAATGTTTAGGGGTGAACCTGCCAAAAGGGCCAGGTCCAACAGGGGTTTACAAGCGCCGCATCCGCAACTGCCAGAAGAGGTGGCAGGACCTTTGTGGCTGGACCCGGAGGATAGCTAGAGTCCATCTGAAGCTGTCACCTCCACGCAGGAGGGACGGACACCGGACCCTGACTCCCCACATGCTCCGGATACTGGCGGTGGTCTTCCCGGACCTGAATCGGCAGCTGAAGGCCAGACAGCAGCAGGAAGGGGGTAAGTCCATGCCTGATCTGTGTACTATGTCTGACATGCACATAGCAGTCTTTTGTCCGGGTCTCACTTCCACATTACGTAGGTCTTGTAGTGCCCAAATCAGGTCCCTCATCTGTGTGATGCACCCTCCTCATCTGTTCCACAGGTGTGGCCCCTACAGTCTTTGGATTGTGTCACTAGGGCACTGTGTCCCTGCAGTCAGCTATGTATCAGGTACCAGTCAGCATCAGTTCCCGTGACTCTGTTGTGTGTGTCATGGGTGGATCAATTGTTTACACAATGCCTGAGATCTGACATGTGAACTGTGTGTGCCCTTGAGATGTGCACCAATTGCTGGTCTGACCCGCAACATGTTTCTGGGGTATTCAATACAAAACCATGCAGCAGGGTACTCCAATTTTTGGGCATCAGGAGTAGGTATGGCAAGTATGCCACAATTGCTTAGCCACCTGACTACTGTCCGGGGCAATACACTGTTTCACTTAGTCCTGCCCAGTCCTGCCCCCTCAAGGGAATTCAGAAACACTCTGTAATCTCACTCCTGTGTGTGAAATTGCAGGTTGTGCTTCGTGACATGTTCCCTCAGGTGTGTGCCTCTGTGTCATTAGGGTGTGGCTTGTTGCTACGTACAACTGGGGTGTCCATGATTCCGAGGGTCAGCATGACATCTGCAATGTGACTGTGGGAGACAAGACCTGTGTGACATATAGGTGTGTGAGCATCTGACAGCGCACAATGTTGTATGCAACTCTGTCCCTCATGCAGCTGGGTTATATGCATGGCAGACTGTGATGTGTTAATGTCCATGGAGTCGTGTTTGCTGAGACTCATATGTCTGATTTTCATGCTGTGTGGTTTTCTGGGTCCTGGATATGTTGTTTGAATGGGATGGGCAAGTGTGCCGGTCATCTGCAGAGTCAGATTTGCCCCTGTGCTAGGATTGTGAGTCAGTGCATATTGTTGTTGTCTGGATGCCCTGCCCCTGTGACAGGAGACAGTGTTGACTGACTTACAGGCCATCCCAGTGCCATGGCATTGAACTTGCTATGAGTGAGCCTGCGTTGTGTTCAAGTGTGCACCATGCACCCCATTGTGGCCTTGCCCATCAGGACATGAGTACATCATAGTGTGTGTTGCTGGCATGAATCCCAAGCATGTGAAATGAGTCTCTGCCCATCCCTTCATCCGGACACCTGTGCTGAGTCTGTCGCAAGAGATGTGCTTTGGGTCTAGTGACATACTCCTACATGTTCACTTGCATGTACAACTAATGTGTGGGTGGTGCATGTTGGCACATTGGGGTATTAGCATCCAACATGCAACAGACATATGTGTGCAAATAAAGGAGGGATATGTGTGCCATGGTTGATGTTGGAAATGACAATTGTCTTATTCTAAACAGTGTTGGCACTTTGAGCTGTGTTCAGCTGATGATGCCAGGGCTTGCCCTGTGATGTGATGTACTCACTGTGGTGTGTGCAGTCGGTGCAGGTGACTGATGTTGTTCTGTTACTTCCTATTCCTATCCAGATACATCCACGGCCACAGAAGGGGACAGCTCCACGGAACAGGAGGAGCCACAGAGCCTTACAGGGACAGAAGGAGAGGAGTCAGGTGGACCCAGTGGCACGGAGGGCGATTACAGCCACACAGAGGAGTCGTCAGCACCATCCCCCCCAGCTGAAGGCCACAGCAGCTCTGAGGATGACTCCCCTGTGGAGGCGGGTGTCAGCAGCCACCAAACCCCAGCTAGTGAGGCAGTCTCTGCCACTGCCACCACCACCACCACCACCACCCCCCTCCCATCGACTCCCATCCCAGAGGTCCCTGTGGGCTCCCGTGTTCGTGAGCATGTCTCCTTTGTGCCAGGCACCGCACCCCCTGCCCGTGTGTCCCCTGCTGCCCTGACTGAGGAGACTGTGGACTTACTTAGACAGATGCATGTGGGGCAGACGTCGATGCTGAAGGCCCTCCATGCACACACAGGTCTGATGACACAACTGGTGTCATTCATGGAGGGCATTTCCTCTGGCATGTCTGCCCTACAGAGGACCAACCAGTCTGTGGCCTCCTCCCTGACGGCAGCAGTGTCCCTCCTCCAACAGTCTCACACCCCTCCTACCCCTGCAGCACCCACAATTCACAGCACACTACCTGTCCAAAGCCCCGAAACCCCCAAACCAAGGTCTAGACGTGAACATAAGCAAGCGCAGGGGACTGATTCCACACTCAAATGGGGCTGGTTTGCTGACACACACACAGTCATCCACAACCACTCCACAGTCCTCCGAGACCTCTCCATCCCAGCCCCCTTCCCTTGTCTCACCTGCAACCCCAACCCCCCAAAAGCTCTTCCTCTGTGACCTTGGCCTCTTCTCCACCGACCCAGCAGATCCTGATTACAAGGGGAAGAGGAAGTCCCCACACACAGAAGGGAGTGCCCCTCACACCCGGACACCCTCCCCGAGGTGCACTCAGACCGAGATGCCCACCCGCAAGTCCCCCGGGTGCAAGAAGAGCAAGACCCCCCCGCCAGCACGCAGCTCCAAGGCGAAGTCTCCATCCTCCATCCCCCAGGCTACCACTCCAGAGGTTCCCCCACCACTCCCTGCCCCGGGTTCCCCCACACCGATACACCCTCCCCAAAATGCTAAGGCCATCCCCCCCTAGCACTTGCTCTTCCACACCTGGTCAGACAGTTGCTGCCACTGATGTGGGGACCGTGTCACCACCCCCTGCCCTGCAGACCTCACCTTTCCCCCATTGCGCTCCCATGGATGTAGGCACTGCTTTGGAGTCCATGCCCACCCCATCTGACTTGGGCACTGCAGTGGTGAGCCAATCCACTCCATCTGACCTGCCCACTGGAGTTGTGCCGGCACCTACCCCATCTGACATGTGCACCACAGTTGTGACAGCACCCACCACTTCAGTCATCTCCACTGCAGTTTCAAGTGTCTCGCCTGCATCCCCCACCTCTTCACTGCCTCCTTCTGCTGCGCCCTGACCCTGTCCCTGCGGTGCCTGGCCTACCCCCATGTATGCCACTCCGAGGGGATGACCCCGGTCCGTAGCAGTGCAGGCAAGCAAGGTGTGACAGTTGTCACTCTAGTTCACTCCTTGGCAATTTGACATGGACTGGCCATTGGCCTTTTGGTTGCACAGACGTTTCGGATTTCATATACTGAATTTGTGACTCTAGTTCACTCCTTGCCGTTTGGACATGGACTGGCCATTGGCCTTTTGTTGGAACAGATGTTTCACTTTTCATATGCTGAATAAAGCTTTTTAGTTTGTCCCTGTGAACTTGATTTAGCTGTACATCATGTTGAGGTTGTTTTAGATGCCTTTGCACCTGTAATGCTTGGTTTACAATGCTGCATAGTGATGTGTTGATGTGAGGTACTCCCTGTTGTCCATGAGATATGTTTCCTATTCTGGTGGGTATCCATGTCATCCTTTGCAGCTACCTGGGTGTGTCTGGATCAACCATTTGTGTACATCTCTCAGTGAGCATTTAATTGCCATGGTCACATCTGTGGCTCGCACCCCTGCACATATGATGTGCTTCCCATTGTCCAAATTATCACTTCCACATACTTCGTGCTCATCACTACTGGCCCTACAGGTGTGGGCATCATTGATATAGGAGCAACTGGGTCCTCTGTGCAACTTGCTGTACATATGTATTGAGTATGTGCAGGTGACTTAAGGGAGACTCACGTACCCAGGCTGTTGTGACCAGAGCCTTCATTGTGCGGTAACTGATGGCTGACTGACCAAGTGATCTGCAGACATGAGTGGGACCTGCGGTGAATATGTTTGGCACAGCTGGGCTCCTACAGGAGTTGTGTCCCCTCAAGTTAGTGTGTTGTCCAGTGACATGGCCTGGGCCCATGGTGGGTATTGTATGTGCATGTGTGTGTGTCCACATCCCTGTTCATACACAGTGTTCCCTTGATATGTTTGTGTTGTTGATGCTTGCTGAGTGGTACTGGGTTAATCCCACTACTTTTCCAATGGGCTACCAGATGTGTGGGCGCATGACTCACTCATGTTAATTGGTGTATCATCATTGTGATTTGTCAGTTCTGAGTGTTGATGATGTTGTCAGACACAGATGGGACACAGTGAGGGTTCCTCAAGGCACTTTTTTGTTTGCAATATAATGTAGTTGTCCCTAGGTGGTAGTTTTCAGTGATTCAGACATTTGTATGTGTGTGTGACTGCTCCCACTTGTCGGGTTCACGGCAGCGATGCTGGCAGGTGTCAGCATGGGTGCCCTGTGTTCCTCCTTGGCATCTGCATAGTCCTGGGACAGTGGCAGGGATTGTGAAGGTCACATGAGCTTTGAGGTCATGGCCATGTACCGCATACTGTGCAGTGTGTCTGTCATTCCCCAGGGTTGTAAACAGTCCTTGTGTGATGTGTGTGTGCACCTTAGTTCCTGCCAACATTCCTGTGTTTGTCATGTGGGCATGTGCAATGTCACCTGTCCATGTGGGCTTCACAGATAGACATTGTTGCAGTTCAGGTGTGGTGTTGATGGTGGACTGATATGAATGTTTGTATGGATGGTCCCTTAGCTCCCGTTTGTCCATGGATGAGGGGCCATGCTGAGTGATTTGTGTTTGTCTATGTGTGATGTACGCTTGTGGCACAGGACACATGTCTGGGTTTCCCACTTTGTACGACATCTGCCTTTGTCATCACAGTGGAGGTGTCATGCATGCTTGTGTCACACTAATGTCTTGTCCCTGGGGGTAGTGCTGTTGTGTGTCAGTCTCTTGCTGTGTTAGTTGGTGTTCATTCCAGCTAGTGTCACATGTCTCTGTTGTGCTCCCTCTCATCTCCCAACGCCTGATTTCCCAATGAGGGTGTCCCAATGATGGTTTACTTTTGTATAGCACTGTGTCCAAATCTGTGTCACTGTGGTTCAACCCCTCTCATGTGTTATGTAGTTGCCTGTGGATACTGTGACACACATACACACATGTTGTGTCCGATGTGCAGTGTGAGTTTGCCTGTTTGTGTTTGTGCATATGCACCAGTGCATTGGTATTGCTGTTGTGGGCCTTTTTCTGGATGCTGTTTGTGTGATTTTGCATGCAGTCCCTGTGAGTCATTTCACATCATTGTGCACATTCATCCTGGTTGTTGGGTGCCATTGCTGGCATGGAATGTGAGTTAGTGAGCTGACACCTACAGTCTACACATGTTGTTTAGGTTGGTGTGTCTATTTTCGAGATGTGTGCATGCTTGGTGATGGTCACTTCTGCTGTTGTGTCATTGTACGCTGTTTGCATTGTCAGCCCCCATGTGTGGTGCTTGTCTGCACATGGCCGAGAGTGTTATGTTTTCACAGCACTGTTTGCTTCACCACATCTCTTTGTGTATGGGACACAACCACTATTTTCCCCCAGAAGTGTTTGATGTGTTGGGAGCAGGGATCATACATGCTGTTAGTTATTTGCAGCTTTGACCATGATGACACTTACCTTTTGGTCACTGTGTTGAGGGGGGTTTGGTCCCCATCACCACAATGCTCCACATCTGCTGCATTTTGTGAGCCCCCACTTGACTTCTGTTCTACACAGTGAGGGGGTGTTCTTTTTACATTGCCACAGTTCTATGGTGATGCTTGCCTTGTGTATGTCACACATGTGCTGTTACTTACATTGTATGCTCGTAGCCATATTCACTGTTGTGGGCATTTGTCACAGACTACACACTGTTGTCATGATGTTGTGGGGGATGTATTTTGCGGATATACCTGATGTTTGCGTATGCTGGATGTGTTGCGCATCACCCATCCTATGGGTGGGGTTGGCAGGGGTGATGGGAAATATTAGCTCTGTGAGTGGGGGTGGCAGGGGTGATGGGCAACAGGTCCCCTGTGAGTGGGGGTGGCAGGGGTGATGGGCAACATAAGCCCTGAGAGCGGGGGTGGCAGGGGTGATGGGCAACAGGTCCCCTGTGAGTGGGGGTGGCAGGGGTGATGGGCAACAGGTCCCCTATGAGTGGGGGTGGCAGGGGTGATGGGCAACAGGTCCCCTGTGAGTGGGGGTGGCAGGGGTGATGGGAAACATAAGACCTGTGAGTGGGGGTGGCAGGGGTGATGGGCAACAGAAGCCCTGTGAGTGGGGGTGGCAGGGGTGATGCAAAACATAAGCCCTGTGAGTGGGGGTGGCAGGGGTGATGGGCAACATAAGCCCTGTGAGTGGGGGTGGCAGGGGTGATGGGCAACAGGTCCCCTGTAAGTGGGGGTGGCAGGGGTGATGGGCAACATAAGCCCTTTGAGTGGGGGTGGCAGGGGTGATGGGCAACAGGTCCCCTGTGAGTGGGGGTGACAGGGGTGATGGGAAACATAAGCCCTGTGAGTGGGGGTGGCAGGGGTGATAGGAAACATAAGCCCTGTGAGTGGGGGTGGCAGGGGTGATGGGCAACATAAGCCCTGTGAGTGGGGGGGCAGGGGTGATGGGAAACATAAGCCCTGTGAGTAGGGGTGGCAGGGGTGATGGGCAACAGGTCCCCTATGGCTGGGGGTGGCAGGGGTGATGGGCAACAGGTCCCCTATGAGTGTGGGTGGCAGGGGTGATGGGCAACATAAGCCCCGTGAGTGGGGGTGGCAGGGGTGATAAGAAACATAAGCCCTGTGAGTGGGGGTGGCAGGGGTGATGGGCAACATAAGCCCTGTGAGTGGGGGTGGCAGGGGTCATGGGCAACAGGTCCGCTGTGAGTGGGGGTGACAGGGGTGATGGGAAACATAAGCCCTTTGAGCGGGGGTGGCAGGGGTGATGGGAAACATAAGCCCTGTGAGTGGGGGTGGCAGGGGTGATGGGCAACATAAGCCTTGTGAGTGGGGGTGGCAGGGGTGATGGGCAACAGGTCCCCTGTGAGTGGGGATGGCAGGGTTGATGGGCAACATAAGCCCTGTGAGTGGGGGGGCAGGGGTGATAGGAAACATAAGCCCTGTGAGTGGGGGTGGCAGGGGTGATGGGCAATAGGTCTCCTATGGCTGGGGGTGGCAGGGGTGATGGGCAACAGGTCCCCTATGAGTGTGGGTGGCAGGGGTAATGGGCAACATAAGCCCTGTGAGCGGGGGTGGCAGGGGTGATGGGAAACATAAGCACTGTGAGTGGGGGTGGCAGGGGTGATGGGCAACATAAGCACTGTGAGTGGGGGTGGCAGGGGTGATGGGCAACAGGTCCCCTGTGAGTGGGGGTGGCAGGGGTGATTGGCAACAGGTCCCCTATGAGTGGGGGTGGCAGGGGTGATGGGAAACATAAGCCTTGTGAGTGGGGGTGGCAGGGGTGATGGGAAACATAATCCCTGTGAGTGGGGGTGGCAGGGGTGATGGGCAACATATGCCCTGTGAGTGGGGGGGCAGGGGTGATGTGAAACATAAGCCCTGTGAGTGGGGGTGGCAGGGGTGATGGGCAACAGGTCCACTATGGGTGGGGGTGTTAGTGGTGCTGGCCATGCAACCCCTATGGTGGGCTGTTGTTAGTGGCCAGGATATGTATCCCCTGTGTGTGTGTGCCATTTTGCGGTTACATGTCGTTTGTTTATGTGGTAGGTGTCTGACTTACCGTCTGCGCCGTCGGCGTCGGTCCCTGATCCGGTCATAGATGTAGAGTTCTGGTATGACCTGCGCGATGGGATTCATGATGTGTTCATGTCATACGCTGATTGTTGCTCCACCTCGTACCCACTGCAAGCTGTGCCGTCTCGTAGCCGTGTTTTGAGTTGTGGCGCGAATCGTAGCTGATATGCTTGTTTTCCGGATGCTGTGACGTCCCGTGCGTGACGACCCATCCGGTGCGTAGGAAGTACGCATCGTACTTGTCATGCCAGAAACTGCTATGGATACTGCTTCCGGGCGACACAGTTCCTCTTTGGGAGTTACGGCTCAGATGGAGAATGGGTCTTGATTCACAGTCTACGTGTCGGTCGTGTTTTTGGCAGTTATGCGCATCGTGCTTCCTATACAGGATGGACTGGCTCCGGGTACGTGTCGGTCGCAGGGTAAGGCTACGGACAGCTGTCCGACCGGCCATCGGAATCGGCCCATCTGTAGGGAAGTTATGCCAATCTTGGCTGCAACATTCCACCTTGGCATCTGTTAAACTTCATTTATCTAAATTAAATGACAAAATACATTTGAATGATTTTGTTACGGGTCCTGTACGTGGAAGGTACAAAAGATTGGTGTATGCTGTTTATAACGAAGTTTGGAAATTATTTCAAATTGAAGCGGCTTCCAGATTGAGAGCCATTGATCAGGCCAATTTGGAAAACGTTCTGGCTGTTATCGATAATAGCATTAACACCCTTTCTACCAGAATTTACACATTAGATAATATTGTTTCATCTGTTGTTGATATTGTGCAGGATAATGTGTCTGTTTTGTATCATGGTCAAAATCAATTACGTTCTATCATGCAGTTTGCATGGACTTTGCAAACGTTAAATGCTGGGAAAGTCCCCTGGGACTACACGAATACTTCTTCTTTATTCCTTCCCTTTAATCTAACTGCGAAACAACAATTAATGTCTATGAAAGATGCAACATACTCATTACTGCATATTGAAAAGTTAGAGCATTTGCCTTTCTCTGTGGCCGAATTGAACTCCGCTGTGTGGCTTATCCACGGGTTAATCACACTACCATTTCCTTTGTTTAAATTCAGTTTGTGCATGAAACATTATGCCCTAGGCAGATGTGAACCATTGGGTACTGCTTTCCTGCATGAAGTTTGGTCACTCCCATTTACATACAGGTGCATGAGAGAAGGTAAAGAAGTTTATTTGAAGGGTGAGGAATGCACTTCCACACCTGATCACTCTGTAGGCACATCCAATTGCATGGCGCGTGCAATGTGCTAGCACCTGATTTGGCATGCGTCCTGAAAGGGATTCCAGTACCAGCTATTACACCCTCTTTCACGTTGTTAGCTAACTTTAGTTATTTGCTATTAAATAACTAGGCTTGCTGAGGGATGCTAGTGGGAATTCCCTACATTGTGACTGTATCACAGAGAGTAGTCTGCTGTAAAACTGTCCTTTTCCCACCCCCGCATGGGCGGCTGGATGTATCTATCTGGCCTTCAATTCCAACCTTGAAAGCAGAGTTCAACAAGATGAGCAGAATAAGGGCTCTATTGTCTCAAAAAGAAGTCGCTCTGACTTCATCCCGTGAAACATTTATCTTTCACGTAGCAAACACCCGCACCGAGGTGCATGCGCTTTTAAATACTGATCTCCCACTACATTTTGATGCAATCATTCAAACTATATTTAATGCCTCGTCAACAACTGGCTTGGTACATTTTTTCAAAGTTGTGGGCTCCGGCCTCGTGACCTCCTTCCAAACAATTTTTGGTGTGATACCTGCATTTTTTCATTCTATGTTTTCCAGCGTCTTTGGCTGCTCCCGTTGATTCTCGCCCTCACGGCTGGTGTGCTGTTGTTGATCTGCTTACTGTGCAATGGCTGCACAATTTGTGTCACACGACAGCCTGTCCCAGCTGCTCCATCTTCGTAACCGGATGCTTGAATATTATGGGACATTACCACTGGCAACCCTGAGGATAGCCTACGGATTGTCCTTCCGGTTTTCCTACTTTACATGCGTGCAACCTGTTTTTCATTGCCTAGATTGTCCTTTCGAATGGGCTCTGGATTTGTGCTTGTCAAACTCGGTGTCTCCTGCCCCGGATTATGATCGACTGATGAGTCCATTAGTGGCACATGAGTTGGACTGTTCTGGTGTCAGGATTATGGCCTGTGGAGCGGCACATGGAGTCCTAGTGAATTGGGACATTGGTACGGCAGCGTATGACTTCTTGGCAAGAAGTTATCTTGAAGAACACGCCAGTTGTCCTCTGATTGTGCTAGAGGCTCCAGTGACCGAGGAACATGTATGTTCGTTTACCTTGTTAGACTGGATGGCGGACACTTTTGCAGAACGTTCCAATGACTTTCTCTTGAAAGCTGTCGCTACTTACTGTGCTTACACGTTAATGGATTAGCTTGGATGTCGTCTGACTTTCCTTGTACGACCCACACATTTTTTTTTTGATTCAACATTTTTGGGCTCGCTGAGCCTTTTCAAAATGTTACCACTTTGAATTTCATTTTTTTTTTTCTCCCTTCGTTTTTTACATTTTTTATTCGAACGTTTACTCCCGTTTATTTGGATATCCAATACATGCACTTGGTTCCGCTCTTTCGAACTTGAACTCTGCGTTCCTTAATTATATCCCTAATAGTTTGTGCTCCGACCAAGGAGGGGTGTAGTGGAGGCAGCGTTTTAGATACATACATTGCTATGTTAGCATAAGCCAGTTAGATGTTAGAAACGCCATCTTGCCACTTCTTGCTGCTTTTGCACAGGCCCCTTCAGATACATGTTATTATTTGAAAACTGCTTGCTTGCCTTTTCTTCACATGGGAACTGTCTGTTGTTAAAGATCTAGAAATACAAAGGTATGCTGTTCCTCAAAGAGTGATATAGGAAAGGCTTTGAATGATATTTGAAATGTATGAGTCAGCAAAGTCAGGAGGAGTTTCCTCCTTAAGGAAAAAGACCCTCACACATCCGGCAGACTAGCTGTCATATTTCGTCAGCATATGGCCCAGATGTCATGTTTCATCATTAGGTCTGCTCCGAATCGGGGCGGCGCTGCAATCCCCGATCGGCGACCTTAATGACGCCTTTTAATGGAGATCTTTTTTCCTTCAATTGCCGTTTGTTGTAGTGCAGGTGAGGGCCCTAAAGTGAAGTGTGTGTCGGAGAAAGTGTGCTTAAAATAAGTAGTGGAGATCCTTAGTGACAGAATTTAATAAGAAAGGTCCCACTCTTAATTAAAAACAATAACATGCGTAATCCTACAGTAAAGGTGTCTGGTTTACACTCTAGTGGTCAGTGGTCAACATGTTTCTTGCATAGGTAAATGTACCGCAATTCATCAGGACCAGAAAGTTTACACACTTATTGGTAGTGGTCGCAACTACTAAAGCACTTACCACTGACACAGCACCCTAATAAGTGGCTACTTATGTGGATAAGGTAAAAACGCCTGTAAAAGAGATACAAAGGGACAAAACAAACATACAAATCAAAAACATCTTACTAATACAAACTTAGTAAAACAGCCTTATCTATTGCAAGCAATTGGTGTCATGCAATACTCGTAACGTGGTGGTATTCAATCGTATACCATACATGTGTCAACCAAACTTATTAGTGGCTAAAAGGGATTGTTCTCACATTAGCACTCAATAGCGGAAGAGCCGCTGTAAGAAAGTGATGCAAGCAATATTTCTTGATTTTATGCTTTTTAATTCATATTGAGTTCATATGATCATTTTCGTTGTACTTTGTGGTTCATACTGACGTTATAGTGGATTCAGACCACAATAGGATTACAGTATATCCATCAAGTAATGTTGAGCCAATTATTTACAGATATCCCCGATGCATTTCGGGACATGCCCTTCGTCAGGGGGAATTCTACGAAAAAATAAATGAAAGGAGGACGTAAGGCAGAAATCCAGGACGTATACTGAATATAGAGAAAATCAACGGTAATAATGTAGAGAATATTGACGGTAAGATAAACAGCGTGAAAACGGTGAATTAGTAACGGCACAGAGACCGTGTGAGGTGAGCGCTTAACAGTGCAGTAAAGCAAAGCTGGTACCGGAGAATGGGATAACACATTAAGCATATCCTATACAGAACTAGAACGGTATACGTGCTACACAAGGAAGACAAATGTCGGTTTTCGTGACGTGAATAAAGATTTAGCAAGGGGTGTTGCATGCAACGTGATTTGAGTGGCGTAAGTGATGGCCGCTAAAAAATAAAGCGTGTGGTTAACAAGTGTAACAAATGTAACAAAGATAATCCCAAGACTGCCGCGAGCAGATAAATACCTGAATGGCCACAATCGTGTGAACGGCGAAGGAATCTCGTCGGAATGAGTGAAAACATGCCACCTGAAACCCGGAACTAAATATGAGTAACCCGGAAGTAGTGAGCGTGAAGACGACGCACGAGTCGGTCAAGTGACTAATGAAGTTAGAAGAAAGACTGGCGAAAAAAGTAACTGAATGTGAAAAAAATAGAATAGAGTAATACTAAAGTGAAAAATGGAAAGAATAATAAATATGGGAAATGAGGCACGTGAGTAAACAAAAGGAAACCAATAAAAACAAGCAAAAAACCAAGTGTACAAGAAAAAAGAAAAAAGAATAAACAGAAATACGAGAGTAGAAAAAGGGGTGGAGTGAAGGTGAGTGTATAGAAAAGTACAGCGACAGAACTGCATCAAAGGGTACAAGATCATGATTACAAGAAACAGCTGTATTCAAAACGTTCATTGAGCCCATACGGGTAAACTGAATTCAATTTGTGGATCCAGTAAAGTTCACGCTGTAATAACACAGCTCCATTGTCTTTGCCTCTTTGCGTTTTGACTTGTTCCAGAATCAGGAATCTTAGTTGGCTGCAGTTATGATTATTTTCCATGTAGTGTTTTGCAACAGTGGATTTAGTGTTCTTAGTTCTGATGTTGCTTTTGTGCTCTATGAGTCTCGTTTTCATTTTTCTTTCTGTTTTACCCACATAAGGGAGTCCACATGGGCATTTGAGCAGGTACACAACATTGTTACTGTCACACGTGGCTGTAACTCTGAGTTTAATGGGTGTGCCTTTAGAGGGATGCATGAAGGTCGTACCCTTAATGATGTTGTTGCAGCCACCACAATTTAAGCAAGGGATAGTGCCTTTGAATGTTTTAGCGGAGTCTGGAGGGTTCTTGTTAAGAAGTTGCTGTAAATTCTGTGTTCGTTGGTAAGCAAAGATAGGCAAATCATTGAAGATGCCTTTAAAATCAGGCTCAGATTGTAACAGCGGCCAGTATTTTCGGATAGTTGTTTTAATTTTTTGACTTTGTCTTGAGTATTTGGATACAAAAACTGTACGTGAGTCCTTTGGCGTAGTGGAAACTTGTGTATGTAGTAGTTCTCTCCGATTTTTGGTTTGTGCTCTTTCAACAGCTTCTTGGAGAATGGGATCTGGGTATGCTCTTTTCTTGAATTTATCAATAAGACGATGGCTTTGTTCTTGATAAATCTCATCCGTAGACGAAATGCGTTTAATTCTCAAGAGTTGAGAATATGGTAGATGTTTTTTGAGTGATTTTTGGTGAAAGCTGGAGAAATGTAATAAGTTATTGCGATCAGTGCTTTTGGTGAACACAGATGTGATAAACTGATGGTTAGATATGGAAATGTCAACATCCAAAAAAGTGATGTGATTGAGGTTGATTTCATGAGTGAATTGAATACGTTCATTTATGGTGTTGAGTTGGGTGATTAGGGATAGTAATTCCGTCTTGGAACCTTTCCAAATCAGGAAGATATCATCAATGTATCTGTTGAACATCAGTAAGTTTTTTGACCAAGCCTCCTGTGTTAGTATGTGATCAAGTTCAAAGCGATGCATGAAAAGATTGGCATATGCTGGAGCAGCACAATTTCCCATGGATGTTCCAGATAGTTGAATGTAGTAGTTATTGTTCCAGGTGAAATAGCTGTGATACAAAGTGAAGTGCATCAGTTCGAGTAAGAAAATTTTCATGTCCTCGTCTTTGTCAGTGTCAATCAGAAATGATTCAATGGCCTGTATACCTAAATTGTGAGGGATGGAAGTATACAGAGACTTGACGTCGATGGTGCATAAGAGGAGCTGATCGGATTCTTGGATCTGAATGTGATTGAGTTTGATGAGGAAGTCTGTAGTATCCTTCAAGTACGTAGACATAGATTGAACTAGAGGTTGCAAATGTCTGTCAAGATATTTGCCAATGGGTTCGTGAATTGAGTTTCTGGTGGAGACAATTGGTCTGAATGGTGGTTTCTCCAGATTTTTATGGATCTTCGGTATCATGTACAGATACGGAACATTAGGATGTTCTACTAAGAGAAAACGTTTGTCTCTGTCGTTGATGGTGCCAAACTGTAATGCCTTATTGATGATGGTTGACAAAATAAGGGAGAATTCTGTAGTGGGGTCTGTCGTGAGTTTTTGATAGGTGTTAGAATCGTTTACATGGCTTTCCACGTTGTCGATGTAGAAAGAAGTATCCAAAATGACAAGAGCCCCGCCTTTGTCCGCTTTGCAAAATGTGATGTTTTTATCCCTTGACAATTGTTGGATGGTGTTATGTTCTTTAATAGACAAATTACTGGCTTTCGGTTGTTGTTCGGAAAAAAGTTGGGTTAACTCCTTTCCTACAATCAATTCAAAGTTGTCTAGAATTTTATGGCTTGTGGGAGCCATGAATTTACTTTTTGGACGTAAGTCCATAAGTGTTCCTTTGTCTTGAATCGTGGTGGGTTCAATGACGTTGGTAAAAAAATGTTTGAGTCGAAGGTTTCGCATGAAACTACGGAAATTCAAGAGAGACACCGTTGATTATAAGTTGGGAGAGGTGTATACATGGGCAGACGTATACGCTACACGCAGACAACAAAGATCTTATAATCGAACTACAGATGGTGAAACAACTTCATCTGATGACTCACAAACACAACCCAGGAGACCTATGCCCAAGCAAACAGCTGGATCAAGCAATAATCAACCGTCTACCTCTACAGAAATCCCTAACGAATCAGTTCCTTTTTTAGGAAGAGGCTCATCCGCAAGAGACGAACCAGGAGGTCCCAACGCAAGAACAAAAGATACGCCCATAGCGAAATCAACAAGGAGCCAGAGAACCTAGTTATCAACATCTCCACAAAAGCTCTAACATCACAACAAATTCAAACACTTCAAAAGGGGTCTTCTTTTGTACCAACATACCACACTAATAATTTGGAAACTCAAGTCAACTTGTTCAAATTCATGCGAAACCTTCGACTCAAACATTTTTTTACCAACGTCATTGAACCCACCACGATTCAAGACAAAGGAACACTTATGGACTTACGTCCAAAAAGTAAATTCATGGCTCCCACAAGCCATAAAATTCTAGACAACTTTGAATTGATTGTAGGAAAGGAGTTAACCCAACTTTTTTCCGAACAACAACCGAAAGCCAGTAATTTGTCTATTAAAGAACATAACACCATCCAACAATTGTCAAGGGATAAAAACATCACATTTTGCAAAGCGGACAAAGGCGGGGCTCTTGTCATTTTGGATACTTCTTTCTACATCGACAACGTGGAAAGCCATGTAAACGATTCTAACACCTATCAAAAACTCACGACAGACCCCACTACAGAATTCTCCCTTATTTTGTCAACCATCATCAATAAGGCATTACAGTTTGGCACCATCAACGACAGAGACAAACGTTTTCTCTTAGTAGAACATCCTAATGTTCCGTATCTGTACATGATACCGAAGATCCATAAAAATCTGGAGAAACCACCATTCAGACCAATTGTCTCCACCAGAAACTCAATTCACGAACCCATTGGCAAATATCTTGACAGACATTTGCAACCTCTAGTTCAATCTATGTCTACGTACTTGAAGGATACTACAGACTTCCTCATCAAACTCAATCACATTCAGATCCAAGAATCCGATCAGCTCCTCTTATGCACCATCGACGTCAAGTCTCTGTATACTTCCATCCCTCACAATTTAGGTATACAGGCCATTGAATCATTTCTGATTGACACTGACAAAGACGAGGACATGAAAATTTTCTTACTCGAACTGATGCACTTCACTTTGTATCACAGCTATTTCACCTGGAACAATAACTACTACATTCAACTATCTGGAACATCCATGGGAAATTGTGCTGCTCCAGCATATGCCAATCTTTTCATGCATCGCTTTGAACTTGATCACATACTAACACAGGAGGCTTGGTCAAAAAACTTACTGATGTTCAACAGATACATTGATGATATCTTCCTGATTTGGAAAGGTTCCAAGACGGAATTACTATCCCTAATCACCCAACTCAACACCATAAATGAACGTATTCAATTCACTCATGAAATCAACCTCAATCACATCACTTTTTTGGATGTTGACATTTCCATATCTAACCATCAGTTTATCACATCTGTGTTCACCAAAAGCACTGATCGCAATAACTTATTACATTTCTCCAGCTTTCACCAAAAATCACTCAAAAAACATCTACCATATTCTCAACTCTTGAGAATTAAACGCATTTCGTCTACGGATGAGATTTATCAAGAACAAAGCCATCGTCTTATTGATAAATTCAAGAAAAGAGCATACCCAGATCCCATTCTCCAAGAAGCTGTTGAAAGAGCACAAACCAAAAATCGGAGAGAACTACTACATACACAAGTTTCCACTACGCCAAAGGACTCACGTACAGTTTTTGTATCCAAATACTCAAGACAAAGTCAAAAAATTAAAACAACTATCCGAAAATACTGGCCGCTGTTACAATCTGAGCCTGATTTTAAAGGCATCTTCAATGATTTGCCTATCTTTGCTTACCAACGAACACAGAATTTACAGCAACTTCTTAACAAGAACCCTCCAGACTCCGCTAAAACATTCAAAGGCACTATCCCTTGCTTAAATTGTGGTGGCTGCAACAACATCATTAAGGGTACGACCTTCATGCATCCCTCTAAAGGCACACCCATTAAACTCAGAGTTACAGCCACGTGTGACAGTAACAATGTTGTGTACCTGCTCAAATGCCCATGTGGACTCCCTTATGTGGGTAAAACAGAAAGAAAAATGAAAACGAGACTCATAGAGCACAAAAGCAACATCAGAACTAAGAACACTAAATCCACTGTTGCAAAACACTACATGGAAAATAATCATAACTGCAGCCAACTAAGATTCCTGATTCTGGAACAAGTCAAAACGCAAAGAGGCAAAGACAATGGAGCTGTGTTATTACAGCGTGAACTTTACTGGATCCACAAATTGAATTCAGTTTACCCGTATGGGCTCAATGAACGTTTTGAATACAGCTGTTTCTTGTAATCATGATCTTGTACCCTTTGATGCAGTTCTGTCGCTGTACTTTTCTATACACTCACCTTCACTCCACCCCTTTTTCTACTCTCGTATTTCTGTTTATTCTTTTTTCTTTTTTCTTGTACACTTGGTTTTTTGCTTGTTTTTATTGGTTTCCTTTTGTTTACTCACGTGCCTCATTTCCCATCTTTATTATTCTTTCCATTTTTCACTTTAGTATTACTCTATTCTATTTTTTTCACATTCAGTTACTTTTTTCGCCAGTCTTTCTTCTAACTTCATTAGTCACTTGACCGACTCGTGCGTCGTCTTCACGCTCACTACTTCCGGGTTACTCATATTTAGTTCCGGGTTTCAGGTGGCATGTTTTCACTCATTCCGACGAGATTCCTTCGCCGTTCACACGATTGTGGCCATTCAGGTATTTATCTGCTCGCGGCAGTCTTGGGATTATCTTTGTTACATTTGTTACACTTGTTAACCACACGCTTTATTTTTTAGCGGCCATCACTTACGCCACTCAAATCACGTTGCATGCAACACCCCTTGCTAAATCTTTATTCACGTCACGAAAACCGACATTTGTCTTCCTTGTGTAGCACGTATACCGTTCTAGTTCTGTATAGGATATGCTTAATGTGTTATCCCATTCTCCGGTACCAGCTTTGCTTTACTGCACTGTTAAGCGCTCACCTCACACGGTCTCTGTGCCGTTACTAATTCACCGTTTTCACGCTGTTTATCTTACCGTCAATATTCTCTACATTATTACCGTTGATTTTCTCTATATTCAGTATACGTCCTGGATTTCTGCCTTACGTCCTCCTTTCATTTATTTTTTCGTAGAATTCCCCCTGACGAAGGGCATGTCCCGAAATGCATCGGGGATATCTGTAAATAATTGGCTCAACATTACTTGATGGATATACTGTAATCCTATTGTGGTCTGAATCCACTATAACGTCAGTATGAACCACAAAGTACAACGAAAATGATCATATGAACTCAATATGAATTAAAAAGCATAAAATCAAGAAATATTGCTTGCATCACTTTCTTACAGCGGCTCTTCCGCTATTGAGTGCTAATGTGAGGACGTCTTTCCCAGAGACGCATATTCTTTCAGTTTGACCCACACCTCTTCGATTAGGAGGTGGTCTCACCAGCACCTAAACATTTACACGGAAACGACCTGATCAACCTTATTAACCGAGAGTGCAACCGCCCAACTCAACTTTTCATTAAAAGGGATTGTTCCCCATAGTATGACAAACACTGCTGCATAAATCACACGTGTCTTGATATTGGTGGAACACCGTGACTTTAAGAAGAAACTATAAAAACTTTACAGTCAATTCAGCTCGCTCATCAACTCACCCTGAGGTGCAATGTTTCGGGTTCCAACGAGAAGGCGCTGAATACCGACACTGAATAGTGCAGTGTCCTGTTATAGAGAAAGGGGGGGAAGGGGGAAAAAATGCGCTAGCATAGATTTCGTGTATAAAAATACGAACTTGTAAAGAATCAATGTATATTCTAATGTAGCGACTGCCAAAAACTGGTTGTCAAGGTCTTAATCCTGTTAATGCAGAAGGATATTGATGTACAAAAAGAGGGCTCACCAAACAGTGAGGGATAACTTACATCGGTCCTCAGTACGGGACACCTTGAATCCTACCCTGTGTCCGCGCCAGCTCGGGAGACACAACCGGACATTGGCAGGTGGAATAAAACGGGACAGGGAGCCAATCAACGATGGGAACCAATAATCTCCTCAGATAGAGGAGTGGTGCACGGAGTGTACTTCCGGTGGGGCGGAACGTTCTTGTGTCAGAAGACGTGACACGTCATTTGATGTCGACAAATGAAAACAGGGAGAGAGAAGAGAAAGGCTAGCGCGTAAACTGACTTGTTGAGTCGGGGGAGTAAGCGCGAGCCCCTCTTCCGGTATCAATCCCATGCCGATGCGGTAGCGTGACAGGTAGAGTTAACATTAAAGGATAGAGTCGTTATAGCCAAACGGTGCCAGCCACATCTAGATAAAGTAACGTAACAGGTGGAGTTAACATTGAAAGATAAATTAATTTGAGCCAAAAAGGGTGCTCATACCCAGCTGGGTAGAGGATGTATAAAGAGCTATTCGATGAATGGTTCAAGGTTATCGTATGAGGCAAGATGCCAAGAACTTAACGATTACCTTCCAGAGGTAGCGGGCAGATCCCTACCCACGGCCACTCAAATACTGATCTCCCACTACATTTTGGTGCCCTCATTCAAACTATATTTAATGCCTCGTCAACAACTGGCTTGGTACATTTTTTCAAAGTTGTGGGCTCCGGCCTCGTGACCTCCTTCCAAACAATTTTTGGTGTGATACCTGCATTTTTTCATTCTATTTTTTCCAGCGTCTTTGGCGGGCTCCCGTTGATTCTCGCCCTCACGGCTGGTGTGCTGTTGTTGATCTGCTTACTGCGCAATGGCTGCACAATATGTGTCACACAACAGCCTGTGCCGGCTGCTCCATCTTCGTAACCGGATGCTTGAATATTATGGGACATTACCACTGGCAACCCTGAGGATAGCCTATGGATTGTCCTTCCGGTTTTCCTACTTTACATGCGTGCAACCTGTTTTTCATTGCCTAGATTGTCCTTTCGAATGGGCTCTGGATTTGTGCTTGTCAAACTCGGTGTCTCCTGCCCCGGATTATGATCGACTGATGAGTCCATTAGTGGCACATGAGTTGGACTGTTCTGGTGTCAGGATTATGGCCTGTGGAGTGGCACATGGAGTCCTAGGGAATTGGGACATTGGTACGGCAGCGTATGACTTCTTGGCAAGAAGTTATCTTGAAGAACACGCCAGTTGTCCTCTGATTGTGCTCGAGGCTCCAGTGACCGAGGAACATGTATGTTCGTTTACCTTGTTAGACTGGATGGCGGACACTTTTGCAGAACGTTCCAATGACTTTCTCTTGGAAGCTGTCGCTACTTACTGTGCTTACACGTTAATGGATTAGCTTGGATGTCGTCTGACTTTCCTTGTACGACCCACACATTTTTTTTTTGATTCAACATTTTTGGGCTCGCTGAGCCTTTTCAAAATGTTACCACTTTTAATTTCATTTTTTTTTTCTCCCTTCGTTTTTTTTTTTTTACAGTTTTTATTCGTTCGTTCACTCCCGTTTATTTGGATATCCAATACATGCACTTGGTTCCGCTCTTTCGAACTTGAACTCTGCGTTCCTTAATTATATCCCTAATAGTTCGTGCTCCGACCAAGGAGGGGTGTAGTGGAGGCAGCGTTTTAGATACATTCATTGCTATGTTAGCATAAGCGAGTTAGATGTTAGAAACGCCATCTTGCCACTTCTTGCTGCTTTTCCACAGGCCCCTTCAGATACATGTTATTATTTGAAAACTGCTTGCTTGCCTTTTCTTCACATGGGAACTGTCTGTTGTTCACATCCCTAGACGTGCACTGCGACCTTGGTCTGAACATTGTGTGCATAGACAGTCTGAGCCACCAAACAATGTATGTTTTTGAGTTCAGGTTGATCGGCCCACTCTCTAGCCATAACACGAACACAGCTGCACATATCTGAGAATCAAGAGCCTTTAATATAGCAGTTTGCATGCATCATGCACACATTCTGGAGAAGAACTTTTCCAGGCGCAGAGCAAAGCTGATCCTGTGATGTGATTCACCTAAGCTGATCTTTACGGTATGGGGTTCCCCATTCAAACCTAGAGACCTTCTATTAGTATAATAATACTAGCTTACTAGCGAAGGGAGGGTGGTTGTATTCCACTGTCATTTGTAATATGATTTCTCCCTTCATTTTCGATGGTATTGTAACAATGCTGACGGTTTTAATTTTAATCATTTTTCTGCTTATGTTAGCCAAAGTTTTGCATCTTAGGACACGTTGTTTATAAAAGAAACATTTTAAACTTTACCGTGTCTCTGATTACTCTTGTTATGGACTGATATGAGAATAATACCGAACAGGTATTTCTGATTCCCACCACTCCTGAGAGTACTCTAAGTCGCTTGTTCTGGGTTGTCTATACATTGGGAGCTCCGAGAGAATACGGATAACGAATGGGACACTGATGCTAGTTGGATTGGGGTTCTGGGTACTGAGGTGAGTTTTTGGTACACCGCAATTCACTGAGGTCCTGGTTTCCTGTGCATAGTTCTGTGCATGAGCAGAATCCCTGCAACAATAGGGTGGTCAGATTCCAAAGTTTTACGTTTTGTATAAAGAGCCATTTGTTGTGGGATATTAGTGTATAACAACTCTATGTCAAGGGTAACAAGAATCTGTTTCGTTGAGTCAAAGTCAATATTTTTAACACAGTTTATAAATTTCATACTGTCTCGGACATACAAGACAATCTTAGGTACAGTTGCTTTGAGATGTTGATCTCACTGGTGGACTCGGACTGTTCTTATATAACTTGTGTAATGCATAAACTATCAGTATCTTGGGATATGGTTTGTTTAGGATTGCATATTCCTTCTCTGGTATGGTCCCCAAATACAACCCAATATTGGTTATACTGATCTCTTGGTGGATGTTACTGTGTGGGTTACTTGCAGTTTAATATATTTCTCCTCCATCCTGAGTTATCTTCATATTTCCTTCTCATATGCTACAGTGGCCTGTATAACAATTGCTCCTCCCTTATCAACAGGTTTGATCGTCATCTGTCTGTGTTTACTCAGATTCATTAATGCTGGTTTTTCAACTTTAGTGATGTTATAGTGTACATAGTAATTTCTCCCCTCTAAGTTCTCATCACTAAGGCGGAATAATCTGGACAAATCATCAGCATTTCTGTGTTCTGTACTATGGCGGTGTTCCATCTTGAAGTCTGTTCCCTGTAGGGAGATGGACCACTTCCACAGTTTTGGATTCTCACCCCTCATCTGCCTCAACCATCTGAGGGGCCTATGGTCTGTCTGAACCCGGAAGTGAGTCCCAAATAAGTAGGGTCTTAGATTCTTCAGTGCCCAGACACAGCAAAAGCTTCTCTCTCAATTGCACTCCACCTCTGTTCCCTGGGAAGTATCCTTCTACTAATGAAAGTTATGGGTTGGTCCAAGCCCTTGTCATTAGATTGTGAGAGTACTGCTCCCACACCATGCTCTGAAGCATCTGTCTGCACAATAAATTCTTGAGAGAAGTTGTGTGCCTTGAGCACTGGTGCTGTGCATATGGCAGATTTCAGGGCATCAATAGTGGTCTGACAGGCATCAATCCAAATCACTTTCTTTGGCTGCTTCCTTGAAGTCAGCTCTGTCAAGGGGGCCACAATGGTGCTATACCCCTTGACAAACCATCTGTAGCACCCGGGTGAGTCCTAAAAAGGCTCTCACCTCTGTCTGGGAAATCCGCAACATTCTATTTGGAATAACTTTGGCGCCGATTGACGAATCCTCGCGAAATTTTCAAAATAGGTGGGGTGCTCCGCTCCGCTCCTTCCTTGAAAGTCTCGGGGGGATTCGTCAAGCGGGGGCTGAGAAAAAGGGGGGGTCCCGAAACACGTTTTCCCCATGCATTTTTCCATAGGACCTTTAGTCCAAGCTACAGCCCGAACGGCTGAACAGAATTACTTGAAAATTGGCAGAGAGGTAGTCCTCAGGTCAGGGATGTGCCTTTTGCAGGTCTGGTGTAAATCTGTTCAGTATTTCCTGAGAAAATAGCATTTAAAAGCATATATATATCTATAAGCGCGCACCGTGCGCGTACGGTAAAACTTACCGTACGCGCACGCTGCTGTGCGCGAGCGCGATTCTGATTGGTTGTTAGATCTTAGTAAACATTCAAATTGGTCGAAACCAGGAAGTGTCGGCCGCCATTTTGTCTCTCGCAGTCTGAGGGGGTGAAAAACAAAGGTGGAGAACGTGAAAAGGGGGCAGGGTGGACAGTTCCTGACCCCCTAGCCTTTGTCAGGGGGTCCCAGAAGGACCCCCAAGGGCCAAAATTTCCTTTAATTTTCTTGCGAAAAATCGCGGAGTACCCGTAGCATGCGCGTACGGTAGAAACAGAAAAATTCCGCGAACTGCGTAACGAGGGCGCGCCGAGCGCTATGCGCACCGCACGCCCACAGCGCAAGCATGGTGCGCGAAGCGCACCGTGCTCGTATGGTACGCGCACGGTGAAAAACCTTAACAAAAAAAAAAAAAATACATAACTTAGCATTTAAAAAAACGTACAAATTCACTGGAAAAAACCATAGGTTTCACACACGTTATAGTTAGGATTAGCATTTAAAAAACCTTGCAAATTCACTTAAAAAACCATAGGTTTCACACATGTTATAGTTAGCTGGACATTTCACTCGTGAAAAACCATTGAAATTCCCCCGTTATAGTTAGTGCAGGCAACTATAACTCACGCGACCGCAATCCTCTGCTGATGATGTCAGATATTACATCACTGATGACATATGAGTCTTTCCGAAAAAAAAATATTTGTAATATAGGTATAGCTAAAAATTAATGGAAGAAGACATGGGTAAATAAGTGTCTAAATACAGTGATGTAATATCTGACGTCATCAGCAGAGGATTGCGGTCGCGTGAGTTATAGTTGCCTGCACTAACTATAACAGGGGAATTTCAATGGTTTTTCACGAGTGAAATGTCCAGCTAACTATAACATGTGTGAAACCTATGGTTTTTTAAGTGAATTTGCAAGGTTTTTTAAATGCTAATTCCTAACTATAACATGTGTGAAACCTATGATTTTTTCAGTGAATATATATAATGGGCCTGCATTGTCACGAACAGTAATGAGTGCGCATATTCAAATGGAGGGATTACGAACACTGCAACTCCCAGAATGCTTGCACACTGTCTCAATGGAGCAGCCCCAATGGGGGCGTGTCATCATGCATAAATTAAGGGGATGTCAGCGTTCGCCGAAGCACGCACCTTATCTCGCCTCTGAAGAAGAGAAAACTTCTCGAAACGCGTCAGGCTACATAAGGCTGTTTTAAATTGTTTGGCATGTTGAACTGTGTCCATACCTTTCATTAAAGGCTGGTAACCTTTCATCTCAGCTCGAGTGCGTCTCAAGTAGGTCACCGTTGGTTTGCATCAATAGGCGGCAGCCTAGCCGCCGAGAACGCACCACCCCAGGATTTCAGGGGGCCACGAGGATTGGATTCACCACCCTCAATGTGGAGCTGTCATGTAGGATTGAGGGCACGTTCATCTGCCGAGGCTCACCTTGGGCCTGCATTGTCACGAACAGTAATGAGTGCGCATATTCAAATGGAGGGATTACGAACACTGCAACTCCCAGAATGCTTGCACACTGTCTCAATGGAGCAGCCCCAATGGGGGCGTGTCATCATGCATAAATTAAGGGGATGTCAGCGTTCGCCGAAGCACGCACCTTATCTCGCCTCTGAAGAAGAGAAAACTTCTCGAAACGCGTCAGGCTACATAAGGCTGTTTTAAATTGTTTGGCATGTTGAACAGTGTCCATACCTTTCATTAAAGGCTGGTAACCTTTCATCTCAGCTCGAGTGCGTCTCAAGTAGGTTACCGTTGGTTTGCATCAATAGGCGGCAGCCTAGCCGCCGAGAACGCACCACCCCAGGATTTCAGGGGGCCACGAGGATTGGATTCACCACCCTCAATGTGGAGCTGCCATGTAGGATTGAGGGCACGTTCATCTGCCGAGGCTCACCTTGGGCCTGCATTGTCACGAACAGTAATGAGTGCGCATATTCAAATGGAGGGATTACGAACACTGCAACTCCCAAAATGCTTGCACACTGTCTCAATGGAGCAGCCCCAATGGGGGCGTGTCACCATGCATAAATTAAGGGGATGTCAGCGTTCGCCGAAGCACGCACCTTATCTCGCCTCTGAAGAAGAGAAAACTTCTCGAAACGCGTCAGGCTACATAAGGCTGTTTTAAATTTTTTGGCATGTTGAACTGTGTCCATACCTTTCATTAAAGGCTGGTAACCTTTCATCTCAGCTCGAGTGCGTCTCAAGTAGGTTACCGTTGGTTTGCATCAATAGGCGGCAGCCTAGCCGCCGAGAACGCACCACCCCAGGATTTCAGGGGGCCACGAGGATTGGATTCACCACCCTCAATGTGGAGCTGCCATGTAGGATTGAGGGCACGTTCATCTGCCGAGGCTCACCTTGGGCCTGCATTGTCACGAACAGTAATGAGTGCGCATATTCAAATGGAGGGATTACGAACACTGCAACTCCCAGAATGCTTGCACACTGTCTCAATGGAGCAGCCCCAATGGGGGCGTGTCATCATGCATAAATTAAGGGGATGTCAGCGTTCGCCGAAGCACGCACCTTATCTCGCCTCTGAAGAAGAGAAAACTTCTCGAAACGCGTCAGGCTACATAAGGCTGTTTTAAATTGTTTGGCATGTTGAACTGTGTCCATACCTTTCATTAAAGGCTGGTAACCTTTCATCTCAGCTCGAGTGCGTCTCAAGTAGGTTACCGTTGGTTCGCATCAATAGGCGGCAGCCTAGCCGCCGAGAACGCACCACCCCAGGATTTCAGGGGGCCACGAGGATTGGATTCACCACCCTCAATGTGGAGCTGCCATGTAGGATTGACGGCACGTTCATCTGCCGAGGCTCACCTTGGGCCTGCATTGTCACGCACAGTAATGAGTGCGCATATTCAAATGGAGGGATTACGAACACTGCAACTCCCAGAATGCTTGCACACTGTCTCAATGGAGCAGCCCCAATGGGGGCGTGTCATCATGCATAAATTAAGGGGATGTCAGCGTTCGCCGAAGCACGCACCTTATCTCGCCTCTGAAGAAGAGAAAACTTCTCGAAACGTGTCAGGCTACATAAGGCTGTTTTAAATTGTTTGGCATGTTGAACTGTGTCCATACCTTTCATTAAAGGCTGGTAACCTTTCTCTCAGCTCGAGTGCGTCTCAAGTAGGTTACCGTTGGTTTGCATCAATAGGCGGCAGCCTAGCCGCCGAGAACGCACCACCCCAGGATTTCAGGGGGCCACGAGGATTGGATTCACCACCCTCAATGTGGAGCTGCCATGTAGGATTGAGGGCACGTTCATCTGCCGAGGCTCACCTTGGGCCTGCATTGTCACGAACAGTAATGAGTGCGCATATTCAAATGGAGGGATTACGAACACTGCAACTCCCAGAATGCTTGCACACTGTCTCAATGGAGCAGCCCCAATGGGGGCGTGTCATCATGCATAAATTAAGGGGATGTCAGCGTTCGCCGAAGCACGCACCTTATCTCGCCTCTGAAGAAGAGAAAACTTCTCGAAACGCGTCAGGCTACATAAGGCTGTTTTAAATTGTTTGGCATGTTGAACTGTGTCCATACCTTTCATTAAAGGCTGGTAACCTTTCATCTCAGCTCGAGTGCGTCTCAAGTAGGTTACCGTTGGTTCGCATCAATAGGCGGCAGCCTAGCCGCCGAGAACGCACCACCCCAGGATTTCAGGGGGCCACGAGGATTGGATTCACCACCCTCAATGTGGAGCTGCCATGTAGGATTGAGGGCACGTTCATCTGCCGAGGCTCACCTTGGGCCTGCATTGTCACGAACAGTAATGAGTGCGCATATTCAAATGGAGGGATTACGAACACTGCAACTCCCAGAATGCTTGCACACTGTCTCAATTGAGCAGCCCCAATGGGGGCGTGTCATCATGCATAAATTAAGGGGATGTCAGCGTTCGCCGAAGCACGCACCTTATCTCGCCTCTGAAGAAGAGAAAACTTCTCGAAACGCGTCAGGCTACATAAGGCTGTTTTAAATTGTTTGGCATGTTGAACTGTGTCCATACCTTTCATTAAAGGCTGGTAACCTTTCATCTCAGCTCGAGTGCGTCTCAAGTAGGTTACCGTTGGTTTGCATATATATATATATATGTATATATATATATATATATATATATATATATATATATATATATATATATATTCACTGAAAAAACCATAGGTTTCACACATGTTATAGTTAGCTGTACATTTCACTCGTAAAAAAACAATGAAATTCCACGTTATAGTTAGTGCAGGCAATCCTCTGCTGATGATGTCAGATATTACATCACTGATGACATATGTGTCTTTATGAAAAATAAATATTTGTGATATATGTATAGCTAAAGATACAGTATTAGCATCAACAGAGGATTGCGGTCGCGTGAGTTATAGTTGCCTGCACTAACTATAACGTGGAATTTCATTGGTTTTTTACGAGTGAAATGTACAGCTAACTATAACATGTGTGAAACCTATGGTTTTTTCAGTGAATTTGCCAGTTTTTTTAAATGCTAATTCCTAACTATAACGTGTGTGAAACCTATGGTTTTTTCAGTGAATTTGTACGGTTTTTTAAATGCTAAGTTATGTATTTATTTTTAATTTTTGCGCGCACGGTGCGCATCGCGCACCGTGCGTGCGCTGTGGGCGCTCGGTGCGCAAACACATTGCGCATTTCGTACCGTGCACCCCTCGCCTTTTTTTTCAAAATATCAATTGTTTTTTTCTCCCTTGGGGGTCCTTAGATTTATATATTAAATGTGATTGTTAATTTTTTTTATTTTTTTTATTTTTTTTTACCGCGGGCAGCTTACCGTACGCGCACCCCGCGATTTTTTAAAAAAATTATTAAATTTATTTTTTATACTTTTTGGCCCTTCGTGAACCCCCTGACGAACGCTAGGGGGTCTGCAACTCTCTTCGTTGCCCCCTTTTCATGTTATCTACCTTTTTTTTTTCAGTGCAACAGACAGAAAATGGCGGCCGATACTTCCTGGTTTCGACTGATTCGAATGTTTACTTTGATCTAACAACCAATCAGAAACGCGCTCGCGCACGGCACCGTACGCGTACGGTAAGCTTACCGTAAGCGCACGGTAAGCGCACGGAGCGCTGCCACAGATATATATATTGATTTAAATGCTATTTTCTCAGGAACTACTGAACAGATTTACAAAAGGCACTTCCTTGACCTGTAGACTACCCCTCTGCCAAATTTCAAGTAACTCTGTTCAGCCGTTCGGGCTGTAGCTGTGTCTAAAGGTCCTATGGAAAAATGCATGGGGAAAACGCGTTTTGGGACCCCCCTTTTTTCTCAGCCCCCGCTTGACGAATCCCCCCGAGACTTTCAGGGTAGGAGCGGAGCGTAGCGCCCCATTAGTTTTGAAAATTTCGCGAGGATTCGTCGACCGGCGCCAAAGTTATTCCAAATAGAATGTTGCGGATTTCCTATGGAAACATGGTCCTAACTATAACTATCTACTGGCGACCGCCAGTAGATAATATATATATATATATATATATATATATATATATATATATATAGCTTCTCCAAGTTCCCGGCAATTTCTCCAAGAACCAAGCACTCGCAGGGGAAAAGGTTTGCTAGTCTTTATTTTGCAAACACACCAGACGCGTTCCGGCTGGACGCCTTTTTCGATGGTCATAGGCGCCCTGGAAACGGCCATTTTTATATTGCATCACAGCAAGTTTCAAACATCAAAACATCGTTGACATTGAAAACGGACAACTTAGGTCAAAAATGGGGACGCCATCTTGGAAAGGCCACGTAACAATTCCCAGGCCTTCATATATATCAAAATCTCATTTAAATAATGTAATGATATCATTACAACAGATTAATCGATGACTGATTTTTGAAAAAACACACAATTCAGCCCTGTATATGCGATATAAAAATGGCCATTTCCGGCGCGCCTGTGACCATCGAAAAAGGCATCCAGCCGAAACGCGTCTGGTGTGTTTGCAAAATAAAGACTAGCAAACCTTTCCCCCTGCGAGTGCTTGGTTCTTGGAGAAATTGCCGGGAACTTGGAGAAGCAATATTTGGCGGGTGCACCTCCCGCTTCCAAGCACCCGCTCGCGAATGCATGTACATTGGTGCAAAATCACGGGAGCTACGATATATATATATATGTAATTATATTTTAAATTATGTTTTTAACATTTTGGGGTCGATTCCGATCCTGTAAAAAGGCGCTACGAATAGTCGTACGGAGCGTTTTCCCCGTACGACTCATACCAGGTAAACTCATTTCACAACCTAGGAAGTACGAATCGTACAAAAGACCGTACAGCCAAAAAATACCCACGATTCTGATCCGGAAATGCTTGTACGCGACGTCCGTACGTATTTGACCAGCGTTTTCCGGCCCAGCTAGTACGATTCGTACCGACGTCACTCCGTATGGCTCTTTGTTTACGGGAGCCAAACACAGCTGGAAAAGTAGAGTCCGACGTGAACGGCAACGCCACGGAGTCCCGGTACGCGACGTACAGCCATGAACCCCATCGTACGTGTCATCCCGGTCCTCTTGGTCTACGACCTGGTGCACCGCACCCGACGCACACGCCGCAGAAGGTGAGAACAACATGCGTGGGAACGAAGCATACCACATGTACCCCTACGGCGCCATGACAACAGTGGTACAGACCGTACCCATGCATGAATGCGTGGGTATGGTGCGTACCATACGTACCCCTACGGCACCATGCCAACAGTGGTACGGACCACACCCACGCATGAATACCTGGGTACGGTGCGTACCCCTATGGCCCCATGAGTCCTCAGGTACGGACCATACCCACGCATGAATGCGTGGGTACGGTGCATACCCCTACGGCCCCATGAGTCCTCAGGTACGGACTGTACCCACGCATTAATGCGTGGGTACGGTGCGTACCCCTACGGTCCCATAATGAATCAGGAACGGACCATACCCACGCATGAATACGTGGGTACGGTGTGTACCCCTACGGGCCCATGAGTCCTCAGGTACGGACCGTACCCACGCATGAATGCATGGGTACGGTGCGTACCCCTACGGCCCCATGATTAACCAGGTACAGACCATCCCCATGCATACATGCGTGGGTATGGTCTGTACCACACGTACCCCGTTACAGCAGCAGGAAAATTTGGATACGAGGCGTACACACACCAGGAATGTGGGCATAGAGGACTGGCCCAGCATGTTACCTACAAATTGATGTGTGTGTAGGTCCTGGCCAGCAGTGTACAGCTCCAAGGGGGTGCGTGGGTGGGTGCAGAGGCCTCCCAGCAGTGCCCAGACATATGAGGGGTGGGTGCATATCACTCCCAGCAGTGCCCAGACATATGGGGGGTGGGTGCATATCACTCCCAGCATTGCCCAGACATATGAGGAGTGGGTGCAGAGGACTCCCAGCAGTGCCCAGACATATGAGGGGTGGGTGCAGAAGACTCCCAGCAGTGCCCAGACATAGGAGGGGAGGGTGCATATCACTCCCAGCAGTGCCCAGACATATGAGGGGTGGGTGCAGAGGACTCCCAGCCGTGCCCAGACATATGAGGGGTGGGTGCAGACGCCTCCCAGCAGTGGCCAGACATATGAGGGGTGGGTGTAGAGGACTCCCAGCAGTGCCCAGACATATGAGGGGTGAGTGCATATCACTCCCAGCAGTGCCCAGACATATGAGGGGTGGATGCAGAGGACTCCCAGCAGTGCCCAGACATATGAAGGTGGGTGCATATCACTCCCAGCAGTGCCCAGACATATGAGGGTTGGGTGCAGAGGACTCCCAGCAGTGCCCAGACTTATGAGGGGTGGGTGCAGAGGACTCCCAGCAGTGCCCAGACATATGAGGGGTGGGTGCAGAGGCCTCCCAGCAGTGCCCAGACATATGAGGGGTGGGTGCAGAGGACTCCCAGCAATGCCCAGACATATGAGGGGTGGGTGTATATCACTCCCAGCAGTGCCCAGGCATATGAGGGGTGGGTGCATATCACTCCCAGCAGTGCCCAGACATATGAGGGGTGGGTGCAGAGGACTCCCAGCAGTGCCCAGACATATGAGGGGTGGGTGCAGAGGACTCCCAGCAGTGCCCAGACATATGAGGGGTGGGTGCAGAGGACTACCAGCAGTGCCCAGACATATGAGGGGTGGGTGCATATCACTCCCAGCAGTGCCCAGACATATGAGGGGTGGGTGCAGAGGACTCCCAGCAGTGCCCAGACATATGAGGGGTGGGTGCATATCACTCCCAGCAGTGCCCCACTCCCAGGAGGATGGATGTCATTCACACACTGCATGACACACCACATGTGGGTGTGAGGACATACAACACATGTATACCCACCCATGGCAGATGCCCCACAATACACACCCGGATTTAATGCCAACAGACTGTATAGTCATGGAAATGCATACTAAAATAAGTTAGCCAAGGGGACCACACACTGTCACGCACATCACAGGAGTGATAGGAATGTCCAGGTGCTGGTCCAGCCACCCAGATGATGTCTCTCATGTAAGGAATAGGGTTCACTGTCACTGGATACAATGCCCACAATTGTGAGTCAGGTTCCAAATACCCTGCATTACACGTGCCATTTGTGTGTTAGGCCGTGATTACACACATGCATAGTGCTGAAAAGGGCCAATTGCTCCCTGATGCCATTCCTACATACACAAAACACAGGTACAGTGACTGGCAAGGACGGCACAGACGAGTTAGCAGGAGACATTGGTGAGCATGCATGGCCATTGGTGAAGGGATCCGTCACCAACAAAGGATATGTTGACATAGGTCAGCACAACAATTGTGCAACTGTTTGCAGGGAACATGTCAGGTGCCACAGAGGAAGGAACACTTCCTGGGATAATGTCTCACAATCCAAAGGAACACACACTACCAATTAATATTTTCACAGTCATTGAGATGGCACACAGACACCATGGTCCACCTCATGACCATCATACTAAAACATTTCTCAGAACCCTAACACATTACCAGAACACCAACTTCATGGGCCTCATCATCAACATCAAGTACCTGAAATGCAATAGTGTGGAAACTAAAAGAAAAGGCTTTATTCAGCACACAAAAAAAAGAACTTGTAATAAAACACTATTTACAAAGGCCAATGGCCAGTCCATAGTTTGAGTCCAAGGGTGGACGTATGCGAGTGTGTCCACCCCTACCTTGCCTGCACAAAGTCACCTCAAGGGTTGTCGACCGGGGGGGGGCATCATCAGTGGGAGTACCAGGCACAGCAGGGACAGGAGTGGGTTGGGTAGGTGTGGTGGGTGCAGGGCTGGACGTATCCACCACAGGGGGTGGTGCAGCGCCAAAGGTGGTGGTGAGCAGCTCGCTGCACACTGCAGCCAGGGCGTCCAGAGGAACCCCTGCACCGGAACGAACACCAGGGCCAATGGATGGGGGGTGTCCGAGGGATGTGGTGCAGCGCTCTCGGGGGAGGTGGTGGACATGGGGGGGACTCAACTCCCCTGGCCGGAGACTTCCTCAACCGCTTGCGGGGTGGTGTCACAGTGGGGCTGAGGGACTCACTAGCCCTTTCGGTCACTTTGGGTGATGTCTTGGCAGGGGAGCTAAGGGGAGTGGAATTGGAGGAAGTGGGTCATGAGGACTGCAGACTCTGACTGTGGCTGCGTGTCTGCTGTTTGCCCCCAGACCCTGTGGGTGTGACTACATCCCCCTGAGTGTGCGTGCCAGGAGGTGTGCACTGTGCCTTGATTGGGGGTGTGCTGGATGTGTCTGTTGTGGTGTGTGCCTGTGACTGTCTGTGTGTGCTTTGGACAGGCATGGGAGTGGGCAGTGTGGATGGGTCTGGGGTAGGGGGGACGGAGCGCTGCAGGAGAGACACTGCTTCCTTCAGTGAAGAGTCCATGGACGGCAGAAACCTGCGTTGCTCAGTCATCGTTGATGACATGCCCTCCACAAACGACACCAACTGTGTGCGCAGTCTAGTGTGTTCATGGAGGACATGCAGCATCGATGCCTGACCAACCTGGAACTGGTGCAGTGTGTCCACAGACTCTTCACTGAGGGCAGCAGGGGTGACAGGGGCAGGGGCTGCGGTGCCTGGTCTGAAGGAGACACGGTGGGACCGTGCACAGACAGAAGGGATGGGAGCAACTGGGAGGGCGGAGATGGCAATGGAGGAGGCGGGTACAGATGGTGGGATGCTGCCAGATGTTGTTGCATCCTCCACCTCCTCAAGGATGTCAGCCTGGGACCCGTCAGTGTTGTACATGCTCTCGCCTCCGGACAGGTCCTCCGACTGACTCCCCTCGCCCTCTGTGCCACTGTCTCCTGCTGACTCCACAGCACTGGTGGCACTGTCGCTGGGTCCCTCTTCAAGGTCCATGCCGGTGTCGCCCTCGTGTGTGGATGATGATGCTGTGGGCAAGGAGAAGAAACCAGAAAGCATCAGTCACCTGTATACATCTGACACATGAGCACAAGAACAATAGGTCACAGTGCATATCAGGCAATGCATCATGAGTAACAGCTGGATTTCTCCGCACATATGTAAGCCCTGTACTGCCCAGTTGGTAGACCCACCATGCCACTTTGACACCAGGAAACTCAATACACAAAAGGCCACTACTTGAATGAGCAATACACTGAGAAGCTAGTGTCTGTGAACCGGTGAGCACAGCAATACAATGAAGTCATGACACCTCTTGTTTACCCTGAAATAAACAGGAGTGGTGCACTCAAGGTAAACTAACACACCTCAATACTCAAGGTGTCACCACACTGAGAGACCTGTAAGTCCCTTGGAACACAAAACAAACAAATGTTGGTACCTTGGGACTCACATAACTTCAACCAATCTACATGTTTGGGATGTGCCAATTGGCAATTTTGCTAAAAGAACACTGATGTGCCTGCATGCAAGATGTTGAACAAGGGTGTGCATACAAAAGTACATTGACACTGTCATTGAAGAAGCTGCCACCTTTTCGGAGGAGCCACTGTCAGAAATAGATTGTGTTGCAGAAAGTACATATACATGGGCCCACGGAGGTCTGGATGTCTTGACACTCGTTAGTTTGTATCACCGACAACTAATGAGTCTCACAAAATCAAGACCACCGTGGGCACATGTATATGGAGAATTTGTGACAACATTTATTTAAAACAGTGGCTTCATAGAAAATGTGCCAGCTCATTCCATGACAGTGTTAATGCACTTTTGTGTGCACTGCCTTGTGCGACATATTGCATGCAGGCACATTAGTGTTCTTAACACAAATCAACGGATTTCCACATGTGAAACATGAACAACTGTTGACAAGTGCTGTGAGTGCCAAGGTACAAATCATGAAGAGTAACAACTAGAATCATGTCAGTTGTCACCAGGCCATCCGTCACCTGATTACACAGTTGGCTACACATATGACCTACTGCCTGTCATCTGGAGTGGCACCCATGTCCACACCCAGGACAATGCATAAGCCAATGGGACTGCAATTGGGTGTTAAAAAAGGCCAGCTGTACTGTGGGGACACCCTCATGGCAAGCCTGAATGTACACACAGATGTCAGCACACACAGTCCAAACTGCGTTGCATCAGAACCACACACATGCCAAAAAATGTATGAGCAGGATTCTTGTTGGTAAAAAAAAAGACACAGGCTGCAAAGCACGTACATTGAGCACTGGCCAGCATCACAGGGGCACTGCCCAGTGTATTTTAGTCCAGGCAATTCTCCCACACAAGTCAGACCTGCCACTTAAAAATCTGAGTTGCACATGTATGCCTCTCCCGCACCCCCCTCCCTCAATACCTGAGTCTATGTGATGTATACAGATCAAGAAGTGACACCTCTTATTCAGGGTTACAACAACTGGGCTTGCAAAATTGCTTCATTGACACCACATCACCTCGTGGGGCTGATAACACATATTTGTGACAAACAACCATCAACAGATTGTTGTGAAAAGCCAAACAGGCACTGCCCAGTGTGAGTATGCACAAGCAAAATGTTGTATCCCTGTCCAGTGGACACATGTAGCACACATTAACCAAATCAAAGTAGGGCAGGGAACAATGCCACAGAGGCAGACCTATGCAGCACACACAGAGAATGTGCACAGTGTTGGATGACACACATGATTAGGAGGCCAGGGTGTCTCAGGGGACTGTAGTGGGCACACTGCTCCATGGTCCTGGACAGAGCTGACTCTACAACCGTCATGGCACTATGCATAGCTCACACTCATGCACATCATGTCTGAGGCCACAACATTGCACATGCATGCTGCAAAGGTGTCCAGTTGAAGGCTCACACTCCTATGTTGAGAATCAGCATCAGTGACAACAACTATGGACCCCCTGCATAGTGAACAGGTCATGGCACAGGCAAGGTACCGACACAAGTCACAGACCACCCTCCCACATGATGCAGAAAGCAATATGCACTTAGATGTACTGGCACCATAGATGACCATGTGCAAATGTGATTACACACACACCAGGGGACACATGCCAAGGAGAGGAAGGGATGAAAAAGATGCTCAGGTGACATTTAGAAAGAGAAAATGCACTGCACATATGAACTCTGGGAGTGTATTCATACAAAATAGCACTTCCTAAAGCTGGCGACACATAACACAACAAAAAGCCATGTACCTACCCTCTCCTTGCTGCAGTCCCTCCTCTAACTGCCTATCGAGGTCAGGGAAGACCACCGCCAGGACACGTTTCATGTGGAGGGTCAGGTGTCGGCACCCGCCATGGCGGCGAGGTGGAGAGAGCTTCAGCTGGACCCGGGCGATCTGCCGGGTCCAGCACCGGATGTCCTGCCTCCTCTTGCGGACCTGGGCCAGCTGACGATCACGCCCCCGCAGTCCTCACGGCCCTGACGACGTTGGTCCAGATGACCCCCTTCTCGTAGGCAGTTACCTGTCAGGATGACAAAGTGACACAACATCAATACACCTGCTCCATGTCCCAGAAACACACATCAGAACATCTTTGAAATGTTGAACAGGGCATAGGATGCTGACAGGAATAGCCTCATTCACAACATGCAAGTGGCCTCTGTGCAAGAGCCAATGCAGTACATGGCATTGAAAGTCTACAGGTGGCATGAAGGGTGCAAAACACTCAATTAACATGCCACACACTGTGCAGCACATGCAACAGCAGGCTGATGGGCAGCACGTGCCATGCAGTCAAATGTCCCACTCCACTGACGCACCCTCACCAGACTAGACAGACACACCCAGCCACTGAGCCCTGGCCTGTCATTGACTACAGTGGATACAACCCTCACTCTGCACATGTGCCATTTGCCAGGGGGGAGTCACAGGGGTCGTGGCAGCTCTGCAAGTCAGACACAAAGCACGGCTCACTTGTCACATCAGATGGTTAGATCAGTAGCCTTCAACATGCAGCTGTGGTGCAACACTTCACATAGACACTCACCCACATGACAATGAACATTCACACACGTCAATGTCCATGAGGGCGTACACGTCATTTGGACACTCTCACCACAGGTCCACCCAACTCATACACATCTGTGGGTACAGTCACCTGTCGCACCGGGGGGAACACTGAATCACCTCAGGACAACATGAAGAAAAGCCCCCAAGGATTAGCCAGGCTGAATGTCTCATGCACTATGCAGTGAAAGTCACTGTAAGCACCATGCAAGTGAGGAGTGCACACAGGAACTACATGATGCACTGCATGAGTGACATAAGCATGCCCCCCACGGGACACACTCTGAACAACATTTCATGTCAGTCCCACCTGGACACAATATTGACTGTCACACAACAGGTGCATAGGCAAAGGTAGTGGACTCAGAACTCACCTGCTCCCCGGTCTCCCATACAGGCTGGTGTACACTGGGAGGAGGACGTCCAGCAGGGCCTGATTCTCCTTCAGGGTGAATGGCTGGGCCCTCTCCACAGCATGAGACATGGTCCAGTGAAGCAGAGACAGCAGCAATGTTGTTGACAGGAAAGTTGTGCAGGCAAGTGCCCTCTCATGGCTTCTGGCTGCCTTATATCTGTCTTGCTGAGGGCCATTCATTTTGAGGAGTACATAGTGATTGGTCTGAATCATTCGCATCTTACGTTTACTCCAATTCCTTTAAACATACACCAGTGACAGCATTTGCATCGTTAGAATTTAGAGCACCATGTCAAGTCAACAACCACTTTGCAACATTGTATATTGTGGCCAACTGACTTTTCCAGGACACCTGCTGGAAAATTTTGAAGACATAAATCGGTATCCATGGCAACCTGCATGCATTTAGGGCCTAATACCTGTCCCTTATGTGTCCCCTATGTAAATTTGAAAGCCACACACAGGTACGGTGCGTTTCACACGTACCCCTATGGCACCAGTTGCACAGTGCGTTTCACACGTACGTGTAGGCACTGTTAGTACACGTACGTGTACAACTGGTGCGTACACGTACGTGAACCACTGGTGCGTACAAGTACATGTACTACCAGTGCCTACATGTACGTGTACGCACCAGTGGTACACGTACATGTACTACCAGTGCCTACACGTACTTGTACATGTACGTGTATGCACCAGTTGTACACGGATGTGTACAACTGGTGCGTACACGTACGTGTAGGCACTGGTAGTACACATACGTGTACAACTGGTGCGTACATGGACGAATACAACTGGTGCGTACATGTACGTGTACAGGTACGTGTAGGCACTGGTAGTACACATACGTGTACAACTGGTGCATACACGGACGTGTACAACTGGTGCGTACACGTACGTGTACTACCAGTGCCTACACGTACTTGTACACGTACGTGTACGCACCAGTTGTACACGTCCATGTACGCACCAGTTGTACACGTACGTGTACTAACAGTGCCTACACGTACGTGTACGCATTTCACACGCTTACAATGGTGATACAGCCGTACACATTCCAGGAATAGAGGGCTACGAGTCGCACATGGATGTCCATCAAGTACTTATCATTGCATACTTTCAGGTGCAGGTCCTAGGTGTGTTAGCCTGTGATCTTGCACAGGTCCTTCCATCTTGTTGCACAATTGATATGTTCTGACCTGTGGACACATGTCATGTGTGATGGGGCACGATGTGGCACACATCACCTTGACACGTGCCACATGTGTGTCTGTAGTACAACTGTGTCATGCATAGCAGCAGTGGGTGGTACAGTCATCAACACCTGCACCTGTCTCCTGAAGCCAGGGACAGGGACACTTATGAACTGACCTGTCACGATCAGCGTGCCCCTTTGGGACTATGTCGGCTGTGTGTCATGTGTTTCCATGAGCTTTATGTCAGTGGCATCTGCTGTTGGTGCATCCAACAGGGGTCTGTGTGGAGATGGGCATGTAACACATCTACGCACACCATGCCACATGTGGATTCCCAAGGCTGTAGGTTCTGTGTGCATGGGACATCATATATTTTCAGTCATACATGTGTTTGTCGTCTCAATGGCTGTGTCTTTGTGTTGTCACGTGTACCCCTTCATCGCACTGTGTTTGACATGTACATTTGACATTCCATGTGACCTGTGCGTGTGCCTTGCAGTCAGCTGTCTGGATGAGATGACATCCTTCAAATGCAGCTATGTGGTTGTGTGTCACTCCGGTCATATCTATGGCTCTTCACTCAGACTGGCCCCCAAACCTTTTCAGGGCATGTCATGTTGACTTGACAATCAACAGGTGTATCATGCATTTTGTAGGATTGCCAGAAAGCTGCCATCTGTGTCCTGGATGTATTGCACACACCAGACTCCATAGTTACCTGATGTGTATTAGCGGTGTAGCATGTGCTATGTTCATTGACATTGATGTTTGCCGACTCTTAATCTTCATTCCTCTAAACTATGTTTTGCAGGGCACCACCTGTCCCAAGACTAATGCCAGACTTGGATGCCATCATGGAACGTTCCTGCATAAGCTGTTACAGATTCACTCAACAGTTGATTGAGGACCTGACAAACAGGCTGGCACCACACCTCCAACCACAACACAGGTATCCTACTGCGCTGACCCCCAAGATGAAGGTGATGGCAGCCTTACTTTTTTTTGCAACAGGTACGTTTCAATTCACCATAGCTGATGTGGGTGGGATGTCCCAGACTATGTTCAGCCATGTCCTGCATGATGTTTTAGCAGCCATGTTGGAGAACCTTGATGAATTCATCAAATTTCCAAGTCCAGAGGGGTTGAGGGATGTCAAGGGGGATTTCTATGCCCTGGGTGGGATGCCCCATGTAATTGGGTCCATTGATGGTACACATGTGGCTTTTGTACCACCACAGGCACAGGAACAAGCCTATCGCAACCGCAAACATTACCACTCGATAAATGCCCTTGTGGTGTGTCTTGCTAACATACTGATTTCCCATGTCTGTGCACGTTTTCCAGGATCAGCACACAATGCCTACATCATGAGGCATAGCAGGGTGCCACTAATGATGCTGCAACTGCACAACGAACGAGCATGTCTTGTTGGTGGGTATAGTCTTTTTGTCCTATGTGTTGCGGTATCTTTGTCTCTTACGGCATCTCGTGACCAACTTATTTACATGGTGTTTCCATGTAGGGGACTCTGGCTATCCCAACATGCCATGGCTGCTGACACCTCTCCGCAACCCAAGACCAGCTGCAGATCACCGGTACAACGATGCACACAGCCAGACCAGGCGAGTGATTGAGAGGACGTTTGGACTCCTGAAGAGCCGATTCCCTTATGCCCCGGAGAAGGTCTGCAAAATCTTCATTGTGTGCTGCATGCTGCACAACATGGCAGTTGAGAAGGCAGTGCCACTCATCCTGGATCCAGATGAGCAGGAGCATCCGCCCGTGGAGGATCAAGGGCTTGGTCACGAGGCTAGTGATGATGAGGAGGAGGGGGATGATATCCGGAGTCAGCTCATACGCAACTTCTTCTCATAATGGTGAGTCACTGGCTATGAGTGTGCAAGCTTGTAGCGTTGAGTGGCATGTGTTGCAATGTGTGTGTCCAGCTGACTGAATGCACAGTGACTTGGATGTGTGTTCTGATGTGTCACTCGAGTGATGATGTCATGCAACACAGTTTTGCAGAGAGACTTGATTGGCAATTTACATGTGTCCAACATTGTTGCTGTTTTGTACACTTCCATTTGTGCATTGAGAATCTTTTTTTGGTGACTTCTCATGTGTCTGTCATTCCCATGTATTTGGCACCTGTTGTCTGGTTGTGTCATCGTTGTCCTCCTGCTATTCCTCGTGTGGATTGCAACGTGTGCTGAATCAGCGTTCCATGCACGGACATGTGGAAATGTCAGTTTGGGTAAGTATTGCAGCAAGGCTTTTTTGTGGTGATACAGGTTGTGAATGTGTGGTGACTGCTTCTGTGCATGTTGTGGTACCATGCATACATGTCTTCTCACCATGGAGCAGATGACATGTAGCATCACTCCCATGACATGATAGTCACCCTTCTTGGCAGTCATCTGTAGTGGAATATGGCGTCTGATGAAGGCTTCAATGTGTGTGTACCTTGGCTCTGAAACATTGCAGAGGCTACGGATGGACATAGTGGGGGACATCACAACAACATGCTCTATGGGGAATTGCAGCCTCTCAGTGTGCAGCAGGATGTGTTCTGCTCATCCCCTTACCTTGTGTGCCAGTTCATTGGGATTGACATCATCCGTGTTGTGAAGGGGGTGTCCAGCATATGTCCCACATGTTCTGTCAACTGACCTGTGAGTCTGTTAATATGGAGGCATATCCCTTTGTGTGTGTATGTGGAATAAAGGTGTTCAGAACAATCCAAAGTGCCTCATCTTGGTCACTGCAGATCTCTTACCAGTCTGCATGCGTCATCTATGGCAGACTTGACAAAGATTGGGCATATCAGTGTATGTGTACTTTGGCAACATGCATGCAGTGCTTCATGGCTAATGATCTCTATTGTGCATGACGAGCCTGGTTGTGTATGTATTTGTGCAGGTTGCTGCCCACAACGGGATGTGAATGCCTGCTGATGGTGTGTCTCCTTTGCGCATCTCCGCATTTTGTTGCCTGACACAGTGGCTGTCATTTCTGGTGATTGATCATACACTTTCTGGGAGTGACCCATGAGTGAGCTGACACTCCTTCCTTGACATACACCTGTTGCACTGTGCCTTGCAGACCTCCTTGTCTTTGTGTGTTGATTTTTTCATGATTTCTAACCCCTTCTACCTGCTGCTGCCTCACCTGCGGCCTCGCCACTCCGAGTGCCCTGATTCTGCAACCCCCACGCCTCTGAAATGCTCAGCCCTTCCCCATCCACCCATTTGTAATGCAGCCAGCAGCTTTTCTGTGTCACTGTAGCCCCAGCTCCGTGCAAAAGGACGGACCGTCTGCACCTGCAACATGCACAGTGCACGACCCTCTAGTCTTTTCATTAGCCACATCACACAACTGGCTCATGATGCAGCCACTCTCCAAGCAATGTCCTCGTGACAATCATCCTCCTGCCATCAGGCAACCCCTAAGCACACACACAACACCTTCTCATGCTGAGTGTGCTACTCCAACTGCCTATACAGCTCTGCGCAGCCTCTCAGACCCTGTCATTCCAACCAGGTTAGGTGCCTCCTACTCCACACCCGCTCCATCCACCAGCACGCCATTGGACTCTGTTACCTCCTCAACACTGCAGCTCCACACATCACCTTCATGACAGTAACCTGGACAAAAGCATCCTCAGCATAGAACGTCTTCATTGCCATCTCAGACGGATACAAGATCACCCGCAGGGACGCCAACACCACTCCTGGGGGCCGAATAGGTAATTATTGACAAGTACACCCTCAGAGTCACAAGTCCGGGTTTGCAGCAACTCCCTAGCAACCCTCGGAGTAACACTCATCTACAGATCTGCAGGCCTACATCCACAATTACGCTAAGCCATCAACACGTACATCTACACACAGGCCCTCACCTCCACAGGCTACATGTGGCTGGGGGCCAGTAACTTCTTGCTGGAGGGGACACACACCACTATCCCTCATTGGTCCATCTACATTTGAATCCACGTCTCCAACAAGCAACACAGTGCCACTCACCCCGCTACCGATCCCTCACAGATGCCAGATGTAAGTTGCCACAGACAAGCTGTGTGGGACACCCAAAACAACACCACCGCCACACCCTGCAAACTCACACACTGGATCAGCAACTGATCCATCAATCTAGCCACATTTACGGACTTTCCTGTGAAGCACAACAACAGTTAAGGCACCTGGGACAAGGCAGACCTACTGGACTCCTACAGACCTAGCCGGACTCATGTGCGAACCTCGCAACACAAAGAGCCATCATTTTCCTTACAGCCCTGAAAAACACCACACACAGCCATCACCATATCTTCAGCAAGGACAAGTGGAGATCCTTCAGATAGTGCCGAGACACCCAAACACACGACATCAAGGAGCGCTTCAGCATTGTGAGTGAACTGACAGCAGATCTCCATCCAAGACACCCCATCCTTGCAAGGTAGATCCCATCCCTTGCTACTTTGTACCACTGCAAGCTCATGGCCATGGACAACTGCCTTGGCACACAGAGGCAGACAGCACTATTTTCCGCTGGACAAACCCCCCTCAGGTTATGGACTCCCATCAGCAGCAAGTACAAGTACACAACTGGGATCATGTGCACCATCCACTCTGGCTCTCCATCAGGCCGCTTCCCACACAAATTCTCAACCACATCATTCGCCATCTTTGAAGCCCACGTCCTGCGGGTCATGAATGTCTCCTTTGAGTTAGCCACATTCCATGGCTGCAGGAGGCATGCAGAGCCCCAGGCCCTTCTTAAACAACGGACGGCAGTACCACAGGATCTCCTGGTACATCCGCCTACTTCCCTACCCAGCAAATGTCACCAGGAAGACACTCAACTAGCAAATGTCCAATTTCCTACATGCAACCAGCTCCAGCCAACTGGCACCCGACCGTTTTACACATTAATCACACCACTGCAACCGTCATGATTGCAAACACCAACGACTACTTTGCCCTGCTCACCAATGGTGAGCCCACCACCCCTGTCCTCTCAACGCCATTCTACACCATGTGCTACCACACTGTCAGCTCACACATCTCCAACAGTGGTATCCAGAGGAGGGCCCAGGATTCACTCGGGAAGTAGCTCACCAGCAAGGGCCAGGGAGTCTGCCTCCACCCTGCAACATGTAGTACACTGGGGGCATCTGGCCCATGCCACAGGGCTCTTCTCTCAGCGTGACGATCTTCAATGTCTCCATGACCCCCCTCTCCACCATCACATGCACACACAACCTCATCATCATCTGGTATGCCATTGACACCCAGCTGCTCCTCAAACTCACCAAAGAGCCAGCCATTGACAGATCCAAATTTCACAAAGGCATGAGATCCGTTGATGAATGGCTGAACATCAGCCATCTGAGGCTGGACTTGGACGTGACAGAGGTCATCATCTGGGTATTGTCCCCTTACGGCTGGGTCAACTCCTTGCATCCCACTGGTCTGTGCACCGCACCAGCACCCAGTGGCCACGCAGGCAAGCTAGTGTTCATCATGGACCGATCGGTCACAATTAACATGCAACTCACCAACATCTGTACCTCATGCTGCAACACCCTCCACATGCTGCTGATGGCCCCCAGATAGATCCACTCCAAGGCAAGACAGACTGTCCCCCTGGCCCAGGACGCCAGCCGGCTCAAATACAGCAACGGCCTCTACAGAGGACAACAGCAAACATGCAGGAGAACTTATCCACATCCAGGGTGCATCCGCACACCTCATCTGCAACATCCCCCGCCCCAGCCACATCACCGTCCACCTGAGATAGGTACAATGGCTCACTGTGTGCTGCAGGATCACCTTCAGACTCCTCAACCACACTCAGGAGGCAGTCCACAACCCCTGACCCAAACCGACCTTGGACGTGTGTCATCCAAAACACCGTTGGCCCTACTCCATGCAGCCCACCTTGCCCTGGCCACGATTCATCACATCCACATGACCTCTGCATGCAGGAGATAGTTCTCCCACCTCGCAAAACAGACCTGGTACTCCCTCCCCGGGCACATAACCTTGACCCATGACCTCTACACCTTCATGCAACTCTACCAAATTTGTCTGTCAGAGCAATATAGCAAGCCCCCCCTCAGCAGCTTGAGGCCATCACGGGTGAGTGTTAGGCTCCATGTCTGCATTTTGTGATACATTGTGAGCCATGTGTGTCCTCGACCGGACTCTGATCCAAGTGTATGGATGGCTGGAGCTAGTTCCACACACACGCATACTTTAACATATCCCCACACGTAGGTTGTGGACTCATGCTAAATGACTGCAACATGAAATTTCAATAATTAAATTTTTAATTTCGAACTCTGGGGTGTGATTTGTGCACAGAAAAAGGTGAAATGCAGGGACCACAGAATCCAAAGTTCACAGGGGGAGATGGGATCCTTGACATTTGAAGTCATCAGAGTCCAGCCCACAGTGTTTGGCATCATTGGTCAGACTGTGACCAGCAATTCCATGTGGCAGATGATGTCAGTCAATGGGGTGATGCGGTCACACATGAAGACCAGATGCCTGGCCAGGTGACCTGGGAGATGTGGATGGCCCGCTGCCTCTCACGGTCTTTTCCGTGGACGACCGACCTTCCTCCGGGCACCCTCAGATGCAGGCCTTGACGATGTTTGGGACGCTCCGTCGGACGAATCCTCCTCCTCCTCCCTACCTGTGGCTGGTGCTGGTCTGCGCCTGGTGTCACAGGGAGGGTTGCCCATGTTGTCGGCCATCCGACGGAGTGAATGGCTTATGTCCCTTTGCACCGCCAGGAGCTCAGCCAGTCTTGCCTCCATCCGTCCTTGGTGTTGTTGTTGACTGGCGTGGTGCTCAGCCTGCTGGTTTTTTATCTCTGTGAGGGTCCCCACTACCTGGCTGATCTCCCTGGTGTCACGCCGGTATGCCTCCATGATGTTGCGGATGTGTGACATACCGGTCCCATCAGCTGGCTGGTCAGGGACGCGCCTCCGCCTGCCTCCACTCCCGCCACCCCTGCCCACATGAGCCAGGCCTGCCGTTGTGGGCACATTGGGTCGACGGGACCCCTGAGGGATGGCAGTGGCGGTGTTGTCTGCCTCCTCCTGGGTGCCCGCTGCACCTTGTCCCTCCTGGTCAGACTGGCTCTGTTCACTGTGGGCAGGGCTCCTGGGTGTCTCCTGTGATGTGGCAGGAATGGGAGTGGTGGTTGGCACAGATGTTCCTGAAGCAGGTGCTGCAGGGGCTTGGACACCAGAGGGTCCAGGTCGGTCGGGGTCATCCGCGGAGTGTTGAGAGGCGTCGTTGCTGGTGGGATCCGGTTCCTTCTGAGCCTGTGACTGTGATTCTTCCCCCCCATTGTTGGGGGGATGTTCATCACGTTGCTCTGTGTGTGAGAGAGAGACAATGTTAAAGCTGTTTAATGCAACATGCATGTTTCATACACATTTAAGTTGGCACAGTTCCTCCAGGTAGTTGTATGTGCCTAGCATTCTCCTCAATGTTCACTTGTGTATGGGTATGTTGCGGGGGACAGATTGATATGTTTGCCTGAGTCTTTGACATGTCCATTTGTGGCTTGGATGCTTCTTTGGCTAGGTATTGGTGTTGTTGTGTTAGATGTCCATTGTGGCAGTGGGTAAATCCATTGCCTGTCCTGGTGGTGTGTGCTTGTGTAAGGGGTGTGTGTGACAGGACCTGCTGGTGGGTGTAGTGTGATTTGGCCCTGGGGCTCCCAGGTGATATAGCTGTCCCCCATGGAGCATGCTGCCATGAGAGTGAGTGTGAGTTTGCACTGGTCACAGGAGGGCCTTGTGCTGCCTACACCAGGCCCAAGTGTGAGCTATCTTGTCAGTACTTTCCCAATCCATGTGCATTGCGCATGGTGCATGGGTATGTGGCTGGGCCATATGGGATGAGGGCAATTGTGGCTGATTTGGAATTCAAAAATGCGTTTTGGTGCACCCACCCTCCCAGCATACGGGACATCCATTCTTGAGTTGGTGCTTCGTGTAGCATGGGACATGGCATGGACTTGCTTTCTTCAATGGGGCTGCTGAGATCAGGGCATACACATGTTATTGCCATTCGCGTTGTTTGTGACTGTGGTTCTGGCGGGTGAGGGCTTGGGATAGTTGCGTGCATTAGGTATAGTTGGGTGTGAATGCCATTACCCCATGTTACGTAAGTGGTTTGTGTACTCACCAGGCTCTGGAAGTCCTTGGAGTCCATGTACTCCCACCGGCGGAAGCATGGCCATCACCTTCTCCTCCCAGGGATGGTAATGTACTGGTCTGTGGGGCGCGCCACCCCCAGTGATGTTGATCTGGGCGTGCTCTTCATTCATTTTTCTCTTGACCGCCCTCCGCAGATCGTACCACCTGGCTTGGCATTCATTCCTGGTCCTTCTTGGTATGACAGCATTCACCCTCTCGACAATCCTCTGCCACAGGCGTGAATTTTCAGCTATGCTGGTCTGTCTGACCAATGTTCCAAAGAGCTGCGGCTCGACTCTGATGACTTAATTGACAAGGATGTCTAGCTCTTCGCTTGTGAACTTTGGATTCTTGTTGGTGGGCATGGTGTGGGGTGAGGGTGTGGATGGTACTGGGTGTGTGGGGCTGAATGTGACGGTGTGTGCGTGAATGTGTAGAGGGGGTATGTGTGAAGGGGTGTGTGTGTAGGTGTATATGTTTAGGTGGATGGGTGCAGTGGTTTGTGTGTGCTCTGTAGCAGTGGTGAGTCTGTTGCAATGGCTCATGGTTTGTGTGTGTGGTCCCTTTTTATTGCTCCATTTGTGGGTGGGGTTCAGTTTGAATTTTTGGTGGGTGTGTTATAAGGGGTGGTTGCCCCTCTGTTTGCCTGTTTGGATTTGTCCAGGTCAGTCCTTTTCATTTTTTGTGCAGTGTAGACGTGTTTTGTGGTGTTGTGTGATTCGAATAGGCCCTCCATGTGCTGTTTTACAGTGTCCGTGGTTCAGTACAGTACTGGGGTACGAGTCGTACAGCCACACACCCCCATGCATTGTGTATGTACGGCGCGTACACGGACATTGCTATGTACGGTGCGTACACCCCATTGCTTCTGTACGGTGCGGGTGCGTAGACCACCAGCGTGTATGTACGGTGCGTACCCCCAGCGCATATGTACACACCGTACCCCCATAGCGAATGTACGGTGCGTACCCGCAACACCGCGTACCCGCATCATCCACCATACATACAAGATGTTGGGGGTACGCACCGTACATTCGCTATGGGAGTACGGTGCTTACATACGCGCTGGGTGTACGCACCGTACATACGCGCTGGGGGTACGCACCGTACATTCGCACTGGGGGTACGGTGCGTACCTACGTGCTGGGGGTACGCACCGTACATTCGCACTGGGGGTAGGTGCGTACCTATGCACTGGGGGTACGCACCGTACATTCGCGCTGGGGGTATGGTGCGTACCTATGCGCTGGGGGTACGCACCGTACATTCGCACTGGGGGGTACAGTGCATACAAACTTCGCTTCATAGCGGGCAAAGTCATTCCCCATGTACGGGACGTTTTCCGTATGAATCGTAAATTGTAACGCTGGTCCGGATCGTACTAGTACGGACTTCATTTTTACGATTTGTATGGAGAAGTGTCCGGGTCCGTCTCGTACTAATTTTCCCGCTACGATTCGTACGGATCGGGCCGATCTGTATGTACTTTTTCCCGTACGGATCGTACTTCACGGGTCGGACGTGACTTGTACGATTCGTACGTAAAAAAATACGGATACGAGTTGTACGGGAAAAAAAAATACAGGATCGGAATCGGCCCCTTTATAATTAAAAATATTCATTATTTTTTCATATTATTAAGTTAATATATATTTAAAAAATGCATGTTTATTTTATTTACATTACATTTATTATTTATTAATTTTAACTTTTTAAATTATTTTTTAGTATGTTTTACTTAATTATATTTATTATTTAATTAATTTTATATTACTTTGAAGACATTTAAAAAAGTCGATATTTTAGCAAACTATATTATTAACAACGATATTTAGAATTCGATATTTTTGTACTTACCTGTTTGTAGATAGGAAGTTGATATTCTGTCACTCGATATTTTTACCTTGACATTGTGGCAGCTCGATATTCTTCTCCTTGATATTCTGTCAGTGATTCCTCCTGAGCAGGCTTCCTGGGGTCATTCAGCTTATTATCCATCAGATGCTGGCAGAGCTCTGGAAGACAAGCACAAACACTACTCAAGTGCTGCCAAACAATCAAGTTGTACAACCCCTGGTAATCAGTTACCCTGTTGCCCTTTAACCAACCATCCAGTGATCTACAAAAAAGATTCACAGACTCAACACACGTATTGGATTCAAGTTTATTAAAACACCTAATAATTTCCCAGTACTGGTCCGGTGGGAGCCTATACCTTAGGCATAAAGCCTCCTTCATATGGCGATAGGTCAGAGGACCCACCTTCTCCAAAGGTATGTGGTTGCTCATCCCATTGGCCTCAAAGTGTCTCCACAGGCCCGCCCCCAATTCTTCTCAGGGACCTCATTCATACGCTGTGCTGCCTCATAAGATGCAAACCATGCATAAATATCCTCCCCCTTCTGGAAATTCTATACCAGGTCCTTGGGAATGTAAACCTTACCCCCTTGCACTGGCTGTACACTGCCACCATTTGTACTGGACTCCACATGTTTGGCCTTGATGACCAGTTCTCTCATGCTCAATTCATGGGTCAAGATCGATTTATTTTCCTCCAAGGCACGAGCATTCTTGTTCTCCTCTGCCTTGGTCTGGAGCCTTAAGACCTCCAACTCGTGATCCCTGGCCCTGCACCTTTCCTCCATTTACTCTGGTGCACAATTTCTGAAAGAACAATTGCTGCCAGCCCTAGAGGCTGCTCTCCCAACAGGCAAATCATGGCATCTGAAACGCCTTCTGGAACAGCCCCATCCACTTCTAGATCATCTTCCTCCTCAGCTTGTCTGGACTCTCACCAGGCCCCTATGGCCTTCTATAGCTCCTCTTTCCTAGCGTTTCTCTTCATGAGACATCCAAAGCTCTTGCAGAATTTGCTTGCGATGCTCTACTTTGTAACTAATTAACATTTCAATGTCAAACTCCAATTCTGCAGCCTTCCTTCAAGGGTCGGATCCAAAATAGAACCAAAAAGAAAACACAGTATGTGATTGAGTAGTGCTCTGCACTAAACTAGTGATGTACACCAATCACTGTGGGCCAAGTACAAATACAAGTTCAAACCTTATCTCTGACCACCAATGTTAGACAAGGGGGTTTCTTGTTGGCAGAGATAGGTACCTTCCTCCAAATAGGGACCCTAGCTTCTAGTCAGGGTACGGGGATACACACTTTAGATAACCCCCTGGGTAGCTTGGCGTGAGCAGACAGACTTATCCCAAAGGAAATGTGTAAAGAATTGTACTCAAAACACACAGTAATACAGTGATAACACCACAAATAGACACCACACCAGTTTCGGAAAATAAAGTATCTTTATCTAAACTCAACAACACTAAAACAACAAAAATCCAATATACATGTAATAAGAATGTGACTTTAAAAATGTTTCAAACAACTTGATCCATAGAAAACTATGGATGCGTGATTTCTCACAAAGTACCTGTAAATGCGTGAAAATTCACAAGGCCAAACAGCCGGAGAGATGGGAAGCGTCGAGAAACAAGGAGATGCGTCAGTTCCTGAGACCATGGGGAGGCGATGTGACAGTTCTGCTGCACGCAAGATAAGTGATGCATCGAATCCAGTCTGTAGGGTGAAGTGATGCATCGACTCCAAGACAATTCTGGTCCACGAGTGATGCTTCAGAAAAACTAACCGCACAGGTGTGATGCGTGGAATCGGGGAAGCAATGGTGATCGATGCCGCGGCATCGAGCGGCGCTGCTTCGGTTTCTTCAGCCGTGATCCCTCGTTGCATTAGTTCTTGCAGCCGCAACAGAGATTCTTCTTGCACAGCGATGCTGCATCAGGCAAAAGAGCCGCAGGAAGATAAATGCATTGATTTCTTCAGTTCTTCTTTTCGTCCAGCTCCCTAACAGCAGAGACAACCTTCCGAGGGCACGAACTGGAACAGACACCTCCTGGCAGGTCAGAACTCTCAGCAGCAGAATTCAGGGGAGCTGGGGGTGAAGTCTTTGTGTCCCTGGGACTTCAGAACAGGAAGCCAGCACACACAGGCCCTTGGAGATCTTCTTCAAGCAGGTCCAAAGCAGAGTTCCAGTCTTTGTCCTATCCTTGGCAGAAACAACAACTGCAGGCCAACCCCACAAAGCACACAGCAAAGGAGCAGTACTCCTCCTCACAGCTCTTCAGCTCTTCTCCTTGGCAAAGATTCCTCTTGAGTCCAGAAGTAATCTAAAATGCTGGGGTTACAGTTGTAATACCAACAGCCCAAAATGTCTTTGTTCTCTTTGTGCAAGGGTCTCTGTGCCCAGCCAAACCAGTTCTGTCTTATCTGGTGTGGTATGACCACAGGGGGTGGAGACAGCATTGAGCAATCGAGACAGGCCCTATTTAGGTGCAAGGAAACTTCCTCCCACTACTCTAAATTCAGCAAAGGTCTATTCAGCTCAGCTTTGAATCATCCAGGAAGGACCAAGGACACCTCAACCCCACAGTGGCTGTCTACAGTGAATGCACATTCCCAGCCCCTGTCACTTCAAAACCAGAAAGTCAATTCACAAACAGGCAGAGGCACACAGAATGGTTAAACAAGAAAATGCCTAGGGGCAGATTTATGAGCCCCTTGCGCCACTTTTGCGTCACTTTTCCCATGTTAAATGTGACGCAAAAGTGGCGCAAGGGGCTCATAAATCTGCCCCCTAGTTTCTAAAAGTAAAAAGAACTATTGATGGACAGAATGCAGAACAATGTCACACACTCACCCCAGTACAGAGATCTGGGCCTAAATTCATCGTTTTTTTGCTCCCCATGCCATTTCAGTTTGATCCCAGCCATATGCAAATCAGTATTGACCCTGCACTCACTGGGAACAGCCCAGCTCGAACTGCCAGGCCAGGTCCTCCCTGGACTGGAAACAAGCGTCCTAGGTCTGGTTTCAGGGTTTCACCCCTCATCAGCCAGGATAGCTTGACTCCAGTGGCATGGAGAGCACGGGGAGAATGTTTGATTTGCTCTGCATTCCGTCCATCATCTCTGTGTCTTTTACTTTCTAAAAGTGGCATTTCAAACACTCAATTTAAAAACCATCTTTCCTAAAAGATGTGTATTAAAGTCTGAGGTTAGAGAGCCTAAACTTTTTTTTCGCTCTTGTCCCAATGGTAAGGTACATGTGACCTCAGTGACAGAGTCACAGTGACTGGATCACTGTTGTTCCAGGGTGTGCTGCTTCGTAGGCCTGCCCGCAAGACTGGAGATGAACTTCAGTATGGATTGTGGTGGACAGGCCTTCAAGGTTAACTCACAATTGACACCACTGCTTGTGCTAAGAAATCAAGCCTTCTAAGGTCTAGTGGGGCCTTCTAAGGTCTAGCATGGGAATATGCTCCCTCAGTAGAGTGGTCTGGTGGACTGGTCATGAAGGCTGAACCCAGTTCCCCAGTTCCAAATTCGACAGCTCTGGTCATAATGCCACATCCTCTCCCCCACTGAACACCATACTGCCCCACTGAGAGAAACTCACACTGCCTACAGCTACAACCTAATTGCGCCCGCAATAAACACGTGGATGTGGCTCAATTCAAATTATGCACTTGATAAGAGTAATATGCTGCCTAAAAAAAGAAAGTAAAAGCAAACACTCAGAGGGAATGCAAGATTAAGTAAAGCATGTAAAATGTAAGCAGAAACAACATGGTTACCTTAACGGTCTCTCACTCACTATTCAGAAATCAGCGAGTGGTTTTACCTGAAAAGTTAAGGACATGACTGCAGGGCCCTGAAGGGAACCGTTTCAATGTCCATTGCTTATATCCTTACAAAACGTAAGCAGTGTGGTTTAAAAAGACCACATCCATAAACAGAGCCATGGTACACATTTTGTTTTCTAATCCACCCATCACCCATCATTGCAGTCCCTCCAGGAACGGTACACTCCCACCTGGGGACAACAATGCTGTTCAAAGAAAGACTAGAAAACAAAAGTAGCGCTTCACTGGCAAACTCTATAAAGTAAGGCTGATGTATTTGGATGTGAATAAAACCAATCTGGCCACTTTGCAACCACTCCGTCTTGCTTTATTTAGTTATGTATTTCTTTTTCATATTTAAAACCTTCTATTTCTCTCCATCCCGCTGCACTTTGGAATAGAAAATGTCAGGAAAAGGGCATTTCCCGCAAGAGTGTTTTTCTTTTTTGGATCCATTTCACAGGGAAGCAACTAAATGAAAGAAGAAAATAGGTTGTGAGCCGTTTCTTCAAGTTACTGTTTTCAGTAAGTGAGGAGCAAGACAGGGAGGAAATAATAGGAAAGGGGGAGGGGGGGCAGCTGCCAGCACAGAAAAGAAGAGGACATTGCCCGAGCCAACGACGAAAGTAAGCCGAGCCTTATCTGAATGCCTTTGTACGCCCTCCAAATAATGCCCCCGGGGCGGACCGCCCCCACCTCCCCCCCCCTTAGCTATGCCACTGGATATAGACTTACAGCTAGAGCAGTCGACCTCGAGTCTCGGCAACAACGCTCAACATCCTGTGATTCTGGGGAAATCACTTAATCTCCCCATACCTAACAAAAACAAGCATTTGCAATGCAATAGGTCTCGCATTTATACGAGTTTGAGTTATTGGCATTGTAAATGACAATGCCTTTTATTTATGTTTTAAAAACCCACACATAAATAAAAGGCATTGCCATTTATAGTGCCAATAGCTCAAACTCTTAACAACTGCGAGACCTATTGCATTGCAAATGCTTGTTTTCTTAGCCATGCAGGGTATATTCCTGTCCCGAATGTATGACGATACAATGCGTGGTGTTACCATGTGCAAGGTAACAACGACCGCGTTGTTACCACACGTGGCATTACATCGCAAGTCGTTTCAACGACTTTCGCTAGGTGGCGCGCTGGACTTAGGAATAGTGTAAATTACTATTCCTACTCCAGTTAACGCAACAGCAGGGTAGGTGTTGGATTTAAAATCCAACACATTTCCTGGTGTTGCACGCCACTTAGCGCTGGTCGGTGAAACTACTTGCGATGTAATGCCACGCGTGGTAACAACACGGTTGTTGTAACGACCGCGTTGTCAACCCTGGTGGTATTGCCAGCGTTGTAAACCCTGTCTCCCTCCCGTCCCATATGTAGGATTCTGTCAGTCGTTGGGAGTCTACCAAGCACCAATTGGGGTGGGCAAGGGGGGCAACAGGAGGTTCTGCATGATGAAGAGAATCTTTGTTAACAATGTCCTTTTTACTGTTGCTATTCTGTCCACCCAGGAAAGATCTCCAGCACTTCAGGAAAGGAGAAGTCTGGTAAACAGAGTGCTCAGGAATTGGTTTGGACTGGGCAAAGGCCCCTCTGCATTCAGAGGACAAAGGATTTCTGGGTATAAATTTTGGGACCCTGATCCCAAGAATTTAGATCACTTTTGGAACAGGAAGAAACCTTTACTGAGGAGCGGAACCTAAAGAAACTGAGGAGAGACTATCCCTAAGCTGAAGTGCTGCTTGGGGGATTGGCCTGCAGTGGTTTGCCTGACTGCCAAAGGAAGGAGAAGATACTTTGTGTGCTTATTTCAACTTGTAAGGATCTCCAAGGGCTTGGAACAGAGCTTGCCTCCTGCTGAAGTCTCAGGGACAACAGACTTCAACCCCCAGCTCCTCAGAGTTCTTTGGGAGTGCCTGCTGCTGTTTTGGGCCTTCTGAGGGACTGCGTGTCGCAAGGAGCTGGAAGCGCGACTCAACGAAGCCGAAGCGTGTCGCCGTCGCTACTGCTGCCATCGCACTTCTGAAGAAGGGTGTCGCCGCTGGAGTTGTCGCACTCCACCGCATCGAGAGAAGAGTCTCGCAACGAGGAAGAAGCGTGTCGCCATCGCTGTTGCTGCCGTTGCACTTCTGAACAAGGGTGTCACCACTGGAACTGTCGCATTGCACCGCATCGGAGAAAGCGCCTCACATCCCCGAGAAGCGCGCCGCCGTCGGAGCTTCTGCCGTCGCATTTCTGAACAAGGATGTTGCCGCTGTAGTTGTCGCATCGTGCGGAAGCTTTACGCATCGTGGGAGAAGAGTGTCGCAGTTGGAGCTGTTGCCATCGCACTTCTGAACAAGGGTGTCGCCGCTGCAGTCTACGCATCGAACCGACAACTTCTCGCATCCCCGGAGAAGCGTGCCGCATCTGGAAGATCTTCACCTCTTTACTTTTTTGCACCAGAAATTTGCTGCATTTCCATCGCTGCGATGTTGCTTGTCGTGGAAGCGCAATGCAAGGTAAGGTACATTGACGCAAAGTGTCGCATCTTAAGAACTGAACTGAACTAAGCTAAAAACTACCATCTTAAAGTAATAGTATTGTGTATTTTTGTCGTTTATGGTCCTGTGGTAAATCTATATAAAGTGTACGTATTTTTTATATAAAACCTGTGTGGTGTCCATTTGTAGTGTTGTCACTGGGTTGCTGCACGTGGTCACAAATGCTTTATACACTGCCTCTGAGATAAGCCTGTCTGCTCGTGCCAAGCTACCAATGGGGTGAGCAGTGGTTATTTTAGGAGTGTACCCCCTTACCCTGACTAGAGGCAAGGGTCCCTATTTGTCACAAGTACCTACCTGTGCCAACTAGAGACTCACAAATCTAACATCATGGAGTAGATTTATGTGGCGTTAATTATGTGGTATGGAGTGGAGTGTAATTTTGTTCTGTGGCATGAAATGTATGTGGTGAACTGTGTGGTGTGGCATTGTGTGGAACTGTGTGGCATGGTGTGGAATTATGCGAGTGTAAAACTGAGGCACGTTACGGAGTTGAATTTTTCCGAGTGTAAATATGTCTTTTGGAGCTGAGTGGATGTGTGTGAAGTGTAATTATGTGGTGTGAAGTGTAATTATGTAGGTTGGAGTGTACTTTTGTGTAGTGTTATTATATGGATTTGAAATCTGTTGGATGGAGTGTAATTGAACTATCTTGCAAGGGGTGGTATTATGTGAAGTGGAATTCTGTGGCATGGAGCGGAGTGGACATTTTTGGAGTTGAATTTGATGGATTGCCATTATGTGGCCTATAGTATAATGATGCAGAGTATAAATGTGTGGTTTGGAATAATGAGATGTTTAAATGCGTTGTGTAGTGGAATGATGTGCTGTTCATTTGTGTATTGTGGAATTGTAAGGCACTTAATTGTGTGGCGTTGTGTTGAATTACGTGGAGTTGAATGCTTGTTGTCTTCATAAGCCATGCGAGTGAGTGCGCAGTGTGAATCAGCCGGCTAAATTGTCCAGTGATATATGCAGGCCTTAGATTGTGTTGACTTGGAATGTGCTATGGCCAGAGTTACCAACTTTGAAATTGGGGAAGTAAGTTCAAGTCTTAGTATCGCCTCCATATCCTGTGAATCTCACATGACTGCATGTGGTCAGTGTGTGGGGGGGGGGTGGCCCTGTCCTTAACAGTGTAGTTAGTGCCCTCTTGGCCAGCTGTTTTAAACCACCAAGACTGATGCTACATTGCATCACTGTGAGAGATCAGTGGCCTTCCTTTCGTCCCCTCTGAAACAAAGGATTCACTCAGCAGAGAAATGCTTTATTGCAATAACTAAAGAATAAATAAAAATTGTGAGCTGATTTTTGTATGGCACCTACTGTGTGCTGTAGCACCTCTCTTCCAGTAATCTGTCTCTTCCTAATGCTGGTGAGGTGGATGAATTTGAATCCGCACCGCATGGGCTCCAGCTGGAGCTGTGGATCGCATTCCAGTGCACTGGCGTCGATGCAGTCCAGAGGAGTAAATGAAGCATTGCATAGGCAGATGAGAGAGGAATGCAGTGGGGGGGAAGCAGTGGGGGTGAGAAGGGAGACAGTATAGTGGAAGTAGAGAGGGGAAGCAGGAGAGGAAAGGAGTGGTGGGTAAGAAGCAGCGGGGGTGGAGCTTAGGGTGGCAGGAGATAGAAACAGAAGGGAAACCATACACAGTCCATTTTATTCCACTGCTACTGTACGGTTAAGATCAGACAGTATTAAAACGTGTTATATTCACCACATTGCGAAACTTCTTTCTGTTTTAAAACACCTCGCGAAGCGCTTTGCAACCGTTATGAAGAATAAGCGAGCCTTGTTGTGTTGCAAATGTGGATTAACACAGAGAAAATGCAAATGTGGATTAACACAGAGAAAATGTACACACACTGAGAAAGCTTATACCATGGGTCTTTTGAAAATACACTACACAGAAAGGGCACCAGGTATCCAGCACGACTGCAACTGCGAGATTTTACAAAAATCCTCATGGTAGGAGAAACAAAATGTATGGAAGATTACATATTAACCACCTTTGGCGTTGCAAGTTATACATCTACAAATAGTTATCTGCCATCACGTTAAAGGGAAGACCCAACGAACACTGGTAGTTGTTTTTTGAGTTCCTGTTTACTAGTAACCTGAAAGTTGCCCGGCCATGTTTACAACTAAGTAGCATTCTTCCTGTCCCTACAGCTGAGCAACCTATTCATATCAACAGAAAAGCACAGCAGGGCAGTGATCTGAAACTGTGTGGGAATCACTGCTGGTCTTGCTGTTGTCACGCAGTAAACTGTTAATGGCGGTCGCGCCCTTGACACGCAGCAAAATATGAATTGGAATCTTGAGAGTTTGTGGGATCTGTTCAATGAGGCGCTGCATTTGTGTTTACTGAGCATTTCAAAGGCGACAGCCAAACGCGGCAGTGGTCGGTGATCTTTTGTGACGAGCGGCGGTTCATTGAGGGATAAATACAAGCACATCAAATATCCCTAAGAGTGCACGGCTTATCAGAGCGCAGGAGGCTTGGTGTCTGCTGTCAGCTGTAGTCACGCAGTATCGTGCAGGCGGTGGGGGCAGAGGCAAAGGGAGATTAAACAAGGGCTGGGCGAGAAGGGAGGGGGGAATGTGAGCAACAGAGGAGCCCGCAAAAGTGAAAGTGATCGTGTTTACGATCCCCACGGAGGAAAGACACATGGCGCTGCACGCGTGCACGTTCACGTGCACTGTAGCCTTAGGCCACGGCAGCACTTTGAGAAGCCCAGATATAAAATGTCTCTTCGAGCCTTTGGCTCGCGAGACCTAATGAATGTGTCCTTCTGCAACAAAACTGGTGCTCATGTAAATCGCTCTGATACCTGATATCTTCGGGTCTAGTTCGCGCTATATAAAACAAAACAAAAAAAATTACAAAAAAAGGAGCTCATAAGGATTTAAACACAACTGATTGCTGTACTAAACTCCATCCCTCTCAATCAAAAAATAAACACATACGTATGAATCATTCTCAGTTTCATCTTTTGCAGCACATCAATGTATCTTTTATCTTATTAACAGTCTGCATCGTTGGAGTTTGGATTCAGCAGGAATGGCAGAATAACCTGTGTAAGTGGGTAAGTACTGCCAATATTCAGACCCTTCATTCAAGCAACATACAATGGGAACTGAAAGGCCCAGCACTTTAGAAGGTCAACATTAACAAAAGCAAGAAACCTTGAGGGTAATGACAGAAGGTTCCATTGGATGCACATTCTCCAGTTTTTGCATACATAATAACCTGTCAATGTGAAAACAAATGCTTGAAATGTGTTTTTGCTTTCACGCACGCAGGGTACAAATGTCAGGACATAATCAAGAAAAGAACAGCCCTGTTGGATTTCCATTAGCAATATAAATAAATAAATAAACAATAACTACAAATGCCAGGCTAACCTTTTAGAAAAGAAGCTGAAGAATTCATGACAGCAAGCGGGTGTTGTTTTGCTAAAGGTAGAGATGATAAACACGGGTGCCATGTTATTGTCGCACCTGCTGCATGGATAGCTTGGGTGTTGTAATGTTGAGCGTTGAATAAATGACACTCACATATGTTCTATTATTGTATGACTATTATGAAACTGGGTGAAGGAAATTTTACTACAGCTCCCCTTCAGAAATGTTCAATTTCATTTTTTTTTTTTTAAATTTCACAGTTGTTCACTGTTCTTCCTGATACCTACTCTGTGTCCCATCACTTAATTCTCTCACATGGGGGCATATTTACAATATTTTGGCAGAGGGTAGCATCGCAAGCCATATCTAAAATATATGTCACATTCTTTTCCTTTCTGTCAGCACCGGCGCAAAAACTGCTGTCATGCGCCAATGCAGGCACCCTTGCCCCATGGTGCAAGGGTGTCTGTGTTGTTGGCGGGACTGTTTTTGTGTATGACGGGCCAACTTCCTGCACAAAAACAATCAAAGGAGGCATTTTCCTCGTTCTATGTGTGCTGCAGAATGCAGCACCCAAGAAAGGGCAAACAATTATGAGAAATGCACACATTTCTCCTCATTACGCCTACTTTGGTAAGGTGTTAGTTTTCGCTCTGACCCAGATTTACGCCGTGTTGTAAATCTGTAATGGCTCAGACCCTCCAGGATATTGCGGCATGAACTAGTAAATTTAGCGGCACAAATCTGGAAATTTAGCGGCACAAACACAGATATCTTAGTTTTTGGAGCTATTTTACAACATGAAGCTATGTATATTTGGTTTATTTACAATTTAGACAATTTTTTTAGCTTCAAGGCTACATATAGGACATAAACATGTTAATGAATAAATGCCCACGGAACCTGTATGCTTGTCGTGTTAATCTTGGCCATGTATGTGTAGTTCTTCTGAGCAGTCCAAATCTAGCTCTATATTGTTCTTCTGATTATAATGGAAAAACAATTACGCCCGAATGGATTGCTCTGAGAGGGACCTTTGTTTGGCTGACACAAAGATTTTGTGGATGCTTTTGCTCATTTTTGCATCTGCAGAACTGGTCACATGGGGGCCGATTCACAGAACTAACTTAAGACAAAATCCTAAACTTACTACTTTTGGTATTCACAGAAGTTAGGATTTTGTCTTAAGTTTGTCTTAAGACAGACCTAAGACAGACTTAAGAAAGACTTAAGACAAACTTAAGACAGACTTAAGACAGACTTAAGAAAAAATCCTAACATAAGTGTGTCTTAAGTCTGTCTTAAGTCTGTCTTAAGTCTGTCTTAAGTTTGTCTTAAGTCTGTCTTAAGTCTGTATTAAGACAAACTTAAGACAAAATCCTAACATCTGTGAATACCAAAAGTAGTACGTTTAGGATTTTGTCTTGAGATAGTTCGGTGAATCAGGCCCACAGTCCTTGCACACAGATGCAAGCTGTGAAAGGACTGGAATGTGGTCAGCCATACCATGCCAAGAGAGGTCAGTGTCAATCACCCCAGAAACAGATGCCGGTACAGCTTCTGGGCCTACATGTTCAAAGTAGAGGCAAAGCTCCTGATCGGGAACTTCGCTCAAACCAGGGATGGCTGAATATGCACTCTTGTACTTAGGCAGGATGCAAAGTCGTGCAGGATTGAAAAGGCGCACTTGTTTCAAGAATTCAATGCCTGGTTCGGCCTCCCCCATGTATTTGCCCACCTTTTCCAGAGAATTTTCAAAAGCTTCATTAAGCTGGGCTGCTATCTTTTCTTTCTGTTACAACAAACAAATGATGGACGGAATGCTGACAATGCATACATTCTCCCCCAGTCAAGAGATCTGGGTTAAATCCATCGTGCTTTTGCCCACTACACCACCCCAGTTTAGACATGGCCATATGCAAATCAGTCTTGACCCTGTGCCTCATGGGAACAGTCCAGCCCGAACTGCCAAGCCATGTCTTCCCTGGACCGGAATCAAGCATCCTAGGACCGGTTTCTGGCTATCAGCCGTCATCAGCCAGGATAGCTTGACTCCAGTGGCGTAGTGAGCACGGGTCCCACGTCTGGGAATACCCATCCCACTTAGGGCGAAAAGCGTTCCAACAAACAAATGATGGACGGAATGCTGACAATGCATACATTCTCCCCCAGTCAAGAGATCTGGGTTAAATCCATCGTTCTTTTGCCCACTACACCACCCCAGTTTAGACATGGCCATATGCAAATCAGTCTTGACCCTGTGCCTCATGGGAACAGTCCAGCCCGAACTGCCAAGCCATGTCTTCCCTGGACCGGAATCAAGCATCCTAGGACCGGTTTCTGGCTATCAGCCGTCATCAGCCAGGATAGCTTGACTCCAGTGGCGTAGTGAGCACGGGTCCCACGTCTGGGAATACCCATCCCACTTAGGGTGAAAAGCGTTACAACAAACAAATGATGGACGGAATGCTGACAATGCATACATTCTCCCCCAGTCAAGAGATCTGGGTTAAATCCATCGTTCTTTTGCCCACTACACCACCCCAGTTTAGACATGGCCATATGCAAATCAGTCTTGACCCTGTGCCTCATGGGAACAGTCCAGCCCGAACTGCCAAGCCATGTCTTCCCTGGACCGGAATCAAGCATCCTAGGACCGGTTTCTGGCTATCAGCCGTCATCAGCCAGGATAGCTTGACTCCAGTGGCGTAGTGAGCACGGGTCCCACGTCTGGGAATACCCATCCCACTTAGGGCAAAAAGCGTTACAACAAACAAATGATGGACGGAATGCTGACAATGCATACATTCTCCCCCAGTCAAGAGATCTGGGTTAAATCCATCGTTCTTTTGCCCACTACACCACCCCAGTTTAGACATGGCCATATGCAAATCAGTCTTGACCCTGTGCCTCATGGGAACAGTCCAGCCCAAACTGCCAAGCCATGTCTTCCCTGGACCGGAATCAAGCATCCTAGGACCGGTTTCTGGCTATCAGCCGTCATCAGCCAGGATAGCTTGACTCCAGTGGCGTAGTGAGCACGGGTCCCACGTCTGGGAATACCCATCCCACTTAGGGCGAAAAGCGTTACAACAAACAAATGATGGACGGAATGCTGACAATGCATACATTCTCCCCCAGTCAAGAGATCTGGGTTAAATCCATCGTTCTTTTGCCCACTACACCACCCCAGTTTAGACATGGCCATATGCAAATCAGTCTTGACCCTGTGCCTCATGGGAACAGTCCAGCCCGAACTGCCAAGCCATGTCTTCCCTGGACCGGAATCAAGCATCCTAGGACCGGTTTCTGGCTATCAGCCGTCATCAGCCAGGATAGCTTGACTCCAGTGGCGTAGTGAGCACGGGTCCCACGTCTGGGAATACCCATCCCACTTAGGGCGAAAAGCGTTACAACAAACAAATGATGGACGGAATGCTGACAATGCATACATTCTCCCCCAGTCAAGAGATCTGGGTTAAATCCATCGTTCTTTTGCCCACTACACCACCCCAGTTTAGACATGGCCATATGCAAATCAGTCTTGACCCTGTGCCTCATGGGAACAGTCCAGCCCGAACTGCCAAGCCATGTCTTCCCTGGACCGGAATCAAGCATCCTAGGACCGGTTTCTGGCTATCAGCCGTCATCAGCCAGGATAGCTTGACTCCAGTGGCGTAGTGAGCACGGGTCCCACGTCTGGGAATACCCATCACACTTAGGGCAAAAAGCGTTACAACAAACAAATGATGGACGGAATGCTGACAATGCATACATTCTCCCCCAGTCAAGAGATCTGGGTTAAATCCATCGTTCTTTTGCCCACTACACCACCCCAGTTTAGACATGGCCATATGCAAATCAGTCTTGACCCTGTGCCTCATGGGAACAGTCCAGCCCAAACTGCCAAGCCATGTCTTCCCTGGACCGGAATCAAGCATCCTAGGACCGGTTTCTGGCTATCAGCCGTCATCAGCCAGGATAGCTTGACTCCAGTGGCGTAGTGAGCACGGGTCCCACGTCTGGGAATACCCATCCCACTTAGGGCGAAAAGCGTTACAACAAACAAATGATGGACGGAATGCTGACAATGCATACATTCTCCCCCAGTCAAGAGATCTGGGTTAAATCCATCGTTCTTTTGCCCACTACACCACCCCAGTTTAGACATGGCCATATGCAAATCAGTCTTGACCCTGTGCCTCATGGGAACAGTCCAGCCCGAACTGCCAAGCCATGTCTTCCCTGGACCGGAATCAAGCATCCTAGGACCGGTTTCTGGCTATCAGCCGTCATCAGCCAGGATAGCTTGACTCCAGTGGCGTAGTGAGCACGGGTCCCACGTCTGGGAATACCCATCCCACTTAGGGCGAAAAGCGTTACAACAAACAAATGATGGACGGAATGCTGACAATGCATACATTCTCCCCCAGTCAAGAGATCTGGGTTAAATCCATCGTTCTTTTGCCCACTACACCACCCCAGTTTAGACATGGCCATATGCAAATCAGTCTTGACCCTGTGCCTCATGGGAACAGTCCAGCCCGAACTGCCAAGCCATGTCTTCCCTGGACCGGAATCAAGCATCCTAGGACCGGTTTCTGGCTATCAGCCAGGATAGCTTGACTCCAGTGGCGTAGTGAGCACGGGTCCCACGTCTGGGAATACCCATCCCACTTAGGGCGAAAAGCGTTACAACAAACAAATGATGGACGGAATGCTGACAATGCATACATTCTCCCCCAGACAAGAGATCTGGGTTAAATCCATCGTTCTTTTGCCCACTACACCACCCCAGTTTAGACATGGCCATATGCAAATCAGTCTTGACCCTGTGCCTCATGGGAACAGTCCAGCCCGAACTGCCAAGCCATGTCTTCCCTGGACTGGAGTCAAGCTATCCTGGCTGATGACGGCTGATAGCCAGAAACCGGTCCTAGGATGCTTGATTCCGGTCCAGTGAAGACATGGCTTGGCAGTTCGGGCTGGACTGTTCCCATGAGGCACAGGGTCAAGACTGATTTGCATATGGCCATGTCTAAACTGGGGTGGTGTAGTGGGCAAAAGAACAATGGATTTAACCCAGATCTCTTGACTGGGGGAGAATGTCTGCATTGTCAGCATTCCGTCCATCAATTGTTTGTTGTAACGCTTTTCGCCCTAAGTGGGATGGGTATTCCCAGACGTGGGACCCGTGCTCACTACGCCACTGGAGTCAAGCTATCCTGGTTGATGACGGCTGATAGCCAGAAACCGGTCCTAGGATGCTTGATTCCGGTCCAGTGAAGACATGGCTTGGCAGTTCGGGCTGGACTGTTCCCATGAGGCACAGGGTCAAGACTGATTTGCATATGGCCATGTCTAAACTGGGGTGGTGTAGTGGGCAAAAGAACGATGGATTTAACCCAGATCTCTTGACTGGGGCAGAATGTCTGCATTGTCAGCATTCCGTCCATCAATTGTTTGTTGTAAATCTTTTCTTTCTGTGTCAGAGATAATTTAACCCCTGCAGTGGTCTGTAGAAATGGTTGTAGCGACTCCACAGTGAGGACTGAATTGTTTGTTAGGTTCATGTGGAGGGCGTCCAAATAATCATACACCTTCATTGTCACTGGTGTCTGACTCTGGAATAAGTCCATCAGATGTAAAAAATTTGGGCATTTTTCTGCCACGATGTCCAATTGAACTTTAATGCAGTTTCTTTGGGCCCGATTCACAGAACTAACTTAAGACAAAATCCTAAACTTGCTACCATTTTGGTATTCACACAGTAGCGGTTCGTGGAGGGAGTTCGGTGGGGCGGTGAGGCGGAGCGGGGGAGGGGCAGGGTGGGGAAATGTAAACACCGGAATATGGATGAACGGAGGTAAGTACACATTTAAATAAATAAAACAAATTTTGTTGCGCGCGCAAAGGAATTCTTTTTATTTATTTAAATGTCTACTTACCTCCGTTCATCCATATTCCGGTGTTTACATTTCCCCACCCTGCCCCTCCCCCGCCCCGCCTCACCGCCCCACCGAACTCCCTCCACGAACCGCTACTGTATTCACAGCAGGTACTTACTCATTTTGGTATTCACAGAAGGCACTTACTCATTTCGGTATTCACAGAAGTTAGGAGTCCTAACTTTAGGACTCCTAAATGCCTTCTGTGAATACCGAAAGTCTTAAAATTAGGATTTTTCTCAGTTTAGTAGTAGTATAGTGAGGACTCCTAACTTTAGGACTCCTAAATGCCTTCTGTGAATATCGAAAGTCTTAAAATTAGGATTTTTCTCAATTTAGTAGTAGTAAAGTTAGGACTCCTAACTTTAGAACTCCTAAATGCCTTCTGTGAATACCGAAAGCCTTAAAATTAGGATTTCCTCAGTTTAGTAGTAGTATAGTTAGGACTCCTAACTTTAGGACTCCTAAATGCCTTCTGTGAATACCGAAAGTCTTAAAATTAGGATTTTTCTCAATTTAGTAGTAGTAAAGTTAGGACTCCTAACTTTATGACTCCTAAATGGCTTCTTTGAATACCGAAAGCCTTAAAATTAGGATTTTTCTCAGTTTAGGAGTAGTAAAGTTAGGACTCCTAACTTTAGGACTCCTAAACTGAGAAAAATCCTAACTTTAAGACTTTCGGTATTCACAGAAGGCATTTAGGAGTCCTAAAGTTACGAGTCCTAACTTCTGTGAATACCGAAATGAGTAAGTGCCTTCTGTGAATACCAAAATGAGTAAGTGCCTTCTGTGAATACCCAAATGGTAGTAAGTTTAGGATTTTGTCTTAAGTTAGTTCTGTGAATCGGGCCCTACGGTCGCTGTTCAAAATCCTTTGCAGATTTTCAAGGGAATCTGGGGGAGACTTGCTGAGTTGCATCTCAGACTCAACAAACCCAGCATAGGCCTCAAAGTGCTTGCATTGGTACTGAACAGCAGTAAACCAAGAATTCCACCGTGGACTGCAAGGGTCAGGTACCATCCATGGTTTCATCCCATGGTTCTCAGCAAGATAGTGCAGGTACCTTCTCTTTCTGTTACCGGCCACGCAAAAGATGCACGAGAAGTACAGAAGGAAATCATTTAGCTCCACAAAAGGCTTCCTAAATGACTCTCCAATAAGGTTCATTATGTGTGCCAAGCAGGTGAAATGTATGGAGTTTATATACAGATTTCTCAACACAGTGTTGTATGCCTTGAGCATGTTCCCCACATTGTCAGTGTTAAAGGAAATAACGTTCTGAAAGGCTATGTTGTACTCTTTGAGCTTCTTCATAACTGCTTGCGCTACAGTCCCATGGTTGCACTGTGAGAGGAACACTGTGTCTGCTAGGTGGGTGTGGATCTGATGGACACCCTGCGCAGAGACCACTCCAAATAACACCTTCAATACACACCGCCCTTCAACATCAGCTGTTTCATCAAATATAACACTGATCTTTTGATCTTTCAAGTGTTCTTTCAGCTCGTTCTTGGCTCCTATATAACTCTCTGGGAGATAACGTTTCTGAAGCTGATGACTTCCAAGTATCGCTCCACCATTTTGTACTTGCTCGTGGAGAAACTTGCGCAACATAGGGTGGTCAGTTTTGCTCAGCGGAATGTTCAGCGCTGTGCAGACATTGTTCCACCCACTTATAATTTCCTGGTTTGAGGCACCGGCAGCTGTACTCTTTGTGAAAAGTGAGTTCACAGTCATCTGACGGGCACGTTTTAGCGAAGAGTGAGGGTCTGGATCATCTGCACTGCACTTCAAGTTTTTTTGGGACAGCATATGGCTATCCACTGTGTGTTTCCGGATGTGGTCCACCGCCACATTGCACACATTGCACACACTGCAAAACAGCACGCTACCATCAGCATGCATCATGGTGCTGTACTCCCTGGTCCGATCTGCTGCGGTTATATTGGTAGGTAGGTGTGATCAGAGCTTCACAGCCTTCACAGGCTGCAGAAACTTCACCATCATGCTTTTGTTGTGGTGGCTTGTTGCGCGCTTGGTATCCAAAAGATCTCGGGCTTGTGGCGCAGTCACGTAACTCATCTACAAATATATTTGGTGTTACTAGATGTGTTCCAAAGGAGAAAAGGGCATTGCAATTGTTGAATGGAAAGTTAAGAAAACGCAGGGAAGCAATGATTAAAAATGCATGTAACTCTGAAGCACCTGCAAATGGCCAAAAAATTGAAAACTTGTTGGGCCAGATCTACGATGGGAAACGGCACTCCCCAAACGGCGTTAAGCAAACAGTGTTAACACATCAAGGTCAGTAGCAAAGAAAAGAGAACGTGAAACCTTTTGAAGCAAAGTTGCATACACGGAGCATTAATACATACAGGTAGGCAGTGGTCCTTCGAAGTGGAAAGGCACACTTGTCTTCTTGGTTCCTTTAGGCAAGTCTGAGTATTCTTTATAGGGTGTGGCACAGTCACGTAACTCACCAACAAATATATTTGGTGTTACTAGATATGTTCCAAAGGGGAAATGGGCATTGCAATTGTTGAATGGAAAGTTAACAAAACATAGGGAAGCAATGATTAAAAATGCATGTAACTCTGAAGCACCTGCAAATGGCAAAAACATCGAAAACTTGCTGGGACAGATCAGCAGTGGGAAACGACACTCCCCAAATGGCGTTGAGCAAACAGTGTTAACACAGCAAGGTCAGTAGCAAAGAAAGGAGAACGTGAAACCTTTTGAAGCAAAATTGCATACACGGAGCGTTATTTCATACAGGTAGGCAGAGGTCCTTCGAAGTGGAATGGCACACTTGTGTGGTCCCGCTAGGCAACTTTGAGTCGTCTGTGGAGGGCAGTGGGGGTGCGAGGTAAACATAAAAAACATAAGGCAAAAGTGTTTCCCCCCAAAAAAACAACCCTGCCCCCAAAGTGCCTGCAAATAAAAAATAACATTTGGAGAAAAACGAAAAAAAGGGGAAGGATGAGCCACCTGCAAGGATAGTGAAACCTAACCATTCAAAACAAATGTGTACAAGTGTACTTTGTAAGAGCACATAAGCCAGGCATTTACACTCGGAGGGAAACAGTGCTTAATAGGTGTGTAGGGAAAATCCCAAGACAGCCCCAAACCACCCCCAAGAAAAACAAAAAACCAAATAACAATTATGAAACCCACATGATCACACAGAATCCCATCACCAAACCATGCACAGTGCTCCCACCCATGGCAAGTAGGACTTCACAAATATGGGTGGCGACCTCAACGTTTTGCGCTTTAGCATATGTAGTATTCATCTCCCCGGAAGTGTACCAAAACCAAAACTTACCCATGCTGTGCAGCAGCAAGCATATATTAGTTGCCAGACGGCCCAATGGCTCTTGAACCAGCAGATTCTTTTCTCCGAGACTCTACAAAAGAAGAAAAAAGAGTTAGAGCAGGCTCGGCTAGCCCTTCCCATATCACCTGTCCCACAACATTGCCGCTTACCCCACTACGCCTCTTTAAAAACCACAGCCACCTCATATGCCCCCTGGGCCCACATGCCCAGTGGGCCAAAAAACAATGCCCCCAGGGCCCGTCACACACTGGGCACATGGCAGGCCCAAAACGTACCTATGCTGTGCAGCAGCAAGCATACATTAGTTGCCAGACGGGCCAATGGCTCTTGAAACAGCAGATTCTTTCCTCTGAGACTCTACAAAAGAAGAAAAAAGAGTTAGAGCAGGCTCAGCTAGCCCTTTCCATTTGAAAAAATAAATAATTAGCCATGTGCCCTGTGTGTGGCGGGCCCCAAATAAGCAATGCCCCCGGGGCCCGCCGCACACTGGGCATGCGGCGGGCCCAACAAACATTTAAAAAAAATATGCCAGGATGGGCCCACGCATGCCCAGTGTGCGACTGGCCACAAAAGCAATTCCCCCAGGGCTTGCCGCACACTGGGCCATGCGGCGGGCCCAACAAACATTTTTTTTTTTAAATGCCAGAAGGGCCCTGCCGCATGCCCAGTGTGCGGCGGACCCCAAAAGCAATTAACCCAGGGCCTGCCGCACACTGGGCACGCACTGAAATAACCAGTGGGATAAAAACCTCCGGGTGGAGGAAGCATTCATTAACCCAATGATGATGCTGTCACGTTGTCAACCACAGAGCGGAGAACCGAAACATACCGCTTCAATCCAACTGCAAAAACGTGAATGAGGGTTTCTTAACAGTACTCAGTAATGATCTTACATACCCTGGTTTTTTCAGGACTAGTGATCCACTCTCCACCTGATATTTTTGACATTTGAGAAAAAGAAGCTGAGTGGGTCACGCGCTCTTCTTTCTCCCTCCATTTAATTATTATAAAGCCTTAGCAGTGTGCAGCTGTGGGAGTTTCCTTGAAGGTTCTTTTAATACTAATACACACTCTTTCCCACTGCAGTGGGGAACTAGAGAACATCATGGCCGAGAATCTAGGCCTGAGTTATTCCACTGATGAAATAAATGCAATTCTGTCTCTCCCCTCACTTTTACAAGACAAGGACCTGACACAAACCCTGGCCCAAACCACTGACTGGGATGAACTATCAGAGATCAAAAAAGAACAGGTACGCACAGCTATTCACGGCGTTATAATGACCGAGTACCTCCGTGCCAATGCGGCACCAAGAAGACTCTGGGTGAACAATGCCCCACGTATCTTCCTTCAAGACTTAGTCTTTCGTAAAGACTGGTCCTCTATCTCCTGGAAGTGCACAAGAGACTACCTAGTTTTGATAATCAAGACAGCCACAAGACTGACTGAAGAACTCACAATTAAAATTCAGGTGAGTGAAACTAAACTCAAGAATATGGTACATCTCACAGTATACAAAAAAAGACTAGAAGAAATTAATAAAGAAATGAACGAAACAAGAGACTACATCACACAGAATAAAATACAGAAACTTGGTAAAGATCTAAAGAAGTTTTCGATGGAACGAATGCATCCTTACAGGTTCCAGATGACACCTTTGATAACAATTCTAGCAATTCCAGTATAGGTTCCTCCACAAACGGCTCGGATTGGAGCGGGGAAGAGTTCTACACACCAAGGAGAAACAGAGGACAGTACAGACGCCAGAACAGAAGAAGACCTAATACATGGTATACTCCGTATTTTGGCACACAACCACATCCAGCACCTTTCCAGGCATATAATCCGAACTTTCAAGGGTGGGCGAGTCCATTCTATCCCGGCCCACCACAGATGGGAACTCCACTATTGCCAGATATGGGCCACAATTACACACATAGGCCGCCTTTTTTAGGGAGAGGCCAGACCAACAACAGAACAAGACGGAAAGGGGTGACCTGGGTAGATCAACAGCGCCAGGTCCACACTAGGAGCATGACGAGCGCAAAACCAGGGACCAGCGCAACGACCTCGTTTTCAACCTAACCAACATTACACTAAGGAAAGAACAAGAAGACGTCTTAAATAAAGGTCTCAGCCACGTTCCAACACCACCCCTAGATATCTTTAAACTCCAATGCGAGATGGCTGAGTTTTGCAGAAAAATTAAACTCAAAGCCTTCTTCAACAACCAAGATGAGCCGACTAGAGATGGTGACACCACACTATGCCGCAGGTCTAACTTCTGCCCATTGAACCACCAAGTTCCAGTGGAGATCTTAGCCTTCGAACAAGCTATAATGAGAGAAGTAGAAAGCTTGGAAGATCATACAAAGAAACCGTTTATGAATGTGTCCAACTCAGAACAACTAGCATTGGATACATTACGAAAAAACGGCGACCTGGTAATAAAACCTGCTGATAAGGGTGGAGGGATTGTGTTACTCAGCAAAGAAGGGTATGACCAACAATGCACTGATTTACTTTGTGATAGAAATTTCTATGAAGTGATCACAATAGATCCCACAGCGCGTTTAGAGAAAACCATCGCGCTAATGGTTGATGAGGCTGAAACCAACAATTGGATTTCTAAGACTGAAGCAGATTTCCTGGTGACTAAGCCTCCTAGGATGCCATACTTCTATTCCCTCCCCAAGATTCATAAAGAGAGAAGACCGCCACCTGGACGACCGATTGTCTCAGGGATCGGATCTGTCTGGGAACCCTTGTCACAGTTTGCCGACCATTACTTAAAACCGTTGGTGCAACAGACCCTGACTTATTTGAAGGACACCAAAGATCTTCTGAACCTTCTGCAAGATCAACAATACTCGGAGAGAATGTTATTAGTCGGATTAGACGTCGAGAGTCTATACACCAGCTTACCACAGCAAAAAACTTTGGAAACTCTTGAGGTGTCACAAAACACCCAGACATTTCATTCTCGAATGCTGCAGGTTAGCACTGACAGAGAACCATTTCAAGTATAACAACACGATGTACCGTCAATGCCATGGTACTTCCATGGGGAGTACATTTGCGCCAAGCGTAGCCGGCCTTTATGTAAGTGATTTTGAGGCCAATTACATACATAGCCCCACAAATCCCTTTCTTAATCAGGTTGTCTTTTGGAAACGTTACATTGACGATGTCCTTCTAATATGGTAAGGCAATACCGAAAACCTCACTGATTTCCATCAATGGCTGAATACCAGGGATGAGTGGTTGAAGTTCACTCATACAGCTAGTTCTAACAAACTTGATTTCCTGGATGTAACAATCTTTATTGAAAATGATACAATACAAACAAATACATTTTTCAAGCCTACCGCAAAAAATAGTCTCATCTCATATAAAAGTTTCCATCCATGTCCAATGAGAGAAAATCTTCCGTACGGCCAGTTCCTCCATTTGAGACGCAACTGTAGCAACATTCAGGACTACAAAAATCAAGCGAAAGACCTCTGTGACAAACTCCAGAACAGAGATTACCCTGCGAGTATCATCAAAAAGTACCAAAAGAAGGCCAGAAATCAACAAAGAGAGATCCTTCTGGAAACGGCAGTGAAAGAACCTACTAAAGATCTAGTTACTTGTGTCAGCACCTACAGTACGGTATCAAACGACGTGAAAAAGATCATCAATAAAAACTGGAGAATTTTGACTTCAGGGTCTCTTAAATGGCCAAAACCCAGGTTTTCTAATAAAAGAACGAGAAACCTAAAAGACATGTTAGTACATACGAGACCACCAACAAAACTGAGAATTGAGGCTCCACCTAGCCTTTGGGATTGCACACCTGTAATCGGACATTTCCCATGTGGGTCCTGTTCTGTTTGTCATCTTACAAAAGCTACGAAAACATTACAATTGTTGCCTAATCTGAAATGGACTATCAGAGCTCACACTAACTGTAATACCACCCACGTGATTTACATGATTACCTGTCCTTGTGGATTGCGCTACATAGGGATGACGTGTAGGAAAGTCAAGCAACGACTCTGTGAGCACAGGAGTAATGTTAAGTGTAGGAAAAGCACTACCAAAATGAGTAGCCATTACCTGGAAAAAGGACACACTATCAATGACCTGCAATGGGTAATCTTGGAGACCTTGACCATGAAAAACTATAACGCTGAAAATATACTATTCGAAAAGGAACAAAGGTGGGTTTATCACTTACAAACACATACATATGGTTTGAACGATAATATTCCATGGCTAAGCATTAAGAAATAATTTTGTCAATATAACTTTATTGAAAGACAGAATCTGGTTGTGGACAAGAGACATTTTTTTCTCTCCCAATTACCTCCTCTTCCTTTCAGCTGTTACTTCATTTCAGACATCTACGTTTCACCACCAATATTAAGGAGTGAACCTCATGGATTTTATTTATTTTTCATGAGCACAGAATCGGTAACGCTGTTACACAGTGACTCGTAATGCACCTTCAGTCTTTTTTCTGTGTTTATGTTTTCCTTTTTAACCCTGCCAAACAGTACCCGTAACAATTCCGGGTAAGAAGAGGCAGAGCAAGCACTGGTCGCACATCACCGCAAAGGCAAAGGTAGCAGCACACGAGGACGCCGCCAAAGGAACTGTAATGTATAAACTTATGAGTACCGTTCATGTATCCCTTTCTTCTTATCTTTCATTACTTTAAGAGTGGGAACGACCTCCCTCTTTACTCGATGTAACCCGCAACAAGGGATACAAGGTACTTTTACTTCCTTACAAGTCGTTTTTTACATGTTGGTTCTTACAAAGTCAATCCCCTGGACTCCAGGTTTATCTACGTAGTGTGTATAAGTTTCACTATGTTTTTTCTCACATACAGCCATTGAGACCGATTAACAATAAGTTGCGAAGTTGTGCAGACAGCGTATTACTATCATCACGCGTCACTGTATATTTGTGTTTCGGTACCTTAATCACAAGTTACGAGGTGACGTTAGTCCCTTCTGTTCCCCATGTACTTGTACCGTGATAGAGTTACGATAGTCTTGACCTAGGGGCCACGTTGTTGGGAGTTAAACACATTCTGGATACCACGCGCCATTAAATGCTGGCGTACCAATGCTGCCTCTACCACTAGGCACCACCCAGTTTTATTATGTTTTACCCCCATTAATATTTATTTGTTGCGTCAGAACCGACTGAAGCTTGTGGATAGATTTTATTGTTGTCAGCAAATGTAAGAATCACTACGTCACGAGCTAACTAGGAACGCGCTCCTTGACATTCACGCTACCCATACGTTTTACTTACCCTTAACATAGGTCTCTCAGATGTTGGCAACAAATGTTAAAACCACTGATTCATTTAAGCTTACGTACTCCTTGATATTAACGCGATCAGTATGTTTCACTTGTGCTTACCTCAGGTTTTTTACACCTATGAAAATAACCTTTTAAGGATGCAGATACGAGCACTTTTTCAGTGACATTTCAAGCTTTTACATTTACTTGTATATAGTGGTTTTAGGATAACAAAATGGATGTTGTGACAGTTTTCCCATTTGTTCTTGTTTAAAAGAGGGTCCTTTTTTGCCATCATTGGAGTGAAAATGAGAGTTGTTTGATAAAATTGCCATGTACTATTGAAGAATTGCCATTTTCCAGTTGCTACAACGGCTGATGCTTTGAGATTTGAGCATTGATACAGCATCTGCACAACTTAATATAGTTTGTTTTCTTCTCTTTGATTTTTTCCCCACCCCCCCCATTTTTTCTCATCAATATAGGTTCAAATTGAACATTTGTGTGGAACAATCTTTTCCATCTTTTTCACCGGAGACCTGTTAAGATTAGGGTCTTCCTTCACTTTGCTAGTTCCTGATGAAAGCCCACGTGACCCTTCGGGGCACCATGGAGGGCTGAAACATGTCGACCTTTTTATGGACATTTTTTTAGTGCACTAGACCGTAACTAGTCTAGTTTGTGCACACAAAATAATGTTTTAACAAACTCGAACCCAGCTTCATAAAAGTTACATACTGGTTTTACGAGTTTTTTAACACCTTTAATATTTTTTCTACACAGCACTCCACTACACATTGACACTCTTCACTTTTTTTCCACTATCACTACTGAAATACCCAGTGGGATAAAAAAGCTCCGGGTGGAGGAAGCATTCATTAACCCAATGATGATGCTGTCACGTTGTTAACCACAGAGCGGAGAACCGAAACACACCACTTCAATCCAACTGCAAAAACGTGAATGAGGGTTTCTTAACAGTACTCAGTACTGATCTTACATACCCTGGTTTTTTCAGGGCTAGTGATCCACTCTCCACCTGATATTTTTGACATTTGAGAAAAAGAAGCTGAGTGGGTCACAAGCTCTTCTTTCTCCCTCCATTTGATTATTATAAAATATACACGCAGTGGGCCCAACAAACAATTTTATAAAAAATATGCCAGGTGGGGCTCGCTGCATGCCCAGTGTGCGGCGGGCCCCAAAAGCAATTACCCCAGGGCCCGCCACACACTGGGCACTCAGAGGGCCCAACAAACATTTTTTTTTAAATGCCAGAAGGGGCCCGCCGCTTGCCTAGTATGCAGTGGGCCCCAAAAGCAATTCCCCCAGCCGCACACTGGGCACGCGGCGGGCCCAACAAACAATTAAAAAAAAATGCCAGAAGGATCCTGTCATGTGCCCTGTGTGCGGCGGGCTCCAAAAAAGCAATGCGCCTTGGGCCCGCCAGTATATTGGGCGGGCCCAACAAGCAATTACAAAAAAAATATATGCCCAGAGGGGATCGCACTGGTCATGCGGCGGGCTCAACAAACAGTTAAAAAAAAAGATGCCTGGAGGGGCCCACCGTGTGCCCTGTATGCGGCGGGTCCCAAAAAAGGCAATGGCCCCGGGGCCCGCCGTAACGCTGGGCACGCGGCGGGCCCAACAAACAATTAAAAAAAATATATGCCAGGAGGGGCCCGCTGCATGCCCATGGTGCGGCGGACCCCAAAAGCAATTCCCCCAGGGCCCGCTGCACACTGGGCATGTGGCTTGCCCAACAAACAATTAAACAAAATATATGCCTGGAGGGGCCTGCCATGTGCCCCGTGTGCGGCAGGCTCCCAAAAAGCAATGCCCCCGGGGCCCACCACACACTGGGCATGTGGCGGGCTCAACAAACAATTTTAAAAAAAGATGCCCGGAGGGCCCCCTGCATGCCCCATGTGCGACAGGCCACAAAAAAGCAATGCCCCAAGGTCCGCTGCACTCTGGGCATGTGGCGGGCCCAGCAAACAATTAAAAAAAAAATATGCCAGGAGGGGCCCACCGCAGGGGCATGCGGCAGGCCCAACAAACAATTTTTAAAACAAAAAATATGCCAGGAGGGGCCTGTCGCGTGCCCAGTGTGCGGCGGGCCCCAAAAGCAAGTCCCCCAGGACCCGCCGCACACTGGGCAAGCGGCTGGCCCAACAAACAATTAAAACAAAATATATGCCAGGAGGGGCCAGTTGCGTGCCATGTGTGTGGCGGGCTCCAAAATAGCAATGCACCTTGGGCCCGCCAGACACAGGGCATGCGGCGGGCCCAACAAACAATTTAAAAAAAAAAATATGCCCGGAAGGGCCTGCCGCGTGCTCCGTGTGCGGTGGGCCACAAAAATGCAATGACCCCGGGGCCCGCCGCACACTGGGCATGCGGCGGGCCAACAAACAATTAAAAAGAAATATGCCAGGAGGGGCCCTTCGCATGCCCAGTGTGCGGCAGGCCCCAAAACCAATACCCCAGGGCCTGCCACACACTGGGCACGCGGCGGGTCCAGTATCCTTTCCTGCACAGAAACAATCATTGCTACTACACAGGTGTCTGCATTGGTGCTAGGAAAGTACGGGGATGCATCATATTTGCTGTAAATACGATGCACCCATGCACTTTCCTATGACGTAGCTCAGCTCTTAAAGATGGCTTGCAGCACCGTGCTGCATCATTTGTGAGTAAATATGTCCCCATGGGTGTTGTGTGGGAGCCCCGACAGCAACACCCATGCATTGCCCCTTCCACGCAGAGTAAGGCATTGCCTTACTCCATATTTACTAGGCAATGAAAAGCGACGCAGGGTGGCATTAGAAGGCCTTTTAAACATTGGCCGACAAACTGCGTCTCTGGAGCTTCATAAAATTGCCATTCTGGTGGCGTAAAAGTGCTGCAGAAGCATTGTAAATATGCCCCATAATGTTCAATGGTTTAGGCCTACATTTGGAGCGTCTCATCAATTTGTGTTTTTTTCGCACAGCTACAAGAAGTGTCATGTTTATTTCACCCATGGATAACCAGATGCGATGAAGAACTCACCTTTAGATTTTCCGGAGCTTTTCAGCAGGCCGAAATTTCTCAGCAGAAAAGGCCCAGTAAATAAATACCATTTAATATGGGTTTTGATGACAAATCTATCTGCTCTATGCTTTACTCATCTTTCATTCTCACTGATAACATACAAAACAAAGCATAACAATACTTAATCCTTAATAGATGCTTAATAAATGATCCGGGTCGTGAATTGACATCATATGGGTTTACCCCACGATGAAATGACAGGAAGAACCATTACATGAGCAGTGACCCCAGCTTCTTTACAGAAATTTGCAACACACACATTTTTGATTAATGGCAACACATGGGTGACATTGATATGTAATTATATAACTTCAAAAACATATGGAAACAAATCAAAGGCAGGCACAAGATTCAAAAGTAGAAGCATCAGGGTCGAGCTGGAGAAACGAATGACTCCAGAGATCTTCTTGATATCCGTTAATGTGTCACAGAGAGTCTGGTCATCAGCTTTGCAATAAGAGGGGGGTAGTGAGGATAAAAAGTACCACTCTTTCTGCTCATGTGGTTGCCAGATACTCAGGAGATAGTTGATTGGGGTGAACACATGTGATCTCTGGTGACGCTTAAACGACACCTGTAATAGGATTAGGCAAAAGTTTTATTTTTCAGTCCATTGTAAGTGGAAGCCTATCCGTCTTGGTGTAACAAATTCCAACTACCATGCATGAGAAAAAAGCTGGACCAGTAGGAACTATCGGGCATCTGCCCACGCACCACTTTGAAATTGCCTGCTGGTGCAGGAATAACAAGTGGTCAGTGCCTCTGCTCTCTGATTAATTGCCTTCAGCTAGTCTGAATGTCTCTGAGATACTGCCCTATTCTGATTGGCTGAAAGGGTGGTGACATATATTAAATAATTGACATACTGTGTCATCAATTCTGGTTGGGAAGCCAATCAGTATAACTATGTGTAACACAGACCTTCTGGGACCATATTTTGTTGTCCCAGTATGCACCATCAGACCATACTCAATAGTTCACCTGTTTTTTTGGCAAAAGGTCAATCTTTTGTTTTCTCCATTGCCATCAGTGCCTTTTTGCCATTGTTTCACATACAATTTAGCTCCATAGATAGACTAACAAAAGGGTATATTTTGCAATTTTGGCATGCCGGTAAAAACTTTCACCCATATCAAAACTAATGTGCATTTTAGGAAAACAAAAAATACAACAATGTGTATGGTGCAATGTTATGTACATTGATACCTGGACATCGATAGGTAATTGTGCATGCATGACTGCATCACAGGCACTGACTCCGAATCATTCTGAGCTGCACTCAAATGACAGATGGCCTTCCTAACACCTACCTGTATAATTCCACTATATAGCCAGGTCTACGCATGGGAGAGCTGGCCAGTTGGGTGGGGGCCTTTTCTTAATGTGGCGCCTCATGGAGCTCCAGAAACTAAAGTCTTCCTCAGCCACAGCCTAAGTTTGATGTGCTCTTGTGTCAATTATATTTACTTTATCTCCTCCAACCTCGAGCCTTTTCTTATTTTGCATTCCCGTTAGGAGGTCTTTCCCATGATGGGCAAAGGTGTTATGCTTTGGGCAGTTCCTTTCTCAATTTTATATTTATATTAGAAGTGGGTATGTACCCGGCCACTGGCAAAATAGTACATAATCTCTGTTGTTAGCAGGTCACAGGCTAAATAGTAGAGGTAATTTTCAGTGAGACTGGCGACCAGAAAAATATTGTGAATGAGGTCTTTATTTTGAAGGTCATTTAGAGAAAAGGTACTCCAGGAAATGGTAGGGTGGTGGCCATCTTGTACTAGAATGCAGCATGTGTGAAGCATTTGAAAGAAAAGTTACATACAAATGTCCAATAGTTTGAACAAAGGTAAATGCATGCATTCTAAGTGCATAAATTAAGATAAGCTGTTACAGATCAAAAACAATTAAATTGATTTTGAATAAAATCCTGAATGCCATTTTAATATTCAAATAAGGAATGTTAGAATCAGGGGGCAAGATGGCGTCCGTGAGGGCGGACGCGTAAGCTGGTCATTCGCCGATGCCGGGCCCGTAACTCTATCTTAGGGGGAAATGCTGAAGAATCTTTAAAGTAAACTGCGCAACCGGATCGAAAGAGGACGCTTAAACGGATTGAACGGATTGGGGGAAAAACGATGTACGGAGCCACTCTGTGAAAACTCCGTGAGCGCTATTTGGAAAATGCGCTGGCTGCTCCCCTTTGATGGACGGCGGGAGATGTTGATTGTGCTGGCGGCGGCCGCAGTGAAACGTTGGGGTCTCTCCCGTAGCCGGTGGTCGGCTCTATTGATTGGATCTCTGTCTCGGACTGCAGGCTGGTGCCGATACGGTGGCTTGAGAGGCTCAAGGGGGACAAAACTTCATTGGGCAATGCCTCCCAAAGGCGCCCGTGGAAGACATCGCCAGCAGGAAGATGGGGTACGTGAGGGGATCGGGGTGAAGGACTGGGTTTTTCTAAGACCCAGCGGTGCCAGGGAACAACACCTGAAACCTTCATGGGTTACCTGTTCTGGCGTACCAAACACAGAGACACGGGACACTTCCAGCGACGTCAGAGATCAGCGTTTATTTTACTGCAGGGATACAGAGGTCACAAGAAGTACACAGCGTGTAGGTTCTCGGAGACTGCTTCAATTTGCAAAAGTGGATCGCTCCTTTTATACACGTTTTTCCCATAGCACAATATAGTGAACAAAGATTACAACTCAGTTCCCACAATAAACTTCAAAAGGGTCGCGTTCATGTTTCAGGAGGCCGGAACATGATTACCACAGTATTGCCAGTTCCCAACTGTAAAAGCATATCTTCTCTGCAATAAAACACATTCCATCCTGATCGTAAACACATTAGGAGAAGGGACAAAAACAGATGCAAAGAAAGAACAAGGATGCACAACAGGTTAAAGAAGAGTGTTAGGAGTAATAAAGGGAACTTGATAACGGGATCAGAGACACCGTGTCTAATGTATGCATGGCTGAAACAATAGACCGGCACGGCAAGATGAGCCTCGAGCGGGGCCATCTGCCTTCGTCGTGTCGTTTCCCTCATCATAAAAGTCATACTCAGAGGAACACGTGTCTCTCGTGTAAGCTTGAGAGTCCCAGGGTCACGAAGCGGACAAAGGTCCGTTCGCTGGCTACTTGAGGGCAAGAAACAAAATGGATGCCGTATCTAAAATGGAACCCGAGGGTTCAGATGAATAAACCCAAAAATAAGACGAACCATACGTGGTTGCGTAGCGAAACTGCGTACACCCACTATACTCGGCATTTGCGGTTCGTAGATACCCAACTCATCCATATACGTCACCACTCAAAAGTGTCGTTCCGTCCCACACGGAACCTCAGACGCTCCTTTTGCCCTCATGTAGGCAAGCACTAGTCAAGATCAGAATCTACTTCAATATTCATCAGATCGTTCAGTTGCTGCTGGAACATCATTCTATTAATCAACGTCTCCTTGGTAACAGATGGTCGTCTCATACACGTTGTAGCACATAGGCCACATAAGGCAGGACCACACTGTACACAAAGACAACACGTGAACAGAAACGTTACAACAACCCCTACGATCATCAGAATCTCCCAACCCCAAGTTGACATCAGGCCCCAAAACCATCCTAGAAGCGTCCAATTACCTTCGTCCACGTGTATGGACTCGGAAATCTTGTGCAACTTCGAGATGGCTTGGTAGACAGTTGGAGCATTGTCAGGAATAAAAATGCAACAACTCGAATGGATAACTTTACACACACCACCTCTATCTGCGAGAACAACATCTAGAACCATACGGTTCTGTAACGTCATGAGTCTATCCGCCTGAAGTTCAGCTGTGAGATTACCAAGGGCACTTGCAGTAATATTAGCAGTCGACTCTACTACACGTGTCAGCTGTCTTAGGTTCCTACTATTAACCATAGGTCCCCAAAACGGCAAGAAACCCTTAAAGAAGTCTCCTGCTTCTTGACCGGCAGTATCCTCTTTGCTAATAACGCCTCTCACAACTCTAGTTTTGTGATAATCTGAGGCGACAGTGAAAGTCGGTGGTAAAAGATTCGCAATATAACAGGTACCCGAAAAATCACGGGGTAACCATGTATATGCGCGTTCATAACATACAAAATAAGTGCCCTTAGCTGTCAGAAAAACAGGGGAAGAGAGCATCGGCAGAACATACGTGTCAGTGCAAGCACTGTTCCCAAGTTGTGCTCTCGGATTTCGACCCAAACCTTTCAAGCAGAAATTACCGAGGTGTGGTACGATCCATATTGGGGACGAGCTCTTAAGCTGTCTATCACCCACTGACGTACTATACTCAGCCTCGCTCAGATCCTTGTAAGCCTGTACCTCCTCACTTGGGATAAGCGATGCATCAAAAACATCTCGATCTAAATCCGCTATCGCTATCGCCAAAGGTTTGTGATACGGCCCAGGACCAAAATTGGCAGAACGTGGCTCTCGACTGGGGTAGGAATCTAGTGCACTACGGAACATAGTTTGGAATGCTCGAGCCGAACCCTGGGAGCTGTACGGAAGGACCAAATATGGAATACCCCTATCCATGGTATGTGGCATTAACCCACACACCCAACAATTGGTAGTGTTCATCACCAACTGATGCTGATGTAGAAGTTGAACAAAGGAGTTGTTCATGAACTCCGCACGTCTAACCTGTTCATGTTGAGGCAGAGGATGAAAAGAATGTGGGGAAACAGTGGTGAGGGAGCTTAGTTTAGGAGAAAGGGTAGGTGAAACAGAAGGTAATAACAACTGAACTCCAAAATATACTCCACCCACCAATAACATAGATACGGTCAGGAACAGTAGGAACACCTGAAACAAAAAACATTTTGTACATACAACTCTTCTTAATTCTGATCTCTGCGCCGACATCCTTTCTACCTCCAACAGCTTAGAGAATGCCATCCTCTACAAACCGTCCGTGACGTACTTGACGCACTTCGTTCTGAGAAGCGATTATCAATCCCCAGGAGTTCCCAGGAATCGACAAAAGTAACCGACCTAGCGTCAGAAACCTGCTAAACAGAAAGGAGTACCCGCACGGCCCTACGGTGACCTGGATGGCGAGGTTTCCTCGAAAAGCTCAGATCACAAATCTCTTAGCCGTGGGACAGCACATAAAAACTCAAAAAGAAAGGATATAATTGTCCATAATGTTCATAACATCAAAAAGCAAATATACAACTAATTTTTATTAGTCCTTGAACGAAGAAAATATCGGCTTCTTCCAGGTCGAGTTTGCTCTACAAGCAATGGTTCAGCTGGCGCAACAGTGTTCGATGAAATGGACAACGAGTCAGACCTTGGGCTTTCTGCTACCGATAACTCCTCATGTGGGTTTGGCAGTGACAAATCACTCCCCACAGGTTGAGCGTCGCTAAACGGCACAAAGTGCAAAGGAGTCTCAGTTTCTGTTGCCGAAATCCCAGTCCTCACCCAACCTTCCGTTGGTAAGGGGATCGGCACCTTCTTCGTGTGGCTGGCGTGTACCCAATTTTTCCTGCCCTCCAGCCGAACCGCAGTCCTCGTCGTCAATAAGACTTGGAAGGGTCCTACAAATCTTGGCTCCAAGTTACGCTTCTGACCAAAATTTCGGGTAACAACCCAGTCCCCTGGCCGGAGCTGGTGTCCAGGACCCTCTGTCTGCGCCGGTAGAGCTTCAAAGACCTGTTGATGGATTAACCGTAGTTTAGTGGTCAAATCATGCAAGTAATCAATTAACATTGGATACTCAAGACTATCAAAGGCCCTTGGTCTCGGGACCCCCCAAATATTCGCAGGGCGGCCGAACACAATCTCATATGGGCTAAGCCCTACTCGAGAGTGCACGGTCGCTCTGGTCGATAGGAGAGCCAGAGGCAAGGCATCAGGCCACGATAAACCAGTCGTAGCTTGAATCTTGGCGAGTTTCAGTTTCAGGGTACCATTGTACCCTTCAACCAAACCCGCTGCCTGAGGATGATTAGCACTATGGAATTTCTGACGAATTCCAAGGCCCTTACACACACTCTGCATTACACTTCCCACAAACTCACTTCCATTATCCGACCATACAATCCGTGGCATTCAATACCTAGGAAAGTATTCCTTCAGCAGGATTTTTGCTGTGGACAGGGCAGTGTTATCCTTAAGCGGATAGGCCTCAATCCATCTGGAGAACGCACAAACCACAACCAAAACATACTTTAAGTTATTGCATCTCTTCATATGGATAAAGTCCAGCTGGATAACCTCAAAGGGACAAACAGGAGGAGCAAAATGACCAGGTGGAGTGGGGGTACCCTTGCCAGGATTGTGCATCAAACACACCATACAATTCTTAACCACTCTCTCGGCACATTTAGCAATACCCTCATTTCTCCATACAGGGGACAAGAACCTACATATTCCTTTCGCACTGATATGTGACAACCCATGAGCCATTGTCACAACAGCTAATACATACGCATCTGGTAACATCCACCTCTGACATTCCGTCAGGTCAACCCAACATCCATGCATATCCAACTTTCCCGTACTTTCTTTCCACTTAGTCTTCTCGGCTTCAGTAGCTTCGTTCTGAATTGCTTTCACACTCTCAATAGTATTTTCACACATACCAGTCTCTGTCGGCCACCTTACTGAACTCGTGACATACATTCGGGTCGCAAGATCCTTAGCCGTTTCCTTAGCAATCTCATCCGCAAATGCATTACCACGACCGACATCATCCGTCACTTTCCGATGTGCACTACATTTAACGATCGCCACTTGTTTAGGTAGTGTAAGTGCATCCAAAAGGTCATTCACGAGCTGTCCATGCTGGATCTTCGTACCATGCGATGTCATAAATCCTCTTTCTCTCCACAATCTTCCAAAGTTATGCGCAACACCGAATGCATACTGACTGTCGGTAAACATCACTCGCTTTCCTTTAGACAAAACGCACGCTCTTGTCAATGCGATCAACTCTGCAGCTTATGCTGAATTCTGATTCAATCTCGCAGTTTCCACAACCGTGCTCAACGTTACTACAGCATACGCAGTCGTCACATCACTATTCGGCAATTTAAAGCACGACCCATCCACATACAAGGTACCATCGGGATCTGTCAAGGGAGTGTTTTTCAGGTCCACACGACCTTTTGTTTCCTCCTCAGTTCGTAAATAACAATCATGTGGTAGCACATCATCTGATTCCATATTAATCGGCAACAATGTCGCTGGATTCAGTACATTACAACGTTTGATCTGTATATGACTTGCCAAAAGGGTCAGCTCGTACCCAGACAACCTTGCACTCGTCAGATGTTGAGTCTTTGTCCGATTCAAGAGAGTATCAACTGCATGCGGAACCATCACCATGAGCATATTATCCATAACAAGACCTGCGGACTGTCGAATAGACGCCGCTGCTGCCGCTGTCGCCCTCAAGCAACTTGGCAACGCTCTAGCTACCGGGTCTAAGGTCGAGGAAAAATATGCACACGGGCGCTGCTTGTCGCCAAATTGTTGCGTTAAAACACTCAACGCACAACCTTCCCTCTCGTGAACGTATAATGTGAATGGCTTGCTGTAATCAGGAGTACCTAACACGGGAGCCGAACACAGCGCATCACGTAGTTCAGAAAAACTTTTCTGACATTCCTCCATCCACGGCAAAGGAGTCGAAACATCCTTACACGTGAGAGCTATCAATGGCTTCGCTAACAGTGAAAAATTCGGAATCCACTGTCTGCAGTATGACGTGATACCCAAAAGGGCACGCACATCTCTCTGAGTTGTTGGCACAGTCATTCGAGCAATTGCTGCGATTCTTTCAGGGGTCAACCTTCTTCCCGCCTTTGACAATAAGTGACCTAAGTAGGTAACTTCTTGACAACAATATTGCAATTTAGAAGGTGACACTTTGTGGTGTAAGTCACAGAGATGCTGTAGCAGTGACACAGTAGCAATCTTGCAAATTTGTTCAGTATCTGCAGCCACCAACAGATCGTCAACGTACTGAATCAAAGCCGCACCAGTCGGCAGCACAAATGCATCCAATTGACTTTTAAGAGCTTGGCTGTATATCGATGGGCTCTCACAATAGCCTTGAGGTGCGCGTTTGAACCGGAAACTGCGACCTCCTAACGAAAATCCGAACAAATCACGACTTTCCTCAGCAATCGGAATGCTAAAGAACGCATTCTTCAAATCTATTACCGAGAACCATGATGCAGAGGCTGGAATCAGAGTCAGTAAAGCTGTAATGTCTGGAACCACAGGAAACTGTGGGACAACAATTTTATTGACTTCCCGTAAGTCAATAACTAGACGGTACACGGGAGGCTTGGACGGATCAGTTCGTTTCAGAATAGGCAACACGGGACTATTACACACGTTACCTCGTGTCTCCTCAATAACATCTTTACCGATCAGATCATAAATGATCGCTAATAGTGCCCGTTCACCATCAAGGGAAATACGATACTGTGGTATGCGTGGTAAGCGCGCATCAACTTTCAATTGAACAACATAAGGTGGGATATCCAACAGGCCCACATCATTGGGACCTGTTGCCCACAAAGAAACCGGAAGAGAACTCAATTCCGGTGGGAGCTTATCGATCGATAGATACATAGGGGAAATCACATTCCCACCCAACGTAAGCTCCACACCCGTAGGAGAGCAGTACAAAGTCGCATGTAACCTCTTCAACAAATCCAAACCCAAAAGATTCTCACCACAACCAGTAGTCAAAATCAAAGGAGCTTCTAACTCATGAGACCCAATCGTAAGTGGCAAGGGGCTAGAAACTGGATTGCTAACGGGGGCGCCAGAGAATCCAACGGAAACATTCGTTAAGCCAGACAAAGGCGCGCCAGGGAGTTTTGAATGCATAATGGAACTTTTTGCTGCACCAGTGTCCAACAGAAAAGGCTCAACGATGCCCAATGTAGCTACTTCAACATAAGGCCCTCTCTGATCAACCGGAACTGATACTTCTCCCTTCCTTCGTCTATGGCTGTCCTAGTAGATACCATCCGTATCAACATCACGCTCAACGTAACAGTCATCCACATGATACTGAGCAGATCTACCGGACGATGGTTCACGTCGATGGAAACAATTCTGCGAGTCTAAGGAAGTGGCAAAACGCTCGGCCTGATTCTGAGTAACTCCACTACCTCTACCACGTGAAGCTTGTTGAGGACCACCACGACCTCCCCGAGCTGACACACCATTATTCCTATCTCGGAGAACCGGACAATTAAACTTCAAATGGCCCTTCCCTCGACAGTACGCACATTGATTATATCCCAACACAAAACGAGGTGCGGGAGAGTCATTTCGCGTCTGCGATCTAGAGAATTGTGATTGCGATCTATTTGGCTGTTGCGAATCATTGAAATTCGAGCGCGGAGGATACGCTTGCTGCAATAAGACCTTAGTTTTAAGATCCTTTGTTTTCTTATCTGCACGTTCACTTTCCTCCTTTTCCCTATTTTCGTAATATTGGGCCGTAGCCAATATTTGAGCAGTGGTAGAAACAGCCCACGAACTCTCAGAATTTTTCAACTTATTGCTAAGGTCGGGCAACAAGTTCGACACAAACTTATCCACAAACAACCGCTGACCACCCTCCGAGCCCATGTCCTGGCCACTATGATCGACAAATGCTTCCTCAAATCTCGTAAAGAAATCGGAAACGCTTTCATCCCTCTTTTGCTTGCACGCGGACAACTTGTCCCAATTAACGCGCATCGCCGGCATAAGCGTTTTCATAAGAGTAATAATCCTCTGGGGCAACGCCACAATAAGCTGCTCAGGCTTAGCCCCACCGACTTGCTGAGCGTCTGCCGCTGTAAGGGCAGCCCAGTCACCGCCTAACTCAGCCGCGTGATTCTCGTGACGAATTTTCGCCCAAATCGGCTGAGGCACTACATTACCAAACAACATTTCAATATCAGCTAGGTTCATAACAGTAGCATCCACCAATTGGGACAGCTCCTTATAATAACCTGCTGGATTTTTACGGGGATCAGGCAAAGTTTGCTTCACCTGTAAGACTTCCGATCGTTTCCAAGGGAGGTGTATCCACACTCTCTGAAAACGGCCTGGGACAGCAGGGTTAGCATTAGGATCGCCTGGCATCCATACTGGGGGAACTTCCCGCATAGGATATTGACCAGGTTGTGCCATCCATGCTGCCGTCTCCTCCTTAAACAATGCTCGAGGTTGCACTGTACATCGAAATGATAACAGACGTTCTAGAGCTTCTCGAACCTTGTCACCTACAATCACACCAGTTGTGAACCGATGCTGGAGCTCAGAAACCTCAGACGGTACAGTATCTACCACATCATGATCCCACTCCTCCTTCAACGATTTACTCAATTCCTCAAACACGAATCGTTGAGTGGGCGCATTAAACTGAGAAAATGTGTCAAACACTACACGCGAAGGATATTTAACAGGATTACGAATCCATTTACGTGCCATTTTTACCAGCGATTCGCGTTCTCTATCGTCAGGAAGCTGGCTGCGCCTCTGAGCGACATCTGGAAGAGTCGAGCCGAGTATTGGCCCAAAAAGCGGAGAATAAAGAGAAGCAACAGCAGTCAAGAGACGACTACGAACAGAAGGAGAAGAGGAAGAAGATCCAGGCGCGGCGACAGTAGGGGTGGAGACAATGGAAGTAGACGCGGCACCAGGAGTAGCAGGAACAACAGACTGAGGAGGGACTTGAAAAGGCGCAGTAGGAAGAGAAGCCGGTAAAAGAGGAGGAACGATCTGTGGCACAAGGGGATTCGGGAGAGCGGGAGGAACAGCGGGCTGACCAGCAGCCGCCAAAACAGCAGGTGGAGGAAGAGGTAGAATCACGGGACCCAGAGTATCGGGAGCATAGGGAGGTGGTGATTTCAACAGATAAGACAATAGCGAATCCTCTACCGCTTCTTCTCCTGACTTATCATTGTTAGGCGGTAGCACCGGATAACACTTATCCACCGCCATGTGATGAAGTCGAGCACTAACTTCCTGCTCTTTCTCATCTTTGTCTCGCTGATACTGTTCAGCATCTTGCATCACCGCAATAACGCCTTCTCTTTTACTTTTCTTACTCTGCTTGATTTCTTTCTGCTTGGCCTCTTTCCGCCACAACCGGAAGGAATCAAACATGGCCGGCCTAGCCTTCTTTTTAAACAGTTTAGCTTCCAAATTATCTAAAACGTCAGTTTCGAAACTACCATGAGATGGCCAACTAAGAACGCCATCATGTTTAGTGTAGCGGACCCAATATTCATTATACACGATAGGACCTACGCCATGGCGACTATAGAGCTCATAAATTGGAGTTCCAACCGGAGGTATCGGACATGAATCCTCCAGCCGGGAATCCATTCTGCAACATTTAAGAAACCCAAACAAAGTACTACGGCTAGGCATCGCGCACACTAACCAAGTTTACAAACTTCAAGGGCTATCAAATTTACGATATCCTCGCAAAAGTTTGCGAGACCCTCGGTTTTTGGCAATTGCAATCGTCAAATAAAACCCAACAACTAAGAACCACAAATGCTACGGTACCATGTAAACAACAAAGGAACACAGGGAGCGACCCACAAATACTTAACTGAAAGAACAATGGCGTCACCAGGAAGGCCCGTCTATCGTCTCGCCGTACAAAGGACTACGCCAGGCGCCAAAACAGGTCGACAGTCAGGGCATCAGTCCGTCGCAGCCGTCAGGAGGCGGGGATCTTCGCGGGAAAAGACGTCGGGCCACTTATCTCGACAACTGGATCGATGAAGCGGGGTGCACCTTCCCTCGGAGATTTCACACGAAGTTCCTCACGATCGTCGGGCTTTGGAACGGTACCGCTGATGTCGCCCCACGTGGGGCGCCAACTGAAGGACTGGGTTTTTCTAAGACCCAGCGGTGCCAGGGAACAACACCTGAAACCTTCGTGGGTTACCTGTTCTGGCGTACCAAACACAGAGACATGGGACACTTCCAGCGACGTCAGAGATCAGCGTTTATTTTACTGCAGGGATACAGAGGTCACAAGAAGTACACAGCGTGTAGGTTCTCGGAGACTGCTTCAATTTGCAAAAGTGGATCGCTCCTTTTATACACGTTTTTCCCATAGCACAATATAGTGAACAAAGATTACAACTCAGTTCCCACAATAAACTTCAAAAGGGTCGCGTTCATGTTTCAGGAGGCCGGAACATGATTACCACAGTATTGCCAGTTCCCAACTGTAAAAGCATATCTTCTCTGCAATAAAACACATTCCATCCTGATCGTAAACACATTAGGAGAAGGGACAAAAACAGATGCAAAGAAAGAACAAGGATGCACAACAGGTTAAAGAAGATTGTTAGGAGTAATAAAGGGAACTTGATAACGGGATCAGAGACACCGTGTCTAATGTATGCATGGCTGAAACAATAGACCGGCACGGCAAGATGAGCCTCGAGCGGGGCCATCTGCCTTCGTCGTGTCGTTTCCCTCATCATAAAAGTCATACTCAGAGGAACACGTGTCTCTCGTGTAAGCTTGAGAGTCCCAGGGTCACGAAGCGGACAAAGGTCCGTTCGCTGGCTACTTGAGGGCAAGAAACAAAATGGATGCCGTATCTAAAATGGAACCCGAGGGTTCAGATGAATAAACCCAAAAATAAGACGAACCATACGTGGTTGCGTAGCGAAACTGCGTACACCCACTATACTCGTCATTTGCGGTTCGTAGATACCCAACTCATCCATATACGTCACCACTCAAAAATGTCGTTCCGTCCCACACGGAACCTCAGGGGGAGCCGGAGGAAAGACCCCAGGTAACCCGATAGAACAGTAAAAGGAGACGCAAATATTAATAGAGCCAAAATGGATGATTTATCTAAAAAAACTATTCCGGGACTGTTCTTAACTGGTAAGGATGCTAGGAAGAAGGGTAAAAATGTGGCCCCCAGATCGCTGGAGGGGGCAGATGGAGAAAATTAGTTGTGTGGGGGGGAGAAATCAGTAATTAATGCTGCATTAACCTTGGAGGAAAATAGAACTCCCATGTCTGAGTCTGCAGTGTTTCTGCCATCAAGTCTTCCCAATCCTGTTGGAGCTTCGGACAGACAGATATGTAAGGACTTACAGCAATTGGTAGGGGTAGCCGCATCGTTAAGTGCAACTATAGCCACACCAAGTGTGTCAGTGGTGGGCCGGACTGAGGAGGTGGAAAGTGGCACGAATGTGAACACGGAAACCCCTAATACCTCTAAATCAAGCGCAGTGGATGTGGGCACTGTAAACTATGTTTACAAAAATGGTGGTACTCATGATGGGTAACTAGCTTTAATACATGACGCTGAATCTGGAGACTTTTTTTCATTATCAGATCACTCCACCTCATCGTGTGAGGACTTAGCTGTGATATTTTCTTCACAGGTGAATGGAGTTGGTGGCAGTGACTATAGTAGTGCATACCTAGAAGAATCGGGCGAGTTTTTGGAAGGTAGTCCCCACACAGTACGCAAAAGGCTGGATCACAAGACCTGTAGTACGGAGTTTGGGAATGATCAACTTGGTTTACAAGTGGATATAGAGCAACCAGCTGAAGATATTTCTCTGATGCTGATCTATCAATCGATAATGTCACATCGTGAAGAAACCAGAGTTGAGAGCCAGAGAGTGCAGAATCTTTGCCGGAAGTTGCAGAATTCAGTGCTCAGAGTTGCAAAGACGTGCTCGGAGTTTTCCACCAGATTCAGCGAGGCAGAAGCACGTATCTCAAATCTGGAGGATGAACTTGCGACACAGAAAGCTTTGACCGAATCCCTCCGCAGCATGAAAGACGACACTCAGTGGAAGTTAGCGGACTTAGAGAATCGCGCACGAAGATTAAATTTGAGAGTATTGCAGATTCCTGAAGGGCGGGAAGGGCAGGACTCCCATAAATTTATTGTTGATCTCTTTACAGATGCCTTTCCTGAGCTCACCAGATGGGACTGGAATAGAGAGATTGAGCGGGCGCACTGATTTCCATTTAATATTCGTCTGAATCAAGGTCAAGCAAATAATAAACCCAGAGCGTTTTTGATCTCCTTTAATAGCTTTTTAGCTAGGGAGGATGTATTTCAATTAGCCCGGCCAGATAGAAAAAGGTCAGGGAAGGATTTTGAGTTTTTTTACGGCCAGATTTTTGTCACTTTACAGTAGAAAATCGGTGGCAGCTCTGCCAGCTCATACCAATGTTCCAAGCTAAAGGGGCTCAAGCATTTTTATTAAACCCGGCCAAACTGAAAGTAATATTTCAGGATCACACTCGATTTCTTTCCTCAGTGAGCTCTGAAAAAGAGTATATAAAAACTATATAGGATCTTCTGATTATAGGGTTTCAGTTAATGGAATGGTATCTATTTTGTATTAATGTTGGGTGGCCGGGAAAGTTTGGGTGAAAGATGAGGAAATTCTGCTCCTTTTGCAAAGGCGTGCTTACTTTTGTGTGGTGTGTTTTTTGGTCTCCACTTTTGTTGGAGAGGAGATGCGAGCAATGGCATGGGATGACTGAGAGCTTCTTCATCTCAAGGACCATGAGTCCTAAAGCCTTGTTGATGGGAGGGGAGGGGGGATGGAGGGGGGCATGGGTAGGTTGAGGGCAGGGGTGGTGGGGGACAAACAGGGGAAAATTTTCACAGTATCAAATTGGAAAAAACTGTTGGCAACAGAGGAAATGTTGTATTGGTTAAAACGTTAGCATGGTGTGGTTTATGTTATCTATTTTTGTTTTTCTTTTTATGACTAGCAGGGGATTGAAAATCTGCTCTCTAAATGTGTGCGGCCATAATAACTACAATAAAAGAAAGAGGGTTTCTGCAGAACTGCGGTTGATTCAACTAGATTTATTGTGTATTCAAGAAACTCACGTCCCTTGGGGAAAACGCTCGGTATTGACAGATTTAGGGTTTGTACTTCTTGCAGCGTCACAACAGACATCAACGATACGGGGGGTGGCAATAATGGCTAAACCTGCTGTTCAAAGTACAGGCCATGTCTTAGTTGATAAACTAGGGAGATGGGCTATCGTGGAATGTATTTTTGGTAGATATAAGTTTACAGTCTGCACTGTTTATGGGTCTAATTTTGACGAACCTCTTCTTTTAGAAGATTTAAATAGAGAAATTGCATCATGGCCGACACCTTTAGTACTGTGCGGAGATTTTAATATCAATTTGGTTAACAAAGAATTACAAAAGGGAAGGCAAGGATATACTGGACGGAAACCCAGAGTGTTTCAGGTATTAGTTAACCTATTGAAAGATCATGGATTATTAGATGCATGGGATAATCTTCAAACATCAACACCTGGATATATGTTTTATTCCTTCCCTCATCAGAAACTCGTCCGTCTTGATTATTTTTTTATATCAACTGAGTTACTTTCTGGGGCACAGGTACATATATATCCTAGGATAACCTCTGATCACACTCCTATAGCACTGGAACTCTCGGCATTTATAGTCTATCTTTCTCCAAGAACCTTTACATTTAATAGGAAATTGCTCCTTGACAATGGGTTTAAGGAACATATGCGGAAATGGATGAAGGAATTTTTTGAGAATAATAAACATTCAGTTCCGGTGCTATGGGATGCTTTTAAGGCTTGCTTCAGAGGAGAAGTAATGAGTTTTGGCATACACTATCAAAAACTGGCTAAGGTACAATTGCAGGAATGATATTTAAAATTGACTTTTGCTGAGGAAAAATTGAATCAGGGAATCGCACAGCATAAGGATATTGAGGGGTTGGAATCTGATGTAGTACGATGCCGAGCGAATATTAACACTCTTTGGAATAAGGAGAATGCCAAGAAATATCCGATTTATAAAAGGGAGTGTCATGAGTATAGTGAGGCAGTAGGTCATTGCTTGGCTCTTCGAATGAGGATGAAAGAGTCGTCCCAGAGGATTATTAATCTTAGGGATAGTTCAGGCTTAATCTCGACTGAACCTAGGGGAATTCTGGCAATTTTTCATCAGTATTACACGGACTTGTATACACAGCAGTCACCGATTAATTTTAATAATATGCCGCTGGTGGGTGAATTTGTGCAGCTTGATCAGGAGGAAGGGGCGGGTTTAGACAATGAAATTACTATGGATGAATTAGAGATGGCCGTTAATGGTTTAGCGATCGGGAAAGCTGCTGGTCCGGACAAGCTCCCTGGGGAGCTGTATAGGGTATTCTTTCAGGATTTAAAGAAAGACATGTTAGAGATGGTGTGCGCTGCTCAAAATGGCCACGCACCTAAAACTTGGGATGAAGCCACCATTGTGGTTTTTAAAAAAAAGGGGAAACCTCCTGAGAACCCAGGGTCTTACCGTCCGATCTCCTTGGTTAATTGCAATGGGAAAATATACGCTAAAATATTGGCGAACAGGTTGGCAAAAGTTATATCTCCATTAGTATTTCTGCAACAGCATGGCTTTATCCCCTCTCGAGGGACAGTGGCCCATGTTAATATAGTTGTGACATTATTTGATGTTGCGCAGGCTGAGGGGAGGGATCTGGGATTAATATTGTTAGATGCTGAGAAAGCATTTGATCGCGTGGCGTGGGATTATTTATGGAACATCATGGATGGGGCGGGGTTTGGTAAGGGTTTATCCATGCGCTTCAGGTATTATATAAGTCACCAGTAGCTAGGATTTATTTTATTTATTTTAGCAACTTGTAGAGCGCCTGGTGACCCGAGGGCATCCCCGCGCTGTGAAGATTAAAACCTGCTGAGGGGGATAAGGGCGAAGGGTTTATTTAGGAAACAGGAGGGTTTTAAGTTTTTTCCTGAACGTCAGGTAGTTGGGCTCCAGTCTGAGGGAGCGTGGGAGGGAGTTCCAACCAGTGGACGCTTTTACAGAGAAACGTCGGCCTCCGGTACGTGTTCTCTTGAATTTGGGGATGTTGGCCAGGTGCTCGTTCTCAGACCGTAGAGCTCTCGGTGCTATGTAGGGGGTGACCAAGCCGCTGAGAATCGCAGGTCCCGATCCATTGATTAGTTTATGGGCCGTGCACATGGCTTTAAATTCCACCCTTTGGCGGACTGGGAGCCAGTGCAGAGCCTTAATAGCGGGTTTGGCGGATACTCTGGGAGGTACGCTCATGATTAGGCGAGCTGCTGCGTTCTGGGCTCTTTGCAGTCTCGCTAAGGTAGCTTCCGGTGCACCTAGGTAGACCATATTGCTGTAGTCTAACCGCGACATTATGAGGCCCTGAACTAGTAGTTTCCTGGACACGGGCGGTAGGAGGGGGAAGATTTTGCGGATAGTCCGCAGAAGCCCAAGACAGGTCCCGGCCGTTTTGGCCGCTTGGGTCTTCATTGAAAGGTCGGGTTCTAGCCAGACTCCGAGGGTCTTGATTTCGTGTTTCGGGGAGGGGATTTCCCCGAACACGTCTGGCCAGATCGCCGGGGGGATGGTCGCCCATTGTTTGCCCATGAGCATCACTTCGGTTTTGGAACCGTTGAGTTTCAATGACGATTCGCACATCCACCCGTGAATTTCGGTGAGACAGTTTGGTAATTTGTCTGGGTGGTCGTCTAGTTGGGATAGGGAGACGACCAATTGTGTGTCGTCAGCGTAGCTCACGATTTTTATCCCGAATGGTGATACCACATCTTCCAAAGGGGCCATATACACATTAAAAAGTGTGGGGCTCAGGGAGGAGCCCTGAGGAACCCCGCTGGTAAGTGGAAGTGTGGACGAGTGGAATTCCCCGTCCCAGACCTGGAACGTGCGTCCAGTAAGAAAGGACTCTATCCAGCTGAGTGCCATCCCGGTGAGCCCTGCTGTCGCCAATCGATGAAGAAGGACACGGTGGTTGACCGTGTCGAAGGCGGCACTCAGATCCAGAAGGATCACTGCCACTGATCCTCCTGAGTCTAGAATGCGCCTTGCTTCCTCGATGACGGCAAGCAGGGCGGTGTCTGTACCGTGTCCCGGACGGAACCCGGTTTGGGATTGCCGTAGGATGTTATTTGTCTCGAGAAATCGGGAGAGTTGACTATTCACCAGTTTCTCGGTGATCTTGCTAATCCCCGGGAGGAGGGATATGGGTCGGTAGTTTGCCATATCAGTTGGATCGAGCTGGGGTTTTTTAAGGAGTGCCTTCACCACTGCACTTTTCCAGCTGTCGGGAACTGATCATTGTGCAAGTTAGCAGTTGATAAGCTCCGTGAGTGTAGGGGTGATAGCGGGGGCCACGTTTTTGAGAAATCTCAAGGGTGCAGGGTCTAAAGGAGATCCGCTTTTTATTTTATTCAGGGTAGCGTCCACCTCGTTATGCGTTACTGGCCTGAATGTCTCGAGTTGGGGACGTATTCCCGTCTGATCGGGGGGCTGAGTAATGTTTCTGCGGGTGGGGAGGCTAGGGGGCGGGAGGGATGTGAGGATACGGGCGATTTTATTGTTGAAATATGCGGCTAGGTCATTGCTTCTGTCTACCTGGGGGGTGGTGGGCAAGGGAGAGATGGGAACTTTTAATAGCTCCTTCACGATGAGGTAGGATTCCCTAGAGGAATTTGAGGCTTCCTTTATCCGGGTGTCATAGTGGGAGGCTTTGGAGAGCTTAATTGCAGTTTTATAGATTTTGACTGAGGAGTGGTAGGCCTCTTTGCTGGCATTATGCCAGTCTTTTCTCCAAAGCCGTTCGGCTCTTTTACAGTTTTTGCGGAGCTGACGAAGTTCTGGGGTGTACCACGGTGCAGAGCCCGTGTTGTTGGTTTTGTCTTCGCGCATTCAGAGTGGGAGCACAGAGTCAAGGGAGGTCGTGATCCAATTTCTGAAGTTGCTATCGGCGTTGTCCGGGATATCTTCATGAGTCGGGGTAGTAGATATCAGGGTATTGGCCCATTCTTCAATGGGGAATTTGGACCAAGTCCTGCCTCTAGTGAAGGTGGGCAGTTTCTGAGGTTTCCTAAGGGATCCTGGAAGTTGGAATAGGACCAAGAAGTGGTCCGTCCAAGGAAGGGGGATGGAGTCTATTGCTTGCATCGCGGGGGTGCTGGTGAACACTGGGTCTAGCAGGTGGCCTTTGATGTGAGTGGCTCCTGAGTTAAGGAGACGGAGGTCCGAGGTCGCTAGTTCAGTGATCAGGTCGACTACTCCAGAATCTGAAGTGTCTTTGAAGTGGATGTTCAAGTCTCCCACTAAGATAAAATTCGTGACGGAGTGAGCCTGTGTTGCTACAGTGTCTAGGAGGGCATTGGGAAAGGAGCCGGGGTGGCCGGGGGGACGGTAGACTAGAATCCCTGAGAGGGAATTCGTAGGGTCTAGTTTGATTGAGAATTGGAGGCTTTCAGAGTCTGAGATTTGTGCGTCGCTGGAGTTACAGGTGAAAGAGTCTCGGTAGATGATAGCAATGCCTCCACCTCTGCCTAGTGGTCGAGGGAGAGACTGGATGAGGAATCCCGGTGGAGTGGCTAACACTATGTCCGAGTCAGAGTGTGGAGTAAGCCACGTTTCCGTTAGGAAGAGAATGTCAATCTCGTAGTCTTCTATTAAGTGGTGGATTGGTGTCGCATGTTTAGGGAGGGAGCGACAGTTCAGCGAGGCAAGTTTGAGGGTTGCGGGCTTCAGCACTCGTGTGGGGAGTTTAAGCTGGGCTGGCTGGCAGTTCGTGCAGCTGACAAAGGGTCCATTCATATCATGGATATATCTGCATGAGGAGGCGATAGAAGGTCTGAGGCTTAGGAGGTCACGATGGGAGTATGTGGTTTTGGTGGAGGCTCTGGGTGCCAGGGGGTCTGGCCCTAGGCCCGGTCGTGCGCGGACGGGCGCAGACGGGCTTGCCTTAGGCGCGCCTTCGGCGCGCAAACGGCGCTCCCGCTGCGCTCGTCCGCTGCGCTGGAATGGCCGACACATTTGTAGTAGGTATTATGGGCGTGGCCTCGCAGTGGGCGTGGCTTCGCCTTTGACCGCGCTGGCGGTGTGGGCGTTTTCCCCCTCTGACAGCGGGGACCCGCCGTGCCTGGAGGGTCTGGGCGGGCAGGCTGAGCGCGTGAGGACGGCGCTTTTGCTCAGGTGAGCTTCGTGGTCAATTGCAGTTGTTTTTTAAAATCAGCAGTAAGTGAAGACAATCGTGACAAAGTTAAAAAATACAATTTCAGGTGCAGCGTGCTAACCTCCGGCTTTCCGCCTCAGAGGGAAATTAATCAGGAATGAATGTTGCGCTGTTACGAGCGTTTAAGTAGTCCGGTGGGCGTGGCCTCGCAGTGGGCGTGGCTTCGCCTTTGACCGCGCTGGCGGTGTGGGCGTTTTCCCCCTCTGACAGCGGGGACTGGCTGTGTTTGGAGGGTCTGGGCGGGCAGGCTGAGCGCGTGAGGACGGCGCTTTTGCTCAGGTGAGCTTCGTGGTCAATTGCAGTTGTTTTTTAAAATCAGCAGTAAGTGAAGACAATCGTGACAAAGTTAAAAAATACAATTTCAGTAGGGGGTAGAGTGTCAGAACCCGTGAAAATAACTAGAGGAACTAGGCAGGGGTGTCCCTGCTCTCCTCTATTATTTGCTCTTAATATTAATCCTTTTGTTAATATGTTGGATAGTAGCCCCCTAGTGAGACCGTTTATCGTTCGGGAAATCCAGCATTCCGTATTTGCTTATATGGATGATATAGCTATTGCTACTAGTGACCAGGCTACGGCGATTGTAGAAGTGGAGCACTTAGCACAAGAATTTGGACAAATATCCGGCTATAAACTTAATAGGACAAAAACGCAAATATTATGTACTAATAATATGATGTTCGGGGACTTAAGATCTGTCAAGGAGGTAACATATCTAGGGATAAAAATCCGGGCTTTTATGAAAGAATTAGTGGAAGCTAATTGGTTGGATATTATGTTTAAGATTAAAGAATCTTTAGCAGGATGGGGGCGTCTCCAACTTACACTAGTGGGTAGGGGTAATATTTTAAAAACGAATATCCTACCTAGGGTCTTATATTTTTTTAGATCTGTTCCCTTAGAGGTCACTAGAGAGCAACTTCAGCAGTTGCAAATCGTCTGTGCTAAATTCCTTTGGGCTCCAGGTAGACCTAGAAGAGCCATACGGTTTATGACGTTACCGAGGGAAAGGGGGGGTTGGTCAATACCAGATTTCACGCTTTATTATTATGCATGTTTTTTGTTGAAAATGCGTATATTGCTGTCCGGAGAAGAGGTCAGTAATATAGCAGAAGCCCCATCAATTTTTTATGTATTACTGGGGGCGGAAGCTAGGAATTGCTTGTTCAAGGAAATTGATGGTAGCTATTTTAAGAGGACACGTTTTAAGATCATGGATGCCGTGTTTAAAGTTTGGAAAGCTATCCGTAAAAAAAATTATTTAGAAGGGATAACATACTACACTCCTACTAGTGCCCTACGCATGCTGCCTTCCATATTCTGGGATCTTGTGGCTAGAAATTGGAGAAGTAAGGGCATCTTGCGAATTGGTGATTTTTATGAGAAGGAGGGGCTTTATTTTTCATTTCTGGATTTTGCTAGGCAATATGGTATACCTGACACAGTTTTTTAAGTTCCTTCAAATACAGGATTTTTTAAGTAGGAAAAAGCTGGCACCAGCACAGCAAAAACTATGTTTGATTTACTCCTTGCCATGTAGTATACCCGTTCCAGTGGTCGGGTCGTCTTCCCTCATCTATGAGGCCTTCCATCCAACCTCTAGGAGGTAAGAACTGTTTCTTTCCTTCTGACAACGTTGCCTTTCCCCTGTATGAGGTGTTACTTCTCACCTCAGTCATGTCATTTTCTTAACTATGTCATGTCATGTTTTTTAACGTTCATCTAGCGTTAGTTCATTAGATATTTTTTTAATCTTCCTTTTCACAAACCAATCGTTACTAGAGGAGACCGGTTTTATCTGGTCCTTTCTGGGTGATGTACTGGTGTCTAATATAGCTGACTAGTCCAACCTTACCAGTTTCTGATGGTATCCATATTCCTTCTCTCCCCCTCTCTTTTTTGGCCCTATCTATTTAGGTGGAACGCCATATCAAGAACACTAGACTAAGGATTTTGTCTTTAATAAGGGGAGTTCCTATCCCTTGACTGACGACTAGCGGTCACATCATATCGGTCCTGAAGAAGTGTCGCTTTACCCTAGAGCACCAGACACAAAACATGTTGACCTAATCAACAAAAGGCTACTCGAATACCCTCACTTATTACACGTAGCCTCACTGTTTTTACCTTGAGTATTAATAAAGTGGATTAACAAGGTCAGGGGCCATTTTAAATCACTTCCTGCACCTTCTAGAAGACAATGTTTCTCCTATAGCCCCACACACCTCACTCACCAAACGGCGTTCTCAGATCAAAAAGATCTCCGATAAGATGCCACCAGGCCCGTCGGACATTGCAGCGCCGGTCCGATGAGGAGCGCCCAATGATGAAGCATGACACCCTAACAGGTGTGTGAGGGCATTACAATCTGAACTTGCAGATCCCCCCAGATACCATCCTCAATTGTGTAGATAGTCATTGTAACTCCCTACTCAGGCCCAGAGAGAGGAACTGTTCCCTTCTGATATTCATTGTGCAATTCCTCCCCACAGCCCTCTTTCTCACACTAGGCCCCCATCAATCTCTCTCACCTCCCGGGCAGCTTGGCGTCCACTTCTAAAACTCCCAGTGTCTTCTGCTGTCGGCTGCCATGTGGTGGATCTGAGGTCAGCAGCTGCAGGAGTCCCATTGCTGCCCATTCGCCGGTTCCTCCTCACCCACAGGGCCCGTGCTCCGGCACACCATTCACGATCCGAACGCTAGGAAACAAGCCATTGACTGCCACACTTGGACTAGCCTTCCAAAACCAATCCTAACGCGCAATACTGTAAGGTGACTCTGAGGTCGTTGTAGCCTGACAGGGCAGGTGAAAGAAATGTTCCTGTGTCTGACAAAAGCCAATCAACCACAAAAGTCCAATCTCCAGTAGAGTGATTGGCAATTCCACCCACCACACATTATGGTGGTTAGTGCTGATTAATTCCACCAGTGAAGCAGAGTGGTAGAATTTAGAAATTCGGTGTTTCAAGAGTAACACAGAATTACTAAATTCTACCCATCCGCTGGAAGAATTAAAAATTCTACCCACCCCTAAATCCTATATCTCGCCCTTGTGCATTCCCATGGCGTTGTGAGTAAGAGCAAATACATAGCTATAGAAGAATAAACAGCTTCAACTTGTCTTGCAAAGGTTCTAGTCATCTTTATGATTAGTCACCTGTGCTGGTAAACTCGGGTACACTTAATGGAGCAGAAGAATATGTGAAGCATGAGAAAACTCCATAAAGGGCTTCCCAAGTTACTGAGTTGTGGCCCATGGTGCGATGGAGTGCCATTCTGTGCCATGTCTATCACAATAACGTGAAAACATTCACACATTTTGGACCTTTATACCTATTAGTAGGGGTGAGTGTAACTTGCATAATTATCTGTAGCGTGGTTACGTTAAAATTACGTGGTATTACGCGAGGTCGTAACCAAGGATTTAGCTCTATTTCTATTTTTGCCCCTAATTACTCTTGATTGTGTGAGTGGACATAATTGCATAATTTCACATCAAAAGAGTAATGCAAAATTACCAAAATTACTCCTGTTACTCTGCCATAAATAAAATGTTGCCTAAGCCTACCTATAAGTTAGTTTTTGCATGCAAGCCAGTTTTAGCACCAAGGGCCTCATGTCGCAAAATCACAGGGTTTGTGATCACAAAGTGCTTATCATTATGTACAAAATCCCTTTTACAAGTTTCTAAGATTCTTTCAACTCATAGAAGGACTTTTGCTTTTGTTTACCCCTCCCCTTTCTAAATCAGAAAGGAACGTATTGATAGTTTATGACTGCGATTGTTGTCACAAACCATTGATGAGCTAATAACCCTCAAGTTGGGGCGGTAACTATTTTGCAAAGGGGAAGGGGTCCCTTTAGGAACCATTTCCTTTGGGAATCATATTGGCACCCTCAGGAAGAAAATTTCCAAAATGGATTTTTTTTTAATTCAAAGCAGCAAAGGTTTATTTAAGGATAGTGGGAGCCTTAAAAAAAGAGCTTTCCATTTTGGAATGCAGTCAAAGTGATGATGGTGTTATATCTCTTGCAGGCCATCATCCCTGTGATTACAGTCACAGAGGGTCGCAAATTGGTACCTGCCTAATGAATAATAATTAGGCAGGTGGTTCTCAACCCCCTGTGATACAGTAGTTTGTGACTAGCACCGAAAAGCTATTTTCACAATAGGAAGGCTGGCTGGCCTGTACAGAAACACCAGGAAGCAATATTTAATATTAATTTAGCTATCTCAGGCTAGGAACTGACAAGAGAAATTAGGAAACTGTGGCCTGGAGCAAATCTGCCAAGCCAAACTTCCCTGGGCATGAATTTCCCAACAAAATCAGCAGATTCACAAGCACTTTGTCCAATGCCTATCCCGGTGTTTTGGAGTTCTAGCCAAATATAGCCTGCTGCAAGATTTTGACTTCTAGAAAAAAGACTACGGTGCTAATTACGAGTTTGACGGTGCAATGCCACCTTTGTGTCGGCACAGCACCACCAAAGCCATGCATGGTCCGCCACCAGATTACAAGGACAACTTCTGTCCGTCAAACTTTTCTTTTGCTGTTTCCACAGCAGTGCCGTGAAAACAGGCACTGCAATGGGAACGCAAAAGAAGTTCCAGCAACTACTGGTTCCCACATGTCTGGCTCTAGTGTGCGTTCTTCTTATGTCAACACAAATTTTCACTTTTTGTCTTTTGTCTCATATCAGCTTTGGACAAACCATTTTCTTTTTAAATTCATCTTCTTCTAAACCTTTTTCAACACATCATTTTGTCTATTCTTACTATATGAAATGTTAGTGTTGCTATCCTTTATTGGAATATTAGATTCTTTTACTAAAGGTCCCATTAAACAGGTCAGAATATTTTGATAGGCTTTTACACTATCTAATGGTATAGATGTAATGTAATGTAAAAAGAACTTATAAAGTGCACTGCAACTCAACGAGCATCCTGGCGCTAAAGACGGAAAAGCAGGGACAATTATGAAAATATAGACAGAAAGATGTTAGATTCTAGGGAAAAGCCAGGTTAGATGGTCTAAAATAATGTCAAACTGCGTCCATTTCCTTTAGTTGTGGGTGTAAATTCATGCTTTGCACTAGCAGCACTCTACAGAGTATTAAATCATGGTTGGAATTAAAATATTCAAAATGCTCTCACCTATATACAAATGGAAGGAATATACTGCATGAAATTGCATATGACAACAGAATGTGGTAATATATAACTTCTTCTGCTGCTGATGACAGTAAGTAGGTGCAGACATAGCAGTCTTTCGCATCCATGGCTTGTGTGTATTTTTACATTGACCTACAATAAACATTAATTTCTTAATCACCTCTCTTTTAGCTTGTAAATTATGCTTTGTATTGCTCCTCATCTGTTGTGTGTGCAAACATTTAACCAAGCGTACAACAATAGCTCAACTGTTAATTCACAGTTTTTTCAAATCTTCTTTGCAATTGTCTACGCAAATATTATCTTTTTCATAAAGTCTCTCATTAATTGAAGATCTTCATATAGACAACCATAGCCCTACTCCTTGCTGTTCTAAAATGTTATCCTTACTCTTCTTCTGCAGCCTTGGGCCTAGGTAAATCTTAAAACAAAAAAAGATATATTTCCAGGTCTTTGGCACTTTTCAAGCAATTTAAGTCTTTTAGATATCTCTTGTGGGCCCATTACGATGTCGAGCGGATCACCACCAACAGGCTGTCAGTGGTGGTCTATCCAACATCTGAAGCAACGGTCCAACCTCCGCATTGCGATGTGGTTGGTCAGACCGCTGCAGGCTGGGCTAAAGACCAACACCTCCAACAGGATCAAAGATCCCGTCGGGGCGTCAGTTGGACAGATAATCCTCAAATGGCGTGGTGCCTAGTTAGACACCACAGTCAGGATAAGGGTAACCGTTTTTGGCAGCCTTTCAATGTTGGCCTTTCCGACATGGAAATGCTTCTTTGTGAAATAACAGGCACTTGTTTTGGTGCAAGTTTGTATTGATCTTCACCCCTTTCTTTTACTTGCAATTGTTGTGATCTTTGTGTCCCAGCTCTTTGTTGATGTTTAGCTTGCACAGATGCAGTCACCAGTGTTCTTATTTCAGGCACAAGGAACACAATTTCTTTATAGGGATTTCTTTCTCTTTTCGTGTGTGATGCATGCATCCAGTTTGGAACTACAGTGCATTTAACAGCAGTGTTCATGACCAAGATTACAAGGAAGAGGCCATTCCATCTCGGTTTCAGACAAGTTTCCTGACAGTCATGACCAAATCTCCTGGATTGAGCTTGTGGCACTCTTCTCGATGTGGATCTAATGTAACAGCTGCAACCTGGTGAGAGACAGAATACACCACATCAACTAATCCCTTGCAACAATCGAGTATCATATAATCTGTGATGTTCACAAGTGCATTTGCAGGGACAGCAGGCAATCTCATTGCACATCCCATGAGGATTTCATGAGGCGATAACCCTGTCTTCCTGTCAGGAATACTTCGGATGCTCTTCAGTACTAGAGGCCATTTCAGTGTTTTTGAAGCACAAACCTTTGCCAAACGAGATTTTATGGGTCCATTTAGCTGGTCTATTACCTCAGAAGCTTCAGGTTGGTAGCTACAGTGCAACCTTTGTTTAATCTGTAGTGCTGCACACAGCATCCTTAGTACCACATTGATAAAGTGTCCCCTCAATCTAATTCCAGAGAAACCAGCATCCCATACCTTTGGATCAACTCACATAATACCAGTTTGTGTACAGTGAGACTGTCATTTCTCCTAGTTGGGGAGGTTTCCACCCAGTGCAAACAAACGCATACTATGACCAGGACTTATCTCAAACCTTTGCAAATGGGCTTCTCGATAAAGTCCATCTGCATACGGTTGAAGCGACCACCTTATCTCCCTACTTGACTCAGTTTGACAGTTGTGCTTTTTCCCACAGTTTTCTGTTGACATGCCACACAACGACAGTACAGTTCTTCTGCAAGCATTTTAAATCTGGTGTTAAGCCAGTTCTGTCTACAAAGTCCTATAATTACATCTTCTCTCCCTAAATGTATGTGTCCATGAAAAGGTTGTGTTATTGGAAACATCAAACTGTCAGGCAACACTGTTCTTGCATCAACTGACATCCATATGCTATTTTCATTTTTCTCACAACCTGTTCTGATCCAACTTTGCTGTTCTGCTTCTAGCACATGTTATTGCACTCCTTTTAATTCTTCCCATGTGCCTGCTACTGACATCAACATAGAAAATACAGTGTCCTCCCCAATTACACATGTGGAAGCTCTATTAAATGTGCAGGCCACCAGTGCACAATATTGTGCGTCTTCGTCAGCATATCTGTTTCCAACATCAATGCAACTATTGCCACTTTGATGAGCTGCACATTTAACCACAAGAATTGCAGTAAGCAACTGGAGTGCATCTGAAGGTCTCTTATATGGTTGCCATGATAACATACTGGCTATCTGTAAATAAAGTCAATCTTGATTGGGCTGTCAATATGTAAGCTCTTGTAAGGGCAATTAATTCTGCAACATGTGCTGATGTAATTTCTAAAAGCCATGAGGCGTCTACCACTTCATTGATTGTTCAGACAGCATAAGCTACTCTCAGAATTCCTTCATCGTTTCTCAACCATGAGCTATCAACAAATATATAATCAGGCTCACTCAAAGGATAATCTTTAATGTCGGGTCTGGCTGTGTGCATAAATCTGTGACATCTAGACAATCATATTCAAGTATTGTAATTCATTGGCAACAAATTACATGGTTTTGTTTTAGACTCAGGTTGTCAGCAGCCAATATCTGCTGTTCATACTGATAAGTCTATTGTGAATCATGCACTGGATTTTGTTTGGGTAAGCAGTATTTCTACAGAGCGTGGGACTATTACAGTTAAAGGGTTTTCCATTACTAAGCTCTCACTATTCTCGATGCTAACACCTACTAACATCTGCCGCGGTGACTGCTTTAAGGCAGCCAGGCAGCCCTGTGGTCACAGGGTCAAGAATTGTTGAGGAATAAGCCACAGGTTTTCGAGCATCTCCATACATCTGTGTAAGCACTGAGAAAGATCACCCCTCCCTCTCACAGCAAAACAATATAAACATCTTACTGTAATCAGGCATTCCTAGTGCTGGGGCATGACAGAGACTTTTGGTCAGCTCTAGGAAAGCTTTCCAGCAATAATTGTTCCATGGAAGCAGATCAGGCACATATTTGTGTTAACCTTAGTGAAGACATTGTGACTAGAATTATTTTTTTTATATCCACCGACTACAGTAGCCAACCATTTCAAAAAACATCCTGACTTCTCTCTGTATTTGCAGTGGATTCATTTGCAGAATCGCTTCCATCTGCTCTGGTGACACCTTCCTTGCACTTTTCTCAATGATATGTCCCAGATATTGAACTTCTTTTTGGCAGTATTGCAGTATGCCCGGAGACACCTTGTGTCCATTCTCAGCCAAGTGATTCATTATGACAAATTTATCCTGTTAACAAGCTACTCCTGTATCTGATGCCACAAGTAGGTTCTCTATTTAATTCATAAGAACTGAATTGTAGGGCATCTGTAATAACTCCAGATTCTTTTTCATGATCTGGTTAAAGATAGATGGACTATCTGTATACCCTTGTGGAACTCAGCACCCTTCCAAAAGTCTTGTTGCAAAATAAAGACGAAACAATACTAGATATCCTTGTGTAATGGCACTGAGAAGAAAGCCTGACGAAGCTCAATAACTGTGAACCATTCTGCAGTACATGGGATCTGGAAAAGCATGGTGGCTGGATTCAGTGCCACTGGGCAACTTGGAAAACAATACTATACATATTTTGGAGATCCTGCACCATCCGATATTTACCATTAGGTTTCCATTAGCACATGATCATAGAGTAGCATGAACTCCCAACCAACACCCTCAATATCCCCTTACTCAGCATATCTTCAACAGCTTTACGTGATTTGAATCACAGATTACGAATTGATGTTTTTCTTTGAATCAACCTATTTTTACATGAGACTGAGTTTGTGATCTGTTTGTCTGAGACTCCTACAACTTGGATATTTTTTCTCAATCTGAGACTTTCACTATAACAGTGTAATGGGTAGCTCCGGTGTCAATAAGAAATGACACAGGGTGGCCATTAACTTCTCCTTCTTCAAATGGACCTCTCTGAGATACCTCTAAGACTGCGCCAATCATGCACTCCTCCTCCCCCCCTCAAACACCATCATTGGGAATTGTATTATCAAATACAGGGAATTGTTGGAATGGATTCTGTGTTTGGTTCTGAAACAGGTTCAGGTTTCCTTTTGGTAAGTGGTTTAAATTGAATCCGGGGGTTCTGATATTCTATGGAAACATCTGGGCTTGTAGACCTTGCATCCTTGGAACTTGTTTTTGCATTGCCTCTTGCATCTGCTAAAATAGCATATTTTGCATTTGCATTTGGTTTCCTCCCTGCATTTGGACATTTATGTTTGCTCGGTCAGGTTTAAGTATACACTTCCATTTCCAATGCCCGATCTTGTTACAATATTGGTAAGGAGTAATTTTCTACATAATAACAACATTTATACCAGAATTCAGATCAACCTGAACACATCTACAAAACTCTCCTTGAAGACATTGTATTCCTGCTTGTGCACCAAAACCTGGCATACCAACTTGATTTCCTGCAAATGACTGGTTCTGAATTCCTCTCTGAGCAAATTTTGTCTCGGCCAACATGAATTTCTCCTTAAGGGGCATATTATCAAGACAGGCGATAAAAGTATCGCCACTTTAGCGGCAAAAAACTGCCGCTAAAAAGCGATAATGGGCTTGATAATATGCTCTATGGAATTCCAATTAAAGCTCATGTTAGATGTGAAGGACATCTAACCTGAGCTTCAATTCGAATTTTATCGTCTGTCTTGATAATATGCCCCTAAGTTTTCTCTGCTTCATTTCCTGTTCGTCACTGCAATATTTGGCATATCTCAGAATTTCATCTAATAATTTATTCTGCCACCAAATTACATTCTTTTGGATATGCATGCTAATGTCTTGTCTTAACCCAATAACAAACTGAGATACAAATAATCCCATATCACTAGTTTCTGGATACTCTCTACCACTGTGATGTAGGAAACTCCTGAAACAATCGCTCATTGTGATCATGCACTGACTCTTTGTGACACTGTGAAGTTATTTTAATCTTTACCCAATCAATATCTTTCGGAGGCACCTTTCCTTTCAGGAAAGTAATCACTACTTCATAGTTCTCTATGACTACAGACGCTGGTGCATTAGTGCAAACCTCTCTTGTCTGCTAGTCGCGAGGCCTTTGCACTACAATGTCAAAGAAAGTATTCAAATCAATCCGCAGCACTTTTACAATTTTGACACATCTGTCAATTAATGTATGCCACTACACTGGCTTGTCCCACCAGGGCACGAGAGACAGCATCAGCACAAGTTGCTCAAAGGATTTCACAGAAAGAGTCTGTCCGCCCGTTCCAAGACGAAGCCCACATCCCTCCTGGAAAAGTTATAGACACAAATACATCTATAAATCGCAAGTGCATGAACAAACGCACTTAAAAAGAAGAGTAAGTGAACGACTTACCCTTGCACGTTACCAACTATTAATGTGCCTTCCCGTTGTCCTAAAGAAAAACCACTGACCCTATTGGGCATAACTGAGCTGAATGATGTTGACCACCTTCTATCCTTGCACTGTCACCTTGTTTTTACCTTTCCCCCATCCGAGACATAATAAAACCAAGATCGACAGATGGTGGTAATTTTAATGACACTACACTCTCATCTTTTTTTCTAAATCACTACTGTAAATACCAGTCGGTCTTCCTCCAGGTGGAGGTAAGCAGAACTAAGACCCGATGATGATGCTGTTCACATAACCCACCAAGCTGAGAACCCAGATATACCTCACCAATGGTTAAATCGTGAGTGAGGGTTTTTTAAGACATTTAATCAGTGTATAGTAACTGTTCCTAAAAGTTAAGGTAAGTGACCAATTTGGTCACAAATGTAGGGGAAAGTAGAAGAGAAGGAAAGATAAGTCGCTATATATAGTATTCCCTGTGGATGAAGGTGGGGGAATTTCTCCTTTGAATTTTAGTGCCCTCACACACCCTTGCGAGTGTCATGCTTCATCATCGGGTGTTGCTCCTCGTGGGGGTGGTGCTGCTGTCCCTCACAGGCCCCGCGAGAGGGCTCTGCATGTGGGCCTTAAAGGGTGTGTACTAGTGCTTTAAAATTACCCCACCGGTGCCATGAGGATAATTGTATTCATTGGTCCAGGAGATAAGGGTAAATGAATTATACAGGGGCGTCGGGGCACCTTGATTAACAAATAGCATAGAGGCCGGGGTATTACTCCGCTGCTCCTTGTGCCCGTGTGTGACTGTGAACATGTGTGCTGGTCAACATGTTTTGCGCCGTAATTGGGTCCCTAGTGGATCCCCATGTGCTTCATCAGGATTGTAAGTGATATACTAATGTGATTAAATAGGAGTAGAGAAAAGACGCTCTATCTTCCTATGATACAATTTATTCAGGTCTGTATGCGCCACTAGCGCTTGGGGGAGCACCACTTGCGTGTCTCAGCCTATTACCTAGGGAAACAAAAACGAGGGACACACAAACACATAGAGACTTAATTCAGTAGTGATCGATTCTGGTCAACAATAGAACTCAATTGGACCACTGTGTTGGTGCCATCCAGTGCATGCTGGCTGTAAGTGGCACAAGGTGCTCGGAACGTGTTAAGGTTTATCTTTCATGCACACGTGATGATGGCAGCTGTATATACATATCACCATTCATGTACTCGTATCCACTGGCCACATGGTCATAATGCATACAGTTTACAGTTTATCAAGAGTGCGGTGTGGAAAAAGCACTCTTATCTTATCGTAGTGACAAGTGGAGTCCCTCCGGTAATCAAATGCTAGCGGGCGGAAGCGGTTGGGAGGGGAGGGGGCGTGTCTAAGGGGTGGTGACGACGGACAACCCTTTGATTACTCCTCTATTGGCCGGAAGCTGAATGAATCGCAGCTTCTCCCTCTTCACCTCTGATTACAAGAGCCTTTTTATTTTCCCTATCTACTTCTGACTGTTTCTTTTTCTTGTCATGTTTCTTAGACCATTTGTTTTTTAATTACTCTAAATCATTCCATTTATGGATGCATTTTACTAGTTCAGTTATGTGTAACCACATTCCCGAAGAACGCATTGTCGCCATTACACCATCATCTAATTGAACCTTATAACTTCTCTGTAAAGCAAAACCTTTTGAAAGGACAACAAGATACTTTTGTATGTCTTATAATTTCCTTGCCCATGTAAATCAGTTCTTTCTCCATGGTTTGGTTGAAATGTTCAAGTTCTAAACATCCCCTATTCATTTCCTCTAATTCCACCTTTAGCTTTGAAACATCAAGTGGTCTCTCCCTTTCGGGTTCTAAAGAGACTTGTCATTTTACACTCTCTAGGCCCGATTCACAGAACTAACTTAAGACAAAATCCTAAACTTACTACCATTTTGGTATTCACAAAACGTACTTACTACTTTTGGTCTTCACAGAAGGCACTTACTACTTTTGGTATTCACAGAATGCACTTACTACTTTTGGTATTCACAGAATGGATTTATGACTACTAACTTTACGTCCACACTCAGGATGGAATCTCCGCCCCCGGGCCGGAATCTCCACTCTCGGGCCGGAATCTCTGATTCCGGACCATAATACAAGCACTGTGGCCGTTGATCATTTTCCTCAAGGGTCCAAGTGCCTACCATCCCCCTCCATGCATCAGCTGACACACTGCAGGCCATCCCAGCCCTGCAGCATGTATGAATGCAGAGCAGACACACACAAACCCTTTCAACATGTCGCTGAATGTGTTTGTTGCTCTGCCCCTTGCCATGCGGCAAAACTACTTAGGAGGAGGAGGAGGAGAGCAGGGAGGATCTTCAGACAGAGGATCAAACTATTTGCAATGTCCAGCCAAGATGTCAGGGCAGGTACTGTTTCCCTCCAGAAGTCATCTTGGAGATCATATGTGAGTGGGTACAGGAACTTGACTCTGTGACCTGCTGCTCCCATGCCATACCAGCATATCTCAAGATCATTCTGCTCTCCATTTCTTTGCCACTGGGTCATTCCAAAGGGTCTCCAGTGACCATGTGGGCATTTCCCAGGCAAGCCAGTTGCAGTGCCTGCATCAGGTACTGAGATGCATCACTGCTAGAGCCCCCAACCACATACAAATGCCCCATACACTGGCCAGGAGACAAAGGGCAGCATGAGATTTCTATCTCATTGCTCACTTCCCACGTGTGCTGGGTGCAATTGATTGTACCCATGTGGCCCATCAGCCACCCCGCCGCATTGCACACATCTTCTGCAACAGACACTAATGGTATTCCATCAATGTGCAAGCTGTCTGTGCTGCCAGTGGGAGATTCATTGATGTGCATGCAGTGTTCCCAGGCAGTACCCATGACAGCTTCGTATTCCGCATGTCACCTCTTGCCCGGCAGATGGCTGCGGGAGAATTTGGCAACACGTGGCTACCGGGTAAGTACCAAGCACTAAAAATGAGTGTTATTGAAATGTCTGAATGCCACCTAACATTAACCATTGTACAATAAGAATCATAAAGCTGCATACATGGTCTCAACAGACACTGCATGTACTAAAGTATAGATCATGTCCTGTGCATAATAAGAGGTAAATGTAACCAACGGCCCTTTCTTCCCTCCTCAGGCGACGCTGGGTATGCACTCTCCCAACAACTCCTCACCCCTTACAGGTGTGCAAACACTGTACCTCAGTGTAGGTAAAATAGGGCACACTTACGGACTAAAGCCATCATAGAGCACACTTTTGGTCTATTGAAGTCGCGATTCAGATGTCTTGCCATACAGGGGGTGTGCTGCTGTACTCCCCTGAAATCGTGTGCAAGATCATATTAGCCTGTTGTGTTTTGCACAACGTTGCTTTAATGCATGGCTTACACATACATCTGGAATCTCGGTTAGCTCTGAATCTGGAAAACCGGGCCATTGCACACAACCAAGGTCATGGTATGCAAGTTCGTGATCAGCTCGTTGCCTCGTTTTTCACATGAGCAACCTGTAGTATCATGGACAAAATGTGGTTTGCAGTCTGTTGTCAATGATGAAACTTGGATAAACACGACTGTGTCAATAAATTCCATCCTGAGACTACTTTGCAAGCCACACTAATTGTATGTAAATCATAGCTGTTGACAATAGTCAAAAGGTTGAGCGTGCCTCAGGTCATGTGCCCATGTCAGCGATCAGTGTAGTGGATGTCCCTAAAGAATCTATTCACGCAGATGAAAAATGATACATGTTCTTAGAGACGTACCTGGACCTTATGAGAATGGGTCACTTAATCACAAAAGGGCATAACCATTGCATTCTCAGGCCTGTGCCCTCAACAGATTTGAGTCCCCCAAAAATGATGGGTCCACAACGTGAGTGATGATGTCATGGGTGAATCAGGCAACATGTGTCTGTGATATACAGCACTGCTTCACCCCAATTTTCCGTAACACAACACGCAACTCTTGTAATGAGCACTCAATATGGACTGCATGTACCATAATGCAAAGTAGGAGAAAACAAAACTGTGGTTTGATGTTGTGTCAGCCCCTCTGTCCGTGCATAAATGTCATTAAATGGTCTGTTCCCCCTTTTGTTACATGTTTATGATTCTCATCTGCACTGTCATTTTAGGTTTTTCCACAACAGAACAGCAGGATGGTAGTGGATTTGATTAGTGATTGTGGATGGATCAGGATGAATACAAAATAACTGCCAATTTCGGACCGTAATGCGCGGATGCGGACCCGCCGCTCCGGAACACGAAACTCCGTTTTCGGGCCGTAATCTCCAAAAATGAACCTGAACACATTATTCCATACAGGAAATGATATACAGGAAGTGGGAGACAGGAAATACATCCCAGGAAATTGTTGACAGCTATTTTGTGTTCATTCTGAGTCATCCCCTATCACAGATCAGATCCTCTGCCATCCTGCTGCTCTTATTAAACTTATTTGCCCCAAAATGGCTGAGGGTTATGAGGAGAAAGCACCACCTTTCACTGGAAGGGAATTAGACATTTTGGCTGAAGGGGTGCTGTCCAAATATCCTCAGCTATATGTGGACCCTGAATACCAGCTGAGCAATACAGCCTGGGCCAGGCTATGGGCCAACATCGGTGAGCGCTGCAGTGCAGTGGGCGTCCACACCAGGACTGCTAGGGCATGCCGTAAGCTCTGGGAAGACCTAAACGCTGGTCCCAGCACAAGGCTGAGGAGCTGGTGGGCCAGTCTTCCCAGCACCATGCACATCATCCTTGCCTCTCCCCACTGTACAGGAGGGTCCTGCGAGCAGCTTGGCTGACCCTCCATGCTCAGATGGAGGAGCATGAGCAGCAGAGACCTGGTAAGTGCATTATATGCAATATGTGTCTGTGAGTATGATGTGAGTGAAGACGGTGCTGTACCATTGTGTGTCCCATGCCTCCATTCACCTATTCTGTGTCCATGCAGCAGTCATACAGAATAAAAAGGCACACTGTGGTATATGGACTGTATAGGGCAGAGTGCATTTTGGGAGTTGTAGTTTCTTCGTGACAACTGGGTAAATGAGCCACACTTGTGAATTTGTGTTGAAATTTGCACTGCCAGCACCACTACCAGTGAACCAAGGGAATTATAACTGATGTGTGCATTGGATGAGCAATGGTACAGACACTGTCCAGTGTGTGTATGGCAGGCCAAAGGGTATTGGATGCTGTGACTTGCATTGCATTTGTTGAGTTTGGGTTCTAATTGAGATAGATCATCATGTGCCATGGAGTCAAGACAGACTTTGAGATCCTTGCCTCACTCTTAAATGTTTCTAAATTTGCCAAGTGTGTCCATTGACACACGTCTTACCCTCAGTGGCTTGTATGCCATTTCACATGTACAGGTAGCTGTCTCAATGACCCGCTACTGGTCACAGGTGTACTGCACTACCTTATCAGTCACCAAAGCAAATATGTGGCACTGGATTGTCAGCTTTTGTGAGGGGACAGCAAGAGGCTAGACTCACAATGTAGCAAAACAAATAGCCCAGACCCTATGTGGATGTGTGACCCACATTCGGCATTTGTCTTGTCCTATACAATGTGACACAGCAGATGACGTTTGTCCAGACGTAAAAGAGCTGCGACTCCATATCACTGGCCAATTTCAGTTAAATCTGGACTCTCTCTGATCTCCTTTGGTGGACTGGTTTTGGAACCTGCACATGTAGCAGTGACAGGACACACAGATCACAAGAATGCCAAAGTTAAGGGTTGGCCAATACAGTTGTGTAAGCCACAAATATTCACGTGAGATGCCCATGTCAGACTCAATTCAGGAGATGACAGTGAACATACACGTAATGTAAGCTCATAAACACTGACAACTGTATAGTGTGGTCAAAGGAAAACAAAGTCTGACCTTGGCTTATCTATGTATGTGTCTCGTCCTGAATAAAACAACCACTACATCATGATTTTGCTTACATTTCAGTGGGCACAGCTGGCCAAATGGCAGAAAAGCAGGACCAGGTTCAGAGTGGGAGGCCATCAGTGCACCAGTGACTATGACCTCTTTCTACCAGTGAGGAAGAAGAGGATGAGGAGGGACCCTCAACATCTGGAGGCAAGGGGATTGCGCCCACCCGGACTGACCAGTAACACAACGCTGGTGCTACAGCCCGGGTGGAGGCTGTGGACATTGAAGTGGGGGGGAGAACCCAACACTTCTGGCCAAGGGGTGGTGGAGAGCTACTCCTCCCCCAGACTATTCACCTGTGGATTCTGTTGAGGTGTCCCCGGGGCAGGCCAATACCCTACATGGGCCTTCCATCAGCCCCTCCCTACCTCTAGAGGCCCCCATTCCATTGGGGACTCCAGCTGCATCCCCTGCAACCAGTCCCCCTCATCGTAGCTGCCAGCTCAACCACAACATTGGCCCCGGACCTGAGGTACCACATCCCTCCTGTCCCACAAGGCCCCTCCCTGTGTTGTTCCTCCTGAGGCTGTCCCAGAGGACTTGAGGTGGATATGTGAGGGTCAGCCAGACATGTCCGCTCGCATCATGCTGCAGTTGTGTCTGGAGATACGCATGATGTGAGAGGAGATTGTCCAAGCTCTGGCCGCCCTCACTACCAGCATCAATTCCATGACCACAGCCATGTTGTCTGTTGTTTCCCAACTTCCTTCCCATACCACCGTCAATGTCTCCCCAGTCCATTGGCCCACACTGTTTCCCCCCGTACTCCTCGTGTGTCCTGAACCCATGTGGTGCCTGTTCCTGCACCGGCCAGCTGTGTGCCTGCATCGGACTCAGAGGATCTGGACATTGTGGTAGTAGAGGATGACCAGAAGGACACTTTTTGACTGAATCATCTTTGTGGACAAATATTTTCTTTTCCCCTTGTAAATAGACTGGTTTCCCTGACGCTCCCTGCCATGTTATATTTTTGTTGCCATACCCCAATCCAAGTTCCATTCTCCATCTGCATCAATTGTTTTCCATTCTCCCTCCCAAACGGATGATTGTTCTTCTAATCATTCATAAATATCTTTGAAGAATCCTACATACTTTTTACTTGTTTATTCTTCATTGTGAATGTCTGGTACAGAAAATGGAGAGGTATTTGGTGAGTCATCTGCTATGCACATTATGGCTTGTTGCAATCATGGGTTACACTTGTAACTGTGTCACACACACACATACCTCCTCACATCTCTAGGCCACCTACATCGCTACACAGGACATGATACACAAAAGAATCTTACTTTGGAAGAACTTTACTTTTTCTTTCCACATATTCACAGTGGTCAATTTGTTTTTGGGATATTGTCAATGGCGATCGCGCTTGCGACATCGCAATTTCGGAAGTGATGATCGCTGTGAGGGATCAGGTCTGGGTTGTCACCTACATGTAGGTTGTTGTTGTCCATGTGTCTGTACAGGGTGATCTACATGTGCACGGGCAGATGGTGTATGTACAGTTGGTGTTTGTGCCTGGACAAGGGCTGGTTGTGCAGGTGGTGGGAGTGCCTGTTCAGGGGTTGGTGGTGGTTGTGCAGGTGGTGGGAGTGCCTGTACAGGGGTTAGTGGTGGTTGTGCAGGTGGTGGGAGTGCCTGTTCAGGGCGCCGGTATGGATGTGTACCTTTGCTGTGGTCCTGTGCAGTTGGTGGTACAGGTGTGTGGATTTGCTGTCCTGCAGGCAGATATGATGGCTCCCCTCCCTGCATTGACCGTGAAGGGAGACTTTGGATCACTTTCAGCATGCCCTCCATTATCTTCTTGGCCAAAGCATGGTGTCTTGCACTCTCTTCCCTTTGGATGGAAATCATGTCTCTCATATTCCTGGACATGTCCTGCCAAGTTCTATCCGGCCTAGCCAAAACATGGCTCAGTCTGTCCACCACCTGAGGGAATTGGACCATGTCCTGTTGGGACTTAGACATGTCTGACAGGGTAGCCCCAATGGCACGAACCTCCTGCCTCACATCTGTCTGCTGTTGGAAGAAGTCCTGCTCCCCCTGGCCACCATAGCCAGGTGTAGGCCCTCTCTGCAGGTGTCGGCCATAGATAGGACCAGCAGGTCCAACAGCAGGGGGGTGGCAAGTGGAAGCCTGTGGGCAGGAGAATGGTGCCCAGGGTATACCTGCACCGCAACAGGGTTAGTACTTCCCCCAGATGGTGGAGAGTATGCCGGGGATACACTGTATAGGGAAGAGCATGTAGGGGAACCACTATGTCGGTCCTGGACGTGAGGGCTGTGAGGGAGTGATGTCTGTGTTGGGATGCATGAGAGCTGTGGCTGGTTAGCTCTATGCTGGGGACAGGCAATTATTTGTTTTGGAGGAGGCTGACGAACGTTGCTGGGCTGAGGATGTGATGCGTGAATGATTTTGGCAATGTGGTAAGATTGCTGTCCATAGCATCTGAATCATCATCCCCGGAGTGGATGGACATATAGTCACTATCATCTTCCAAGTCTTCATCCTCAGGAACTTCCTCATCCTCTTGCGCATTACTTGCTGCGGACATAACTGCCTGGAGAATCAGTAGATTTTCCCCTCTGATTGCCCGTTGGCCAACACTGGTTGTAGGTCCGTCATCCTCATCCTCATCATCCCCTGGAACACAGAGGTTGCAACCGTATTAGTAATTGACCTGGTATTACATGTGGTGCAACACAAGGTTTGGATTAACTGTACTTTGCATCAACAGATGAGGATCATGTGACCTGGTTAGGGTACCACCACAAATGACAGCTCACACCATAGCACTAAGGAGTTAAATGAAGATGTACATTATACAAGCAAACTCACCAGCTCCAGCCACAACTTTCTGTCCCTTTGCGATCCCCCCTGATGTCAACTGCTGAACCTGGTTCCTCATAGATGTCGTTGACATAGCTGTCCCCGATCCAGCAGCTGTAGAGAGAAGTGACAACATTCTCAATGATCTGCATTACTAATTGACAAACAGGAACATGTGACACTCATAATATGTATGTCACTTTGTAAACAACTGCTGATTCCATACAGAAGGGGATCTTGATCTCTGTCATGTCTTAGTAATCTAAGCTAGTGGCACACTTGATGCCACAATTAACTGATGGACAGGTGTGAGAGGGTTTCACTGCTGCAGCCAGGATGTCATGCATTCCCTGGGATAGTGTACGCTGCACTGGTGTCATCTTGTCAGCAGCTGTGATGAGACATACATTTCCATATTTCAGTACAACAGACGGTAGCCATGAGCTAACATGTCATTCTCAATAACCATTGACTGGATAATCAAGGACAATGTGCGGCATGTTTGCCTCATGGACTTTACATGTGGGCCCCTGCTCACCTGCAGCAGTTGCCAGCTGTTACCTCCACGCAGCACTGACATCAATAAGATGACACATCAACAGACAAACTTGTATGAGAAGGTTACTGATACTTCAAGGAAGGGGATAAATGACCAGGACACCTCCACATTACACTGATTTCACCTTAACCATTAAGACTAACAGGTTTCATGAGTGTAATATTGTCTGTTGACAAGTCAAAAGGAGTTCATGTGTGAGATGTGCAATAGTCAGGTACATAATGTTGGTCATATGTGCTTCCCTACCCATGAAGTCACAAAGCTAATTTCTGAATGAGAGAACACAGATTTCTTATGTCCATCCTTTGAATGTCCTCTGTTTGCATATCCTATTTCCAACATCATGGTAGTACTTAGCTGACAACGGATGGTGTCTTGTACAGCAGACATCCTAACCTCCTATGTCAACCACTCACCTATAAATGTGAATACAGTAGAAGAGGAGGCAAGCAGAATGCAACATTTGGTTATGATCCCACATTAAGTTGAGAAGCTTTGATGCTTTCCGCCTGCACTGGATTAGCGTGTTGCTTTTCAGCCAAGTGATTTGAAAAAGTAACTGCATGAAGATTCACCTCAGCAGCCCATACACCCAACTCAAAGGTACACAACTGGTATCAGTGTAAGCCTCATCCATACCAATTTTGATATGATTTAACCATAGATATTTTGCTAGGGAGTTATCATATCATTGAATTTAAAGTCAGCTGTGTTTTGGACACTTCATATGATACATTGTACAATTTTATGTCCATTCTGCACTCACTTGGCATACATTTTGTGTCATCCATTCATTAGCCACCAAGGTCTGATCTGATATGTGGTTAAATGCCATATGTGAGCATATTCTGATGCAGGACAACAGTGTTGTACAACATATACAAAATACAGTGCAGATTAAAGGCACATTTAATGAGCATTCAGGTACATTATTCTTGGGTTTACTTACCATGTCCCAGCACCTGCCCAGTGTGTGGTGCCTGACCAGATGTCACAGCCAACCTTGTAGCAGAAGTCAGTGTGTGTCATTGTACCTAAAATGATAAGTGTGTTTGCAACTTTACATTTCTGCTGCCACATGTGATCCACTCAATTTCAGGCCCAATGGATAAGCACAAGCAGTTGTGGGCACCACCATTGCAGAAGTGTGCAGCACTTAATATCATGAGCGATCCCACATATAACTTATATTGGGCCCACTACCTAGAAGCAACATGTCTACGAATCTTGAAGTAAGGTCCACTTTTGTGTTTTGTTGATGGCCAACAAACAAGCCATCCAATGTAAGAAGTAAATGACCAGGTGGGTGAAAACATTCTAAGTTGGACAGTGGATGCATTGTCAATACTACTGACAATGGTATCTCAATTCTTGTTCATCATTGTCATATTTGTGAACATTGAGTTTCTTGATTAGGTCTACAGAAACTGTTACGATATAGTAGGAACACCCTTTTGACTTGTTGTGGCACTCGATTCCAGGATTGAGTTCCCAGGTCTGAGACTGTTGGTGGAATACATGTTATGTTCCCCAATTGCAAAGGTATAATGAGCCAAGACATATTATATTTTGTCTTTCGCTATTCACATATGTCATTTGCTAAAGGTGAATGTCCATTGACAACTCCAATAGTTATTAAGCTAGTTTTTCATCTCTGGTTACCTTTCATATTTGGGCACTATATGTCCCTCTGTTGTCTCCTGACAATGTATGCATTTGACCATCTCCTGACCAGTTTGACTTACCAGTTTGTGCGGGTGGTATGCCTTGCTCCAGATGATGTTGTTTCCTCCCAGAAGATGTTGGGACCTCTGCTACTGCGGTTGTCTGTGCTATGTCTGAATGTGTCAATAGGTGAGTAGAGAGAAAAGTAACCAAATGGGAAATGTACATGTGGAACTTGTCAGGCATTTCCTCATATCTTCTGCATGCTAACAGTGTTGTGAAGTACTGCCGCAGACTGGGCAGGTAGGAGCAGTGGGGCGTTGGGGATGCAATGGCGTGGCAGGGTGGGAAATGAACAACGGAATATGTGAATGACATATTTTGATCTGAGGATTCTCTCACCTTCTGCTTTGTGATTTTGGCTGGCACAGGGTGAGTTACTTCCTGGATAATTTGTGGCAGATTTACAAGCCCCTTGCAAAACATTTAAGCCATCGTTGCATCACTTCTGTGACACAGGGGCAGCGTAAACCATGCACCACATTGCGTCTTATTTACAACGTGACGTATCTAGGGAGATGTGTCACGTTGTAAAGCTGGGCACAACATTAAACCTGCGTCAGGTTTAATGTAAGCAGGGTGGGCGTTCCTTTGGAAAATGCCTCATAAAAGTGACGCAGTGAAATCTACAAGATTTCACAAAGTCACTTTTCAGAGGCCGCTGCGACGAAACCTTATGCCTGCTTGAAGCAGACCTAAGGAGTGGCGCAACACGTTAGGTATGGGCGGTCCATAAATATTGTTGGAGTTACGTCGCACTTGCGACACGACTCCAGCAAAGCACTGCCCTTACGCCTTCAGATGCAACACACATCTGTCTATCCCTGCGCCACGGTGCACCGCAATGTAAATGCGATGCATCCGTGGTGGCGCAGGGTAGAATTGCGTGTCGCATCGGTACTGGCGCATCCCTGCTAATATGCAGGGATGCCCCAGTCCTTGTAAATCTGCCCCTTTGTATTATCCCAATTCATTTGCCAGTTGATTTTCATATGCTCCGCAACCCCTTACGTTTTTGACAGACTCATCCGCATCTGGATGAGTGGAAAGGTCACTTTGTCAATTGCTACTTTGCAGGGTTAGGTATATACGTCAGCAATACTATGCCCATGTTTTCAATAATGGGAGAGGGATTTGCCATTTCTAATACAAAGGATTCTGGGACTTGTGGTGCAACATACAGAGGGTAACACATGAGTCTCTGACTGACTATATTACACTTTGGACAACTTCCTTACTCACGATGGCAGTGCAACACAGACAATCTTTTCATATACTTTTTCTCGTCATCCCATTTACCTGGTTCCACGTTGCGGACATCCCTCACAGGCCGCCCATGGACCATGTGGGGGTGGATTGTGGTGAGGATATCCTCCTCTAGTGGGGTGAGACGGAGGCGGGGTCCAGAGTGTGGGGCAGGGAGGATCCTGTTCAATTCGAATCTGGAGTACTTCTCCTTCACCCTCTTCTTTTCATCCTGCCACTTCTTCTTGATGTCCTGGACTGTGCGCCTCTCCTCCTCAATGCTGTGACAGCAGTGGCTAATTGCTGCCATAGAGCTGCCTTCTGTGTCCCACTGGTGCAGTAAGGTGGGAGACCATATAGGCATTTGTGGTGCCTCACTATGTACTCCACAAACATGGTGGTCTCCTCAGTAGTAAAGTTCTTCTTCCTCCTCATTTGTTCCATTTTCCTCTGGCAATGTACAGCGATTGTAAACCCGAACTCTCTGTGGCCAAACCTGTTCCTTCAATGTGTGCTGCTTTTATGTGTTTTGTGGTGCTGTTCTTGCAGTTAGTGTTAGTTGACTTCAGCTGGAGCGTGGTGGGAGATGGTAGGCACTTGGAACGTTCATCAGGCCAAAATGGAGGTATTCCAGCACAAAATCGGGAATTCCGGCCCGGAAGCGGAGATTCCGGCCCGAAGCGGAGATTCCGGCCCGGAAGAGGAGATTCTGGCTCAAGAGTGGAATTCCCGCTCCGGGTGCAGGAATTCCGGCTCGAGTGCGGACGTAAAGTTAGTAGTCGTAAATCCATTCTGTGAATACCAAAAGTAGTAAGTGCATTCTGTGAATACCAAAAGTAGTAAGTTTAGGATTTTATCTTAAGTTAGTTCTGTGATCAGGCCCCCTGTCTTTCAGAGTCCTGCTGCTTCTTCAGACCATGATGGGAAAATTCCATCTTCAAATAAATTTGCCTTTCCCTGAACAAATGGTGTAATGAACACAATCCTTTCCTCTTCTGAATCGCTTGGGATGGTTTCCATACAACAATCTGCAAATTTTTGGATGGCGGGATCAACATTGACACACCTATACCTCCTAGAGCTCCTTGAGCTAATGGTGTTGGGACAATAATTTTCGGGGCAGTTGCAATTGGTCTGGGCACTGTCTGTACTTTTGCAACATGTGGTAACTGTACTGGAACAGTCATAATTGAGTCAGCAACTCCAGTTGTAATCACAGCTGGTGTCTAGACAACAAGTGATTGGGCAATCTGTAATGTCTGAAATGGTCTCTCAATCTGAATTATACTCAGTTTAACAGGTGCAGTAGCCACTGTAGCATCTGTGCTAGTGGTGAGGGTCATGTGGCTAACATTCCTTCTCATCTCATCTCATCTCCTCAATTGCTGTGTGTCTTATCCTCTCTCTTATTTTTTTCATTTTCTTTTTCCTGTGCCTTATTCTCTGGTGTCTCAGTGGCAATAGCTGGATATAGTCTAAATCCCTTGACTATAGCTTTACTCCATCTCTGTTGAGCTTCATCCCATCGAGCATCTGCATAGTTACTCATTGCTCTCCTAATCTTTTTCTAATTGTTCTCTCTAATGCTACCTTCTCACACATTTTTAAAGCTTTGTATTGTGTGGGTGTAGGAGGTGGCTTCATTTCGTACAGCTTCTTCTTCAATTTTTCTAAAATTCTAAGTTCAAAATGGACATATTTGGGAAAACTCAAGGGAGTGTAGTTAGCATCTGCACATTGTTTGGACAATATAAACTAAGGGCTTGGTGTCTAGACTGGTTCAGGATACCCACACAGGATATGTTGGCATATAGACCAGCTAGCTCACAGTCCCACCATGAGCCCCCCCAAACCTTACCAGGGAGCGAATGGACTCTGGCAACCACTGAACATGACAACCCTGATCACTCAGTGATTGTGGTAGCAGTACAGAATCTTTTGCTTAGTCACTTGTGCTTGCTTTCTATCAGAGAAGTATACAGAATACACTGTGGGACTTTTTCAATATATTTATTGAACCAACACTATTCTTGTATAAAATACACGTGCTGCAATGATTAGGAGACAGAAGCAAATAAAGGAGATAACAAGCACCAAAAGAGTGAACAGTGGACACATTTCTACCATGGTGCTGAAACAATGAATATATGAATGAATATATGCAAAATAGCCAAGAATCCTCCAAGTGACGATCCAACCCCATTATCTGAAAGGAGAGTGTGAAGGACCCCGTCTTGGTCTCAATTTGGACATCCCTCACAGAAGGTCAGACTGGTGCATGGTGATTTTTCAGCATGAAAAAACCTTCAGTGTCAGCAGAAGTGCCTCCTCTACCAATATATCGAGAAGCCTATTATTTATAATAAAAAGCAGCCTCAGTGATGTACATGTTAGATTAGTGATGTTATGGAAATGTAGATATCGATTTTGCCCCATGGATTGAAGATAGGACGACATTTGTCACTAGTGCATTGAGAGGCCTAGTACATGATGTTCAAGGCATCATGATAATGTTGTGCGAAGCAGGATGTGTAAACAAAGTAGTTTCGGAGAAACTAAACCAACATTGCTGTGCATGCAAATGTGTGAAAAACTTCACCACTAAAATGTATACCAGGACCACAACCAGAGCCAATTTCTGTGACTCCATGACCAACATTGCCAAGTGGATGAGAGGCAACTGCCTTAAATTCAACTCCAACAAAACAGAAGTTCTGATCTTTGTGAAGAACACTTTCGTATGGGACCACTGCTGGTGGCCAGCAGAACTTGGACCAACACCGTCAACCACACAACAGACCATGCACACAACCTTGGCATCACCTTCAACAGCAAACTGACTATGAAACATCAAGTAAGTGCACTCGCCACCTTCTGACTCTACAACCTTCGCATGATTCCACAGAATATTCAGGTGGATCCCAGTCAACACCAGAAAGACTGCCATCCAGGCCCTCATCACCAGCTGCCTTGACTTCGGCAATGCTCTCTATACCGGCATCTCCATTCAACTCCTCAGAAGACTCCAGACCATACAGAATGCTGCAGTCAGACTCATCGTGGCCTCCCAAAACGGACCCACATCTACCCCCTCCTCAGAAACCTCCACTGACTCCCCATCTAGAAGAGATGCCAGTTCAAGATCCTCATGAATGCCTACAGAGCCCTACACGCTCAATGGTTGGCCTACATCAACCATTGACTGAACTTCAATCTACCTGCAAAACATCTGCACTCCACCTCACTAACACTGGCCCGCCCTCCCCCACATTCCTCGCAGTGGCAACTGCTCCTTTTCCAACATCACCACCAAGACCTGGAATGACCTGCCCCTCCATCTTTGAACAGCACCATCCCTGGCCATACTTAAGAAAGAAACTCAAGAGCTGGCTTTTTGATGGAGATGCAGCACCCACGGTGCCCAGATACCACTTGGGTGACAGCGCCATGCTATACAAACACTGATTGATCGATTGATTGATAAGGGATGTCAGTACAAAACCCTAGGGCTAGATGGCTGGCCAAGGAAACCTCACTGTGTGGTTTGCTATAAAAGAGAGTGAGCAGTGGATGTGGTCTAGGGCATACTCTTTGTCTGAAGGGGCATTCAGACCCCTCTTTGGGCATACTGGCAGAGCTCTAGGGTGCTGTGTGTTCAACAAAGTTTGGACCTTCACCCTCAGGTCTGCTATCTCCGTCCTCAGGGAATTCATGACTTTCCAAAGTTCTCTAATCTGGATGCTAATCTCCTCCACAGCTATTGTCTGAGGGGTGGGAATTAAATGTGATCCTGATCTGTCTGTGGCCTGGTCACTAGGCGCCAGGAGGGAAAAGCTATTAGAGCAAGCTATTGCAGGTACTAAGGCGACTAAAGGGCATGAAGGCAGATTAGCGTCAACATGACTCACCCGCTCCTTTTCTTTAGAGCAACTGTTTGAAGATGAAAGAGCTTTGGGCTTGTCAGTCATCTTATTGAACAAAGGGGCACCACTAGATTTATTTGGTGAGTCAGGATGCAGGATATGCTCTACTTCCTCTTTGAGAATATATATGTCTTGTAGTGTACATTTCAGTGATAATCGTTTTTTTATCAGTGGGTTCACCTAAGAGCCTCTCAGAACATTACCTTTTCCCCACGTGTGCTGGGAAGAATTAAAGACTTCAATAACCCCACTAACAGAGGGGGGAAACAAGTTAAAAATGTGAGCCCAAGGTATATGAACAAGAGAACCCCATGACGAGAAAGCAAGCAAAATAAAAACAACAATGTAACAAGTTTAGTCTAACACCACTCCTTTTAAAAACAAAAACAAAAATGGTCAATGAACAAAACAAACTAAAGTTAAAATAAAATGACAAAAAATGTAATTGACTAATCTTCAAGTTAGTAGGGGCCCCCTCACTTTTGGAATAGCCTGTAAGTAAGAAAAATGGAAAGAGCACCTGTATATCAATTGGTGGTTGCCAAGAGCTAGAATGAAGGCAACGTATGTCTAAAAGCACTGTTAAACAGCTCAGGGACATGCAATAAGCAAAGTTTTTTGTATCTCTAGCTTTGAGCACAGAGGACAAGTCATACTCCTCTCAAATAGATGACAATCAAGCAGATGAGGTGTGGACACAGGCACTCAATTTCTCCCAGCACCCATATGCAAATATTATCTGGTTAAAGAGCAATAGAGCCAGAGGGGGTAGACCCACCCTGGCTCTTCCTGACACTGCTGGGTGCAGGATGGGCTTGTGCTTCACCCAGGCTTTGCCCGGGCACATCACATGCAGCAGGGCTGTGATGCGCTATAATAGCACCAATTAGAGTCAGGTGCAGTTCCAGCAAGGGGTTGTGGGACATGTGGACCCCAGTGGCTGCAATCCGCTGCGGCTCCCCCTGTAGGTAGAACAGTGTCCAAAAGGGCCAAAGTGCGGCCCCCAGCAAGAACGGCCTGGAGCAAGTACCACCGTCAGCAATGTAATGCCAAGTTACTGATCAGCAGGGCGCCCTCGAGTCATTTATAAAGCAAAGCTGCTTTTAAACATTTTGCGGCCAAGCACCAATAAGTATGACTACTTGCTACTTTTACAATTTGTAAGCCTCAATTCAGTTCGATATAAAGTGCATGGTAATCTTGCACATATAATTTTTTACTATTTATGTTTGCATAAAAATCAGTGCTTTGTGCTTTTTTGGGTTTGTTTTGCATATTCTTTTCAAACTCCGTGTCTCCATCCCCATTATGATTTTGCTCAATAAATTATTCTCAACTTTTATAAATTGGAGTGCTATTTTATTTTGTTGAGTTTAAAAAAAAACATTTTAACTGTTCGATATTACTAAATCATTCACACAGTTTCTCTAAGTTAAGCCAATCTGCTCTGTTCCACAGCTACCAAGGATTAAGCTCAAGTTAAAAATTACTAAAAGCTTTAACTGTACCTAACAGGATACTGTCTTTATCATGTGAGCTGGAAATGAATCCACTCTAAATAATAAACCACTTTGTCACAAGATATTATTTATTCATGTAGAGATGTTTTGACAAAGTCACATTAAAAACACAGCAACAATACTGAGGCAATCTTGTGTGTCTCAAACATACAAATCATCTCCTTCAAAACTGTGTGTACTATATCAATCAAATGATAGCACCAATGCTGATGGGTGTTGGTAAAAACCCACTGTCAGTGGACAACAGTACTGCATATACGTTCTGAAATGTCCCATTCAAATATGAAATTATAGCGGTTCAGCTGAGTAGTGTCCATGCAGATTCACTTAAAAACAGCTGCCCTGTTAAGAGATGCCCATGCTGCCCCAAATAAAGTATGATTGCCCTGCTAAGAAATGCAAAAAATGCCCTCACGCACCTCTATCACCGTACTGAGAAGTGCTAGGTCTAATGGATTGATAGTATTCTTTTATAAGTAAGGCTGCCCTCCTAAGAAGTACTGATACTGTCTGGTTTTAGGCATAGTAGCAATGTTGACATATCATAACTTTGTAATTTCTAAACATGGCAGCCTTGCTGACTAGTTTTGGAACAGCCCTAATAATAATATTACAGCCAACTTCATTCACTTCTTAGCAGAGTGCACTATACCTGCTTAGGTAACAGAGTTCTCATCTGATTTTTTCCTACCAACCGGCTTGGTGAGACTAACTCAAGTTAAACTACCCCATTCAGATAGTAAATTGTAAAAAACATGACACATGACATACATCCATACTTACCCCTTCAAAGGTTTTCATTGCCAAAAAAGCTAGTACCATTGTGCTGGACGTGGCCCTCTCTGCAGGGTCACCTCCCAAACTTTTTGCCTGCACCCCTCCTGCTTTTTGAATTTTGTTTTGTCATTAGGACTCTGTTTGCTTTGCCACTGCTAACCAGTGGTAAAGTGCCTGTGCTCTCTCCTTGAAACATTGTAAAATTGGCCTAAACCTGATTGACAAATGTAACTGTCTTGTAGATCCCTAGTAAAGTAGTACTGCATGTATCCAAGGCCTGAAATATAAAGGCTAAAATTGGGCCTGCAGCATTCATTGTGCCCCCCACTAAAGTAGCACTTTAAAACATGTCTCAGGCCTGGAATTGAGCCTCAGTTTTAAACTGCCAATTCAACCTGACAAATTAAACTTTTTGCCAGGACTAAACCCCCCTTTTTAATACATAGGGTAGGGTGCACTGTATTTACAATGTAGGACATGTGTTTTTTAGATTTACACGTCCTGGTAGTTAAAAACTCCTAAATATTTTTTTTTTACTACTGTAATGCCTATCTCTCCCATAGGATACTTTGGGTTTACAGTATTACATTTAATAAGTGATAACATTTGATTAGGAGCAGGTAGAAATGTCATGTTTCGACTCAAATGAATTGTAATTTAAATCTTCTTTAATGATAAAGTTTGATTTTAAATAACAATTCTGAAAATGCCAGTTTTTAGAAAGTTGACATTCTCCTACCCTAACCATTTTTGTGCCTCTGCCAGTGTCCTGGGTCACATGACTGTGAATGCCCCCTGCTGTTGGGGTTAGTGTATAATGTACAAATGGGAGTAGGTGTAGGCAGGATTGGCCATCCTGCCTGCATTGCTGCTGAGGAGATGTTCCCTGCCGCATTTACATTTCAAAGGGCTGCCTCCAGCAAACACACATAGGAACCTGACACTAGTCTTTTGCTACCCTACTCTTCTTGGAAACTCGTCAGGGGAAGTTAAGAACTTTTCAGAAACAGATGTGTGTGTAGCCTAGAAGAGTCCTCCACTTCAAATTGGCTGGCACAAAGTGTAAATATTGGACCCTAAGAATACTTCTTCAGAACACTCAAGGACCTGTGGAAAACTACGAAATGACTGCCTGGAGACTGCCCTGCTGCTTGAATGCCTTCCTTGCACTTCAGAAGACTGCCATGCTGCTTGAGGCCTGATTGCTCCCCAGATGACTGCCCTGCTGCTAGAGCCTTGCCTAGCTGCTTGAACCCAGGCCTATCAGCGATTCTTCACGGGTTAGTTGACTCGACTCCTGTGTGTGTTACATGGACATAACAAGCTGCAGTGAACATGAACCCTGCACCTGCCCTCTGCTGGAGTAAGTCCTCACCACCCCGTCCCAAGTGGTGCCCCCAACTACTGGACCCTTGGAAGTGGTGTTAGAGGTCCGGCACCTACCTACCGCTAAAAGTTGGGGCTTTCACCAAAAATTGCCAGAAGAACTGACAGAAGACCAAGACCTACCTGCCAGATGATTCACCCACGGTGCATCGCCGGTAGGCCTGACTTCACAGTAGCTCTCACTATGTTCTTCGCTGCAGCAGCAACTCCTATTCAGCTGGACCTCTGAGCGACTGTAACTGGCTTCATCCTGCTGGAGGTTTTCGACTTTCAAAAAGTTGTCTAAGACCAAAGGTAAAAATCTTCACTGGACTCGACAACCACAGGCTCTCAATCTACGATGATGACCTACTTGACCTGGACATGCCACTTCTCCTGTTCAGGGCTTTAAATCCTTCCCATGTTAGCCTATGGGATGAGCAGCACTACAATGGAGGCAAACGGCTTTGGATAATTTTCCCCTACCAATGCATATATTTTATAATATCCCTGTTTTTTATAACACTGTACTTTACCCTTGGGTCACCTAGGGCAGAGCAGAGGGGTGACGTATATGTAATTAAAAGGTAGTTTCAGACTTTGAAAGTCCTTTTAATTCCAAAGTCAAATTTGGACTCAGTTTTATTTTAAATCCAGACAGCAAGGCAGGCCTGCCTTTAAAATGATGACAGAACAGTGAACACTTAAGTGCATTAAGTCCACTGGGGTCTGTAAACCTACACGCCCTACTGTATACTAGGGTCTCACAGGTAGGCTGTCTTGGCAAATTAGAATTTTGGCAATTACCATGTACCTTTTGAGACACAGCACTGGCACTGGGCCTGGTTAGCAGAGCCCAGGGCACTTTCAGAGTCAGTAATCACTATTATCAGTCAAAAAATGGGGATGATCAGGGCAAAAATATGATTTTCCTACACTTTCTCTATGGTCATTCTAATTAGTCAGTTAATGGACTTTCTATTATTGTAATGGTTGTTCCATAGGCAAATTCACTGTGCAGAACACAGGGGACCATTCGACCATTCTTGAAAGATTTCAGCTATTAGATATGGGGGCATACTTTGCCCTGTTCTTCTCTGGCATTACTGCCCGTGGTACCAGCATATGTGAGTCCTAAATGAATCTGTTAGCCATACTAAGTCACATGGTCTTATTTTACATTGTGCACAAACAAAACACTGACCAGACTGAACTACACAGTTGTGTTGCTGTCATTTTTAGGAGTTAGTCCCAAATTCTTTCCTTCAGTGGTACACCCTACATCTGAACTTTCGACAACTTGTGAAAACCTTGGCATAATTATACAGTTGAAAAATAGAAATCTTGGAGTAAAACAGTTATGATTTGAAAGCTGAGCGCTTATAATTTAGGACTTGTGAGAAAGCCTTGTTTAACACAGTGGTCAAAATATGAGAAGTCAAGAAGACAAGCACATAATATGCCCCCTCTTCAACTGCTCCAAGTTGTAAGATATCCACTTCCCAGGATATTCAATCTCGTAGTCAAGTTAAAATGAGCTTTTTGGGTAAAGATTTAGGTTTCTGTCAAAGTTGATGTAATTCTGTTCAGCATGTTTTTCTAAAATGCTACCTATGGGAAATTGCATGATGGTGAAATGTGTTTCAGACCCCCGCCTGTTTCCAGGATGGGCCTGGCATGGATGACCTTCTTATTGGAAAGATTAGGAAGACAACAAATTGCTCTTCTTACACCCCCTGAGAAATTTAGGCCCGGGGACCCCATCCCCCAGGGCCCAGTCAATAAAGGGTGGGTCCCGTAAAAGGGCACCCATTATTTCCTTGTTGGAGCCATGGGGGAGGCCCAAGGCCGCAAGGTTCCACTGACACCAACCAGCTCCCCGCCTCCAGTGAAAGCTGTATTGCTCCCACCCACAGGGAGCAGCTAAAAGTGCTGTTCCCTGTGGAAGGGAGCAATATTTCCATCTGTTTCCCTGCCTGAAGCAGGTAGGGAAACAGATAAACATTTTGCTCACAGCAGGAGGGAGCATTTTTAATGCTCCTGCCCGCTGGGAGCAGACTCAGTGTTTCCTCTCTTTTGGCAGAAACTTTGAAATTGCTCCTGCCATGCAAGACCACACAAAGGCTTCCCTGCCCGCACCAGTGCAGGCAGGGAAATTACTATGTACTAGGTGTGGGCACCTCAGGACCTAGCAGATGCTGGCTCTGGGCCATTATTGGCTTGGCCATTGAAAGCATGGCTGAGCCCTATGGGATGAGGTGCCCGGGGGGCGAACACCGCACAGGGAGGGGGCCTCCCTCCCTCTTTTCTGGTTAGGCCGGGACCTAGGGTATCTGGTCCCCGGGGCCACAATTGGGCTGGAAGGAGGGCCACTTGGCCCCTGCCCCATTTTTAAAAGTGGGCAGGCCCGGGGAGATTAAGTCCCAGGGCCAAAAGTGGCCTGGGAGAGGGAACCTAAAGCTCCTCTCCTATTTCTTTTTCATGGCTGGGACCTGTTAGACGGTGTCCCTGGAGCCAGAAAGTGGCCAGCGGAGGGCTGCCGTGTGTGACTCCCTCCTTAATATCTAATCATTAATTCCCCTCTGGACCTGGCCCACCCTGAGAGGCAGTAAATAAAGTGCAGAAAACCAATTTTTAAAAAAAAAAAATTCTAATTTTCTCTAGATCCTCCACGAATTTCCTGTGGGACCACACTTCCAGGCCTAGAAAATCAGAGCATTCATTTTCCTTATGTTTTTTCTTGTGATTTAGCCAAGCCCAAATTCCAAGATGGCTGCTACAACTTCTGGTTGAAGTGGTGGCCCCCAATCATATCTCACCATCAGATGGCAGATCCGCGTACCCTCCATGTCTCTAGATATACGTAAATATTTTCACTTAAATAATTCCAAAACTACTGAATGGATTTAAACCACATAACAATATGATATCTTTGTGGACCAAGATTTAGCTTTTTGCCAAATTTGGTGTAATTCCATTTAGCAGTTCGGGCTGCAGTCGTGTCTGAAATCCCTATGGTAAATTCCTTGGGGAAAATGCAGTTTGGGACCCCCCCTTTTTCTAGGACCCTGCTTGACAGATGATTGTGTGTCAGCAGCTGAAGTGAGTGGCAAGCTAGTTTTGAAAATGTTGTGAAGATTCATCAAACAGTGCCAAAGTTAAACCAGATTGGTCGCACACTGCTACACCTACCAGGCGTGTTCCCCCAATGAAAATGGTCCCTGAAGGTCAGCGTCGGCGGATACACCTATGCTCGAGTGTGAATGCAAGTATGCGTGGCGTGTGCCATCCCTGGACACGTGTTTCGAGGTAGTTGCCTCTCGTCAGCAGGGAGTAGGAAAATGTGTGGGGTTGCTGTGTAAGCTGCTAAAATCGTTATCAGGTCTAGTACCTCTCGTAGCGCGCAGGTGCGTAACCATGAGTCCGTCGACTCCACCGGCTCAAGGGAGCCTGAATATAAAGTTAAACCAGATTGGTCGCACACTGCTACACCTACCAGGCGTGTTCCCCCAATGAAAATGGTCCCTGAAGGTCAGCGTCGGCGGATACACCTATGCTCGAGTGTGAATGCAAGTATGCGTGGCGTGTGCCATCCCTGGACACGTGTTTCGAGGTAGTTGCCTCTCGTCAGCAGGGAGTAGGAAAATGTGTGGGGTTGCTGTGTAAGCTGCTAAAATCGTTATCAGGTCTAGTACCTCTCGTAGCGCGCAGGTGCGTAACCATGAGTCCGTCGACTCCACCGGCTCAAGGGAGCCTGAATATAAAGTTAAACCAGATTGGTCGCACACTGCTACACCTACCAGGCGTGTTCCCCCAATGAAAATGGTCCCTGAAGGTCAGCGTCGGCGGATACACCTATGCTCGAGTGTGAATGCAAGTATGCGTGGCGTGTCCCTGGAGCCAGAAAGTGGCCAGCGGAGGGCTGCCGTGTGTGACTCCCTCCTTAATATCTAATCATTAATTCCCCTCTGGACCTGGCCCACCCTGAGAGGCAGTAAATAAAGTGCAGAAAAACAATTTAAAAAAAAAAAAAATTCTAATTTTCTCTAGATCCTCCACGAATTTCCTGTGGGACCACACTTCCAGGCCTAGAAAATCAGAGCATTCATTTTCCTTATGTTTTTTCTTGTGATTTAGCCAAGCCCAAATTCCAAGATGGCTGCTACAACTTCTGGTTGAAGTGGTGGCCCCCAATCATATCTCACCATCAGATGGCAGATCCGCGTACCCTCCATGTCTCTAGATATACGTAAATATTTTCACTTAAATAATTCCAAAACTACTGAATGGATTTAAACCACATAACAATATGATATCTTTTTGGACCAAGATTTAGCTTTTTGCCAAATTTGGTGTAATTCCATTTAGCAGTTCGGGCTGCAGTCGTGTCTGAAATCCCTATGGTAAATTCCTTGGGGAAAATGCAGTTTGGGACCCCCCCTTTTTCTAGGACCCTGCTTGACAGATGATTGTGTGTCAGCAGCTGAAGTGAGTGGCAAGCTAGTTTTGAAAATGTTGTGAAGATTCATCAAACAGTGCCAAAGTTATTAGCAAAACAAAAAATGCTTTTCCTATGGAAACTAGGTCCTAACTATAACGACCTACTGGTGACCCCCAGTAGGTCATATATATGTGTATATTACCTACTGGCGGTCGCCAGTAGGTAGTTATAGTTAGGACCTTGTTTCTATTCAAAAAGCGTTTCTTCTTTTCCCAATAACTTTGGCATCGATTGACGAATCTTCGCGAAATTTTCAAAACGTTTGTCTCGCTCCAATCAGCTCCTAACCTCAAAGTTTCGGGGTGATTCGCCAAGCGGGGGCCGAGAAAAAAGGGGGGTCCCAAAACGCGTTTTCCCCATGTTATTTCCCATAGAACCTTTAGACATGACTACAGCCCGAACTGCTGAACGGAATTACACCAAATTTTGCAAAAAGGTAGCCTTTGGTTTAGAAAGAGACCTATTTTTTTAAAAATGGTGTGAATCCGTTCAGTAGTTGCTGAGAAATTCAAAAAATAAGAGTAAAAAAATCCATTTCCCATAGGAAACTTTATGCAAGGATACAGCCGAAACTGCTGAACGGATTTACCCCAAATTTGGCAAAAAGGTACTGCTTGGCTCAGAAAACAACCTTTTTAAAAATGGTGTAAATCCGTTCAGTAGTTGCAAAATCAAAGATAAAAGGTTCGATATTTAGAGGCACGGAGGATCCGCGCACCCTCCCGATTACGAGCTGCTTTCTAATTGGCTGTCAACACTTCAAACCAGGAAGTGTTGGCAGCCATCTTGTACCTCAGTAGAACCGAGGCACAAGAAATCAGTAAAACAAATGCGAAAAAAAAGAAAAGGGGGCAGGGTAGAAACACCCTGACCCCCTAGGCCTGCTTAGGGGGTCCCACAAAAAATCGTAGGTGCACGGAGGATCCACAGGGCATGTTTGCACACATGTCACCTCAGGCACCGTCCCCTTCCTTCACCACTGTGCAAACGCGCCGCCTGGCAAGTTGTAAGTTGGGGCATTAATTCCCCTTGAATACTGAGGGTCCCTGGGGCCAACTAGCCCACCAGGTACCTCCAGTATGCGCCAGGGAGCTGCGTTGCAGGGAGGTGTTCAGAGGCCACGCCCCTTTTTACACCTCTCTGCAACACAGGTCTGCGGCACTTACTGGAGGTACCTGGTGGGCTAGTTGGACCCCAGGGACTCTCAGGATTCAAGGGGACTTAATCTCCCAACTTACAATGCACCAGGCGGTGCATTCGCAGAGTGGTGGAGAAAGGGGGCATGACCTTTGTGTACTTCTCACCATCCCACTGTGTGGGGCTTGCTGGAGGTAAAAGGTAGGCTAGTTGGCCCCTAAAGGACCCCCAGCAGTTAAGGGGATTTCAATCCCCATCCAAGAGCGTGCCAGGGAGCGCATTTGTAGAGTGGTGGGCAAAGGGGAGTGGCCTGGTAAGAGTACTTACCAGTGCTGTTGTGTGGGACTGACTGGAGGTAATAGTTTGGGAAGTTGGCCCCCAAGGATGTCCTTGGGGGCCAACTACCTCTCTTTTTACCTCCAGTAAGTCCCACACAGTGGGATTGCTAAGACGTCTTCGGAGGCCATGGCCCCCTTTCTCTACCAGTCTGCAAACGTGCCTCGTGGCAAACTACGTAATGGGGGATGAAGTCCAATATAGTCCGGAGGGAGTTTGGGGGCCAAGAATCCCTCCTGGTACCTCCTCTAAGTCCTGCGCAGTGGAATTCCTGAGCGTTGGTTGGATGCCCAGCACCCTTTCTCCACCACTCTGCAAACGCGACTACTGGTTAAAGTAGCATATTTCTGCACCTCTGACTTAGAGGTAGTTTTAATCCCCCTGCCCTAACATGTACTAGGGCCTTACAGAGGAGGTCATGCTATTCACGGGGTACCCCAACGCATAGTGTTCCCTAGTGTATGTAGGTGTTTTCACTGTATTTTAAGTGTCTTTTAGCATAGCGCTGACTCTAGGCCTGGTTAGTCAAAGTCAGTTACCACCAGTACCCGTCCGAAGAAGTTGTGGGCACAGGATGATTTTGCAACAAGGCCTCTTTCTGCTCCTCTGTTGGTTCTTTCTGCACATGTCTTGCTTCTTCCTGCACTTTTTTTCATCTTTGTGGACTTCTGTTGCTTCTTTCTGCATTTCTTTTGCTTCTTTCTGTGCATTTTTTATTCTTTCTTTACATGTCCTACCTCTGTAGGCATAGTTAGAAACTAGCATTTAAAAAACCTTTGAAATTCACTTAAATAACCATAGGGTTCAGGCACATTATAGATAGAAATTAGCATTGAAAAAACCTTAGAAATTCACTGAAAAATCAGTGATGTAATTTGAGATGTCATCAGTGATGTCACTGACCATGTCATTAATGATGTAATATGTGACATCATCAGCAGTGCATTGCGGGGGCGCGAGTTATAGTTAGCTGAACTAACTATAACGGGGGAATTTCTATGGTTTTGTACGAGTGAAATGTCCAACTAACTATAACGTCTCTGAAACCTATGGTTTTTTCAGTGAATACATATACGTGTTTGTGCGTATATATATATATATATAATATATGTATATATATATATATATATTTTATAACATGCACGCCCATCGTGCACTGCTGATGACATCACTGATTACATCTCAAATAACATCACACATGATATCACTAATGATATTTCAAATGACATTATTCTTTATACTGATATTCACATTATGCACTAAGCCCTTACATCATTTTAATAAAGACATTGTTTGTGAAATCCTTTTTTCAAATAACATCACTCTGTTTGCACAAGTGAGTACATAGGGCCCCATCTTTACAAGGACATGTAAGGCACCCTGCATGACTTTTCATGTCCTTGTAAATATTGGCCCTTTACACGCAGCACTTTGCGTGAAAGGGTGCGGCCCATGGGTGTTGCTGTGGGCGTTCCCACGCAACAGCCATGGCTTCTGCCGCATTTCCAGATTTTTGAGAAATCGTAAACCTGGAAATGCGTCAGAATGCTACGCCTCCCCTGGGAAGGCGCAACGAGGAGAAATGTTTTCCTCTTTCTATGCGTGCTGCATTCTGCGATTGTTTTTGTGCCGAAAGGTGTTCCTTCCTGCACAAAAACAATCATCCCCATTGATGCAAGCACCCTTGCACCATGGTGCAAGGGTGCCTGCTTATGCGCATGGCAGCTAATTGTGCGCCAGCGCAGGGTACAGCAAAGAGATCCATCATATAATTGTAGATATAATGCATCCCTTTGCTTCGGAATTAATGCAGCGTGGCAGAGCGAAATGGCTCCGCACTGCTTTAATTCCTTGTAAATAAGGCCCATAGAATGGAAATATTATAATCCTTGAAGGAAAGTGTAGTTGGGTATCTTGAAAGTTATACGACGCACCATTAACAAACCAGTAAAGTTTGGGGTGCAAATACAATTTCACATTTAACAAAGTAAACGCTGAGTGCATTCGATGAGACTTTTAGCCAAAGCATGTTGCAAAGAATATGTGAGAAAAACCAAAGCTTCTGTTGAAAACTGATAGTCTCCAGTGGCTGTCTCAACATATGTCCATGTTAAATTGTTGTAATACAGTCATATAGACCTATGGTTTATAACAAGGGCATTTACAATGTGTAGAAGTTTATGTCTAGTACTTTGCTGTAGAGGTTGAGGCACTGAATATTGTTGAAAAATGTAGAATGTGACCCACATATAGAGCTTAACTTACTCTAGGGTTGTAAGCACTGCTCGAAGTAATGTATGTATATATGCATGTCATTTTGTTCATCACAGGAATGTGTGTAGCATATTTTATATAGTGGGTTGTCCATAGCATCTGGCAGATGGTGTCTTATTAGTGGCAAATGCATACCTGTCAACCGCTTGACTTAAAATTGTCTGTAATGTGTAGTCTTTGACAGGGTGATCACTCTAAGAAGACTAGAGTACAAACTCTTTTTTGCAGTGTGCTCAAGATTTAAAAAGGGAGTGACATAATTAAAATCTATGGAGGCATTTTATTTGTTAGCTAGGTGAATGGCACACCACCTCTGGGTGACTTGACAGATATGCTATGTATCCAGCATGTGGTCAAAGGTTAACCATATTGTCACTTGATTAGTGATAGAAAATTGGTCACAGGTGTAGCTTGTAGAATTACATAAATTCTTCAAACCCTATAGGACGTTTCACAATGAATGCATGATATCTTCAGGGATTTCATCAATAATGTTATTTGAGATATATATATATCACCACTGGAGAGTTATATTTATAACCACGTTTTCATAGGGAAAGTATTTATTGGTTTGTGTATAATTTTGCCACTGTTTGACGAATCTTCATGAAACTTAAAAAAAATATTCTTCCACCTCAGGTACTTCCTGGAAAGTTTCAGGGTGATCTGTCAAGCAGAAACTGAGAAAAAATGGGAACCAAATTCATTATTCCCCTTTCATTTTTCCTAAGAAAATTAAACACAGTGACAGCCCGAAACTCCGGGAAGGAATTATATCAAATTTGTCAGAAAGCAACATCTTGGGCCAGAAAAAGAATTTTTTTGTGATTTGGTGTAATTCAGTTGAATAATTTTACAGAAATGACGGTTTAAAAAATATATTTGTGATCTGAAAGGATGCCACTACATTAGCAAAGATATGATGGCTGCCATTTTAATACTTGGGGACTCTGTCCCATGTCCTATAAAAAGTAACAAAAAACATATATAGGGGCAGGGTAGGGATAACTTGTCCCCTTAGGCCTGTTGGGGAGGTTCCCCAGGGAAGGGATAACTTGTCCCCTTAGGCCTGTTGGGGAGGTTCCCCGGCCACATTGTTTTGTTACATTGGTACAGGAGATCTGCAAAGGATTTGCCATGCAGATTAAAAACAAAAAAATAAAGCAGTTTCTCACCTTTTTTAAACCCCCTCCTGGGTGAGCTAGGGCCCAGGGGTAGTGCATTTTCTCTATTTTTTCAAGTAGATGGTTGCAGGAAGTGCAGAAGCCCCCCAGAAATATTTTTAAAAAGTAATAAACAGTAAGTTTCCTGGATCATTAAATCCATGATCACATTCTTATTTTTTAAATCACTCCTAGCTGGAACTTTATGCTCTTCAGCTTGAGTGTTAGGCCCTATTGTGGTTGTTTTTATGACTGCATTTTGAGGGCTGAAAATGTTAAAAGAAAGACTCACAGCCATGTTGATTTTGTTAATAAAACTTTATCTAATGTTGTTTTATGACAATTACTTTTATTAAACATTGCACTGTGTGAGTTAAAGAAATATGCATTTGATTATAGTTATTGGTGATTTTATGGCCAAGATGATAGGACTGCTTTATATATGTTAGCACGCTGACTCCTTGCTAAAGCTAATAGGCCTCTTTTTATATTTTGGTGTTGTGATCCTTTGACAAAGTCAGTACATTTGTCTTACTTAAAATGATACCCTTTATATTGGAACATCACATAGTTAGCCCTCAGAGGTTGGGTGCAGACCAAACGCAGACTGTGCTCAGCAAAAAGGCAGTGTGCTGAGGGGGATAGGGTGCTCAATCCCACGCCACGCACAGTGATCAACAACTTACTTTACCTTAAAGAAACCATAGAAATTAACAGAAAAAAAAGGTTAAAAGGATGTCATAGTTAGGAATTTTAATAATATGTTACTTCACATTTAATAAAAACCCAAAGACATTCAAAGAAAAAAATAAATGTTAAAGGGATGTTATAGTTAGGTAACAATGCCATTTAAACATACTGTTTTAAACAAGCAAAATCACTAAAATTCACCAGTTATAATTTTATCAAATAACAATAACTTGTGCATTAAAGTAACTATAACTTGCACCTTCAGCTTGCACCGCTAATTACTTTACCTATTACATCACTCATTACATGTTTTGTGACATCATTGATCACATCACTGCACGACATGACAACACTGTGCATGGCAGGGGAGCAATATAGTTAATTTAAAGCACTAGGTATAGTGACTTGAAATTGGGAATTACCCAGAAATTTCCATTATTATGTGTAGAGTGTTTACTCTATAAGAAAGGGGTACCTCTTTTTCAGACACACAAGGCCATCCTACAATATTTAGTGAAGAGTTTTAAAATGTATAATGAAGGGTACATTGCACCTCACATGTATGTATTTATAGATATTTGTGGCCCTTTTTGCTTCAGAATGTTTTGTCGTTCTGCAAGCTTTTTTCAACTTGCAGGTCAGAAGAAGGACTGAACTGCTTGAGGTGGGAGATTGACCTGGTATTGGCATGGGGTGAATTCCCAAGTGCCATTCTAGACCTCCAGGAGCATTTTAAACACCTAGAACAGAGATGTTGCAAAGTCAGGATGGGCTACAGCTCTACCCTTTCCATTTTGCACCTGTTGAAATGCCTGCAGTGGTTAATTTGAGCTTGTGGTTGCCGGTGGAGTCCACTGGCACACTTTTTGGGGGACCAGAACTCATTTTCCCTCATCAGACATTTCCCTAGAGCAAAAATGGGAAAAACAAAGAAACAGGAAAGAAAGAGAGGGATAGAAATCTCTCACAAAGGGAGAAAGTAGGACCCTGGAAGAGTGAGATAAAAGGGACAGAGAGTGTCTAGTATTTAATTAAAAAAGCATGAGGCAGATTCTAGAGTACACAGCCGTAGTATTCAGAGTGTTGACTTGCATTAGCTCCGACAACAGGCTTCTAAGCAGAGCTTCGGCCATCAGCACTAATTAGTGAACAAATTAAGTACTGAATGCCTGTACAATCTTTAACTTGACCATAAGCAAATCCTGGGACGGCACCAGTGTCAGAAGTGCCTTGACTAAATGAACCTCCCTCAAAGGGAAAAGGTTGCTACCGGAGGAAGAATCTGACAAGGCAGAGTTTGTATGGCCAGACATAGGTGTGCTACCGTGGTCTATCTACATACCCAATCACATGCACTGGGATGATGTAGTATCTGCTTAGTGCTTCGGAGTTCTGGGGATGGTACATTTCTGTGCAGCAACAATTCCCCACTGAATACGGTGCAAACTAGTGACGACAGTACCAGAAGTCCACACACATTTTCTGATAACCTTAGAAATAGGTCCCTGCTGCAAGGCGGGTGGAGCTTAACAAACCCAATGGAAACTTTTCTTGCTCTTTTACTGTTCCAGCCTGAGCGTGAAATTTTAAAGGTGATGTTTCAGAAGGGACCCACTAGAAAGACATCTGGCGAGTGTGATGGTCAGGCCACAGTTTGTCTGCTACTATTGCCAGTGTTTAGTATCCTGTTTAAGAGAGCAAACTATATCTGGGGTTGCTAAGTTTGTCTAAGGGTCTGAATATAAGTTTTGTAGTCCGGCCACCCTAACGCCGCAGTCGACAGTAGACCGAAGCGCCAGTGGGATCCGACCACCACATTATGAGTTTACTGTGGTGCCCGCGGTGTGGCCGCGGAGATTTTGCTGCGCTGGTTATTACTTTTCCATATGTGTCGATGTCTGAGTGAGCATTTCAACTGCATGTGTCGAATGCACAAATATGCATGATACATGGGGAAAAATACCACCTAGCCATTGCCAGAGTTGAGCCCATATGTGAGCAATCCAGGCAATGGGTATATGGCAGAAAAAGGACTCACCTGTGCATTGCCATAAACAGGGTCATAATCCTTCGGTTGAAGAGGCTGCTGTAAAGAGGGGAACTGAAAAAAGGGATTCATGTCAAACTCTGACCGAAATCACAGCAACGGGGTGAATGCGCAAGTCCTTGTTTTTGCCGACTTGAACTGGCAGTCTCACCGCTGTGGTCAGCTCATGGAAAAGCCATCTTGTCTTACGGACTGCGATGAAACTTCCCAGTAGCACCCTATGGCAGCTGCTGTTCCCCGATCGCAACCCTGGTGGTCTGCAGTGTGCTGGCGGTGTCAGCAGTTCAGCCATTGTCTTCCGGAACGCAATCCGCACATCTTGTAATATGTTGGTTGGACCGCCGAGCTCATGGTGTTCGGGCCACAACCAGTGGGTATGGTGGCTCAAGCACCGCCAAACCCATATTAAAGCACTAGTCTAGAAAAAAATCAGCTTAGTTACATGGATTTTGTGGTGTGTCTAGTACAGTGTGAAGCTGTTAAACTTGGCATCTTTTGGCGTGTTTCCCTTGTCTTTTTGCTTTCTGACCTCCGGTTTTGATTCTGTTTTTGATGGTTTTGTGTCTCCACGCACTTTCTCACTGGTGTTCAGTGTTAAAGTGCAAGTGCTCCTGTTGCAAATTGTATTATGGATTGGTGTTTCCATGATTGGCATATTTGATTTACTGGTAAGACCCTTGTAAAGTGCAGTGAGAATGCCATTGCCTGTAAAACAAATGCTAATAGTGGGCCTGCAGCACTGATTGTGTCACCCACAGAAGTAGCCCTGTAAAGGTAACTCAGACCTGCCACTGCAGAGTCTGCGGGCAGTTTGTAACTGCCTGATAGTGAAATACTGCTGATTACATTTTTCACTATTGCAAGGCTGCCTGTTCCCATATGATAGAATAGGGAGTTTGCTTATAACGTCTTATAAACATAACTACCCCTGGGAACAGGTAGGAAGATAATGTTTAGTATGCCTGAACTCTGAATGTTAAAATGCATCTTTTAGTGAGGGTGATTTTTACATTCTGTGTTTGAAAAAGACCACTTTTAGAAAGTAGCTATTTTTTTGCTTAGCCATCCAGTGTGCCTCTGCTGGGTTTGTGCATTGACTGTCTGGCTTTGGAGTGACAGGGGCTGGGGATGTGCAGTGGCTCCAGAGAGTTTGGATGGGTCAGGGCTGAGCTGAAAAGACCTGGGCTGCATTTAGAGTAGTGGAAGGAGATATATTTGAACCTGAATGGGCCTTGTCTGCCTTGACCAATGCTGTCTCAGCCTCCTGCCAGGAAGCTGGACCAGGGAGGACTGAACTGGTCTGAACTAAGAAAAGAGACTCTCTGCCTGAGAGAACAAAGGGATTTTGACCCTAGAATTTTAGAACTCACTGGAATCAAGGAACCTGCCAAGAAGAAGTGCTGGAAGAGCTGCCAGGAGGGGTACTGCCCTTTTGCTGTGTTGTTGCGTTCTTGGGTTGACCTGCAGTTGCTGCTTCTGCATTGGGAAGTGAAAGAACTGGACTGAACTTTTTTACTTGGGCTGAGTATCTCCAAGAGCTTGAACTAGAGCTTGCCTCCTGTTCTGAAGTCTCAGGGACCGCAAAGACTTCACCAACCTCTGGGTACCACTTCTGTAACCGCTGTTTCATTACCACAGAGAAGGGAAAAGCAAATGACTCCATCACCGACTCCATCGCTGGCTCTGTGGCCTGACAGCACCGCAGCAGGCACAGTCCGCATCTTAAACCGCAACCGTGGTCTCACCGATGACGACAACCGCCGCCGAGCCGCTGCTTGCACCATGACCTGTGGGCACCACACTCCGCACCGCCTCGCTTCACTTTGCCATCCTGGTCTCTCCGACGCCGTCGCTACTGCTGACTTCGACACCCGTGATGCCTCGTAGCTGGGGGCACCGCTCGTACATTTCACGATACACTGCCTCATCCCCTACAGCAGTCGGGGATGACCGAAGCCAGCTTGCACCGCAACCTGCCAGCACCGCATCGAGCACCGCCTTACCCTGCACCGTAAGCCTTGGTTTCACAGACGTTGTCTGGATGATCATCACCGAGCCACTGCCTGCACCGCGATGGCACCGCACCCTGCACTGCTTCCATTTTGCAACGCAACCGCGTTGGTTGCCACGACAGGCTCACAACAACGTGCCAGCCGCAACACGAAAGGTACTGTTACCGAGTCTGTCCACACTTTCGCTGGCCTGTACCGACACAGTCGGCTGGAACTGTTAGACTCTGTTGTTTTCAGCATCTTGGTAGCCCCAGATGGAGCTACTGACTCATACGAACTGTGCTTTTGAGGTATTTCTGCAATTTTAAGGATATATTGCAACGTATATATTTTTTAAGTACTGTGTGTTGGATATTTATTGCTTTGATCTAGTTTTGGACATATACAAATATTGGATATTTTTCCAAACTGGAGTGGCTTCCTTTTGTAGTGTTTTCACTGTATTACTGTTGGTTATGTGCAAATGCTTTACACAATGCTTCTGAGATAGGCCTGACTGCTCGTGCCAAGCTACCAAGGGAGTGAGCAGGGGTTATTTTAGGAGTGTAACTCCCTTGCCCTGACTAGGAAGAAGGGTCCCTACTTGGACAAAGGTGCCAACCCTTGCCAACTAGAGACCCCCATTTCTAACAGAAGCTCTCTTCCATCTACACGGAGAATGCTTTCTGATTTCCTTTTCTTGAGGAAATGTCTTTGACTTATTTGTGTGTGATTTTTATGAGGAGAATAATTTGTTGCCCGAAAATAGTTATTGTTAAAATTCTACGGCATTGTTTTTACCATTGATAAGAATTTTATTCATCTTAAAATTTTCTCTTGTTTACTTTTGTGCATTATGCTATGGTGCAAATAAATTTAAAAAAACAATGAAATACATTTGTAAAGAGGCATTTAAATGAGATCTGCTATCAAAATAGAATTTCTTGAATATAGGTGAAATAAATGAAATACTAACTCTAGGGGAAGATGTATTTCACAAAGCAAAGAAATGCAACTTTTGCATTTATATAGTTTATAGTGCTTTTTTGACATGCTAACTGTAGCGGTCTAGATGCTGTGATAATGTTGACCCCGACTCCTAGCCCGGAAGGGCCTTCTTACAATGTATAACTCTCTGGCCAGTCGTGGCCAGAGAGCTTAAATAAACACGCGGACGTCGCTCATGACTTCCGTCCCAGAATAGTACAGTGTGTGGTTGTGTATCTTGTGTACTCCCTGATAGCTGGGCTTACTGTCTTGCAGTGCAGCATCACACTGGCGATGAGGGTGGGTGTCGATCATCCACGTGCTGCATTTTCCTCCTAGTCAAAGGCCATGCAGAGTGTGGAGCAGCATCAGGGTGAACTGGTGCTCAGACGACATGCGGCAACCATCTGTCCCCAGCTACAGTGATTAACAGCCAAGTGTCGGTGTTGGCGGAGTGCTGTCGCCGCATCAAGGAAGGCCGCGTTGCCAAGGATCGGCCGATTCCTCGACCCAGGCTCCGCATCACAGCTGGAGCCTGCTGTCGTCTCACAGGCACGAACAGGTATAGAGCATCGCCTGCTTCCCTACATTGGCCTCACGCCTTTGCTGCTTCAGTGGTCAAAGAAACGAATGGAGAGCTCCAAGTGATGGTCCGGTGGAAGCTTGCTCATCTGGGGCTGAGACGCACACGTGCAGTGCTCCCCCCTGCCGATCCCCCAAGCCACTGCCGCTGAAAGGCCACCTGAACCAGCACGCATGTGAGGCAGACCGCCATTCCTCCGTCCTCACTCGCCGTTGGGCGATGCTCCCCTCACCATGTTAGAAGAGCATCCTGCTGTAAGGAAGTAAGCAGCACTGCCAAAACAAGGCTGGGTTACGACCTTGGGGAAAAAAAAGAGGAAGGAAGGAAAAGCATAAAATACCTCAGTAGGCACAGTCACAGACAAATAGAGGAGACAACAGCTCCACACAAATTCAGAGTGCCACCACCCTTACAGCTCCACAACAAGGGTGAGACAGAACCAGGCACACAATGCACGCATCGCAATGACTAATCAGGCAGCACAAGTAGTGCCACAAAACCTACCACTGGCACAACAAGTCTGACCCCAGGTTGCGCAGCCTACGTCGTAGCACTCCCAAATCAATGATCTAATAGACCCTGCTACAGCATCACCCAGATGGACACTCTGAATCAGCATGCTAGACAATTAATTCACAGCGACGCGGAAAAGCGATGGCGCAGTAAAAAGGTCCTATTGTTGCACTTTGCAGGAGAGGAGAAGTTGTTTGCTCATCTGACAAACACTGGAGCACCCAATGATTACAATGCTGCGGTCAGGGCTCTGAATGCACACTGAATGCACACTTCTTTCCGCAACTGAACCTGGATTACGAAAGATTTCATTTGCGTCAAGCGTGCCAGAGGGAAAGAGAGTCAATTGATGTGTTCCATGCACAGCTACGAGAACTAGCCAGTACATGTACGGCCGACGACCAGAACAAAGAAGTAAGGGCCCAAGCAATCCGAGGGTGCCGAAACAAGAACCTCCGGACCCTCATCCTGTGACAACCTGGGATCACCCTCAAAGAGATCCTCATAATGGCACAGTTGCATGACTTATCGGACGCCAGAACGACAGCGATGGACATCGCAATAACTCAACAGGCGGAGAAACGAGTGACGATCAAGACCAAAAGAGAAGACGTCATACACACCCAGAATAGAGGCACCCGTGGGCGGTGGCCAAGCAAGAGCACACAAGGGTCGCACTGCGGATACTGTGGAAGAGAAGAGCACCCTCAGGAAGAATGTCCTGCACAAGGGAGAACATGCTCGAAGTGTGACACCCCCAACCACTTTGCAAGTGCGTGCAGAGGGGGGCCACGGAATCGAGGAGCCCATGGAAGAAGACCACCGTCTAAGTCAGTAAAGCACCTGTCACTCTAAGGTCCCAAAAATTTGAAGATGTCCAGAACATCAGTGCGGCAAAGACAACACCTAGAGGATTCCTCTACCAACGAAGAAGGCGACTGTTACCTCATCTCATTAGTCAATGACCTCAAACGGAAGAGACGCCCAGAACCCACTTGGGCCCTCGAAATCGCCGGATCCTAGGTCACTGCATTGATCGATACAGGTGCATCTGTTAATGTGATGGGGTGCCAACACTACCAGCGACGAAAGCCAAGACCCGTATTGACCCCGTTGCATGTTAGGATCCTCACATACGGCAGTCAAACACCCCTGCCTCTCAAAGGCAAAATTACAGTACAAGTGAAGTCAGAAAATCATGAGATCATCACGGTCTTCCACGTGTCTGACAGGGAGGCCGACATCCTAGTGGGGAGCCACACAGCCAAGGCCTAGTCATGTTTGCCAATGCAGTCAAGACCCTGCAGATCGAGGGTGGTCTAGAACGGTTCCCACAACTGGCCAGAGGACTTGGTAGTATAAAGAGGCCCCCGATACAGCTACATATAGACAAGGCCGTGGAGCCAGTTGCCTTGAGACACTGGTGTATACTCTTCTACCTCAGGCCACTCGTTAAACAAGAGCTCCACAATCTTGAACAAGGAGTCATATAAAAAGTCCCCGGGTCGACACCCTGGGTCTCACCCATGGTGATCGCGGAGAAGTCAAAACAGACGGGCAAGATCAGGCTATGTATCGACATGCACCTGCCCACCAGGCAATCAAATGTGAAAGACACTTGGCACCAACAGTCAATGACATCCTGGCTGATCTGAATGGGTCCCGCTGGTTCTCCAAGCTGGACCTTAACGCAGGCTACTACCCACTGAGGCTAGCCGAAGAGAGCTGGTATATCACAACATTCTCGACCCATATAGGCCTGCAACGCTACAAAAGGCTGAACTTCGGCATCTCTTTGGCGGCAGAAATATTCCAGAATACCGTCCGAGAAGTACTATCGAGACTACAGGGAGTGCTAAATGTCAGTGATGTCATTTTAATACATTCAGCAATGATAGAAGAGCATCAACGCCATCTCTGAGCCACTCTCCAATGTCTCACCAAGTATGAGTCACCCTTCACCACCGAGACAAATGTTAGTTTCTTTTACAATACAGTGAATTCTTCGGCTACGTGTTCAACCAAGACGGAGTCAGTGTGGATCCATGGAAATCGCAGGCCATACAACAAGCCCCTGCCCTGACAACAGCGTCTGAGACCCAAAGCTTCCTAGGGATGGCACCTACTGCGGGCGGTTTATACCGAACCTGGTCACGCTGGCCAAACCTAACAAAAAAAGACACTACCTGGAGGTGGGGCATGGAAGAGGAAGAAGCCTTCCAAAAGATCAAAGCGACGCTTCTTGGAAAAACCACCATGGAGTATTTCAACACCACATGGATGACCAAACTCCTGGTGGACGCCAGCCCCGTGAGTCTAAGAGCACTAGTGACCCAAGTAACCAAACCAGGAAAATGGGCTCCACTTGCGTTCATGAGCAAGGCCCTCCCGCCAACGGAAACCCGAAATTCCCAAATTGAATGCAAGGCATTTTCAATTAAGTGGGCCTGCAACCACTTCCACATGTGTGTCAGTGGGCATCCCTTCAGAGTCGTGACCGACCACCAGCCACTGATCCTACTGTTTAGAGGCACCGCCCCGCACCCTCCACCGAGGATTGAACACTGGGCGATACAAATTCAGCACTATCAAATGGAACTAATCTATCGACCAGGGGCGAAGAACCCAACGGACTTGCTTTCACGACACCCACCAGAGACAGTCAAAGAAACTGAGAATGGAGGTATACATTGACATGGTGTCTCAGTGGGCCTGTCCACAAGCCCTCACCATAGAGGAGATCAAAACAGAAATAACACAGACGCTGTGCTCATGAAAGTGCTGAACTCCATTCAAGGAGGCTTGTGGGAAGACTATCTGCACAGGGCTAACAGCTGGATCGAAACAGACTGAGACCGGCTAGGAAAATCCTGGAAAGTACAGGATGAGCTAAGCGCTGCTGCAGACGGGGTGATACTGAGAGGGTCCCAGATCGCTATTCCAGCAAGTCTCCAGGAACGAGCCACAGTCCTAGCCCATGAAGGACACCAAGGGACCATGAGAATGAAGTCGAGAACAAGGGAGAAGATGTGCTTCCTCGGTCTGAATGCCGCTGAAGATGCCCTAGTGAGGAACTGCAGGCCATGCCAGGTTACCAGCCACCAAGAACACCCTGCCCCAATAATAACGGACGACCCCGCAACTTCACCATGGTCATGAGTAAGCCTAGCCTACGGGAACTTTCTGGATGGCAGGGTAACAGCTGTACTGATCAACAGTTATACAGCGTACCCCATAGTCAAAGTGATTGCATCCATGTCCTTCGCTCACCTACAACCAGTTCTGGAGAAGACCTTTGCAATCTTTGGGTTGCCCCACAAAGTCAGGAGCCGAGTTCAAGAACATGTTGGCGCTACTTGGGTTTCACCACCACCGTATCACCCCCTAGTGGCCACTAGCCAATGGAGAAGCCAAATGTTTCATGCGGACACTCAACAAAATCCTCTGGATTGCAGTGTCAGAGCAGTCTGACCCGGAAGCAGCGCTGCATAGGTTCTTGCGGGACTATCGCAGCACCCCGCACTGCACAACTCAGAGATAGCCCTGGTCCCTGATGCTAGCTGGACCCCATCGAGACACCATCCCCGCAGCTGATGGCTGGGCACCAAAACTCTACGACCCTGCTGGCACTCAAGAGTGACAAGCAACAAACAACGAGCGAGCTAGTGCGAGAAGAATAGCGAAAACCCGGGTCATCGTACCAAGGTGCACAGTGCTGATACGGAACCGTCGCAGCGGTGGGAAGTTCCGCACAGCATATGAACCTGGACCATGGACCGTGCTGAGAACTAATGGCACTGCCATTACAGCTCAGAGGGGTGAGGAGACCATCACTTGGAACATATCCTGGTTCAAGAGGATACGAGGCTCAGACAACGAGAGGGTGTCGTCTGGACCTGTGGAGAGTGGAGAAGCAACAGCGGAGGAAGCTCCCCCAGGTCCGAATAGACACCAAATCGAGGCAAACCCATTATCGCCCACAATCACAGAAGATGGAACAACCACCACCAACAACACGTTGTCTCCAGGCAGCACTCCGGAAAGTCAACGAAGCCGCCACTGGAGGTACAACCTGAGACGCAACCCAAGACCAAGTTAAAGGCTCATAGACTTTATGTGTTGATGTGTTTCATTGGGTTCGAACACTGACTTGGGATGGGATGTAGCGTCTAGATGCCGCGATAATGTTGACCCCGACCCCTAGCCCGGAAGGGCCTTCTTATAATGTATCACTCTATGACCAGGCCTGGCCAGAGATCTTAAATAAACGGGAGGAGGTCACTCGGGACTTCCAGCCCAGAATAGTACAGTGTGTGGTCGTGTATCTTGTGTACTCCCTGATAGCTGGGCTGCCTGTCCTGCAGTGCAGCGTCACACTAATTAGGCCAATTATACTAAAAATTAGTCTTGCATTTGTTAACTGGATTCCAGTGTGATGCGACCTGTGAATGTAGTAGGTTGCCTTTGGCAAATCTGTTGGTCCAGTGAATCTCGAGTTGGTAGTGTCACCCAGGATATCACTTCAAAAGTGTTTTTTTTTTACAATAATCTGCAAAGAAAGGAGAATTTCGCTAAAAGATGATTTAAATAGTTTTTGAATGTGTATTCTTGCATATCGATTTGATGGCATCATTGTAAAATACTCACGCTTAAAATATACTGAGAACTAAAAACGTCACTGGTGTCGAATTATAGTTTTATGAAGTTCTGACTCCAAAGTTAAGGTGAAACTGAGGCTTGGGTATTTTAAATGTCTGAAAACATAGGTGTTTGGAAGGAAGGCATGATAATAACACTACATGGTAAAGCGGAAATGCGTTTAACGGAATTAGTTTGTGGAATGCAGCCACTTGATAACTTAGAGAAATTTAAGACAGCATCAGTGATGGTCAAGTATTTGCGTTTAAAAAGGAACGGGGAAAAAAGGTCAACTGATCAGCAAGGGTAGAATCAGTGCAATTGTACTTTCTTGATAATTTAAAATTACTAAAAGGGGTTAGAAGTTAATCAAGTGGGATAAAAGGCTGAAAGGGAATAGTTGGGAATTATGATGTAACAGAGATATAGAGATTGTTCTGTGCGCTAGAAATTATTTTATACATGAAATAATGTGATTTTAATTCGGATGCTACGACCAGATACAAACGTGAGGATTAAACAAATGGAAAATAATGGTTGTGTCAAAAAAAGGACGCAATATTGCTTAATTGCGCACATTTCAAGACACAACCTAGAGAAGTGGGATTAAACAAGGTTAAAGTGACAGTCATTTATATTGACTGTGAGACCGATTCATGCATAAAAATGTAGAAGTCCATGGAAGATGTACACCTACAATTTGTAGAGATATGGGCTATTATGGTGATTCATAAAACTCCTAAGGGTACACATGAAAAACTACAAGAATCAAAAATATCCACACATACCACTAAACATGCCTGAAGAGTTACTTTTTTCTGAATAGAGAATATTCCAGAAAAGTACAAAATCACTTTTTCCCTTTCAGTTGTAGGTCTGGTCTGTATGCTAGCCTCATGTTATAAAAATGCATTAATAAATAAAAAAAACATCCATATATAGAGGGGCTCTGGGTTAGATAACTTCAATCTTTGGTCCTGTCATTTTATCTTGGCTTCCACCCACTACAGCAAACAGCATGAGGCACTGGGCCAACTCACTTTAGCCACTGGCTCTGTGAACAGTGAGTGATAGCATTTGAAAGATCACTTATGCCCATCCTCCTAAATTGAAGTGCACTTCTATGCCAGAGCTCGTGGACAATTTTCTCCTTTGTGAATGCATGTTTACTCCATTTTTTATCCATTGCTATTTTGTTCAGTCTCCCTTGTGCAATTAAACTATGTCCTCTTGCTACAATAATTCAAAGACAATGATACTTTTATTTGTGCTAAAGAGAATAATATTTTCCTGTGATGTGCATCAAAAATAAAGATGTTACAGCTGAACTTTGGTATCCAGGGCACTACTCTTGAGACCCCTTATACAAACGCCAAAGAAAAGTGAAGCCTTTGCTTTCAAATTAAAGGTGCATGGGGCTAGACTAACTGAAGATTGTAAGCAATTTCAGTTTGTAGTTGTTATACATTTTTTCTGGTCACCTAGTTGTAAGGGTTGGGGCCCTTGGGCCTCATGTACAGGTAATCTTTGCGCTGACAGATAGTGGTATAGTCTGGAACTGGCCCAGTATAAGTGCTCCTGGCCCCTTTTATTAGCAGGGTCACCTGACCAGTGACACCTGTGATCCTGTGATGGATGGGTGTGGAGTGAATGTGGAAGCCAGCCATCAGGAGTGACTGGTAGAAACACATTATTTTGCAAACACTAGACCATGACCAGCCGGTCACTACATCCCTCACAAACTTTATTGAAAATGAACAATGAGTCCAACCTGTGGGAGAGAACAAAATAACAAAACAATAGAAGGCTCCACTGAGACTATTCAGGTTGCTTGCTGGACAGGAGGAGGGACTAGTGCAGCTGGGAGCATCCCGCATTATGACATTCCTCCTTAGTTTCACCAGACTACTCTGGACACGAATGGCAGTGTGGATGAAGTCCATCCGTGTTGTTATAGTCCACCTGGGCACTGTGGGTCCTGTCCCACCTGGTTTCACTTTGTGGAAGTCCATCAACAAAGTTCACTGTTATGGTGCATCTGGAGCAGAGGTGGAGTCTGCTGCTGATATTTCTTCAAAGACCCCCTGGCTCCAAGGATAGCAAGCTGGCAAAAACAGATGATGTCACTGCGAAGGTCAAAGAGTCTTCATTGGGTGCAGCAGTACTTACCAGTGCCTGATGATGAAGCAACTTCATGCTTCTCTAACTTTACCAGAATTCCCCTCTCACGGGAATCCCTGAGGCCCTTTACAGCAGCTTCCATTGAACTGTCTGAATGGTGCAGTAAGTCTGTCAGGCTGCACAAAGTGGTCACTGGGGAACTGCATACAGGACTACATACAACTCACTAATTCTGCCACAAGGGTGGTCATTCTAGGACCTCTGTACTCTTGCCATCTGGACTCTGGTACACAGGCCTCTACTGGATAGGATGTGGGTGACCGAGTCTCCATAAGTGTTTCCTGTGATTCTCAATACCGGTCATGTAGTGGCTGCAGACACATCTCTCTGGATGGAATTCCCATCTAAAGGGAATCCCTTGAGGTCCTTGTACCTGGATTGCCACGGGACTGCATGGGTTGTGCAAGGCCTCTCATAGGCCAGGTCAATGGGTCACTGACAAATTCTGGCAGGGCCTTGTCCAAGCCTCATGTACAATCCCAAGGGTGGATGGTACAATGGTTGTTAGTGCTCTCTTCAGCAGGCGTCAGGTTCGCTGGGTCACACCGATGGTTTCACAGGCACGGGGCTCCACTCTAGATGTGCAATGCTCCCTAGATGGTACTAGTGATGCACTTAACGAGGACAACACTCACTGTTAACTGTCAGTGAACTGCATTGTGACAGGTGTCTACTACACACCTTTCTCTTCTTGATTCATCTTCTTTGCAAGCTAGTGCTGTGGCCTTGTGCCACACTCTTCTTCTCCTCTTTTCTATTTTTTTTTCTTCTCTGCTCTTCCTCTTCATGACATGGCATCATGCCATCTTGTCACGCTCTTCTTCTCTTCTTCCTTTTGACCAGGCCTCCCCATGCGATGTGCACTTCACTTGGACCTCCCTGGTTACATCCTCCCGTAGGACTGACTTTCTCCTCCTCTGTCTCCTGACCAGGCCTCTTGCTGTGATGGTCTTTTCACAGGGACCTCCTTGGCTGCATCCTGTCCTCTCTGTAGGACTCAACTTTTCGTCTCGTGGTGGAACTCTCACAGGTCATCTCATCATGGACCTCTTGCAGGTCCTGTCCCTTCCCTGAAGAATCTTCTTGGTGCATCATTTCCTGTGTGGAGGGTCAACTTTCCTCTTATGCAACTTTGTCCTCACTTGAAGGCGCACTCATTGCACCTCCAGGCTACTCCATGGCGGTACTTGGTCCTGCCCAAGGGTGGGCATGTTTTTCAATGTCAATCACTCTGTGTGACACATTCGGTGGGCCAACGGTGGCCATACACTACTGGGGTGGCTGTCTGGTGCGGCCTCTGCTTCTTACTCTCGGAGGACTCTCTCCAGGGCATCAGCTCTCCTGTCAGATTCCTGGGTGCTGCCCTCCGTGCATCACTAACCTTGTGTTCTTTGTCCTTTAACATGGGCGCCCTCCTCTGGCACTTTGTGTGCCCATGCTTCTGGCTTGCGTTGGTGTGCGTTCACCACTTGGGCCTGCTGTGCTGTCTTCTTTCACTGGGGACTTTCCTTGTCACTGTGTGGCCTCTGCTCTCTGGCCACATGCATTTACACTGCACCATCTCTGGGAGAAAAATCATCTCTGGCTGCAGTTGCAGAGGTTATCACTCTCCTCTGCTGCCTTGCTGCCTTTTGCTGTCCTCTTGGCCACTTTCTTGGCAGGGGCCACTTTGGGTTTTATTGGGCTCCCTGAGGGGTTAACAGTTTCTCTCCCCAAATGACGAGCAGTCCACAGAGGCATGTGTCTTTGTCTCTGTCTATGCCAATCTCTTTCTGGGGTGCCTCATATGCTTTCACTGTTGTACTGGGAACTTGCTGGCTTACCCTCCTGCCATGCGGTTCAGGGCATGTCTCTGTCAACAGCGTGAGCCCCCTATGGGGTCAGACGTTTGCTGCTATTTTAGTGTAGGGCACAGCTCCATGAGATGCCTCCAGGTGGCACCGTGGCTACTACTTCAGTCAGGCCACAGCAGCTTTCCTGATGCTGCGGGCCTTTCACCCTGTACAAGTGCTGTGCGGCACCATTTGAGGTGGGGAGGGTAGAATGACTCTGGAGTAGGCAGGCCTGACCCAAATCTTCAAGAGCATTAAAACTGCTGTAGGGACACTCTCCCCTGCAGTCACTTTTGACCACGGATCGGTGCAGCCATCTATACCTAGGCAACTCCTCCTCGCGGGCCACGGAACAGGCTCCGATCGTGGACCCTCAACAGCCACCGGGGCTGCCTCAGTGCAGGTCACTGTGTTAGTGCCCTCGCTTCTCCCCATGCAGGCATTTCATACGTGGGAGGGGAGGCTTGCCACATTAGTGTGGCAGGGCAGCTTGTCCCTTGTCCTTCACAGCCTACCTTGGGATCCCCACATGCCGGTTGTTCAGTGTCACTTAAGGGGGTCACATCAGACTTCTACTTGCTACCGGCCGACCACTTGTCGGCATCCCTCACCATGCCATAGGAGGTGTTCCTCCTGTACTCAAGCTTCTTGGCCTCCAGGCTGCTAACACAGGTCTACGCTCATCTCTGCAGCAGTGGGCCACCAGGAATGCACACCACTGTTCCCTTCACCCTTCAGGGCTACAACTTGTGATTGCCTGGGTGCTTTACTCCCTCCTCACCAGGACAAATAGAGGATAGGCCCAGCAGCCAGCAGACACCGCAGTCGGCAGCGGTAATGCACAAACTGACCTCCGACATGTAGGAACAGTAGTGCCATGCTGGGAGTAACCCATTTTATCTCAACAGTACTTCTCCCTTATCTTTTTGGGACTGGTGGTAGCCTGTTTGGGGAGTGTGCGGTTGCCTCATGCAGTATGGAGCATAGCTATATCACGGGCCCTGGCATACCTTGCTGTGCCTGTCCTTCACCGAAGTCTTGACAGTGGCACCACTTTCTGCTCCGGTTGCTGCTCTGCTGGCAGCTGGTGCCTTCTCATTCACTGGCGGGCACCATCAGTCTCGCCCGCCGAATGCAGCTTGCTGGCAGGGGTGCCTTAGACTCAGGCTACACTCTCCTCCTCGCCAAACGTTCAGGGCTGCTACAAACATGGGTCCAACCCACTCATCACCAGTGTAATGGGTAGGGCCCTAGGGCCTCATGCACTGGTAATTACGATGCTGATACATAGTGGGATAGTTTAGAACTGGCCCAAGGCACGTGCGCCCAGCCCCTTTTATTAGCAAGATCACCTGACCGGTGACACCTGTTATGGATGGGTGTGGGGTGAGTTTGGAAGCCACCCCTCGAGGAGTGGCTTGTAGATACACATTGTTTTGCAAACACTAGACCGTGACCTGCTGGTCACTACACTAGCAACCCACCTTCTGGCCCCAAACTCCAGGAAAGTTCAGCTTGGGATGTATCTTAAGTCATTCATCTGACGCAGTGAGTCAGGTCTATTAAAATGAATTGGACACTATTAAGTTCCATTGCACTGCTCTTATTCTTTCATTGTTAGCTTGGATGGTATTTTACCAGTCCAAAGCTGTAGTACTGTACCTGGGGAGGTAAAAGGCTTCTGTCATTTTTCAGTTTTGCATCAATGGCACTAGCTAGTCCTATGCCTAAAGACTTTGCTGCAAAAATGGCAAAGGTCTATGTCACTTTTCTAGGTTGGCATGGATTGCACTACACTAATCCTAACTCTTCAACAAAACAGATATTTGAGGTGAGCAGTTTAAGAGTGTTTTTGGTGTCATAGAGTGTGCCATATAAACGAGCTGCTCTCCACCTAAAAAAGTAGGAACTGGGAACCATCCAGACTTCTCTACTTCCTTTTTTGCATAATTTATGCAGACCTCTAAACCTAGGTGGGAGGTTAGAGTTAGGACTATGCAGGGCTTTAAGTGGGATGAAAAAACTGGGGGCTCTCCCAAAGGGGCGTGGCCAATGTAATTAAGGGCATGGCTTAAAAACACAAGCTAAAAATCTGTGCTTAGCATAGTGTGCTGCCCGACTTGAATTTTGCTGTTTCTGTCATTGCATCCAGATATATGATACAACAAGTAACATTACACCTACCACAAGCCAGGACTATTGGCTTTGTCAATGGTTGTTAGTTGCATACGATAAATAAGCAGCAACTACGGCTTGTTGTATATACTATTGCAAAAGCTTCCACTTAAAGCCCTAGTGACACCACACGATGTTGCTGCTCCTGCGTTTCAAAAAGAGAAGGGAAATCCAAAGAGAAAATTACTCTCTTTAAAGGATTTCCCTTCCCCTACAACGCTCACCTGCCATGACGTCATGCCGTAACTTCTCCACTAGTGAGAGGTGAGCAGTGTCACTGCAGTCCGGAAAAAACAGACCGACGGTGCCAGGGCACAAAACAGAGCCCGATAGAGACCTGTTTTGAGTACCCGATGAAAAAACTGCCGGTGCTCAGACCCTGTGAGACTCGGCCCACTTAAAGCCCTGGGACTATATGTCCATAGGAACATCATTTTTTGGTTTGCCTATAACTTTGGCACCTTTTGACAAATCTTCATGAAATTTTCCCTCAAAAATGTTCTTCCACCTCGGCTCCTAACTGGTAAGGCTCAGGGTGGTCCATCGTATATATGACAACGTCTTTTGCCATTTCTACAGCAAAGTCTATAAGCATAGGGTTATATATACACACACAGTTGTTGGTTATCCTGAAACTCTTGTGTGGATCTGGCCTCTTTAGAAATCCGTTGCACTTCCATGCACTACTAGTTAATGCACGATCTCTGCCCCTGCAAATTGAGTGGAAGATATTGTTTCTCAGTTACATTGAGTTCTCTTAGGAAGTGTTTCTAAGTATAACCATGGCGTAAATGCAAAGGACTGTAATTTGTGCAAAGATGTAAATAACTGCGTTTCGCAGAGCACATTACACTCGCTGCATAAAATATTGACTTTTTGGCTCACGGAGATCGGCGTGGTATATTTTTGATAGTAGGTAACTTGCTTATGATGTATGCACCAGTATAATATTCACTGGTCTGTTTCAGTTGGTGTAACACATAGCTAGAGATATATAATGATAGCTGACTCCCACTTATATATATGTGAAGAGAAGAAAAGTCATCTTTTAAACCCAAAACTCATTCTTTTTTTAAGTCAAGGCTCCGTCGTCAGAGAAAAGTAGAGTTTGACAAAATTATTTCCCAAATTGAACTTTGCATACAATTTCACTTTGCTAAAAAAATAACAACCAGCACCCGCTTAGCACATGCATAAGCATAGCATTCCCGCAGCACTATACCCATGAAAGCGGCATCTCAGAGTCTGTCAATTAAGGACTAGCTCGTAATCTCCGCCATCTTCAATGAAGAACGTTTGACGTATGCGAATACTATAATTACAGAAACACTTCCCCTTTAAAAGCCCACCCGCCATTTACAGACACGTTTAGTCTATTACTAAAGCTAATGCTATGCCACACATAAACAATCTACGCACACCCCAGCAACGTATTACTTAAAACGGAAAATTCCCGTAGCAGCGTTTAAGAGTTAGAGAGCAGGGCGCGTCTCAGACGAAGCCACGGCTTCTGTTTGGCAACCCATGCAGCAAGTATGCCTAACCTCTCACAGTAATTGAGAAATCCCTTGAATGTTCTTAAGGGGTGCGCGTGCCGCATGCAATGCAGCGCAGGTGGTGAGGCGCAGGTGGTGAGGTGCGGGCATTTGAATTCACATCTCTTTGAGAGGAGAGACAACCTAGACCACGTCACGTCTGGACTTGATGCTGAAGTAAAAACGATTGCACATCTGTCTGAAGTGCATTGAAAAGAAGGAATTAGAATCAATGTCTGTTTAAAAAAAAAAAAAAATCATATCTCTTTCATCCCACTGCGCAATTATAACTATATTGCCATTTTACTCAGTAGTTCTATGAGCAGATCCGTTCCCCAAGCTACTCAAAAGAATTTTATTATAAACACAATATATTTTAATTTGGCAAACAACATGCCGCGATACAGAACACGAGGACCGAAAGAGGCACAAATGTGCCATCAGGCTATTTATTCACAGCTGCAATATTCGAATATTAACTTGTGAACATATTGCCGCTGTGCGTGTGACTGACGTCAGGGTGCTGCACTTTTGTCTCCACGCGGCCCACACATACGCACTAAAGGCTTTTCAGCAGGAAATCACGATTTATGATTCTTCTTTAATTATATTTCGGTAAACAGGTCTGGCAAGTCTTAGATTCTGGATTAGGAAACCATGGCAGTTCCTTACAGGGGCCATGTAGTAGTGAGTGATGCCACATTAAGGGCCCAACTCACAAATGTAAACATAGATTTATAGTCGAAGGACCTAATTTAGATATCGGTGGACTTAGTCGCGAGGTAGACCTTCACCCGCCCGTGGCGGTCCCTGCATTTTCTGCCCAGTGACGGCTGCAGGTAAGAGCGGGGAAGGGGGGCCGCTGACCCCAAAACTTGTGCCACCTGGGGTGGATCGCCCACCCTTGCTACACCACTGAGTGGACGAGGTACTGCATCACAACAGGGACAGATATCCCGCCCGCCAAAAAATAAATCCCATAATATTTTATGGGATTTGATTTAGGCAGACGGAATATCTGTCACCATTGTGATGGAGTAACCTGTTCGTCGATATATAAATCAGGCTCTAAATTTATACCTGAAGTCTATGTTTAGGCCTGAAGTCTAAGGGCCTGATTCACAAAGATGAAGTTAGACCAAAAGTCTAACTTTACTACTTTTCTGTATTAATAAAGGTAAGTTACTATTAGTACCTTTACTACTAGTAAACTTACCAGTTGTAAAGTTAGTAGTAGTAAAGTTATTAGTACTAACTTACTTTTGTGAAAACCGGAAAGTAGTAAAGTTAGACTTGTGGTCTAAGTTAGACTTTTGGTCTAACTTTACTTTTGGGAATCAGGCCCCTAGATCTCAAAACCCAAGCAGACATCATCAAACAAAGGGCATTTTGGGATTGGCCTTTGTTAAACATAAAAGACTGTGTAAACAGAAATGTGATTTCTCTCTACCCTTTAAGCCAGCATCAGCCACAGAAAGCCATATTCAATTTATTAGACAGAAATGTATAGGCTTAGTAAAATCAGCTTATTTAAGTAAGTGATTTCAGCTATAGTGAACATTTTTAGAGGCAATGATTAATGATATTCTTTTTAATTCAAAGCAGTATCCATTGACAAACATTTTCCTAACCTTGACAAAAGGAACTTTGAAAACCTTTAAAAATTTCACAATATTTACACAGTATAATGCTTCAGAGCTTCCATGCGAAAATTGGACTTATGTGACTGTTTTATATATATATATATATATTACCTACTGGCGGTCGCCAGTAGGTAGTTATAGTTAGGACCACGTTTCCATAGGAAAACCTCAACATTCTATTTTGAATAACTTTGGCGCCGGTCGACGAATCCTCGCGAATTTCTCAAAATAGGTGGGGCGCTACGCTCCGCTCCTACCCTGAAAGTCTCGGGGGGATCCGTCAAGCGGGGGCTGAGATAAAAGGGGGGTCCCAAAACGCGTTTTTCCCATGCATTTTTCCATAGGACCTTTAGAACGAGCTACAGCCCGAACGGCTGAACAGAATTACTCAAAATTTGGCAGAGAGGTAGTCCCTAGGTCAAGGAAGTGCCTTTTGTAGGTTTGGTGTAAATCTGTTCAGTAGATTCTGAGAAAATAGCCTTTAAATCAATATATATATCTGAGCCCGCTTACGGTACGCTTACCGTACGCTTACGGTAAGCGTACGGTGGCGTGCGCGAGCGCGATTCTGATTGGCTCTTAGATCTTAGTAAACATTCGAATCGGCCGAAACCAGGAAGCGGCGGCCGCCATTTTGTGTATTTCACTCTGAAAAAAAAGAGTGAAAACAAGGAAAGGGGGCAATGAGGAGAGTTACAGACCCCCTAACATTTGTAAGGGGGTCAAAGAAGGACAGAAAAGTACAAAGAAAACATTTATTGATTTAAAAAAAAAACACGGGGTACGCGTACGGTAAGCTTACGGTAAGCGTACGGTAGGAAAAAAAAAAAAAAAAAATGAAAATCAGATTTAAGTGTTTAGATATTAGGGGGCTCTAAAAAGAGCCGTTGTGTTTATGAAATGATTTTTTAGTGGTACCTACAAGTAAGTACCGATGCAGAGTCTAAGGTTCAAGAGGAAGACTCTGTTCCCTTCATCATTGAAGTGCACACCATCTCCTCTATAAATGTCTTGCATGTCATAGCGCAAGTTGTTGTGGTAAATGGCACCCATACCATAGTCACGGAGGAAAGCAGAAACAGATTTGTTGACGTGCTTTCTTGCTTTGTCATCGCACCGCGTGCCCACCGTGCGTGCACGGCACTAACTGCGTAAAGTGGGCGCGCGGTGCGCGAAGCGCACCGCGTGCTCACTGTGCGCGCACGGTGCGCGAAGCGCACCGTGCGCGCACCGAACGAACTGCGTTAAGTGGGCGCGCACGCCACGAATGGCGTAAAGTAACTTAGCATTTAAAAAACCGTACAAATTCACTGAAAAAACCATAGGTTTCACACACGTTATAGTTAGGAATTAGCATTTAAAAAACCTTGCAAATTCACTGAAAAAACCATAGGTTTCACACATGTTATAGTTAGCGGAAATTTTACTGATAAAAAACCAATGAAATTCCCCCGTTATAGTGAGTGCAGGCAACTATAACTCACGCGACCGCAATCTTCTGCTGATGACATATGTGTCTTTATGAAAAAAAATATTTGTAATATATGTATAGCTAAAAATGTATGGAAGAAGACATGGGCAAATAAGTGTCTAAATACAGTATTAGCATCAGCAGAGGATTGCGGTCGCGTGAGTTATAGTTGCCTGCACTAACTATAACGGGGGAATTTCATTGGTTTTTTATCAGTAAAATTTCCGCTAACTATAACATGTGTGAAACCTATGGTTTTTTCAGTGAATATATATATATATATCTATATTCACTTAAAAAACCATAGGTTTCACACATGTTATAGTTAGCTGGACATTTCACACGTAAAAAAACAATGAAATTCCCCCGTTATAGTTAGTTCAGATAACTATAACTCGCACGCCCGCAATCCACTGCTCATGAGGTCACATATTACATCACTCATGACATGGTCAGTGGCATCACTCATGACATCACTGATGACATCATCCTTGTGATAGAGTGGCGGTCGCGCAAGTTATAGTTCTCTGAACTAACTATAACGGGGGAATTTCATTGTTTTTTTACGAGTGGAATGTCCAGCTAACTATAACATGTGTGAAACCTATGGTTTATTAAGTGAATTTGCAAGGTTTTTTAAATGCTAATTCCTAACTATAACGTGTGTGAAACCTATGGTTTTTTAAGTGAATTTGGAAGGTTTTTTAAATGCTAAGTTATGTATGTATTATTATATTTTTTATATATTTATTTTTCAATAAACTACCTATGTATATAGTTATAGATTGACTGTATACTGTAATATGGAATGGCTCATTTAAAATGTTTTTGTTTTTAAAGGTTTTACACCGTGCGCGCACCCCGCGAATTTTTGAATTTTTTTTTTAAAAAAATGTCACCCTTCGGGGTCCTTCAGGGACCCCCTGACACAAGCTGGGGGTCAGGAACTCTCTACCCTGCCCCCTTTTCACGTTCTCCACCTCCTAACTATAACTATCTACTGGTGACCGCCAGTAGTCTACTGGCGGTCGCCAGTAGATAGTTATAGTTAGGACCGAGTTCCCATAGGAAATCTGAAAATTCTATTTTGAATAACTTTGGCGCCGGTTGACGAATCCTCGCGAAATTTTCAAAACTAATGGGACGCTCCGCTCAGCTCCTACCCTGAAAGTCCCGGGGTGATTCATCAGGCGGGGGCTGAGAAAAAGGGGGGTCCCTAAACGCGTTTTCCCCATGCATTTCCCCATAGGACCTTTAGTCGAAGGTACAGCCCGAACAGCTGAACAGAATTACTTGAAATTTGGCAAAGAGGTAGTCCTCAGGTCAGGCATGTGCCTTTTGCATATATGGTGTCAATCTGTTCAGTAGTTCCTGAGAAAATTGCAGTTAAAAGTACATAAATATCTATAAGCGCCCACCGTGCGCGCACGGTGCGCGCACCATAACGTGCGCAAGCGTAATTCTGATTGGTGGTTACATGTCAGTCAACATTCGAATCGGTCGAAATCAGGAAGTGTTGGCCGCCATTTTGTGTGTGACAATAAAAAAGAAAGGTGGAGAACGTGAAAAGGGGGCAGGGTAGAGAGTTCCTGACCCCTAGCCTTTGTCAGGGGGTCCCTGAAGGACCCCGAAGGGTGAAAAAAACATTTTTTTTTCTTTCAAAAAATCGTTGGGTGCGCGCCCCGTCCGCGCACGGTGGAAAACCCTTAAAATCATGTAAAATCATAACAGGAGTTGGTAACATGGTCGAGTACCACAATGTACATGAAATGGTATTTCAACTGATCATAAAGCAATTACTGGCAATAGATGTACATCTTGACAGTGAAATAACCTCTTAAGCACCAGCTCAAGAGAGGATGGAAAGATAGAATGAGTAAAGGAAAGATGAAAAGAAAACCAGAAGGGGAAGAGAAAAGAGAGAAGAGACTGTCCAGAGCCTCGAGCCCTATACTTAACATAGCATAATACAACAAATATCCGGCAAGCCCAATTTTCATAAATGTAAAGCCCACATAGAAATTATCGTTCAAAATAAAGAGTTCATGGCGGCTTATGAGAAGCAAAGTATTTGTCCAGGGTAGACCATATACTCCTCGTTGAGGGTTTCCAAGGCGAATGTTGCAAGACAATGTTGTCTGCCCCCCTGAGGTGTATGACCCAGTTCATCCAGCAATTGTAAGAGGCCTTGCTAGTATCTTTCCAAATGGCGAGTACCATTTTAACTGCAGAAATCAACAAAAGATCAAGAAGAGCTCGGTCATCCTCCGACTGCAAATCCTCCTGTAAAAAAGCAGTTACCACGGTCGGCAAATCCCTGGGAAGTACACAATTAAATAGTTTATTCAAAAATAAGTAGACCCTATCCCAGAAGGGTTTCACTACAGAACAATGTAAAATAAGGTGAGCCAAATCTCCTCTGCCTTGATTACAATTCCAACACATGTCATCCTCCCGGATACCCATGGAAAACAGCCTAGCCGGTGTCCAAAAAGCCTTGTGTAATAGCCAGAATTTAGTTTGAGATAGAACTGGGGAAATCTTATTGCGTGAAACTGAACTCCATAATGAGGACCACGAATCTTTGGTTAACTGAGTAGACGAAAGCAAGTTCCAGTAATCGACTACCTTAGTATTAAGCTTTGAGGATTTTGGACGCAAAAGTTTGTAGATCTGGGAGACCTGATGGCCAAGCCTATTAAGTTTTGTTACAAATGTGGGTAACGATGGGGAACTAGGGGACAGTCTGGATTTCGCAATGGCAGCCCTCACTTTCAGGAAATTATAAAATTCAATATCAGCTAATTGATATCTAGTTTGAAGTTCCCTGAACGTCAATGGGTATGCAGTATTTTCCAATTGATGGAGAAAAAAAATACCTTTTTTGCACCAGGAGTCAAGGAATAGTGGTTTACCATTATAAAGGATTTTGGAGTTTAGCCAAAGCGATTCCATGTTGGAGCCCTTCTTACTGACTTCCATGGTCCTATCTATTTTCAAGAGAGCTAATTTAGTGTTCTTAAAGATGGACCTAGAGTGGGTGGCGACAAGACGATTGGCCGTGAGAATCGACAGGTGGTGTATATTATTGAGGAGGGCCATTTCCACTTCCAACCACACTGGTATATAATTACCAGGAGGAGAAACCCAAAGTAGGCCTTGTTTCACCAGAAAGGCGTATTGGTAGAGACGAAAGTCAGCCAGGTTAACGCCTCCCAGCGTCTTATCGAGCCTCAATTTTCGAATGCTAACTCTGGCTTTTTTCCCACGCCAAAGGAAGGATGTTAAAAGAGTATCTAATTTATGATGAAAGGAGTCAGCTAACATAAGTGGAAGCATACCTATGAGGTAATTAACTAAAGGGGTAACCATCATCTTGATAGTCTCAATTCTCCCCCACCACGTGATAAATTTTGGGGACCAGGCATCCAAAAGTTTCTTAATTTTCTCTAGAAGCACCTTCTCATTTTGATACAGGGTGTCCATAATGTTGTTTCCAAATTCAATCCCCAAGTATTTAATGTAACCTGATTGCCATGTTAACCCAGAGTCCCCCAACATATCGCTAGTGCAAAACACGTTTAATGGTTTAACTTCCGATTTGTCTCTATTGAGTTTATACCCGGAGTGTATAGAATATAATGCTATCGTTTCCATCAGGGCTGTAATTGAGGAATCCGGGCGTTCTGTAACTATCAAAATATCATCCGCATATGCGGCCAATTTGACTCGCACGCCATTGATATCAACTCCTGTAATATCTGTGTTGAGTTTGATGGCCTGAAGAAGAGGTTCCAATGCCAAGACAAAAAGTGATGGAGATAAAGGGCATCCCTGTCTGGTACCCTGATAAAGAGGGAAGGCCTCCGAAAGTGACCCATTAACAGCTATACGGCCAGTCGGTTTTAGGTATAGTGACATAACCATTTTAATAAAATCATTACCCAAATTAAAGAAATGCAAACAACGTTCCAAGAACGCCCAAGAGACTCTGTCAAAGGCCTTCTCGGCATCTAACGTGATGGCAACAGAGGGTTCAGTTTTAGTTGCAGCATTTTCTAATACATGGCATAACAGACGTGTGTTATCATTGGATAAACGGTTCCGGAGAAACCCCACCTGGGAATTGCTTATCAATTTATGAAGGACCGAATTTAGCCTAACCGCAAGAATTTTGGCATATATTTTACAATCAACATTTATAAGCGAAATAGGTCTATAATTTTTGGGATATACAGTGTCTTTCCCATCCTTGGGGATAACGACAATGTTAGCTTCGGACATAGATTCAGGCGTGTGTCCTGTGGTGGCACTATGGTTAAAAACCTGTTTCATAGTAGGACCTAATTGAACTAAAAAGGATTTATAGAAGGATGCCGTGAAGCCATCTGGCCCTGGCGCTTTATTCTCTTTCAAGGACCTGACCGTCTTGTCTATCTCCGAGCTATTGATTTCCATACCTAACATGGCAGAATCCACTTCTGAGAGTTGTGGCAGATTGAGATCACGGAGGAAATCAGTGCACCTCTCACTGTCAAAAGTCTGATTATTTGAATACAGGTCTTGATAAAATTGTTTAAAAGTACTGAGAATGCCATTATGTGTCATATGAGTTTGATTATTAGCATCTTTGATTGAAGAGATGACATGTTGGTTTTGTCTATGTTTAAGATATGAAGCTAAAAGTTTCCCTGCCTTGTTGGCCTCACATAAATTCAGAGCTTTAAATTTATTAATCCACACCCCCGCACGTTCACTTAATATCTTATTGTACTCATATTTCTTCTGTGTCAAAGTCAGCAATAGAGTAGAATCATTTAAGGAAGCAATGTGGGCAGTCTCTAAATCTCTAATTTCTCGTTCTAGCTGGAGTAGTCCTTGGTTCAGGCGTTTATTTATTTTTGTTTTTATTGCAATGACTAGCCCCCTTACAGTGTCCTTCAATGCATCCCAGTGTATATTTATATTAGTATCAGTCACCTTGTTATGACCAAGATAGTCTGTAATGGCCTCCGCAATCTTCTCTCTGTCCTCAGGGTCTGACAAGACATCGTTGTTAAACCGCCATCTTTTGGGAGTTTGTTCCTTGTGACTTCCCGTTAATTTAACGAGCCATTCCATATTACAGGATACAGTCAATCTATAACTATATACATAGGTAGTTTATTGAAAAATAAATATATAAAAATATAATAATACATACATAAATTAGCATTTAAAAAACCTTACAAATTCACTTAAAAAACCATAGGTTTCACACACGTTATAGTTAGGAATTAGCATTTACAAAACCTTGCAAATTCACTTAAAAAACCATAGGTTTCACACATGTTATAGTTAGCTGGACATTTCACTCGTAAAAAACCATTGAAATTCCCCCGTTATAGTTAGCTCAGATAACTATAACTCGCGCGACCGCCACTCTATCACAAGGATGATGTCATCAGTGATGTCATGAGTGATGTCACTGACCATGTCATGAGTGATGTAATATGTGACGTCATCACCAGTGGATTCCGCGTTGAGCTCTAAGAGGATGCTCGAAATCCTGGTGAAGTACGCGTGGATAGATAGGGACATCATAATGAAACAAATACAAGAGATATTGGAAGAGATCAAAAAATCCATGGAACCAGATAAGGTGGAGGCAACCATGCGTTCGATTAATGAACGCCTCAAGAAGTATGAGGAGGATATTAAGGCTCGAAAGGAGAGGAAGCTTGACCGTGACTATGGTAATTATGAGAGTGGCAGGATCCTCACTTTCAGCCGAAAGTATGACCATCTGTACAATTCCAAGGAAATAACACCTACAACTACAAACAATCCTGATGAGACGCAAACACCGGCTGCCTCCTTGACCAGTGACACGGAATCTGATATTTCGGTGGAAACCAACATTGCCACGAACCAAACTTCTCGTCAGGTGAATTTTTTAGAGGAGTATCAACATATCCGTCGAAGCCAAAGGACTATGCAAAACACCCCGGTGCCAACGACACGAAGACAGAGGGGTCGAGGACAGGGTCGAGGCAGAGGACGCGGAAACGGAGAAATAGAAGAGCAAGAATACTCCAACGATGGAAGAAGAGGCAGATCAAGGGGCAATATGGGAAGCAGAAGATCACGCCCCAGGAAGATGTGCTGATGGATCCTGAAATGGTGAATAAAACCATTATTAATCTCTCTAAGAGACCTCTTTGTGAGATTGAGAAACTTACTTTGTGCTTAGGACTCTCGTTCTGCCCTTCTAAACAATTTGACCATACTGGAACTAGAATTGATTTATTTAAATTCTCCAGAAAATTGAAACTTAAGAAGTGGCATAGACCGAAAAGATTGGGTGTCCAGAGTAAATTCACCAGAATGGCTTCTAGACATCAAGATAATGTGAGCATTGGTGATATTGACACTCTTATCACCATGATTGAATTGGGTCGAGAAACTGAAACCGGTCATAGTAGTGATACTAATAGTTATAACCAAAGTAATATAGTATCTACTGAGAACAGTTTGACCACTACCCAAACTCTAGACAAATCAGATCTTATCACTGATTCCTCTTCACATTCGGGTTTTAAACCCAAGTCGACATTTTTGCCCATATTGCCGCACAACAATATTGATACTCTTCAGGATGTTGTCAGCAAAGCACTTTGTACTTATAGACACAAAAAGGATCGGTTTTACAGGACTAATCTGTCATACAAACAAAGATCATTACTGAAATCACTAGGCGATGACACTAATATCATCATACGCCCTGCTGATAAAGGCCGTAATGTTGTTATTTTGGATAGGGACGACTACATTAGTGAGGCACATAGAAAACTTTCTGACACTAAGTATTATGTACCCATTGTCATGGAAACATACAACACGAGTATTACTACCATCTGGGATATGTTGACCACCTGGCATGACAAGGGCATTTTAGAATGGGAAGAATACTGTTATCTAAAAAATGATCATCCTATTTTACCCGTTCTATATCTTTTGCCCAAGGTACATAAGGACCCCATCAAACCACCAGGGCGACCCATTGTGTCATCTAGGGGCAGTATCACGGAACATGTGTCTAAATACGTAGACCATTTTCTAAGGGATTTTGTCATCAATTTGCCCAGTTACGTCAGGGATACGAAGGATTTTTTGAACAAAATAAAAAATCTGCATATGGATCATAAATTCTTTTTGATCACCCTGGATGTACAGTCCTTGTACACCATAATCAATCACCAACAGGGCCTTGAAGCATGCAAACATTTTTTGAACAACAGACCCCTGCGTTTCAGGGAACATAGTAAGATGATCTTGAGTATGACAGAATTCTGCCTTGCTAACAATATCTTCCTTTTCAATGGCACCCTATACAGACAAACCACGGGTACCGCGATGGGTTCATGTTTCGCGCCCAGTTTCGCGAATCTCTTTATGGGGCACTGGGAAGAGGAGATATTTGCTGATTCCACTCTTGCCAAGTATCTAGAACACATAGAGACATGGCTGCGGTATATCAATGATTTATTTATCATTTGGAAAGGGTCCGAGTCGAAAGCCACCAAATTCATCGAACAACTGAACATTAACAACTATAATATTGTCCTTACTGGCAATATAAGTGACACCAAGGCAGAATATCTGGATGTCAAGTTGGACATCAAGGATAATACTGTGCTTACCACCCTATTCAGAAAATCCACAGCAGGGAATAGCATTATTCATGCTCTGAGCAGCCATCCTGAGACTCTCAAATGGAGCATTCCCTATGGAGAGCTGCTCAGAGCAAAAAGGAACTGCAACACTGAGACAGCATACCAACTAGAGAGTGCCTGCATTCTGGATCGTTTCAGGGCCAGAGGTTATCCTAATTGGGTTTTGAGCAAGGCCAAGGGCAGAGCAGATGGGGTTCGTAGAGATATCATTTTTTCTACGGAAACTCCTACTATGGACATTGATGATACCAATAACACCAGGATCATCATGACCTACAGTGCAGATTCCCGCAAGATACAAGGTATCTTGAACAAAAATTGGGATATACTAAAAGCTGACACCATCATTGGAGACTTGATCCCCAACAGACCTAACATCACCTATAGAAAAGGGAGGAATTTCAGAGATCTTTTGTTGCACAATGATGTTACCCTTTATCCCAAAAAACAGGAACATGGCTTGCAGGGATTTTTTCCATGCGGCCATTGTAAGGCCTGCAGGAACAGCTACTTTTGTAACAAAGTCAATTGTAATGGGATACACAAAGAGATCACTCAATTCCTGATGTGCAGCTCCACTTTTGTTATCTATGGAATTGAATGTCCTTGCAAATTATGGTATATTGGCAGCACAATACTTATGGCCAAAAATTGTGTGTTGGAACACTACGTGCCATCACACACTCTGATGAGAAATATGCAGTAGCTCGCCATTTCAGTGAGAGACATTTTTCCAATCCTAGACTATTGAGATTTTTCATCCTTGAACAGATTCTCAATAACCCCAGGGGTGGTGACCGAGTTTTAAAACTGAGGCAAAGGGAGTCCAAATACATTGTGGATTTTCAGACGAAACACCCTGGGGGATTAGGTCAAGATGAGGAGATGGCAGTACATCTTAGGGATTGAACTGACATTTGGGTACTTAAAACAACACCCTTCCCTTACAGTGGTTTCAGGAGTTTTTTCGACAGTTTTACCGTTAATGTCTAATGTTTTGTGCACTGATACACATTTGCTTCTATTATGTATATATATTTTGGCAGCTGTATTCACCTCCTCCCTTTCCGTCCATGTATCAGGTGCACATTGACTAAGAATTGTTGCATTATTTTAAATATTTGATAACTCTTTATGCTTTATACTGAGTTTGGTTTTGTTTCTTTTATTTGCAGGAGGAAAGGAAGGGGCCCAGACACCAGCGAGCACTTTCACGGGCAACCTACCCTTTCCCACGCGCTTTTTTCACTTAATATGGATGATATTCCAGTACAGGAGGTGATGATGAAAGGAGTACACCAGCACATATATCTTACGGGATATATTTTCTTGGGAAGGGTACTAAGAATCTGCTAGTGGACACTTGCCATTATTTGTTCTGTGACGCTATGTAGATGTTTAACATTTTAGTATACTTACTTACTGTCTTTCAGTACATTGGTAGGAGAAACAGTTACGTATGACCACTTGGTGATCTGGCAACATAAGAAAACAGATCTATTATAGATTGTAACGGATAGTAATCTTGCTATCTTGTTTTTTGTGACGTGGAGGATATGTTCTGTGTTTCAGTGTATATTTTCACCTTTTTACCACTTTCAATACATTTATAAGGGGAATGGTTTCAGATGACCACTTGGTGATTCGTTACACAGCGATATTGATTTGAAATGCATCGCAGTGGAAAGTTGGACAATAACATTACGTTTGTCGCTGGTGTGATTTTTTGATTTTCTAATTTGATATGTCAACTCTGATAATCACCGAGAATTATATTCTGATTATACATTCTGTCAGTGTACTATACACAGATATATTTAGGGTGTATTTACCGTTTATTTATTCTGTGTTCTGTTAGTAATCCCCTTACAAGTTACCATTCCAAGATGTCCGCTCCATTTGGTCTAAAGGTACTGGAGACTGACGAGGTTGTCCTTCTTCATTGTTCACTTTTGTAAAACTTTATCAATCCTTCTGTGTAATGCACCTATCTTACATGATCAAGGCTTTGCAACGAGCTGAAATGCGTTGTGAGAATTAAACATCCCTGTTGACATCATTGGATCTGGAGTTTCTCTGATTACTGAGAGCGCATGGTATTGGAATCGCTGTGGGAACATTTGTGTGCCGGTGTGCTCCGCCGGCGTGTGCGCCACCTCTCTTGGGTCCAGCTTTCCGGAAGGAGCGAAGTTTGGTGCATATATATATATATTACCTACTGGCGGTCGCCAGTAGGTAGTTATAGTTAGGACCGTGTTTCCATAGGAAATCCGCAACATTCTATTTTGAATAACTTTGGCGCAGATTGACGAATTCTGGCGAAATTTTCAAAATAGGTGGGGCGCTCCGCTCCGCTCCGCTCCTACCCTGAAAGTCTCAGGGGGATTCGTCAAGCGGGGGCTGAGAAAAAGGGGGGGTCCCAAAACATGTTTTCCCCATGCATTTTTCCATAGGACCTTTAGTCCAAGCTACAGCCCAAACGGCTGAACAGAATTACTTGAAATTTGGCAGAGAGGTAGTCCTCAGGTCAGGGATGTGCCTTTTGTAGGTCTGGTGTAAATGTGTTCAGTATTTGCTGAGAAAATAGCATTTAAATCAATATATATATCTATAGGCGCGCTCCGAGCGCGTACCGCTTACCGTACGCGCACGCTGCCATGCGCGAGGTCAATTCTGATTGGTGGTTACATGACTGTAAACATTCGAATCGGTCGAAATCAGGAAGTGTCGGCCTCCATTTTGTGTGTCTCACACTGATAAAAAAAGGAGGAGAACGTGGAAAGGGGGCAATGAAGAGAGTTGCAGACCCCCTAGCGTTTGTCAGGGGGTCCAAGAAGGCCATAAAAGTATGAAAAATACATGTAAATTTTTTTTACAAAAATCGCGGGGTGCGCGTACGGTAAGCTTACCGTACGCGTACGGTAGAAAATAAAAAAAAAGAAGAAAAAAACAAATTTAAGTGTTAAGATATTAGGGGGCTCTAAAAAGAGCCGTTGTGTTCATTGAGTGTTTTTTGGTACCTACAAGTAAGTACCGATGCAGAGTCTAAAGTTCAAGAGGAAGACTCTGTTCCCTTCATCATTGAAATGTACACCGTCTGCTCTATAAATGTCTTGCATGTTGTAACGCAAGTTATTGTGGTATATAGAACCCATACCATAGTCTCTGAGGAAAGCAGAAACAGATTTGTTGACGTGCTTTCTTGCTTTGTCAATCTGCGGACAAAATTGGTTGGACCAGTTCCACTTTTGCCTTTGGCATATGTTAGAATATACAAAGGCAGATTGAGGAAAAAGCGACATCAATTGCACAAAGGTGTCCTTAATAAGCATTTCCAGACCTACACCAGTTAAAGTGCCTAGGTCATTTCCACCACAGTGCACAATAATAAGGTTGGGCTGTGGGAGATGTTGAAAGGTTTTCACCAAAGGCAATAATTGGTGCCACTTTAACCCTCTCTGACCAATCCATTTAATGTCTACCTTTGGCAAAGCAAGGTCTCTCACCATACCTCTGTTTTCTGCATACTTTTCACTCCAAAAGACATAGCTGTGACCTACAATCCACACTGTGAACATCTTTTAAGGAGATCTGGATGCACTCAGAAGGTGTCTTTCAGTAGAATGGCAATATGAAATGAAAGACAGTTTGAAAATGGATGCATACATATTTTTTTTAAATAAAAAGAACTCATCGGCTGATTCAAATCTTTTTACAGTAAAAAGTAGGCTGTATGTGTACATTTTTAGAAGCATGTTTTGTGTTGGTTCAGAAAATTGTGTTCCCACAGAAGAATAGTTTGGATTTGCTGTTAGGTTGGACAGGTGAAGCACTCTTTGGGCCTCATGTAGGTAGCCAAATACCGGTCGGTAACGGCCGATTTTCGGTAAATATGCCGTTACCGACCGGTATTCAGACAAGTGAGATGTAGGAGTCCAAAAACGACTTTTCGGTAAATATGAGGCGGTAAATACCGAATCATATTTACCGAATTCTAAAATACCGAATCAGATTTACCGAATACATACTTAACGAATCGGTAAATATGAAGTGGTAAATATGAAGTGGTAAAAATTAAAATGACATGTAGGAGCACTCGGTAATTAAGAAATCCAAGAAAATCGGTAAATAAGAGTCGGTAATTAACACGGATTGAAAGCAGGTGGTAACCATCAACAGTGCATATACGCAATCCCAAAATGCAACAGCGTGTACAACATGGCCGCTATGTATGTCATTGCAAGGCGCCTACGTCTACAGGCAGCAGGACTGAGGGTTTGGCGACGGGAGGAATGCATCTACAGACAGCGCATCACACTATTCCACCTGACTGATGCAGAGATACATGAGAAGTACAGGCTACACCCCGAAACCATCATGGACTTAATCAGGGACCTTCACCCACTCCTGGACCAGCCAATAAGAAGGGCGCACGCCATACCCCCACATGTGCAGGTGCTCTGCAGCCTACATCTGCTGGCATCCGGCAGTTATCAGGTGGTGATAGCTGCGGTGGGTGGTGTATCCCAGAGTTGCCTGTCACGTTTCTTCAGGAAGTTCCTGGATGCCATGATGCAGAGAATGCACCACTACATCAGCTTCCCCAACACACAGGCTGCACTGCAGAAAACAAAAACAGACTTTTATCACATGGCACAGTTCCCCCATGTCATCGGCTGTATTGATGGTACACACATCCCAATCTGTCCACCAGCTGACACAGAGCACATCTACAGGAACAGGAAGTCCACCCACTCCATCAATGTGCAGGTGATCTGTGATGCAGGGAACATCATCACAGATATTGTTGCAAAGTTTCCTGGGAGCACCCACGACTCGTACATCTTCCAGAATAGTGGGATCTACACACGACTGAGTGCCGGAGAATTTGGAGAGGGATACCTGCTAGGTGAGTAACAGTGACGCCCCTTGCAACCTGCAAATCATAGTGTAAAGAGGCATGTGACTGATGTTTCCCTTTTACTCATCTAGGCGACAGTGCATATGCATGCCGGTCATTCATCCTCACTCCCTACCTACACCCAGCAACCCAGAGTGAGAGACGATACAACGTGGCACACAAAACAACACGCAATGTGGTGGAGCGCACGTTTGGACTACTGAAGAGCAGGTTCCGCTGCCTCCACAAGAGCGGAGGCGCACGCCAGTACACACCCATCACCTGCTGCAAGATTATTGCCACTTGTGCAATGCTGCACAACCTTGCCACGAAAAAAGGTACAGATGTGGAACTAACATATTTTGAGGACAACGAGGATGAGTCAGGCCAGCCACAGGGCAACGCAGCTAGAGTGCCAACTGCAATCGATGGGAGAGAGAGACGGTCAGAGATCACATGCAACTATTTCTGAGTAAGTAAGGGGACACAGCCAGTTGTGATGAGTCATGACGTAGTTTTAATGTGGCACCACGCCATGAACACATGAACAAGCCAATCTGGCAATATACCATCTATACAAGGAGTATGTCCAGGGTTACGTCACCCATTGGGAAGTGGCTAAGCAGGGCCACATCAATGTTTGCGCATACGCGCTGCAGTGGTGGATGGCACGGCCTGTGCATCCTCACTAGAGCCAACCCCAAGCCGCCTGCTGCTCCTGCGTCCTTCTGGGACGGGGGGTGTGATGCTGCTCCTGCTGCTGGTGTCGATGCTCTCCGCAGCATCCCCTGCAGCAGTTGTCGACGCCTGACTAGTTAATAGCACCCCTAGTGCACTTGTCACCTGCACCATCCCCCGAGACAGGTCGCTGCAGCAGTGTGTTAGTCCCTCCTGCATCGTCACAGAGCACCGGCACAGTAGAGAAGTCGCAGTTGCCAGACGGTTGAGTGCCCTGTTGGTAGTGTCCCTTCTCTGCCGTTCCCGGCGCCGTGCTTCGATGTCAGCATCTAATTTGCTGCACAACTGCTGAATTGACTGGGACATGTCCCGAATGCCCGCAGCCATGCCGCTGATGTTCTTGTCCATGTTGACTAATGTAGTTTTCGTCACCCGCATGTGCCTCTGGACTGACATGACTGCCTTTGTTTGCAGGCGCTGTTGTTTCAACATTTGGCCCTCGAGACCCAAGAAGACACCATGGCCGTCAATGGGTGCTGGTGGACTCTGGACACGCGACCTGCGGCGCCCTCTTGCTCCCGTCTGTGCTGCCTGTGAGGTGTGGGGCACAGTGGCATGGCTCCCTTCCTGGGGCCTGGTGAGTTCTTCAGGGCCCATGCTGTCGTCTGATGAGGTGTCTAAGGCTCGTAGCCTGGCTGCTGGACGCCTCCTCATTCCCACACCTGCAAGCGGAGATGTGGCCGGTGATTCAAACATGAGTGGCGATGCTGGCTCTGGGTGAGGTGATGCTGGCTCTGGGTGAGGTGATGCTGGCTCTGGGTGAGGTGATGCTGGCTCTGGCTGCGGCGAGGCTGCCTGTGTTGGTGGTGCGGCTGCCAGTGGGCCTGCTCCCTGGTCTGAACTTGTGCTGGCTAGAGGTGATATTTGTGGCCGGTGTGCCGTCTCTCCTGCAGCATGCCCTGTCCTGCATGATGTCACATCTGTGGACAGAAATACAACATTGGCTCAGTGTCCCCGAAGGGCTGCATTGAAAGCGTCACAATAAATCATTTCACATTCCAAAATGTCCTCTGTCTCCTTGTGCCTCGAGTGCGTGACATGCCTTGTTGCCCTGTAACATTTACGTCATGGTTGGTGTTTTCCTGACTACATCTCCCGGAATGCATTGCCTGTCTGCACTGACACGTGTGGACTGCAGTGTGATTCTCGTTTCACAATGGGGGATGTGGGATAGGGATAGGGGGTGCTACATTGCTGTGCTTGCGTCTTACCTTGTTGTGTGGCGGCTCTGGCAGAGCTGTCGGCGTCCCCAAGACCCACGACGCTCTCTTGCTCGATTGTGGCCCCCACCAGCTCCTCCAGTTCGGTGAGGGCAGGTGCCCTGTTGGTTCCACCTCCAGTCTGGCTGGCCTCCTTCTGGATGTCGCCCATCTTCCTCTTGGTTACAATCCTCAGGTCATACCAGCGCTTCTTTAGGACCTCTATGTCCCTGTGGGTCACTCCCACAGCATTGACCTGCGCCTGGATGGCCAGCCATATGTTGCGCTTTTCAGCCTCAGGCACTTGCAGGGATTGCCTTCCAAACAGCTTCTGGTGCTGCTTCACCACCTCCTCCACCAGCACCTGGAGTTCCTTGGGGCTAAATTTCAGCTTCCTCCTCCTTTCCCCTCCGTCTCTCTGTGTTCTCTGGCTGGACATGATGTTCGTTTTCCCGCTCGCACAGGCACCGGCTCCCTGCCTCTCCTCTGCACTCCAAGCCTCTCCAGGGTCGGCTAATTATGTACACCTGCCTGGGTGTGGCCACTTCCTGGTTGGGTGGGCTGTGGTTGCACAGGATTAGCTGTTTCGTCAAGTCATGTGATTTTATTTACCGATTCCGTACATACCGATTCGGTATTTTCCGATTCGGTAAATACCACCTCGGTGTTTTCCGATTCGGTAAATACCACCTCGGTATTTACCGATTCGGTGAATTCCGATTCGTGATTACCGAATGTTACCGAATCGGTAACTGTTACCGAATTTTTACCTACATATAACTTACCAATTCTAATTTACCGATTCGGTACGGCTCGGTATTTAAGAAACGGTAAAATTTATTTACCTACATGAGGCCCCCTGTCTTTCGATTTGAAACATTGTGTGGTGAACTTCTGACCTTTCTCCTCACAGCAGTGTTCCATGAGCTGTTGCTATGGTAGCAGGCAGAAGTCAAGTTGGGGGAAGGGTACATTTGGAAAAGGGTTGAAGTTTTCAACCAATAGAAATGTATGATTTCATTTGAAAAAAAGTGGGAAGCACTGAGATTTGTAATTAACATGTATATGTGTGAAAAAAGAGAGGGAAACATTGCCATTAATTGGTTCTGCTCAGAGGAGAGAGGTGTACAGCTCTGATATTCTGACTCTGATAGTCTGCTGTTTGAGTGCCACATTTCTTTCTCAACTAACTAATTTTAAAGGTGAGTTATGAGTTTGAGAGGGGATGTATGTGGTGATTTTTGCTTGAGTCTGTGAGCACAGAGGAATTGCTGTCAGAGATGTATTTCGTGTCTCTCTGGTTCTTATTGGAAGTAACCATGCATATGTCTCTTGCAACTGAGAATACACAGTCTGCATAAGCAGACTGTTAGCACACACCCAGCAGTTTATCCTGTAGAATCATGCTTAGTATTCACAAGTGAGTGGTGTTTCAGGTAGCAGCGAGTAACGCTAATACATTCAACATCACTAAGGCTGATTTCTTTTGCTGGAGTGTAGTCAGTCACCAAGGTCACACATGTTCATGGTCTCAAAAAGCTGTTTGCACATGTGCTCTTTTCTGTTTCTGAAAACTGTAATGAAAATGTATGCGACTGTTAGAGTACTTAACACTTGCAGGAAAATACAGTAGTAAGTGTGCTTTGAAATTGGCAAGCAAATTTCATTTTCTGCCTAAAATCACAGAAAACAGTAGTAAGTGTGCTTTGAAATTGGCAAGCAAATTTCATTTTCCGCATAAAATCACAGCATGAGTCTGTGAGCACAGAGGAATTGCTGTCAGAGATGTATTTCGTGTCTCTCTGGTTCTTTTTGGAAGTAACCATGCATATGTCTCTTGCAACTGAAAATACACAGTCTGCATAAGCAGACTGTTAGCACACACCCAGCAGTTTATCCTGTACAATCATGCTGAGTATTCACAAGTGAGTGGTGTTTCAGGTAGCAGCGAGTAACGCCAATACATTCAACATCACTAAGGCTGATTTCTTTTGCTGGAGTGTAGTCAGTCACCAAGGTCACACATGTTCATGGTCTCAAAAAGCTGTTTGCACATGTGCTCTTTTCTGTTTCTGAAAACTGTAATGAAAATGTATGCGACTGTTAGAGTACTTAACACTTGCAGGAAAATACAGTAGTAAGTGTGCTTTGAAATTGGCAAGCAAATTTCATTTTCTGCCTAAAATCACAGAAAACAGTAGTAAGTGTGCTTTGAAATTGGCAAGCAAATTTCATTTTCTGCATAAAATCACAGCATGAGTCTGTGAGCACAGAGGAATTGCTGTCAGAGATGTATTTCGTGTCTCTCTGGTTCTTTTTGGAAGTAACCATGCATATGTCTCTTGCAACTGAAAATACACAGTCTGCATAAGCAGACTGTTAGCACACACCCAGCAGTTTATCCTGTACAATCATGCTGAGTATTCACAAGTGAGTGGTGTTTCAGGTAGCAGGGAGTAACGCTAATACATTCAACATCACTAAGGCTGATTTCTTTTGCTGGAGTGTAGTCAGTCACCAAGGTCACACATGTTCATGGTCTCAAAAAGCTGTTTGCACATGTGCTCTTTTCTGTTTCTGAAAACTGTAATGAAAATGTATGCGACTGTTAGAGTACTTAACACTTGCAGGAAAATACAGTAGTAAGTGTGCTTTGAAATTGGCAAGCAAATTTCATTTTCTGCCTAAAATCACAGAAAACAGTAGTAAGTGTGCTTTGAAATTGGCAAGCAAATTTCATTTTGTGCGTTAAATCATAGCATGAGTCTGGGAGCACAGAGGAATTGCTGTCAGAGATGTATTTCGTGTCTCTCTGGTTCTTTTTGGAAGTAACCATGCATATGTCTCTTGCAACTGAAAATACACAGTGTGCATAAGCAGACTGTTAGCACACACCCAGCAGTTTATCCTGTACAATCATGCTGAGTATTCACAAGTGAGTGGTGTTTCAGGTAGCAGTGAGTAACACTAATACATTCAACATCACTAAGGCTGATTTCTTTTGCTGGAGTGTAGTCAGTCACCAAGGTCACACATGTTCATGGTCTCAAAAAGCTGTTTGCACATGTGCTTTGAAATTGGCAAGCAAATTTCATTTTCTGCGTAAAATCACAGCATGAGTCTGTGAGCACAGAGGAATTGCTGTCAGAGATGTATTTCGTGTGAAAGGGGAAGCTTGTTTTCTGGAAATGTGGTGGTTAGCATTCAGCCCAAAACAGTTTCTCAAATAAGAGGCAAATGCTAACATATTTGAAATCAACATGGTAGATTTTTCTTCCACTCTTGCAATGGGTCACGTAGTTGCTACATGCTAAAAACTCATATTAACCCTTCCCACACATGTAGTCTTACATACATGTTTACAGTGTTTATGCAGTTATGTAAGGGTCCATTCAAGTCTCTCTTGCACCTGACAGTAGACAGTCTTCAGAACCACACTCTTAGCAGAGAGGTAGCTGTTTTTCCTGTACACTCATGCTTACTAATCAGCACTGTGTGGTGTTTTAGGTAGGAGTGAGGAATGCTAATGCATTGAACATCACCAAGGATCATTATCTTTGCTGGAGTGTAGTCAGTCAGCCAGGTTACACATGTACATGCTCTAAAAAAGCTGATTGGACATGTGCTCTTTTCTGCCTCTCTAAACTATAAAGAAAATGTGTCAGACTGTTAGAGTAATTAACAGTTGCAAAAAAAAAAAAAAGTGTGCTTTTGATTTGCAAATGAAATATCGTGTTCTGCCTAGAATCACACCAAGAGTCTGTGTGCACACAGGAATTGTTCTTAGAGATTAAATTCGTGTTGGTTTTCTTGTGTTTTTCACTTGTAGGAAAGGGGTAGATAGTGTTATAAGAAAAGAAAAGATCATAACAAATATAGTAATATATTAAAATTACAAAAAGGTATTTTTTTTAGTTTCTTTCAGGTATTGCTGCAGAGCAGTGAAGGAAATATAAGATGCCTATAAAATCAAGACAGCGAAAAAAACTGAAAAAAAATGTATATTTGAAGACAACTGGAGGACCCAAGTTAGTTGAAGATGCTCATGTTGGGAAAAAGAAAAAGTCTTCTGGTAAGCAGACAAAGGAATTCTTTAAAAATATATTCAAAAAAAGGAAAAATTTAAAAAATGCCCCCATTGGAAAAACTGTTTCAAGTAGAAAACAACAGGAGAATAGTGAGAATTTACTAAATGCTAATGTACAAGCAGAAGCTATAAAAATTAACTTGAAAAGAAAATCAGCATTTAAAGAGATCCGTAGGAAAATGTTTCAGAGAAGAGTGATGTCCAATTTGCTAAAGGTTGTGAAAAAATATAAGAAAAGAGCTACATTTTACAAGAGAAAAAAAGATATTGAAGCCATTGTAGCTAAGGCTTTAGATTTAAAAAGAAATCTATTCATTTTAATTTTGAACAGGATGCGTACATTAGAAAAAATAGTTAATGTAATGAAGTCACAAAGCAAAACGAAAAGAGTAGTAAAAAGAAATAACTTTTGTAAAGTGTTTTTAGGAGAATGGATGCATAGTTCAAGTACTGAACCATTTTTTAATGAAGAGAGTTATCTTCAAAGTAATAGTTTGCTGCATGCAGTTGACACCAGTGGACGAGCATATGAAGTAAAAGATGGTTGTATAATGGAAAAGGAGAAAATGGTTCCAAGAAATGAGGAAGAAGTGATTGCGGATGAGGTTATGGGGAGACGTCCTAAAGCCCCAGTGTATATTTGGAATTGTAGTAGTATTTGTACTTTGCGACAGAAATCTATTGATAAATTACGTGAGTTTTTAAGAGAATATAGTAAAAAGAGTGTTAAACAGAAGATTAAGGTGCTTCAAGGACTAGATCCATGCAGAGTGAGAGAGAATACTGGTTTGCAAGGACATTCTCTGGCTTGTTTATCTAGGAAAGTGTGTCAAAGTGTTTTTCACCATTTTAGGATGCTGGCAGTTCATCATACTGAAATTAGAAAATTTGTGAGAAGATTGTATTTTGCTAAAAGTCCAGCACTAAAGTTAAATGAGTTGAATAAGGCTCTGTTCCGTGGATCTGTATCAGATGTTGAGAAGGTTACTGATGAAATTCAGTTAAGTTACTTTGGTCCGGAACAAGAAAGTGCAGGGAATGACACAGTTATTGAGGAAAATGTGGAAGAGAATGTAGAACCCTCCGTAAATAAGAAATTTGAAGATCAAATAACAAAATTTGCTATCATCTCTAATGAAAGACCAAATATTACTTGTATTTGTTGCCGGAGAAGCCATTATAAAATCCAAACAAGGAATGTTGATCTCTACAAAAATAGTGAAGAAGAAGATAATTATAAGTGGAAGGATTTTGCAACATATATATTTCTTGAAAATTGTTTTGATTTGGGTGAAGATCATCGTATTTGTAAATACTGTTACAACAAGTTAGAAGAAAATAAAATGCCAGCTAGAGCTGTACATAATAATTTAGAATTGGTTGAAGTTCCTGCAGAACTTTCTGATTTAAATATGTATGAGTCTATACACATTCAATGTGTTCATCCGTTCCAGACCATAGTACGTATGGAGCCAAAAACAGGCAAATTACCTCCTTCAGATTTACAGAGAGGTTTAAAAGGAAGAGTTGTCTATTTGCCGTTGGATTTGAAAAAAAATATGGAAACTATTGATACAGATACTTTGGAAACTGAACCATTAGTTATTCTGGTTAATGGTGTACCTACCAAGAGTAAGACAATTTGGCAGGAGCTGGTAGATGTACGAAAAGTACAAAGAGCAAATTTGTATTTGAAAAAAAATAATAAATGGTATGAATCAATTTATATAGATGAAGATGAAGAAGATGTACTAGGAGACACAGAAACACCAACTGGGCAAATTGAAAAAGTTGACAAGTCAAAAGAAGAAGAAATTTATGAACATTTCAGCATACATCCTCTTCATTCAAAAAAAGTAATGGCAAACACCATTGATCTGTTTCAAATGAAAAAAGCACAAGGAACTCCAGTGAGTGTATGGGAGGAGAGCTTGGAAGCTCGTTGTTTTCCCCAGCTGTTTCCTACAGGAGAAGGTGGACGATACGATGAACGTCCAGTCCAGATTCCTGCTTCTGAGTATCGGACTACAAGATTATATGCAGAAGATCCCAGATTTCGTCAAAGTATTCCTTATTTGTTCCATCTGTTATTTGAAAGTGACTTGTCTGCACTATCTTATACAGTAAACCACATTTTAAAAAGTGGAACACATCTACATAATGTGTCTGCTAAGGATTTTATGAACAAAGTGCAGCAGCGAGATGATCATTTGGAATCACAATTGATCAATCTAATGGCTTGTCAGCGTGGGACGAATGAATATTGGTACCGACGCCATGGAGAATTGAAATGTATGTTACAGAATTTAGGAACTCCAACATGGTTCCTAACCCTAAGCTGTGCCGAGTACGCTTGGGATGATTTACTGGATTTTCTACGAGAGGCAAATTCAAACATTAAAAACATCGAATACAAGACAGCAGGAGAACTGTGCTCATTGGATCCGGTTAATGTTTGCAGATATTTCAATCATAGATTTGAGGCAATGATGTCCTTCATCTGCAATAAAAAAAATCCACCACTTGGAGAAGTTGTGGATTTCTTTTGGAGAAAAGAGTACCAAGCAAGAGGTGCTCCTCACATTCATATGCTGTTGTGGATCAAGGATGCTCCAAAATTTGGAACAGATGCTGATGAAGCAGTGTTATCTTTCATTGAAGAATATGCAACATGTGCTATACCTAAAAGCACAGAAGAGAAAAAGTTAAAAGAGCAAGTTTTACGTTTCCGAAGTCATCGGTGTGGAAAATACTGTCGACGGAAGTACAAGACCAAAGATAAATTCTACACAAAATGTCGATTTGGATTTCCTAGACCTGTTCTTTCAAAAGGAAGAGTCAACAGTTTTATGTCAGCTGTGCGACATACTATTACAAGAAAATCTCCCAAAAATACGTACAACCTAAGAAGAAAAGAAGAGTCAAAATATATAAATGACTATAACCCAGTCATTTTATCCATGTGGAATGCTAACATGGATATTCAGTATGTGGCAGACAATTCTATTGCTCGGTATGTCACATCTTACATCACTAAATCTGAGAAAACAGAATTGAAGGAAATGTGGGAAGAGATTTCTCACGAGAAGACTGTCAGTAAGAAGCTGTACAGTTTCAGTTTAAAGATGTTATCACATCGAGAAATTGGATCCTACGAATGTTCAGATAGGTTATCATCTGCAAGTCTGTACTCGAAATCCAGAAGAATAATTTGGGTCAGTTTAGGCCTTGCAGGAATGCGAAATCGGATACTGAAATCTGTTGGAGAAATTGAATATTTGGCCGAGAACGACCCAGAAAGTGCAGATATTTTGAAAACAAACATGTTGGACACATATTACCCAAAAAGAAGTCATCATCTTGAGAACATGTGTCTCTATGAAGTGCTGCAGAACTACATTTTTTCACGGAAAGCCACAGAAGACATCAACAATGGAAAATATAAAGTCATTGGTGAGGAAGGATGTTTAGTGAAGCAAACAAAAGGAAGTTTGATTAATCACAGGAAGCTGAGTTGTGACTCTCCTGACAAAAAGGAATTTTACTACATGGCACTTTTACAGCTGTTTAAACCATGGCGTTCAGAGGATGAACTACTTGGAGAATTTCAAAGCTATGAGGATTCATTTAATGCATGTAAAGATACCATTGAATGCAGTATTTTCAGGAATTATGTCCAAATGTTAAACGAAGAAATTGAACAGGAAGCTACAATTGCAGCTGAAGTAGCTAGAGACAGTTCTCAAGACAGCCAAAGTTCTGGAACGCTCAGTCAAGATCCACTAGGACAGCCAATCTCAGAAAATGAAGCTGCAATAATAGCCATGACTGAAGTGGAAACGGCTATGAATCAAGCTCAGGAAGATTTAATAGACTTACCAGATGTGGAACAACAACTGAATGAAGAACAACGACAAATTTATGAAGACGTCAGAAAAAAAATTGATCACGGATTACTACATGAAAATAAAGAGTGCACATGCACATCATTTGAACCAATTAGGTTGTATGTGAGTGGACAAGCTGGAACTGGGAAAAGTTTCTTAATTAAAGTCATCAGAAGCTACCTACAGCAAAAAACTGATTCAACTTTATCTTGTGTTGTTACTGCTCCAACTGGGTTAGCAGCATATAATATTAAAGGAATTACTCTCCATCGCTTGCTAATGTTACCAGTGGAGCATGAGAACAAAATAGAATATCACAAGCTAACTGGCGAAGCATGTTTCGAAGTTTCAAGAGTGTTGAAGAAGATGCAAGTTCTCATTATTGATGAGGGAAGCATGGTATCAAACTTAATGCTTGCCTTTGTGCATTTAAGAATGCAGCAAATTCTAAAAAGAGACTATGACGTGTTATTTGGTGGAAAACATGTTATAGTTTTTGGGGATCTACTGCAGCTCACTCCAGTTAAAGGACAACCAGTGTTTAATACTGTGACACATGAGGACACGAAGAAGTCATTAGGAAGCATTGGTAATGCGAATATTTGGTCATTCTTTGAGTACAAAGAACTCACTACCAATATGAGGCAAGCAAATGATGAAGAATAAGGAAGTATTCTGAAAGATATCAGAATTGGACTACTCACAGAAGTTGGCAGAAAAGCATTACAGAGTTGGTTGCTCCATAATTTATTTCCAAGTGAAGAAATAGTTGCAGAGAAAATATACAAGAACATTGCAGAAAAAAATACTGTAATCTGCTTAATGCCAACACTACGTGAATGCTCAATATTCAATGAGGAACTTTTGAAATTGGAAAAGGAAGAGATTAAGAAAATGGAAGCAGTGGACAAAATCCAACATGAAAGAATTACTATTACATTAACAGGCGAACTGAAAAATAAATTGGATTCTCTAGAGAAGAACATTTCGAAAACAGCTGGATTAGAACAAAATCTATATCTTTGCATGAACTGTCGAGTATTTTTAAGGAGAAATTTGGATGTTGAAAAAGGTTTAGTAAATGGAGCTATGGGTAAAGTTGTGGGTTTTGTTAACTACCAGAAAAAAGAAGGAATTGAGTTTTTAAAAATAAAATTTGATCAGATTGAAGAGGTAAAAGACATTAGTCGTTGTTCAGTCCGTTTTTTGCTTGTGAAAGACTTATATGTACGTAGGAAGCAGTTTCCATTTTCTCTAGCATATGCTGTAACTATTCACAAGTGTCAAGGATTAACTGTTGATAGTGCATTTGTAAACATTGGATCTACTGTGTTCAAAGAAGGTATGGCATATGTTGCTTTGTCACGAGTGAAAACATTATCTGGTTTATTCATGATAGACTTTGATGACTCAAAAGTTAGTGCTGATGCAAATTGTGTTAAGGAGTATAATAGATTAAGAAGAACCTATGCTCCTCATTTAGGTCAGTATCCTGTGTTGGAGAAACGTGTTGTTTGTCGGAAAAGGAGAATTGAGAATATCTGTAATGAGGATGTACAGAAGAGAAAACAAAAAGAGAGTCATGTGATTGAAAGCAAAAAGAAAAAGGACAATGTTGAAGAGGTTGTTGGTTGCCATTTTGAAAATAGCTCTGGTGTCAACTGCTACGCAAATGTAGTGCTGAATGTTGTATTTTATCTTGAAAGTTTGCAAGAGCAGGTAATAGAAAATCATGAAAAAAGATTCTGTTCTGTGCTAAGTCTTCTTTATGAGAAGCTGAGTGTTGATAAAGCTAAAATAGAAAGTGCGACTGAAATTAGAAATCTATTAGATGTTTGTTCAGGACGAACACAGTTTTCTCAAAATGTCCAGCAAGATGCACAGGAATTCTTGATGTATATCCTTTTGGTACTTGAAGATGAAGGGATAGAAATTGAAAATGTGTTTGGTCTCTGTTATAAATGGGAACATAGTTGTGAAAACTGTTTCTACACATGCAGCTCTAATGATGATTCAGAAAGGTTTATCTATTTAACATTGCCAGAGACTAAATCAGTGACTTTTAGTAAATTAGTTAAAGATGCCAATCACAACATGGAATGTTCTAAATGTAAATCAGACATGTTTTCAACGTTATTTTTAAAGAAATATGGACAGTATGTAATTTTAATGATGCAACGTTGTAGAGCAGATGGAACAAAATTGGACACTTTAATAAAGAAATTTACAGGACAGCAATTATCAATTTCTGGAAAAACTTTTGTCACAGTTGCAATAATTTTCCATGATGGACCTATTGTAACTTCTGGTCATTACACAGTTTTTCTTAAATGTGAAAAAGGCTGGACACTGTGTAATGATTCTCAATTGGTTTTCAAGCAACGTTTGTCTTTTGATTTAGCAAATTCCTATTTAATTTTTCTGAAACCAAAATTTTAGACAGAAATTGCATCATCTGTACAAAACATTATTACAATTTAATTGGATTACCATTGGAAATGTCATCAAAAAATATTTTAAAAATTACCATTTGGCCTAAAGGAAAGGTAATAATTTGCATTGTGGACTTCTTTGACACAAATTATTTTGGTGATTATGTTTAAGCAACACAATTATCAGACAATATTTACTGGAATTAGTTATTGTTCTCAGGTGAGATTTTTATTGCAAATGTTACATTTCTATTACGGTATGTTTTAGTGAGAAGAGATTCTGGGCTTTTTTTAAACAATCTTTCAGATTGTTTTTTTTTTTTGCCCGCTGTTAAGTGATGAATGCAATTGCTTTTACGATTTACAGTGAAATGCAATATATTCTGAAAACAGCAAAAAAAGGGCAAAAAAATGTTTGTTGAAATATGAAAATATGTGCACTGTATTCTAAAATGTATTGTTAAATATTAATACCTTTTTATTTTTTTACAGATTGAGAAAGGAAAAATATGAAAAATAAACTTCTTTATATAAAGTTAAATAAATCACTTATTTTTAATTAAGTTATTTTCATTGTCAGGTAAGTGTGAAATTTCTGGAATTATCACACATTTACTTTAATGCTCACTTTTTTTCACTACTCTTCTCTATGCTTTTCTCATTTCTGTAGTAGTCCCTCAAGGACCTTGTAGGGTGTTTAAAATGTTTTTGTTTTTAAAAAAAAAAAAAATGCGCGTACCGTACGTGTACGGTAAAAAAAAATTTTTTTTTAAAAAGTCATTTAAATTTTTTTTAAAAAAGTTAAGAGGTAAGGTTGGCTCTTAAAAAAACCGTTGTGTTCATGTGTTCATAAAGGGAAAGAGGAAAGAAAGAATGGGAATACTAACAAGGACCACAGATGTGCTGGTCTATCCTATTGTTTATGAGGGAAACACTGGTCTCCGCATTAACAATTAGGCCATGACATCTTGTGCACCTCATTGCAACGCTCCCAAAACGAGGGCTTATATCCAGAGGAGCAGAAAAGGGTGATGCTCCCACCGCAGAGGAAGGGCTCAGCTGAGCTGCCGAAGATGTACTCGGCTGAGCTTCTGCAGGTGTGCTCGGGTGACTTACTGGAGATGTTTCTCCAGTATGTCGACCATAAGTCCTGGGATGTTTATCCTTAATGTGTCTAACCATTGAGTGATTTCCAAAGGAATACTTCTTCCTTGGATTCCCTCTAGATAAGACACGCTCACAAAGTGAGCAGGTGACTAAAGGAGCATTTACCTTTTTCTGCCCCTCTGGATAGGTAAAATATTCCCATACAAAAGAAGTCTTTTGTTTCCTCCTTCTCTCTCTGATGATGCTGCTACCAGGCTCACTCTCAGAAGAGGACTGCTGTTCTGCCATCGTATCACAAAGACAACTCAGCTCCTTCTCCTAAGGGGTCACAAGCAGTAATGAGGGGAATGGGTGTGGTGTAGGAAGGTTCTAGAACTGAAAGTAGTTTAAACCAATCAAAAGTGTTGTTTCTTGATCACATGACCAACTGTGCGCGTACGTTACGCTTACGTTACGCTTACGGAGCGCTTACGGTAAAAGTACGCATGCGCGTACAAAAGACACGCGCGCATGCGCATAACAGGCACGCTCGAACACTTCCGCGTAACGTGCGCGCGCGTGTACGCGTGTTAAGTATGCGTTTACGCGTCGCGTACGCAGTACGAACGTCTACGCAAATTGCGTAACCATACGCAAACAGAGTAGAAATATTACATACATAAAGCAAAACGTGCGCTTACGGTAAGCTTACCGTACGCGCACGGTAATGAATGTGTTTATCATTTGTTATATTAGGGTGAGAGGAGGACTGCCACTCTATCACAAGGATGATGTCATCAGTGATGTCATCAGTGATGTCATTTGAGATGTCATCAGTGATGTCATGAGTGATGTCAGTGACCATGTCATGAGTGATGTTATATGTGACGTCATCAGCAGTGGATTGCGGGTGCGCGAGTTATAGTTAGCTTAACTAACTATAACGGGGGAATTTCATTGGTTTTTTACGAGTGAAATGTCCAGCTAACTATTGGATCTACTGTGTTCAAAGAAGGTATGGCATATGTTGCTTTGTCACGAGTGAAAACATTATCTGGTTTATTCATGATAGACTTTGATGACTCAAAAGTTAGTGCTGATGCAAATTGTGTTAAGGAGTATAATAGATTAAGAAGAACCTATGCTCCTCATTAAGGTCAGTATCCTGTGTTGGAGAAACGTGTTGTTTGTCGGAAAAGGAGAATTGAGAATATCTGTAATGAGGATGTACAGAAGAGAAAACAAAAAGAGAGTCATGTGATTGAAAGCAAAAAGAAAAAGGACAATGTTGAAGAGGTTGTTGGTTGCCATTTTGTCTGTGAGACCTATGGTTTTTTCACTGAATATATATATATATATATATATATATATATATATATATATATGTCCAATGGTCTCCTTAAAAATGGCTCCATGAATGATATAAGACCTGATAAAAAAAAGTAAGAAAAGTACCGTACAGGTTGTGAGAAACAGGCTCTCTGTACAGTGGTCTAAAATGAAGTACACTATGTAGAGAGCTCGGTGAATCCCCAATAAGTATACAGAGGTATAAGTAGATTATGCTAACTCTCTTTTTGTGGGAGTGTGGGTGAGTAGTTAGGCTTATCAGAGGGTAGTGCTAAGCATTTGTTGTACTCAGGGAGGCAATGAATGAGACACACACTCAAGAATAATTCCAAGACCAATTTATAAAAATAAAGTCGATTTCTATGCAATTTTAAAGCCCTTAAACACAGTTCTAAGAATAGTACTTTCATAGTTACGATTTTTAAAAGTTTTGAAAATATATCACTTTTGTGCATATTTGCGCACTATTGGAAGTAATGGGAAAGAAGTAGAAAAATGCATTTAAAATCAGGCAATGCTTTCACGAAGTTCACCTTCTTGTTTTAGGTCAATGTTAGCACCAGGTCCAAAGTTCCAGCAGGAGAAGATCGGGAGCGTCCCGGTTTGGCCGGAAGAGTGTGGTGAGCGTCTTGGAAGCTGGTGCGCAAAGACAAAGGGGGCCACTGCTGGGTGCAGAGAGAACAGATCAGCCGGGTGTTGTGTGTTTGAGGTCCTCACAGTCAGGAGCAGGCAACTTGGAGAGGTAATCTTGGGACAGCTGGGCCACTCACGAAGTCTCGTGCTTTGGGAGTACGGAGGGAACTCTTCTTTCCAGTGATTGCCATTGGGCATCTTGTACCATGGGTATGGGTGCACAGTGGCTTCGCTATGTCCTGGTGCCGTCAAGATTGGCGGAGAGGCAGATCTGACACTCCGGTGCTGTTGTACCTTTTCCTGTTTTAGTGCTGCATTGAGGTCATCGGGGAGCAGCAAGTCGACAAACCAGACTTCACAGGATTGGTGCTTGCAGTGTGCAGGGGAGTGATACCTTACTCCAAGGTTCTTGGAGGCCTTTCAGGTTTCATGATGACAAGGCAACAGCGATTGTGGAGTTCTTGAAGCAGCTGGCAGGGTTGGGCCTCTTTTTCTTCTGTAGCAGGGCTTCAGTTCTCATGCAGCGGGCCTTTTTTGTACTGGTCTTCTCTTGGCTATCGAATCTGACGTTCAGGTCTCGGGGAGCCATCAAAATACTGAATTTAGGGGCATTACTTTGGGAGACAGGTAGTAGCCAATGGGCTACATACCTTTAGGCTGCGTACACTCTCTAGTGACCACTTCCTGTTGGAAGAGGCACTTCCCTAGCCCTGCTAGGCTTCTCTCCCCCATCCCAAGATGGTGGAATTTCAGGTGAGATGTTCACCTCAAACACAAGGAGATGAAGAACGATGCGCTGAAACCTTTCAGACACTCGCCCCCAGTCAACGATTTGCTTTGAGGTGTTCACCACGCCTGCCATGCCCTAAAGGTGGTGCAGGCAAAGTGGGGACCCTCCTTCTAATCTAACTAATTTTCCTATCTTTCCTCCTGCTAAAAGTGGAGCAGGCATGGGGGTTGGCATCTCCCACTATCTGGAGGTTTCTGGGTTAGATTTGAAAGGTAGCTTTGTCTTTGAAGCTGCCCGCCCATGAAGACCATCCTGTCTTGGAGGAGGTGTGAAACACCTCCACCCAGAGCAGGCTTTTTCTCTGTCCTCTGAGAGTGCTGGCTCTCACCCCATGAGGTCAGAAACATGTTTGGTGGTGGCAGACTGGCAAAAACAAGTCACAGACACTTGGGTTTGGTAGGTTTTCAAGGGGCCATCTAATAGGGTCTCCTGTGTGAATTTATTAATAAATCTATCAATGGCATCAGTTAGGATTTAGAAAGACAAGAGGTCTGGCACCAAACACCTTAGAAATCGGTGAAGCCATCTTGGAGCTAGGAAATTTGTGTATACATATATCCAACCCATGTACTCTTTATGGCTTCATGAGACACTTACAACATCACGGAATAGACTGGCCATTGTAGGGGCATATCTGCTCATGCTGATATGCCCTCACATAGAATATAGTGCACCCTATTTTAAGATTAAAGGCCTGCAGTAGGGTTGTCTTACCTATACCTTATGCAGTGTATGGGAGACATGGCACACAGGGCTGTGGCCATGTTGACTCTTTGTATTTCTCTGCACCAAGACACGCAGCCTGCAATGGCAGAGTGCATAGCCATGGTAGGGGGTCCCCGGGGTGGAACAACCAGTGCTGCAGCCCCAGAGGACCCTCTTTAGTACCCATGCCCTAGGTACTATGGGTACCATTTACTAGGACTTACAGGGGTAACTGAAGTTGTGCCAACTGTGGTTCATTTTTAGGGAAAGAACACTGGTACTAGGAACCTCAGTATACTACACAAATAAAATGAAGAAGGTAACTTAATATAATAGCTCTTGCTTGATTACATGGATGGTAAATCTCAAATGGCTAAGTTTACATCAGCAAACAGTGGACCAACAGGTATTTAAAGTATTTTACGAAAGTCCCAAGGTAGGGATTTATGCTGATATTAAGGGTGGGGAGGAGAGACTCATTGTGGGCAGCTGACTCCGGAACATGGGGGCTCGCGGTTTGATCCCCGGCGGCAGGTTAGCCCAGCACCTTGAGACTCTGGGCAAAAGCTCGCTTAATCTTCCCGACGGCCCCCAACGCCGAGACACCTCTCCAGAGGTAGCTGTGCGCTTCACAAATGCTGGCTTTTCATTGTGCAAGGGGCTTTTTGATTTAAGGGCCAATTTCTAGTAGAAAATAATTAGAGCTCCGAAAAGAGACAGGCTTCCTCATGGTTGACCAATAATGACTAATTCAGATAATTGTAGTAAAAAACGTAATGGGGTAGTAATACAGTTGGTCTATTGGTATTGGGAAATCTGATTTCACCATTCTTTCTTTAGCCTTCAATGAGCCTAAGATAGAACTCTTTGGATGCATATGCATTGAAAATGTTGTGCAGGTTCTTTATTCTGTAGAAAGGTGTCAAACTGAACAGCCAATATCTGGAATCAAAGGGAACTTCACTAAGAAGATGTTCTTGAGGATTGATATTGATGTTTCAGTGATTAGCTCCATCACTAGTTCAGTAGAAGTACAATTGCCTCCAAGTGGAGGATAGGCAGTGTGGATTTCAGTAAGGATTGTGTCTTCTGTCATATGTTCCAGTCTCAACATTTGAAAAGTAGAGAAAGTTTAATCTTTCAAACTTTTAATTCTGATAGCATTTCTTTAAACCAATGTGACTCCTGCACTTGGTTTGCAATCTCAGTTGACATGAGCGAGCAAATAGTCATAGGTCATGATACAATCCATGGCTTCATTTAGACAAAACAGCATGTTGAGACCACAGGATAGTATTGTATCTAAAATCTCTCACAGTGTTTGGTAGCACATCTGCAGTTATGAGAAATTCACTTAAGATGAGATTTAACAGACTTACTGATTTTTGTTGAAGAGTTTAGACTCTCAACATTGTTCTTAAGATGTGGACATTTGTGTCAAGATATGCATTATGCTTGTTGACAACCACAAGTATGGGGAGGTTAAGGAGGCCTAAAGGAGGGTTAGCTTAGACTGCTGACATATACATTTCTCAATGTCATCAGCACAGAGATGTTTGACAAAGCTCTGTGCTGTGTGTAGTATTGATATGAATTGAGCCTTAAGCACTGGAGGAGAGTATTAGAAGAAAATTAGTGTTGTGATGTATTTTCAATTACTGTGTGTCTTAGGTCAGCAGCTATTAGTCTATTTTCTCAAAACAATATGCTTACCTTATCCGACAGACAGCTTGTGGTCTCATTAGTGGGGTGGGTAAAATTTGCACAGTTTCATTCTTCAGAATTGTGCAGAGTCACAGAAAAACTCCATGAGATTCCATGCAACTCTGCCAGTGGGTGGAAAATATGCAGGTTGAACAGCAAATTAGCGCCAGCAGCACAAGCACCACTGAAAATGAGCATGAATGGCACCATGTGTTGCGCAAAAGTGTGCTGCCACTTGAGTTGATTTTTCTGCTGCTCAAGTGGATAATAAAGTCGAGCTGCAGCATATCTAGTTGAATGGCAGCCCTCTGATGGTGACCACTTGCAAATGCAGACACCCGCCCTGTTTAGAAAGTCATGCTAAGGGATGCCAAATCTCCTGATGCAGCGATTGGCAGAATTTAGCCAGAACTCCACAGTGAACAGTAACATGAGTGGCCAAAATTCCACCAATTTTACAGGTGGAACAGAATATTTCCCCAACCCTTACTCATTAGGAATATTAGCTAGAAAGGGTAGAAAGACATGGATAGCAGTAATATCAGACTCAGGTGAACAATATTTGGGGGTGGAGAGGTTAGGCTCTGTAGTGGAAAGCTTGCTTCTTAACAGTCAGGCTGTAAGCTAGACAGGTGTTCAGAAACTGATAAGAAGCAGAAATCTGACTGTTAATTCTGATGGTGGTACCCACAAGATTGTCAGACAAAATAAGTATTGGATAAGGAGGGAGTGTGTGTATGTTAAGAGATTGAGTTACAGAGCGAGGGGTCGGAGTGGGAAATAGTGCTATGGATTGTCATTTGCTGCATAATGGTTGAGCTAAAAGGAGAGGGTGATGACTGTAAATGTTTCAAAATAGTTAAAATGTTTTACGGTTTGAATCAAAATGTTTCCACTTCTGTATATAGAAATAGAGATGTTGACATTCAAGAAGGTAGAGGGTGAGACATTCAATTTTTGCTGAAATAGAAATGTTATTACAAGAGTGACCTTTACGTAGCTGTTGAAGATCTCATCCATGAAGACCTATTTTTGGAGAAGAACATTTAGGGCCTGATTACAAATTTGGCAGACAGGGTTACTCTGTCACAAATGTGACGGATATCCCGTCAACCAAATAAAAATTCCCTTATATCCTATGGAACTTGTAATTTGGCGGATGGGATATTCGTCACGTTTGTGACAGAGTATCCCAAACGGCCAAACTCGTGATCAGGTCCTTAGTTAGTTTTCAGGCATATTCTACAGGTAAAGTAATAAGAGTTGATGATAAGTGTTTTTGTGTATTCTCTGAATAAGATATAGTACTAGATTTTGCGCACATTTTCAATTAGTTGGGAGTACAGTAAGTCTGGGCAGAGTTTGCGGAGTTAACTCCGCAAGGTGACAAAAATAGTCCACCTAGCTACGCAGAGTTCCGCGAGCAGGTCAAATAGCTGCATTTCTTGGAATGGCTGCATTTCAACAAAAAACTGCTTTATTTAAAAGTAGTCCCAGACATGGAGGTCTGCTGACCCCAACAGGCGACCATCCCTGGGAGTGCCAACCATTCCCAATGGGGTAGCAAATTGCAACAGCCTAATTTATATGAATGAGGCATGCAATTTGCGACCCCATTGAGAATCGCAAACAGTGTCTCAGACACTGTTGTACATTGGCAATTGAGACTCGCAAATTGAGACTCGCAATTTGGCGCAATTTGCAAGTCGCAATTGCCAATGGTCGTACATCTGCAGTTTAGAATATTACAGTACTGTGGTGGAAACTAAAGCAATACAGTTAGACTATTGTTATACTTGAGTATACTTCATAATCTAAACAAATTCATAACGAATATGTGCAACCTAATAGGATGAGCATGGGAAGCCTGATCCATCCCGCTAATGCAGAAATATGGATTGTGCCTGATAAAGTAAGAGGCAACAAGACATTTCAGATTTCATGTGAGAAAAAATTCTGATATGCTGAGTAAAATGTGTACTTCTTCTACAATCAGCTGCAGTCTGTTAGTTGATTCTCAAGTTTTCTACTGCAGCTATAACAAAGAGTATTAATGAACAACTAAAGCGCTAACATTCTATATGTAAGATAAATGTGAGGGACACTTGAATGCCATGTTACTGGAATCAGAGTTGAAATAATTTTACAAGAAGGAGATGCAGTAAATGAGCAAAATAGGGGGTTTCATTGTGTCATAAAAATTAAGGTCAGTGCTCTTGGAAGCTAAAATAAGAAGGCAGTTCTCAAATAACTTTTTCATCCATATCAGAAACATTTCTGGCGTGCTGGGGGAAACCTGTACTTCCAACACCAGTAGCATTCTGAAAGTTGACTCCTAGTGATCTACTATAGTGATTTACTGTAACTTCGCCACAGAGTTCTAAAAAACAATTAGAGCACTAAGATTCTATAATTTAGACAAGGTGAGACACTCCTGAATGCCATTTTGTTGGAATAGGGGGTGTTGAATTGAAAGCATTTACTGAAGGTCCATGAGCACTGATGTATCAATACAGTTTGTTAAATGAATGTGCCTTAATTGTTGAGAATGATCATTAAATAACCCCCGCCATAAGTGTACCGATCTTTGTGAGTTGACAAGGAGAGATGAATAAGGGGCGATCACTTACTTCAAACACCATGAACAGTGAAGTGCACTTTGTCTTCACAAGTTCCAATAAAGTGTTTTGGTGTTTGTTTGAAAGGTTTCATTTACAGATTGATTTAAGTCAAATTATTTGTTTCTTAAGTATTACAATTGGTCATTGTTGATACAAATTCAAATAGTTGATAGATCGATATTTCATGATAAGATTAAATTCCTCATTAGTAAAATGGATATGAAGGGAAATTTAATTTCAGCAAGCAAGGCAATATGTCAGTTTCCAAAACCGAAATGAAGGGTTCTGATGAGAGAACAAGAATTCATAGGCATGAAGCCTTAGCACTTAAGCAATGATACTTAGCATTAACTGGAGAGTATTCTCAACCAACAGTCAATGGAAATCCCTAAGATCTGCTTCTAAATTATGCAGCAAGCTCTCTGGGTGAAAAGGGGAAGCTCTCTGAACGAAAGATATCGCCTGAATAATCTAAGGAACACACTCATATAATTCTACAAAATATCACCAGTAACAAATCTTACATGCCTGTTTCCCAACAACCAACCAGTCTCCAGTTACATTTGGGAGATGGTATACTCCTTAGTTTCTCAAGTCTTTAAAATGAATGAAATAATTATGCCCTTAAATTGTTACTTTGATCACATCTTGTGTATCAGACAGTTATTCCCATAAGTCACAGTTCCTGCCATCTCCTCTCCTGCCGGTGAGACTCTCACAAATAGTTGTCTAATACACAACAAAAGTCTATTCACTAGCTAAAAGAAGGCTTCTGAAAAATTACAGCATCTGCAGTAGGAAAAGAAAATGATCTCATGCAATACACAGTTTAAATGTGAAAACATGCTTCTTGTCCTAAATGTGTAACATGGACATTTAATATTGCATTATCAGTTAGACTAGCTAAGTCAGTACCTTATGGGGCACATGCATTAAGCAAAGGAATTGTGATTCCTTAATAGCGATTATTAAGGAATCGCTATTAAGGAATCGCAATTCCTTCTGCATGTAGGTTCCACAGAAAAAATAGCGATTCCTACATATTCCCTATTAGCGAATCGCAAATTGTGATGCGCTATTAGGGAATTTTTCAAATTCATTCCTTTGGGCCTAGTGGTCCATAGGAATGAATGAGGAAGCATTCGCAATTTGCGATTACCAAATAGGTAATCACAAATTACGAATGCAATTCAAGGGTGCAAAGGGGCCAAAAGGCCACCCTGATGCACCACCAAAAAGAGTATTTGTGCACATGTGATGCACACACATGCCCTAAGGGCATGTGTATGTGCCACATGGCACTTATAAAAATGCAATTTTGTCCATTTTTCTAAGGATTTGCAAATTACCATCAACTTGAAGTTGATGGTAATTTGCGATCTGAGAATGCTTCTTGCATTGCATGTAAGGAATCGCAAATTGTGATTCCCTAACTGCATTCGCAAAATAGGTAATTCCAAAAAATTGTGATTACCTATTTTGCGAATTCCTGTGAGGTTGATGCATCCCAAAAGGCTATTTACCAGTCGCAAAGGGGCTGATTCAGCAAATCGGCCAGTTTGCAACGAGTAAATAGCTTGATTCATGTGCCCCTATGTTACTTCATTTGCATGCCTACAATGCCCAAACTTGATTTCCTGCTACCGTTGTTTGCATTTCTTATACATTAGTTATTCAGGATTAATTTAGCACTTTTTTGATCAATGCATTTAGTTTGCCAAATGAGGAAAATCACTCTATAACTACCTAAATCAAACCTCCTCTTTCCACATCGGTTTACTCAGGATGTCAATCTTCTCTATTGCTTCACATCTCTCTAATCTTAAATTAGCTCCATTTGGTAGACATTAAAGGTGTTTTAATCTTCCATTTAAATGTATATGAGAAGATTTGTAAGAGGTGCAGGAAGCTATTTAGAGACAGATCAAATATTTAAAAGTCTTATATTTGAACTTCCTCTTGTGAATAATTGCATTTTCATCCATGAATGTGCACAGGCTTAAAAATAATTGTGATTGTGAGTTAAATATGAAATTATAAAATATGAAACATACGCGAAAACACACACACACACACAAATACTTTTCTCTATACCTTACAAATAACTACATTCAAATATGATTACATAATATTTTTAAATAATTAATATTGTAAATCAGACAAAACAATGAGGGTACTATTTTGCGGCTGTCAAAACTTCCATAGGCTACACAGTTTTCACTGTCTGGGAACTCTTTACATCTAAAATACTAACACATGAAAAATAAACATTTTTGAGACTCATTTAATTCAGGAACTTGTGGCAGCACAGGTAAGAAATCTTGTAATATGCATAGTCAGTCTTATGTAAAAGCGAGTGAATGATTCTAATGCTGTGCTCTCCAGCAGCTTTTCTAACAGTGCAGGTACATGTTTTAGACCAGTCAAAAATGTTAAGCACTGACCAATGTACTATATATAGGTCGGTACTTTAAAATACGATTCATAGTAGGTTGGAATATGACCCATCTCATGCATATTAATGAGATAGCTTGCAAATTCCTATTCACTGTCATTTGTAGCCATACATGTTTGGTGGCCTACTGGGTCAGCAGACCACCAAGTCTATGGTTGCTTTTAAATAAAACCATCATTTTTTAAATGCATCTTGTTTTCCTTAAATAGAAAACAGGATGCATAAATAAATAATGAAAGGTTTCACAAACCTTTTTTAGGCATATTTCAATAGTCCCATGGACCACTTTTGCTCCTAAAAACATTTATTTCAACTTTCACGAAGGGGAGTCCCTGGGAGACCCCTCCTCATTTACAAATGAGTCACCACTTCCTTTGTGTTGTCAATAAAATATGAATGTTTTGCAATTAGATTTTGATAGGAGAACATTAATACATACCATAGGTAATCAGTATTTGGAAGGGGAGCCCTAGCCACGCCCCCTTCCAAATACTGATTTAATATGGTTTCCAAAACCCATTTAAAGGTTTGGAAATTTAAAAAAGAATGTTTGCATCCCAAACTCTCCGATTCACCGAATCAGAGTGTTTGCAAAAACTAAAATCCTTTGTATATCAGGGCCTAAATTATTTATTAGAGCTTTGTGATCACCTGAGGGAGCTATTCGGGGATGAAGGTGTAGTGATATGTAGGATTATGCTGTAATGAGGCTTGTATCAGGTAACAGCTAAGAGTTTCCTGGGTAGATATCGACCAGCTAGATGCCAATCAAAAAGCAGGATTTTTGCTAGTGTCCAGCTGTGTGATTTAAACTATTGCTTAATTAGGTGGTGGATCAGTTTGAAGAGATGAACCTGTAGGCACGTATGTAATACTTGTGCAGCAGTGACATTTGAACCATCCCCAAATTGATGAAGTTGGTGGCTTCACCGTGTACTAAAAAACGACATGTCAATATTTTTTTAGAAAGGAGCCCAGTAGTAGGATACTTTGTCACAATTATTAAAACTATCATTACATACCCAGATTACAAATGACTGTTCTGGCATAATACCCAATAAGATTAAACTGACAGTTAATCTAGTATATGGAAAGAACTTTCATACAGTGACTAAGTATGTGTAAAGACACAAATCAGTCATGATTTAGCAGATGTAGTAGCAAGAGTGCTGAAATTGAATATAAAGGATACATTCTGCAAGCCATTCAATTCTTTCCAATTAGCAGTTGGAGACACAAATCTTGTTAATGATGAAATCATTTACAAACATTTTTATTCCATTTACATTTTTTCAAAGCAAATTAAGGAATATTTGATCCAACATCTATTATGAAGTACAATTATGCAATAAATTAAATTTTGCATCGTCAGTGACATTAGGATGCAGTCTTTTAATCTTCAGATACCTTCAAGTGTGAAAATGTGATTATAATGCATACGAATGTACACGCTTCAAGACTGGAATTGCTCTAGCTGGGAACATTCCAAGTTTAGAATTATCATTGAATACACTGCAACACTCCTAGTTGGACATGGTTCAAAACTGAAAGAATATCAACAGTGAATTATCACAAACTGGAGGGAAATCAACTGGTATTAATCCAAGAATTCAAGAAACATATTAGGGGTAATTACACTATATAACCAGCTGGATCAAGGACAACATATTCCTTTGACTGTGAATAAAACAAGAAAGGAATCAACTTTCCCTTAGAAAAACACCATATCTTTAAAGGAACCTGGGGTGCCCCCATGGCGATGCAGTCTGCTGCACCACACAGGAATCCCAGGGGCGTAACACAGGCCCCCGCAGCCCCCGCGGTGCGGGGAGGCCCAAAGCTCCAGGGGGCCCCCTCAGCACAGCTCTCTTGCCAGTGAGCTCTTGATTGAGCCCGGAGGGGGCCCCTTCACGTTCCTTGCAGGGAGGCCTCCTCAATTTTTGTTACGCCAGTGACGAATCCTCACACAGCTCTGGGTGGGTAAGCACTGCCTGCTACTCTCCCGCTCTGGATGCAGGGAGCAAAGAGACTTCAATGGTGCATTTTGTGTCTGCCTCTCATTTTATGGGGGTGCTGGATTTATGGCAGTTTATCTCCTCTAAAATGAGTGCATTTTTTAAAGATAGTGCAGTTGTGCTGCATGGGCCAAATGTATGTAGTGTATGGTTTGCGATTATCAAATAGTGAATTTCTGTGACTCACTATTTGGTAATCGCAAACACCCATGTATAAATATGTGTTTAACACATTCTATGATTCCAGTGGGTCACAAATAGACCTACCTTGTTAATATTCATGAGTTAGGTCTTGGTTTGCGACCCATTGGGAATCACAAAATCACATGAATGGTGGTCTGCTGGGGGAGTGGAATGTCTGTGATTGTTTTTCAATATAGCATTTTTTTTTTCAAAAAGCAGCCCGCTTTCCTTAGAGGAAAACGGGATGCATTTTAAAAACAAAGATGAAACATTTTCTTTTCATTTTTTAAGAGTAGGCAGTAGTCCATGAGACCACTACCTGCTCTTAAAAAATGTTTTACAAACATTCACAAAGGGGAAGGGGTCCCTTCCAGAACCCTTTCCGTTTGTGAATGGGCTACCACCTTCTTGCAGTAGGTGGTAAAATGTGAATGTTTTGCAACCGCATTTTAGTCACAAAACATTCACACATACCACTGCCATTCTGTATTAGGAAGGAATGCTCTAAAAATGAACATTCCTAATCCAGAATCACAAACCCAACTTGCGATTTGGTAATAGGTTACCGAATCACAAACTGGGCCTTTGTACATTGCAAAATGCCTTTTTTCATATGCAAACAGCCTGATTCTGCAAATCGGGCTGTTTGCGAATGAAAAAAAAAACCTTTGCACACCTGGCCCCATGTTCCCTGAGAGATTCACATCCATGTAGAAAGAATAATTCTGCTTTGGATTTCCGGGCATTTTGCCACCGGAGTTCGTTCACCTGCAGAAATCAAACAGAGGTTGTCTAAAAGCAACAACTTATTTGTGTGATATCTCAAGCCTCTTCAGGCAAATTCACACATGCTTTTCTGGATTGTACTCCTAATGGCACACTCCAGCCACCAGGGGGACGTTTCTGGGACCTCCTGCATCCAAACATTTTGATGAGGAAGCCTGATGCCTTTTCACAGCCTGATCTTCTACTCTTTAGCAGCAGCTCGACTTGGACCTGTTCTTTTGTCTAGCATGGTGATTTCTTATCCTTTGGCCTTCCTCGCAGAATCACCCCACCAACCTCATGGCACACCACTTTCCCTGCCTGCACTCTACATTCAACCAGGTTCTCAGCCAAATGCAGGGTACCTGTGTGTCCAGCAGGAGCCTCTGATGTAGGGGTGGGCGAAATTTGCGAAATCCACTTTAGCAAATTATAGCAAAAATGTTAAAAATTATCGCAAACACGCGAAAAAATCGCAAAGATGCGGAAGTTTTTTTGACGCATGTTCGCGAGATTTTCTGCATGGTTGCGGCTCGCCAACTTACCCATGTAGTTGCTCGCGGGCGCGGCCATCTTGTTTTCAGTTTTTCTCGCGGTGCATGATCGCGAGAAGAAAGACGTGATCACGCGATGCATGACGTCACTGCGGGCGCGAACTGTTGCGAGACAGCACAAATGGCTAAAAACAATACAACATCTCATGGAGAACGCGACCGGATCAAGAAAACTTGTCGGTGAATGCAGGGATTCAGGTAAGACGATCGCGCGCGCGCGAGAATGTATTATTTTACAGCGCGAGCAAGAAACAAATTATCGCCAAGCTGCGGAATGCGGAAATTTTGAAATTTTCGCGCTCTCCGCGGAACGCGAAAATGTCAAATTATCGCAATTTCCGCGAACGGAACGAAATTTTCGCCCAGGCCTACTCTAATGCCTTTGTCTGGGACATTGACTGCCAGAACACATCCATCAAATCATTCCAGATCCCCATCAAAACCACCCATTATGAGTCCTGTGAGGGAGTTAGAAAACTCACATTCTGGAAGCCTGTTTTATTTTGTATGGAGTCCATCTTATATTGTGCGCATCCTGTGATATTCAATAATGACAGGGCCTGTGAAATGTGCTCAAAAGTCTAATAATAATAATTATAATAACCTCAGATATTAATGTACCCAGCGGAATATCTTATAACACATGGCTTGCTCCAGTACACCTTTTGTGACATGCAATTATTTTGTTAACTTAGCAATAGCCATCCTTAGCATTCTTAGCAATGATCATATAAAGGTAAGGCCAAGTGTCTGCATTTGACTGGACAGGTATTGTGCAAATACTGACAACTGACTCACAGGCAGCTGTCATGTGGAAATCGCAGGCCGGCATATTACTTCACGCCTGTGGCATGTATCGCCTCTCTCCTCTGATTGGTTATATGCCTAACGCTCATCTAATTTTGTCCTGTCTGGTCAACAACTCACAATGTATTTGTTCATGACAATGAAGAAATCACATTGTTACTGTATTCTGATTGGATGTGTGTTTAACCTGCCTTTTGTGATTTTCGGACTGAATGACCCGGTGAAATTCTGCTCTGTGCGCATCTTGCTTTTTTAACTTGGGCCTCCGCGATCCTGTATAAGCAACTATCTATGAAATGTGACAAGTTGTCTGTGTTTCTTTTATTTAGCATCTAAATTTGGTGGCGAATACAGTTCTAGGCATGGTGACCAGCTCGAACACTGACCCCACGTTGGCTTACCTTCTCTTGGGCCTTTGCTTTGGACCAGTGGATGGAGACCGCCCCTGAGCTCTGCCTCCCTCTCCCTGCCTGTGGTGTGAGATATCTGTCATTTGCATCTCCTCTCCACTTATCCACTGCAACTGGTCAGTGTTGGTGTTCCCCTGCTTGCCCACCCTAGCTGTCTAGCAGTTCAATGCTGGTGCTCTTGTTCTATATTTTGACACTGGACATTTCATGTGCAGCTGTTTTTCAGGATATCCCTTTATTCTGTAATTTCCTTTTTTTTTGTACATTTCCTATCTCCTCCATCAACCTGGTGACTGACCTCCGGCTGATGCACTGGGTTCCAGACACCTGGCACCTGGGGGGCCTCCAGTTGTACCGGGGGGTTGCCCCTTCACTACAAGAGAAAGGTAGATAGATTGTTGAGTTAGTGTCGGATGGTACTGACGTGATTGATGAGTTTATGTCGGGTGGTTCCAACATATAAGCCTTAGTGTTGGGTGGTCCCAACGTCGTATATAGGATTTTGATCCTGGGTGGTACTGTGCATTAGGTTGTCCCACTGTTTTTTAAGTGGTCCTGGGCCAGGATAATACCGCAGAGGGGTCTCGAGCCTAGTGCATGCACATTGTTAGCTATCTGTTGGTACCATTTATTTTCTTTGGGAATTTTCTTTGTGTTAGTTTTTAGATGCTGTTTCGAGTTCACACTGGGGCTTTCCCAGATGATTGACTAGGGTGATTTATATGTCTTCACCGCAATTTAGATAGCACACATGTTTTAGCATTTTTAGTATTGCCACATAGTATATTTTGCTTATTTATTTTCCTGTGCTTCCATATTTTTCTATTAGAACACAGTGACTGGGTCAGTTAAAGAAAAAATTGGTATTATTGTTTTTCCATCTTCCCCTCTTATTGCTCCCTAGGATAGGGCTTTAAGACCTGGGAATTGTGGTGTGTGGGCAGGTCATGGTTAGTTCCCCACTTTTCTGTGTGTGAATGCATATCTAAGTGAAAGAGGATTCACCTCTATCTTCACAACAGTGGATTCCCCATCTGCCTCAGGGTAGAAGGAAAAGGAGATTTTGCACCACCTCACCTCTTCCAACTTTTCTGTCTCCTTTGTCGGTGGCAAGGAATGGCACCTACCACAACCTTTGTCACAAGAGACATTTACCCACATGTGAGAAAGCACGCACACTTTATGGTGGATAGGTATGAGAAGTCCATGTCCCCAGAAGGTGGTTTGATTGGCAGCTTGTTCAGCTTATTTTACTAATAACACTGTGCGGGGCTGAACGCACATGATGTGCATGTAAATGGGGTTTCCTCTTGTCAACTATTTCAATAGACACCTAATTGTATCCTTGTATAGTGTGAATGAAACATAACTGTTTGGCAGTAGGGAAAGTTATCATAAAATTAGGGAATGGGTTGCCTGATGAGTACAAATGGTCTGAACAGCAGTAAGCTTGCACCGCCTAAAACCTTCCCCATCTACTGACAGGGTAGAGAAAGGTGGATAGAGGAAATAGATACAACAATATGGTCTTCTCTGATGATTTCATGTGCACAGGATGAGGAAGAACAGGACAGATGTGACTTGATGGCTCCAAAGAGACCACCCCATATGTCAGGGTACCAGAATAGAAGGTGGCAAATGTGTTTTCTCAATTAGTACATAAGGAGCTTGCAAAATGTGACTTCCAGCTTTTAGTGCACAAAGACACATTGAATACCATGTTCCAGGCTGATTATTGTGACTTAATAATTGCCCATCACGCTCTCTATGATATTTTCACCATGGTTCCCACGCAGGTGTAGGAGTTCCCTCCTGGGTGACAGATAGGCTTATTTGGCCTCAACAACACAATGATCCTTATTTCCTATCCACAATACCTGCTTCTGCACTTAATTGTCTCATTTTGGAATGGGCTTCTAAAGTGAGAAAAAGGCATACATACCAGTATAATTTACTATAGAAGTTGAAAGAACATCACAAGGGACCAGAATGAGATTGAAAAGCCTCATTCTATAGAAATACTCACCATGCAAAGAAACAAACAAACTATTAGATAATCTAACTGATCTATAATATGATACTTTTGAATGGCCCCCATCTGTGTGTCCCCAACCTCCGATGGCTGAACTGCTGCCTCTTTGCACGTGACTGGGCAGAAGAGGACTTGTCCCTTTTCTATGGTCTCTCTCATGAATTCACTAGAGTATCGGGTGTGTTGTTAGGGTAGCATTAGAGACCAGAACATGCATGATAAGTGTAATGTACCTTCTGATGATTTTTGTTTCTGCCAGCGAGTTTTCCACCTAGGATTCATTAAAAATATTGTCCCACTTTCAGCAGGCTGTAGCCCAAATACGAATGATTGGGAAATATATTCACAATCTTAATGGCCAAATATTTCATTTGGAAATACGAGAATTGTTACCTCCTGGCGCACTGATGTCTACAGAAATAGAGCGTGGACTGGTAGGCCCAAAGCGTTCTCATTGTATAAGAAGTTCGTAATGGAAAAGAGCGCTATTCTCCATTTTGAGGACATTAGGACCTTTGGAGTAATACATTTGCATTTATGTTAAAAAAAAAACGATAGGAATGGGTTTCAAGATTTGCTATACTATTTCCTTCTGTTGAGTTTCGAGGCATGGCAAAAAAACTGATGCACTATTCAAAATAAAATAGCTGTTCTTACATCAAGATGTGCTGATGTGGTAGTACAGAAAAGCACTAATTCACCTACTGCTAATAGTGAAGGTGCCACGGAGGTAGGAAAAGGGGCAGTGGAATACAAGGTTAGTGTTTCGTGTGGCACCCCAGCCCCTCTAACATTGCTGCAACTATTTAGTGTGTGACAGTATAAAACAATTGGCAGACGGATGTTATTAAGTATATAAATATACTTTTGATTAAAATGATAGGTTTGTGCAAAAGTATTTTCCTTCCTTGGTTTTTCCTAGGTTTGAGAACGTGGACGAGAAGATGTGTTTTCATATGTGTCTGTCTGTGTTCTGTTATATGTTGTTTTTTATTGTTTGTGGGAATTTTTGGGGTATATCTTAACATATCAAGTACAGTGCCCATGTGTCAGCAGGTCGCAACTCTATACTGTCCGCAATGGCCTTGAGTTTTGAAAATACCTATATTTACATTTTCTTTCTCTCCCTCTTACTGCCTACTGACTATTCTCTTGTTCCCTGGAACATTAAAATGCAATAAATGTGTCAATAGGAAGAGTGTGACCTGATAGGATACCCTTAGACACATCATACAACAGGATTATGCAATTACTGGGTGTTCACCAGCGCACTGCGGTCCACAACATATTGATGAAACTCACGCGTGATAGACCTACGCTGTAGAGCATAAAGAGAGTTGGGAGTGACATGCGTGGGGGGAGGTTTGGGTGGAGGGAGGGGTTGGGAGTTTAGAATAGAGGTACGATTTGAAGTAAAACTGGAATGCGCGCTGTATGATTGCAACACAATGTGGGGGTTGTGCCTTATTGCCTATTTCCTTTTGTTATAAAGGGAGAGATGGGGGGTTAGTCCCAGACATAGAAGATATCATTTGACTGTGTATTTCATGACTGTATCGATGCTTCCTTTGATATGTATCTTGTGACAACATTGCAATATGGGTTTGTGCAGAACTGAAAATCTCAAAAAATGTTGTTTAAAAAAAATAGGAAGGAAAATACTTGCATGTGTATTTCAGACAGGATAGCGTGGGTGGAGTATGAGGATAGTTCGTGCAAGTAGGGGACAGCTTTGTGTGATAGGAATTGTGGGAAAGGGACGGAAAGTAGGATAAAAAGGGTTTTGTGATTGAGAAATAGTAATAGATGAATATGATTTTGATATTGACTATGCAATTATGGTTGGTTATTCACAGTGCCGGTGGCTTGTGTTTACAGTTCTTTCACTTCCTGTTCATTTGCAAATATGATGAGAGAAGTTTTACATTGCAAATGTTGAATCTAGCAGTCAACAAGGAAACATAAAAAATAAATGTCACGTTTCAATACAACTTGTTCTTCCAAAGTGATGCAGTAATGTACGAGGACAGACCCTGCCCTTATCACACACCTAGACTGGTTTCCCATGATTAATACATAAGATAGATGGATATGCCCCTGGCACCACTTCAGCCCATTGAGTAAAGTTACAGGTTCCCAATATCGTACAAATATGGTTTACCATGACAGCTATTGTGCCTTTATTATATGGTGTGAGAATGAACATTTATTGTTATCATCTTGGCCACATGTTTAAAGAAAGGAGAATGTTCCATTTGGAGTGATGTTAAATGTTACATGTATTATGATTACGCTGATTTTACTATAGGTTATACCACACATGTAATACAATAGACTGTGGAATTAGGTGTGCGCATAGAGGAGGATTTAATTTATTTATCTGATACAATGAGTTATTTCCACCAAAGTATGACTTTTTCTGCAGACCTGCATGAATTAAGAAACTATCAGACTTATTAACACCATTGGATTAGTATTTCTATTTTACAAGTATTCGTTTCCAACTTTGCCACAATTACAATGAACTAGAGACGTATTTGGCAAGGGAAATGTGATCTAGGACTGTGGCCAAATGCCTTCTAACAGATCTGACACTTTTCGGGATCGCGAGGGGCTGGCATTCATTTCTTTTAAGTGATCCAATGATCTTTGCAAAGGGCATTGGGTCACACAAAGCTGCACTGTCCCTACCGTTGTCCAGCAGCGTGCGTAGTACAGCGGAAGATTGTGCATAGAGAAAGATTTGTGCATTTACCTGGATGGATGCACTACCATTTGTTTGAAAGAGTGAAGAGTGACCAAGGTGACACACATGCAATGAAGTTTTGTCTGGCCATTGCACAGCTCAGGCCACATGCCCATTGTTCCGCTGTCAGTAGCTGATACTTTATTATCAGATGGTGCATGCCCTTCCTGACTATAGAACACCAGCTGTACACAATCTCCAACTGGGATATTGGGACTGGGCCCTTGTCGATGCTCATATCAGATGTCACTGCCTTTCCTGGATCATCAACAAGGACCTTCATCACCTTCATTGCCTGCAGTTCTGGCTGAATGACATCGGGAGGGGGGCTCATTTAGGACCGGAGCCCATAACCTCTGTATCTGTTGTGTTTAAGTACTGGTGACCTCTGGCGCAACACAGATGGTACATAAAATTCATAATTTTTAAGGTCTGCTAAGAAATGGCTATGGGTACCAACAGTTATCTGTGCTACTGTACTGATCATGGTGCCTGCAAATATCACAAAAATACCTTTTCTTTCACAGTAGGAACATTGAGACTTTGAACTTTACATGGGGAAAAGGGGAACACAGGGCACGGTGTAGGATACACAATAGTTGCTAATTGACTCCCAAATAAATAAGATACCTCAAATTATACTAACAACTAACAACCATGCCTGACAATCAATTGACTACATATAGTGAAACAAACAAACTAACATGTTTATAATATGTCTCTTTAATTAATACAAAATATAATATAAATATTTTTTGGGTTTAATTTCAATTTATTCAGCGAATTATTTTCTCCATGTAAACATATACATTTGTGGGCAACAATATATCATCATAATGCTTGTATATATACAAATCAATTCCTATGTGCTATATATGAAATCTAATTAGAACATGATTAGTTATTCATAATAAGTTTGCAGTGCATACTTGTTGTACCATGATTTTTTTATCACTTGTAATACTATGGTTGTTTTTCATCAGATATATAATAAACAATAACAATTTACAAAAAGCAGTGTAAAAGTATTTTTTTCAGATTTTTGCTCTATGGACGATAGATGGACACATAGGCGGTCAGTTGACACTTTGAACTTTACCACAGAGAATAAATGAAAAAAAAAACATGTTTTGAGGAAAAAAGAAACATGTTGAATTGAAAGTGAAGTATGATGAAAAATGACATGCATTATGTCATCTAGTATTTGTGTGCACCTTCTCCAACAGTGCCTAGTAGATAGTAACTTACAGTGATAGAAAACAGCACCTTTATCAACTACAGCTGTGAAGAAAATACACCAACAAGTGAAACTTTGGCAAAACATTTACTCACATGGAAGCACCAAATGACATCATTGTATATCTTTCACAAATAGACAGTCGATTGAGCACTAGAGTCCGTTATGGAATAGAAGGAGAAAGCACAACTACCTTCCGGGCAACACGGGGAACCAGGCATGGTTGTGTACTCACCCCACTCCTTATTTCCTTATATATTAATGGAGTAAATGAAACTTTGCAAAAACTTAACGCTAATGTCCCTAGAGCAGGCAAACGTGATATACCTACTTTGCTCTATGTGGACAACGCAGTTCTTTTATTAAGGACTGCAAATGGGCTGCAGTCTCTAATCGAGAAATTCGCAGATTTTATGCAGGAGAAGGATTTGATATTGAATCAAAAAAATACTTTCAGGATGGTGTGTGGGAGGGGAAAGACAAGTACTAGGACCCAACATATAAATAGTGTCCCTATTGCAGTAACAACCTCTTTTATCTATCTAGGCCTAGCATTTACAGCAAATGGACATTGGGGAGCCCATATCCAATACTGCAAATTAAAATTCTCCTGGATAACTGAAGCAATTTTTAGATTTTCTAAGAAAATGAGCAATAAACCCATCAGGGAAATTTAATGATAGGACACTGGGGATAGGGATTCAACATTATTTAATCCAGGTTATTAATACAAGACATAGATTTTATCTCACTAGATTAAGAATGGGAATAGCCCATTTTTAATTGCATTTCAATCCATGGCAAAGTGGAAAGGAAATCTCCAAAGTGTACTTGTGATGGAAAGTCAGACTAGACAACTCTGCATTTTATTTTATTCTTTGGCTTTTATGGAGATTTACGGAAAAAGTATATTATGACCACTCTTTTTAAAGGAGAGACAGTTTACATACAAAATAGCTTTTGAGTATATCTGTAATCTAGCAAATATTAGAGTTTGTAATGGAGTGGTGTTTTATATCCAGAAGGCGAATAGAATAAGGAAAAATACTTCATATCTCAAAGCTCTCATATACAAAGAAGATAGGGTGCATACTGAAATTGATAATTTGGGCACGAGTTATGTTTTAGATTGTATATCTTGCACATGATACTTTATGTATAATGTCTATTGGGCTTACTACTAGAACTCAAATGCACTTCATTGTATTCCCTTGTGATGAAATGTGAACATGTTTTGTTTTTAGGATGCTTTTATGGTTGTATATCTTGCACATGAAACTTTATGTATAATGTCTATTGGGTTTGCAACTGGAACTTAAATGCACTTTATAGTACTCCCTTGCGATGAATCAAGAAATTATTTTTGTTTTTAGGATGATTTTATGGTTGTACTTTTTATAACCGAATAAAGCTTGCTTGAAATGAATTAAATACACCAGCATGAAAGTTCCATTACCTGTCTAATAAGAGTTGTCATCAATAACAGAGTCTTACAGAACACCCAGTTTAGGGCTACTAATAGCAGAAGTTTCTCTTGGATTTAAATATGGACCATCAAGTAGTGGCCCAACTAAGCATCCCAGATTCCCTGGTACACGGAAAGAAAGATTTTTCCCCAAGTACAAACACAACAGGAAGCTAATTACTATCTAGCTTTTGTTATGATCAAAAGTATCCCATGTTTAATATTTGTCAACACGAACTGCACAATAGTGGTACATCATAACAGCCACCCAGTACTGACCAAGAAAAACAAATGATAATGCATTCCGGCACTAGTAATTATTGTCTAAGGTAGCTACAGCCCATATGCCTGAGACAACATCTAGAACAAAACTCTGATAGATATGAGGCAGTGCCAGAAGGATTAGGAACACTGTGTCAGCATTGATTATGAGAGGAAGGGATGTGGAAGCCTGTTTTATTTTGTATGGAGTCCATCTTGTATTGTTCATGTCCTGTGATATTCAATGATGACAGGGCCTGTGAAATGTGCTCAAAGTCTAAAAATAATAATATTATCCTCAGATATCAATGCACCCAGTTGAATATCTTGCAGCACAGGGCTTGCTCAAGGACTCCTCTTGTGACATGCATTATCTTGTTAGCCTAGCACCAGCCATCCTTAGAATTCTTAGCAATGACTATATATAGGTAGGACCAAGTGTTTACATTTGACTAGACAGGTATTGTACAATACTATCTAATGATGCATAGGTAGCTAACATGTGGAAATTTCATGCCACCATAAAGTATCACAGCTGTGGCACGCATCACCTCTCTCCTCTGATTGGTCATATGCCTAATGCTTGTGTCATTTTCTCCTGTCTGGTCACCAATGCACAATGTATTTGTTCATGATAAGGAAGAAATCAGCTTGTTACCGTATTTTGATTGGATGTGTGTTTAACCCGCCTTTTGTGGTTTTCGGGCATAAAAAACCCAGTAACATTCTATACTGTGGGCATCTTGCTATTTTTGCTTGGGCCTCCATGATTACATATTAATGTAATAGTAATATACTATAAAATGTGACAAGTTGTCTGTGTTTTTTTTGTTTAGCTTCCACACCTTGACTACTCATGGAAACAGAGTTCACAAATGCCACAGAATACAAGTTCAGAGTAGGGTATTCTATACACCAGACACTGATTCATTAGACGTGCTGGTCTGTCTTCTGTTCCTTTTTGTCCTGTTCTGCTGAGCTGCTCTACCCTATGAAGGGGTTTACAAATGGATGCCCTAGAATTTGGGAGTCACTTATCAAATCCAGCACCTTAAGAATTCAAGGTGTCAGTATGAAGCTAAATTGGAGCATGTCTCCCTCTCTAAGGCAAACTTTGCTCAGCCAGGTCTGGTTTCTTCCCTCTAAAACATCAAAGAAACCAATGTGGTGACTCAAGACAGAGGTCTACCTGTCCTTCCTTTGTCCCTGTCTGAAACATCATGCAATCTAATTGACAGGTTGCTGCTAAAAGGTGTGCAGATTTCGCCCAACCCCTTCTTCTTTCTGGAAAAGCCTTACTCTCATTGGAGTGGGCCCAGTAGAGCAGATACAAGGTTACCTTAGGTAAATAAGACACATCATTAACCTTATGAAATTACTCATATAGACAAAATTGATAATTGGTGTGAGTTTGCCACACAATACTTGATAGATGAGGACACATTAATGACTTTTCTATGTCATTCAATCTCAAGTTACATTTTAGATACACTTTACCCAAAGTGCAAACCAGTTTAAACACTGAAGATATACACTTCAGCCAAAAAGTAGATATTTCTTCCCTAGATTCTAAGAATCAGCTGAAGGAGGAAGACACAGTAGGTTTCCTTCAAAGATATGTTTATTCTCAGCAGAGTAAACAGCGGGCCACCAAAGACACATACCAGGCAGCAACAGATTTCCAACTGTCACCTCACCATTCCTTAAGGGAACATGAAACTGCCATGTGGAATCATTCCAATTCCCAACATTCCACCATAAAATACTACATGGGTTTCCCCTTTCAATAAATAGAACAAAGATAACATCGTATAGCTAAAGGATACAAAAAGCAACTGTAAACCCTACCAATACATTCTAAATAAATAATATACATATTTTACAACTATTGAATGCCAGAATAGGCAAACCACACTTACTAGCAAAGTACTACATGGATATGTTCCAATTACAAGACATTAAACCATATCTAATGAATGCAGACACTACATTAAAGGCATTAAACATATCACTGTAAAGACTGACATACCTTGAGAAACACCCAAATCACACTCTAAAACTAAAAGGTACCTTCTTCACTCTACTACTGCGTCTTATACCTCCACCAACAATTACAGCTTCCATACCTTCTCTAGCGTATACTTTTCATCTCTTCCACTCCTTCCTTCAACACACTTCACTTTAACCACTCAACATATAGTCCACCATTGACCACCTTCTACCTGTACATTATTGTCTTTTAATTCCAAAACCCTAATGGGTGGGCCAAACTTAGATCCACCCTTTCTGGCATTTGAAAGGGCCAGACCCATAAGTTCTGGACCTATTCTAGAATCACAATCCGACGGTTCTTTTTAGCGGCAGGTAAGCATAGAGGGGAGAAAGTCATTATTGCCAATCATTTTACAGGAAATTCTCTCAACACATAGTAACCACAAACAACTAAGTAAGGTTAGTTGATTTATTACAAAGCCAAAAATAACTAGACTTTAAGACACCTCAAGATGAGAGTGTAGAAGTACATTGGAATCAGAATAAATCCAAACCTGTGCATCCAGTTTGAATGATGCAACATAAAGAAAATAATTATTGAGGTGATCCGTGTCTGAGAGGCAAGATGGCGGCCGTGGCGTGGGCTGTGTAAGCAGCTCCTCACTCTGGCTCCGCACCCGGTGTAAACGAAGATTGTTATTCGGCGCTTTGCTCTCCAAAAAAACCACCGTATGGCTAATCTGAATCGGGGAGAGTGATCCGCACCGCAGAGAGCAGAAGAACCAGCCGCTATTACCTCGTGTGGTGCTGCGGAGATTCTGGAGGGAAGGCTTGCGGTTCGGAAGCAGGCTTCGGCCCGAGCGCAGACGTAGACTCGGAAGCGGACGCTTCAGAGACGCCGCCATTCAGGGTGAAGCTACAGAGCTGCTTCTTCCTCAGGCAACTCGGTTTTCAAAGCGCGAAGTTACGGAGCTGCTTTTCCTTCCAGCAACCGGATTTTCAAAGCGTGAGTAAGCCAAAAACTATTTGACTGTTTGTGTGGCACAGCGCGACTGGAATTTCTCTCTACTTTGACTGTGCTGCGGATCTAAGAAAGGAGTTAGCAACATTGTGTCGCTGCACGGATACACATTTCTTGGTTCACTGCTAAATCTGGTGACAGCTGCTCTGACCCGGACACTGTGCTTAGAGGAGAGGAGAGGAATGAGAGTCTACTATAATTAAAGTCTCTTGAGCTTTAATTCATCTATAGCACTAATTAATTAGAAATCTGCATTAGATGTTGCTTCTTGTTCACGAATATCGGAATTGCTTCTTGCTCTGGCGCTACTTTGGTTTCACTGGCACTCACCGGTCGACAATACGCGGGGATAATACCTCGCTGAGCTCCCAAAATATGCCACCAAAAAACCAGTCAAAGGCTCAAACTCGGAGTGTGCGGATAAAACAACCCGCTGAAGGAAAGGGTGCTTCATCTCAGCCAAATGTGAATAAACTTATACCCATTACTGCTGATAAAGGAACAAGTCTTACTGTTGTAGGCACCATGGAGAAAGACTCCGTGCCTCAATCTGCTGTAAAACAAGGGATCACCCCGATTCATCATTTCTTTGGGAAAAAAAATGAGAAACAGAGAGATATTGTTTCACCAACACTTATATCCGAAACTTTTGAGCCCGTAACTGCAGATATTATTTCTGAAACTAACATTGCTGCTTCAAATATAACAGCGCAATCTGTAGATACTCTGGATTCTGGTTCGCAAAGGATTGTGGGAGTTGGAGTTCCAAGTAATATTTTACAATCCAATGGGTCAGCCGAAACTCCCACTAATATGGATTTAAGTATCTTAGAAAGAGCCATTACCAGACAAGATGGTGGTGAAAACTTTTATTCCCTATCTGACTATACATCGGATGACAGTCGAAGTCATAGTAAGGAATGGGCAGATTATACTGCAGAGAGTAGTTTTGTCGGGGAAGACGATGATGATGGTGTCCCACCAAGTACAAGTATTGCGACAATTAAAAAACTAAAGAAGAGGGGATCTCATAATCGAACGACAGCTAAACTCAGAATCGAGTCTGGGGGATCCCCTGACAATCCAGCGGTAATTAATAGATCCGAGGCAGAAACTGAAGACATATTGACTAATATCCAAGATAGATCTAATCTAAGTGAAAGCCCTCCAGAAATTACGCTAACCACTATTTACAATACTATGATGGCACACCGCGCAGAAAGCAAAGCGGAAAATTTACGTACTCAAGCTACATGCACTAAACTAAAGAACTCTATTCGTCGAGTGATCAAGGTCTCAACGGAGACCGCTGATAGAGTCACTGAAGCCGAGACTCGTATCTCGGTGTTGGAAGAGGAGTCTCGAACTCAGAAAGTAGAACTTGAGAACGTCAAAGCACACAGGGATGACTTATCTTATAAATTAACCGGGCTAGAAAATCAGGCGCGAAGGAATAACCTGCGATTCCTGGGCATTCCTGAAAAGAAAGAAGGATCGGATACTAGACAATTCATTATTGAACTCTTAAAGGAGGCCCTCCCTGATTTAAAAACATGGGACTGGACAAAGGAGATTCAAAGAGCCCATCGCTTTCCGTTCTCTATGAAGAATACTCGACAGGGTGACCAGCCATATCCACGAGCAATTCTTGTTAGCTTTAATAACTTTCTTGCAAGAGAGGAAATCTCAATGTTAGCAAAACCTGAGAAGAAGATATCTGCCAAAGGCTGCACTTTTTTTGTGCGGCCAGATTTCTGCCAGGCAACAGTAGCCCAGCGTTGGCAGCTTAGACAGCTAATACCTCAATTCCAGCAGAAAGGGGCTACCGTTTACCTTCAGAATCCCGCCAAACTTAAAGTCATATGGAAAGATCAAACAAAATTCTTTTTTTCAGAGATCAAAGCTAAGGAGTTTTTACTCATGTTATAATATGTGGTCTAGTGTTAGACATTGGATATATTATATACATATCTGTCTAGTATAGTGCTATCTATTTTTCAGAACTCTATTTTCTGATATGGGGTGGAGCCAGAGAGATATGGCTCCCCATCTTACACAGGAACTGTCAGTTCCTGAGCCTCATGTGTGGGGGAGGGGGTTGGGTGGGTGGTCCTCAACCTGGGGGTTGAGGCGGTGGTGGGGGTGGTGGGGTTGGTGGTGGTGGGTGGTGTGGTATAAAACAGCAATGATGATTGATCCGGGCTATATAAGCCTTGGTGGGTTGATTTTTATGTTTCATGTGAGTGTTTATTGGCAAAAGGTTTTTTTTGATTCAATTAAACAGGTTACTATTGATGGTACTTTTCAAAGATTTTCAATATGGTGAGAAAAATTAAAATTTGCTCTCTTAATGTTAACGGTCTGAATGACTTTAAAAAGATGGGGATTCTGCGACACTTGATTCAACTTCTCCAAATTGATATCTTATGTCTACAAGAGACACATATCCCTTGGCCCAAGAGGAATTTGTTTAAAAATCTTGATCTAGAGTTATTAGTCTGTTCTAAACAAATGGGAACAACTAGAGGTGTCGCTATTCTTACAAAACGTGGAATTGGGAAATGTATTAGATCGTCAGGCGATAAGTGGGGGAGATGGGGGATCGCAGAAATTATTATTGACGGGAACAAACTGACTATCTGCTCTCTATACGGCCCGAACTTAGATGATAAGGAGGTATTTAATACAATTAATTCTGAACTAGCAGCTTGGGATTATCCTTTAATCCTTTGTGGCGATTTCAACATTAATATTAACGCTGATTGTAATATTAGGAATTTTGGGAAATATAGAGATCGGAAACCTCAAACGTTTAAAGCTCTTAGAGAATTAACGTTAAATAACGGACTGATAGATGTCTGGAACAAATTTAGACCCCTAGAACCAGGTTTTACTTATTTCTCGGCTCCACACCAAAAATTTGTCCGCTTGGATTATTTTTTTATTTCTGCTCAACTTGTCAGTAATAGTAGTATTGAAGTCTTACCCCAAATCATTTCTGATCACAATCCTATTGTTTTAGATTTGTCACTTTCTTATTCAATCTACTCACAAAAAAGACCGTGGACATTTCAGAGAAATTTATTGTTAGATCAAGATTATCTAGCTCATATGGCTCTGGTAATCAGGGAATTTTTCTTGAATAACAACAATACTGCCTCTGTACAAATGGTCTGGGATACTTTTAAATCAATAATAAGGGGTGAGACCCTGAGTTATTCGAATCTCCGTAAAAAGAAAAAACTAGCTGCATTTAGAGAGAGTCTGGATCGATTAAGGCAAGCAGAAATCAAACTAGCCTCTTGTGTTAGGCTGGGTTCAGCGATACAAGAAGCTCAAAAATCGCTGGCCACTACACGGTCGACTATTTATTCTTTCTTAGCCAATCAAGTAGCCGAGAAGTACAAATTATTTAAAAAAGAATGTTATGAATTAAGTGAACAAACTGGCAGAATATTAGCCCAAAGACTGAGACAGAAAGCAACCGCTATGGATATAGCTCAAATATTGGATATGGAAGGGGTTATTCAGGAATCCAAGTCGGGTGTTTTGGAAGCATTTCGAAATTTTTATCAATCTCTGTACAATCGATCAAACGACGGTACTAGTGTCTGTGAAGATGCTTTCACTTATTTTTCGAATATTGAACATCTTTCCTCTTTTACGGAAGTTCAAAAAAATACACTAACCGCTTCAGTTACTTGGGAAGAGATAGAAGGGGCTATTCTTGGTTTGGCATCTGGTAAAGCGGTTGGACCAGATAACATCCCTCTAGAATTTTATCGAACATTCCGTAATATGCTACAACCAGAGCTACTGAAAATATTTCAAGAAGCATTCAATGGTCGGCCGCCTCCATCATGGTCATTAGCTACTATCGTTGTTTTTAAAAAAAAAGGGAAGGATCCTATGGATCTTGGATCATACAGACCTATATCCTTAATAACATCAGACAGTAAAATCTTCTCTAAAATATTAGCTAATAGATTAAACGATTTAATGTCAAATTTAGTGGCTGATTCGCAACATGGATTTATTAAAAAGAGAGATACAACTGATCATGTTAGAAGGATCATTACTTTGTTAGATTGGGCGCAGGCCACGGGATCCCCAGTCGGGATTGTTCTACTTGATGCTGAGAAAGCATTCGATAGGGTCGACTGGGGGTTCCTCTGGCAAGTATTGACTTGGAAAAACTTTCCAGGTGAATTTGTATGTGCTCTAAAAGCCTTATATAAACAACCCAGGGCTGTTATTCGCATAGCTTCTGAGACATCTACTACACTATCAATAACAAGGGGGACTAGGCAAGGGTGCCCATGTTCACCTCTTTTATTTGCACTTTATATTGAGTCCTATCTGCAAAAACTAATACATCAGGAAAATATCCCACCGGTTATAATTCATCAAGTAGAGTATAAAATCTTCGCATATGCAGACGACGTCGCGATTGCCACTTCAGATATCAGTCTAGCATTTCCTAAAATCATAGAGGCAGCTCGAGAATTTGGTTTATATTCTGCTTACAAATTAAATATAGCCAAAACACAAATAATACATTCTAATGCTAGCCTACCAACTGACTTGACATATGCTACAACGGCCTTACATTTAGGCGTAACACTTTCTGCTAAGGTTGAGGATATTGTTAATCTTAATCTTGATCCACTACTCATCTCAACTACTAGATCTCTTGAAAGGTTAAATAATCTCCATCTCTCCCTTTATGGTCGTACTAATGTAATTAAGATGCTCTTTTTCCCCAAATTTCTTTATTTTTTTCGTACTATACCTTTGTTATTTTCCTCCACTGTATTTATAAAAATAGATAGAATATTTTCAAGATTTTTCTGGGGATACAAGAGGGCTAGGCGATCTCTTAAGTGTTGCTCACTCCCTACTTATAGAGGAGGATGGGGATTACCAGACTTCCGCTTATACTACCTGGCGATATCACTTAAACTTATGAGAGTTCTAATTTTTCAAGAATTACCACCTAAGGACTTTACCTATCCAACTATTTATGAAATGATCTTAAGTGCGCAAGCACGTCAATGTCTTGTACGTTTTTCAGAACCAAGCTACTACAAAAAAACAAGATTTAAAGTTATATCGACCATTTATCAAATATGGAGACAATGTAAGAAAACATTTTGCTTCAATAATATTACCTATTATACACCATTATATAATAATCCGATTCTACCACCAATACTTTCAGACCAGATTCTTCAGCAATGGCAAAGACTTAATATATCTAATTTAGGCGATCTCTACCAAGAAGGACGATTTGTTTCATTTTTGTATATACAACAAAACAATAATGTACCTCAAAAAGACTTTTTTAAGTACTTGCAAATACGTAGTTTCTTATTCACTAAGAACTTATTATATACTAATAAAATTAGGAAAATCGATATACTCGAATGCTTTAACAAACAAAATAGAATTGGCATAATGTATCAGAATATGCTAACCCGGATGGAAGACAATCTTGATTTGTTCAATCTAAAATGGCAAAAGGATTTGGGCATAGAGTCTATTAACTTATCTGATGCTTTAAATTTATCTGATTTAGTTCTAATTAATGGATCCCTTAAAAGCCAATTCTTTATGAGTATTTTTGATTTATATTACACTCTAGCTAAATTGATGAAATGGAAAGCTAATAGGGGTGATAAATGTAGTTGATGTAATCTTCTGGGCGCAAATGCTGCACACATGGTTTTTTCTGCCCAAACTTAACTCAATTTATCTCCGAAATCCAAATGTTTTTGAATAATATTATGAATTCATCCGTTATTCTTTCCGCTGAATTTGTTATTTGTGGTGTTCAATCAAATCCTGTTAAACTGTGGACAATTGCTTAAGAAGGCTTTTTATTTATATCCATGTCTATTTTCCGATACTGCATTACTTCCCATTGGCTAGACTCTGACTCTCCTTCATTCATACAATGGCAATCGAAATTGCTGAATATTTATCAGTTAGAGCAAGCTGTGTATAGGTTAAAAGGGAGGAAAAAGAAAGCTCTAGGCTTAAATATTTGGGCCCCTATTAGTAACTGGACTCAGTCTTAGAAGATTAATTTTTCCTTTTTTTTTTCTTCGTTTTTTTTTTTGTATTTATATTTTAATGTTTTTCTGCAATGAAATCTGGTCTGATCTTATTCAATTATGTTAATTTTCTTTTTTTTTTGGTCTATGTATATATGTTTTGTTAAGCTCGATCAATTATCTATGATGTTGTGAAAATCTAATAAATAAATTAAAAAAAAAAAAAATAAAGAAAATAATTATTTCAAGAAGCAGAATACAGAGGATCAGAAAGCATGAATTTAAGTTTCCCTGCATCTGGGGTTAATGATTATAAAGCATTAATATATCCCTACACGAACGCAAAAATGACATCTTCAGACAGGAAGGACATCTTCAGACAGGAAAGTATAAGGTGACAATAATGGGTCATGTGGCATAAAGCTACCGAGACAGAGCTTGCTCTAAGATGCTCTCTCTCCAAAGGCAGAGAAGAAGTGGGGCACTTTCCCTACTCTCAACATCGCATTATTGCAGGTATCTTTTTCAAGAGTCTTTGCTGGTCACACCAGTTGCTTTGAGTACAATCTCAAATATAGTTTTCCATGGGATAACTGTGTTCTTGATTTGCAACAAGCTGACCTTGATTACCAGCCCTTCTCCAGTGTGAAACATAACAGCTTTCCCTTATCGGCTTGAGTTTACGATGAAACTCCTCCTCTCCTTGCCTGAATAAAAAACAACAACTTTATTCTAGCTAACAAAGGCGCTTGTTCAACCTGCAACACAAAACGTGAGCGAGAACAAATTACACAGCATACATGAAATTTAGCTATTAATTCTAAAGCAAAAGTTTCCAGGGAAATGCGTTTCAGGCCTACAAGATTCAGCTAACATAAGTAAAATGGCATATGAGCTTTACGAAATTGCATAGGAAATAAGGCACATTCAAGTAAATGCATTTGCCTACATTAAAATGACCCGATTAATAAACACATTTAATAAATAAATAATTGTCAGTTTCATAACACAAACTCTTAATGATAATGTTTTGTGCTAGTTACATTTTTTTACATTCATTCTCCATGTTACTACTTAATGGCCTAAACCCATCACTTTTCATGTTATTACATTTTGAAATTCTAACACCTCAAGTGTGATTACAATGCACCCCTACAAATAAAATGCGATGTCCGCTACATTAGCTTCCCCCTCTGTTGACGTTCAGTCATCACAAAACACTTACATTCCTGTAGAGTAGACCACTCAGATGTCGTAGCTAGTCTCCTTTGTCTGAACTCCTCCAACCGCTTCAAATTCTCGTAATGACTGCCCTGCAGTCTTTCCACCCTTCTTTCTCTCTCCCCGAAGGAATCCTATATTTGCCTCGCCCTGTGCCCTTTGCATCCTCTCATCATAAAACCTAGCAATATGATCACACAGATCACAACAATTATTATTGGCTTTAAGATATATCTACAAATTCCCTTTCCTAGGTTAGCAAACCAACTTCCAACTGTCCCAGATCCTTTCCCAATCCTATGCCGGGTCATGTATCTCATGATGTAACTCAGTGATGTTACTGATATATCCCCTCAGATCTTTGCTTTTATCAGGAATGTAAGTGCAACACTGTTGAACTTTCAGCATCCGACAGACTCTTTCATCTTTTACCAATAACACATCTAAAGCAAGACGGTTTTGCATCATCATTGCCCTTATCGAAACCATCTCTTCATCTACGAGCAACAATGACTGAGCTGTGTTTATCGACAACTTGTCCACAGTGGTAGATAACCTTCTAATCTTGATGTCATTCAACAACACACCCAAACTGGGTCTCATCGCTCCAAATATGTCTCCCACAATTTTGTCAGCACTCACTCCACGTTTGTCTCTATGGGTCAATTTTCCCTCTAAACTCTCCAGACCTTCTACATGATACATCTTAGGAAATACAACTGCCACATAACAAGTACCATGCCAATTGTTCGGATGCCAAACATATGCATTCTTCCTACACACAAAATATACTCCAGGCACAACTTGCACAGCTTCTTGGAAGAAATTCCTTGAAGAAGCATCGATCAAGAAGATGTGATCACACACACTCTGTCCCACAAAAATAATGTCATAATGTGTCTGTACCCGTTGAATCCAAAACTTGCCTCGTTGTTTCCAATCTAGAGTTATAGGACCACAACTTCTCTTAGCCTTGTGAGCTAATTCCTCCTTGGTCCATTCGAATTTTCTTTCCCTATTGTTAAACTTAACAGTTAAGCCTCTATGTCTATCCTCTATTGATCTACAAATATCTTCTCTATGTCTGTTAGCAGCTAAATTGTTTTTATGCATGTAGGTACAAAGGGGCAGATTTATAACGGACTTGCGCCACTTTTACACCGCCGTTGCGTCACTTTTGTAAACGTAAACCCTGCGCCATGTTGCGCCCCATTTACAACGTGATGCATCTAGGGAGATGCGTCACGTTGTAAAGCTTGCGCCACATGTGGGCGTACCTGCACAGGGGGGGGCGTTCCGGCGCAGAAATGCCTCCGAAAAGTGGCTGAGTGAAATCTACAAGATTTCACTCAGTCACTTTTCCAGCCATGCTGCGTCAAAACCCTGCGCCTGCTTGAAGCAGGCGTAAGGATTGACGCAGCATTGTAACGATAGGGCACCCCTGAGCCTTGCTGGAGCTGCGTCGCGCTTGCGACGCAACTCCAGCAATGCGCCAACCTTCCGCCATCAGATGCGTCACACATCTGTTTATCCTTGCGCCACGATGCGCTGCATTGTAAATGCGGCGCATCTATTGTGGCGCAAGGGTAAACTTTCGTGACGCATCTTCCCTGGCGCATCCATGCTGATTTGCAGGGATGCGCCAGGGAACATAAATCTGCCCCAAAATACTTTCCCATTCTCTCTTCTTGCTTGTAATATTCATATTTGTTCAGGTGTTTATAAACAGGAAAATCTGAGAATACCAAATCATTATTCGAGAAATAGTACTTGTAATGACCCTTTCCATAAAACATCCTAAGGAGCAAACTGCAACTAATACCATATGTCAGAGATAGGTCAAGCAAGCAATTGCATACACAGGTAACAATCTCTTACATCCATATTATTCACAACAGCTTCGCATAAGCATTCAGCTAGTAATCCTCTTAAGAAAAATCTATATGCAAAAAGCAACTAGTTTGCTCTATTAAGCCTTCATCAGATCCTCGTGTACCCTCTTTTGAGGCAGCAGTGGTAGGTGTGGGTGTCCCATGTACCCCCACTCCCTGTTCCTCAACCTTGTGTGCATTAAAAGCGGACTCAATAATCACTACAGCCATCACTATGATTACTCCTAAAATAAGTGTACCTATAATACATTTGTGCCTACGATTTGAATTTTCAGACTCCATTTTTAAAGTGGCTCGGATTTTAGCTGTAAGAGGATCAACACACAGTTTCTCTTTTTTCTGTCTCTTATGTACTGGCAACAAAGTCATTGACCAACTTCTTTTTGAGTCTTAGAAAGTTCTTATAACAGTCTTTGGCACATTATTTGCACAGCTTAGAGGACTTCCCTAGCCCTCTTTCTTCTTCAAAATGAAAAGTCTCTATTTTTCTTCCACTCGGGTCTAGGTTATCTTCTTTCAAACTATTTTATTTTTTTAACAGTTTGAAATTTGCATTCCTTATGAGATCAATCTCCTAAATAACTCACTGTAACAGTTCTGCTCTGAATGCTGCAATCTCCTGAGGAGGCGGTTGAGCTCTGAAGCTCGGGAATTTGATGTCTTCCAGAATTAGAGTCCATACACCACTCAACCTTGGGGGATAAGGCACAATCCGTGACAGGATTGCATTAGCCTATATTGCAGGAACTCTCAGCAAGATCTCGACAATCAGTATCAAAGTTTCTTACCACCTATCTCTACGGCATTGGTAGCTAGATAAGTTCACTCGGGAGAGCAGTATGTCTGACACAGCACTCTTGCGCTCCTGGATCTCCCTACACTTCCTGGCTCAGACAAACTCAGATCGGACTTAGATGATTCACTTATTGGTGCAAGTACTGTTTCAGATGCAAGTCTCAAGTTCCTTCTTTTCTGTCTCATGAGCCATGTTTAGTTTGCTGCCTCTTTTTTTGTTGACTGCACACAACTAATTTCCACACCAGTTTCCTCTGATGAGTCAGACTCTTTCTAACTCATAACGTTAACGTCTCCCTCAGAGTCTGTACCTCAGCCTTGTGTAGATTGACCCCCCTCAGCTTGACTGGGTGGGTATCCAACCTTTTCAGGAACCTCCACAGCTTGGCTTGCCCTCTCCGGTGACCTTCCGACCATGGCTGGAACTACTTCTGGGAGGGGAGCTGATTCATCTGAGGGACCAGTGACATTTCAGGTATGGGAAAGTGTGGATCCAGTTCGGCACTCCTCGACACTTCACAGCAGTATTCATCTACAACATCACCTGATATGGTCCACATCAACAAGAGTCAAGACAGTTCTTCCATACATGCTTACGGATGAGCACCCAATCCCCGGGGCTCAGGTTGTGGCAAAGTTCTTTCAATGTTAGTCACCAACCTGATGAGATACAGATCGAATCACATCAGACACTCCTTTACAGTAGTCAAGGATCAAATCATCTGTGTGTTTATCCAAGCATTCAAGCGCATCGCCCTTCCCATCAGGATTTCATGCGGCGATAAACCAGTTCTCCTGTCAGGAATGATGTGCAAGCTCAAAGGAACCTAGGGCAACACATCTGGTCATTTCAATGATGTTGAAGCAAACGCTTTTGCCAGCCTCACCTTTAAGGTCCCATTAACATGCGCCACAATGCCTGATGCCTCTGGCCTGTAACTGATCCACACTCAAAGCAGGACACAACAGCTTCATGATTTTACTGGGGAAGTGAGTTCCTTCATCCAACTCCAATATAGCTGGAAATCCGAAACTATGTATAATCTCCCTCAAAAATAACTGTGCTACTGTGAGACTGTCACACCTTCTAGTTGGATAAGCTTCCATCCACAGAGAAAAGATGCACACAACAACCAAGATGTATCTCCATTCATTACATACAGGTATCTCAATAAAGTCTAATTGGATCTGATTGAAAGGACTCTCTGATCTGCCTATGTGGCTCAAAGCAACAACAGTTTTCATCTGTTGGCCCTTAACACACCAATGACACACTACTTCCGCAATCACAAAAAACCTTGAATTGAACTAAGTCTACCTGAACAATCTCACCATCGCATCCCTTCATATGCGGGCTGCTCCATGAATCTGCCTTGCCATTGAATCCAGCAGACAATCCGTTAACACAGCCCTACCATCAGTTGAAACCCATGTCACTTTTTCCATTCTCACAACCTGCTCTGATTTGACCTGCTTGCTCCTGATCTGTTGCTTCCATTTGCAAATGCCGAACTTCATCCCATGTGTCTGTGACAACTGGCATCATTCTGAGTTCAGTCTTCTCTGCACTCTTGCCAACATATTCCCCATTGAAAATGCATGCAGGTGTGGCACAAAAATGAGCAACTTCATCTGCATAGCGGTTTCCTGTTTTCACAAAGTCATCTCTCTTCCCATCCGCAGCACACTTGATGACAGTCACTTCCTCTGGTAACTGCAATGCTTCCAACAGTTGTCTCACATATTCCCTGTTCCTAATGGGAGAGCCTGATGATGTTAGGAACCCTCTCTGCGACCCTAGCTGTCCGAGTCATGAACTACAACAAAACCGTACTGGCTATCGGTGTAGAAGGTACGGGACCAGGGGCCGTGGGCCCGACACCCACGCCTATTATTTCTGCAAGGGCCCCCCACATCAGTTATTCGGCGCAAACTCTGTTACACCTCAGACCAACCCCTCTCACAGACTGCTCCAGAGACTCCCGGCCATGCCCTGAGGGCCCTTTCTCTTGCATATATTGCAAATACCAAACCTCTTCGATAATACCCAGCACTGAGATGTTAGATAAACGGGAACAAACTCCACCTAAAGGGACTAAGCGGACAAAGTGTCTTCTCCTAAATGTTCGCTCCCTACCTAGACATCAACTTGAGGTATGGGACCTAATACATACTACTCAACCTGATCTTTGCTTCCTAACGGAAACCTGGTTGAAACCTCATACGGTCCCTGCCTTTGCTTTGGGGGATCCTCTTGGCTATAAGTTTGTACATTTTGATCGCCCAGAAAAAACAGGTGGTGGCTTAGCCATCATGCATAAAGAACATCTGAAGATCATAACACTAGAACAGAAGCACAGCCCCCTCTTCGAGATAATAATTTTTAAAATACAATATGCTACAAACAGATTTTGGAAAGGAGCCTTAGTCTATCGTCCTCCGGGGCCCTTTACAGGTTTCTCCCTTGCATTATTGGAACTCTTGGCACCACATTTTAAAGCAAAAGAGGATTTCCTTCTTCTTGGCGATTTTAATGTCCACGTTGATAATCCCGCACTCCCTGAATCAATCTCCCTGGTTTCTGAATTATCCTCCCTCGGTCTGACTTTGCAAAATCACGAGCCCACCCATATAGGTGGTCACCTTCTTGACCTGGTATTCACCAATTTCCCCAAGGTACAATGTCCTCCCCCGGCTCAAATAATATGGTCCGACCACCTCATTGTGGAATTCTCAATATCTAAGGTGGATAAGCCCTCCAATAAAAACTCCCTACCACCTGTCTGACGTCGACAGTGGCATAAAATCACCGTAGAGGAACTGCAAAAGGAATGGAAGCAGCCCATTCCCACAGAGACTGACAGTATAGAGACCGTCTTAACCAAATTCAACCATTCTCTTAAAGAAGCAATTGATAAAATAGCACCTCTTAAATTACACAAACAATACCCCGCCACCAAACAGGAAACTTGGTATACTGAGGAGCTTAGAACAGAAAAACAAAAATGTAGGAGGTTGGAAAAGAAGTGGAGAAAAACACGAACCGACGAAAACACAAAAGCACATTATGAGGCCCAGACTAAATATTATAAAAACATCAAACTTGCTCGGAGGAATAGCCTCTCTCAACAACTAGCAGAAGCGGGAAATCGATCTAAGGAATTATTTAAAATTCTTCAAGAGTTTGTAAAACCAACCGCATGTAAAAGCCCTGATGACTTTTCCCAACAATTGTGCGATGAAATCTCCTTGTTCTTTGAAAATAAAATCAATTTGATTTACGACAAAATTTTATTGGTCTCCAATCAAAATAGTCATAACTCTTTTCTTCCTTCCATTCTGCCTACACGGAGTAAAACCACACTTATGACATTCCCAGCAGTCAACGACTCAGATCTTACCTCCCTTATGAGCCATATAAAATCTGGATCTCCAGATGATTTTTTATCAGCCAAAATGACTGCTTCCCTGCAAAATTTGCTTAGGCCTCATATTCAAACACTGATCAACCATTCTCTTAGGGAAGGTTGCGTGCCCACAGAATGGAAAAAAGCAGTGGTGAACCCAATCTGAAAGAACGCTACAATTCCATGGACCGATCTTTCCAATCTCCGACCCATTTCCCTCTTACCCCTTCTCAGCAAGATGACCGAGAGACACGTAAACACTCACTTGTCCAAATACATCGAGGCAGCGGAGGGCCTAGACTTCTCTCAATCTGGATTTAGGCCCAATCACAGCACAGAATCTGCCCTCCTCTCAGTGACTGATAACATCAAGATGTCACTGGATGGAGGAAACTCAATGATTCTAGTGCTGTTAGACCTTTCCGCTGCCTTCGACACTGTGTCTCATGAGATACTTCTCGATCGCCTGAGGGAGAGGGGAATAGAAGGTGTGGCTCTTTCCTGGCTAGAAAGCTTTCTTTCGGATCGCCAACAAGAGGTAAGATTGGGCTCCCACCATTCTATCTCAAGGGAGCTCACAAAGGGAGTGCCACAGGGCTCATGCCTTAGCCCTACACTCTTTAACGTGTATGTGGCCCCCTTGGCGGATATTGTAAGATCTCATGGGTTCACCCCTGTGTCGTACGCTGACGACACTCAGCTTTTGTTCCCCTTTAAAACTCTGACGCCCGCAATACAAAAATCTTTTGCGGACGGAATGAGGGCTATTTCTTACTGGATGGCCACTAATCGCCTCCAGTGTAATGTAGGCAAGACTGAGGTAATGCTGTTTGGGGAGGCCACACTTTTGTGGTCCCCGGATTGGTGGCCCTCGGATTTAGGACCAACCCCAAGTCCTAAACAGACTGTCAAAAATCTCGATGTGCGCTTAGACAAATCACTTCTGTTTAAAGAGCACACAAATCAAGTAGCAGATTCCTGCTTCCAGGTCATTGGATTGCTACGACGAGTCTTCCCATTTCTATCAGACCCTTATAGGAAGACTCTCATCCAGGCCTTGGTCATAAGCAGACTGGACTACTGTAATGGCCTGTTGGTCTCGGCAAACGAAGAACAACTACGGAGACTACAGGTGGTCCAGAACACTGCTGCGAGACTAGTTCTCAACGCCCAGCCAAGGTCTGCATCACTCCCCCTCTTGACAAAACTCCACTGGTTGCCAATTAGACAGCGTGTAAAATTTAAAATCTGTTGCGCCATTCACAGATGTCTATTTGGCAATGGACCTAAATATTTAAAAGAAATATTTAAACCCTACAAACCCAGTCGAACCCTGCGCTCCAGCAGTCAGCAACAACTCCAGGTTCCCAGGATAAAAAAAGTTAGGCAGGGAGGGCGAGCCCTGTCCTACAAAGACCCCATCCTCTGGAACTCATTGCCCCCTGCTCTCAAAAATATTATCAATTTTCAATCCTTCAAGAAGTCCCTGAAAACGTTTCTATTTGTCGCCTGTTAGGTCTCTTCCCCGTCATCTCTCTGTTCTATTTAAATTCTTGGCTCCTTGGTTTAGCATAAGCGCGGAGATACCCCTTCGGGGGTTGACTTCCAGCGCTTTACAAGAGCATAAATAAATAAATAATAAACTTGGATCTGCTCAGAGACAAGGCATGCATGGGTCAAAGCAATGATCTCGGCTACTTGTTCAGAGCGAACTCCCTGTAGACAAGAAGCTTTCACAACTCCAGAGATGGTACAAACAGCAAATGCTGCTCCTAAATTACCTTAATTGTCTTTTAGGTATGAACCATCAACAAAAAAGAATTGATCGGGATCAGACGATGGTTCAGTGACAATTTCAGATCTCGGCTTGGTACAAAGCTCAGTAACATCCAGACATTCATGGTCTTCACAATCTTCCCTATCAGCATTTGGAGCAGGTAACAAGGTAGCAGGATCTAACAAAGAACAGCGCTTCAAAGTCGCATTCTCTGACACAAGAAACAACTGTTCATATCTTGTCAACCTGTTGTTAGTCAAATACTGTGTTTTGGTCTTCGTCATCAGAAGCCCAACTGAGTGTGGTGCGTACACAATAACTGGATGACCCATCATAATGCTTTCACATCGTTCGATACTGACACCTGTTGCAGCAACGGATTTGGGACATCCGGGCAACGCTGAAGCTACAGGATCTAATGTAGCTGAGAAATAGGCCACTGGTTTATGGGCACCTCCATGTGTCTGGGTGAATACTGCGAGAGCACAACCCTCCCTTTCATGGAAGAACAGCAAAATGAACTCTCAGTATACCCTTGAGGGATACAACACCATGTTAAGGCACGATTCTCCAGACGGAAAGCAAATAAAATGTTACTTTCCTCGTGCAATTGAATGGTGAAAAATTCCTGACAGAGGCCAATCACTGTGAACCAGACAGCTTCACAAGGAATCTGGAATAGGATCACAGGTGGATTCGATACCACAGGACAATATGGAATCATGATGTTATTCACCTTTCTAAGGTGCTGAAGTATGCAATACTTTCTGCTTGTTTTCTGCAATCCCATGATAGGCGAATTGCATGGACTGCCTATGATCACCTCCAGAATGCCCTGCACAATCATGGACTTAATCTCTGCCACAGTTTCCGGGGTCATGTTGTACTGAGGCATTCTAGGGAATTCTGCATTAGGCTTGATCTGCATGTGGACTGGCCCTCGAATCAGTCCAATTTCCTCTCCTGTGATGTCCCATACCACTGGAGAGACTGTTTCTCTCAACTCCAGTGGTATATTCTCCACTGTCAGTAAAGGAAACATGGCTACACAATGATTTTGATTTGCCAACTTCAAAGCGATGTCATCATCATTAGTCTGTAACTCAGTTCCCTTCAGCGTACAATAGATGGTACAATTCAATTTGCTCAAGAGGTCACGGCCTAGTAAACAGACTGGGCTCAAATCACACACCATGAACTGGTGATGATCCTGAAAGGTTCCAATTTTTACTGGCACTGCTTCTGTCAAAGGGTTTGTCATTCTTTTGTTACAACTTCTACAATTTGGGTGATTTTCCACAGATAGGTAGGTTTGGGACTACTGCAGATCTCACAGTAGAATGGGTAGCACAAGTATCAATCAAGAATGTAATGGGATGACCATCTATGTCTGCCTCTACATATGGTCCATTCTGGTCTACCTCCAAGACTGCGCCAAATGTATAGTCTTCCTCCCCCTTCAGGCACCGTCATAAGGATCGGTCCTTATCAAATTCATCCAATTGTTTCATAAAGGACATCTGGTGGTATGTTTGATTTCCATGCAAGATTCTCGGAGGTTGCGGCACTTACACTAACTGGTTCTGATTCCCCCTGCATTAAGACATCTTGGCCTAGCTTTGTATGTTGGTAACTCATTTTCCACATCTGCCACTTGCACAAGTTCTCCCTCCTGCACCTGATTCCCTGTACTTAAACGGCAATCACGCTTCCAATGCCCGATCATGTGTCAGAAATGACAGGCAGTGGTCTTTTCAGTGTAGCAAGATCTGTCCCTGTTTTAGGATCTATGGGGACACCTCTTCCTCTTTCGTGTTCCGACAGACCTGTAACTGATGTGACCTCAACACCTCATGGGATATTCCCTTGATTGAAACTACTATTCCTCCAGTTGCCTGTACTTGCTCTCCTCTCTGTGCATTTTGCATTTGAACCAACATCAACTTTTCTTTTATCCTCCTATGTTTGGAATCCACCTACTTACTGCAATACCTGGCATACCGTAGATTTCGTCTACGAACTTATCTTGCCAGCAGATCAGATGTTGCTGGAACATGAGGCTGATTTCCGGCCTCAGTCCTGTCACAAATTTTGAGACAAATTGGCCCATGTCTTTAGGGTCAAGTGTGTCCAACCCACTGTACTGCTTAAAGGCTTGCAATAGCTTTTTATAATAAGCATGCACTGACTCTTTAGGCTCCTGGGTTGTTCAATCTATCTTAACCCAATCGATGTCTTGAGGGGCTATTTTGGACTGCAACCATGTGATCATCTGTTCATACTTCTTCATTACCCAAAGTGAAGGATCACAAGTTACAGGATCCCTCTCTGGCTCAGCACCAGGTCACTCAATATCAATTTTGCAGGCATGCCATACATCACTAGGAACCACAATTTCCTACAAGGTGTTCCAATCGATCCACAACACTTTCGAGATTTAAACGAAATGATCAACTTGTTTGTACCATTCAGCAAGTTTCTCTCTCAACCTGGGGAAATCATTTGTGAATCCCCAGGTCGCCCCTACTCCAAGGGACATGCACATACCCTCCACTAGGCACCTCCCATAATAGATATGCCTCAACTCCCGACGTTCCCACTCCTGGAGGCAGTGTTTCCCCTGTCACTTTTCATGCACTCTTCTTCTTAGACCACATTTCTTCCCACTTATCAAACATGCTCCAAGCCCGTATTCCTATCACCAACTCTCAGGTATGTGTTTTCAATCCCGTCACTCTCTTTTCCATCCAACTCCTGGTCACTGTTGTTAAGCCTATGATTTCCCTGTAACATTTTCATTCGGGAAAAGTCTACTTTGAAGCTCTGAGCTAGTTCTGACACCTTCTCATGCGCTCGTCTTGCCATGCAGGTGACATCCTTCGCTATAAACAACAGGTAATCTGGCTCACAGGTCTCTATTCTTTCCAAAGGTAAATTCCCACTGATGATCTTGTCTACCTTAGCCTTCAACCTCCCCATATACGATAGTTTCACCTTTACTGCAACCTTGATGGTACTTCTCTGACTTTCCTTGCTGTTATTGTGATCTCTCAACCACTTCTCTAAATATGCAACATCCAAGCCAAGTTGATTTCCAACGGCTCCCTGACTCGCACTTGCTTCTGAAGCTGTGCTTATTGGTCCTTTTACTGGTGTTGCCCACATCCTCAGGTCTGAACTGTTGCTTACCATGGGTATAGACTGTATAGTATCAGAACCCATGCATATATTCAAAGAATCAACAGTAGCCAGTAAAGGGGTACTAGATTCCACAGGCACCAGAGACGGGCAATTTCCATTCATGTTCCCTGACCTTCCCAATCCAGTTCCTTCCGCCAGAATGGACTGTCGCTGATTAAGGTTTCTCACTGAGCTCAGGCCATACACAGGAACAACAGGACCAATTGTGACCAGTACTGTAAGAGCCTCCGGTAACCGTGAAGCAGCATTGACTCTGTTCTGTTCCATACCTTCTAAATCAGACACTCCTGTCCCCCCTACTTCTGTGGATATTCTTACCACAACTCCTGTACTAGGAACTGTTTGAGGTGCTGACACACTTTCAATATTCGCTGTATTCACCAACTCTCATCTTCCCTCCTCTGACTGCGGATTATAAGGTGGTGGACGCTCAGAAAACAACCATCCAGCAAACTGTCGTCAGTATCACTCCCATCATTTCCATTTTTCCTTCTTTTCCAATTTTGAGAATCTCCCTCTCCTACCAGCAGTGGGCATAATCTTTCTCCCTCAATGGTATCTACTCTCCATTTCTTAAGCTGTGCATCCCATTGCACTTCCTGACATGCCCTCAAAGGTTTCCTCACCTTTCCTTGGTTATCTGCCTCTTCTGTGAATGTGCTGTAGATATATGCGTCTAATGCCTCAAACCGAGTTGGTCTAGGCAAAGGTCGCAGCTCAAATATCACTCCTCTCAACTGGTGCATTATGTCTAACCGAAATGAACCAAAACATTGAAATGATAATTCACCCTCTTATTCATTGATTTTATGCCAATTTTGAATCCCAATTATAGTGTGGAGCCCTACGTTTATCACCTTATAATGTGCCAGAGTATCCTCAGGTGGTGCCTCTTTGCCCACTCGAATATCAACCCCTTGGTCACCCCTGAAAAGACCTGGCAACACCCTGAAACATTGCATGATTAAATTGCACTTTGTTGTACAAATATTACGACGGAACAGTTCTTTTCCAACCACAACTTTCAGATGACTACCAACCAATCCCAGCGCTGCATTACACCAACCGACCTATCGCAGTGTGGCACACTCTGAAGTCACCTTCACTCTTCGCAGCGGCTCACCCTCCTTTACAATTTCTCCATATGCATTTACTCACATAATCGTCTTAAACTCAATAATTGTCTACCATCTAAGAGATTGATGGAATTCAATAATCCAAGAAAATTCATGCACAGTGACCCTCGACCTGCTCTGGTCGCCTGAATCAGATTAGCTCACCTTTTTACACTAGGTCCTATAAACAATTACCATACATCCCATTCACACAAAGATCCCTGTCTTAGGTGGAACTGTTGATGACGTCTCATGACAACTCTTCATGTTCTTCGGTCATAAAATCACAATCAATCTCAGTGTCTTCTGCACCATTGAATGTATCCCGGGCTCATAGGCCACTATGGGACCTCAAACTCAAATCTCAATCCTTGGCCCACATCCGGCCGGGAACCATGGGCACTCCACTCTCACACCAACTCCACTAGAGATCACACAATCAATTAATTCCCGCAATCTAACATACACCCTATTCAAACTCTGTCAGTCTCTGCCAGGTTCTGTTGCTCTCTGTTTTCGGTCATTGGGCTCTAATTTTGGACTTTTGGGTTCTAGGTTCCACTTTTTCTAGACTAGTTTTGGATTATCTCCTCGCTTCATGTGCTAGCCATCCTACACTGCTACCAACTTAAACGGCCGGGCCATATTTCTGGACCTACTTGAAGAATCACAATCCGATGGTTCTTTTTCACAGCATGTAAGCATAGAGGGGAGAAAGTGGTTATTATTGCCAATCAATGTACCAGTTAATTCTCTTGACCCACAGTTACCACAAACAACTAAGTAAGGTTAGTTAATTCACTACAAAGCAAAAAATAATGACATAAAGACACCTCAAGATGAGAGTGTAGAAATATTGGAATCAAAATAAAGCCAAACCTGCGCATTCAGTTTGAACCATGAAACATAAACAAAACAATTAATTCAAGAAGCAGAATACAGAGTATCAGGAAGCATGAGTTCAAGTTGTCCTGCATCGAGGGTTGATGAATAAAAAGCATTAATCTATCCCTACACTAAAGCCAAAATGACATCTCTGTTTAAGAGAGGAAAGTTAAAAGGTGTCAGTCTGTGGAGTCTCCCTAAGAAGTCTCTTCACAATAATGTGTCATGTAGCTTAAAGCTACCGAGACAGAGCTTGCTCTAAGATGCTCTCTCTCTCCGAAGACAGAGAAAAAGTGGGGCACTTTCCCTACTCTCAACATTTCATTATTACAGGCATCTTTCCCAGGAGTCTTTGCAGGTCACACCATCTGCTCTGAGTACAAGCTCATAGATAGTTTTCCTTGATTTACAACAAGCTGACCTTGATTCCCAGGCCTTCTCCAGTGTGAAACACAACAGCTTTCCTTTATCAACTTGTGTTTACGATGTAATAAAACAAGGGCATTATTCGAGCTAACAAGGGCGCTTCTTCCAACTTCAACACAAAATGTGAGAAAGAACAAATTTCACAGCATACATGAAATTTAGCTATTAATTCTAAAGCGAGAGTTTCCAGTGAAATGCATTTCAGGCCTACAAGAGTCAGCTAACATAAAAAAATGCCATGTGAACTTTACGAAATTGCATAGGAAATAAGGCACATTCAACTAAATGCATTTGCCTACATTAAAAGGACATGATTAATAAACACATTTGATAAATGAGTATTTGTCAGTTTGACAAAAAAAACTCTTCACGATAATGTTTTCTGCTAGATACATTCACTTTCTATGTTAATTCTCCATGTTACTACTTACTGGCCTAAACCCATCACATTTCATGTTATTACATTTTGAAATTCTAACACCTCATGTTAATGCAACAAAGCATTGTTGGACTTGGCCCTTTTTGCAGGGACATCCCTGAAATTTTTGCCTTCCTCCTGTATTTTTTCTGACCTGTTGTTGGCTATTTTATGATTCTGGGCACTTTACCACTGCTGGTCAGTGCTAAAGTGCATATGCTCTCTATTGTAAATGTATGTATTGATTAGTGACTCCATGATTGGGTTATTTGATTTACTTGTCCGACCCTAGTAGAGTGCACCATGTGTGCCTGGGGCCTGTAAATCAAATGCTGCTGGTGGGCTGCAGGCACTAGTTGTGCCACCCACAGAAGCAGCCTGTAAAGTGTGTCTCAGGCCTGCCATTGCAGAGCCTATGTGCAGTCTTGTACTGCCATACTGACTTGGTACGTGCACCCACTTACCAGTCCCTAAACCTTCCCTTTTCTTCATATCAGACAGCCCTAAGGTAGGCCCAAGGGCAGGGTGCATTGTAAGCATAAGGTAGGACATGCCCTGGCGTATGTGGCATGTCCTAATAGTGAATTACAGCCATTTTCGTTATTCTCTATTGCAAGGCTACCTGTCCCCATAGACCAGAATGGGCAGTTTGATTATAACATCTTATAATCCTAACTGAACCAGGGAACATAATATAAATTTGAGTTTAGTATGCTTGAATCAGAATGATAAAATACATATTTTAGTTAAGTTGGTTTTAACATTCTGTGTTTGAAAATATCACTTTTAAAAAGTAGGTATTTTCTTACCTATTCATCCAGCCTGCCTCTGCTAGATTGTGTATTGTGTGTCTGGTTTTTGTGAGTGACAGGGGCTAGGGGATTCCAGGAGACAGGGTGAGTCAGCACAGGGCTGAATAAACCCATCTGCCTGTAGAGTGGTGGGAGGAGTCAGCACCTGGGTCTGAATAGGGCTGTGCCTACCTTCCACAATGCTGGCTCCACCTCCTGTGGTGCGTCTGATGTCCCTGGCCCACCCTGCCAAAGGAAAGATGGAGTCCTGTAAACAAAGTGCTACAGGACTGCACAGAACTGGTTTGGACTAGGTACAGGCCCCTCTGCCTTCAGAGGACAAAGGATTTAGTAGTATAAATATGGGGACCCAGACCCCAATACTTTAGATCACTTCTGGAACAACAAGACAAACCTCTGCTAAGGGGAAGAACCAAGGAAGCTGTAGGAGTTGGACTGCCCCCTGCCAGTGTGCTGTGTTGCTGGGTTGACCTACAGTGGTGTCTTCACTGCCAAGGAGAGGAGAGGGAACTTTCAAAGAACTTTCATCATCTTGCAGAATATTACTCCAAGGGCTTGAACTTGTGCTTGCCTCCTGCTGAAGTCTCAGGGACAAAAGACTTCACCACTAGCTCCCCTAGGAATTTCCTTGCTGGGAATTCTGTCTGCAGAAGCCTGCGTGTCGCTAGGAGCTGGATGCGCGACTCAACGAGAACAAGTGTGTCGCAGTCGCAGCTGTTGCCGTCGTATCGTCAGAGAAGCATGTCGCCGCCACAGAGGTCACCGCCACATCACCAGAGAAGTGTGCCTTCGTCAAAGCTGTTAACCGACGCATCACCGGAGAAGCGTGTCGCTGCCGCTGAGGTCGCCATCGCATCACCGGAGAAGCGTATCGCAGGGCCTGTCGCGGCTCCAAAGTTACAGAGTTCACCGCACAGCCGCCGGGCGTGAACGCATCATCTTCACATTGTCGCATCAATGGCGCCATTTCATCGCATCGCACCAGACTGTCGCATCGCGGCCCCACCTTGTCGCATCGTAACCGGAATGCAGTACGAGAATCAACGCATCACCTCCCCTCCGGTAAGCACCAAGATGCATCCCCTACTCTGCGCAAGCATTGAGGTGTGACGCATCGTCTCCCCCGAAGTATGGAGCCGACGCATCTCCATTCCTGCGAACCTTTTGTTTGTTTTGCATTACGCATCCAGGTACTTTTGTGAGAAGTTTGTAGCATTTATCATCAACTTGAACTAAGTAACTTCTACCATCTTTAAGTCTATTTTGAGTACAGTATTGTGGATTTTTGTCATTTGTGGTCTTGTGTTAAGTCTATATAAAGAATACTTATTTTTATAAAACCTGTGTGGTGTCCATCTGTAGTGTTTTCACTGTATTACTGTAAGTGTTCACAAATGCTTAACAAACTGCCTCTGACATAAGCCTGTCTGCTCGTGCCAAGCTACCAAGGGGGTGAGCAGGGGTTATCCAGTAGTGTAATCCCCTTCCCCTGACTTAGAGGTAAAGGTCCCTATTTGGTCAAAGGTACCTACCTCTGCCAGCTAGAGTCCCCCCAGTTCTAACAAGCATTATATGCGGGTGCGCTCTACACATGTGATCATGATGCACCCCTACAAATAACATGCGATCTCTGCTACATCAGATATATAGGGTTCTTTACCAGCACTGTATTACCAATTTCAAGTGTGATATACTTGCCCTCAACAAAATATTTCTTCTGTTTTCCTTGTACCACTTCCACATGTTTCCTTATACGCTCATCTGTCCACTTGGCTTGCTTGACCCATTTGTTCATCCAAACTGGGCAGAAACACGTGGTGGCCCTGCAACCATGTAACAATTCAAATGGTGAAAAGCCAGTGCATGCATGTGGAGTGGTGCGATAAAAATTATAACATGGCTTTAACCGCATTTACCACCACTCACTTGCTGGCTACAGCCCACACTATATACTCTCCCAACATCCTGTTCATCCTCTCAACCATTTGAATGGTTTTGGGATAATACGGTGAGATTTTTAAATGTTTTAAGTGACTGGCCTGCAGGAAACATTCCACCTCACTCAACACAAATTGAGTTCCATTGTCAGACATAAATGTAGCAGGGAAACCTTCCTTCAAGAACACATCATTTAGAAATTCCACCACCACACCAGACATAACATAATTTATAAATGCTACCATTTGCCACTTCGTGTAATAGTCCATCATGACCAATGCAAATTTAGAAGAGCTAGCCAATGCATTAAACGGTCCCACAATGTCAATCCCCACCTTTTCCCGCGATGTAGAAGGTAAATCTATGGGATACAAAGGAGGTGTATGCAACTTCATTGTTTTGTCACAACTAGAACACATGAATTATTCCTGCACAGCTTGGTCAATCTCTCTGTCCATTGAGGACCACAAAAAAGACCTCACATGCCTTTTTTTCATAGTTGCTCCTAAATTATCCTCATGAGCACCAATTATAATGGAATTACTCAAGTAGACAGGTGGCACCAACTTGTGCGCTCTCACCAACAACCCATCTTCTACTGACAGATCTTCCTCCACCTTTACATAAGTTTTCAAATCAAAGTTATGATTTCTCTCTCTCAGCCAACCTGATTCCACATATTTCATGACCAAAACCATGGAGGAATCATCCTCGACAGTCTTACACCATTCTGTTGTGTAGTTCCTATAAAACCTATGCAGGATCTGCATGTTAGGACAGCATACATTGTAGGATTGGCGACTGATTCTAAACACCCCCGTCGGGTTCATCGGGTCCATCGGGTATGTTGGCGTTTTGTACCAGCTAGCTCACAGTGCCACTAAAATCTCCTCTTACCAAGGAGAGAATAGTTCTTGGCAACCATAGAACATAACAGCACTGAGCCCTCAGGACCGTGGAAACAATATACTACTTTTCGCTCAGTCATTCGTGCTTACTTAGTCTCTCTTAGAGAGATACACAGAATAAACAGGCTGGGCATTTTTAATAAGTATTTATTGAACAGTTGGTATTCTGGTGTAAAATAGATGAGCTGCTACAACTGTTAGAAAGTAGCACATATATAGGATGAGGACCACTATGAAAGTAAATGGATGGTAAAGCTCTACCATCTTGCAGTAAACATGAATACATACAAGTACATAAAATACATGATAATTAAAAAGATGCGTACTCATATTATGTCTTCCTAACTAGATGTACCTAAGTGTACCTAGCATGTGTGTACGTTTTAAGCCAAGCATCCCTGTAGGACAGAGTCAACCCTATTATCTGAATTGAGAGACTGTGGGACCCCGTCCTGGTCTCGGGTTGGACACCCCACGAGGAATGTTAGACTACTGCGAGCTGGAGAGTCTGCATGTGGGAAACTCAGCTTCTCACATCAGTATGTCGGCCGGGAAGTCCTGGTCTTCTCTGTCTATCTTAGCAAGTTGTGATGTAGATATACCCATAGGTCTCCCTAGGGGTCCTACCTCGCTCTATTACTGTGCCGGCCTAAGTATGACATCGGGCATTGACTTTATACATAGCTATTATACAGGAGATGGTAGTCCTGCTGTGCTTCCAAGAATTCTCATGAATAATGTATGAGATTTTCGAACTAGGGAAAAACCCGCATTCTGAATGCAGTGTCATATCTAGGTAAAAGGTCAGTCCCTGTAAACCGTTATAAGTGTAATGTAGGGAAGGATATAGTTGAAGGGTTATGAAGTTACCTGGACCTAGATCAGAGTACCTATATGGAATATAACACCCACTCCTCTTCCGAATGGACGACATAGTTAAATTGACTAGATACTGGAACGCTATAGCTAAAAAAACATTAGTTTTCGCTTAAAAAAAGAAAAAAAAGTTCAAAAAGGAAATTGTCACTCAAGCCATTGCTCTAATGTGTCCGTAGGTATAGTTTCAACTACTACAAGCATTTGAAAGCCGTGCATGCCCAAAAAGAATGTCCATTTTGTTCTAATTTTTAGTTTATCTGACAAAAGGTCGAATTTCTCCCAGCACACGGTGGGCCAAATCAGTCAAATGTTTATGTGTCGTGGCTGGTAGAGGCAACATTATTGTTGCCTGCTTCCGCAGACAACGGTCCTTGTAACACATCGCAGATTATGTCAATGGAGCACAGATGATTTTCCGTGCTGTTCATAGCCGACGCTGGGGTAGCCTGTGTGCCGTCCAAGGCCTGGGTGTCAGTGGAGGAGCCGGTGTCCACTACAACAGGAGCCACGACTACCTGTGGACGCTCTAGGGATGCCGCCATCAACATTGGAATACGCTGGGGAAACTGCAGAACATGGGCCGTTATTGGGTCCAGTAAAGCATCAAAGTCCGGTTGCGCACATGATGGGAGTGTCAGACAGAGATCCAACATGCATTCTTCTCTGCCAAACAGGCATTAGAGGATAGGTAAGATGCAATCCATCCAGACTGGTCTAAATGACAAGAGCCAAGATGCACTTAGTTCTCTCAGGCGAGGTGTGCCCAGATGTTGTACCATGCGATAACAATTCTTGTTCAGAAAAACACACACAACTGCTGTAGGTCCACCGTTGTCACTATGCAATCCTCATTGTCTTCATCACCCCTCCATCACTATTTACTTCAACACAATCAGAGGAATGAGAAAAAAGTGTTTTCACAACCTTTCTTACTTACTGGAATGTATTCTGGAACAAAATCATGTGAAGCATAAACAATAGTCCTCAGCCGCGGTCGGTAGTAGGAGTAACTGCAGGGCGGTGACGTGGGGAGGGGGAGGGGCAGGGTGGGGGTAGTAAACTATGGATTACGGAGGTTTACAGGTAAGTTAACATATAAATTAATAAAACGAATTTCGTTGCGTGCACTGCATCCCCAAATGCGATGCTGTGCACGCAACGAAATTTGTTTTGTTAATTTATATGTTAACTTACCTGTAAACCTCCGTAATCCATAGTTTACTACCCCCCACCCTGCCCCTCCCCCTCCCCACGTCACCGCCCTGCAGTTACTCCTACTACGACCGCGGCTGATAGTCCTTACATTTCCACCATTTTCTTGATTGAGAACTGCCCCATACCCCCACATTGAGGGCATCAACAGTTAAGATACGCTGCATCTAAGGATTATCATTTTTCAAAACCTTAGGTGAAACTGTTTGTCCTTTCACCCACTCAAACACCTCTTGGCATTCAGCATCCTAATCCAAGGTAACACCCTTCATAAGCATTTGTGACAAAGGTCTCATTCTAGTGGTAAGGTTCTGTATAAACCATGCATACAATTTACACAGGCTTATAAATGATTTTAACCCAGCCTTTTCTACAGGTGGTGTAGTCTGAATTATACTGTCAACCAGACTTGATTTAGGTGCAATGTCATGAATTGTAACCAGAGGACTAAGGTGCTCAACTTTATCAGTGAGGAATACACACTTATCCCTCTTTAAAACAAAGCCCTTGGTGTGGAATCTTTTTAACACCTCCTCGAGAATAACATCATGTGTTTGCCTGTCAGTTGCAAATTTGCACATCATCCTGAAATATGGACAACCCTTGAATACCCTTTAGCATGTTAGATGTCACAGTCAGAAAAACTGAGGCTGCAGAGGCCAGCCCTAATGGATGCAACAGTATTAATGCGTACCAAATGGAGAGACAAAAGCTGTAAAATGCCTTGATTCTGGTTCCGTCTCATTTTGATGGTATGTTGAGATCAAGTCTGACTTTGTGAAAACCCTGGCTTCCTTTAAACCAGCTAAAAGTTCATTGCTGTTGGGCAAAGGTTAGGAGTTCACCCACATTTCTTTGTTCAGACAACAGATGTCCACACAAGCCTTTAGTTCACCATTCTGTTTGCAGGCTACCTCCGGAACCACAAAGAAGAATCAATGGGCCTCATTATGTCACACTTGCACAAACAGTTTAACTTTTTCTCCAAATTCTGTTGAATGCAGAAAGTGACATTCCCCAATTTATGTTTCACCTGTCTTTCCCCTTCCTTTATTATCATTTTGAGTTTGTAATTCTGGACCTTAACTAGATCCCCTAAAAATACATCAGAATACCTACCCATGCGGCGCTGGGAGAGGATTTCTTGAAGCGGAGAGCTCACCTTGATGAATGTTTGACTACAGGGGGCTGCCACCGCTACCATGTCATTTCGAGCTTCAAAATCAGTGAAACTCAGTATTACTGGAGTGTGACTAAGCACCTGAGTAGGTCAGACCTCGTACTACAAAAGACTTGTAGGAAAGGAGGATTAATAAAGGGGATCGGTTGGTCCTGGTGTAAGTCGTAAAGACACAGGAAACGGCTGAAACATGTTGACAAACATGAAGCTGGGAGGAGTGAAGAGCCACTAATCAGCCCTATCACCACCATTCTACATTCTTCCTTTTTAATCCTGACCGGGTAGTCCAGGAATAAAGTATTAGCAGGGACATTCCTGAGTCAGTTTTAAACTCAACATTCTGCATTCATTTTTCGTCTTTTGATCCTCACTATTGCATGTTTCTATTGTCTTCCCCCTTATTATTTTTTCTCCACCCCAGGCATTAGTCTGCGCAGGGATGTGTCTAGCAAGCCCTATGATGAAGCATGCCACAATATTGTGGGTCTGGGCAGTTTTTCAAACCAGCAATGTTTACCACATAACCCCTTCCGTGCTCAGGACGGCCAGGAGCCAGCATGAGCCACAGTGGGCGTGTGCTCAGGACGGCTCCCGGCTGTCCTGAGCACACGCCAAATGACGTCAGCGCGCAAGGAGTGCTGATGTCATTTGAGGATTCCGGATGCACTGGAAGTCATTTGCTTCCAGTGCATCGGTGAATGAGAAGGTGAGTTTGTCCTCATGGGGGGGGGGGCTACATTTTAGGCATCGGAGGAAAGGAAGGGATTTCCTTTCCTCCGATGTCTTTTGAAAAAGCATTCCTGCAGCACGATCGTGCCTGGGGCGCGATCGCGCAGCAGGAATGCCCGTGTTTTTTTAAAGCCTATTTTGTTGCAGGGAGTGGCCCCTTGGGCAAGGGTCGCTCTCCTTGGGGGTCGAATGTGTTTTTTTTTTGATCTACCCCCCTTGGGGGGACGGATCGGAGGTAAAAGAAATATATATATATATATATTCACTGAAAAAAACATAGGTTTCAGGGGTGTTATAGTTAGCTGGACTTTTCACTTGTACAAAACCATTGAAATTCCCCCGTTATAGTTAGTTCAGCTAACTATAACTCGCGCGCCCGCAATGCACTGCTGATGACGTCACATATTACATCACTCATGACATGGTCAGTGACATCACTCATGACATCACTGATGACATCTCAAATGACATCACTGATGACATCATCCTTGTGATAGAGTGGCAGACCTCCTCTCACCCTAATATAACCTTTGATACACACATTCAAAAATAGAGACTAAAATTTTCAAAACAATGGACATACCAATACCAGTTACAACAACCTCTTCAGTAATTCTAAGATCCACATACACATCCACTCATTCACCAACAGTCCTATACAGTCACTCATACATGTACTCACTCATCATATGTACTCATACACCTATACATCCTGTTACACAATGCAACTCATCCATAGAGTTACTCACACACATAGTCACTCATGCTAATAAAGAATCAAACATACATTTACTTGCATATACAGTTATACACACACCACCACACTTACTTCTACGGAAACTTACACATACTTAGTCTTTTAAACAATCACTTATAGAAACACATACTTATTCATCCAGGAACTCTTTCAATCTCTCACTCTCACATATACTCACATATATACACCAATAGTCACATATACTAGTTTAAAACATATGTAGTTACTCATAAAGACACTATTGAGACAGTCATTCACTCACTAACACACCCATACACACACTCATCCACCCATATAGTCCTGCACACATGCTGTGTTCAAAACATACAAACAGTGAGTCACTCATTCATGCACATATGCACTACGTAATACCCCCCACCGAACCATGCAGACACTCAGACTGATACTCAAAAAACCAACTAATAACCTATATAGACACCCATGTAGCTACTCACCAACCCATGCAGCCACTTATACACAAAGTGAGAGACTGATACAGATATTTACATATTTAAACATTACTCACTAAGCCATGTATTCACTATGATACACTTAATCAGTCAGTTACACAATCAATTTTTCAAAAACAAATCATCCATTTAGACACTTATATACCCATTTATTCTTCCATCGACCTTGAGATATACATATACAAAACATATTTAATTTTCAGAAAAACACACATTCACTGGATGATGTCATCAGTGATGTCATCAGTGATGTCATTTGAGATGTCATCAGTGATGTCATGAGTGATGTCACTGACCATGTCATGAGTGATGTAATATGTGACGTCATCAGCAGTGCATTGCGGGCGCGCGAGTTATAGTGAGCTGAACTAACTATCATGGGGGAATTTCAATGGTTTTGTACAAGTGAAAAGTCCAGCTAACTATAACACCCCTGAAACCTATGGTTTTTTCAGTGAATTTCTGAGGTTTTTTAAATGCTAATTCCTAACTATAACGTGCCTAAAACCTATGGTTTTTTCTGTGAATATATATATACTCTGCTCCCTGGGAGGACTGAAAAGCAAATGTGCCTCGAATGCACAGGGGAATGCCTCACATTTATGTGAATTCATCAAAACATTTAAAAAAAAAAAAAGATGTGTATCTTGTATTAGTGACGTGGAACTAATGAAACCTTCAGGCTGTGGCGTGCTTCTAGGCGCTGCATGGGTTGAATCTCGAAATTATTTATTTCGCACAGCGCCTACCTCAACTACTCAGCTACAAAATAGTACTATGCATCCAGAAAACTGCCCCTTCCCTAACCCCCTGCCTCGTTATCACGAATTGCAGTGAAAAGCCAGTGTCTGCGCTGTTGTGACATGATACATGCAGGGAACGTGGGCGAGCACAGCCCCATTCATCATAATTAAAAAGAAACGGCTCATTAAGTTACCCACTCATCCTTCACACCTTCTTCAGGTCGCGGTTTTGACGCTCAAAGGCCGGTCACCGCTTTTATTGTCGATAGGGGTTCAAGGGGGCTGTATGCATCATGCTCATATCACAGCTCTACCCACACTAAACCCTCACACGTGTGCTCTTTGTTGAACCGGACCAAGCACATATTGTCATCGCCGTCATCATTTTCAATTTCTGCACAGAACACGCGCTTTTTTCGGTTCTGTCCCATGTCAAAAAGCTGGAAGCTAAGAACATTATATATATATATATATATATATATATATATATATATATATATATATATATATATATATTCACTGAAAAAACCATAGGTTTCACACATGTTATAGTTAGCGGAAATTTTACTGATAAAAAACCAATGAAATTCCCCCGTTATAGTTAGTGCAGGCAACTATAACTCACGCGACTGCAATCCTCTGCTGATGCTAATACTGTATTTAGACACTTATTTGCCCATGTTTTCTTCCATAAATTTTTAGCTATACATATATTACAAATATTTTTGTTTTCATAAAGACACATATGTCATCAGCAGAAGATTGCGGTCGCGTGAGTTATAGTTGCCTGCACTAACTATAACGGGGGAATTTCATTGGTTTTTTATCAGTAAAATTTCCGCTAACTATAACATGTGTGAAACCTATGGTTTTTTCAGTGAATTTGCAAGGTTTTTAAATGCTAATTCCTAACTATAACGTGTGTGAAACCTATGGTTTTTTCAGTGAATTTGAACGGTTTTTTAAATGCTAAGTTACTTTACGCCATTCGTGGCGTGCGCGCCAACTTAACGCAGTTTGTTCCGTGCGCGCACGGTGCGCTTCGCGCACCGTGCGCGCTCAGTGAGCACGCGGCGCGCTTCGCGGACCGCGCACCCACTTTACGCAGTTAGTGCCGTGCACGCACGGTGGGCACGCGGTGCGCTACGCGCACCGCGTGCCCACGTTACGCTAGATGGGCCATGTACGCACGATGCGCTTCGCGCACCGTGCGCACATGGAGGACATATGATGCACTTCGTTTTGAAAGGTAATATTTTAATTTTTCACACCTTTTATAAGCCATGCGCAAATGGTGCCCTTCGGGCACCATTTGCACACGGGGAGGGGAGAGTTTGGATAATTTTTTTTTTTATATATTTTTTTACCGTACGCGTACGGTAAGCGTAATCGGCGAAATTAACGAAAAAATAAAAATTCCGTTTTTGGCCTTGGGGGATCTTTGGGGACTCCCTCAACATGGCTAGGTGCTTTGGAGCTGTCCAAACAGCCCCTTTACATGTTTTTGTGCTTTGTATTTTAATCCACACTCTCAGTGCGAGAGAGAAAATGGCGGCCGCCGCTTCCTGGTTTCGGCCGATTCGAATGTTTACTAAGAGCTAAGAGCCAATCAGAATCGTGCTCGCGCACGCCACCGTACGCGTACGGTAAGCGCACCGTAAGCGCACCGTAAGCTGGCTCAGCTATATATATTGATTTAAAGGCTATTTTCTCAGAATCTACTGAACAGATTTACACCAAACCTACAAAAGGCACTTCCTTGACCTGAGGACTACCTCTCTGCCAAATTTCAAGTAATTCTGTTCAGCCGTTCGGGCTGTAGCTGTGTCTAAAGGTCCTATGGAAAAATGCATGGGAAAAACGCATTTTGGGACCCCCCTTTTATCTCAGCCCCCGCTTGACGAATCCCCCCGAGACTTTCAGGGTAGGAGCGGAGCGGAGCGCCCCACCTATTTTGAAAAATTCGCGAGGATTCGTCGACCGGCGCAAAAGTTATTCTAAATAGAATGTTGCGGATTTCCTATGGAAACGTGGTCCTAACTATAACTACCTACTGGCGACCGCCAGTAGGTAAGGCGGTCGCCAGTAGCACCGCGTAGCCAGCGCACCGCGTGCTCACTGTGCGCGCACGGTGCGCGAAGCGCACCGTGCGCGCACGGAACAAACTGCGTTAAGTGGGCGCGCACGCCACGAATGGCGTAAAGTAACTTAGCATTTAAAAAACCGTACAAATTCACTGAAAAAACCATAGGTTTCACACACGTTATAGTTAGGAATTAGCATTTAAAAAACCTTGCAAATTCACTGAAAAAACCATAGGTTTCACACATGTTATAGTTAGCGGAAATTTTACTGATAAAAAACCAATGAAATTCCCCCGTTATAGTTAGTGCAGGCAACTTTAACTCACGCGACCGCAATCTTCTGCTGATGACATATGTGTCTTTATGAAAAAAAAATATTTGTAATATATGTATAGCTAAAAATTTATGGAAGAAGACATGGGCAAATAAGTGTCTAAATACAGTATTAGCATCAGCAGAGGATTGCCGTCGCGTGAGTTATAGTTGCCTGCACTAACTATAACGGGGGAATTTCATTGGTTTTTTATCAGTAAAATTTCCGCTAACTATAACATGTGTGAAACCTATGGTTTTTTCAGTGAATATATATATATATATATATACATATATATATATTCACTGAAAAAACCATAGGTTTCAGGGGTGTTATAGTTAGCTGGACTTTTCACTTGTACAAAACCATTGAAATTCGCCCGTTATAGTTAGTTCAGCTAACTATAACACGCGCGCCCGCAATGCACTGCTGATGACGTCACATATTACATCACTCATGACATGGTCAGTGACATCACTCATGACATCACTGATGACATCTCAAATGACATCACTGATGACATCACTGATGACATCATCCAGTGAATGTGTGTTTTTCTGAAAATTAAATATGTTTTGAATATGTATATCTCAAGGTCGATGGAAGAATAAATGGGTATATAAGTGTCTAAATGGATGATTTGTTTTTGAAAAATTGATTGTGTAACTGACTGATTAAGTGTATCATAGTGAATACATGGCTTAGTGAGTAATGTTTAAATATGTAAATATCTGTATCAGTCTCTCAATTTGTGTATAAGTGGCTGCATGGGTTGGTGAGTAGCTACATGGGGGTCTATATAGGTTATTAGTTGGTTTTTTGAGTATCAGTCTGAGTGTCTGCATGGTTCGGTGGGGGGTATTATGTAGTGCATAGGTGCATGAATGAGTGACTCACTGTTTGTATGTGTTGAACACAGCATGTGTGCAGGACTGTATGGGTGGATGAGTGTGTGTATGGGTGTGTTAGTGAGTGAATGACTGTCTCAATAGTGTCTTTATGAGTAACTACATATGTTTTAAACTAGTATATGTGACTATTGGTGTATATATGTGAGTATATGTGAGAGTGAGAGATTGAAAGAGTTCCTGTATAAATAAGTATGTGTTTCTATAAGTGATTGTTTAAAAGACTAAGTATGTGTAAGTTTCCGTAGAAGTAAGTGTGGTGGTGTGTGTATAACTGTATATGCAAGTAAATGTATGTTTGATTCTTTATTAGCATGAGTGACTATGTGTGTGAGTAACTCTATGGATGAGTGGCATTGTGTAACAGGATGTATAGGTGTATGAGTACATATGATGAGTGAGTACATGTATGAGTGACTGTATAGGACTGTTGGTGAATGAGTGGATCTGTATGTGGATCTTAGAATTACTGAAGAGGTTGTTGTAACTGGTATTGGTATGTCTATTGTTTTGAAAATTTTAGTCTCTATTTTTGAATGTGTGTATCAAAGGTTATATTAGGGTGAGAGGAGGTCTGCCACTCTATCACAAGGATGATGTCATCAGTGATGTAATTTGAGATGTCATCAGTGATGTCATGAGTGATGTCACTGACCATGTCATGAGTGATGTAATATGTGACGTCATCAGCAGTGCATTGCGGGCGCGCGAGTTATAGTTAGCTGAACTAACTATAGCGGGGGAATTTCAATGGTTTTGTACAAGTGAAAAGTCCAGCTAACTATAACACCCCTGAAACCTATGGTTTTTTCAGTGAATTTCGGAGGTTTTTTAAATGCTAATTCCTAACTATAACGTGCCTAAAAACTATGTTTTTTTCTGTGAATTTCAAAGGTTTTTTAAATGCTAATTTCTAACTATGCCTACAGAGATAGGACATGTGAAGAAAGAAGAAAAAATGCACAGAAAGAAACAAAAGAAGTGCAGAAAGAAGCAACAGAAGTCCTCAAAGACGAAGAAAAGTGCAGGAAGAAGGATAACGTGCAGAAAGAACAAAAGAAGAGCAGAAAGAAGCCTTGTTGCATAATCATCCTGTACCCTCAACTTTTTCAGACGGATACTGGTGGTAACTGAGTCTGACTAACCAGTCCTAGAGCCAGTGCTACAGTGAAAACACCTACATACACTAGGGAACATTATGCGTTGGGGTCCCCCTGTGATTAGCATGACCTCCTCTGTAAGCCCCTAGTATATAATAGGGCATGGGGATTAAAACTACCTCTTAAAACAGGCCACAGGGCGTTTTTGCACACGTTAACTCAGGCCCCGTCCCCTTCCTTCACCACTGTGTAAACACGCCCTGTGTCCGTTTTTAGTTGGGAGATTAAGTTCATTTGAATCCTGAGGGTCCCTAGGGTCCAACTAGCCCACTAGGTACCTCCAGTAAGTGCCACAGAGCTGCGTTGCAGAGAGGTGTAAAAAGTGGCACGGCCTGGACCACCTCTCTGCAATGCAGCTCAGTGGCGCTTACTGGAAGCACTTGGTGGGCTAGTTAGCCCCCAGGGGCCCTCAGTATTGAAGGGAAATTATATCCCCAATTTAAAACGTGCCATAGTGCGTGTTTGCACACGTCACCTCAGGCCCCGTCCCCTCCCTTCACCACTGTGTAAACGCGCCCTGTGGCTGTTCTAAGTTGAGAGATTAAGTCCCCTTGAATCCTAAGGGTCCCTAGGGTCAAACTAGACCACTAGGTACCTCCAGTAAGCTCCACAGAGCTGCGTTGCAGAGAGGTGTAAAAAGGGTCTTGGCCTCAGAACACCTGTCTGCAGCGCAGCTCCCTGGCGCATACTGGAGATGCCTGTTGGGGGCGCGTTTGCAGAGTGCTGCATGGAAGGGGCATGGCCTCCGGCACGATGCCAGTCTTTTATTTATTTTAATTTTTTAAGAAGGGGGGCTGTGTGGTTCCCCTTCTTATTTTAATTTATTGGCCCTGATGACCCCATCCCCCGGGGCCTGTCTCCTAATTATATTTTTTTTAACCCAATCCCCAGGGCCGGCCACTGTTTTTTATTATTTTTAAAAAATATATATTTATAGACACACCTAGGACATGCTGGACAAACCGTACGTACCTATCACCATGACGATTTGCGTGATATTCATTATAAGGCGACTATGCATACAATGAATCCACATGGAATGTATTTACACCACTAGTGAAGCTCTGACATGTCTGATGCCCTACCGTGCCAAATCCCGGTAGACACCCTTGTCGTTTATTTATACAAACATGGGTAGCTATTGACGGGCACATTTAATACACATGCACACCAAGCCATTCAAAGGGGATTCGACAAAAATTCGAACAAATCTATGCAAGAAACCCCCCTCAGAGTTAATAAAACACACGTCCACTGCCGGATGTGTAATACGTTTTATTTTACTCTCTGGAAAGGGGACGAACATCACTTGAGAGTCACAGCGCGCTCCTGACAGAGCCCAATGCTGTGTCACACCCACCATTGCCTGCCGAGTGCCACACACCTCTGTGTTGTATTCCACTAGCTAGTGCATATGCTATGACACTCTCTAGCCCATGTGCACTGTAACACCACCCCATGAATATGTCATGCCACACTTGTCTTCGCACGGGTTATATTGCCCCATCTAACATGCCTTCCTCGATGCCTATGTTATAACGCACAGTCTATGCCATACATATTACAATCTGGGATCCATATCTTTGTCACAGTGCATATGCAACGTTACACTCCCCAGCACATATTTTATGTTACAACTTTAGAGACTAGTTAGGTTACACAACACTGCCCTGTGCATATTACACTCCAAGGCGCATATCGCATAGCACGCGCTAGTGCCTGTGCTATCTCGCGCTCTCCAATGAATCTGTCATTGCGCACAATGTATTGCATATTATATTTCACGCCCGGTTCATCTTATATCACACTTTTTGGTGCATAGTTTATACCATACACTATATCTAGTTTTCATTTTCAATCGTGCTCTCAGGGCTATGTTCTATATAACACTGTGTTCATCTACCCTTTTCACGGGCATTACATTTTGCGATAGGGGGTGGAGGGTCAGGGGGTGTTTCTGCCAAGTGAGCCCGGAGTCACAGTCACAAACGTCCTCTTCTTCCTGAAAAAAAGTGAGATTATGCTGCATACTTGTTCATATTTTAAGTAGTTCGCACAGACACAATGTTTTAAAAACAATAAAGTTCCTAATACCCGCCTTCTCTGAACAGTTAGCTTGCTGCCCCATCCCCCTCCTCCCTATCCTCTGTTGTGTGAATCCATGGACTAGCCTCCTCCCTCCTGCCATGCATGGTCTGATGTGCTGCCACTGCCCTCAATTTAGTATGATGTACCAATCCACTCCTCCTGCCCTCCATTGCCCAATTCTATGCCCCCATCATTGACCTCCTGCTTAAACTCTGTGCTTAGCTTGCTGCCCCTTTTCTCCTTCCCCCTGCCCCCGCATGTCTTTGTGCATGCCCCTGCTCCATCCTTTTTGTCCACCATGTTCCATGGACCTGCCACTCCTATCTACTCTGAGTGTTCTGTTGAGCTGCTACTCCCCTCCCACCTGCCTAGCATTGTCAGATGACTGTAACCTGTCCCTGCCACCTCCACCCTGCCTGTCCACATGCCATGCCCCTATCCTCTTCCTCCTGTCCTACATGGTCCATTGTACTGCCACACCCTTCTGCCCTCCCTGGTCTGTTGTGCTGCAACTGCTCCTCCTGCCTGCCCCATGTGGTCTGTTGTGAGGCCCCTTCCCCTGAACTATCTTGTCTGTGCACAGGTCCTGACCCTCCCTTCTATCCTCCATCGTCCTTTGTGCATGCCCCTGCACCCTCCTTCTTGCCCATCATAGCCATTGTGCTGCCACTTACCCTCCCACTTGCCATGCATGGTCTTCTGTGCTGCCATGGCCCCTCCCACCTTCCCTGTGTGGTCAGTTAGCTGCCCCTGACCCCCTCCCACCTTCCCTCCATGGTCTGTGGGTATGCCATCACAGTCTCACTGTTGCTCTTCATGGTGTGTCTTGCTTCTAGTGCCCATCCTGCCTGACCTCCATGGCTATCTTGCTGCTCCTGCCCTGCCCCCTTGCCCCCAACCCTCGGTTTACATGTGCAGACCCCTACTCCCTCCCTCCTGGCTTGTCTGTTCCATTGTAATGCCCCTGATCCGTCCCTCCTGCCCTTTATGGTCTGTTATGCTGCCGCTTTCTCTCCTGTCTGTCCATTATGGTCAGCTAGCTACCATTGCCTCTTGCCCCTCTGTTCTCTGTTGTCCATGTGCATGGGCCTGTCCCCTCCCTCTTGCTTTCTATGGATTGTTGTGCTGCACTCCCGTCCTGCATGCCCTGTGTGGTGTATTATGCTGCTGCAAACCCTGATGCCTGCCCTGCAGGGTCAGTTTGGTGCACCTCTCCATGTCCCTCCTGTCCTCTGTTATCCAAGTCCATGTCCCTACCCCGTTTCCTTCCATGATCCAATGTACCATACTTGCGAACATTTTGAACTTGGTAAGAGGGAGATTTTGAAAAAAAAATTGGGGTATTGATTTTCCCCTTTGAGTTACATTGAAAAAGAGGAGATTGTAGACAGGAGACAGATCAAATAAAGCCCATTTGAGCTTAAAAACATTGGACGTTTCCTGGCTGAATCGGGTCTGTTGGCATGTATGGTTGTACTACCATTGCCTCTTCCTTCTGCCCACAATGGTCTATTACATTGCCACAGCCTCTCTTGCAAGTCCTGTATTGTTGGTTTGTTGCCCCTGCCCCCCTTTCCACTGCCCTCCATAGTCTGTTGTGCTTCCACGGCCCTTCCTGCCTGCTCAGTGTGGTTAAATTGTTGCCTTTGCACCCTCCTACCGGCCTTCAATTTTCAGAGTCCGTGCCCCTGGCCTCTGCGTCTCAACAGTATCCTAATGAACAACTAGATTGTTAACATTCTATATTTATTACAAAAGTGTGGAACGCCTGACATCATCTTGATGTAATCAAAACTGTAATACCTAGAGCATTTCCTTTAGAAATTACATATATGAGAGGGTCTTATTGGCATCAAAATTATGGTTAGTGCTCTAAAAGACTAAAATAAGGACATATTTTCTGAGTTTTCAAATAGCGACAAAGCACTTTTAAATTATTTGTTATCTTTATGTTTTTTTATCCAGTTGACCACTTGATTAAATGTTGCACTTAGGGGAGAGGATGTGGTGTTACTTCCAGAACTGCAGACTTTGCAACTGGGGAACCAGGTTGAAGTTTCTGCTTCAGCTCGACATTCTGTGATTCTGGTCAAATCAATTAGTCTCCCCATGTCTACAACCAAAATGAATTTGTTCTTGTGTGATGTAACCAATGCTCATGTAAAGCACTCCAATACCTGACAAGTCTGCACTATATAACACTGCAAAAACACAAAATAATAAGTGTTTTGCACACTTCTGTCTTTGGGCTATATTTGGGCTACATCTGGGTGATTTGGGGCTACATTTGGGCTCTTTTGTCTCCGGTGGCCATCTTGGGAGATTTATTTGTTATGAAGTTTCCTAATTTCCTCATTTACTGCAGTCTCCTCAGTAGGAAATGCTTTCAGTTTTTTACTTTGATTCCATCATGAAGGTATTCAGATGTGTCACACATTAGCCATAAATTCAGAATGTTAGCACTCTTTTTGCTCATTAGATCACTGTAGTAAAGCTACTGCTCACCAGGGAAAACTGCTGCTGGTATTGAAAGTGCATTTTTCAGTCTGCATGTCAGAATTTTTTAATGAAATAGAAGAGGATTTGAGAAGTCACTCAAAATGTGCCCTCATTTTCTTTCTTCAGCATTAATCATAATTTCTATGGCAAAATGAACCCCCTCATTGTGTTCCTTTTTAAATTAAATGTTTTAAGTGTTACCAGTTTATTCCAATCAAGATGGCTTCAGGTGTGCCATACTTTTGTCATAATGAAGACAGTAAGCGCTCTAGTTGTTTTTAAGAACATTCTGGGACATTCTGTCATTGGGCTATACTTGGGCTACATCTGGGTGATATTTGGGCTACATTTGGGCTCTTTTGTCTCTGGTGGCCATCTTGGGAGACTTATTTGTTATGAAGTTTCCTAATTTCCTCATTTACTGCAGTCTCCTCAGTAGGAAATACTTTCAGTTTTTTACTTTGATTCCATCAAGAAGGCATTCAGATGTGTCACACATTTGCCATAAATTCAGAATGTTAGCACTCTTTTTGCTCATTAGATCACTGTAGTAAAGCTACTGCTCACCAGGGAAAACTGCTGCTGGTATTGAAAGTGCATGTTTCAGTCTGCATGTCAGAATGTTTTAATGAAATAGAAGAGGATTTGAGAAGTCACTCAAAATGTGCCCTAATTTTTCTTTCTGCAGCACTAATCATTTTGTTCCTTTTTAAATTAAATGTTTTAAGAGTTACCACTTTAATCCAAGCAAGATGGCTTCAGGTGAGCCATACGTTTATCATAAGTAGGACTGTTAGCGCTCTAGTAGTTCTTTGGAACACTCTGGGAAGCTGCAGTAGAACACAAAGGAATCAACTGACAGTCTCTGCCCTTGTTGGATGTACATGTTTTACTGAGAATGTCAGACTTCATTCTCACATGACTAAGAAAGAAAATGTGAATTTACAGAAAATAAGCTCTCAGTTTAGCTTATAGATCACTTTCCAAACCTCTGTGGTAAAAGCATGAGAAAATATTTTTCTCTCAATCATGATATCCCAGCAGAAGGCTTTTTCACATGGTGAAATCACCTTAGAACATACCACAATTCCTAAAATGAGTATGGTACCATCAACAAATGATTTATAATGTAACTAAAGTCTTAAAACCTTCTATTAACTGCACTGCTTTTTAATGAGGTGCTATCATGTATATTGGTCCCAAGATGGCTGCCAACACTTCTTGGATGAAGTGCTGACAGCCAATCAGATCTCAGGATGAGATGTGTGGTTAGGCCCCGCCCACATATATATATGCTTTTAAATGCTATTTTCTCAGGAAATACTGAACAGATTAACACCAGACCTGCAAAAGGCACTTCCTTGACCTTATGGCTACCTCTCTGCCAAATTTCAAGTAATTCTGTTCAGCCGTTCGGGCTGTAGCTGTGTCTAAAGGTCCTATGGAAAAATGCATGGGGAAAACGCGTTTTGGGACCCCCCTTTTTTCTCGGCCCCTGCTTGACGAATCACCCCGAGACTTTCAGGGTAGGAGCTGAAAGGAGCGCCCCATTAGTTTTGAAAATTTCGCGAGGATTCGTCAACCGGCGCCAAAGTTATTCAAAATAGAATTTTGAGATTTCCTATGGAAACTAGGTTGTAACTATAATAACTATCTACTGGCGACCGCCAGTAGATAATATGTATATATATATATATATATATATATATATATATATGTTTTTGTGCCCACTAGACCACCATCAATTTCTTTTTTTACATGGCCGTTTTGTTTCGGGGAGCGGCCCCTTGGGCAAGGGTTGCTCCTCTTGGGGGTGAAATGTTTTTTTTTTTATGGCGTGGCAGATCGGAGTAAAAAGAAATATATATATATATATATATATCACAACCAAACCCGATCTTCATAAAATCGGACACCGACACAGGAGATGCTGTTAGCCATCCGGCTAGGGTTTATTCTTCTTTTAGCAACGCGTTTCGGCACAACTGCCTTGCTCACACAAATTAACATTACGAAACAATTTCATTTAAATACACGTCACAGAGTCACATGATCACTTTTAAAATAACCACTGAAAACAGACTCACGTTACTTTTTCCGTAATGCTATGGCTTTTAACACAATACTTTTTAATACAGTCTTATTGATCGTTGCATAGTGCCACACTCCCTCCTCTCTTAATATATTAAAATCCCAAAATTCTTTGTCATTTAAGGATTTCAAAACCTATAATATATAAATATTACAGTTGTATTAAAAAAACAATTTTTCTCATAGAGGATACCGGGAGTAAGTAATTCTCAAGCAGAAAAGCCTTAAACAAGTTTGTATAGCATTACACAGTAATATATTTAAAATCATATATTTCAAGGGAACAGTGGTAATTTTCAAAATTTGATGCAAAATTCCTGGGCTAGTGCCCCATCATTATCATCAGTTGATCATCAATTGTTGTATTGATTGGGTACAGCGTGGTAACTATTTTCTGTCAATCCACTGTTCAAACCTTATTGTGAACAAAAATCAGAGAGACAAAAGAAAAAAAAGGGAAAATAATGTAGGATGGTCATTTCATAGTACATACCCTTATTTACATTGAACTGTCTTCTTAACAATACGTAATATAAATATTAAAATTTATTAAAAAATACTAGTGCATGTTAGTTTCAAGTAAAGTGCTAATGCCTACTGTGTGCAAAACCGCAATTCCAGTAAAGTGCAACTCTAATAAAGTGCAAATGCATTACAGTACTCAACCTTAAAACAGTCTATAAATCACTTGTTGGGTATGTCCTTTCTTATCATTACTACATATGAAAATATTATCCTTATACCACCAGCTGATTTTAAATGTTGTTTTTAAAGGAATTTGTCTTATTAGTCTGTGACCCTATGACAATTTAAAATCTATAACATTTACTCTAAAAAGAGGAGCTACACTCACTCTTGATGGATACTGCTAAATCAAATGTACATGGAGATCCTCTTCAACATTCAAACCATTTGGACTTTTCGTATTAAACATCATTATGTATTTAGACTCTAATTTCCGTAATTTTCTTTCTCTATCTCCTCCTCTTTGTTCCATGGGGATCTGATCAATAGCAAAGTACACTAGTTCACTGGTGTTGCCTTTGTGGAATTCATTCATGTGACGTGCTACCACATAGTTTTTATCATTATTTCCAATTGCCCTAAGATGTTGTAGGATATATATATATATATATATATATATATATATATATATATATATATATATCCACCACCAGTCCCGCCTCTTAAAAGAACGGGTCCGACACATGCTATTGGACCACTGCAGGTAAGATTTATTTGCCACCAGTACAGCAGGTAAGTACTAAAACACCTGGCAGACGCGTTTCGGCGAATGCCTTAATCATTGCCAGCATTGTGTTTTAAAACAAGTTCAAAATGTCCAGGAACTTTGCTTACTGTTTGATAGTTCTTCAATCTCTGTGGATGGTAAACGCAAAGTATGCTGGTAACTGGAGTCCCGCAGTCCATATTGTCCCACGCACTGTGTGAGTCAACAGTCCCATATCGCGAACTTTGGTTAAGTAACCAGTCCGTGCATTCAGTAATGCCCTGGCAGTCGCCAGCATATGAGTCTGCTTATCCACTCCTTGCGGGGACCATGGCGGCAAACGTCATCTGCAGTTGTCCAAATCAGCAGTAATCTGCTGCTCTCTCCTCTTAGTACCAGGAACGTTGTCTTGGGCGAGGGGGCGCCGCTTTTGCGCGTTCCGCACAGCACACCACAGAAGTTGTCGACATCAAGCGGAGCACCTGACCGAGAGGCGTGTCGGATGTACAGCGTCGACTGCTGCACTTTAACATCCACCACCAGTCCCGCCTCTTAAAAGAACGGGTCCGACACATGCTATTGGACCACTGCAGGTAAGATTTATTTGCCACCAGTACATCAGGTAAGTACTAAAACACCTGGCAGACGCGTTTCGGCGAATGCCTTAATCATTGCCAGCATTGTGTTGTAAAACAAGTTCAAAATGTCCAGGAACTTTGCTTACTGTTTGATAGTTCTTCAATCTCTGTGGATGGTAAACGCAAAGTATGCTGGTAACTGGAGTCCCGCAGTCCATATTGTCCCACGCACTGTGTGAGTCAACAGTCCCATATCGCGAACTTTGGTTAAGTAACCAGTCCGTGCATTCAGTAATGCCCTGGCAGTCGCCAGCATATGAGTCTGCTTATCCACTCCTTGCGGGGACCATGGCGGCAAACGTCATCTGCTGTTGTCCAAATCAGCAGTAATCTGCTGCTCTCTCCTCTTAGTACCAGGAACGTTGTCTTGGGCGAGGGGGCGCCGCTTTTGCGCGTTCCGCACAGCACACCACAGAAGTTGTCGACATCAAGCGGAGCACCTGACCGAGAGGCGTGTCGGATGTACAGCGTCGACTGCTGCACTTTAACATCCACCACCAGTCCCGCCTCTTAAAAGAACGGGTCCGACACATGCTATTGGACCACTGCAGGTAAGATTTATTTGCCACCAGTACAGCAGGTAAGTACTAAAACACCTGGCAGACGCGTTTCGGTGAATGCCTTAATCATTGCCAGCATTGTGTTTTAAAACAAGTTCAAAATGTCCAGGAACTTTGCTTACTGTTTGATAGTTCTTCAATCTCTGTGGATGGTAAACGCAAAGTATGCTGGTAACTGGAGTCCCGCAGTCCATATTGTCCCACGCACTGTGTGAGTCAACAGTCCCATATCGCGAACTTTGGTTAAGTAACCAGTCCGTGCATTCAGTAATGCCCTGGCAGTCGCCAGCATATGAGTCTGCTTATCCACTCCTTGCGGGGACCATGGCGGCAAACGTCATCTGCAGTTGTCCAAATCAGCAGTAATCTGCTGCTCTCTCCTCTTAGTACCAGGAACGTTGTCTTGGGCGAGGGGGCGCCACTTTTGCGCGTTCCGCACAGCACACCACAGAAGTTGTCGACATCAAGCGGAGCACCTGACCGAGAGGCGTGTCGGATGTACAGCGTCGACTGCTGCACTTTAACATCCACCACCAGTCCCGCCTCTTAAAAGAACGGGTCTGACACATGCTATTGGACCACTGCAGGTAAGATTTATTTGCCACCAGTACAGCAGGTAAGTACTAAAACACCTGGCAGACGCGTTTCGGCGAATGCCTTAATCATTGCCAGCATTGTGTTTTAAAACAAGTTCAAAATGTCCAGGAACTTTGCTTACTGTTTGATAGTTCTTCAATCTCTGTGGATGGTAAACGCAAAGTATGCTGGTAACTGGAGTCCCGCAGTCCATATTGTCCCACGCACTGTGTGAGTCAACAGTCCCATATCGCGAACTTTGGTTAAGTAACCAGTCCGTGCATTCAGTAATGCCCTGGCAGTCGCCAGCATATGAGTCTGCTTATCCACTCCTTGCGGGTACCATGGCGGCAAATGTCATCTGCAGTTGTCCAAATCAGCAGTAATCTGCTGCTCTCTCCTCTTAGTACCAGGACTGTTGTCTTGGGCGAGGGGGCGCCGCTTTTGCGCGTTCCGCACAGCACACCACAGAAGTTGTCGACATCAAGCGGAGCACCTGACCGAGAGGCGTGTCGGATGTACAGCGTCGACTGCTGCACTTTAACATCCACCACCAGTCCCGCCTCTTAAAAGAACGGGTCCGACACATGCTATTGGACCACTGCAGGTAAGATTTATTTGCCACCAGTACAGCAGGTAAGTACTAAAACACCTGGCAGACGCGTTTCGGCGAATGCCTTAATCATTGCCAGCATTGTGTTTTAAAACAAGTTCAAAATGTCCAGGAACTTTGCTTACTGTTTGATAGTTCTTCAATCTCTGTGGATGGTAAACGCAAAGTATGCTGGTAACTGGAGTCCCGCAGTCCATATTGTCCCACGCACTGTGTGAGTCAACAGTCCCATATCGCGAACTTTGGTTAAGTAACCAGTCCGTGCATTCAGTAATGCCCTGGAAGTCGCCAGCATATGAGTCTGCTTATCCACTCCTTGCGGGGACCATGGCGGCAAACGTCATCTGCAGTTGTCCAAATCAGCAGTAATCTGCTGCTCTCTCCTCTTAGTACCAGGAACGTTGTCTTGGGCGAGGGGGCGCCGCTTTTGCGCGTTCCGCACAGCACACCACAGAAGTTGTCGACATCAAGCGGAGCACCTGACCGAGAAGCGTGTCGGATGTACAGCGTCGACTGCTGCACTTTAACATCCACCACCAGTCCCGCCTCTTAAAAGAACGGGTCCGACACATGCTATTGGACCACTGCAGGTAAGATTTATTTGCCACCAGTACAGCAGGTAAGTACTAAAACACCTGGCAGACGCGTTTCGGCGAATGCCTTAATCATTGCCAGCATTGTGTTTTAAAACAAGTTCAAAATGTCCAGGAACTTTGCTTACTGTTTGATAGTTCTTCAATCTCTGTGGATGGTAAACGCAAAGTATGCTGGTAACTGGAGTCCCGCAGTCCATATTGTCCCACGCACTGTGTGAGTCAACAGTCCCATATCGCGAACTTTGGTTAAGTAACCAGTCCGTGCATTCAGTAATGCCCTGGCAGTCGCCAGCATATGAGTCTGCTTATCCACTCCTTGCGGGGACCATGGCGGCAAACGTCATCTGCAGTTGTCCAAATCAGCAGTAATCTGCTGCTCTCTCCTCTTAGTACCAGGAACGTTGTCTTGGGCGAGGGGGCGCCGCTTTTGCACGTTCCGCACAGCACACCACAGAAGTTGTCGACATCAAGCGGAGCACCTGACCGAGAGGCGTGTCGGATGTACAGCGTCGACTGCTGCACTTTAACATCCACCACCAGTCCCGCCTCTTAAAAGAACGGGTCTGACACATGCTATTGGACCACTGCAGGTAAGATTTATTTACCACCAGTACAGCAGGTAAGTACTAAAACACCTGGCAGACGCGTTTCGGCGAATGCCTTAATCATTGCCAGCATTGTGTTTTAAAACAAGTTCAAAATGTCCAGGAACTTTGCTTACTGTTTGATAGTTCTTCAATCTCTGTGGATGGTAAACGCAAAGTATGCTGGTAACTGGAGTCCCGCAGTCCATATTGTCCCACGCACTGTGTGAGTCAACAGTCCCATATCGCGAACTTTGGTTAAGTAACCAGTCCGTGCATTCAGTAATGCCCTGGCAGTCGCCAGCATATGAGTCTGCTTATCCACTCCTTGCGGGGACCATGGCGGCAAACGTCATCTGCAGTTGTCCAAATCAGCAGTAATCTGCTGCTCTCTCCTCTTAGTACCAGGAACGTTGTCTTGGGCGAGGGGGCGCCGCTTTTGCACGTTCCGCACAGCACACCACAGAAGTTGTCGACATCAAGCGGAGCACCTGACCGAGAGGCGTGTCGGATGTACAGCGTCGACTGCTGCACTTTAACATCCACCACCAGTCCCGCCTCTTAAAAGAACGGGTCTGACACATGCTATTGGACCACTGCAGGTAAGATTTATTTGCCACCAGTACAGCAGGTAAGTACTAAAACACCTGGCAGACGCGTTTCGGCGAATGCCTTAATCATTGCCAGCATTGTGTTTTAAAACAAGTTCAAAATGTCCAGGAACTTTGCTTACTGTTTGATAGTGCTTCAATCTCTGTGGATGGTAAACACAAAGTATGCTGGTAACTGGAGTCCCGCAGTCCATATTGTCCCACACACTGTGTGAGTCAACAGTCCCATATCGCGAACTTTGGTTAAGTAACCAGTCCGTGCATTCAGTAATGCCCTGGCAGTCGCCAGCATATGAGTCTGCTTATCCACTCCTTGCGGGGACCATGGCGGCAAACGTCATCTGCAGTTGTCCAAATCAGCAGTAATCTGCTGCTCTCTCCTCTTAGTACCAGGAACGTTGTCTTGGGCGAGGGGGCGCCGCTTTTGCGCGTTCCGCACAGCACACCACAGAAGTTGTCGACATCAAGCGGAGCACCTGACCGAGAGGCGTGTCGGATGTACAGCGTCGACTGCTGCACTTTAACATCCACCACCAGTCCCGCCTCTTAAAAGAACGGGTCCGACACATGCTATTGGACCACTGCAGGTAAGATTTATTTGCCACCAGTACAGCAGGTAAGTACTAAAACACCTGGCAGACGCGTTTCGGCGAATGCCTTAATCATTGCCAGCATTGTGTTTTAAAACAAGTTCAAAATGTCCAGGAACTTTGCTTACTGTTTGATAGTTCTTCAATCTCTGTGGATGGTAAACGCAAAGTATGCTGGTAACTGGAGTCCCGCAGTCCATATTGTCCCACGCACTGTGTGAGTCAACAGTCCCATATCGCGAACTTTGGTTAAGTAACCAGTCCGTGCATTCAGTAATGCCCTGGCAGTCGCCAGCATATGAGTCTGCTTATCCACTCCTTGCGGGGACCATGGCGGCAAACGTCATCTGCAGTTGTCCAAATCAGCAGTAATCTGCTGCTCTCTCCTCTTAGTACCAGGAACGTTTTCTTGGGCGAGGGGGCGCCGCTTTTGCGCGTTCCGCACAGCACACCACAGAAGTTGTCGACATCAAGCGGAGCACCTGACCGAGAGGCGTGTCGGATGTACAGCGTCGACTGCTGCACTTTAACATCCACCACCAGTCCCGCCTCTTAAAAGAACGGGTCCGACACATGCTATTGGACCACTGCAGGTAAGATTTATTTGCCACCAGTACAGCAGGTAAGTACTAAAACACCTGGCAGACGCGTTTCGGCGAATGCCTTAATCATTGCCAGCATTGTGTTTTAAAACAAGTTCAAAATGTCCAGGAACTTTGCTTACTGTTTGATAGTTCTTCAATCTCTGTGGATGGTAAACGCAAAGTATGCTGGTAACTGGAGTCCCGCAGTCCATATTGTCCCACGCACTGTGTGAGTCAACAGTCCCATATCGCGAACTTTGGTTAAGTAACCAGTCCATGCATTCAGTAATGCCCTGGAAGTCGCCAGCATATGAGTCTGCTTATCCACTCCTTGCGGGGACCATGGCGGCAAACGTCATCTGCAGTTGTCCAAATCAGCAGTAATCTGCTGCTCTCTCCTCTTAGTACCAGGAACGTTGTCTTGGGCGAGGGGGCGCCGCTTTTGCGCGTTCCGCACAGCACACCACAGAAGTTGTCGACATCAAGCGGAGCACCTGACCGAGAAGCGTGTCGGATGTACAGCGTCGACTGCTGCACTTTAACATCCACCACCAGTCCCGCCTCTTAAAAGAACGGGTCCGACACATGCTATTGGACCACTGCAGGTAAGATTTATTTGCCACCAGTACAGCAGGTAAGTACTAAAACACCTGGCAGACGCGTTTCGGCGAATGCCTTAATCATTGCCAGCATTGTGTTTTAAAACAAGTTCAAAATGTCCAGGAACTTTGCTTACTGTTTGATAGTTCTTCAATCTCTGTGGATGGTAAACGCAAAGTATGCTGGTAACTGGAGTCCCGCAGTCCATATTGTCCCACGCACTGTGTGAGTCAACAGTCCCATATCGCGAACTTTGGTTAAGTAACCAGTCCGTGCATTCAGTAATGCCCTGGCAGTCGCCAGCATATGAGTCTGCTTATCCACTCCTTGCGGGGACCATGGCGGCAAACGTCATCTGCAGTTGTCCAAATCAGCAGTAATCTGCTGCTCTCTCCTCTTAGTACCAGGAACGTTGTCTTGGGCGAGGGGGCGCCGCTTTTGCGCGTTCCGCACAGCACACCACAGAAGTTGTCGACATCAAGCGGAGCACCTGACCGAGAGGCGTGTCGGATGTACAGCGTCGACTGCTGCACTTTAACATCCACCACCAGTCCCGCCTCTTAAAAGAACGGGTCCGACACATGCTATTGGACCACTGCAGGTAAGATTTATTTGCCACCAGTACAGCAGGTAAGTACTAAAACACCTGGCAGACGCGTTTCGGCGAATGCCTTAATCATTGCCAGCATTGTGTTTTAAAACAAGTTCAAAATGTCCAGGAACTTTGCTTACTGTTTGATAGTTCTTCAATCTCTGTGGATGGTAAACGCAAAGTATGCTGGTAACTGGAGTCCCGCAGTCCATATTGTCCCACGCACTGTGTGAGTCAACAGTCCCATATCGCGAACTTTGGTTAAGTAACCAGTCCGTGCATTCAGTAATGCCCTGGCAGTCGCCAGCATATGAGTCTGCTTATCCACTCCTTGCGGGGACCATGGCGGCAAACGTCATCTGCAGTTGTCCAAATCAGCAGTAATCTGCTGCTCTCTCCTCTTAGTACCAGGAACGTTTTCTTGGGCGAGGGGGCGCCGCTTTTGCGCGTTCCGCACAGCACACCACAGAAGTTGTCGACATCAAGCGGAGCACCTGACCGAGAGGCGTGTCGGATGTACAGCGTCGACTGCTGCACTTTAACATCCACCACCAGTCCCGCCTCTTAAAAGAACGGGTCCGACACATGCTATTGGACCACTGCAGGTAAGATTTATTTGCCACCAGTACAGCAGGTAAGTACTAAAACACCTGGCAGACGCGTTTCGGCGAATGCCTTAATCATTGCCAGCATTGTGTTTTAAAACAAGTTCAAAATGTCCAGGAACTTTGCTTACTGTTTGATAGTTCTTCAATCTCTGTGGATGGTAAACGCAAAGTATGCTGGTAACTGGAGTCCCGCAGTCCATATTGTCCCACGCACTGTGTGAGTCAACAGTCCCATATCGCGAACTTTGGTTAAGTAACCAGTCCGTGCATTCAGTAATGCCCTGGCAGTCGCCAGCATATGAGTCTGCTTATCCACTCCTTGCGGGGACCATGGCGGCAAACGTCATCTGCAGTTGTCCAAATCAGCAGTAATCTGCTGCTCTCACGCGGGTGGTGCATCCTCCGCGGCTGAGGACGCCGCGCTTCATATTCACAAAGATGCCTCTGACTCAAGGACGCCACTCCATCGAGAGGTAAGTTATCATAACCTTTATTGCAGAAAGCGGCATTTCATGGCTGTATATGAATCCCCGACGCGTGAAATATGGAGGCGGGACTGCACTGTTGTGATTTCTCAGCAGTGAAAACAGCGTTGAGAGGATGCAATTCGAAAGTGGCGCATCATGTCTGGGGCCCACCGAGGGTTTGAAAATTAATTAATGGCAGAAGAAACTGAGTTGGCGAATGTACACGGACCCTAACTGTGGGGAAGATTAGACCACAACTACCAGCATGCCTCACTGGAGAGAGCATGCATTTCTGGGTAAAAATAGGTGTGGCCATACCGTAATTTGCTACTGCTACCCCATGAGGAAGGAGCTTGTGGCTCTGAAACGCGTCGGGGATTCATATACAGCCATGAAATGCAGCTTTCTGCAATAAAGGTTGTGATAACTTACCTCTCGATGGAGTGGCGTCCTTGAGTCAGAGGCATCTTTGTAAATATATATATATATATCACGAAAACAACCTCCTTTGTGCAAAGAAATCCAGGCACACAACGGGGATTCTGTGGAAGCTTTTATTCACCGGTATTCAGCATTAGCATAATGCATTTCGACTCGCGTCTTCCTCAGATGCTGCTGATTACTCGTTGTTACTTGCTCCCTCCTTTTATGTATCCTCAGGCACTCCCATTGGTTGGAGAACAGCTGACCCTGCTGCCATGACGGGACCGAGGTTTAATGCACAACTTCATGTCCCATAGTGCTTTGTTCTAATGAGCGCTGCAGTCGGGTTAAAAATAAAAGTACTGTAATTGCTGCTTAATGCCTCGTGAAAAGGGGGGGCCATGTGGTGGCGGGTAAAACGAATTGTGCGTGTTGAAGGCTTCCTCAGATCCCCAACGTCCAGCCCCAGCAATGAGAACAGCACAGGGCCCGAGACAAGCTGTGATCATGCTCACCTCCCTGTAGAGTATCAGGCTGCCAGATAGCAGTGGCCACTAGTCTGGTCCATTCTTGAGGCGGTCCTGGTCATATCAATCCCTTGATAAAAGTCCGAGTTTGCCAGCAAACGACCAGGACAACTTGATGGACGGGTCCCTGTATCGCGCTCCTGGCAGGCGCGAAAAACATCACGAAAACAACCTCCTTTGTGCAAAGAAATCCAGGCACACAACGGGGATTCTGTGGAAGCTTTTATTCACCGGTATTCAGCATTAGCATAATGCATTTCGACTCGCGTCTTCCTCAGATGCTGCTGATTACTCGTTGTTACTTGCTCCCTCCTTTTATGTATCCTCAGGCACTCCCATTGGTTGGAGAACAGCTGACCCTGCTGCCATGACGGGACCGAGGTTTAATGCACAACTTCATGTCCCATAGTGCTTTGTTCTAATGAGCGCTGCAGTCGGGTTAAAAATAAAAGTACTGTAATTGCTGCTTAATGCCTCGTGAAAAGGGGGGGCCATGTGGTGGCGGGTAAAACGAATTGTGCGTGTTGAAGGCTTCCTCAGATCCCCAACGTCCAGCCCCAGCAATGAGAACAGCACAGGGCCCGAGACAAGCTGTGATCATGCTCACCTCCCTGTAGAGTATCAGGCTGCCAGATAGCAGTGGCCACTAGTCTGGTCCATTCTTGAGGCGGTCCTGGTCATATCAATCCCTTGATAAAAGTCCGAGTTTGCCAGCAAACGACCAGGACAACTTGATGGACGGGTCCCTGTATCGCGCTCCTGGCAGGCGCGAAAAACATCACGAAAACAACCTCCTTTGTGCAAAGAAATCCAGGCACACAACGGGGATTCTGTGGAAGCTTTTATTCACCGGTATTCAGCATTAGCATAATGCATTTCGACTCGCGTCTTCCTCAGATGCTGCTGATTACTCGTTGTTACTTGCTCCCTCCTTTTATGTATCCTCAGGCACTCCCATTGGTTGGAGAACAGCTGACCCTGCTGCCATGACGGGACCGAGGTTTAATGCACAACTTCATGTCCCATAGTGCTTTGTTCTAATGAGCGCTGCAGTCGGGTTAAAAATAAAAGTACTGTAATTGCTGCTTAATGCCTCGTGAAAAGGGGGGGCCATGTGGTGGCGGGTAAAACGAATTGTGCGTGTTGAAGGCTTCCTCAGATCCCCAACGTCCAGCCCCAGCAATGAGAACAGCACAGGGCCCGAGACAAGCTGTGATCATGCTCACCTCCCTGTAGAGTATCAGGCTGCCAGATAGCAGTGGCCACTAGTCTGGTCCATTCTTGAGGCGGTCCTGGTCATATCAATCCCTTGATAAAAGTCCGAGTTTGCCAGCAAACGACCAGGACAACTTGATGGACGGGTCCCTGTATCGCGCTCCTGGCAGGCGCGAAAAACATCACGAAAACAACCTCCTTTGTGCAAAGAAATCCAGGCACACAACGGGGATTCTGTGGAAGCTTTTATTCACCGGTATTCAGCATTAGCATAATGCATTTCGACTCGCGTCTTCCTCAGATGCTGCTGATTACTCGTTGTTACTTGCTCCCTCCTTTTATGTATCCTCAGGCACTCCCATTGGTTGGAGAACAGCTGACCCTGCTGCCATGACGGGACCGAGGTTTAATGCACAACTTCATGTCCCATAGTGCTTTGTTCTAATGAGCGCTGCAGTCGGGTTAAAAATAAAAGTACTGTAATTGCTGCTTATATATATATATATGTATATATATATATATATTCACTGAAAAAACCATAGGTTTCACACACGTTATAGTTAGGAATTAGCATTTAAAAAACCTTAGAAATTCAGTGAAAAAACCATAGGTTTCACACATGTTATAGTTAGCTGGACATTTTACTCGTAACAAACCAATGAAATTGCCCCGTTATAGTTAGTTCAGCTAACTATAACTCGCGCGCCCGCAATGCACTGCTGATGACGTCACATATTACATCACTCATGACATGGTCAGTGACATCACTCATGACATCACTGATGACATCTCAAATGACATCACTGATGACATCACTGATGACATCATCCCGTGAATGTGTGTTTTTCTGAAAATTAAATATGTTTTATATATGTATATCTCAAGGTCGATGGAAGAATAAATGGGTATATAAGTGTCTAAATGGATGATTTGTTTTTGAAAAATTGATTGTGTAACTGACTGATTAAGTGTATCTTAGTGAATACATGGCTTAGTGAGTAATGTTTAAATATGTAAATATCTGTATCAGTCTCTCACTTTGTGTATAAGTGGCTGCATGGGTTGGTGAGTAGCTACTTGAGTGTCTATATAGGTTATTAGTTGGTTTTTTGAGTATCAGTATAAGTGTCTGATGTCTGTATGGTTCGATGGGGGGTATTATGTAGTGCATAGGTGCATGAATGAGTGACTCACTGTTTGTATGTGTTGAAGATAGTATGTGTGCAGGACTGCATGGGTGGATGAGTGTGTGTATGGGTGTGTTAGTGAGTGAATGACTATCTCTACAGTGTCTTTATGAGTAACTACATATGTTTTTAACTAGTATATGTGACTATTGGTGTATATAAGTGAGTATATGTGAGAGTGAGAGATTGAAAGAGTTCCTGTGTGAATAAGTATGTGTTTCTATAAGTGATTGTTTAAAAGACTAAGTATGTGCAAGTTTCCGTAGAAGTAAGTGTGGTGGTGTGTGTATAACTGTATATGCAAGTAAATGGATGTTTGATTCTTTATTAGCATGAGTGACTATGTGTGTGAGTAACTCTACGGATGAGTGGCATTGTGTAACAGGATGTATAGGTGTATGAGTACATATGATGAGTGAGTACATGTATGAGTGACTGTATAGGACTGTTGGTGAATGAGTGGATGTGTATGAGGATCTTAGAATTACTGAAGAGGTTGTTGTAACTGGTATTGGTATGTCCATTGTTTTGAAAAGTTTAGTCTCTATTTATGAATGTGTGTATCAAAGGTTATATTAGGGTGAGAGGAGGTCTGCCACTCTATCACAAGGATGATGTCATCAGTGATGTCATCAGTGATGTCATTTGAGATGTCATCAGTGATGTCATGAGTGATGTCACTGACCATGTCATGAGTGATGTAATATGTGACGTCATCAGCAGTGCATTGCGGGCGCGCGAGTTATAGTTAGCTGAACTAACTATAACGGGGCAATTTCATTGGTTTGTTACGAGTAAAATGTCCAGCTAACTATAACATGTGTGAAACCTATGGTTTTTTCACTGAATTTCTAAGGTTTTTTAAATGCTAATTCCTAACTATAACGTGTGTGAAACCTATGGTTTTTTCAGTGAATTTCTAAGGTTTTTTAAATGCTAATTCCTTACTATAACGTGTGTGAAACCCATGGTTTTTTCAGTGAATTTGAAAGGTTTTTTAAATGCTAATTCCTAAATATAACGTGTGTGAAACCCATGGTTTTTTCAGTGAATTTGCAAGGTTTTTGAAATGCTATTTTTTTTTTTATTCTTCATTTTTTTCAAACATATTTTTAATTTAATTTTCTTATCTTTTATAAAGACTATGCTTAAATTTTTAAAATCCTTAAATATTTTTTTTATATATATTTTTTAAAATAAACATGTAAAATTTATTTCCAGTTTTTTTTTATTTTTTTTTTATTTTTTTTTATAGTACGCGTACCGTAAGCTCACGGTAAGCGTACGGTTTACGCAACGCCCGTAATCTATCTACGCTGCTTGCGTATAGTTCCGTACTTTGCGTAGCCGCGCGTACTGCGCGTGGGACGCGTGCGCGCTTACGCAACACGCGCACGTTACGCGGAAGTGCCGGGGAGTGACTGTTATGCGGATGCGCGCAAGCGCGTGTCTTTTTTACGCGCACGCGTACTTTTTGCCGTAAGCGTACCGTAAGCGTACCGTAAGCGTACGGTAGGTCATGTGATCTTGAAACACAACTTTTGATTGGTTGAAACTACTTTCAGTTCTAGAACTCTCCTACACCACACCCATTCCCCTCATTTCTGCTTGTGATCCCTTGGGAGAAGGAGCTGGTTTGTCTTTGGGATACGATGGCAGAACAGCAGAGCTCTTCTGAGAGTGAGGCTAGCACCAGCAGCACTGTCTTGAGGCAGAGAGCGAGGAAAGTAAAGCCTTCTTACGTTTGGGAGTATTTTACTTTTCCAGAAGGCCAGCAAAAGGTGAATGCACCCTTAGTTACTTGCAAGCTGTGTAAGCGTGTACTTTCTAGAGGTAATCCTAACAGGAAGTATTCCTTTGGGAATCACACCATGAAGAGACACCTCCAGGAAGTACACAGAAGGACACATGGTCATCTTTTTGGAGGTAACTCTTCAGAAAGACGAGCCAGTACATCCACAGCAGCTCAGCCTGGACCATCATCTGCAGGGCAGACTCTTTCTTCTGCAGGTCAGGTGAGCCCTTCATCTGTGGGGGGAGAATTTCCTTTTGCTGGCCCTCTGGAAATTAACCCTCGGTTTGCGAGGGTTGAAGTACGGTGCGCCACTTGTCACGATCTAATTACTTATAGGGAGACCAGTGTTTCCCTGGTGAACAGTAAAATAGATCAGCACACTTGTCGTACCGTCTAATATTCCCAATCTTTCTTTCCTCTGTCCCTGCATGAACACAACGGTTCTTTTAAGAGCCAACCTTATCTTTCATCTTTTTTTTTCTTTTTTTTTAAAAACTTTTTTTTTTTTTTTTACCGTACGCGTACGGTAAGCGTACCTTTTTTTTATTTTTAAAAAAAAAACACTAAAAATCATTTATCTCATTACAAAGTCCTTGAGAGACTACAATTTTTATTTTTAACTTACCATACTCACTCAAAAAAATATTTATTCATTTGTTTTTTTAAAAAATAGTTTTTAAAATGGTTGTAGTTTCCGAAAATTTTCTATATCGATCTGAAAATAAAGAAAAAAGTATTAATATTTTTTATCCATTTTATAATACAATACACATATTTACATTTTTTACAAAAAAATATTTTTGCCTTATTTTTGCTGTTTTCAGAATATATTGCATTTCACTATTAATTGTGAAAGCAATTGCATTCATCATTTTACAGCGGGCAAAAAAAATTAACAATCACAAAGATTGTATTAAAAAAGCCCAGAATGTCTTCTCACTTAAACTTATCATTACAGAAATGCATATTATTCTAAAAAAATATCATCTAAAAACAATACTTTTTTCTTTAAAATACCGTCTGATATGTTTGTTTCAGAAGTATAATCACAATATTATATCTCAAATAACTCCAAAATACATCTGATTTTATTTCCTTTAGGCCAAATAGTATTTTTTTTTTTTTCCTGGAATAAATTTCCAAGGGAAAACCATTAAAATTCTAAAGTTTAATCTGTCCAGATCTCACCAATTCTCTGTAACATTTTGGTTCACGAAAATTTTTTGAATAATTTATTTAGTCCACAATAGAATTGCTTACTTTTCCACATGGCCAAATAGTAATTTTTTAAATCATTTTTGAAAAAATTTCCAATGGCAGTCCAATAGCATTCCATAATTTAAAATGTGCAGAAGTTACCGATTATCTCTAAATTATTGGTTTTTGAAAATTGCATTAAAATTTAAAAAAGTCCACATTACAATTGGTTATCTTTCCTTTAGGCCAAATGATAATTTTAAAAATCTTTTTTCTACAAAATTGCAATGGTAATCCAGTAAAATGGTAAAATTATTTTGTCCAGATCTTGCCAAATCTCTCTAAAATTTAGGTTTAAGGAAGATTAGATAGGAATTTGCTAAATCAAAAGGCAAACGTTGTTTGAAAATCAATTGGGAATCATTACACAGTGTCCAGCCTTTTTCACATTTTAGATAAACTGTGTAATGTCCAGAAGTAACAGTAGGTCCATCATGGAAAATTATTGCAACAGTTACAAAAGTTTTTCCTGAAATTGATAATTGCTGTCCTGTAAACTTCTTTATTAAAGTATCCAATTTTGATCCATCAGCTCTACATCGTTGCATCATTAAAATTACATACTGTCCGTATTCCCTTAAAATTAATGTTGAAAACATGTCAGAATTACACTCACCACATTTCATGCTATGATTAGCATCTTTAACTAATTTTGCAAAAGTGACTGTTTTACTCTCTGGCAATGTCAAATAAATAAACCTTTCATTATCAACAATAGAGCCACATATATTATAACAATTATCACAACTATGTTCCCATTTATAAGAGAGACCAAAAAAAATGTCAATGGGAACTCCTTCTTCTTCCACTATCTGAAGAAAATACATCAAAAATTCGTGTGCATCTTGCTGTTCATTTTGAGAAAACTGTGTTCGTCCTGAACATACATCTAAAAGTTTTCTAATTTCAGTAGCACTTTCTATTTGAGTTTTATCTTTACTCAGCTTTTGAAAAAGGAGACTGAGCTCTGAACAGAATCTTTTTCCCTGATTTACTATTATCTGCTCTTGCAAACTTTCCAGATAAAATGCAACATTCAGCACTACATTAGCGTAGCAGTTGACACCAGAGCTATTTTCAAAATGACATCCTACAACCTGTTCTTCATTTTCCTTATTCTTTTTGCTTGCAATTACATCACTCCTCTTTTTTTTCCTCTTCTCTACATCTTCATTACAGATATTCTCATTTCTCCTTTTACGAGAAACTACACGTTTCTCCAACACAGGATACTGACCTAAATGAGGAGCATAGCTTCTTCTTAATCTATTATACTCCTTTACACAGTTTGTATCAGCACTAACTTTTGAGTCATCAAAGTCTATCATGAATAAACCTGATAATGTTTTGACTCGTGACAAAGCTACATATGCCATACCTTCTTTGAACACAGTTGAACCAATGTTCACAAATGCACAATCTACAGTCAATCCTTGAGACTTGTGGATAGTTACAGCATATGCTAGTGAAAACGGAAACTGCTTCCTACGTACATATAAGTCTTTCACAAGCATGAAACGAACTGAACAACGACAAATGTCTTTAACTTCCTCTATCTGATCAAATTTTATCTGTAAACATTCAATTCCTTCTTTTTTCTGATAATTAATAAAACCCACAACTCTTCCCATCGCTCCATTCACTAAGCCTTTCTCAACATCCAAATTTCTCCTTAAAAACACTCTACAGTTCATGCAAACATAAAGATTTTTTTCTAATCCTGCTGTTTTGGAGATGTTCTTCTCTAGTGAGTCCAATTTATTTTTCAGTTTGCCTGTTACTGTGACTGTAATTCTTCCATCCTCAATTTTGTCCACTGCTTCCAATTTCCTGATGTCTTCCTTTTCCAATTTCAAAAGCTCCTCATTAAATATTGAGCATTCACGTAGAGTTGGCATTAAGCAGATGACACTTTTGTTTTCTGCAATATTCTTGTATATTTTCTCTGCAACTATTTCTTCCTTTGGAAATAAATTATGTAGCAGCCGACTCTGTAATGCTTTTTTCCCAACATCTGTGAGTAGTCCAATCCTGATATCTTTCAGAATACTTCCATATTCTTCATCGTTTGCTTGCCTCATATTAGTTGTAAGTTCCTTGTACTCAAAGAAGGACCAAATATTTGTATTTCCAATGCTTCCCAATGACTTCTTTGTGTCTTCATGTGTCACAGTATTAAACACTGGTTGTCCTTTAACTGGAGTAAGTTGCAAAAGATCCCCAAAAACTATGACGTGTTTTCCACCAAATAACACGTCATAGTCTGTCTTCAAAATTTGCTGCATTCTTAAATGCACAAAGGCAAGCATTAAGTTTGATACCATGCTCACCTCATCAATAATGAGAACTTGCATCTTCTTCAATACTCGTGAAACTTCCAAGGATGCTTCTCCAGTTAGCTTGTTGAATTGTATTTTGTTCTCATGCTCCACTGGTAACATTAGCAAACGATGTAAGGTGATTCCTTTTATGTTATATGCTGCTAACCCAGTTGGAGCAGTAACCACACAAGACAAAGTAGAATCCGTTTTTTGCTTTAGGTAGCTTCTGATGACTTTAATTAGGAAACTTTTTCCAGTGCCAGCTTGTCCGCTTACATACATCCTGATTGGATGAAATGATGTGCATGAGCACTCTTTTTTGATATGTAGAAATCCGTGATCAATTTTGTTTTTGATCTCTTCATAAATTTGTTGCTGCTCTTGATTCAGTTGTCTTTCCAAATTTTCTAAGTCTATAAATTCTTCTTGAGCTTGATTCATAGCCGTTTCCACTTCATTCATGGCTATTGATGCTTCATTTTCAACGATTGGTTGTCCTAGGGGATCTTGACTGTGTGTTCCTGAACTTTGGCTGTCCTGAGAACTGTCTCTAGCTATTTCTGCTGCAATTGTAGTTTCCTGTTCAATTTCTTCATTTAACATTTGCAGATAAGTTGAGAATGTACTGCATTGTATGCTGTCTTTGCAAGCATTAAAAGAATCTTCATAGCTCTGGAATTCTCCCAGTAGTTCATCCTCTGTACGCCATGGTTTAAACAACTGTAAAAGAGCCAAGTAGTAAAATTCTTTCTTGTCGGTAGTGTCGCAACTCAGCTTCCGGTGATTTATCAAACTTCCTTTGGTTTGCTTCACCAAACATCCTTCTTCACCAACAACTTTATATTTTCCACTGTTGATGTCTTCTGCAGCTTTCCGTGAATAAATGTAGTTCTGTAACACTTCATAGAGACACATGTTCTCCAGATGATGACTTCTCTTGGGATAATATGTGTCCAACATGTTTGTTTTCAATATGTCTGTACTTTCTGGGTCATTCTCAGCCAAATATTCAATTTCTCCAACAGATTTCAGTACCCGATTTCTCATTGCTGCAAGGCCTAAACTTGCCCAAATTATTCTTCTTGACTTCGAGTAGAGACTTGCAGAAGATAACCTATCTGAACATTCGTAGGATCCAATTTCTCGATGCGATAACATCTTCAAACTGAAACTGTACAGCTTCTTACTGACAGTCTTCTCGTGAGAAATCTCTTCCCACATTTCCTTCAATTCTGTTTTTTCTGATTTCGTAATGTAAGACGTTACATATCGAGCAACAGCAATGGAATTGTCAGCAACATACTGTATATCCATGTTAGCGTTCCACATGGATAAAATGACTGGGTTGTAGTCATTTATATTTTTTGATTCTTCTTTTCTTTTAAGGTTGTAGGTATTCTTAGGTGATTTTCTTGTGATAGTATGTCTCACAGCTGACATAAAACTGTTGACTCTTCCATTTGTAAGAACAGGTCTAGGAAATCCAAATCGACATTTAGTGTAGTATTTTTCTTTGCTCTTGTATTTCCGTCGACAGTATTTTCCACACCGATGACTTTGGAAACGTAGAACTTGCTCCTTTAACTTGTTCTCTTCTGTGCTTTTAGGTATAGCACATGTTGCATATTCTTCAATGTAAGATAACACTGCTTCATCAGTATCTGTTCCAAACTTTGGGGCATCCTTGATCCACAGCAGCATATGAATATGAGGAGCACCTCTTGCCTGGTACTCTTTTCTCCAAAAGAAATCCACTACTTCTCCAAGGGGTGGATTTTTTTTATTGCAGATGAAGGACATCATAGCCTCAAATCTATGATTGAAATATCTGCAAACATTAACCGGATCCAATGAGCACAGTTCTCCTGCTGTCTTGTATTCGATGTTTTTAATGTTTGAATTGGCCTCTCGTAGAAAATCCAGTAAATCATCCCAAGCGTACTCGGCACAGCTTAGGGTAAGGAACCATGTTGGTGTTCCTAAATTGCGTAACATGCATTTTAGTTCACCATGGCGTCGGTACCAATATTCATTTGTCCCACGCTGACAAGCCATCAGATTGATCAGTTGTGTTTCCAAATGATCATCTCGGTGCTGCACTTTCTCCATAAAATCCTTAGCAGACACATTTTGTAAATGTACTCCACTTTTTAAAATGTGATTTACTGCATAAGACAGTGCAGACAAGTCGCTTTCAAATAAAAGATGGAACAAATAAGGAATACTTTGTCGAAATCTGGGATCTTCAGCATATAGTCTTGTAGTTCGATACTCTGAAGCTGGAATCTGTTCTGGACGTTCATCGTATCGTCCTCCTTTTCCTTTAGGAAACAGCTGGGGAAAACATCGAGCTTCCAAGCTCTCCTCCCATACACTCACGGGATTTCCTTTTGCTTTCTTCATCTGAAAGAGATCAATATTGTCTCCCATAACTTCTTTCGAATGGAGAGGATGTATGCTAAAATGTTCATAAATTTCTTCTTCCTTTGACTTGTCCACTTTTTCAATTTGTCCAGTTGGTGTTTCTGTGTCTCCTTGTAAATCTTCTTCTTCTTCTTCTTCTTCTATATAAATTGATTCATACCATTTGTTATTTTTTTTCAAATACAAATTTGCTCTTTGTACTTTCCGCACATCTACCAGCTCCTGCCAAATCTTCTTATTCTTTGTAGGTACACCATTAACCAGAATAATTAATGGTTCAGTTTCCAAAGTATCCGCATCAATAGTTTCCATATTTTTTTTCAAATCCAAGGGCAAATACACCACTCTACCTTTTAAACCTCTCAGTAAATCTGAAGGAGGTAATTTACCAGTTTTGGGCTCCATACGTACTATGGTCTGGAACGGATGAACACATTGAATGAGTATAGACTCATATGTATTTAATTCAGAAAGTTCAGCAGGAATAGCATCCAATTCTAAATTATTATGTACAGCTCTGGTCGGCATTCTATTTTCCTCTAACTTGTTGTAGCAGTATTTACAAATACGCTGATCTTCACCCAATTCAAAACAATTTTCAAGAAATATATATGTGGCAAAATCCATCCACTTATAATTATCTTCATTTTCACTCTTTCTGTAGAGATCAACATTCCTAGTTTGTTTTCTATAATGAGTTCTGCGGCAACAAATACAAGTAACATTTGGTCTTTCATTAGAGATTATTGCAAATTTTGTTATGTGATCATTAAATGTCTTACTTACACAAGGTTCTACATTCTCTTCCACTTCTGCCTCATTTACTGTGTCCTTCTCTGCACTGTTTTGTTCAGGACCAAAGTAACAAAACTGAATTTCATCAACAACCTTCTCTACATCTGATACCGTTCCTCGGAACAGAGCCCTATTCAATTCATTTAACTTTATTGCTGGACTTTTGGCAAAATACAACCGTCTCACAAACTTTCTCATTTCAGTATGATGAACAGCCAGCATCCTAAAATGATGGAAAACACTATTGCACACTTTTCTAGATAGACAAGCAAGAGAATGACCCTGCAAACCAGTATTCTCTCTCACTCTGCATGGATCCAGACTTTGAAGCACCTTAATCTTTTGTTTTACACTTTTTTTTACTATATTCTCTTAGAAACTCTCGAAATCTGTCAATAGATTCCTGACGCACAGTGCAAATACTACTACAATTCCAAGTGTACACTGGGGCTTTAGGACGTCTCCCCATTGCCTCATCTGCCATCACTTGTACCTCATCTCTTGGAACCATTATCTCCTTCTCCATTATGCAACCATTTTTTACTTCGTATGAACGACCTCTGGTGTCAACTGCATGCAGCAAACTATTACTTTGAAAATAGCTCTCTTCATTAAAAAAAGGTTCACTACTTGAACTATGCATCCACTTTCCTAAAAAAACTTTACAAAAGTTTGTTCTGTTCACTACTCTTTTGCTTTTGCTTTGTGATTTCAGTACATTAACCATTTTATCTAATGTACGCATCCTATTCAAAATTAAAATGAATAGTTTCCTTTTTAATTCTAATGCCTTTGCTGCAATGGCTTCAATTTCTTTTTTTCTCTTGTAATATTTTGCCTTTTGCTTATATTTCTTTATATCCTTTATCAAATTGGACATAACTCTTCTCTGAAACATTTTTCTACGTATCTCTTTAAATGCTGTTTTTCTGTTTATGTTAAACTTTTCAATTGCAGAAGGTATATTTGCATTAACTAAATTCTCAATTTTTTGCTGTTCTCTATTTTTTGTTACATTTTTCCGAGAACAGACATTTTGTACATTTTTCTTTGTTTTGAATATTTTGTTTAGAAATTGTTTTTTTTGCTTACCAGAAGATTTTTTCTTTTTCCCAACATCAGCATCTTCTACTAACTTTGGTCCTCCAGTTGTCTTCAAATATAGTTTTTTTTTTAGCGTTTTTTGAACTCGAGATTTTGTAGGCATCTTAAATTTTGTTCACTGTTCTTCAGCAATACCTGAAAAAAACTAAAAAAAAAATCCGTTATTGTATTTAAATATATTACTAAATTTCTTTTCACAATAGTCACAAAACGAAATTTCTTTGCCAATTTGAATTCACACAAACTGCTCTTTTTTTTGGGCAAGTGAAAATCTCTTTTACAAACTGTCACATTATGAAACCACTTTTCAGATTTTTTAAAAAGCCCATGTCCACAGTGCTACACTCCACCAAGGGCAACCAGCCTTAGTGATGCTGAATGTATTTGCATTACAGACTTAAACCTGAAAACCCCACTGGCTTGTACATACTGTGCATGACTATACACGGCAAGGACATGGGTGTGTGCTAAGCCTCTGCTTCTTCCCCCAAAAATTCGCTCCCCCTTTCCATCTAATGCAACTGTGAAATCACCAGAGCAAGACGCAATAAATCTCTGTCTATAATTCTTCTATGCACACAGAGTCATGTTTTCACATTAGTGCCAAAACGAAATTTCTTTGCCAATTTCAAAGCACACTTACTGCTCTTTTATTTTTTCAGGGGCAAGTGAAAATCTCTTTTTACAATTTGAAATCACTTTTACAGACTGACACATTATGAATCCACTATTTTTGCTTTATTTAATTGCACGTGTCCAAGCTGTTTTTTTTTCAGACCACCACCATGTGCATTCTCTGTGACTGCCTACACTCCACCAAGGGCAACCAGCCTTAGTGATGCTGAATGTATTTGCATTACAGACTTAAACCTGAAAACCCCACTGGCTTGTACATACTGTGCATGACTATACACGGCAAGGACATGGGTGTGTGCTAAGCCTCTGCTTCTTCCCCCAAAAATTCGCTCCCCCTTTCCATCTAATGCAACTGTGAAATCACCAGAGCAAGACGCAATAAATCTCTGTCTATAATTCTTCTATGCACACAGAGTCATGTTTTCACATTAGTGCCAAAACGAAATTTCTTTGCCAATTTCAAAGCACACTTACTGCTCTTTTATTTTTTCAGGGGCAAGTGAAAATCTCTTTTTACAATTTGAAATCACTTTTACAGACTGACACATTATGAATCCACTATTTTTGCTTTATTTAATTGCACGTGTCCAAGCTGGTTTTTTTTCAGACCACCACCATGTGCATTCTCTGTGACTGCCTACACTCCACCAAGGGCAACCAGCCTTAGTGATGCTGAATGTATTTGCATTACAGACTTAAACCTGAAAACCCCACTGGCTTGTACATACTGTGCATGACTATACACGGCAAGGACATGGGTGTGTGCTAAGCCTCTGCTTCTTCCCCCAAAAATTCGCTCCCCCTTTCCATCTAATGCAACTGTGAAATCACCAGAGCAAGACGCAATAAATCTCTGTCTATAATTCTTCTATGCACACAGAGTCATGTTTTCACATTAGTGCCAAAACGAAATTTCTTTGCCAATTTCAAAGCACACTTACTGCTCTTTTATTTTTTCAGGGGCAAGTGAAAATCTCTTTTTACAATTTGAAATCACTTTTACAGACTGACACATTATGAAACCACTATTTTTGCTTTATTTAATTGCACGTGTCCAAGCTGTTTTTTTTTCAGACCACCACCATGTGCATTCTCTGTGACTGCCTACACTCCACCAAGGGCAACCAGCCTTAGTGATGCTGAATGTATTTGCATTACAGACTTAAACCTGAAAACCCCACTGGCTTGTACATACTGTGCATGACTATACACGGCAAGGACATGGGTGTGTGCTAAGCCTCTGCTTCTTCCCCCAAAAATTCGCTCCCCCTTTCCATCTAATGCAACTGTGAAATCACCAGAGCAAGACGCAATAAATCTCTGTCTATAATTCTTCTATGCACACAGAGTCATGTTTTCACATTAGTGCCAAAACGAAATTTCTTTGCCAATTTCAAAGCCCACTTACTGCTCTTTTATTTTTTCAGGGGCAAGTGAAAATCTCTTTTTACAATTTGAAATCACTTTTACAGACTGACACATTATGAAACCACTATTTTTGCTTTATTTAATTGCACGTGTCCAAGCTGTTTTTTTTTCAGACCACCACCATGTGCATTCTCTGTGACTGCCTACACTCCACCAAGGGCAACCAGCCTTAGTGATGCTGAATGTATTTGCATTACAGACTTAAACCTGAAAACCCCACTGGCTTGTACATACTGTGCATGACTATACACGGCAAGGACATGGGTGTGTGCTAAGCCTCTGCTTCTTCCCCCAAAAATTCGCTCCCCCTTTCCATCTAATGCAACTGTGAAATCACCAGAGCAAGACGCAATAAATCTCTGTCTATAATTCTTCTATGCACACAGAGTCATGTTTTCACATTAGTGCCAAAACGAAATTTCTTTGCCAATTTCAAAGCACACTTACTGCTCTTTTATTTTTTCAGGGGCAAGTGAAAATCTCTTTTTACAATTTGAAATCACTTTTACAGACTGACACATTATGAAACCACTATTTTTGCTTTATTTAATTGCACGTGTCCAAGCTGTTTTTTTTTCAGACCACCACCATGTGCATTCTCTGTGACTGCCTACACTCCACCAAGGGCAACCAGCCTTAGTGATGCTGAATGTATTTGCATTACAGACTTAAACCTGAAAACCCCACTGGCTTGTACATACTGTGCATGACTATACACGGCAAGGACATGGGTGTGTGCTAAGCCTCTGCTTCTTCCCCCAAAAATTCGCTCCCCCTTTCCATCTAATGCAACTGTGAAATCACCAGAGCAAGACGCAATAAATCTCTGTCTATAATTCTTCTATGCACACAGAGTCATGTTTTCACATTAGTGCCAAAACGAAATTTCTTTGCCAATTTCAAAGCACACTTACTGCTCTTTTATTTTTTCAGGGGCAAGTGAAAATCTCTTTTTACAATTTGAAATCACTTTTACAGACTGACACATTATGAAACCACTATTTTTGCTTTATTTAATTGCACGTGTCCAAGCTGTTTTTTTTTCAGACCACCACCATGTGCATTCTCTGTGACTGCCTACACTCCACCAAGGGCAACCAGCCTTAGTGATGCTGAATGTATTTGCATTACAGACTTAAACCTGAAAACCCCACTGGCTTGTACATACTGTGCATGACTATACACGGCAAGGACATGGGTGTGTGCTAAGCCTCTGCTTCTTCCCCCAAAAATTCGCTCCCCCTTTCCATCTAATGCAACTGTGAAATCACCAGAGCAAGACGCAATAAATCTCTGTCTATAATTCTTCTATGCACACAGTCATGTTTTCACATTAGTGCCAAAACGAAATTTCTTTGCCAATTTCAAAGCACACTTACTGCTCTTTTATTTTTTCAGGGGCAAGTGAAAATCTCTTTTTACAATTTGAAATCACTTTTACAGACTGACACATTATGAAACCACTATTTTTGCTTTATTTAATTGCACGTGTCCAAGCTGTTTTTTTTTCAGACCACCACCATGTGCATTCTCTGTGACTGCCTACACTCCACCAAGGGCAACCAGCCTTAGTGATGCTGAATGTATTTGCATTACAGACTTAAACCTGAAAACCCCACTGGCTTGTACATACTGTGCATGACTATACACGGCAAGGACATGGGTGTGTGCTAAGCCTCTGCTTCTTCCCCCAAAAATTCGCTCCCCCTTTCCATCTAATGCAACTGTGAAATCACCAGAGCAAGACGCAATAAATCTCTGTCTATAATTCTTCTATGCACACAGAGTCATGTTTTCACATTAGTGCCAAAACGAAATTTCTTTGCCAATTTCAAAGCACACTTACTGCTCTTTTATTTTTTCAGGGGCAAGTGAAAATCTCTTTTTACAATTTGAAATCACTTTTACAGACTGACACATTATGAAACCACTATTTTTGCTTTATTTAATTGCACGTGTCCAAGCTGTTTTTTTTTCAGACCACCACCATGTGCATTCTCTGTGACTGCCTACACTCCACCAAGGGCAACCAGCCTTAGTGATGCTGAATGTATTTGCATTACAGACTTAAACCTGAAAACCCCACTGGCTTGTACATACTGTGCATGACTATACACGGCAAGGACATGGGTGTGTGCTAAGCCTCTGCTTCTTCCCCCAAAAATTCGCTCCCCCTTTCCATCTAATGCAACTGTGAAATCACCAGAGCAAGACGCAATAAATCTCTGTCTATAATTCTTCTATGCACACAGAGTCATGTTTTCACATTAGTGCCAAAACGAAATTTCTTTGCCAATTTCAAAGCACACTTACTGCTCTTTTATTTTTTCAGGGGCAAGTGAAAATCTCTTTTTACAATTTGAAATCACTTTTACAGACTGACACATTATGAAACCACTATTTTTGCTTTATTTAATTGCACGTGTCCAAGCTGTTTTTTTTTCAGACCACCACCATGTGCATTCTCTGTGACTGCCTACACTCCACCAAGGGCAACCAGCCTTAGTGATGCTGAATGTATTTGCATTACAGACTTAAACCTGAAAACCCCACTGGCTTGTACATACTGTGCATGACTATACACGGCAAGGACATGGGTGTGTGCTAAGCCTCTGCTTCTTCCCCCAAAAATTCGCTCCCCCTTTCCATCTAATGCAACTGTGAAATCACCAGAGCAAGATGCAATAAATCTCTGTCTATAATTCTTCTATGCACACAGAGTCATGTTTTCACATTAGTGCCAAAACGAAATTTCTTTGCCAATTTCAAAGCACACTTACTGCTCTTTTATTTTTTCAGGGGCAAATGTAAATCACTTTTACACACTGACACATTATGAAACCACCATGTGTAACTACAACAAAAACAATTCCCATTTCTATTATTCATTTCTTAAGTTACCACATACATACCCTCTCAAACTGTAAACTCACCTTTAAAATTAGTTAGTTCTGAAAGAAATGTGACACTCAAACAGCAGATTATCAGAGCCAGGATCTCTGTTGTGTTCACCTGTCTCCTCTCAGCAGAACCAGATAATGGCAAACTTTCCCTCTATTTTTCCACACATATACATGTAAGTTTCAAATCTCAGTGCTTCCCCCTTTTTTTTAAATGTAATCACACATTTCTATTGGTTGAAAACCAACCCTTTTCCAAAAGTACCCTGCCCCCAACTTGACTTCTGCCTAGTACCCTTCCCCCAACTTGACTTCTGCCTGCTACCATAGCAACAGCTCATGGAACACTGCTGTGTGCAGTTAGGTCAGAAGTTCGACACACAATGTTTCAATTCCACAGAGCAAGAGTGCTTGACTTTTCAAACCTAACAGCAAATCCATAGTACTGTTCTTTGGTTACACATTTTTTTGTACCAATACAAAACATGCTTCTATTAATTTTCACATACAGCCTAGTTTTTATTCTGGAATGGTTTGAAACAGCCAATCAGTTCTTTTTAATTTGTAAAAAATATGTATGCCTCCATTTCCAAACTGTCTTTCTTTTCTTATTGCCATTCTACTGAAAGACACCTCCTGAGTGCATCCAGTTCTCCTTTGAAGATGTTCACAGTGTGGATTGTAGGGCACAGCTATGTCTTCTGGAGTGAAAAGTATGCAGAGAAAACAGATATGGTGAGAGACCTTGCTTTGCCAAATGTAGACATTAAATGGATTGGTCAGAGAGGGTTAAAGTGGCACCAATTGATGCCATTGGTAAAATCCTTCATTCAAATCCAACACCCTGACCTCATAATAGTGCACTGTGGTGGCAATGACCTAGGCACTTTGACTGGGGTAGGTCTGGAAATGCTTATGAAGGACACCTTTGCACAACTGTTTACACTTTTCCCTAAAACTGCCTTTGTGTTTTCCAACATATGCCAAAGGCAAAAATGGAACTGGTCCAATCATTTCTGTCCGCAGATTGACAAAGCAAGAAAGCACGTCAACAAATCTGTTTCTGCTTTCCTCCGTGACTATGGTATGGGTGCCATTTACCACAACAACTTGCGTTATGACATGCAAGACATTTATAGAGGAGATGGTGTGCACTTCAATGATGAAGGGAACAGAGTCTTCCTCTTGAACCTTAGACTCTGCATCGGTACTTACTTGTAGGTACCACTAAAAAAATGACTTCATAAACACAACAGCTCTTTTTAGAGCTCCCTAATTTCTAAACTCTTAAATCTGCTTTTCATTTATTTATTTTTATTTTTTTTACCGTAAGCTTACCGTGTGCGTACCCCGTGATTTTTTTTAAAATCAATAAATGTTTTTATTGTACTTTTCTGTCCTTCTTTGACCCCCTTACAAATGTTAGGGGGTCTGTAACTCTCCTCATTGCCCCCTTTCCTTGTTTTCACTCTTTTTTTTCAGAGTGAAATACACAAAATGGCGGCCGCCGCTTCCTGGTTTCGGCCGATTCGAATGTTTACTAAGATCTAAGAGCCAATCAGAATCGCGCTCGCGCACGCCACCGTACGCTTACCGTAAGCGTACGGTAAGCGTACCGTAAGCGGGCTCAGATATATATATTGATTTAAAGGCTATTTTCTCAGAATCTACTGAACAGATTTACACCAAACCTACAAAAGGCACTTCCTTGACCTAGGGACTACCTCTCTGCCAAATTTTGAGTAATTCTGTTCAGCCATTCGGGCTGTAGCTCGTTCTAAAGGTCCTATGGAAAAATGCATGGGAAAAACGCGTTTTGGGACCCCCCTTTTATCTCAGCCCCCGCTTGATGAATCCCCCCGAGACTTTCAGGGTAGGAGCGGAGCATAGCGCCCCACCTATTTTGAGAAATTCGCGAGGATTCGTCGACCGGCGCCAAAGTTATTCAAAATAGAATGTTGAGGTTTTCCTATGGAAACGTGGTCCTAACTATAACTACCTACTGGCGACCGCCAGTAGGTAATATATATATATATATATATATATATATATATATATATATATATATATATATATATATATATTAACAAACACTTCCTCTCACAACAGGAATGCCGAAGCCGTGTCTTTGCGCAAATAATCTTTATATGTCAGCTAAAAACGTTAAACGCGTTTTGCCTGCCCTGCAGGCTTGCTCACTAACAATTTGCATAAAGTTTTGCCACCATTTTAAACATTTTGTGAATCCGTGTCACGTGAAAACTACCAAACAATGGAAAGTGCAAACAGACTCGTAGTTCAATAGCGCCATGTCAGTGCAAGTAATACAGTGCATAGGTTACACATAATCACCATATAACAGTACGTTATATGTAAGTCATTACAGCGCTATCTGGAAGCAGTGGATTGCGGTCGCACGAGTTATAGTTAGCTGAACTAATTATAACGGGGGAATTTCAATGGTTTTTTACGAGTGAAATGTCCAGCTAACTATAACATGTGTGAAACCTATGGTTTTTTCAGTGAATTTGCAAGGTTTTTTAAATGCTAATTCCTAACTATAATGTGTGTGAAACCTATGTTTTTTTTAGTGAATTTGTAAGGTTTTTTCAATGCTAATTTATGTATGTATTATTATATTTTTTATATATTTATTTTACAATAAACTACCTATGTATATAGTTATAGATTGACTGTATCCTGTAATATGGAATGGCTCAGCTCTTTTTTCTTTATTTGGATAAAGTTGAACAGCATAGTTAATATCTTCTATAACTTATAAACAGCTCGCACCCCGCGATTTAAAAAAAAAAATAATATGTTTTTTTCACCCTTCGGGGTCCTTCAGGGACCCCCTGACAAAGGCTAGGGGGTCAGGAACTCTCTACCCTGCCCCCTTTTCACGTTCTCCACCTTTCTTTTTCACTGCGACACAGAAAATGGCGTCCAACACTTCCTGATTTCGACCGATTCGAATGTTGACTGACATCTAACCACCAATCAGAATTACGCTCGCGCACATTTGGTGCGCGTACCATGCGAGCACCTTGCACGCACGGTGCGCGCATATAGATATTTATGTACTTTTAACTGCAATTTTCTCAGGAACTACTGAACAGATTGACACCATATATGCAAAAGGCACATGCCTGACCTGAGGACTACCTCTTTGCCAAATTTCAAGTAATTCTTTTCAGCCGTTCGGGCTGTACCTTCGACTAAAGGTCCTATGGGAAAATGCATGGGGAAAACATGTTTTGGGACCCCCCTTTTTTCTCAGCCCCCGCTTGACGAATCACCCCGAGACTTTCAGGGTAGGAGCTGAGCGGAGCGCCCCATTAGTATTGAAAATTTCGTGAGGATTCGTCAACCGGCGCCACAGGTATTCAAAATAGAATTTTAAGATTTCCTATGGGAACTCGGTCCTAACTATAACTATCTACTGGCGACCGCCAGTAGATAATATATATATGTATATGTATATATGTTTTTGTGCCCACTAGACCACCATCGATGTTTTTTTTCCAATGGCCATTTTGTTTCGGGGACATCCCCTTGGGCAAGGGTCGCTCCCCTTGGGGGTTAAATGTATTTACTTCGATCTGCGCCCCCTGGGAGGGGGGCAGATCCGACTTGAAAAACAAATAAATATGTATAAATTTGTGCCCACTGGACCATCAATGATTTTGCTTCAGGGAGCAGCCCCTTGGGCAAGGGTCACTCCCTTTGGGGGAGAAATGTGTTTAGTTGGTTCTTGGGGGGGGGGGAGCAGATGCCTTGATTTTAAAAAGTAATAATTAGTAAGGGCCGCAAGGTATTTTTGTTTAAATGTCATTTGTGTGTCAGGGAGCAGCTCCTTGGGCAAGGGTTGTTCCCTTTGGGGGAGAAATGTTTTTGGGGAGCGGCCCCTTCAGCAAGTGTCGCTCCCCTGCGGGAAGCATTTATTTGGGCCGTTTCTGATCCCCTGGATGGGCAGATCGACCCAAATAAACCATTAATTTTATTGTATGCCCACTAGGCCACCAGGGTTTGTTTTAGTGTTGTTGGGAGCGCCCCATTGGACAAGGATCGCTCCCCTTTATGGGTGAATATTGTGGCAGTTTCTGCCCCCTTTGGGTGCAGCTTGGCCATATGTTTTCAGGCCCATCTGTCCCCTGGGGGGCAGAAGCCACCCGACACCAGGGCTTTTAAAATTTTGATGTTGGGGAGTGACCCCTTGGGCAAGGGTCTCTCCCCCTTTATGATGGTGAAAGTTTTGTCTGTTTCTGCTCCCCGCGGGGGCAGATCGACCTTATGCTTTTAGGGCCACCTACCAACTTTGCTTGGCTGGTGGATAGTGTGTGGACTAGTGCATTATTTCCAAATGTGATTGTAATGTGTTTTTTCTCCTTTTTATTCTAGTGCAAAGCTTTGGATTCTTGTTTCTGGTTTCGGCAGTGGTTGATCTGCAGTTTTGCGTAGTTGCATTTTTTTGGTAAGAAACACTTTTTCGTTGTGTTTACTCCAATTGAGTATTAATGTCATGCATGAATGAAGTTTTTGTAAGTGGTGTCATAATAGCAGCATATTTTGTTAGTGTTTTGTGCATGAAATTGTTTGTGATGTGGTTTGAGTTGTCTTAAGTCTAATTGTTTTTTTTCTTTTTTGGTGGGATACTGTTGGTCCTTACTGTGTCTGTCCATAGTCGGTGGTGGTGAGTCTAGCTGCTTCTGGCAAGTGAGTGGTATAGTGTTGGAGTATATAGGTCTTTGTGATAAAGCTACTTTTTGTTTATTTCAGTTTTTTACAAAGGGTTTGTTGTTGTTGACTTGTTTGACAAGTTACCTTTATTAGTAAGCATTATGGCTAGCCGTAGAATGACTGCTCAGGAGGTCGTTGGTATGCTTCTTGAATCTTCCTCTGAGCAGATTATGAGACTGACAGTGCATCTGAGAGAGAAAGGGGAGGGGAAGATTCAGGCAGTGAGTTTTCTTTTCACATGGAATCATCGGATGATGAAGCTGCTCTCAGTACGGATGAAGCTACTCTCGGTGTGGATGAAGCTACTCTCAGTGTATATGAAGTGCCTGTTTTAGAGAAGGACACTGCTGTGTCGATGGTGCAAAAGGCATCTGGATTGCAGCCTGGGGCTTTAAGGCTTCCCATTGGAAGTGCTGGACTCTGGGTTGATCCAAACATGGTGCAGCCGATGTTGCCTGTCTTTAGTGGTGATGTAGGGTGTAGAGTGGATTGTGAATTTTTTTTGCCTATACAGTTTTTTCAGTTGTTTATGGATGATGTATTTTTGGGTGAGACTGTTGAGCAGACTAATTTGTATGCTGAACAGTTTTTGAGGGACAACAGTGCCAGACTTAGGCCCTACTCTAGAGCTACCCGGTGGACTCCCACAAATCTGGAAGAGTTGAAGAAGTTTTTGGGTTTGACTTTATTGATGGGCTTGATAAGGAAGCCGTCCATGGCTTCATATTGGTCTACCAGTCCCTTGATGACAACGGCCATATTTCCAGCAATTATGACTCGTGATCGGTATTTACTGTTGCTTCGGATGCTGCATTTTGCTGATAATGGTTTGGCGTTGCCACAAGATCACCCTGACTGTGACCATCTTTTTAAGATTCGGCCTGTTCTTGATCACTTTGTAGATTGATTTTCAGAGATCTATACTCCAGGGAAATAAATAACTATTGATGAGTTTTTGGTCCTGTTCAAGGGCCGTTTGGTTTTTAGGCAGTACATTCCTAGCAAGAGGGCACATTATGGAATTAAGCTGTATATGTTGTCTGAGAGTAGGACAGGATATTTTTTTAATTTCCATGTGTACACTGGTAAGGATTCCATTATTGACCCCCCTGGTTGTCCGTCCACTTCTGGAGCCTCAGAGAAAATTGTGTGGGATCTTGCTAAAGGACTTTTTAACAGAGGCCACCATTTGTACCTTGATAACTTTTACACTGCTGTGCAATTGTTTAAGGAATTGTGGCACTATCCGCTCTAATCGTAAAGGTTATCCAAAAGAGCTTGTTTGCAAAAAACTTCAGAGGGGACAGTGCAGTTCCTTGCATAGTGATGAACTACTAGCTGTGAAATTTGTGGACAGAAGGGATGTGTACATGCTGACTACCATCCATGATGAGAGTACTTCACCTGTGGCTGTTTGGGGTCAGATTGCTGAAGTGCTCAAACCTGTGTGCATTTTAGACTACAATAAGCACATGGGTGGTGTTGATAGAGTAGATAAGAGGTTGGAACCTTACACTGCTATTCATAAGGCTTACATTTGGTATAAGAAGTTGGCCATCCATCTCTTCAATTTAGCAACTTTCAATGCTTTTGTTGTGTTCAAGGAGTGTTCTCCTGCATCAAAGTTGACTTTTGTTCAGTTTCAGGAGTCTGTGATAGGCAGCCTTGTTGTTGTGGAACAGGCAAGTGTTCCTAGAGTTGGAGTGGTGGAGGATGTGGCTAGATTGAAAGATCGCCACTTTCCTGATTTAATTCCTCCCACGCCCAAAAAAACCAATCCCTGTAAGAGATGTAGAGCCTGCTTGCGACGAGGTGTGCGGAAGGAGAGTCGTGTGCACTGTGCCGATTGTCCTTCTAATCCTGGGCTGTGTGTGCTCACATGTTTCAGATTGTATCACACTCGAAAGAGTTTTTGGGAGCAACCATGAGTCTAATAGTGTACTGCCTGGTCTGTATGGTTTTATATAGTTGTTCAGTTTAACGTTTGGCAATAGAATGATGTCTTTAGTTACTGCTGTTGTTTTGGAAGTTATAGTTTTGTATTTAGTTGCAATTGGTTTGTGTTTTCTTTTTTGTTTAAAAATAAATTATGACGTGTGCGTGGACTGGCGCTTGGCTGGAGGTGTGCGTGGACTGGCACTTGGCTGGCAGTGTGCATGGACTGTCGCTTGGCTGGCGGTGAGTGGACTGGCACCTGGCTGGTGGTGTGCGTGGATTGGCGCTTGGCTGGTGGTGTGCGTGGATTGGTGCTTGGCTGGCAGTGTGTGTGGATTGGCACTTGGCTGGCGGTGTGCGTGGACTTGTACTTGGCAGGCGGTGAATGGACTGGCGCTTGGCTGGCGGTGTGTGGGGATTGGTGCTTGGCTGGCGGTGTGCGTGGATTGGCACTTGGCTGGCGGTGTGCGTGGACTGGTGCTTGGCTGGAGGTGAGTGGACTGGCGCTTGGCTGGTGGTGTGCGTGAATTGGCGCTTGGCTGGCGGTGTGCGTGGATTGGTGCTTGGCTGGTGGTGTGCATGGATTGGCACTTGGCTGGCGGTGTGCGTGGACTGGTGCTTGGCTGGCGGTGAGTGGACTGGCACTTGGCTGGCGGTGTGCGTGGATTGGCGCTTGGCTGGTGGTGTGTGAGTAGTGAATTGCCGCTGGTCACTACACACACTGCTAGCTAAATGCCACTCCACGCAATCCGTGAGCTGGTGTGGTTGCTGTGTCAGGAATGTGGGCGTGTGAAAGTGATGGGCCCTTGAATGGCGCTGTCTGCTGGTATGACTGTTGTAATGTGCTGGGCCCGCGGCTGGTGGTGTGAATGGTTTTGTATGTGTCACACATATGAAAGGTGTATGAATGGCCTGTAAAGCGGTTGGTGCCTTGTCGTGGCTTTACAGCTCACGAGCTGTGAGTCAATGGTTAAGTTTCTCGTCCTTTCAATTATTAACAGTGCATTTCATTTTTGTGAATTCTCTGGTTAATACAACTGTGTATACTGAACCATCACTCACCTCCGTGCCAAATCCAACCAATATGTCTGTGTGCTTGAAGAATAGGTGATTATGCACAAATATTTGTCTTTTCTGTCTTTTCAAGCAGAGTGTACCTTGTCCCTTTTTGTGAATGTTGTAATGTGTTGGTTTTGTGCCTGGTGGTGTGAATGTTCTTGTGTGTATCATGTATGAAAGGTGTGTGAATGGCCTGTAAAGCGGTTGGTGCCTTGCCGTGGCTTTACAGCTCACGAGCTGTGAATCACTGGTTCAGTTTTTTGTCCTTTTAATTATTGACAGTGCATTTCATTTTTGTGAAATCTCGTGTTAATAAAATTTTATATACTGAACCATCACTCGCCCTCGTGCCAAATCCAACCAGTATGTGTGTGTGTGCTTGAAGAATAGATGGCTGTGCAGTATTCGTTGTCTTTTTAGTCTCTCTGCCAAGGTGTACATTCCATCTAAGAATAACCTACCAACTGTAGATATTGTTGTAAACTAAACACCCATGGGAGTACATGGTGATGTCTCTCTTGTGGATACCAACACGTTATCTTACCCACAATGTCCTGCAAACCTCAAAATGTCTGTCACATTTTCCTTGCATTATTGTGCCAAAATTTACACGCTGCAGAAAGAAACAACAAATTTCCTACCCCCCCACCTTTCTCCAATGATGCCAATAGAAATGGTACCTCACTCACGTGAGAGGCCCAAGTACCTGTGACAGGCAAGGGCCCAAAACATAGTGAGGTGACATTAAAATTGCCTATCACAAAACAACCTGGTATTGCAAAGAGGGCCACCTGGGATTTTGGCCCCGTGCTCGGCGGCCATCTAGGGAAACCTACCAAACCCACACATTTCTGAAAACTAGACACCTGGTGGATTCTAGGGAGGTATGGCTTGCATGGATCCCCCAACGTTTCCTTACCCAGAATCCCCTGCAAACCTCAAATTTTGCTGAAAATGTCACTTTTTTTCACACATTTTTGCGTGGGAAAGTTGTGGCATCACCGGGCTGACACAAATTTCCAACCACCCAGCGTTCCCCCGGATCTCCCGATAAAAATGGTGCCTCACTCGAGTGGGAGGCCCAAGTACCCGCGACAGGCAAGGGCCCAAAACATTTTGTGATAGGCAATTTTGATGTCGCCTTACTACGTTTTGGGCTAGGGTTCAAAAACTACAGCTAGGCACTTTGCCAAAAATTTGTCATTTTTCACTGTGAAATTGTGGTATGTCCACGTTGCGTTTTGTGCCATTTCCTGTCACGGGCACTAGGCCTACCAATGCAAGTGAGGTACCATTTTTCTCTGAAGACTTTGGGGAATGCGGGGTGGGTGGAAATTTGTGGATCCACGCAGATTGCAGAACTTTCCACCACAGAAATGTGAGGAAAATTAGTTTTTTTGGACAATTTTTTAGGTTTGCAAGGGATTCTGGCTAACAGAACCTGGTGGCAGCCAGTCAAGTCGAGTCATCTTGGATTCCCCTGGGTGTCTAGTTTTAAAAAATGTATAGGTTTGCTAGGTTTCTCTAGGTGCCGGCAGAGCTAGGGTTCAGAAACTACAGCTAGGCACTTTGCTAAAAAAGGGTCATTTTTCACAGTGAAATTGAGGGGTGTCCACGTTGTGTTTTGCGCCGTTTCCTGTCGCGGGCAAAAGGCCTACCCACACAAGTGAGGTACCGTTTTTCTTGGAAGACTTTGGGGAACGTGGGGTGGGTGGAAATTTATGGATCCCCGCAGATTCCAGAACTTTCCACCACAGTAATGTGAGGAAATTTTTTATTTTTTTAACAATGTTTTAGGTTTGCAAGGGATTCTGGATAACAGAACCTGGTGGGAGCCAGTCAAATCACCCCATCCTGGATTCCCCTGGGTGTCTAGGTTTCAAAAATGTATAGGTTTGCTAGGTTTCCCTAGGTGCCGGCAGAGCTATGGTTAAAAAACTACATCTAGGCACTTTTCCAAAAAAGGGTAATTTTTCACTGTGAAATTGTGGTGTGTCCACATTGCGTTTTGCGCCGTTTCATGTCGCGGGCACTAGGCCTACCCGCACAAGTGAGGTGCCATTTTTCTCAGAAGACTTTTGGTAACGCGGGGTGGGTGGAAATTTATGGATCCACGCAGATTCCAGAACTTTCCACCACAGAAATGTGAGGAAAATAAATGTTTGTTTTTTTACAATTGTTTAGGTTTGCAATGGATTCTGGGTAACAGAACCTGGTGGCAGCCAGTCAAGTCACCCCATCCTGGATTCCCCTGGGTGTCTAGTCTTCAAAAATGTATAGGTTTTCTAGGTTTCCCTAGGTACCGGCAGAGCTAGGGTTCAAAAACTACAGCTAGGCACTTTGCCAAAAAAGGGTCATTTTTCACTGTGAAATTGTGGTGTGTCTACGTTGCGTTTTGCGCCATTTCCTGTCGTGGGCACTAGGCTTACCCATGCAAGTGAGGTACCATTTTTCTTGGAAGACTTTGGGGAATGCAGGGTGGGTGGAAATTTGTGGATCCATGCAGATTCCAGAACTTTCCACCACAGAAATGTGAGGGAAATGTGGGTGTTTTGACAATTCTTTAGGTTTGCAAGGGATTCGGGGTAACAGAACCTGGTGGCAGCCAGTCAAGTCACCCCATCCTGGATTCCCATAGGTGTCTATTTTTCATAAATGTATAGGTTTGCTAGGATTACCTTCGTGCCGGAAGGGCTAGGGTTCAAAAACTACATCTAGGCACTTTGCCAAAAAAGGGTCATTTTTCACGATGAAATTGTGGTGTGTCTACGTTGCGTTTTGCGCCGTTTCCTATCGCGGACACTAGGCTTACCCATGCAAGTGAGGTACCATTTTTCTCAGAAGACTTTGGGGAACGCGGGGTGGGTGGAAATTTGTGGATTTACGCAGATTCCAGAACTTTCCACCTCAGAAATGTGAGGAAAGATGTGTTTTTTTGACACTTTCTTAGGTGTGCCAGGAATTCTGGGTAACAGAACCTGGTGAGAGCCAGTCAAGTCACACCGTCCTAGATTCCTCTGGCTGTCTATTTTAAAAAAATGTATAGGTTTAATAGGTTTTCCTAGGTGCCGACAGAGCTAGGGTAAAAAACTACAGCTAGGCACTTTGCACAAAAAAGGGTAATTTTTCATTGTGAAAATGTGGTGTATTCACGTTGCGTTTTGAGCCGTTTCCTGTCGTGGGCAGTATGCCTACACACACAAGTGAGGTACCATTTTTATCGGGAGACTTAGGGTAATTCAGATTTGTAAAGCAGCTGTTAGTACCTATTGACTTTCAATGCATTTCTGCCTTCCAAATGAAAGACAATATGTAAAATTGAGGTCATTTTGAAAAATGACCGATAATTCTCATGCTAGTATGAGTATTCCCAATTTCGGAAATGTGCAAATATCTACACTTTCTAAACTCTATATTTTGTTCCCATTTCAGAAATACATAGGTGTCTTTCCTACCGACTTTTCCATGTATACATTTTCCCAGAATAATTGCTATATACCCGGTACATAATAAAAAAGCATTGCAAGTCACTGCTCAGTTTTTGGCTCTGGGTTTGTTGGGTTCTTGGTGAACCTACAAGTCATATATATCCTCACAACCAGTAAGATCCCCCAGATGTAACGGTATATTGCTTTTAAAGAGCTGTCATAATTAGAAGAAGTTACAGGTGAAAACGTTAACATATAAGGCTGTTCTTTTCAACTAATTTTCAATTTTTCCTATATTTAGCTGTTAGTTTCTATAAAGAAACCTTGAAAGATCTTCACAAATGACCCCTTGTTAAATTCATAATTCTGTCTACTGTACTAAAATGTTTAGCTTTCCAGGATCCATTATTGCTTTCATACTCATTTCTACCATTAACTTGAAGGAGGTTGAAAGCACAAAAAATAATAAAAATAGACTATGTCCCAGAAAAATGCCAACACTGTGTAAAATCTTTTGGTTTTCTGACAAAAGTCTGTCATTCCCTAAACGCTGGGAAAATGGTTATTTCAGCTCCACAAACACTTTTCTGATACCATTTACAGGGAAAAAGCCAGACGCTTTCATTAGCAGCACTTTTTCCAATTTTTCCCCCCAAAAACAAAATTTAGCTGTATTTTGGTTAATTTCTGGGTTCCCTCCAGGGGAATCCACAAACCCTGGGTACCTTTATAATCCCCATGATGTTGGAAGAAAAGGACGCAAATTTGGCGTGGATACTTCATGTGTTCAAAAAGTTACAGGGGCCTAAGCGCACACTACCAAAAATTGCCAAAAAAAGGTTTAGCACAGGGGGGGAAAAGGCCTAGCATTTAAGGGGTTAAACCTGTAGCGTAAAACATGTTTTTTTCATACTAGTACTTCTTTGGTGTGTTTCGTGATTGATAGTGGAGGTCAAAATAGGAGTGTTCCCTCTTTCCCCTTTATTGTGTGTGATATAATGCTTATTCATTATCTTGTCTAATTCTACATTGTTTCTAACAGCCAATGCCTGCTCCTTCGCCCGTGGGCTGAGAATCATACCAAACAACCCCTCGCACAATAACTCCTAGATGTTGAACCTCTTTTGGGCTACATAAATCTCCCTAGCTATCCTACGACCTTTGAACTACAATATGTTCTCAATGTGCCCACACAAATTAATATCACGTCCTTCATAAAACACTGCTTTGCTATCAGGCGGTAATAGAGGTCTTGTAGGTCACACACTGTCATGCAGATCTTGGATTATCATAGTGATAAGTGTCCCAGAATTGACCAATAAATTCAAACTTTTGTCTCCCACCATGATCTCAACATATACATCTACACACACATCTGGATTGCCTATTTTCACCACCTCAGTTTGTTCAACCAAGACTATGGGCCTCATGTAGGAAGCCAAATACCGGTCCTTAACGGCCGAAATTCGGTAAATATCCCGTTACCGACCGGTATTTAGGCATTTGCTATGTAGGGGGCTGATTTCTGGATTACCGAATCGGAAATTAAGAAATCGGTAAAATACCGATTCGGTAAATACCGAATCCAGAAATGCAATGTAGGGAGCACTCTAAAGAGTGAATATCAGTATTAAGAATTCGTTATTTACCACCAAATACAGGTTGGTGATAAATAACGAATACCTTGCAGAAAGCAATATTTTGCTGATTTAAGTGTGCCATGTGGCAGACATACATGCCCTTAGGGCATGTATGTGCGCCACATGTGCACACATGCAAGATTCAGGGGTGCAACAGGGTGTCAATGTGACACCCTGCCACCCTTGTATATGCTCCCCCCATTAACGATTCGGTATTTACCGATTCGGTAATGAGGCATACCTTCCCATTGATTCCTATGGGCCTCCAGGCCCATAGGAATCAATGGGAAGGTATGCCTCATTACCGAATCGGTAAATACCGATTCATTATTTCCGAATTTTTCCGATTCGGTAAACTTTACCGAATCATTACCTACATCACATTTACCGATTCATAAATACCGAATAGGTAAAATTCGGTATTTATGAATCGGTAAATGTGAGGCTACCTACATATGGCTTCATCTCTCTTAACTATTTGCTGATGCATGCATCTTTCTCCTCTTGAATATAGGTATCAGTAACAAATTTGACTGATGACTGTTGTTTAGCTGTGGAAGATTGACAAACTTTCATAAAATGTCACTGTCTGTTGCATAACATACAAGTTACATACTTTGAAGGGCATTGTTTGCCCCCTTTCACGTGTGTATGATTTCCACACCAGAAACACATATTCTGTTGGGGAAAAAACATAATTGCATTTGTCATAAAAACACTGAATGGGTTTTATCAGTGTGTTTGTTGTCTTTTATCATCACTCATTTTAACAACAGCAACTGGTTCAGTGCTTTTACCTTCCGGTTCCTTAGCCGAAAACTGGGAGGTCTCAATACTCCTAGCTGTCTTAATTGTTACCTCTAATTTTGGATTACCCATTGACATCAACTACTTTTTTATTATCTTATCATTGCAGTGACATATATATTGATCTCTCACTAACTGATGAGCAAAGGTTTCAAGTTGGCATTCGGCAACAATCCTTCTAAGCGCAGTAATATAGCTGTCCACATCTTCTCCAGGATTTTGTATTCTTATAAAGAAACTTGTGATGAATTCCTACCGAACTCGGTTGGAATTTAAACCTGACCTGGAGCATTTTTAAAAGTCTCTTGGTAATCATAATGTTCCTCAAGAACTGCTACGGATAAGTGTTTCAGTATAGCTCTGCCTTCAAAACCTAAAGAATGAAGAAGTAGATATTCCTTTCTCTCTGCACAGAAACAAAGCGCACCTATTGCCCCAAATACTTCTCAAAGGCATCAAACCATTGTCTCCATCTTATTGGATGTTCACCAGGTGATTCCAAGAAAAGTGGTGGTTGGAGTTATCGCCTGCATTGTAATCATAAGAAAAATTCTACAACAATAAATCATAAGCCATATTGGTTCCTCAACCTTCAACCTAAAATTACAATGAGGAGAGGAGACAGTGAGGAGAGCGTTGTCAAAGGGTAAAGAGCCAGTGAGGAGAGCTTTGCCAAAGGGTATAGAAAACGTCTAGGGATTAACCACAAGTTGGAAAATGTTCACTAGGTGAGCAGATCAGTGCTGCATTTACCAATTTTTGACTGTTTAAAAAACCCTATAGTAGAAGAAAATGTCTTCCTTTGCGAATTGGTGTCTGTGTAAGCAAATAAGATCCACTGTGTGATCAACTACACTTGCTGTGTTGATAAGCACCGTGACACTAAATATGACCACCCACAGGTGGTTTCTTGATGGACACTTGGGAAAACCACATCACGTAGCAAGGAAAAATTACTGGCTTATGCCGGCACATTGTGCAGATCAGCACTGAACATAAGCATCACTTATGGCAGATGGACGAGTTAAAACATCTGACGTGTGCCCGCACGCTATGCTAATCAGTGCTGGAGAAAGCTTTCACTGTTATCAGCCTCAGAGCTGAAGGAAGCTTCCAACCACCTCACAATGTGGGTGTGGGGAACCAAATGACAGCAGAGTACTCTGTAACATCAGCTAATGCCCAAAGTTACAGATAGCTTGTAAACTGGACCGCACAACCTCCAATGACACCCACGATGACACCCACGATGGTTCTCAGCAAACAGTAAACAGTGAGCCACCAGAGACACATACCAGTCACCAAATAATTCCAACTGTCACTTCAGCATTACCTAAGGGAACATGGTATTGTTTCAATTCCCAACATTCTACCATAAAGTACTGCAGATTCCTAATTTAATTATCAGGTCTCAACATGCCATAACCAATTCAGTTTGGGTCTCACCTGCCGCAGTGCTACCCTTGCGTAGATGCCAGGCTGAGTGAGGCATCAGTCTCACTAAGTCTGTACATATGTGCACACAGCCATGTTCATATGTTCATGTGCAACCTGCACAGAGCATATTACACCAGCTGGACAGCAGGTGACCTTATTTTAAAGGGTGGGCACAGGTGGTTAGAGGTCAAGTCCAGTTTAACACACATCCTACAGTAGGTGAAACTCCATTAAGTGATCCCACAGTGACGCAGAGTTCCAAAAACCCGAGTTTCAGAAGAAAACTACTTTGGGATTTCAAAGATTAGACCCTACTTCCTTACAGGAAAACTTTCTACACTGCTTGGTGAAACTAGAAACCACTTTACCATTCTTCTCTACTCAGTGAAAAAACTCAATCCAGAAATAATCACAGCAGTAGTAATCCTCTTGGATGCCACACTACGAATGTATGTCCCATGACAGTTCTTGCTCCCATTCTGCATATGGGATTCCAAACAGTCTAACACATTTGCTTTTGGCTATGAGTGGCAGGAATACTTCCTTCCTGAGATATTCCTTCAGACCTCCCTCAGGCACCTCAAGACCCACAAACCTGTATAAACATTCTAAGAGCTTATGGAAGAGAACATTCTACCTCCACTCCAACCTAGTTTGAATTAATACATGAATCTTCACCCTATCATGGTCATCCATAAGGGCTTTTTGGAACATTCTTTGATGTAATGATGTGGAAGGCCACCCTATCAGGTTGTATATGCATCATATTAGAGGGCTTTGCTTCCACCAAGTTGTTGCACTTCTATGTAACAATGTTATTCAATATATGCTTCCTGTCAGATACTTCAGTATTTGTGCTAGCAGTGGCAAATGTTTCCCATTCATACATCAAATTCTATGCTTTATCCATTCCAATCTTTAGAATATAGTGTGAATATGCAAGCGTAGACATAAAATGAACCTGGTTCCTTTTTTATGCTAGTTTATTATCTCTGGCATTCAGACTCAAATGTAAAGCACTAGTGGGAAAGCTTTTCATAGTATCAACCTCAATTTCCTACTAGTTGCATTTCAGACAGACAGAATAAGGCTTTGGTGGACCGCCCCCCATTCACCAGTGAAGTGGAGGTCAAAACAATCATCTGCTCAGGTGGATGATCGCTTGTCATATTTAGATATCTCCACCTGCCTGGCAATGGAGCCAAGGTGGCTCCTCTGAAGACATTAAAAGTCTGTTGAGCTTCTGCCATGTTCCATGTACAGAGTCATCAAACTTTTGTTTTTTACAAAACAAACTCCCAAATTCGAAGTTTCCTTTTATAGTCCAAAACAACAAAATACCCCCACACACCATGCGAGTTTTCTCCCAGGCTGTGGCTGTTATTTTACTTTTTTTCTGCTTAGGATCTCCAGATTTTCCAGAAGATAAAAAAGGGCATCATAACACCTGATCATGATAGGCCAGAGCGCCTGATGTACTTCCACCGACAGCTCCGAGTAAGTTGGTTTGCAGGTGTAATGTTTCTGCCGAACAAAGGGCAGGTGGATCCTCAGCTTGGTGAACAGGGTACCCCTTCATGAATTAGTCTCTGAGCCCCTGATTTACAAAGGTTTTGCATTGGGTTTGTGTTACTTTTTAACACACAGCCAATGCAAAACCCTTTTTAGAATTTACAGATCAGTGCAATTGGCAATTTGCGTTCGTTTGTAAGAAAAATAACGCAAAGCGGATTAATGTGCTGCCTTGCATTACTTTGCTTCAGGGAGTTCAATGGGTGGTAAATATCCATACATCCATTCAGGGATTTGATGCAAATCCATATCTGCAAAGATTTTTAGACATGAATTTATACTAAAATCCTGTGCCTACCTGAGGCTAGTGTAACCAGGAGAACCATGTTCAATTACCCTTGTTTTTCTCTTTGCATGCATTGAGGAAATTGCCTTTAAGGATAGTTTTTGTGCAAACAACAATGTAGACACCCTTTCACTATAGCACAAGGTTGCTTGCATTGGGGAATAGCTGGACAAAGCGTGCCAAAGACATGGAGGACCAGAAAGCCACGATTTATTTGTAGATGTGGTGCAGTTTTGGGCGCTCCAGTCCACACAATGCAAATAAACTCAGCAACTTTGCTTGCAGCTCTGCATTGCATGAACTTTTAATAAATCTGGGCCAAAACGTTTACACTGCTGACAAATGACCCCACCGATAGCATAATCAAACCACATTCTCAGGTATACTTGAATCACTTTTCAGCATGCTTTGAACTATACTAACCATATTGCGTTCTCCGTAGTCAGTAAAATTGGATTAACTCATTTTGAGTTTAAAAAATATCTTCTCTTCTTCCAGTGCCATTTTGTTGGCTAGTAATTTGAAGCAGCAAGGCCCTTAGTTTCTTCTGCATGGCCATATCATGCTAAAAGTGAAGTTCATTGCCATGTGATACATTTAAACGTTTTTACATGATCCTAAAGTTGTGGCACTTAACTCTTTTCAAGGACATTATATCTTTCCGCATGTTAGGTTAGGCTGACTGATTTTGTATCAAGATAGGGGGCCCGATTCACAGAACAAACTTAAGACTAAATCCTAAACTTAGTACCATTCTGGTATTCACAGAATGCACTTAGTAATTCTGGTATTCACAGAATGAACTTACTACTTTTGCTATTCACAGAATGAACTTAGTACTTTTGCTATTCACAGAATGGATTTACGACTCCTAAACTTACGTCCGCACTCGGGCCGGAAATTCCGGCCCGGAGGCGGAGCTTCCGGCCCGGAGGCGGGGCTTCCGGGCCGGAGGCGGAGCTTCCGGCCCGGAGGTGGGGATTCCGGCCGATTTAGCTATGGCTGAAATCTCCACCTCCGGGCCGGAAGCTCCGCCTCCGGGCCGGAAGCTCCGCCTCCGGGTCGGAAGCTCCGCCTTTGGGCCGGAAGCCCCGCCTCCGGGCCGGAAGCTCCGCCTCCGGGTCGGAATTTCCGGCCCGAGTGCGGACGTAAGTTTAGGAGTCGTAAATCCATTCTGTGAATAGCAAAAGTACTAAGTTCATTCTGTGAATAGCAAAAGTAGTAAGTTCATTCTGTGAATACCAGAAGTACTTGGTGCATTCTGTGAATACCAGAATGGTACTAAGTTTAGGATTTAGTCTTAAGTTTGTTCTGTGAATCGGGCCCAGGAAATCTAACTGTCAGATCAAATGGTATTGAGGCCACAATCTTGATACGAGATGACATGTAGAATAAAGAATTAGGAAGGAATATATGATAGGAACAACCTGGAAGTGGTATCCAACAATTATTCCTAGAGGCTGAGCAGTCTTTCCCAAATTTGTCAATGAATACAAACATTCAGTAAAAAAAGGACAAGGTTAATCAGGCCCCCATTCTAAGTTAGGCAGAAATAACGATGTGACGGAAACCCAGTTCTTTTCTTGGCGGCAGTGCTGGGGGCAGGACTACAGGCCACAGCATCACACGCGGCAGGAAGTTGCCAGCACTTCCAGCATTGCCTGGACACAACTATATGTGGTGACACAGACACAATGAAGCAACAGGAATCATGTTAACCTTAAGCATAAAGGTTTATTGGTCACAGTCTCGACTGTTGCAGCAGCAACTGACAGTCATAGAACTTTCCTCATAACAAACTTCTGACACCACATTCCTCATTCCAGCTAGGATGATCTGGAATGTGGAATGTAGTAACTATGACATCACCACAATATCTCCCTTCTTTACAAACAACAAAATATAGAAACCTTTACTTCATACAAATTGTATGATTTAGAATTATTAGAAGAGTGGCAATAAAATAGATTTTCATAAGTAAAACATACCATACAGAATTGACTCTTCACTTTATTATGTGAATACAATGTGAATAATTTGCACACATTACAATAACTAATCACAGTATTTAACAGGCTTAGTGATAATATGTTTACTCCTTTGTTTGACAGGATGTGTACCCTCAGTGAGACTATCACGCACACTGGGTTAAAGACTCGAATACCCAGCAACAAACTTATTGTGAGAGGGACCCCCGTCATTCATTTTTTCACAGGAACTGTTGTCCTGCTTCACTTTCACCACCCCACTATTTTTCCACTATTCACGTCCTTCTGTGCGGACAGCATTTCTAGAAACAACCTCCACTGTAACAGATGCTCGAATTTAGATTTGCATTTGGCGATATGAGTGGGATCTTTCACATTCACCCAATGACCAACTTGGATTTTGTCTCTACTTCCTTTGACTCTGTTTCTGGCATCATACTCAGCTTTCATTTTGGCTTTAAACATTTCAACTCTAAGTCATACAATCTTATCTACAGTAATCATCCAATCAGATGTTCATTGACAATTTCTCAACCATGCAGGACATAACCTTGAAGCAGGCACACGTCACCTCATGATTTCAATAGGAGATAATCCAGTAACAGCATTTGGACTGGACCGGTGAGACCAAAGCATATTTTCTACAGCCTCACACAACCCCACTGTGTTTCATACAGCCCACTGAATACACTCCACCAGTGTGTGGTTCATTTTTTCTACAAGTTCATTAGCCAAGGGGTGATACAAGGCTATACGTTTGTGTTTTATAGCATTAGTGTCCAAGAAAACCCTCATCTCTCTGGACACAATGCGCACTCCATTGTCAGAAATGATTTCCTTGGGACAATCCTCTCTCAAAAACAAATTCTTCAACAACTTGATGATACCTAAGGTGTTGGGTTCCTCCATGAATTTAAATTCCCACCACTTGCTATAATAATCTACAACCACAATGGTGAGTCTAAACTTCTGTGGAAGGGTACTGAAAGGACTAATTAAATCAATAGCAAGTTTAGACGATACACTCTCGGGAAGACAGATAGGCTGGAGACCAACAGCTTCAGTTTTCAAACCTTTATCACTGGTGGCAGATATAGCACACGCGCGTACACTTGCAGTAAATTCAGCATCCATCCCTGGACACCAGTAACTGTCTCCAATCTTCCTCTTAGTGAGTATCTGACCCAAATGTGCTTGAAGCCCATACAGAATAATCCTATCTCTTAAACCAGTGGAAGTATGAATTTGTCACCTCGGACCAACATTCCTTTTTCTTCGATAAAAGCTCATCAGCCACCTTGAAATAGGCTTGCAACCTTAGTGGCAAAACGTTTTCTTTAGGCCATCCCTCTATAAAAAATCTCCTGACACTCTCAAGTTCCTCATCTTTCACTGTCTCATTATTCCACTCATCTTCTGTCAAGTCATTGTCTTGACACACATCTATTATCGCAATTAAACACTCCTCATCATCTTCATCCCCATTATTTGAATGCTCAGTCACATTAAGTGGTGAAAGTGATAAATAGTCTGCTTTCGTGTTCTTTCCCCCGTGATGTACTCTACATTGAAATTGTATTGCAATAGTTTTGAACTGAGCCTGGTCAACCTTGGTGTGTGATCCTTGATAACAGTGCCCCCTAGAATATTGACTGAAGGCTTGTAATCACTCCTGAGAGTAAATCTTCTTCCTCACATGAAACATTTGAAGCGTTTCACCACCCAGCAGCTGGGCAACAATTCCTTTTCTATGGCCGAAAATACCTTTTTGTATTCACTCAAAGACCTGGATGCAAAAACCACAGTCATTTCCGTGGATTCTTTCTCCTGATCAATGCTGGCACTCAAACCATCATAGCAAGCATCCACAGTGATGATACATTCTCTGAAAGAATCAAATGGTGCCAAAACACAAGGGGAAACAATGTCATCTTTGAGTGCTTGAAATTCACCTTGGCACGCATCTCTCCAATGAAATGTTTTGCTCTTCTTTATAAGTTCCCTCAAATTAATTGTTTTTGCAGCAAAGTTTTTGATACATTTTGCATAGAATTCACATAAGTCTAAGAAAGATGCCACATGTTTATTATTCTTTAGCATAGGGGCTTTTGTAATCTTATTAACCAATCCAGGCTACATGCCCCAATTATTCAATGTTCTATCTTGCAAAATCACATTATTTATGATTGGCTACAACATCAAATGTTTGTAAATTTCTCAACACTTCATGTATACGTCTGACATGACTACCCTCATCTTCACCAGCCACCAGTATATTGTCCTGAAAAGTTACTACCCCTTTGATCCTTTTTAGTACATTCTCTAACACATGTTGAAAAACAGAAGCAGCTGACGCCAAGCCAAAAGGCATCCTCCTAAACTGAAACATTCCAACAGCTGAAATAAAAGCCATGAGATGTTGAGATGACTCATCAAGTTCAATCTGATGGTAAGCGGACTCTAAGTTGATCTTTGAAAATACCTTAGCACCTGCAAACCTACTGATGATGTCACAATCTGCCCAAATCGCCTTGTTAAGACTCCTAAGTTCTATGCAAACTCTTAACTGACCATTTTCTGCCCTGCTATCACCAAAGTGGACAACCACAAAAATGATTTGATGGGTTCAATGACACAGTCAAAATATCCAGACAGTTCAATTTTCCACCCATCACACATCACTGGATTCCTTTTGGGTGGGAGTAGTTTCCTGTCACCCCATAGCTCATGGAACAACTGATCAGTCATTATTGACTTCCTGGCACCAGAATCAATCAATTATCTCAACACTTTGCCATCAACAACAATATCTTCGTATGGATCAATGCAATTGGACTTACCTCCTTGGACGACTAACACTAAATGTTTTTCCATAACTTGTTTATCCTCAGAACTTCCGCAGAACTCTCTGTCTGGTACAGCATTGACTTTATACTTAAAGAATGACAAACTTTGACAAAATGACCAACTTTACCACATGTCCTACACTTAACATTTTTCCCTGGACACTGCCAACCGTTGGGCCTATGATTTGGATATCCACACCAAACAACAAATATTTGTCTGATTAAAAAATCCACCCTTAGTCTCCTTTTTCTTTGTAAATTTCTTATTCTGCCCATTTTGCTTGCTATTCCCTCTTTCATTCACATCTGGCATCCCACTTTGTCCTTTCCTTGTCAATTCATTACAAGATTTATGAGATAACTCAATGCTTTCCACGAAAACAATATTTTCAATACGGGTGGGATTTTTCATAGCTAATAATTGCTGTTTTTTTATCTTAACAGCACACAACTATCTGGTCACAAATAAGTTGTGATGTAATATTTTCTAAATCACATTCTGCAGCAAGCATATGTAAAACTACCACATAACTGTCAATTGACTCATCCTGCTCTTGCTCTCTAGTAAAAAACTTGTGTCTGTTTATAATTAAACTAGGCTGTACATCAAATTGCTTTTCAAGTTTCTTTTCAGCCAACTGATACTCATCAACATCCTCTCCGTCTTCTACTAATTCAAAGGGTGGACGATGCTCATAAACAGATTGTCTCTCAAATCCAAAATTATGCTCTAACAAGAATCTTTTGCATTCTGGACAATATCTGTTTCCCCCTATAGCTCCCAGGTACGTTGTGAACACTCTGTACCAATTTCTTCATGGAATTGGTGGGTCACGAGGCGCTTGAAGAGAAGGGGGAGGAGCATTAACACTTTGCATGGTAGAATACTCCTGGTAGAAATACTAAACACCTTTAAGTCCAAAACTAAAGTTAAAACAAAAGAACAATAATTGCCGGAACATTCTATAACACATTTGATGCTCTATGATGTGTGTGTATATACCACAAACTTTCAAAACAAGACACACCAAACTTCAATACATATGTGCATATAACAGTTGATGAAAAACATAAGCTCCAGTCTGAAGAAACGTCCTTCACAGTGCACTCTAAAAGTGTGTGTATTTAAACTAGAGTTAAGACAGCAAATGTGCATGTGTGAATGTCACAGTTGCTTACTGCCGAGGTCAACTGGAACACACATTTGTGTGCATGTCACATACGTGAGGATCCATTATTCCAGGATGCAATATCACAAAACACTATCACAAATTAGTGCCCAGAATGTGTGCGCATCACAGTTGTCTGCAGAGACACATTTTCGAAAGAAGAAAAAAAAACACAGTAATGAGGACACTTTTCCCTTTCACGTAGGTTGGCCTGTCCCCAAACCAATATGGCCGACAACATGCCGTACGTGTTTCTAGGACATAGTCACGTTCGAGGATGAGCTTGTAGAATCAGCAGCACAAAGGGCTCCGTCAAACGGTGACAAAACGTTAAGTACACGAGCACTGCTCTGGAATAGATGGGCTTCCAAGTGCTACGAAGGCAAGATAGTAAGTGTGCCAGCACTACGCTGGGATAACTGCACTTCTGATTGCTTAGATGTGCCCTGTGTGACCCACACACAGTTCACTGTGTACACGCTCATGCTCAACTTCGGAAAACACCTTCTTACGGCGGTTTTGCCGACTAAAATAGAATGTTAATGCTGGCACATTCACATACGCTTATCCAATTCTTAGCACTGGCCTGACTGTACGGTCCTCCACAAGGAACATGTCTTCTCCAACGTCCACCATAAACACTCTGATGAAGTAGTGCGAAACAGAGACCCTTTTTGCATGAAGAAATGTGGCTTCTTCACTGGGGCCAACTCATCGCCAAATTTGTGGTGACACAGACACAATGAAGCAACAGGAATCTTGTCAACCTTAAGCATTAAGGTTTATTTGCCACCGTCTCTGCAGTTCCAGCAGCAACTGGCAGTCATAGAACTTTCCTCATAGCAAACTCCTCACACCACATTCCACATTCCAGGAAGGATGATCTGGAATGTTGAAATGTAGTAACAAGGACATCACCACACTATATTAGACAACAGGGGCTCCTGCTGCACGGGACACCCAGTTCTTTTCTCGGTGGCAGCGGTGGGGGCAGTACTACAGGCCCTAGTGTCACAAGCAGCAAGAAGCCGCCAGCATTTCCAGCAGTGCATAGAAGTGCTAATATATGACAGCAGGGGCTCCCGCTGTGCGGGCGCCCAGTTCTTTTCTCGGCGGCAGCGGGGGGCTGGAGCACATGCCCCAGCGTCATACATGGCAGGAAGCCGCCAGCACTTCCAGCAGTGCCCGAGGGTTCCTATATTAGACAGCAGGGGCTCCTGCTGCACAGGACGCCCAGTTCTTTTCTCTGCAGCAGCGGTGGGGGCAGGAGTACAGGCCCCAGCATCACACATAGCAGGAAGCCGCCAGCACTTCCAGCAGCATTCAGAGGTGCCTATATTAGGCAGCCGGGGCTCCTGCTGCACGGGGCGCCCAGTTCATTTCTCTGTAGCAGCGGTGGGGGCAGGAGTACAGGCGCCAGCGTCACACGTAGCAGGAAGCTGCCAGCACTTCCAGCAGTGCCTGAAGGTGCCTATATTAGACAGCAGGGGCTCTCGCTGTGCAGGACGCATGTGGGTCACACCAAGAGCAGGCCTGTCTTGTTAAATAGTAGCGGCAGTTGCAGTCGATAACCTTTCAAGTATTTCCCGGCGGTAATCGCCTCTTATACCATTCGATGATTTACCAATAAAAGAGGCAGGCGCTGAAGACTGGAAGGCAAGAAACAAAGGTTTATTCTCTCCGGAGGAGAACACATCAGATCAGACCCACAGGGAATCTTCTCGAGATGTTCTAACTGCATCTCTGAGGCCTGGCCTCTTCTACACAGGTTTATTGTTTTATTACCGGTTTACAACACATGGCACATTCTTGGGATCGCTTTGATGCATAAAAGAACATCCTCAGAATCCCCAGCTCAGATCCGTTCCCACACATAGCTACAGTAGAAGTCTCCACCCCACCCACAGTAGGAGATGGCTATCACACTGCGGGACGTTCCGCCAATTCCCGGGGGGGGTGTGCGCGGCTGGTCGGGTCTCTGGGGGTGGGGGCCTTGATTCACTGTAATCCCTTTGATGTGGGGTGTTTCCCTTATAGTAGGGGGCAATAAACTGCATCCGCAGGGCTAGGTGATGGCCTGGGATCGGTTCGGGCAATCGGGTGCGGAGGAAGGGGGTTATCAAAGAGGATGTATGACCATGTATGGGATGAAAGGAGGTGTTGGTCAGGCACGGGGTGCGATTCCATGGCAGGGTCGCGCAGAAGGAGAGGTTTTATGGCCCATGTATGAGAGAGCGGGGGTGGCCAGCGCGTGGGGGATGTTCGCGGCGCCTGGGGGGCGCGCTGGTGATCGGCGATGAGCGGGGAGAGAGAGTGGGGTGCCTAAAATGGCTGCCGTGCGTTTTCGGTGCGTGGCGCTGGGGAGAGGCAAGATGGCACAGATAATGTTCAGTTGCAAACTAAATTTCCACAGTCCTCCCTTTTAACATATCTCGCCAGCTTGTCTGGCCGACATTCACCTTCGTTAACCTTTTAGCCATAATATCGTAAATGTTTTCATGCGTTCCTGTTTTTAAAAGTACAGAGTCTTAGGACAGGCGGGAGCAATCTGACACAATTGTACATAGTTACATGTGGTTAACGTGACAGTCGAGGAGGTAGCGTATACAGAATTTCATTAGCTGCATCATATATCAGACACGGAGATAGGTGGAGGGAAACTTGCTTGAACACAAACTCGATACTTGAAAAAGGTTCGGTAAAACAAGGGATAACTACACTCATTTACTTAAGGCCTAGACTTCGCGTCGATCAAGCTAAACAGCATAGTCATGTGTACGGTTGATGCTATACAATTATCATTTATAATAAGCTAATGTTTCCTCATTTATTTAGTGTGTAGCTGGAAGCGACCGATAAAAAGATCTTGGAAACTTGATTGGGAGGTAGTCAAATCAAAAAGTGGTTGGGAGAGGAATACAACTCAACATGAGTTACAGTCAGGGGGGGAGGGTTTCTTCTTTCCAGTGTCTTATTGCAGTGAGCCATCACTGGTAAGCTCTCTCTTCTTCTTACGTTGGCACTGTTGAGCCCCGGCGGTGGAGCTAAGGTCCAGCTCAAATCCAGATTTTTCGCGTTGCAGGGTGTGATCATCCTTTGCTCTTGGATCACAGTCCTGTTCTGTCCTGTCCCTTGACTGGTCTTATCGTAGGTACCTTGAGACGGGGTACCCGCTTCTCATTGTTCTTTTGTAAGGTCAATGTCAAAAATAGGGGTGCTTTTGGGAGGCCGAGGGAAGAGGGGGTGGAGTGGGATCGGATCAAAGGGCGGACCAAGGAGAGCAGAATCTTTCAGCATTGGGCCCATCAATCGGGCCCGACGGGTTGGGACTTCAGGCACGAGCTGATCAGCGAGCAGGGGGCTTCGGGATAGCCTTTCGTTCTATTGCTTTCCATGCTGTGAATGGTGCCTCGTCCCGCATCCTTTGCTTCGTGGCTCCCCCTTGGTCGATGCCATAGATGTTCCATGGTCCGTAGCCAGGCTGTGCGTCACGTCCGACCCCTCTCTTCCGATGGCCGCAGGTTATCTTTGAATGAGTACAAGAAACAAAATCTTAGAGAGTTGGCAGGGAAGACATTTACACACTTCATCCTCTCTCCCAACCACCGAGTAGTTGGGGAAATGCTTTTATCGGTCGCTGTATGATTGACTCTTATGTCGGTGTGTGTTACTAATTTATTAATCATTGCTGTGGTGCAGGCTTCTGTGGGTGTTCCTGTAAATTTCCATCGTCTGGCCTGCTAGGTGTCGATTCCTGTGCCCTATAATCGTGGCAGGAAGCCTGACATCTGTCAACTTTCTGGTCTATCAAAAATTCGAACCGGCTTCTCCGGTAGAGACTCGTTCTTCTTAACACAAGTTCTGTTAATACACATTTTCCTCCGAGGACTGCTAAGTTTATGAAAAAGTGCGAGGTGCTACTGTCATGGATTCACAGATATCTATTTCGGGGAGGGACAGAAGCTAAACATTTTTCTTGCTGGAGACAATAGGTAACCCTCATCAGTTTAGGCGGTGTACCTTTAGAAAATAAAGTCATCAGCTGTTTTGTTCGGAATACTCTGGGGCGGCTAGTACAGAGCTGGGGTGATTCTGGGGGGACGGGGTGCTTAGACATTCTAGTTCGGAGCAATTGGGCGGGGGTAATTCTGGGCGGTGGAGATGATGTCGTTAGAGCTCTAAAAACGAAAACCACTGACATATAGTCCCCGTGATGAGGGCCAGATTGGGAGACATCAGTCGTCTTACCTGTCCTTTCTTTCTCAGCCAATTAAGTTCAACATTTTGCAGAAAGGAGAGGTAGTAACGTGGTAAAGTACGGTCGTTTTTGTTTCTGTCAATTTGTTCGAACACCGCCGTGTTTTAGGCCAATTATACACATTTTGAGGAGGTACAGGGTCGTTAATTCATTCAAAAAGAGGGCAAGAGAGCCTTCAGCGGGGGGGGGGAAGAGAGAGAGAGAGAGAGAGAGAGAGAGAGAGAGAGTGCATCAAGTAGGCTATTTGGTATACGTACGACATAAAACGAGAGAGAGACGTGTGATAATAGGCTACTTGGTGTACACACAACATGGAGTAGCATGGGTCAGTTTTTCATAAGAAAACACAAGCGGGGAAAAACATGAATTCAGCGTTCACGTACACACAAATACCTGATAGGGCGTAACAGTACATGCAACAAGCGCAGAAACTTAAGACGGAGACACAGGGCTACGTTGAGTAAGGGGGCCTCTCCTTTCCTGTCCTCTTTCCTATGCATGCTGCGTATTTTTAGTATTTTCCGTAATTCATTTTTGGGGGGGGGGGGTGTCGGACCTTTTACTCCCCTCCCTTTGATCGATAGACAAGCACTTCAGTCATACGATGACGTTCTCTTCCAGCGACCCAAGCATATGTAATGCATACACATTCATACCGTACAATCAGGGCACATACGCACAGTCATACCATACAGTTTTTCACGTTCCCAGTGGTTGTCTGCGCTTCACGCACCATCTCACAACGTTTGTCTATGTTTTTCCCTACATTGAGCACGGTGCGGTCCATGTTCACTCCATTCTCCAGTCGGAATTCCGATGTGGCCTATAGGGAAGAGAAGAAGGGGGGGGGGGTGCGCAGCATTCAAAGTACATTAGCGCGCGTAGACACGAAAAAGTTCTACTTACCACGTACCAGGCTAGCCGCAGGAGTGGGTAATACCACAGACCTATTATTCTTTTCTTTCGATTATGCAAAGATGCTCTATTTCATTCATCTCCTAAATTCGGGTTCCCTGGTCGTACATTTATTTCTCAATCGGTCGTATATTATGGTGCAAGATACCGTACCTTGCATTCGGCATATACCTTAAGCTATAGTCGACCATTTTCTGACAACTCTTGGAAAAAGACAGGTGTGACGGGTACAAATTCCGTTAATCAAAAAATTCAGGCAAATAGGGTCTGCATTATCTGCTTTCTATTGCTTGGGAGTAACAATCATTTATTCAAAACCTTTACCAACCTAGATGATTTGTCATGACGCTGATTCCGTAATTCCTTTAAGAAGCCCTTTATTTAAAACAATGTCAGTATACAAATACGGGCCTACAACCGCTACAGGCCGGCCACGGTGTGAAAGGCGTCGAGTATCATGAGCAACACTACTTTAGCATAAATTCAGTACCCTCCCCGTCCCTCCGACCATCATGTGTGGAAACATTGCATACATAAATGTCAAGTAACCGGGACGCCATAAGGAGTTGCAGGCCCCTCCTACATTGGTGCTATTTTGGGGCGAGGTCGGGTGGGTCCAGTGCACAGTCTAAGTCTTCCCACTAACTAGCTGCCGGACCAGAATCCCTTTCGGTAGTTCGAGAACTTTCGTTAGCGTCAGCTTGCGTCAGCATGGCGTCACCGCTGTCTTGTAGCAATGCCGTGGTCCGTCCTTGGGGCGGGACAGCGGGCGGGTTCTTCCGCCGACGCCTTGAATCAGTCTTTCTTTTATGGCACCAAACGGAGGCAAGATGGCTGCCGCCCGGGGCAAAGACAAGTTAATGTGGAATAAGCAAGCAAATAGCGGCGGTTGCCCCCACCGGAAGTCCACGGGAGTCGAATGTCAATGACTCCCGCAGAATCTGCAAAGTTGAGAGGGTGTTTTTCAAGGGTGGGGCCCACGCCCGAGCAGACAAGCTTCCGAGTCCAGGGCCGTCTTTCGGTGGGCCAGGCCTGAATCTGAAGAACCGACCGCCAGAGTCCAGAGGCAGCAGCAGCAGCAGCTCTTCGTTACAGCCACCGGGGTGGGTCCCCCGATCACTCGGCTGCGGGGACCCACTTCTCGAGTCAAACGCTAATGGCAATCTTAGTGGACCCACGCCTGAGTGGTTGCCCGGCAGGCAAGACGTGAATGGCTGTCCTGCTGCAGCTGGCCGGTGAGTGCAGTGGCGCCTACTCATCTGGACGGCGAGTGAAACGGCTGGGTGCAACTCAGCTGGCCGGCGAATGAAGCGGCAGGGTGCAACTCAGCTGGCCGGCGAATGAAACGGCAGGGGTGCCTTCTCTGCTGGCGAGCCTCCACCTGGGGAGGCGGGGGAGGCCCGTCCGCGTCGCTTCCCCCCTGCCAGGGCACCCTTCGCTGCCAGTCGAAGCAGAGAATGGGAAGACTAATACAACATGGTGGACTCCACCTTGGCGCTGCCAGGGCCTCGGCGCTGCGTGTAGCCTCCGGCCTGTTCGCACAATCGTCCGCCACTGATGCCGCCTCACAGGCCGATGGATTTTGCAGGTCTTTTATAGCCCAAAGCCAACTAAAAGGACTGCCCAAAACAGGCCAATGTTGCTATTTCGAAGAAGGAGGGGCGAGGACTGTCATGTAAATAGTTGTTTAAAAACATGTTTTAATGTGTTTACCCTGTTGGCGTGTTGTTATACCTATAAGTTATTAAAATGTTATAATTATACTACTTTGTTGGAGTGTTGCATATATTTGCAATCTGGCAACGAGCACGAGGATGTTACTGCGCAACCGGAAAATAACATAGCCCAATTGTGCGCGATCTAGCCCAGTTCGGTGACGTCGATAGTGGGTACCAGCATGCTTCCGTTGGTGCAGGATTTTGTCGCGTTTACTAGGTGGGGTGGGCAGTAAGGCAGACATGTTTTAGGCAGTGAGAGCGGCGGAGCCGAGCTACCCGTGGCTACCTCGACCGTGGGCTTGGCTCCTCCTCCTAGTTTCATATTCCTTGTAAAGGGCTATTTCCTAGCGTTTCTTGTGTTTGTAGGGTCAAAAAGGATCCCATCAGCGGTCTACTGGTCTCACTAGATTATTTTTGTTTCTTTATAGCGATTTTTATGCCCTAGCTTGATGTAAGCTACAGCGACTAATCCATATTTAGTAAATATGTCCTTATTAGGGGTGTCTTCCAGTGGAGCTGGATGGTTCACCTCTAATAAGCGGTCCGGGCAGAACCAACTACCAATCAATGGGGAGCAGATAGGCATGACGGGTTACAACGGGGACAAAAGTCAGCACTACCTATCTTTTCACTGCTTGCAAAGACTAGATAGAATATCTCTATTCCACGTTATTTGTAAGCAGAGAATACCTCCAAAGAACCAATATCGAACAACTAGTGTTCGGACAATCAATCAATCAATGGTGAGAAAGAGATAGGCACGACGGGTTACAATGGGGACAAAAGTCTGCGTTACCTACCCTTCACTATTTGCAAAGACTAGACAGAATATTTCTATTCTACGTTATTTGCAAACAGAGAATATCTCAAAGAGCACTATCCTTCAAAACAATCAATATTCGGACAATCAATCAGTGGGGAGATAAAAATAGGCACGACGGGTTACAATGGGGACAAAGGTCTGCGTTACCTACCCTTCACTATCTGCAAAGGAAGAGAGAGTATTTCTACTCCTCCCCGTTTGTAGACAGCGAATATCTCAAAGAGAACAATCAATAAGCAAATACTAGTATTTCAATCAATCAATCAATCGTTTCGCAATTTGTCGTGTTTCACGACCTTACCCGGACCGCGTGGACAGTTTCTCGTCTTCCGCCTCCAGCGCCCGATCGTCCTCTACTCTCCGTTATTGCCACGGCACTCCTGATGGTTCCCAGTCAGGACCGTAGATCACTCGAGAGAGGTCTGTTCGGAACCAGTGAAGTTCGGATGATCGGCTGCCAGACGAGGGTCTATCAGGCAGGAGCTCTCCCGATCGTTGCAGTCGTTCACTCTGTCGTCGGGACCTCTCCCACTGGATCCACGTGTCGCTGATGGGCCCCACGTTTGGGACGCCAATTGTTAAATAGTAGCGGCAGTTGCAGTCGATAACCTTTCAAGTATTGCCCGGCGGTAATCGCCTCTTATACCATTCGATGATTTACCAATAAAAGAGGCAGGCGCTGAAGACTGGAAGGCAAGAAACAAAGGTTTATTCTCTCCGGAGGAGAACACATCAGATCAGACCCACAGGGAATCTTCTCGAGATGTTCTAACTGCATCTCTGAGGCCTGGCCTCTTATACACAGGTTTATTGTTTTATTACCGGTTTACAACACATGGCACATTCTTGGGATCGCTTTGATGCATAAAAGAACATCCTCAAAATCCCCAGCTCAGATCCGTTCCCACACATAGCTACAGTAGAAGTCTCCACCCCACCCACAGTAGGAGATGGCTATCACACTGCGGGACGTTCCGCCAATTCCCGGGGGGGGTGTGCGCGGCTGGTCGGGTCTCTGGGGGTGGGGGCCTTGATTCACTGTAATCCCTTTGATGTGGGGTGTTTCCCTTATAGTAGGGGGCAATAAACTGCATCCGCAGGGCTAGGTGATGGCCTGGGATCGGTTCGGGCAATCGGGTGCGGAGGAAGGGGGTTATCAAAGAGGATGTATGACCATGTATGGGATGAAAGGAGGTGTTGGTCAGGCACGGGGTGCGATTCCATGGCAGGGTCGCGCAGAAGGAGAGGTTTTATGGCCCATGTATGAGAGAGCGGGGGTGGCCAGCGCGCGGGGGATGTTCACAGCGCCTGGAGGGCGCACTGGTGATCGGCGATGAGCGGGGAGAGAGAGTGGGGTGCCTAAAATGGCTGCCGTGCGTTTTTGGTGCGTGGCGCTGGGGAGAGGCAAGATGGCGCAGATAATGTTCAGTTGCAAACTAAATTTCCACAGTCTGCACACCCATCTGCAGGCAGACGAGGCTGGGCTTGGCCATCCCCCCGCGTGCTGCACCAAATAAGGATACTTTTTTTGTACAAGGGTGAGTCCCATTGCTTTAATCTTTTGAGAAGCTTGTCAAGTTCTTACCATGGGGAAACGTAAATGCACTGATGGGGTTTCTGTTGCACAACCACCAGCCAAGGTAACCACTATTGACAAAATGCTCCAGAAGGCCACGGAAATAGAGCTTACTGAGAGGAGGCAGTCTCTTGGTGGCGGTGAAGAGAGCACACCTAGTCCATCAAGAACAATATCTCCCAAATCCATACTTAGGCCCGCAGAGGTCCCTCTAGAACCGGGAGCAGCCACTATATCTATGTCCTCCAGTACCCAAGTCTCGAGGTCATCCAGGTCCCCCTTAATTGCTTCTGCTGTAAAGGGAAAGAAACCACAGGAAATCCTGGGCTCCAAATCTAAACAAGCTGATTCCAATAAGTCATCTATGTCAAGCAATTCTACACCTGCTCTGCCCTTAAAACCAAAAGCCAAATCCCGCATAACCCACCAACAGAAAGGGGGTGAAAAGCCCTGACATAACTAAACCGGAATGGATAGTCACAATTGTGGATGATGTGATGGACCATCTTAAGTGACTGATTTATTCAGAACTAACAACACTCCTGGAAAAATTGACTACTTGAATCCAGGGTACTTTCTCTGACCAAAGTCAAACTGCCAATTGAATTCCCTCCGCCAGACATCTCTCTCCCTCACAAAGAAATCATTGTAAGCGCTTGCCCTCACAGTCCCACACATCGCTTGTTCCAAAGCCTGATTGAGAGTCTGGAGCACATTGGGTGTGCCTGCCCAAAAGTCTTCAATCACACGACTGATACCACCCTCAATAATCACAGAGGCACCATGGGTAGGAAGAGAATGGTAGACTCACCTCCCTGTGGCAGCAAGAAACTTGTGCCTATTGATATTCCTCCAGAAGCATGTCCTTAGGTGGTTGCGATGACTGGGATGTCGGGACTAAGGGAATCACATATACAATTAAGAAACAAGTGTCTTTAGCGGCTGGGGAAGTACAAGGACTTCCCTATTGAGAATGCTAACTGCATTTTGTTTACACAGCGTGGGGGTTGGTTTGGGAAGGGGGTCAAGGATTGTCCGGGAGACTGCGTGATCATTAATTTTAGGGACACTGCTATAGTCCACATGTTGTTATGGAAGGATGGCTTTGGACCCCTGAGGGTCTCTGTAGTGAGCTTATTTCCCTTGGGTTATTTTTACAGACCCTACTTAAGACCCCCTTCCAGGTTGCTGGAAGCCTCCCCTAACCCCCAGCCTTTGTGCCCCACACACCTGAACCTCAACCACCCACAGTGATGGGAACTATATAATATCCCAGTGCACAATAGGCATGGCTCGTTGGACCATGTTGTTTGACTCAAAGAAGGGATCAGTCCTATTCATGTCTGAAGTGTTGAATCTTTTAGTAGGGAAATTAGTGTGAAGAAGACGTATGCTTGTTCCTATGGTCTTATTCGGGTGGTAATTGAAATTTTGGACCTTCAGAATCCTTGCAGCACTGCAAGTGGCCTACCGTGAAAAGAGCTTCTCAAGAAATAGATCACGAGGCTGACCTCTGGGGGGGTACTGAACTTCTCCCCGCTTGCATCCAGTCTCCTCTTAAAGTGTTAAATCCCCCATTAGTCGACAAGCCATCAGACCCAGTGGGTGATAGTCATATGGTACACACCGGGGGCCCCTAGCAGATTAGGCACCCTTCACGGATGCATACAAAATTAAGGATACTTTCCTGGAATGTTGCTAGTCTTAGTGCCAACCTGGACAACCCTGACTGGGTGAAATAGTTGCAGTGGACATTCTTTGTCTGTCTATTAAACTACCTAATGGATGTTCAGTCAACATCTTCTGCCAAGTGTCAGGAATCTCCCACCATAGAAGTGTTAATCTCACACATAACTTGCCTTCACCCTGAAGTGCAAAAAATAGTGGGGGATGATTTTAATTGTCAGTTTGAACCTCTGGATTTTGTTAATTTTTACTCTCTGCCGTAAGAGGACAGAACTTGTTCAATTCCTGCATTTATCATTCCCCCAATAAAAAGTGGTTCCCCCCTGACATACAACTAAATGTCATAACCTTTAATTGCATGATTCGAGCATGCAACAGAAGGACCAAATCTGACAAAGCAGTCGCACCTGTAATAGAATTGGTAGCACTAGCCTCAATGACTATGTGCCCTTAGATGTCAAACTCTAGCCATTCTTAGAGGACATGGTGGTCGCACAGAGGCATGATAGTGACCATAACGTTCTTGCAGTGGGGATGGAACTTCCATCATAACAAACCCAGCTATCTCACTCACAACCACTTGATGAGGTATAAACTAATGAATAATAGACTAAGAATTCAGTGGGCAGCTGTCGCTAGGTCTGAGAGGGCCCTGGGATAAATATATAACAAGGTGGACCAAGGGCTTGAGATGTTCAGCACTCTGAATCCCTGGCCTTTTGAAGAATCACCCGCATTAGAGGATAAAGCCCCACATATTTCCCTCTTCATTAGTTTCAAGGTGGACTTTTTTAGAGAAGCCAAAAGCCATTGGGCAAGGAGTAGCGTACCATCCTGATTCAATAAAGATTGTACTATGGCCAAGAGCACTCTGATTATTGCAATTAAGTGGCAGGTAAGTCATCCAGTAAAATTGTTCGGTGTATAAAAGGGCCCTTGTAAGGGCAAAGTGGTAATGGGATAGTCAAAACTGGGGACTCCTCTTAGCAGCTGCAAGACATAACAATTAAATCTTATTATAGAATGTAATTGCCAAGGGGAACAGGGAAGGAAGATGCAAAATTGATAACAATGTGGCGGCAGAGGCATGGGTAGCCCATTCCACTAATATATACGAAGCTAAACCTGTTAAGGTCCCAGTTCCTGAACATTCAATCATTCCTTTGCATCCAGGGACTAGGAAGGTTAAAAACGCCTTTCCCCTGATAAAGTGTATGGAGGTAGAAGAGGCTATTAGAATGATAACACCTCGTAAAGATCCTGGCATTGACAAGATCCCCGGTGAATTGTTTGTATCGGAAAAAGACATTTGGGTACCCTATTTTACTGTGGTTTTTAATGTTATTTTAAATGGGGCCAGCATTCCTAAGACTTGGGAGGTGCAGAGATGTTCCCCATATACAAGAAAGGTTGCCATTTGGATCCAACTATAGGCCAATTAGCCTTTTAGACACCAGGCAAAAACTTATTAGCAGGGTCATATTAGGAAGGCTTGAGCAGTGGGTTGAGGAGAGCAACTCACTCTGTCCACTCCAAGCAGGCTTTTGAGCCAATACTTCCACAGTTGACCAGGTCTTGAGACTGCAGTTGATTTACTGGAAGATTGTAAGCTTTGAGAAAGGGAGGTCCTATGCAGTCTTTGTTGATCTTAGATCTGCGTTTGACCTAGTCCCCATAACTCAGCTGTGAAAATGACTTGCTGAATTTCACTTTACAGTTTACCTGCGTAACATAATTGAGTGGTTACCCCAGAATAACTATACACGAATCAGATGTGGCAAGCTTGGCAAAGTTACAGAGCCCTTTCTTGTTTTGTGTGGCATTAGACAGGCTTGTGTTTTGACACCTTTCCTTTTAACTTTGTTTTTAAATGATCTAGCATTTTTTTTATAGATGTGACTATGATGGCTCACGTCTAGCAGGCATGAGGATTCCAGCCCTCATGTTTGCTGTCAATACACTTTTATTATCAATGACACCCATGGGGCTCCGGAAACTGCTCAATGGTTTTAGCAGATTCCGTGAGATAAGGGGGCTGGAAATTAATATCCGTAAAAGCAAATTCATGGGGGCAGATTTATGTTGCACTTGAGCCACTTTTGCGCCGCCGTTGCGTCACTTTTGTGACGCAGCGGCGGCGCAAATCCTGCGCCATGGTGCGGGGTATTTACAACGTGACGCATCTGGGAGATGCGTCACGTTGTAAAGCCCTGCGCCACATGTAGGCGTTCCAGGGCAGGTGGGGGCGTTCCGGCGCAGGAACGCCTCCTAAAAGTGGCTGAGTGAAATCTACAAGATTTCACTCAGTCACTTTTGAGCCCATGCTGCGTCAAAACCCTGCGCCTGCTTGAAGCAGGCGTAAGGATTGACGCAGCATTGTGTAGATAGGGCCCCCCAGAGCATTGCTGGAGCTGCGTCGCGCTTGCGACGCAACTCCAGCAATGCGCCACTTTTACGGCACAGATGCGTCACGCATCTGTGCCGTTTTTGCCCCATGGTGCGCCGCATTATAAATGCGGCGCATTCATGATGGCGGAGCTTCGGCGCAAAATAACTGGCGCATCCCTGCTGATATGCAGGGATGCGCCAGTTATTATAAATCTGCCCCATGGTTTTTAATCCTTGTCCCTCCACATGATCTAATCCCACTTTGGATGGCATTACTCTAGAGCAGGTAAACTGATTTGACTAGTTGGGATCACACTAGATGAGAAGCTAGACTGATCATCACAAGTTGCTAAAAGAAGATTGAAAGTGGAGCAGAAATGTGGGGGTTGCTGAACCTATATAAGGGGTCCCATTGTAAGTTTGTTTTGCCTGTTATTCAATTATACACGCACCAGGCCCTTGCGGGAGCCCTTTACGGGACTGAAATTTAAGGTCACAAAAAACAAAAATCTTTGATAATTGCTGAAAATAGAATTATAAGGCAGCTTTTGTGTATACCAACCAGCACTCCCCTGTTATCTTTGAGGCTTGACTTGGGACTCAGGCGGAATACTGACAAACCAGATCTCCACCCGCTTTTTTAGTGAGACACAACTAGGTTTCCCTTGATCTCTCATTATACCGGAATGGGCTGGAGGAAATTCTTAGCCATCAGAATGCAATTAAAATCCCCTGGATCAAATTTGTGACAAACTCTGACATGATCCAGTGGATTGCTGCCCAACAATCACTGTGAATGAGTTTAAATCTCTATATAAAAATTCTGAATGCAATAATCTTTTAATTCATGCACAAGGTACTTTAGCTTGCTCATTTCTAATGTTTAAGGATACCTTCCTTTTGGATAATTTCTGTGATGACATAGAGTAGAATGAAGCTAAATAAACTTTATGCGCAATTCAGACATAGAAATCACCCCCTGAACAGTGTTAAGCCAAAATGGTCAGAGATACCGTACGCTATAGACCAAGAGTGCCAAATGGGTGTCTGCAAGCAGGAGGATCCACCCCATCTGTTATTCTTTTGTCCTGCCTACAAATGACCATGTGTAAAATGGTTGATACCCATTTGCAGGGAATTAGGTACTTTAAGGAATGAGGAGACTTTTAGAATTCTTCAAGCCGACACAACCCCATATTTGGTATTTGCACTGACTAGGTTCTTGGTTTGTGCATGGTTGATAAGAAACAGGGGAAATGCTGCTTCAAATTAAATTTGCACTTTTATGGTATTGTACAACTCAAGAATGTATTAATTACACCAACATGCATTATTATCCGGGATCTATGATTTTATGTATTTGCGAGGCCCATACATGAATTCAAATTTGTATTTTTATGATATAGTGGTTTGCTTTATGCTTTTTAACTTGCTGATCCTGATTTTAACTTTCTGCCACTCTTGTATTTGTATTATCAATATGTATTTCTTTTATAGCATATTGCCGAAACAAGATTGTTTGGAATGGAATGGATATTGCAATTCATTTATACTACAGGTGGTGTTCATAAATATTGGCTACAGGAATGTCACAGTATTCTGGCATGTTATCTCAGGGTGCTCTGAGAGCCAGGTTTACTCATTGATCTTCATTTTAGATTAATTTCATTAGTTTTATTTTAACATACTAATGTTCATTGAACAAGAGTCCCACCACACAAAATACTTGTTAAACACATTTATCTTTAGAAATATTTAGTGTCTAAAAATTAATAAACCAGTCCTTTCAACACATTTACTTAAAAATGCCATTCCTGAAATATATTCAAAGATTATAAAAACAAGAAAGAAAAGGCTCATAATTGGACAAGTTATTGTACCTTTTCTTTGGGCCAAAAACAGGAGAATCAACTTGCCTGACCTATTTCTTTATCCAAGGCTCATGAATACGGATCATGAACATGATCTCAAAAAACGTATTACTTTGAACAAAGAAGTATAGCGAATGGCCCTTGTAAGGTTGAACACAACAGAGAAATCCATTACAGTTGCGTATAGAATTGCTATGTGGCCTAGATTTAAAACCACATTAAAAGCTACAGATATTAAAAGTTGAAGACGCAGTTTCGATAAAGCTTTGCTAAATAATTCAACTTACATTTATAGAAAAGGAGCTGTTGTATTGCTTAGACAACTCTATGATTTCAGCCTACAACATAAATTATTAATACTGAATTGCCAGTGTGATTGCTTTTTGAGGTAAATGGATTACAAGAACAGGTTTACAAAAAAAAAACCTCTTGAAAAGTGATGATGTTTTTAACTTTATGTTTAATAGTTGGATAGTAAATATTTTGACATGTGCATATGCATGATAAATATTGTGTGTGGAGGAACACCTGCTATTAATCCATTCCTTATGCTATAGAAAAATGAATTAAAATATTTTAAAAAGGAAAGCAATGACTAAGCCAGAATTACTAATGGGTGTGTATCTATGTATGCTGTGACATTTATAAAGGGCTAATATATCTGGCCTGCAACGAAGCTAATGGCAGAGGCAACCCACAGTGGAGATAAGTGGGGGAGGAGGAGGGGACATAGGGTTGAAGCAGAGCTAGTGGAAGGGGTGAAAGTAAAGCCTTAGTTAGTGTTCCAGGAAGAGATGAGTTTTCAGTTTCTTTCTGAATTACAAGATGGTTGCTAATGTTCGATTCCCAAAGAGGATGTTGTCCAGAACCTGGCAGCATTGCCTGAGAAGGATTTTCTTTTCTTTTCTCCTTCCTGTAGCATTTAGTCTCTAATCTGGCAATGTTGGAGCTCCTCTTCTGTCATTGACCCATAGATATTGTCACATTGTCAACTTGGTAGACTGGGTCTTGGTATAGAGGATCTTGTAGGTCATGCTGCTGATCATAAAGATGATCTGGGTTTCCAGGGTAGGCAGTTAATATCCTTTAGCAGAAGGGTGATGTGGTGGAATTTCTTCAGCCCTTGATGAGCCATTCTGCTGTGTCAAAGATGCCTTTCTGGGAATAAAGAGTTATATCTGGGGTGCCATTGAAAAGGGCATTACCTCCATTTCAGTGGGAAAATATTAGGACTTGAATCGTCATTCAGAAGTATTCTCCTGGGTTTAAAGATTTCACTTTCTTCAGAAGAGAGAGATGGAAACAGGATGGTGTTGCAGGGATTCTGCTTTTGCTCAGAACTATGCGCAGGAGACCAGGACCTCAGAGAATTGTGGTGTACCAGAAAACTCCCCTCAGAACCCAGAACCCCTTATCCGACTAGCTTAGTATCCCATTCGTTAGCCTAGATCTAGCTAGGCGGTCCCAATGTATAGACAAACCAGAACAAGCGACTTAGATATTTCTCAGGAGTGGTGGGAATCTGAAATATCTGTTCGTATCTATTTGTTAGTCCACAACATAATAATACAGACACGGTGAAGTTTAAAGAGTTTATTTTATAAACCTCGCGTCCTAAGATGCAGTACTTTGGCTAACACTAGCAGACTAACAGTACAGATCAGAACCATAAGCATTATTACAATACCATACAAAATGAAAGGAGCAATCATACTAATAATGACAGTGGTATACAGCCACACTCCTTTCCCTAGAATCTAATACATTATTATTAGACTATTAGAAGGTCTCTTAGGTTAACAGGGGGGACCCCATACCGTATAGATCAGCTTAGTAGAATCACATCAAAGGATCAGCTAGCTCTCTCATGCATCAGCTCTTCTGTTCGAATGAATGTAAAACCAAACTGTTCTGCAATATTTAAGACGCTTGTCCTTCAGATATTGGCAGCTGTATGTATGATATGTCTAAAAAGTGGTACGATCAATCTAAACACAACACTCTGTACCTTCTAGTGACCCAGACTCATTCTTTGCATGAAGTACAGACCAAGGGCATATTTCACGGTTAAGAATGTGAAACAACAGTTTGTTATCCTGTAAGGCAAAGTCGAGTCAGCATTTCTAAAATGAATAACACATAACAACAGTGTTGTGTGCAGCGCAGCAGAAACGACAAGCTTGCTTGCTAACAATGATCTTGTTTATGCTAACTTAGTGTTGTAAATAGGGCGTGGCTTAATCCATCCTACACCCCCCCATGATCGGAGCACGAACCAATAGGGATACACTTATCAAGAACGCAGAGTTCAAGTGATTTAGAACGGAACCAAGGGCATGAACTTTAAGTCCATATAAGGTAAGTGTAAAGTCCGAGAATAAAAAGGAAAGAAAAAAATTTCGTTTTAAAAAATGAAAAATGACGGTTTAAAAATATTATCAAAAATTTCGAAAAAATTTAACAGCCCTGGATGCACCCTGGAGTGACAATGTCAATCAGTCAATCCATGAAGGTATATGCACCGTAAGTTGCAACAGCTTCCAAGAGGAAATCATTGGAGCGTTCCGCAAAAGTATCTGCCATCCAATTTAACAAGGGAAAGGAACACACGTGTTCATCAATTATCAGAGCATTCAGCACCATGATAGGACAACTGTCAGCATCCTCGATAAAACTCCTTTCAAGGAATTCAATAGCCGCCTCTCCGATATCCCAGTTACCAAGGACTCCGTGTGCAGCACCCAAAGCCATAAACCCGACACCAGAACAAACAAATTCATGAGCCACTAAGGGACACATTAGTTCATCAAAATCCGGGTCAGGTGACGCCAAGTTTGACAGGCACAAGTCCAGAGCCCATTGGAAGGGACAATCTAGGCAATGAAAGACAGGTTGCACACACGTAAAAAAGGGAAACCGGAAAGACAATCCATACTTGACGCTTAATGCCGCCAGCGGTAAGGTGCCGTAGTAATCAAGCATCTGGCTACAAAGATGGAGCAAGCGCAGCCTGTTGTCTTGCAACTCCTGGTGTGCAGCCATATCGAAGTGCGCAAATCAACAAGAGGATCCCAGCCACCAAGGCGAGGAGCAAGGGGAACCCTCCGAAGACACTTGAAAAAATAGAATGTAAAAATGCGGGGATCACACCAAAAACAGTCTGGAAAGATGTCACGAGGCCCGAGCCCACAATTTTAAAAAAAATGAGCAAGGCCAGACGTAGACGAAGCATTAAAGATAGTTTGAATCAAGGTTCCAAAATGGAGGGGGAGGTCGGTATTCAAAAGCGCTTGTACCTCAGTACATGTGTTCGCCACATTAAGAAGAAATGTTTCACGGGACGAAGTCAACGCAACCTCTTTTTTAGACAAAAGAGCCCTTATTCTGCTCATCCTATTGAACTCTGCGTTCAAGGTTGGAATCGCTGGCCAGATGGATATATCAAGTCGGCCTTGCGGGGGTGGGAAAAGAACGTTATTACAGCAAACTACTTTTTGCGAAACAGTGACTATGTAAGGAATACCCACTAGCATCCCACAGCAAGCTTCACTATTTAAAAGCAAATAACTACCGTTGGCAAGCAGCTTAAAAGAAGACGTTATAACTGGCATTGGAATACCCTTTTGGACACAAGCTAAATTAGGAGCGTGTATATTGCAAGCGCCATGTAATTGTATATGTCTACAAAGCACAGAGTGATCAGGAGCGGAAGTGCATTCTTCACCTTTTAAGTAAACCTCCTTTCCATCCGTTACGCATCTGTAAGTGAACGGAAGTGACCAAACTTCGTGCAGGAATGCATCACCAAGTTGTTCATATGTGCCAATGGCATAATGCTTCATGCACGAACTAAATTTGAACAGACTAAAAGGTAAAGTGACTAATCCGTGGATAAGCCACACGGCTGAATTCAACTCCGCAACAGAAAAAGGTAAAGGCTCTAATTTTTCAATGTGCAGCAATGCGTAAGTTGCGTCTTTCATGGACATGAACTGCTGTTTTGCCGTCAAATTAAAAGGAAGGAACAACGATGAAATATTCATGTAATCCCAAGGGACTTTCCCTGCCTTTAACGTTTGTAATGTCCATGCAAACTGCATAATTGAACGCAACTGATTTTGGACATGATACAACACAGATACATCATCTTGCACAATGTCTACGACAGAAGAAACAATATTATCTAATGTATGAATTCTAGAAGACAAAGTATTAATACTATTATCTATCACAGCCAATACTTTTTCCATATTGGCCTGGTCAATAGCACGTAATCTAGAAGCAGCTTCAATTTGCGACAATTTCCAAATTTCATTGTAAATAGCATAAGCCCATCGTTTAGACCTGCCATTAGCAGGACCCTTAATAAAATCATTCAAATCTATTTTGTCATTTAATCGTGATAAATGAAGCTTAACTGAAGTTAACGTGGAATGTTGCAGCCACGACTGACATAACTTACCTACAGAGTAGGTAGTCACCGTGTGTGAAGATGTGAAACGAGGGTCAACCCTAAGTTGTGTATACCCTGGAGCCAAATCCAGAAACCGACGTTGACAGGAATCTGAGCTTGTTTGCCATACCAACCAACCCTCAGGATTCAATGTTGAAATATTGAAGGTGCCATTGGAAACAAGGGACTGCAACATAGGAAGGGATAGATCTGAGTGATTTTCCCAACCAGGATAAGCACCCAGATCAGGGATCGAGGGGGAAATTATTTTTTTAGATATAGCCAATCCAAAACAGGTGGTCTGAAAAATAGACGAATTTAAAAATAATATATGGTTTGGGATAAGACAGGCACGATGCAAAGCCTCCGTTCCCTGTACCTGCCACGGTTTAGTTCCCCAAACCGATTTAAGATCGATAGTAGCTTTCCATACGTCATAACCTCCAATAGCCAATTCATCCATAAAGGATTTGGAATATAATAATTTTGTGTGTGTCAATCTAACCTTAGAAGTGGGTTCTACCGCCACCTTAAAATAAAAAGAAGCAGGGTCTGACACACTAAAATCCGAAAAATATGTGAATTTTTTCAATAAAGTAGCAGAGCTGCCAGTCATAGGGACAGGACAATGTTCCCATTGAGTGAAATTAACAAAATTTCGAAAAGTATTTGCTCTGTGTAGGAAATGTGTGCCATAATGTTGAAAACAAAATTGTTCATCGTAGTTTGTAGAATTTAAATACAGATCTTCAGCATCAAATGCAGCATAATATTTTAAATCAGAAAACAGTGCTTCTATTGCTTGTACATCCCAATCATCTGAGCGGATGTTTTGTTTAACTACATCACCAATAGAAACACGAAAAACAGTTGGCACAATAATAACTTCGGTGGGACCATGAATTTGAAAGTTCACTGCATCCCAAGCAATCCCATCACGTACAGGCCAGGCGGTGATGTTCACAAACGTCTGGTCTCTTTTCATGATGTGTGATGAGGAATGGGGGGCCAAAGTTCCATCAATTGATTGAATTGTAGAACGCTCATTCAGGTAGTGTCCATTGATAAGTCTAAAAAACACTACCACAAAGCCAATTGTCATGAATAAAAAAATACAAATCAGCACCAACCAGATGTAAGTCCAAGGTGCAACCAAAAAATGTCTCTTGAACCAGGCAAAAAATATAAAAATGTTGGAAGGGGCAGTGGAAGTCAATGATTCAGTTTCAAAGGAAGAATGGGACTGGGTAAGTGTTGTTGTATGTAATAGGGGCAAAGGGACTTCTACAGGATAAGCATACTCAGGATCATCAGGCAAACCACCAGCAGTAGTTGGCCCAGGCGTATCAGTAACTGTAAGCATCTCAATGGAAACCTCAGGCACGATGATAGAGGGTGACATCACAACAGAGTTTCCCAGCATCGAAGGGCAGGAAACCGAAGGTGTCATACTATGGAGAATCGGCCACCCTGTGTAGCTTGACATTCTCAATTGAAATGTACCTGTTACCCTTGTGACCAGGAAGTGGGGGTAAAACAACTGTACGTGTACCCAATACTCCAAGCACCGGGACTGGTGCACGATAAGAGGGGCCAAACTCCTTCTTGTTCTCCACCTTCTCACGGACCAGGTCACCAACTCGAGGTAGCCAGCCGACTACCGGAATCAGGAGCGCTTCTTCAGATGTAGAGGGCACGTGTTCCTTTGCCAGAGTGTCTCTTGCTTCTTGTAGATTCTGCAATACAGCACAGTGGTCATCTAGGTCAAAAGGTGCGGCAGCCGCCGCCATGTCTAGACCGTCAAGGTCCGGAACAAACATTCTCACTACAAAGAGCATCATGTACGGGGTCCGCCCACCCAGAGACCTTCTAGGGAGGTTATTAAGTGCACGTTGGACGTCATACAAGTGGGCAAGCCAGTTCCGGCCTGTACCTAACACCTTGGCTGTCAACGATTGCTTTAGGTCACGGTTCATCCATTCCACAACACTATTGCCCTCAGGCCGGTATGGAGACGAAAATTTGACTTGGACCCCCAAACTTCTCATTGCTTCTTTGTACGCCTTAGAGGCGAACGCCGGGCCCTGATCAGAGTGAAGGGTACCACATGCAAAACTTCCTATAAAGACACGCAATGCTTTGATGACAGTCCTGGCATCAGCACTCCTTTGTGGCCACACCCACAGAAAACGTGTTCACGAATCCACTGCAACCAAGATATACTTGAACGCAGTATCAGAGGTAAAAGGACAGCAGTGATCTAAATAAACACACGCAAGTGGTTGATTAGAAATATGCAGCTGCGTTTGAGGTGGATGCGCAACAGAAGAGGGTTTAATCTGCTGGCAAATGTCACAACTAAGTACATAAGCCCGCGCTTGTTTATACAAACCGTACCACCAGTAACGTTGCTGTAAAAGAGACACAGTTGCTGACACTCCAGCATGCGCAGACGCAACACCTTCGTGGGCAGCCGTTATCAAATTTGGTCTGCAGTCCGCGTTGGGAATTAATCTATCACCAACGTCGTTAATCCTCACTAACGGGACGTTATCAGGACTTAAGTGATAATGGTATCGAGAAGGGAAACCTCTAGGGAAGTTTGTCCCTGTCTCAGAAGCAGCAATAGCTGTCAAGATGTCAGCATCAATCTTAGATTTTGATCTTGTAACTGCTGCTACTAAATATGTTGCCACTGCTGTTTTAGCTGCCTCGTCAGCCAAACTGTTACCGACAGCATGGACACCAACTCGTTGGTGACCAAGACTGTGAATTACATTCACAAGTGGCAGACTCCCTTTAAGTTCTGCCACTCGAGCCCAAAGCGTTTTATGCTTCACTGTGCCACCTTTGGAATCACGAAAACCATTCATAATCCAAAAAGGCAAATTGTCGTTGTAAGATTGATCACAATAGTAAGAATCCCTCACTATAAGAGTAGTGACCCTGTGATCAGCAAACTCAAGTGCAAGCACTAGAGCACGAAGCTCCGCCAACTGCGCGGTACAATCACCCAATGACTGCGTATGCACTGCATCAGATTGGAACTCTCCATTTACGAAAGTACCGACTACAATTGCGCAAGCCGCTGAATAAGCGTGCCTTGATCCAGTTGCGGGTTGCGCCGACCCGTCAGTGTATATGACACAATGGTATTCCTCGATAGGGCGCAATGACAGAGGAGCAGGATGAACGAATTCATACTCCAAACTCTCTTGGGTCTGCAACGCCGCGTCAAAGATGTATTCGACGTCAGGCGAAGCTAAGGAGGTCGCCCATTGTATCCACCTTGGATGCAAAGCCTTAGAATTCGGTACACTAGCTTTAGTGACTGCTTCGAGAGCAGGAAACGGTGTTACCACCAGCATGCGCTTTCCTTGTGATAGCGCTCGTTCTTTCAGGATCGCCATCTGAACTGCTGTTAAGACTTTTTCAACAGTGGAAAATCGCAGCTCAGCCGAAGTGTACAGATGAGATTTGTAAGCAATGGGGACTGTGTCGCCCTCATTGAACGTTAAGTACGTGACACCTTCCACGCCTGGAACAATTCTAATGACCAGGTTGGTGTGGTTGTCACGAGTTTTTAGATATTTAGCTGTAAGAAGATCAGTTTGCAAAGTATACAATGCCAACGAGTGCTCTGGCAGCCAGCAAGATCTGGAAAAAGTTGGTTGTATCAAGGCATAAAGCGTCTTGATACGCTGGGCATAATCAGGAATGTAGGATCGACCGAAATTCAGAAAACCCAGCAGGGATTGTAGTTTTTTCAGTGTCGTAGGGATACGAAGGCGTGCGCATTTCTCAAGGAATTGCGGTACCAAACCTCGACCCTCATTATTGAGTTCGTACCCCAAGAACAACACTGTAAACTCAGCAATGTGGGACTTCTTAAAGTTAAACTTGTAACCGAAGTCTGCAAACATAGTCACTATGTTATCCACACGAGCAAGGTGTGGAAGCAACTCGTCGTCAGTCAGATAAATGTCATCAACATACGAGTATGCCTCCGGGTCTACCATCTCTAAGAGAGAGACCACGCGAGCGGCAAAAACTCCAGGGCTGTTTTTATAGCCCATCGGGAGCCGTTTGAACAATTTTTATTTGCCACCCGAGGTGAACGCTGTCCACTCATAACTAAGAGGGGCCAGGTTATGGCAATAAAAGCCATTTGATAAGTCGAGCGTAGTTTTGAAACGTTTTCTCACAAGACTATCGACGAGAGCCGAACTATGAGTATTTTGTACCGCACACGTCCGGCAATGCGAGTTTAAATGCCGGTAATCCAAAACTAGGCAGTACGACCCGTCAGGCTTCGTCACAGTGAATAAAGGATTATTCATGGGTGACACACATGTCTCAATTACTCCTTGATATTCTAATTGTTCAAGGATAGATGCGACGTGAGATCTTGCCTCGCGACGCATGGGATATTGGGCTTGAGGCTGGGGATCGGATCGCAATGGAATCTCGTGATTGGGAGAACATTTATCCCAGCCAACCTGATTACGATATAACGCAGGTGCAAGCACCTGTGCCCCCTCCCCGGCTAACCTAGTAGACTCATCCGTGGGCACTGCATGCCCAAAGGAAGGAAGTATAACTTCCTCTCCCCTTGGAGCGTCCAAAATGAAAGCCGGAGGCCAATCTTTCTCCGCCAAAAGAATATCATAGGTGGTGGTAAGATTATCCCAAAAAACCACTTTAATTTTGCGTTGTATGTCACTCTCAATATTAAGGACTATTTCAAATAATCTTTCTGGGGGAGCTACGCGAGTATCAGCAGTTTCAACTGTCACATAAATGTCAGTTGCTGTCGCCTCCAGAAATGGACGCAATGCTTCCCGCACTACTGTAACCTCCGCCGCGCTGTCTAGCAGCGTTAGTGCCCATGTCAGGTTCCGAAGCTGTGTCCTGACCATCTGAGGCATATCTCGCTGAGATAGCAGCAACTTTCTTTTTCTGAAACGGTGGACGTTGTCTGGCAGTGTCTTCCTGCTTACCTTTACCGTCAGTCTGGCGGGGCTGGTCTCGACCTTCAACACCCCGTCCTCTCCCACGCTCTCCACCACCAGTGTGCGAAGTCGATGTTTCCTGTGAAGAACGAGGAGAGCGTTGTTCAGAAACCTGAAATCTATCAGGTGACTTAATACGTGTACGATCGCGCAAATCATAAGTGCGTTCACTATACGACTGTACGGGTGAGGCAGGACGAGAAACCTGTTTCTGTTGCTGCTTCTCTTGTTTTTTGGCTCGCCAACTTTGTTTAGGAAAGTTGGGCTTTTCGTCTTTTGTAGACGAACTCACCTTAGTTTGCAGCACTACATCAGGAATTTTGATGGTGGGTTTCATGCCTAAGGCACTACGTCCAACCATCCTATAGGCTTTCGCAATAATTTTTGAGAACTCCCTTGGTTTATCGGCATCAGCCACAAGTTCCAGCATATTACCAACTTGGAACTGCATGGCATCTCCTTTGAGGTTGCCCATTACCATGGAACAAACCACATCGAAACTGTCGACAAGCCTTAATCTTAACTCAATAGCTGCCTCCGCACCATGACTTTCTTGGACTTTCTTGATGACGGAGGGTAGTACAGACATAGCCGTAGCACTTCGAATAGGTCGCAGCAAAGACCTTGCCCCAATTGTCACAATCAACAAGTTCAGGGACCAGGTCCTTCGGCAAAGTAATGGTGAGTATCCTGTGTTTATCCACAGGTGTAGTGTTTGGAAACACGGCTTCTAATTGATCACATTTTTCCGCAAGCCAGTAAGGAAATTCATCCTTACTGAGGGGGCGCTTGCCGACAACCGCATTAACCATAACAGGGCTAATCACCACCGTGTGATGGTGATCCGTCCCGTGCCCAGCAACCGCAGGTGCTCCCACCTGAACTGTGCGTGACACATACTGCACTAAAGCCCTATGGACCGTAATCAGGGCTGTGTGTAGCGTTCGTAAATCACCCACTCCCACCGTCAGGTAGCGTGGGTGTGGAGTATATCTGGCCAGTACCGGCCAAGTGGCCCCTGCAATTGACAACGGGCCCATTCTCGCCGATACAACCTCATGGGGGAGGGCGCCATTAAACTAAATTGTATGCTGCCAGGCAGAAATAGGAATTTCTAGTGTCCTATATGGGGCATAAGCCGCAGGCACAGGCGTGGCTGTATTTTCGTGGAACAAATTATCGTCCGTATCCACCTCCTCAAAGGTCACCCATGAGTAAAACAACTCATAAGGGTAGGTGGCATCAGCACTGACCACAAAGACCACGGCCATCCCGTCATCAGGTACCCCATAAGCCCTCAAATGAGCGCGCAGTGGAACCCTACTATGAGCGGGAATATTAACCGCCATAAGGACACCCTAAAGAGTAACAACGATATTTACAGTAGCACTTGGGCTCAAAAATTGTAACCTTTTTAATTTTCAAGCTTGATAGAACCTTTAGTCAAAACCTAAGTAGGTTAAACCGTCACTCTTGTTTTCCGGAAACGAGAGTGAGGGTAGTTGTGGACTAACACTCAAGTACTACTAAAGCGTCTCAGATCATAAGACCAAATGTTAGGTGCACCATGTTGCAGGGATTCTGCATTTTGCACAGAACTATGCGCAGGAGACCAGGACCTCAGAGAATTGTGGTGTACCAGGAAACTCCCCTCAGAACCCAGAACCCCTTATCCGACTAGCTTAGTATCCCATTCGTTAGCCTAGATCTAGCTAGGCGGTCCCAATGTATAGACAAACCAGAACAAGCGACTTAGATATTTCTCAGGAGTGGTGGGAATCCGAAATACCTGTTCGTATCTATTTGTTAGTCCACAACATAATAATACAGACACGGTAAAGTTTAAAGAGTTTATTTTATAAACCTCGCGTCCTAAGATGCAGTACTTTGGCTAACACTAGCAGACTAACAGTACAGATCAGAACCATAAGCATTATTACAATACCATACAAAATGAAAGGAGCAATCATACTAATAATGACAGTGGTATACAGCCACACTCCTTTCCCTAGAATCTAATACATTATTATTAGACTATTAGAAGGTCTCTTAGGTTAACAGGGGGGACCCCATACCGTATAGATCAGCTTAGTAGAATCACATCAAAGGATCAGCTAGCTCTCTCATGCATCAGCTCTTCTGTTCGAATGAATGTAAAACCAAACTGTTCTGCAATATTAAAGACGCTTGTCCTTCAGATATTGGCAGCTGTATGTATGATATGTCTAAAAAGTGGTACGATCAATCTAAACACAACACTCTGTACCTTCTAGTGACCCAGACTCGTTCTTTGCATGATGTACAGACCAAGGGCACATTTCACGGTTAAGAATGTGAAACAACAGTTTGTTATCCTGTAAGGCAAAGTCGACTCAGCATTTCTAAAATGAATAACACATAACAACAGTGTCGTGTGCAGCGCAGCAGAAACGACAAGCTTGCTTGCTAACAATGATCTCGTTTATGCTAACTTAGTGTTGTAAATAGGGCGTGGCTTAATCCATCCTACAATGGTTGAATATTTTTGTCTTCTGAACAATGTGCTTGAGTAAGAGGTTCAAGTCAAGAGTGAATCCAATTTGATTTGGATTTGTTAGTTGGTGTGTTAAGCCCATTAGATTTAAGTTTGAGAGCCATGACCGAATCAAAGAACATTTGGCATTATTGGCAAACAGTAGGAACTTGGTCTTGGTGGGGTTTAGCATTAGGTAGCTTGTTTACATCCGGGTTCGAATGCTTTTGAGGCAGCTTTTGAGTTTCTGTATTTCATTGGTTGGAAAGATTTGTACACAGAGAAATCAGCATGCAGGAGGATCTTATTGCTGCTGTCATCAAGGATGACTCCCAACCGCTCCCAAATAAGATAGAAAATGATGGGTGACATGATGGAGCCCCATGGATCTCAAAAGGTAATAGGGAGAGTCCAGCATCTGGTAGCTGTTTTCTGACTGAGTAGCTGTCCATGGCTGAGGTAGGATATGAAAGATTGTGGAATTGTGTCTGTGAAGTCTTATGTTGGTTTTCAGTTTGTAGATTAATTCTAGAACTTCAGTGGTATCAAAAGCTGCTGAGAGGTTAAGCAGGCAAAGTAAGCAAGGGTTAAGGAAGTGAGTATTGTAGACTACTTGGAGAGTGTCTGTGTCTATACTGCAGTGTGGTCTGACCCTCAGTTGATAGTCTTTAAGTAGGTTATTTCTACTGATACTCTGCTGCAGCTGGCTGGTGATTACTTTCTCAATGATTTTTCCTACAAGTGGAAGGTGGGTATAAGACAAAAGCTGGTGTGATTGACTGGATCTAATGTAGGATTTTTACAGTAGGGAGAGGTTCAGTGCAGTCTTGAGGCTGTCTCAGTTACTCTGGGTTAATTTTCTAAGGAGCATACCACTCTATGTGATTCTTCAGAATGGTGTCATAGAAGTTGAGAAGGGTGTTGATATTTGGAAGTGTCTGGGCAGATTGATTAGTTTTTCTTGGAGTAGTTTCAGATTGATATAATTGAAGGAGCAGATTTTGACTTTTTGCCTTTTCTGCTCCCTTCATGCAAGTGTGGTATGTGAGGGTGAAGGGGTCGTCAGTTTAGTCCAGAAGAGGGGCTTGCAGTGGATGTTGGTGGATGCAGAAAGGATGAGGTCAACTGTTTTACCTTTGGAGTGAACTGGGTTGAAGATGTGTTGCTGCAAATCTAGGGTATTCAGTATAGAGTTGATGGTTTTCTTCATGGTAGACCAACGTGTCTGAGGAAGGTAGGGTGAGAGTGTTGGATGGAGAAAGTGATGATGATGTGTGATATTTCTATGAGTTGTGGTTTGTAGATGTAATGAAAGGAGGCTGTTTTGCAAGCTGAAAGAGGAAAGTGTCAGGAAAGGAGTTTGAAATGTTTCAGGTGTGGCCATGTTGAAGGTGGTATGGGGCCATGTTGACTTAGACATGACCCCCTCCAGTTTTGCCTATGCAGTTTATGTGTCTAATACTTTATCTAGAGGAAGGATGGACTTTTCTTTGCCCCTACTTACTCACCTGCTTATGCCTACTACCACTCCTGAGAGATGGGCCATCAACCAGGACTCTCCAGCCATCTCTATCCCAGACTTTTCCATCACTTGCTGTTAGAGTTGAGGCCTCAGTGCCAGGTGTTTCTTGGCTTTCATCTTTTCCTTTTCCCTTGTGGATTCCATGTCAGGCCTTGCCCAGTTGTGTTTAATGCAGGTTTGCTGAGGGTGTGACCTATGAAGCCTCACCATCTTTTCATGATTTCTTCTCAATCAGGATATTGAAAAATCTACTGCGATAGGTCGTTGTTGCTGATGCTGGTTGGCCAGTAGATTTGGAGGATTTTCCCCAGACAGGTGGTGATGAAGAGCTCGACTTTGTTGGTGGTGTTCACTGCTGTCCTCCAAGTTTCTGCTCTATACAGAAGGAATGAAGTCTGATCTTGTTTTGGAACGTTAGGCCCTTGGAGCTCCAGATACTCTTTAGCAGAATGAAGGCAGCCCTTGCTTTGCCAATTCTTGCCTTGACATCAGAGTCTGTACCACACTGCTTGTCCTTCCTGGGGACCAAACTGGGAGTGTACCATCAACATGTCTTCCGGACGGGGGGCAAAAACTCTGTCTAGGCTCAGAAGTGGGGGTCCACCCAATGGCAGGGTTTGCCTGAGTTATGCTACAGATGACAAGTTCATCATGTGTAGCATAACTCATACCACAAGCCAAGAGATCAGATTACAGTAGAAGGACACAGCCCAGGTGCATGTGAACACATACTTTTCTAAAGGGCATGTAGACGGAAAACAGCATGGAATAAGAGAGTACCGTTCACATTTGCACCAATTTATTTCAAGCTGTCGCTGAGTTCTACAAGATATTTTCAAGATGAGTGAGACATCACAGGTGATGACACAAATCAATATGTACCTCAGTCGTTCATAAATATATATACCACTTATATAACATGGCAACAAGTACACAGACTTGATTCTAGTGCGTGTGTAGATTTTGTGTATAACTTCGTTTGTTTCTAAAATACAAAGCAACCCTTACCTAATCAAAATTGTTCTTCACTATGAAGGTGCTTCAATTTACTTATAGGAAGTCCAATTACAACCATTTTTTAATGAGAAGAGTTGTTCCGAAATTGGGCATCCCAAAAATGATTAAAGATGCAGGAATTTACAGTGCCCCCTGGTTTCATCACTTATAAATAATGAAACCTCAATCATGGCAACCAAGGAAGTAGTCAAAGATTTCCACTATGTTCCATGTATGTGTCTCCCACTGTAAAAAGTATTTTGAGTCTTTTTTACCTGATGCTCCTCATCAAATGATGTAATATTTGATTGTTGGAAAATTGCCCTTTCTGAAGGTTCACCCCAATATCCTGCCTTCCTCTTCCTATTTTTCTGACCTTCTTTTGTTGGCTTTAGGAGTCTGAGCACTTTACCACCTCTGACCAGAGCTCAAGTGCATGTGCTTCTCCCCTAAACATGGTAACATTGGTGTATACACAAGTGGCATATTAAATTTGCTTCTAAGTGCCTTGTAAAGTGATACACCGTATACCCAGGGCCTGTAAATTAAATGCTACTAGTGGGCCTGCAGCACGGATTGTGGCACCCACAGAAGTAGCCCTTCAAACCTGTCTCAGGCCTGCCACTGCTACCTAGGTAGGCCCTAGGTAGCCCATAGAGCTGGGTGCTGTGTGAGTAAAAGGTAGAACATGTACGTTTGAGGATTTGCATGTCCTTGAAGTGATAACACCTAAATTCGTTTTCACTACTGTGAGGCCTACTCCTTTCATAGGTTAATCTTTAGTATTCTTCAATACACTTTTAAGCTGTAATTCCTGTCATATTGTATATCTTTGGAATGGTAATGACAAATCATGTTTACTGGTAAAGTTGTATTTGATATTAGAGGTGCCCCTTTTAGAAAGTGGACATTTCTCTGTTCTTACAGCTCTGGGTGCCTGCAGCCTGTTTGGAATACACATCTGGGGTCGGTGACAGCTACACTTTGTGCACTACCTCTACTCCGCCACAAACACAGGAAGGTTAGGGGTGTCTGAGTGCTCATCTGCATTCTGATTAGGGGTGGGCGGAATTTGCGAAATTAACTTTCGCAAATTATCGCGAAAATGTTTAAAATTATCGCAAACAAGCGGAAATATCGCGAAGATGCGGAAGTTTTTTTCCGGCATGTTCGCGAGATTTTCTGCATGGTTGCGGGTCGCCAACTTACCCATGTGGTTGCTTGCGGGCGCGGCCATCTTGTTTTGAGTTTTCTCGCGGTGCATGATCGCGAGAAGAAAGACGTGATCGCGCGACGCATGACGTCACTGCGGGCGCGAACTGTCGCGAGACAGCGCAAATGGCTAAAAACAATACAACATCTCATGGAGAACGCGACCGGATCAAGAAAACTTGTCGGCGAACGCAGGGATTCAGGTAAGGCGATCGCGCGCGCGCGAGAATGTATTATTTTATAGCGCGAGCAAGAAACAAATTATCGCCAAGCTGCGGAAACCGGAATTTTTGACATTTTCGCGCTCTCCGCGGAACGCGAAAATGTCAAATTATCGCAATTTCCGCGAACGGAACGAAATTTTCGCCCAGGCCTAATTCTGATCACTCTTCCTGGGCAGGTAGGGCGGGAGGGGCTGACACTCACACCTAAAGAGGCAGTGTTGTGTCCCCACAAAAAGGGCCAAATACCCCCTACTGATAGTCAGGAGCCAGGGGTCTTAAGAAAGGGCTTCTGTGCACCTCAAAGACCCGTCTTTGAAGTCACCCCAACTTCAAAGGCACAGCTGGGTATAAGTACTGGGCCTCTGACCCCACCAAAGCAGACAGTTTTGGAGCTACATCTGGACTCTGCCAGAAGAACTGCTGTACTGGATTAAGGACCCATATTCTGCTGCACTGTTGACCAGGAAGGCTTGCTTTACTGCTGTGCTGATCTGCTGCCTGCTGCTCTCTGACCCTGCTAAGGGAGAGCTGGACTCAGCCTTGCAACTGAAGTGATTTCCAAGGGCTTGTTGACTTGCCTCCTGTAGTTTGGGCTATCAAAGTCTCTACACCTGCTCCTGTGCCTGGGTCACTGGAAGGGGACCCAGATACTTGCACAGAGAAATCAATGCATCCACAGGCAGTGTGTAGCAGAACCAGCACATCAACCCTGTTGCGGGAGTAGAATCGGGGTATTGCACTTGGAACCGCTGCATCGCATCTGGAATCACTGCTTCAGAACCAATGCATTGCTGCCACTGCATGGAGAAGATTAACGTATGGCACCTCCAGCATGTATTAACCCTGTACATTGCCTTTGGAACCGCTGCACTCGGAACCAGTTCTTCACTCCACAGACACGACGCATCACCACCACTGTGTGAAGAAAATTGAACCATCACCTCAACATCGACACACTAGTATGCACCCTGCTCTTGCTGTTGCGACCAGAATCAAGGTACTTTGTTCACTGGGCCTGTGTGGCTCTTGTCCCTGGCATGCACTCTATCCCGATCTGCTTGAACTGTTGACTTTGCCCCTATCCTCCGCGACCAGATACCCCCATAGGCTTCTATTGCTTGTAAGCGCTAGAACTCTTTTTATTCTTTAAAAATTCACAACTCAATTTCTTCTTATTGGATTTTAGTAGTGTTGGTCTTGACATATTTATAAAATTATTGTCTATATCTCCAAACTGTGTGGAGTCTTTTTGTTGTGTTTTCAATGTGTTACTGCTTGTGTGTGTGTGGAACAAATGCTTTACACATTGCCTCTTTAGGTAAGCCTCACTGCTCTGTGCCAAGCTACCAGAGGGTGAGCACATGTTATCTTTTAGTGTGTATCTAGCTTACCCTGACTAGAGTGGTAGTCCCTACTTGGACAGGGTGCATACCTCTGCCAACTAGAGAGCCCATTTCTAGCAATGATGATGCCCTTATTTAAGAAGTACACAGAGAGATTTCCTAGCCGTGCCCAAGAACTTCCCCAGGATCAGACTGATGCACAGAACTATAGAGCAGGCTAATGGCAACTATCACTGCCTCCGGTTCTTCCATAGCCACAACAACAGCTCAGATCCAGCTGTTCTGTGGGTAAGGAAGGAAGGAGGTGGGATGGAGTTTTTGGAGGAGCAGTCCAGCCCCTACTATTTTCCCTCTCTCAATCCCTCCAACTTCACCAACAATCAAAATTAACCAGGATGCAGGATCTGGAATGGGAGGGACTAGGATTGTTCCTGGTTCATTTTCTTCCAACCCCCCACTTCCTGGTTCATTTCTCCTGTTCATGTAGACTGAGAGTTGAGGGACCTGCCTTCTTCTCAGGGTGCACACACACAACTTCTTCCACCCACAATGCTTTCCTCTCAATGAGAAGTATTAATAAATCAAAGAGTGGTGTGTTTGCTAGCCAGGTTCCTTGCTGGAGTGCAAACACATAGGTCTGTCCTCTCACAAGGCATAGGAGTGAATAAAAGCTATTGAAATGCACCAAATAATCTGAGCTTAAGGACTAGGGTATGTTGTACACCTCCAAATTCTGGGTTAGCCATAAAATCAGGTGATTATGAGGAAGGTTTTACCAACTTATATTATGGCTATCAACTTGCAATATAAAACCAAAAAACTAAAAAAACTGTGATCATTTGAAGTCAACATATTGTCAATGTGGTGTCCTTATGGACAATGTTTTGGCATATTCTTGTCTTCTGGAATAGCCCATTCATGCATGTGGGGTACTATTATTATAGAGTTAAGTGTGTGAATGGCAGGACATTGTCCAGTTGGCAGATGTCTTGTAGTTTTCCGTACAAAAAGCCAGAAAAGTGTGATTGTGTTGATTCGCACACTGTCATTTCAGGATATTCTATGCAAAATAACATGCAGGAATTCATGAACACCACATCACACCTTGCAAGTCTCTGGTACAGAAATGTTAGAGTTGGTAAATTTCCACTGGAGCCAGCCTAATCTTGACATAAATATAGGAATCATCCCTCATTGAAGCTCCTCACATTATCAACATTCCCTGATTAGTGTATGAATCTCTACTCACACCCATACATGTCTGGAAATTTCTCTAAGGCTCTGCGCCCAGTTTTTTCCTGTGGGCATCCCACACCCTTTGAAATCTTACATGTCTGATACTGCCAGACTAAACCCAGGTGAACATAAATTTGTGTCAAGCCATGCAGGGATATATTCGACCATGAGAAGACTGAATTGAAATCCCATGTTTTGGGAAAAATTCTGAAAATATGACAACCATCATGTTTAGTGTGTTCTTCCTTCTGGGGTTACTGATTTCCCAAGTGCAGAAAAGCATTGCAAAGTGTATCTACATGACATTAATATGGAGTGGTGCAGCAGTAACCTCTTAATCACACTTCATTTAAAAACCCTAAACATATTTTGTTGATTGTTTTCCTTGTTTGATTCTTCACCTAAGTATGTATATGATGTGTAGTTTTCAATTTCATTTTGCTGCAAATGTAAGCAGACTGTGATGCAATTCATCAAAATGTTGCTGACCTATTTTCAGCAGCCATAAATGTAAATAAGGTGAAAGGCAGCTTACTGTATTTGAACCTTCAACTGCCCTTTCAAGGGCAGTTGTATAGTTCCTTCAGTACACTGGTGTTCATGTGGGTCTCTCTGGACCACATTTTGCTGGCCATACCAAACACCCAAAATCTGCCCTTTTCTCTGATTTGCCTGCACCTCATATTTGTACGTTTAATATAGCCCAATTTCACTCTTAGCAGATTGAGGAACATATTGTTGTCACTTTTGTTAAATTTATTAACTTTGGTGGCAGCCTTCTACTCTGGAACATTTTCAGACACACTGGGGCTCAGATTTACGAATCTTTTGCATTGCCCTTGCTTTGCCCTTGCATCATGCAAGGTGATGCAAGGACAACACAATTGCTTCAGTAAGGTTTATGAAACCACGCAATGGGCAATTTGCGGCTTTGTAAAGAAATTTAACCAGCGCAGCGGCTTGCACTGGGTTACATTGCATTTTGAGCTATAAAACATTTCATGGGTGGAGCGTGGATGTTCCCTTACATCCACCCATGGATTTGATGCAATTCCAGATTTAAAAATGTTTGTTAACCTGAAATTACATCAAATCATTACATGATGGCATCACAAGAAGGAAAATCTTTGATTTTCTCCTTATTTCCTCTTTCTATGCATGATACAAATTTACTTGCCGCGCTGTGTTGCATGAAACATTAGTACATATACCCATGCTCCACCCATTGAGGCCCTAATTTATGATGCACTTGCACCACTGATGCGTCACTTTTTTATGACCCTGCGGCAGTGTAATCAATTGTCCACACTGTGCCCTATTTATAAAGTGAAGTATCTAGGCAGATGCATCCCTTTATAAAGGCCTGCGCTACATTATACCTGTGTCAGGTATCATTTATGCAGGGTGGGCATTCCCCCATAAAAAGCCCTGTAGAAGTGGCTCAGTAAAATGTATGAGATTTCACTACACCACTTCTACGAATTGACCAGTGGCGACTCCTTCGCTAAGGTGGAGGAGCATCGCACCACTCATTGCTTTGCAGCAGTGAAGAAAATAAAAATAAAATAATAATATATTGATGTTATTATCATTATATTTGTTCCTGCTGTATCAGCATTGGGGTGGGGTTCACAGAGCTAGGCAAGGGAGGAGTGCTGGGCACATTGAAGTGCGCATGACACTTTGGCCGGAATTCTCTGGCCAGCCAAACAGTCATGCTCATTTACCATTTTCTCCACCCGGGCCGCATTACAGCTTGGGTGGATAACATGCCCAGGTCCCCAGTCCCCATCTGGGCACCAAAATAGGGCGCTCAGACATATAACAGTGCTGCATTTCAACATTGTGTTTGGCTCACAAAGCCTGGCTGCTTACTGTTCGGCGGAGGAGAGATGACGTAAGACAGAGCGGCCAGGGGGTAGGTGTCTTTTTCTTTTTTTACACACCCTCGCTCCCCGCCACCCACCCCAGATCTGTGCCAGCCACCACTGGACTTGACTGCATCATAATCCTTATGCCTGCTTCAAGCAGGCATAAGGATTGATGCAGGTCTTTTTATATAGGACTCACCCATGCGTTATGACACATTGCTGGAGTTGCGTTAGTTTTCCTGCACACACCAGCAATACATAATTCTTTGCACCACCAAATACATCAGAATGCCTGATGTAGCTGTAAATCTTTGCACCATGGAGCACCATACTGTAAATATGGCGCATCCATGGTGTCAAAAGGTTGGCACTATGAAAAGTAACCCATCGCTGTTTTTGCCCAGAGAGGCGTCACTTTTCATAAATGAGGCCCTGTATGCCTATCAGCTCAAAATGCAACATAACACAGCACAAGTCGCAAGGACAATGCAAAATCTTAGTAAATCTGGCCCTTTGTTTTTATAACCAATTTTATTGGCACTTTTTGGAGAAAAAATCGAACAGCCGCAACAACATAGACATAGCACCATTCAGGCAAGATAAATACTACAATACACTTACAAGAGATTTCCGCAATCTGCTCATATGGGATCTGCCTCCACCCAAATGGTGAACAATTAAACCAGAGGTCCCGGCCATTTGCCCCATATATGTCCATGCTTAGTTGGGCTCCCTCTTGCTTCGTAGATGGCTCGTTCTTGGGTGGTGCACCAATCTACGCCTCTACCCCATTTAGCCAATGAGGGAGGCGCCAAGTCCTTCCAGGCAGCTGCTATGTCTCTCTTGGCTATGACAACGACGGTCCCTAGGAATAGCTTGTCAGCCCAGGAGCCAGCTAGGCCCTCCATCACTCCCAGGAAAAGGGCACGGGGACTGAGGGGAACCTCCCACCCCAGCACCTCACTCAACTCAGACACAATGGAAGCCCAGTATTTGGTGAGAATGTTGCAGGACTAAACCATGTGATCGAAGTCTGCTGTGTCTGCTTTGCAGCACGGGTAATGTGGGGTCGGGAGGAAGCCTGCTCTGTGGAGTCGCACCAGGGTAGGATAAGCACTGTGGAGATAGTAGATCTGAATGAATCAGAGCTTAGCGGAGATTGTGAGCAACCTGGGGGCCATCAGAGCATCCCGCCAGTCCACCTCCTCAAGAGGGCCAAGCCACAGATCCCACCGGGCCGTGAGAAGCTCTATTGTTGATGGGGTGCTGTTAACCAGGGAGCAATGCATTTGGGATATCCCCCCTGTTCCTAAACTCCCCATAAGGATTTTGGCCTCTAAGGGGCTAAATTCAGGGATGGTTGTGTGATCAGGGACAAGAAATGTCATGGCATGTCACATCTAGAGTTACCGAAAGAACTAAGTGGAGTGCAAGGAGTATGCCTTTTGGAGGTCTTAGAAAGAGGACAGGTGCTCCCCCTTCCATATGGCTCCCAAGCAAGTCATGCCAATTAGGTCCCATTTATGGAACCCTGGCAAAGTCGCAACCTCCCTTAGCCATGTGCCATGCCACAGTGGTGTTTGTAGTGAGAATTTTGGTGTCCCATTGGATGTGTCGCAGCGCGGAACGCCTTGCCAGGAGGACTGTGCGGGTAATTGTTGGTAGGGTGTGTGGGATTGGGGCCACATAGAGCATGGCCTGAAGGCGGAAGAATCGGAGGCTCTCTATCTCCTAGGGATAGGTAGGGTCTGACCACCCTCCATTAAACCAGTCATGAATCACTAAAAGGTGCATGGCCAAGTAGTACAGGAATGGGGTTGTCATTTCTATCCCCCCATCGTATGTGGGCCGTTGACATGTGGTGAAAACCAGCCGCGATCTCACCCCACCCCAGAGGAAGGTCGTGATTATACAATCTAGGTCACGGAACCAGCCACAAGGGAGATGGAGTGGAAGGTTTTCAATGATGTTTAGAAGACGGGTGAGAATCATCATCTTAAAAAGTGTGACTCTGCCTAGGGATTCAACGGGAGAGTCTGCCAAAGACGGAGGTCCTCTTTCACGTGCTTGAGGAGTGGAGTGAGATTAAGGGACCAGATAATTTTAGGAAGGAGGTCCACTCAGATCCCGAGATATTTGAATGAGAACCTACGTTAGGGAATGGTTGTTTGCCAGTCCACACACTCCCTCGAGTCGAAACATGAAGCGGTACAACTGTAGATTTGGCTGGATTGAGACAGGTGGAGAATGCGGAAGGATCTGTAAATCTGACCCTTAGTGAGGTTTCATAATAAATCCATAAAGTTCACTGAACAATAAAATAATCAAATACTGCTGCCGATGAATTAGGAGTGATACTTTTTTGCCACTTTTTAAAGAAATAATTCCATATTGTAGAAACGTGTTTTTCCATTTTGGATAGTGAAATGGTGTACACAATAAATTATCAAGGTGTATTTATAAAAAAACACCAGTGTGTAAAAGGCAATGTTAAATGCATTCTTCTAGTTTTTAAAAGGTTTTCAGCAAAGATTCAGGACCATAATTGAGAGGAAGTCTGCATTTACTGCTCTAGAAATCATGTATCCCCTGGCATCTGAAGATGTGCAGTAAGTAATGTGCACCAATTATCTAGACAACCATTCTGCTTTGTGGTTGAATTAGACACCGGTAAAATAAAAAACTAATATTGATTTGTTCTTTCAGTGCAGATCTCCTAACATGTCACGGGGTTTCATGATTATTGTCTGACAATTGTGTGCTGTCAGGGGAAACATAAGTAAACTGCTTGGGTAAATTCCACTGGGCTGTTAAAAGTGCATTCTATTGTTTCCCCAGCACGTGACAACAGAAAGCAGTAATTGCATGTGAAGAAGTGTGGCTCGATGGTTAGAGCGGCAGACCTTGATGCAGAGATCTGGCCTGGGGCCAGGGTTCAATTCCTGCCTCGGTGGGTCTTGGGCTCAATTTCCTCGGACCTGATAATACTTGCCTCGGTGCCTACTCTAATCATGGGTCCCACTCTGCAACTCTAGGCAATAGCTTGCTTAATCTCCACAACGGCCCCAACAGTGCTGGGGATGCCTGTCTTCCCCTTGGGGGTGCCCAGGAGTGGACATTTCACAGGGAAAGCCAGGAAGGGTTCCACAGTGGTATGAGTACAAGCACCAGGACGCCCCGTCGCTGGGGCAGCAGTGCGCTAAACAAGTACAAAAATTTCATCTAACAATAAATTACAATTGTGCAGTGGCGCTTTGATTAAAATAATTCAAAATGATGTCTGTGGTATCAGGTATGAATGAAATGTTACAAACACGTTCAGATTAGCATTGCTTCTCCATGTTAACACACGCTGAGCTTGTATCACGTCAAGGCGTTTATATTTTCTGTCAAAAGGTATAGATTTCATGAAGATAGTGTTACTTCAATGTGATGAAGTCTCAGAAGGGATTGTGTTACTTTGAAATATTTGTAAATGAATTTTTAGGAACGTGTTAAAAATACAATGTCAGTTACAAATAAAATACAAAAAGGGTAAGAAGGTGTAACTAAATGGATGTTTTGGGGCAGAATGTATTCCGTTTTTGTCAGACCTTCCAATCAGACAGGAAATTTCATAACCGTTAAATATATTCCACTTACAGTTATAGACTTTCAGCCTCACATGTTGAAAGCTCTTCCATGATTTGCTGTTTTTGAACCAATCTCCAGTTGCGATTCCCTTTTTTATGATTTAAAAAGCCGGACATGGAAATTCTGTGGAAATTTAGACGCAGAACTTCCTTTGAGTGGTGGTTGCAGGTGGATCCCAAAGGCACTCGGAATGTATTTTTCCTCAACAGACTTTGACCCAGAGCAAGAGAAGGACAATACAAAAGGGTGAAAGAAGTAGGACGAGAAAGACAGAAAAACAGTGACAAATGGAGAATTCAGGGATGAAACAACCTGCAAGGTTGAAATAAAGGGACAAGTAGTGCCGGGAGGTGGAAAAAAAAGGCATGAGGTGAAATTCAGAATACGGAGCCATGGCAGTATTCGGTAATCCAGTCATTCGTCAGCGCAAGATGCGGACTTATTAAAAAAATCCGAGGCCTTGCTCTCATTAAACACTGTTAGGACAGATCAAAATGGAACACAAATACTTAGGGGCATATTTATCAAAGGTTTTGAGTCCCCCTTGCACCAAAACAAGTTGCTGCCTTGCATTACTCTGCCCCAGGGAGGCGTTCCATGATTTACCATGAGTGGTAGACCTTGGGAATGAGTTAAAATCATATACCTTTCCAGGAGAAGCGTAATGAGGAGAAAGATCTTTATTTCTCCTTGTGTTTATCTCTTTCTATGTGTGCTGCATTGTGCAGTACATATAAAAAGAGGAAAAAGCCTCCGTCAGTTGATGGAGAGAAGGCTGCACAATGTCAAACATTCACCCCAGTACCGAGATCTGGGTCTACATCTATTGTTTTTTGGCTTCCCATGCCATTCAGTTGGCCCTGCAGGAAGAGGAGGAGGCAAGTGCCACTGCCCAGTGCCCCAGCCAGTCACCAGCGCCTCCAGCCTCCTGGCAAGAACAACACTATAGCCGCCGGCAGCTGGTATCAGCCCATCACCGTCACACCACCACTGCTTCCCCCCCACTCAGACCTCGTTTCCAGCACTGTGTCCTGCAGAGGCTGGCGCAGTTAGTAAGTCGTACAGCACGCATTGAGGGACACCTCGAGAAGCATCTGACCCCGTGTAGCACCCTCTTCTTTAGCCCCTTTTTCGGTTGAGCATCAGCACGCATGCGCTGTTAGCACAACCTGCTGTTATCTATAGAACAACTTTTTTACCGCCTGCTACACACCATACGCTGACTCCAGTGTCGATCTTCCTTACTGCCTCCTGACTGATTCCTGCAGACGAAATGTTATACTTCCCTTGAAGGCTGCAGAGCACCGGCCAAGTACAGTTACCTTACGCTTTGAGGGCATCTCTGATGGTTGGACAAACTCTTTTCCTCCTACTGCTGACCTTCCCTGTGCTACAAGTCCAGCTCCTGTCGTGGGGTGCTCTCTCCCATCATTGCCTCATGTCCTATTTAAAAAAAAAAAATGCTTCAATCAACAGGGAAGCAGCTACGCGCTGCACTCCATGCAGTGCCCTCCCCCACCATTACCTCATGTCACTGTTTTTAAAAAAATGTTCCTAGAGACATAGTTGCAGCTAAGCGCTGCACTCACTGCTGAATTATATTAGTGCGGTTAGACAATTTCCTAAAAAAAATATGTGCCATGCCGTGGTCGGGCACATCCTTTACGTGAATATTCTGTGCAAAACAGAAGCACTTAATATTGGCTGACTCCGCAAATTGTACGAGCCATGTAGGGTGTGCTTAAACGGCTAGAGCGGCCGACTCTGAAGCTGAGGAAGCGGGTTCGAGTCTGGCGGGAGGCTCAAGCATCCTGGGATTCTGGCCAAATTACTTCATCGGTAATCACTTAATAACCTAATGTTTACTAATGCAAGGACATGTGTGAGATCAGTTTTTAATTACGTAAAAAGGATTACTTCAGAGTGACTATGCTATGGTGCCAATGTAAAAATATTACGACCCTTCCTGCGGGTCACGGTGTAAGAAATTGACTTCTGATCAGACAGAGGGCAGAAGAAGATAGAAGTTGAAGTGCTCCTTATACTGGGAGGCCTTCATTACATGTAGTCTGCTTTTTAAGTTTTCAATTTTATTTACTTTACCTTTTACAATATGAATTGTCTCAACCACCCAACAGCCATAACATTGTGCGCTTTCTTCCCGTTGTAGCATAACATTACCCCATCGTTCTCCCTAGATAAACGCCTTTCTTACTCCATCATTGTTTACCATTTTGTGATGTGCAATTTAAAATGGTCTTTATCGTAAAAATGCTATGCTTTATTTAAATTGATTATGGCATTACATTGGGGCGATCAGGAAGAAAACATGAATGTGCGATTATTTCTTGTACCTTTTGAATCAGCCATTGTAGGGACACTAGAAACACGGGGGCATATTAACAAGCCAGGTGTTAGACGTCCTTCACATTTAACATGGGCTTCAATTGGAATTCCAAAGAGCATATTATCAAGCCCATTATCTCCGTTTTAGCGGCAGTTTTCTGCCGCTAAAGCGGCGATCATTTTATCAGCTGTCTTGATAATATGCCCCCCTGTGAATGCATTACCACGAAGGGCTTCTCTTGGTCCAGACCTGACGAGCGAGCACACCATTTAACATTTACGAGCACACTGAAAATGGAGAGAATCCTATATTTCCTGTCAGTGATATACTGCTGCAAGAATGTCCTTGGAGTGTAAGTAATAACGGCATTTGGAAAAGCAACCGTACTTTTAAACTTAATGTGAAAGTAGCGGGTAATAGAAGCGCCCTTCCCATCCTCATTGACTCATCTTTTAGTCTGCGCCACATGGAGTTTTGCATTTCCTAGAACATGTCACAGCAGGACTGAATAATCTCTTCAGCGGGCATACTCTTCCTGCCTCATTTCTGTTACAAGGTTTTTCATAGAGCAGGCAAAAGCAGACACTTACACTCATTTGCACATTAAACAACAGTCGAACATAAAAGCATTGACTTAAAATTGAAAGTGTACCTTCCATGTTGAATGATGGGTTTGTAGTCATGCAGTATAGTTGACCAGTGAGGGGGTGAATGCAAAAATGTGTCAAAGGGCGGAGGTGTGGGTGGGGTGCAGGAAAGCACGGATGAGTGACAGAGTGTATTCATGAAGTGTGACTGAGTATCTAAACTCACCCTTAAAGAGGTTCTTTTGCAGTGACTGCCAACACAGCATTGTGCCTTGGTACGTTGTTAGTGTGCCTTTACTCTTGACAATGTCTGATATTACAGATCTTGACCCTCCTGCCAGTAACCCGTCTCTGGCCAATGCAGTCAGTGATTTTACAACTGTGAGTCCAGAGCAAAGTTCTGTCGAAGCTAATTACATGGTGCATTGTGGAAGCGTGCTACTTTTGTCTGCTTTGTAAAATGTGATGGCACAGTCCATAATACAGTTGCACTGTGAGAGAAGGTCTCTTTCTCTCCTTTCAAGTGGAGAACAAGAACTCCCTCAAAACTGGCATGACTACATCTTACTCTGTGTATGGTGGAGCCCTTAAAGAGGCAGGGTTGCATTACGTAAACTCTGTCCACCAACTGGTGGACTCAAAGCTTCAGGCTTTGTAATGTAAATGTAATGTAAAAAATTCTTGTAAAGCGCAACTTACACCGGACGGTTTCTTGGCGCTAATCACTTACTTGAGAAGAGGCACAAAAGGGGAGAAAAGAGTGCTTATGTATAAATGCTGCGGAAAAGGTGAGTTTTAAGAAGAGACCTAAAGTGAGGGTTAGAGGGGGAAAGTCTAAGTTCCAACGGAAGTGAATTCCAAAAGGAGGGAGCCAGGAAAGAAAATCTGAGGCCTCCGTGTTTCTTGCGCCTAAACCTGGGCATCTGGAGGAGCGCATGGTGAGAGGACCGGAGGTGCCTAGGGGGAACGTAGGGGTGCAGGAGAGAGGAAATGAAAGAAGGTCCAATGCCGGCCACAGATTTATGGGTCAAACAACCAAGTTTGAATTTGCAACGCTCCGAAACAGGAAGCCAGTGAAGAGCTTTGAGCAGAGGGCGAACGTGAAGATGTTTGGGTTGATGATAGATCAGGCGGGCTGCCTGGTTCTGTATCAGCTGTAATCTTTTAATTTGATATTGTGGGATGCCTACATACAGGGCGTTGGCATAGTCAATCCGAGAGATGACTAATGCCAACAGTGCCAGGGTGAGAGCCTCGGTGGTCAAGAAATTAGCTATTTTCCGGATCTTCCTAAGCTGGAAAAAGCAAGAGGACACAGTGGCACTGACCTGGTGTTTCATTGAAAGTAGACTCCCAGGCTTTTCACCTTGTCAGCCAGACAAGGAGAGGGGCCAAGGGAAGAGGGCCAGAAAGTAGATTTCCAAGGGTTGGATGGGCCTCCGACAAGAACAAGCTCCGTCTTGTCGGGGTTAAGTTTAAGATGGTGAGCGCCCATCCAATTACTGATGTGACAGAGGGTGAGCTGAAAGTCTTGGATCGCTTCGTCCGAGGAGTCAAGATTGAAGACAAGCTGAATGTCATCTGCATAATTAAATGCAGTGACATTCCTTCCCCAGAGGGAGCGAATAAGGGGAGTGAGATACAAATTAAATAGAAGTGGTGACAGAGACGAACCCTGCGGAACGCCGCAAGTAAGCTTCATTTTGTCAGCCGAAAACTGGGAGAGTCAGACAGATTGGTGGCTGTTCGTCAAGAAGGAACGAACCCAACTGAGGGCCGTCCCACTGATGCCCGCCTCTTTGACACGGTCGACCAAGATGGTATGGTCGACCGTGTCAAAGGCCGCCGATAGATCTAGAAGAATCAGAGCTTAACTAATATTAGAGTCGGCGCCTCTACGGAGTTCCTCCATGACAGAGAGGATAACCGCCTCCGTCGAATGAACAGGTCTAAACCCAGCTTGCTGGGAGTCTAAGAAGTTGGACTCTTCAATAAAAGAGCTGAGGACACTGGTCACATGTGTCTCGAGTACCTTACTCAAGTAAGGGAGAAGGGAGATGGGACGGAAGTTACCCATAACTGCGGGGTCGGCATTAGGTTTTTTTAGTATGGGAACCACCTCAGCGTTCTTGAACTGGCTAGGAACCACACCGAACAGAAGAGAATTGTTCAGGAGGGCTAGCGGAGGGGCGGGGCAGGCCGAAAAGGCAGCACGAAGAATCGCAGGGGGGCAACAGTCCGTGGGAGAGCCAGATGAAACTTTTTTAAGCAGGGAAAGAAAATCTACTTCTAGTATAGGGGGAAACTGGGATAGGGAATGGAGATTAGAGAAGGGAATGGTCTCTGTGGGGGGCATCACCGGGGATCCAGAGAAGATACTATTTTTAATTTTGCTGATTTTGTCTATAAAGAATTGATTAAGAGAGTCACATAGAGCCTGGGAAGGAAGGGGTTTAAGAGTCACCCTGTCAGGATGTGAGAGCTCCTCCACAATGGCAAAAATTTCTTTAGATTTTTGCACAGAATTAAGAATTTTTGTGGAGAAGTAAGCAGTTTTGGCGGCTGAGATAGCCTGTTTGTATTCGCCAGAAAGTTTTAAAAATTGTAGTTTTTCTGAGTGGTCGTAGTTTCTACGCCAATGGCGCTCGGCTTGGCGGAGTCCCAGTTTTAAAGATTTAAGGCTGTCCAAGAACCATCGATGTGCGTCATGAGGGCGCTTGGTTCTGATTAGCTTGAGGGGGGCAACCTTGTCACTGGCGGACTCTAGCCATTTGACAAGTGCGGCTTCTTGGGAGTCTATGGAGCCGGGACTGGGTGGAACCGAAGATGTTAAGGAGGTAAAAAATGAGTCGAGGTCTGCTTTATTCCAGTTGCGGGCCAGGAGGCTAGGGCCTCGGCTGCGGGGAGGCGGTGGAGGGACCAAGAGAGAGAAAGAAATTAAGGAATAATCCGACCAGTGACAAGGTGAAATCATGAGCGACTTAATTCCAAGATTGTAGGTCCACACTTGATCAAGGATGTGGCCCTTAGAGTGAGTGGCCGTATGGACGTGTTGGAGGCTATTGAGCCCACTTAATAAGTCGGTGAAGGCCAAGGAGAGAGAGCTTTCATGGGCGTCTGACGGCCAGTAGTTAAAGTCTCCCAGAACCAGGAGTTTGGAATAGTTGATGGTAAGCTGGGAGAGTAGGTCGCCAAAGAGCGAGGGAACATTTGGCATAGGTTGGGGGGGGCGATATACCAGAACGCAGGTAAGGGGAGACACCGAGGATTCAAAGCGGATGGCTAGGTAGTCGACCTGGGGAATATTGGGTAGGGAGAGGGAGGTAAACCTAAGGGGGAGTTTGATAATGGCGGCTACGCCGCCACCAGGTTTCCCCACTGGACGGTTGGCTTGAAGGATATAATACCCAGGGGGAATGGCTGCCAAAATATCAGGGGAGGAATCCTCGTTCAGCCAAGTCTCCGTTATGAGTAGAATATCGGGTCGGTCTGAGTCCAGGAGGTGGCATATGTCAAGTTGATGGCTGACTAACGACCGAGTGTTAAGATATATGATTGCTAATTCCATATTAGCAGGTGCCTGAGCGGACAAAGATTTGGGGGGAGGGGAGATGACTGTGTGTTCAGGGGTAAGGGAAGACAGAAGAGTCCTGAACTCAGGGAAAGTCCTGCGGGCTTGGAGAATGCCTAGTTGTTTTAGTTTTAAATAACTGGTAGCAACCAGCGGCCAAGGTTTGTGTAAGGAAATTAGGTCCCTAGGGGAATAAGATGGAAATTGGGCAGAGTGACAGGCCCCAGGCCCCAACCGGCCGCAGACGGGCGCAGACGGGCTTGCCTTTGGCGCGCCCTCTGCCCGCCGCCGGCGCGCCCGCTGCGCCTGCCCGCTGCGCCGTCTAGGGAACATAGTCATTTTGTAGGGAAAGAGGAGGGTGGGAGGCAGCCGCAACTAGAGCGCTACCCCTGCCTTCTCCCAAGATGGCGGCCACCCTGAGCTTAACCCATTGGCAGGTGTCCCAAGCAAAGATGGAGTCCGGCCAGGAGGGGAGCTGAGGTGGGAGTGAAGCGGGATGGCAAGGATGTCGGTAGTGCCAGGTACACTGTGCGCAAGGTAAGGATTTAAAGTTAAAAACAAACAGAAAAGCGAGCGTGTACAAAACTCACAGGAGGCGAACAGTAACACGCCACACTGCGCACAACACACGATTATTTTAAAAAAATACACAGCGTTGCACTCACACGGCCCCCGGCTTTTTCCGCCTCAGGGGTATTCACACAAGTAATCTGTGCGGGAGTGAAAGAGCGAGGATTAAATAGCCAGGGAGGGCGGGAGGCAGCCGCAACTAGAGCGCTACCCCTGCCTTCTCCCAAGATGGCGGCCACCCTGAGCTTAACCCAATGGCAGGTGTCCCAAGCAAAGATGGAGTCCGGCCAGGAGGGGAGCTGAGGTGGGAGTGAAGCGGGATGGCAAGGATGTCGGTAGTGCCAGGTACACTGTGCGCAAGGTAAGGATTTAAAGTTAAAAACAAACAGAAAAGCGAGCGTGTACAAAATTCACAGGAGGCGAACAGTAACACGCCACACAGCGCACAACACACGATTATTTAAAAAAAATACACAGCGTTGCACTCACACGGCCCCCGGCTTTCCGCCTCAGGGGTATTCACACAAGTAATCTGTGTGGGAGTGAAAGAGCGAGGATTAAATAGCCAGGGAGGGCGGGAGGCAGCCGCAACTAGAGCGCTACCCCTGCCTTCTCCCAAGATGGCGGCCACCCTGAGCTTAACCCAATGGCAGGTGTCCCAAGCAAAGATGGAGTCCGGCCAGGAGGGGAGCTGAGGTGGGAGTGAAGCGGGATGGCAAGGATGTCGGTAGTGCCAGGTACACTGTGCGCAAGGTAAGGATTTAAAGTTAAAAACAAACAGAAAAGCGAGCGTGTACAAAATTCACAGGAGGCGAACAGTAACACGCCACGCAGCGCACAACACACGATTATTTAAAAAAAATACACAGCGTTGTACTCACACGGCCCCCGGCTTTCCGCCTCAAGGGTATTCACACAAGTAATCTGTGCGGGAGTGAAAGAGCGAGGATTAAATAGCCAGGGAGGGCGGGAGGCAGCCGCAACTAGAGCGCTACCCCTGCCTTCTCCCAAGATGGCGGCCACCCTGAGCTTAACCCAATGGCAGGTGTCCCAAGCAAAGATGGAGTCTGGCCAGGAGGGGAGCTGAGGTGGGAGTGAAGCGGGATGGCAAGGATGTCGGTAGTGCCAGGTACACTGTGCGCAAGGTAAGGATTTAAAGTTAAAAACAAACAGAAAAGCGAGCGTGTACAAAATTCACAGGAGGCGAAAAGTAACACGCCACGCAGCGCACAACACACGATTATTTAAAAAAAAATACACAGCGTTGCACTCACACGGCCCCTGGCTTTCCGCCTCAGGGGTATTCACACAAGTAATCTGTGTGGGAGTGAAAGAGCGAGGATTAAATAGCCAGGGAGGGCGGGAGGCAGCCGCAACTAGAGCGCTACCCCTGCCTTCTCCCAAGATGGCGGCCACCCTGAGCTTAACCCAATGGCAGGTGTCCCAAGCAAAGATGGAGTCCGGCCAGGAGGGGAGCTGAGGTGGGAGTGAAGCGGGATGGCAAGGATGTCGGTAGTGCCAGGTACACTGTGCGCAAGGTAAGGATTTAAAGTTAAAAACAAACAGAAAAGCGAGCGTGTACAAAATTCACAGGAGGCGAACAGTAACACGCCACGCAGCGCACAACACACGATTATTTAAAAAAAATACACAGCGTTGTACTCACACGGCCCCCGGCTTTCCGCCTCAGGGGTATTCACACAAGTAATCTGTGCGGGAGTGAAAGAGCAAGGATTAAATAGCCAGGGAGGGCGGGAGGCAGCCGCAACTAGAGCGCTACCCCTGCCTTCTCCCAAGATGGCGGCCACCCTGAGCTTAACCCAATGGCAGGTGTCCCAAGCAAAGATGGAGTCCGGCCAGGAGGGGAGCTGAGGTGGGAGTGAAGCGGGATGGCAAGGATGTCGGTAGTGCCAGGTACACTGTGCGCAAGGTAAGGATTTAAAGTTAAAAACAAACAGAAAAGCGAGCGTGTACAAAATTCACAGGAGGCGAACAGTAACACGCCACGCAGCGCACAACACACGATTATTTAAAAAAAATACACAGCGTTGTACTCACACGGCCCCCGGCTTTCCGCCTCAAGGGTATTCACACAAGTAATCTGTGCGGGAGTGAAAGAGCGAGGATTAAATAGCCAGGGAGGGCGGGAGGCAGCCGCAACTAGAGAGCTACCCCTGCCTTCTCCCAAGATGGCGGCCACCCTGAGCTTAACCCAATGGCAGGTGTCCCAAGCAAAGATGGAGTCTGGCCAGGAGGGGAGCTGAGGTGGGAGTGAAGCGGGATGGCAAGGATGTCGGTAGTGCCAGGTACACTGTGCGCAAGGTAAGGATTTAAAGTTAAAAACAAACAGAAAAGCGAGCGTGTACAAAATTCACAGGAGGCGAAAAGTAACACGCCACGCAGCGCACAACACACGATTATTTAAAAAAAATACACAGCGTTGCACTCACACGGCCCCTGGATTTCCGCCTCAGGGGTATTCACACAAGTAATCTTTGAGTTTTATTACCTGACAGCACAGCTTCACTGGGCGTCCTACTGATTTGGAAAACTCCACTGAGAAGACAATGATTGGGAAAAGTCCAGAAGCCAAAAAATTGTCCAACATGTTACTAGATGGGGACACACTAGGGTTACTACCTGGGAAGGAGGCAAATCTGGGCAGGTACTGTAAATATTCAGGACAAAGGGTAAACATTCCATACAAAAAATCAGAATAACATTTTATTTGTACTGACACATCTGAGTCGAATGCTAACCCCCAAAGCCAAAACGTCCTGCATTAATGTGCTAATCTAATGCATGCAAACACACGTATGCACAGATCACATAGACTATTAGTTCTGTGTCTCTGTGCAACCTGCGTATGTCTGTGCCCCATTTTGTATTCCCCAGGCTTGTGATCCTGAATACTTGTGGTCCTGCATACGGGAAACACCTTTGTAGCAGCCTGTGTGCATTAGTTGTAGCATAACATTACCTCATGGTTTGAAATAACAAACCCTTGTACTTCTCATGACCAAAACGAGGGTCGTGGTTGTCTAGTTGCGGAGGTGGCGGGCACAGTGGGAACAGAGAAGCCTTGGCGCCGCAAAAAGATTGTTCAATGTACAAAATGGTACATTTTAAAATATACGTGTTACTTGAAAATATGCTATTAAATGAGTTTATTAGGTATTTGCAGAGTTTCCTGGCAAACATGTAACATAGGATAGTGTGGGGTCATACCACATCTGGCTGTCGCAGAGCCAACAGGCAGCAAGTGCACACATTCCAAAATTAGAAGCAACTGAATATAAAGCTGCCTCTATACCTTGTGCACAAAATAATACCTAAAGGTGCAAATAAATAGAACTACTCCTTATAAGGTACCAGAGCAGTTCAGTGAGATCATATTCATATTACAGTTTTTAAAAAATTTAAATAACCTGATCCTTGCACTGTTTGTATTATGTCCGTTCGTTCGGCAGCACCAGGAGAGCACAGAGGAAGTTCTGGCCTGTGTCTGGTAGTGCTGGCGCTGGCCTTCCTGCTGCCCGTGCAGGTAAGTGCAAACAGCGGTTTGCAGGGAGTACATTTATTGCCCAGATCAATGTGTCCTCTGTGGAACAGAGAGAAAATGCTACACAGTTAATAAGTGCACAGTGAATGGCTGAAAGCGTACCTATCGAGATGGCAGGGCGGTACCTCTGGTGCTCAGAGACGTGAGGAGCCCCGTTCAACTACTGCATGTGCTTTTTACCTACCCTAGCAGGGTAGGGAGCATTTATTTAAATAAATTGAGTGTTGTGTGAAAATATAACATGGACAAAACATTGCACATATTAACTGAATAAAAGGATCACAGGCATCAAATGCATCAAAACGATGGCCAGGCTGGCACAAGGGGTCTGATTTGTTTATTTTTACACCTATATAGTGCTGCCCTGTCTGCAAATACATCTTCAAGGTGCTGAAATTATAGCTCACCTTCCCTTTTTAATAAAGATTATCTTTTTAATTCTATTTATTCTACCTAATAACACTCCATAACACACAATCCCACTCCACATATTTCCATTACACTCAATACCACATATTTACTATCCACATAATTCCACAGCACACCTTGCCACATAATTCAACTATACAAATCCAATCCACACCACACAATTACACAACTAAATAATCCAATCCAACCCACATAATTCCACTACACACCTCATACATAAACTCCATAACACACAAGTAAAAGAGATTGTGATTTATAATGCCAATAGCTCTAACTTAAACAAATGCGGGACCTTTTGCATTTCTAATGCTTATTTAATATTTGTTTTGTTGGGAGGTGGGGAATTGGGATGGGAGTTGGGATCAGGACTGTTTCTTTAGACTTTTTGTTGGACATTTATGATTTGGACATTGGTTGGGAACGAGGAGATTTGTTTGGTGAGAGGAGTGGCCCTACTGTAGGTGGACAGAGTAGGTTTACTTTTTTTGTGTTAAAAGGTTAAATTAGAAAATATGCTTCTACTTTAAGCCTGAAGTAGGTTTCTTTGTGTTTTATTTTGCTCTGCTGCCTTTTCGTACAGCCTGTTTTTAATCTGATTTTCAAAGTGTATGTGTAGATTATACCAGTTAGTTATAGTTAGTTATACCTATGTCCTACTACCCTCTGTAACTATATGATTGATTGAACATTAGGGGGTTAGGGTATGCCACCATTCCTATATTACTACAACTACCTAGATAGAGAAGGAAAGTCAAAATAGTACTATCTTCAGTAGAGGTTAGTTACTTACTAACTAAACTAGTTCGCTTAACTCCATAGTTCTCTTACTTGTATAGTTTCCCAAGGAGACTTCTTAATGGTAGTAGTAGTAGTAGTAGGATAGTGCACTAACAAGAAAGGAATCACAACGAGCGATGTCCCACTCCCACCTAGGTGAGATACAACTGTAGGTTTGATCAAAAGGATTGTCCATCACAGGAAACTAAATTGAAAGAAAAAACACAGAGTTAGTGGGTTATATATTATCATAACTTTGCAAAGAATGAGAACAAACTACTATCACCATGACACAACAAAGACATGAATACCTGATATTATAAGAACAACTTGTAATAGTAACTTCTTCTGAGCAATAGGGAGCTAGTATTTAATTTGAAAGTAAAGTCATGAAATCCTCAAGTCAGGATGACAGGTGGACTCAGAGTCAGGAGTGGATTGAACAAGGTTAAACGTTTACGCAACACAAGCCCTGAATAATGATGTTGAAAAATGATGTTCTCTATATCTACTGTAATCCCTTTTATGTATGTGTGTGGGCTATTGCTCAGGTAATAGAAGATCCCACAATGTGTTGGTGTTGCTTTCACCACATGCACTCCACCAAGTGTATGATCCATTTATGGTGTAATTTAAGTCACACCTCAATAAATCACACAGCCCGGGGGGAACAGGGTTTGGGGAATGAAGAATGGATATGAAAGGGAATTTGGGTAAAGGTGAGACAAAGACAAACACTACACATTAACACAGTATTTATCAAGGTGACAGGCTGCACATCATCAGTTATCTGTTGTGGAAGGAAATGAAAAAATATAGCAAGGCAGTTCAGTAAAATGCAAACAGTCCTTCAACTGCAGAGACTCACGTTACTAATTATATGTAAATGTTCTGTCATCTATGTTTGAAAAATACAAATTATGCAGTAGGGAAAACATAAGAAGTGTGCTAAGGGCCTGTACAGAGTGGTAAGTGTCTGGATAGTGTATACCTGAGTAATATGCATCTGACCAGCCACTTGACACTGAGCAGTGACAGAAGCATCTGGGTTACTGAGAGAATGCAAATGTAGGGCAAATAGGAAGGGTGTTGGTTTTGTCACTCAAAGGCTTGAAAATGTGTCGGTGCAGGAGGGAACATTTGAGGGACAATGGAGTTGAACATCACTTCTTTTTTACACTTGGGTTTCCATGGGAAACCAGGGTAAGCAATCTAAATTCACTGAAGACTATGGTGTAGATTTGGAACCCAGATAAAGCATGACTTGGTATTTAGACCCAGTAAAGAACAAAGAATTTCCTGTTGGCTTGACTTTTAGAATAACTAAAAAAAAGGTGTTTGAGATGTAAGAAATGTAGGACATGTCAAGTTATGATGTAAAAACTCAGAAAGTCCACAGCCCTCAATCTCTTTTTTAGGATTGGGATTCAAAGATACTCATTTCATACTGGAATCAATAGTGAATTTTATCACGGATAGGTCAAAAAAGTGTGAGAGGCACAGAGTTATGGGGATCCTGTTCACACAGTGAGTGGAGTCCCTACTAATGTTTACTGTACAACCGTGACCACATTTTGTGTAGCCTGGTTACCTGTGTAATTATAAAGCCACACAGTTCTAAAAATTATGATTGGTAAAAGAAAAATGATACTGATTTGCCAATTTGGGAGGAGCATCTGCATTTTTCTTGGAATGTCAATCTTGGGTGCCTGGCTCAACTGGTCCGGTAAGGTAACTAGGAGTGTTATGGAGTTTTTGCCTTTCATGCAGGAGAAGAAGAGGCTTGCGGAATATAAAACAGAAATTATATTGCAGAGTTAAAAAGTAGGAACAAGGTAAACTTCAAGAGGAGTGTACCAACTCCCAAGACTCAGAGGCAGAGATAGAGCACAGACTGCTGCAATTATTCATTTTATCACTCATGACAGATGGATTAACTAAGAAGTGAGAGCAATTTACAACCAATCACAGACAAGTAGCTGCATATGCCGGGCTGATCAATCTCACAACTGTTCTCCTAACAATTTGCCCAGTGCATGTATCACGTGATGAGGATGAAGTGGAATCACAGCACAACGCTGTCATCCAACAACCGAAAGGACCGTCCCAGACCACAACCACATAAGAGAAATTTCACTTTTGAGCCAGCACACACACATTCAGTAGCATTTCCCAAATCAATACATCTCTCTGCAGTCAGCGGAGCTGAGTAGGCCTCAGATTCATCATCATGTTGGTTTCTCTTTGATGTCAAAAGACTTGATCAATATCTTCTTTGCTCTGGCTGTTGAGGTACTCTCGCCCTGAGTCCTTCCATCCTCCTCCCCCTGACGCAGAGTAATGGATCATTTCAACTCCATCCCTACAGGCCCCAAACATTGCAAATTATCGAAATCAAGTTTACAAATTAGTAGAACACCCTCACTTACGGTCTGCCACCACATGAATCATCACGCACAATAACACAGTATTATATCTCATGTTGGTGCAATAGTTAGTTACCTGTGCCAATCCAAGCACAGTGGTAGGTAGATTGGGTAGATACACATTTGAAACTCCTCTTTGATGCAATCAACACATTGGAATTTGGCAGTCTTGAAAATCAACTGTTCTTTAATGTGGCAGCCCTGCCTGGGGATGAAAAAAGAATAGTTATGAGAGAGAGGCAGGTTTTTATTGTCCTTGAAGGGACTGGGGAGGTTTTTTCACTGCACACTGGTCCAACTCCAATCTGGCCATACAGGTGCCTGAAAGTAAAAATGGTGAGGCTGCATAAGTCAGACACAAAACATGATGTTTCACTAGCGATATCGTTTTTTTTTATTGTTTATTTTTGGTTTTTGGTTTGGTTATTTAGCAAAGCAGTTAAACGAAAAATTATTTTAAAAAATCCATGGTGGCCTACTCATTCAAAGGAGTAGAGCTTATCTTCAAACTCAGTTGGTTCACCCAGAAGTTGGTTAGCTAACACAATTGAGTCTGACTCTAACAAATCACCCCCATCATCCTCCTGTGATATTTCAGGAATGGTATAAATGTGTGGTATAAAGTGTTGGCTCATTTTGAACATGGTCAATCTCTCCACATTTTGAGGTGAGAGACTTGTCCTTCTCACTGTGACAACTGTGCCAGCTGCAATGAACAGACGCTCAGCAGACACACTGGCTACCGTACAGGCCATATACTTTATTGCTAGCCTGCTGAGCATGTGGCCATTGTCACATTTTCGCTTACCAATACACCAATGGGCTTTGATCCACATGGACCCGTCTTGGGTCATCCAGATACTCATGAAACATCCTCTCAATGGTCATTGGTGCTGCCACTTTCGAGACCTCTTTTGCCTTTGCTTCTGCACCGGACTTAAACCCTGCCCTACGATACCAAGTCAATGCAGGAGTTGTGGCCAAATCTTGTGTTTCTGTTGTTGTTGCCATCGGTGTTCATGTTGCTGGTGTTGACTGCTGTAAGACAATAGGACAACCCTCTCTAGAAGTTGAAGGCAGCACCCCAGAACTTTTTTCTATGAGTTGGACTCTATGTTACAGCCGTTCTTCTTCCAGGACTCCTGCACGATCAACAATCCACACCTTCCATTCTGAAACATCCCCTTCTGAGAAAGAATTGAAAGTGGCCGATATTTTTTTGTAGCGTGGATTCACTCTTGTGGTGCAGATGTACACTTTGTATGACACAATGTCCCATTGTAGCCTTGCATTCTCAGTCAAGCAAAGGATTAAGTTCTAAACCAAGGTATACACATCTTCATTTTCATTGTCCACAGCTGAGAACCTGTCAGACAAGCTTTTAAGCAGGTTCTATAGCAGATACAACAATTGGATAGCTTGGCCCATCATACTGTTCTCCTTGATGATTTCCCATGTTAAAGCATCAAAGGGATTCTTCTGCAGATGGTCAGTGCATTGCTGACTAGGCCTTCTTTTTTTCTGAAAGTCCTGAACATTGAGGTTGATACTATGCACCAAACACAGGAGCCTGAAATACTTTCCATCTGCCATTGCCTTAACTATATTACTGCCATCGTCTGTGTCAACAAACCCAATTCTGAGACCTCTTGGTCGCAGCCATTCAAACATTTTGCTGTCAAGGTCTTTCAAGATGTTTGCAGCTGTATGGGATTTCTCCATGGCAAACATGGCTGCTGTTGCATGCCACTGTATGCCCTTAAAAGTATCATCAGTGCTGAGACCAGTAGTTATCAGGTTGCCTAACCCCCACAAAAGAGATCCAGTGTGCAGTAATACACATGTAATCAGTGACTTGACAACTGGTCCACGTCAGCCGTCATCTAGTTAATCTGAACAGCACTCTGCTGTAAAGCTTTTCCAACTGATTCCAGCACATTGTGACTGAACGCTGGAACAGCAACTTTGGCAAAGTAGGACCTGCTTGGATTCTTCCATTTTGGGCAGATTGCTGCCACAAACTCTAAAAAACCCACTCCGTACACAAAAGAAAAAGGGAGGTGGTCCAGCACTAACATTTTAGCCAGCTTCCTGTTGTACACAAGTGCTGTTGAGTGGTTGCATTCGTAGGGCCCCTCATGCCCCTAAACATGCTCACAATAGTTGCCTGGATTTTTTCCTTCCTTGTGACACTGATGCAGGCGACTTACGGAGAGAATATAAATCAGCAGGTGGTAGGCTCAATGTGTGCCTCATTGGGACAGTCACTGCATGCTACTGTGGTGTCTCCATCTGACTCTTGTGCCAATATGAGGTTGCTGAGGAGGGTGATACTGGCACACTGCTGGGGACAGGGCTGCTTTGCATAAAGATGTTATCCTGTTCTTCTTCATCACCTTCACCTCTCCCCATGATAGGAGTCTCCAGAGCAGATTCCCATCTCACATCATCTTGACCACCACCACATACAGAAAATTGATAAAGGTACGCCTTCCAGCTGATTGCGTGATGTTTTTTCAAATTGGTCGGTCGACCACCAATACCATATTGTGTACCAAGCTTACCTCAAGGAACACTAATGTTGCAAACGGAAAATATTGCAAGACTTTCTTCCTTCATGATAACTGTAAAGAAGTCCCAAAATGGGGAGTAATACATTTTTAGTGGGCTACTGGTGACACTGACAATGCCTGAAGAACTGGAGGTAGGTGGGTTTGTTTGCGATTGTCGGCGATTGCCTCTGTTCACTGCATACTACTACCGAGGAAGTGGAGGTTGCAGGTCTAAGGGGTCTTGCAAATATGGGATCTGGGTGTGGTGATAGTATCAGTGTTACATCCCTCTGAGCAGTTAGAATAAGTGGGGTAATGTTGGTCCCCCCTGGGCCAAGTTCTGTGACAATGACTGGCTCCTCATCCCATTCCACTTTCATAACTTTAAAGCTTTCAGGAGCTTTCGTTTTCCTCACCTGAGTCTTTTGGTGTGCATTGGACTCAGATGATGTCCAGTCTTTCTCTGGAACATCAGAAGAGGTGCTTGGAGAAATTGGTGGAGTACCCTTCCTATTTCTGGCCGGAGATCTGAAAGCCAATTGTTATAAAAGAGGAGGTTCTTGCTCAGCAGGAACCTCAACCTCCTATTCTGCTACTACTTCAAGAAGATCTGCTATTGCTGGTTGTAGCTCCTGTTGCCACTTTGCTCAATTTCCTTCAACAATTGGGTACTACTTTTTGAATGAGACATATCCAATTTAATGTCACTATTTGTTGACATTGACAAGATAGCAGTGTCTGGCTCGTTGACAAATATGGGCCTTGGCTTAGGTTGAGGTGGTGCCTATGATGCAGGAGTGCTGTTCCCAGCTTGCTTATGGAGACCGGTGTGACAGACACATGACTCGTAAAAAGGGTTTTGCCTCAGACGCCTTTGGTGAAAATCTGCTTCTTTTCCTCCTCCCTACTGGCCACTTTCTTTGCACCATCTTTCTTTCGGACCATCTTGAAGCTGGCAGTTGGCAGTGGCACTTAGCTGCACAAGCGGAAGAGAATGGAAGACTCGTGTCATGTGTTGTTTGGTCACCTCACTATGTAAAGGCCCTCTGTCTGGCAGTGCTGTGGGTGATGTATCCTCTGGACACAACAACATTTAGTGAAACAAGGCACTGTAATTGTTGCAGTTTGAATTAGCACAGGCAAATATATTTTAATGTAGTGTGCTTATTAAGATATTATCCTAAATATTTAACATTAATACTGTATTCTATTCCAATCCAAAGGCAAACCACACCCCTATAACATAATATATTTCATTTTCAATCAGGATTACAACATACACATGTATATGGTTGCTTTATCTGCATCTAAGTTAGACACCTGTGACAGCCAGGGAGGTGCAGTGGAAAATGGAATAATCCTTAGTGAGTGCACCTATGGCAGGAAGTGGGGGCTTAGGGGAAATGGAATACTACTTAGAAAATGAATTCTGAGGTGTATGCATCTATGGCAGGCAGGAGTTCCAGGGGAAAAGGCAATGGGCAACTATGCAGACAGGGAGTGCAAGGGGAAATGGAACAATACTTACAAAAATGAATTCTGGTGATCATGCAGTTGTGCACCTAAGGCAGGTAAGGTGTGGCTGGATGAAGGGAAAATGTAAAATAAAACTTTACAATTTCTAAAAAAAAAAATCTGTTTTTATTTTAAAAAGTAATCTTTGGTTTAAAAATTAAAAAGAAAATTACTTTTTTTTTTTAAAGTACTAAATCAAAATGATTAAATAAATAAAAATAAATACAAAATTAATTAATTTCTGGTGTATTAGGAGACTATGAGAGCCCCACTGGGAGGAACAGAGGTGCAGGTCAAAAATGCAAATGCATATAACATAAACACTCTTCATCATAATATACATATATTACAATGACCCTCAGGCCTATATTAATAAACGGATGATATCATGGTAAAGTTTTTAAAAAATCACCAAAAACAAAAAAGCATACCCCCTCCTATCAATCTCCTTAGAAAATGCCTGGCTTTGAAAACTGGAAAAAGGGGATTGAAGCACAAAATGGCTACCAGCCACATGGTCAATCAACAACAGCAAATGAGGAGGCTTGGCTACAACAAAAAACACATGCAGGCCTATGGCAAAAGCACACTGGCTGCCTACACAACATGGCCACCAACCACATGGTCAAACAAAAACAGCAAGCTAGGAGGCATGGCCACAACAAAGAACACATGCAGGCCTATGGCAAAAGTGCACTGGCAGGCTACACAAAATGGTCGCTGGCCACATGGTCAAACAACAATCAAGGAGCTATGGAAAACAAAGAACACATGCAGGCCTTTGGACACTGACTACACAAAATGGCTCCTTGCCACATGGCAAAGGCTTCAGATTGCTTATGCGTGACATTTTCATAATTTTAGTGAAATTATGAGCGCATTCAACGATTATGTGTGACACTTTACTCAGGAGCAAAACAGAGCAAGAAGCCAGGAAAACATATAAATATCTGAAATGCCGCCCATTTGAGCAACCAGAAACTGTGAGCAGCTCTTACTGCTGCTGCAAAACACCAGAAACAAAAGTGCTCTTGTCTCTTGAACGAAGTGTAAAACAGATATGTGACTATTATTTTAAACTTAAACCCCGACTTGCCTTCAGGGTAAAGAAGCGCTTTATAGGGAGGGTCCTGGCTGAGTTTTTTCTATACCCCACAGATTCCCAGAAATGTAATACAACTTCATAAAATCCCAGGTTATTTACAAAACTACCGTTGGAAAGCAATCGAGTACTTTCAGAACTACTGTTGCAAATATAGAAATGGACAAAGATACAGGTGATTAGTCGCGCTGTACCAGAACCAGGGCTGCATGACGGCAAGGCCTGCTAGAACCCAAAAAGGTGGGGCCCAGACAAGAAACGCATTGCATGCCTGTTGGGTGGATGGACGTGACCCGGACGCCCAAGGTACCGATCTGAGCATACCAGCACACAGCTGGTGTGGCCGAGCAAAGCAGAGGGGGGGGGGGGGCAAAGACCAGGTCGCTAACAACAACGTAAAAAAGTGTAACAACAAAATCGCGCCGCAAGGTGTGTGCATAGTTGCCAATGTTTCAGGCCGCTTCTGCCTTACCATCTCTGCCGCAAATACCAGAGGCCTCCGCTCCCTGATCCTGTTTCGGGCGCACCGCCGCCCGCACTGACCTTCCACGCCGTGTGAGGCCTGGCAGAGCCAGACCTCCCTGCGATAGTCCATCGCTACGCTCATCTCACTGAGCCACCCTCTCCACTGATTCCGGGCTGCGCCCTTCAGGCGCCGCCGTGTTGGCATCCGGGCCTCTGGGAGGCCTCCATTGATGGCCAGATTCTCGTCCGCGGTGTCCGCTGCCTCCTCCTAGGCGCCGCCGGTTCTCTTCCGGCTGCTTCCTGCAGCTGCTTTCTGCTCCCCCAGCTGGCTTTTCTGATAGCTCTCCCCTGCGGCCGGTCCGTTCACCATCATACCTCCATTGCAGGCGGCGGCGATGATTCCCAGGCGATGAGGTATTCCTTCTTCTTCGTCTTCTTCTGACACTGTGAGGAGGGGGGTATGTACCTATCTGGCCCTGTTAACCTCTTATTTATCCCCCCCTTGCCTCACCAGCTTGCACCCGGATTGGGGTGGGGTTCACGCTTGCCCTGAGGCGACCAATGCTGGTCCCCCCCTTACGAGCAGGCTATTTAAATTTGCGGGGGAGGGGCTTCCCGCCTCCGGCCGGCATTTGGCCCGTGCCCCTAATGGGTCCGCTTTGCCACCCCCGGCCTGGGTTTCGATGTAATCTACAGCTAGACAACAAAAATCCCTTTTTTTACAAGTACACAGGGACTCTTTGTCTAAAGTGACCAACCACATAGATTGAGCCCAAACTAGATCCTCGAAATTGTTCAAAATGTAAGTGGTGTCATGTACAAACAAAGGAAGGTTGATGGTCAAAGGTTTGAGAAAAGAGTTTACAAACTGATACAAATGTTCTGTTAAGGAACCTATTCCAGAGATGACAGTACACCTCGGGGGGAATGGACCCTTCTTGTGCTCTTGGCATTAGATAAAGACATGGAAATCTTGTATTCTCGATTTTCAAAATACAAAACTCGGAATCTGACAAAAGGCCCACTTTCTTCCAATGTGACAGCTTGCTGTTAAATATCACCTTGACCAAAGTGTATGGGTTCTGTTGCAGTTTTTTAATAACAGACTACATCATTTAGTTGTCTATAAACCCTCCTCTTAATAGTCCACTCGATTCATCACTACTACAATTCCCCCTTGTCTGCCTCACAGGTGTCATACCCTAGAATTTATTAGGCGGCTTTCTCTTGCTTTGTTAGGATAGCATTAAAATGAATATATATGGAAACCTAGTAAGTTTTGGCTCTAGTGCGTGTAAAACTCCGGTTACACGTTTTGTGAATGCATCAATACTGCTAAGATGTGCATCCTGTGGAGTGCATTTGGTACGTGGTTTTAGTCCACTATCACATGTCCTGTCCAATATCAAGGTCATTCACCAGTTTCGTCAAAGGTCATCTGACTCTCAGGGTCTATAGACAAGAGCGTAGAGGTATTCTTCAATTGTGAGACAAATCAGATAATACAGGTGTTGATCGTTTAAAGTATGTAAACAGAAATGGCATTCAATTTAACATTCCCACGAATTTGAACATATATATAAACATATGAAATTAAGGATTGAGCTATATATGGAATTCTTACATCGCAGCCATGTCAACTCACCAGTTCCAGCCATTGAAAATCAATTTCGGGAAATCCCCTTGAGGTTAGCTGCTGAACCTGATTTCTTGTAGTGAGCATTTAAATGGTATCTCCTGATCCAGCAATTGCAGAGATTAGAACAATGTTCAATTCATATATTTGAGGCTGACAAATCAGAGAAACAAACAAGAGAGGTAAACTAACAACACCAATAAAGATACATCTAACATTTTATAAAACAAAAGAGATTAATTATTGAAAAGACTAATGATGAGATGCAGAAAGTAAGGTCAGAGATTCCCAGAATTGCGTGACTGACAGATGACAGAGTGCCTATTAGCTGATGCCAGGATGTCCCCTGATGTCACCAGTGTTGATGTTCACAAGGAGGACACCTGGGCTGTTGTATAATAGAAGCGGGCAGAAGAAAGAAACTCATGATGGGGAGGAAGCCATACGAAATCATGCAAGAGCATGTTATTTAGATGTTTTAAATAGATACTCATTTTGAAACCAACAAAGATACTTCTCATAAAGCAAACTGGCTCAGCACACATCTGTTATCATACACAGTTTCTAAGGTTAACAGTAATACTTCTCATGCAAGTTTAGACAGGCTTTAACAGATTTCGTATAGTGAGTGCCTTACATTGCCAAGTGTATATATATGTAGTATATCGATTTATTAAACACATTATAACTTAATCAACAATTGCATTAATTTTTGACCAGAGTTCAAATAGAGTTGTGCTATAAAAGACATACACCTCCTCTGTCCACAGTAAATAAAAAGTAAGACACAAAGCCAAAAGAGCATACATTTGACTTTTCAGTTTCTACCACCCTTCTGCTATACAGCACCAGTCTCCATTTTAGTGCGTTGCTAAGAACAGAAGTTGATGTTGTGACAGATATGAATGGGACAACATCACAGGGCCTTAAAAGGTTTTCAGTTTTTGAGACTATAGCAGAGTATGAATATACATGTCTAGGTTACATTTGACTACAATTATAAGCCATTATAAAACATGTTGTAACGTATAGTGTCTGGATTTCACTAAACAAGTGATGTAAATCCCCTATAGTGTGTAACATTGTTAGCATAAGGACGCACCTGTGTGTGTAGTTGGGTGCAATTGCAAAGTCTACCCTGTGTGGTGCCGTGTTGCACTTCCAATGACAACTGTCCCAGGGGAAGCAACCAATCTACTCAAAAGAGTAGCTGTATGAAAACAGTAAAAATAAAAGATATATAATCAAAACATGTATGGATTGCTAGAATGTGTGCTAGAGGTTTATTTTGAGGGGATGTATATGATGTTTGCCTAAAAATGTAGATATTGGTGAAGGACAGATATGGGTTATTAATTATAGGTTGGCTTTGGTTGCGAGAGAGAGGGGGGAGAAAGAGAGAGAGAGAGAGAGAGAGAGAGAGAGAGAGAGAGACAGAGAGAGACAGAGAGAGAGAAGCGAGAGAAAGGGGTTTAGAATTTTACCTGGCATCACTGGAGAGGACAGCCTTCTAGAGTGGCTTGATATGAAGACAGGATCCAGGTGCCTCTACAGGCAGAGCTTGTGTCAGCTGAAACCTCACAAACTTCTCCTTCAGCAAACTTCTCTTATCTTACAATTTTTTAATACTCTCCATAATGTGTGCCTCATTCCTCAATACATTGACAGAGTCTGTCATCTCATACAAAAGTACTACATTCTGTGTTCCAATGAGAATGAATGGAGCAAGGCATGCATTTTCTGTAATTGTTTACCATAATATAACTTCTGTCTCCTTCTCAGTGAAAATTCCTGTTCTCCTGAGATGTGATGTATGCATCATTCAAGCAGAATGTGGTGGCTGCAGGAGCAGAAAGACGAAAAGGAAAAAAGCAGATCCAATGGTGAGGATAGTATTTATACGGTTGGAAGGGAATGGGTGATAGGTGCATTTGATTTGGTTCAGGTCTATATCATTCTAAAAACACAATAGGATGATGCATGGTGGCGGACACTTTTCAGACACTCACCCCTAGTCACAGATTTGGGTTTAATCCTTCATCACTCTTCTGCTTACTAAGCCACCCCAGTTTGGAACCAGCCATATGCAAATCAGTCTTGTCCCTGTTCCTGATGGTAACAGTCCAGCCTAAACTGCCAGGCCGGGTCCTCCCTGAACTGGAAACAAGTATCCTGGGGCCGGTTTCAAGATATCAACCCTCATCACCCAGGCTAACTTGAATCCAGTGCCAAAGTGAGCAAGGGACCCATGTCTGGGCATACCCTGGCCACTTATGGCAAACATAGCAAACACAATAAGATGATGGACAGAGTGCTGAAACTTTTCAGACATTCACCTCCAGTCACAGATTTGGGTTTAAAACATCATCATTCTTCTGCTCACTAAGGGCCCGATTCACAAAAGTAATCTGAGACAAAAAGTCGTAAAGTTAGGATTTTGTCTCAGTTAAACTTAAGTTTTGGTCTAAGTTACACTTAAGACCAAAACTTAAACTTAAGTCAAAACTTTCTCTCAGTTTAACTTAGGTTTTGGTCTTAAGGTGAACTTAAGACCAAAACTTAAACTTAAGACTAAAACTTAAACTTAAGACCAAAACTTTGTCTCAGTTAAGTCAGTTTTGGTCTTAGGTTAAATTTAAGACCAAAGCTTAATTTTAAGTGAGACAAAATCCTAACTTTACTACTCCTAAATGTGCTTTGTGAATACTGAAAGTCGTAAAGTTAGTATTTCGGCTCAGATTATTTTTGTGAATCGGGCCCTAAACCCCCCCAGTTTGGACCCAGCCATGTCCCAATCAGTCTTGAACCTGTTCTTCATGGGAACAGTCCAGCCTGAACTGCCAGGCCAGGTCCTCCCTGGACTGGAAACAATCATCCATGGAGAACAGGGTCAAGGCTGATTTGCATATGGCTGGGTCCAAACTGGGATGGCATTGTGAGCAAAAATAACAATGGATTAAACCCAGATCTGCGATTGAGGGTGAATGTTTGGACAATGTTCAACATTCAGTCCATCATCTTTTTGTGCCATATAATCTTACCACATTCCAGGTGGTGCTCTCCACTCAGGTGGCAGAGTTTCTGCCCCAGTTGCAGAGTCTACACCAAGTGAGTGGAAAGTAATATATGATAGTAAAGTTACTAGTAGTAACTTTACAGGTGTAAATTACATTTATGCAGATTCCACCTCCTAAGCTGAGGGGGTGGAGGCATGTAAGTCTATATTTTGTAGCAACATTATACTTGTAAATGGTGACTAGCTGAGAGTAGTAAAGTTACTACAAAAAGGGGCCGATTACGATGTCGTTTGGAAACTGTTCCGAATGAATCGGTCTCAGACTCGTTTCCGAATGAATCGGGTCCTGCGAGTCCGGATTACCGATTACGATGCGTCCCAACATCGTTTGGTCGGACTAACTTTGACTTCAGTTGGAGCCTGTATTCTGGACAAGAACACAGGCTCCCATTTTAAAAAGGGGTTGTAGGGGAAAACATTTCACCCTGTGGCGGGCACCCCATGGGGCCTGCCACATTGTGCATGGTTGGGAAGAGGGGTCCCTTGGGTAACCCCACGGTCCCCATTCATACGCCTCTGGGTGAAGGGGGCCCACAACGGGCCCCAAAATACAGATTCCAACAGACGTTTTGTGTCGGACAGACCGAATCGGAACGGCTGTCTGAATCGGACATCGTAATCGCTCGTCCAGAAACCGTGTCCATAGAGCTGTACGAATCGGCTCTGAAAGACCCGGGCATCATAATCGGTCATTGGGAAATGTATACGATTCGTTCGGAAACAAGGGTTCTGAATCGGATTCTGCAAAACCGAATCCTTTCCTAACAACATTGTAATCGGCCCCTAAGTGTAAGAATAAATGAATATATGCAGATTTACTCATATGTAAATTTACCTGTGTGACTAGCCCCAATTATCTCTAGATCAGCCATCAATGCAGCAATTAGTGGTATAATCAAAAGTGGATTTGTGCCTATAATGTTGTGAAGATTTTCAGTGGTGTAAAATACGTACGGCAAATTAAGTCCACTCATGAGCCACACATAGTTTCTAAATAAAAATACTTACACCTTTGCACCAGTGGGTGGGACATAGATGAGTATGAAGAAGAGAGTGTATCTTTCGCCAACATGCTATGAAGGGATAACAATGATGTTTCATCAGAGGAAGCTGATATCCCAATAGTGCTAGAAGTCAGTAATAGTGCAGTTTTCTGAGGAGTTATTTATGACAATCTATGGTGCATCACATCATTTACGCTGGTACCTCTTGACCAGCAATGTTCAAAACGTACAGAATGTTAGATAAGTCCAGGAATAAATCAAGGTAAACATATGTTGGATCTTGATGATAAATTGGAGTGATTATTTATTCAGCACCTTTGACTTGCCTAACATGTTCTGGTAAGTTACCATAAAACTTGGTACAAAAGAAAATATTATACTCTTTACACCAGGAGGACTGGTGAATTTATGTCATGCCCATCAGGTTAATAAATGTACCGTAAACCTATCAGAGTATGGTGAACCATGCAGTAAATGGCCGGGATAACTTCTATGTTTCCTATTGAGGCAACATAAAATTGATTAGTGAAAGACAGGGGTGATCACATTGTCTAACCCAAGGAGGTGTTGCAAGTACTATAAAAAGCAAAATTAATGATCGTCTGGTGCCTTGTTAGGCCTCAGTTACTGAAAGGAGGGAAGAAAAATAGAGTCTTACAAGACTAAGGTTCATGTAATTTGTTAGGAGACCCCATCTACTCAGACAGATGTTCAAGTATTTGTGGGCCTCACAGGTTACTACCAGAACTTTGTCCCCTCGCATGGCCTTCTATGGTGCAGAGTCCCAAAATGCACAAAATAGCAAATCAGATCCTCCATCGCCAGCATGCCCTTCATTAACTGAAATAGGCTCTCTGGGGGCATCAGACCTGTCACTCCTCATTAAGAAAATTGTTGGCTATGAAGACACTACCAAAGGCAACATTCCCTAGTGCGATAAGAATGACTGAGAACACTCATTGATTTGTATTGACTGGTGGCTGCTATCCAGGGATCTTAACTGGAAGGTTACAGAGACATAATGTTTTGCAATAGTTTTTTCATTAAACAGATTGTGACTACCTTTATCATCCACAACTAATCATAAGCCCTTGTAATAGCTGATGAGCTTAGTGCCTCACCCATTCAGCTTGCCAATTTAGATTAAGTCCAGTATTCTCTGGTAAAAGGAGCAATTTTATATGTATTTTAATCCATATTATTGTGCATGAGTATTTGTGATGGTAACCAAAAGAGAGAATGCAGACATCCCTCCTTGCACCTTGTCTCTGGGGCGTATTGGAATGGAATACATAAAATTTCATACCAGACCAGACCCCTTCAAAATGTACTTGTTATGTATCTTATTGATAACACACCCCAGTGCATACACAGAGTTGACAAAGAATTTCTGCATCACGCATCTGCTCTCCATATAGATAAAATCTGTTTCAAACGCAGCACTTGCATTTTAGAACTCCAAATAAGCACTTGCACGCCATGTTAGTTAGCAGTAGGACAATAAGGATACATTGCGGCCTGATTAGACCCTGCTGCATCATTTCCTTCATGGAGAGCTGAGTGAGACTCTGGTGATCTGCAGTGGTGCTGTTCCTAATAATGCCTGCATGGAAACTGCAGGTCCAGGACCTGATGGCAACACTAAACGTCAAAAATTTGACTTGCACCTCACCAGAGATCAGAAAAAGGTTGTCTAATATCATTTTATACATGCAAGTGGGACATTCTGGTAAGCATATCCCTCCATGCACCACTGTTTGTTTTCTGTGCTCATCTTTGTGGGACTTCCAACTTGCTCTTTCCTGCTACCCACTCATTTCCCAGTTGCCGGGAGTAAACACTGGCCCATAACCAACTGTGGTAGCCTGAGCACCGTACATGGGTGTCCTGTGCATTTTGGTGCAGATGTCCAGCACCAAACTTGTTTTCTGCTAGCCAGATCCAGAGTGACCAAAACGTTGTTGGTTGGTCCTTGTGTTTTCCCTGTGATCCTGTGTGACAGACCTTTTGTCTTTTTCATTACTAAGATCAGACCCCCCTGGACTTGAGCATTGGTTTGGATTGGTTAGCCACTTTCATTTGAGAGCTATCCAACTTTGAAGCTGCCGGCAAAACCTGGCCTCAAAGTAGAAAACAAAAAAAATGCTTGCTTACTCAGTGCTAGAAATCTTTGGTTCTTGACATACAGGTCACATTATCTTTACTGTTTAGGGCCAAGAATAGGACAGAGATATTAGAAAAAGTGGGGCTCTCCGCAAGGAAAGTTTAGGGCCTGAGTGTTGCATATACTACTATGGGTTAGGAAAACCTGAAACTTAGGTTACGGCCCTCATTACATTTTTAACAAATTACCAAGTAACTAAAAGTGTCAAGAGGAGGTCTGTGTAATGCTTTACTGCTTCTGATATTTCAATTTGGCTCTGGTTGGCAGACTTTTGGGTCATTTAAAAGTCATCTGAGAGTTACTATCTGCAGCGCCAGAAGATTATTATCTTTTATATGGCCTTACGCTCTATCTGTTACAACTCATCATCTTCCACTGGGCAGTAAATCATGCCTTTACATGTAACACACCTACTCTAGCCATGAGAAACAGACTATCATGCAACATTGATAATGTGTTGGTACTCCCATAAGGGGTTCTGAACCACTGCAAAAGTAAACAACTGATAGATTCTTTTTTGTTAGGAAGAGTAAAGGATTATGTTGTGGTATTTATCAGGTTGTTTTGATGAGGGAGTTGGAGTTTAAGTCAATATTGATGGAATCTCTTGGGATAGAAGAAGTAGAATGATTCTGATGTGAAATTGATGGAGACTTATAGAAGTAGAGAGTAGGGATGGGTGAAACTCGTGGAGTTTAGCTCCATGGAATTCTGCAGAGCTACCTAAAAACACAGTAAGATTACACACGGAGGTCCTCAAGTGGCGGAATTTGGCACATCACGCTGCTCTCGCTCATTTATAGCACTAGGAGCTGGCTCCGAGCTGAAAAGTCAGCAAGAATGGCACCACACAGCATGCCAAAGGAAATAGCTTCATTCTGCTGCTTGAGTAGATTTTCTACTCGAGCAACAGATTTCTCAAAGCGAACAGTAGCGACCTGCCACAACTACCCGCGTTGTGAAATCTCACTGGGAGGCATTTTAGTGGTCAAACATTGCGCTAGGGGATGCAAATTCTTGCTTGCACTCACCAATGTAACAGAGGCGGGCCATGTGCGAGGAAAAGCTCCACCACGCTGCGATTAACCGAGTTTTGACAGAACTCCAAGCGAAGCGTGGAGTGGGCAAAATTCTGAGAACTCTGCTGGTGGAGTAGAATATTTCACCCACCCCTAGTAGAGAGGCTGTAGGAGTGTAATAGGGAAGTCATTTTGTTCACTTGGCATGCTTTCCATCTCAGTTTTTCAATAGATCACCAATGTATTCTAGTTTATCACATTCTGTACTTTTTTTTATATCATTGCTTCTGATGGACCAACATGAAAACATGGTCTAAGGGAAAACATTTCAGATTGAAATGTTACATGAAGCGTCAAAAATATATTTAAATGAATGCATAAAGTCAGGCAGCATAATTTCTTTTCAGCGAACAAATGCATGTCTAGTAGTTATAAAATCTGGACTGATCTGTAGGGCATGTGTTGATTTACTGGAGCTCCTCTAGATAGTAATAGTGGGACATATCATGTGGGTTTTTATGTTTTCCTGCATTTCACAAACACTACTCCTGGTTCAAGCAATTTGAGATGTGTGGTTATGTGTGTGTTTCATGAAACGTTTGGAGTAATTACCATAAAGTGACTGATGCAATTGGATTCTGTATTCAGGAGGATCATATGGTTGTATCGCAACTGCATTTACATAAACTAACTTTGTTTCAACTTCTATTGTTTGTTATTTTGTAAGAGAAATGCATTCATAGCATTACATGTACAGCAATAGCAATGTAACAAGCAACCTAAAAATACTCAATTCATTAAAAAGAATATTTACCAATGTGACTTCTACATCAAGATATTTGTTTCCCCAGTTAAAATAACATTATAATACATGGGATTATGTGGTCCTTGTATAAATGTCATCATAATCGGTGAATAGTGACACACTCAGTCACAAGTTTTAAAAAAAGTTAACAGAACTCGACTATTATAAGTTATTACAGTTGAATTCTGACCTCACAATGCCTGGTGCCTGAGTTAACAGCCAAGGTGAAAGCAGGTCAGATCACAGAGCATAATTGAAGTAGATGTTTAAAGGAAAACAAAGTTGCTTTTCTTTCTTCTGCTCTGTTTTAATAGCTTGCAATTACCAACAGAGAGAATGTGCTTATTTCTTGCACTCCTTAGAAAGAGAAAACTAGAATCTTTCTGTATGTTTGTACACATTCCAAGTTATTGCAACTTTAAAAAAACATATATGTTTTGTATTGAACTGTTCTTAAATCTGTTTGCATCAAATATCTAACAGGTTTTTGATGTGCTTAATTTTGCAATAGAGGTTTTGTTTTTCATGTTTGCAAATATGTTTGCTCTTTCGTTTGAAATAACTATGCAATAAGGTTTAAAGTGGTTTGTGGGAAAGGTGATGGTGTGATCATCTATTATATGGGATAAACTACCCCTGGTGTACAGAGACCTTGGAGTTCCATAACCTCATAAATGAACTCAGCCTTCGGCCTTGTTCCTCCATAGGGTTATGTTCCTCCTTGGTGTCTTGCAATATCATTATAATGTACGGTGGGGTTACTTAGTCCCTTATATATAAAATGGGATTCTGTAATCCCTGTATAAATGCACATCTAGAATTTCTTTATAATTGGCAACTAGTGATGCACTCCGTCGATGGCTATAAAGAAAGGACATCAGAACTCAAATATTATGAGCCATTATAGTCGCGGTCTGACATCGCAATGCCCGCTGTTAGAGTCAGCAGGTGAGGTGAAAGGCAGGTCTGGTCACGGAGCATAATTGAAGCAGCTGTTTAAAGCAACACATATGGAACATTGTTTTTCTTTCTTCTGCTAATAGCTTAGAATGACAAGCAGTGAGAATATATTTATTTTTTGCACACCTTACATAGAGAAAAGCTAGAATATTTATGCATGTTTTTAAATACCGAGATATTGCAGCTTTTTTTTTAGAAAAATGATTTGTATTGAACTGTTTCTAAATCTCTATGCAACAGATATCTTACATGGTTTTTGATGTGTTTAATTTTGCACTAGAGGTTTTATTTTTGTTCTTCATGTTTGCAAATGTGTTTGCTCTTTCATATGAAAGAGCTACATGCAAAGTGGTTTGTGGGAGAGGTGATGGGGTGATCATGTATTATATGGGATAAATTACCTCCTGGCATATGTATATGGATATTGCAATAGACCTCGGAATTCCATAACCTTATAAAGGAGCTCAGCATTCTGCTTTGTTCCTCTATAGGGTTATGTACCCCCCCATGATTTGCATTATCCTTATAATGTACAGCAAAGGGTCTTCTATCCCTTATATAATAGATGTAATTCTTTAATCCCTATTTAAATGAATGTCTCTTTATAATCACTGACTAGTGATGCACTCAGTTGATGATTATTAAGAAAAGGCATCAGAACTCAACTATTATAAGTTATTATAGTCGAGGTCTGACATCACAATGCATGCTGCTAGAGTCAGCAGCCGAGGCACAATACAGGTCAGATCACAGAGCATAATTGAAGCAGCTGTTAAAAGCAACAAGAACAGAATATTATAGAAAGTTGCTGTGGACTTGTATTGAACTGTTTTTAATATATGTTTGCAACAAATATCTAAATGGCTTTTGATGTGTTTATTTTTGTTCGAGAGGTTCTATTTTTTATTCTTCATGTTTGCAAATATTCTTGTGCCTTCATATAAAAGAGCTATGCCACAAAGTTTTAAGTGTGACCATGACTGGCTTAAAATGACAAGGATATTGCAAGTCACCTCAGGGTTCCATAACGTAATGGAATGAACTCAGCCTTCAGTGACATGCAGTCACCTAACAAACTTGAAAAACAGTCTAATTACAAGTGCAAAAATACAGTACAGGTATAATTTTCATTGCCTTTGTTACCTCATCCATCAAACCATTCAGGCAAAAGATTTTAAACTGATTCTCTGGTTAGTAATTTATAGTGCATTTTTAAATGTCAGAATTTCGCTAGATAGTGTAGGACTTGTAACTCCCTTAAGTAATTCTTTGTTAAAGCACCTGCATTTCCCCTTTAAATAAAAACAGTTATCTTAAACCCTTTGGGCCAAATTAGGATGTTAATTGGAAAGCCTCCGACCCCAGGTCAGAGGCTTACCGACGGACATCCTTGGTTTGAATTCCAACCGCCGTTTTAGAATTTTAGAGGTTGGAATTCAAACCGACTGATCATTCCGGCTGGCTTCTGATGGGCTCATGGAGCCTGTCGACCAATTGGAAACCACACATAATCTCATGTGGACAACGTTTCCACTGTCGGGATTTTGATGTTGGTTTCCGACAGGCTTTCCTTGTTGGGCTTTCTGGCATGGAGAATCTGTTGGAAAGTGATTTTAGTGGCCCCTAGCAGGGCCCCTCTCTCTCCACGGCCTCCAGTTGGGGGCCGAGGCCCCCCTGTAAATCCCTGCACCCTGTGGCACTCACCTTGAGGTGCAGGGGTTTACAGTGACTCACATTTCTTAATGGGAGCTTGTGCTTCGGACGATTTCCGACCGCCTCACAAGCTCCCATAGGGAAATGAGACTCTTGCGACCGCACCATGTGCAGTCGCATTGTAATTATGGTTTCGGACCACCGACTAGAGGTCAGTCGGTCTCGAAACTGCTGGGATGTTGGTAGGCAGGAACTCCAACCAACATCCGAATTACGTAATCAAAGAACGAACCTGACAGTGGAACCCTCTATTCGACAGCACTTGAGCTACTATCCCTATACTGTTTTAACCCCTCTATGCTTGCTGGGGTTGGTGTGCACACTGAATCGCACCCACTGTCACAATGCAAGTCTGAATAGAGACCTAGCAATTTAAACAAAAGCACAGGTGCATTACACAAAGATAGTACTGATGAACAATTATAAAGTCCATTTCCAGCATAAGTATTCTTCCAAAATGTTCTTTTTATTCTTATTCCAGAATCAATGGCTTTTTAAAACAAAGTCATGAGCATCACTGTTCACAACGACACAGCCGACGCATTTCGTCCTTGAAGCGGACTTCTTCAGGGCACTGAGTATTTAGAAAGGAAGTCACTCTTGTAAGGAAAGGAACCAGTCGATAACCAGGTCCACATTTCATAAATCATTCCCAATTAAGGGGGGCTTATCTCATGTCAATAGTACACCCCGGTTTCCTCTTAATAATGGGGAAGCTGAATGATGTAAATTTATAAAGTATTTAAAAGTGGTCCAATGAGGATTCATAAAAAACTTCAAGAGTGTAAAGACTTTCGTCAACGATGATCCAAATTGTAATATAAAGGGCAATATCATAGGTCACAGTGATTTCAACGGTCAACCCATCCGTATACCTTAAAACCTCGTAAATTACATGCCCAGATTCAAAACTGGAACCGATATGCGGCTGGCATGGAATCCTCAAGCTACAGGACGTCACAACCGACGAGCGGGGAAAGAACGGAAAAAAGATCCAAAGTAGGCCCTTCGTTGCAAAAAGTCTCACAAAGAATTTTTTTTTTCAATTTCAACCCAGTTGGAATTTTAGCCTAATGAGTAAAATACTAGAAGACTTAGATGAGCCAGACTTGCGTTTGAAGAAATACTAGTTACTAATAAATACTTAATAGTTCCATCTTTAGCCAGATCTCATTATTAGATTGGGAACCCCCAAAGCGCATTTCAATAGATTCTCTTCAAATAGTGCAACGTGACCATCGCGTTGACCTGTAGACCCTGTGACAGAAGAGTCATCAGGTCAAGGATGTACTTTGACTGTGCCAGGTGAGGTTCTTCTGATGTTATCCTGACCCTAAATAGAGCACGGGAGCTGTATGTTTGGTGGGACGTGCTACTGACTTATTCTATTGACCTAGTCAGTCAGAGAGGTGGGTAACATGTTGACCACTAACTGGACCAATAAAATACTTATGCTCTATTGGTCCATGTCTGTTTTTTAATCTTGTCACATAAAAAGACCACTAATAAAAGTTGTTCTTTCAACATTATCTGTAGACAGTGTTATAGTCATCACACCCACTATCCAAGAATCTTCTAATAACCCCTGACCGATATCCTATTGGGACAAGTGTAAGAAAAGATCTCCACCAGAGTGCTTCTTTTTGTGGGTCATGCACTGCCAACCGAGTGTGGAGCACAACTGGATGATGAAGCATGCCACCTTGGTGGGTGAGGGTCAGTGGATCATATGAAGGATACTCTTTGATACCTGGGTGTGACAGCTGCGATAAAACATTTAACTCCAATGTAGGTGCAACATCATTTTTATTTTTTGATGACCTGTGTACAGGGAGTATATATAACTGCCTGAAAAATACCTATATTTCCCTCTTATGTTTTGTTCTCATAATTTCAATCCAGTGCTGAGTCCAAGGATCTCAGTTTGCCTGATCTTGGGTATTCTATGATTCCTCTGCTCCCACCTCTAAACATACTGGCAACCTATTGTAGCAGCAAGGTACTACAGATAAAGTACTTTAAAACTGAGTTCTGCTCCTCTTTGCAGGCAGTGTGAGTTGGCTTGCAAGCAGAGTAGTGTCCTAATTTCAGCAATTCAGTGCCACAACCAAGGCTTTAAGGCTCACCCATCTCAGGTTTTTTATGACTCCTCAGATTCTGGCTCAGATTTACCAACATTTGGTGCCGGGGTTGTGTCACTTTTATGGTGTATCCTTGCTACAAATTTCTAGTTGAGATTTTCATAGCCTTCAAGTGCCAACTTGCGCTGCCTTGCGTGGCTGTGTAGAAAACAGTTCTTTTAGAAAAATTACAGTCATGATGTTGAGCCTGGCACATCTCCACCCACTGCTAACACCCTTTCATACTGCTTCCCCACAGTAAGGTAAGGGTTGAACAGTGCACACTACGATGCATAGCCTTACCCCTTTCATATTTTAACTAGAAACACTAAGATTAATGAAAGATGAAAAGTATAAGAGTATGATAATGCAGTTTCCTCAGCACATGAGCCATGTAACTATTGTGGGCTGCCTTGGCGACCTGGGTGATATACAATTCGGAGATCCCAGTTGATTGACTTTGCTGAATGTCATCACCCAGTCGGTCAGCAGTGTTTATACGTGAAGGGAAGTACTCCATACTTTCTCAAATGTCTTTATTTGGTCATTTAGTTTATATATGAACTTCTCATAAGAGGCCATTTTTTTTTTTTTAAATACATTTTATTGACTTTACCATCAGTGAGCCAATCATTGTCAGGTGTGCAAAGGACATATAGGCTTGCAAAATAATATTACATGTTTACAACCATCTTAGGCTAACAAACATCAACAATGTCGGGCATCCGAAAGTGTCCTCAAATAGCATCCTTAAAATAAGTCACTAACAATATGCCAAAACAGATCTTTCTCAGCATTCTTGTTTACATCACCATTTTAGTGAAGCGGTTGATAATTTGTTAAAGCTATCAAGATTCAATGCAATTAAAACATCTTAACAAACAAACAATTACCTAACACCCCTCCCCTTCCCGCGTGCTCGGCCCACAATATCCAATAGTAGCATTTGTATCGCAATCATCTCCAAGTGCCCAAGTGTCTTGTACCCTCGGATCAGACACTTGTGTGACAAATCCAACGTACCCTAGTAGGACAAAACATCTATTGCAGCGTATTCTTCCAGCATTGCATACCAGCTCAGAGAGATCTGTGTTTTCCTTAAGCCTCTATATTCCTCGCTTTTCAATTCCGTCCACTCCGCCTTACCCCATCTAAGCATTTCTGTGTGCCATTCCTGTAAGGATGGGGCTCTAGTGGCCTTCCATCGTGCGGTTATGGCCCTCTTGGCTAGAAGTGCAAGGTTAGCAAACCGTGTGGTAGAACTGCCCTTCTTTTCACGGGGTCCCAGACCTAATATACAGTATTCCAAGGTATCATTCTGGCGTGTCGGAGCCACCGCCGTCAATATTTTGCAAACCGTCGTCCAGTAATGTCCCAATCTAGGGCAAGCCCATATCATGTGTACCAGCCCCGCGTTAGGTGTGTGGCATCGAGGGCATTCATCCTTTGCCCCTGGAAACAAAGCGCTTAGCCTGTGTGGAGTTAAGTACGCCCTGTGTAGCAACATCAATTGGATAAATTGAAATTTGGGATTACGAGAGACCTTTTTGGGGAATCCCAATATAGTGTCCCATTCCTTATCTGTGAGTGCCCGGCCCACGTGCCCCTCCCACTTGTCGCGGAGCTGCTGTAATGAGATCGCTCTCTCCGCTCGAATTCCGTAGGTTAGCCATTTTGTCAGTCGAGCTCCATTATCCATTAGATTTTGCATGGTAAGCAGTGTATTCGTGGGTGGTTCTGTATCCTCGGGCGACCATGTGAGGCGTATATATCTGGAAATATGTGCGTGTAATAGGAACAACGTATCAGGGGCATCATGTACGCGTACATAAGTATTCCCTCTGTAAAAAGTCTCCTAATGTAGTAATGCCCCCTTCAGTCCAAGCCTGAAGGGCGCGTTTAGAGGTGAGTCCCAAATGTGTGGGGATACCCAACAGAGGAATGGTGGGGGCATACGGTGTTATCTGTCCAGTGTACCGCACCGCACTCCGCCAGTAAGTAATAGCTAATTTCAATAAGTGGGGTGTCGACGCCAGCAGGGAGGCTCGTGGTAGTAAGAGTCTGTGGATGATCCCCTTATCCCTGTCTCATGATGACATATCCAGCTCATGCAAATTGCGTCCTGCAAGCCAGTACGCCAGCCATTGCAACTGGCTAGCATAGCAATACGCACGCAGTTCCGGCACCCTCATCCCTCCTTGTTTCGCGTGGAGTTGCAATTTCGCCAGACTAATACATCTACGCCCTGTACCCCATATTAGTTTTGTCACGAGAGAATTCAACACTTTAAAGGATCTCGTGGGGACAAGTAACGGCAGGTTGGTAAAGAAATAAAGGAGCCGCGGCAATAGCACCATTTTCGTAATGGCCACCCTGCCCGGTAGGGGCAGTGAGACCCAGAACTGAATTTGGGATTTGAGAGCTGCAATCGCACGCCCTAGGTTGCCATCTAGCAGGTCAGAGGGACTGCGATAAATTTGTATGCCTAGGTATTTAAAGGTATCAGGTGCTATTTGAAAGGTCCAGGGACTGAACCGAAAGTGTCCGCTCCTCTCAGCGCCGTCAAAGAAATACGCATACGACTTGGCAGCATTGATGGTCAGGCCAGAAAGACCTTGGAATGACTCAAAAATGGAGGGCATTGGATGCAGATCAGCGCCCATATCCTTAATGTACAATATGCGATCATCCACATATGCCAAGACAGTGTGGGACGTACTACCGTGCCTTACACCCTGACAGACTGCAAAAGTGCGGAGTCTATGTAGAAGTGGCTCCAACGCCAAGATAAACAACAACGGTGACAAGGGGCATCCCTGCCTTGTCCCCCGAGCCACTACATATTGTCCCGAGATGTGTCGACCCGAGCGTGCTCACGCTGTGGGATTTGTGTATAGTAAGCGCACCCATGCTATGTATTCTTCAGGTATGCCAAAGCGTGCGAGAGCATAGAACATATAATCCCATCATAAGGAGTCAAACCCCTGCCTCAGATCAAGGGATATGCAGCCTTCCATAGTTCCCGTGCTGCATGTGCCTAACATAACTTGGTGTAGCCGTCTGATGTTGAGCGCTGTGCTCCGACCAGGTACAAATCCGCACTGATCGGAATGTATTAGCGCGGAAATAAACTGGTTAAGGCGAGTGGCCAACAGCCTACTCAGTATTTTGTAGTCCGTGTTGAGAAGTGATAAGGGTCTATAGCTTGAAATAAGCAAAGCATCCCTCCCGGGCTTTAATAGCGAAACCACTAGTGCTTGCAATGTAGTAGCGGGGAGCCCACCACCCTTCAATGATTCATGATAAAGACATTGCAGATGAGGAGTTAGCAAGTCAATATATGTTGCGTAAAATTTGTCCGGTAGGCCATCGTTCCCTGGAGTCTTACTACGTGGTTAAGCCTTAATCACCTGCCAAATTTCCGCCCCTGTTATTGGTCGTACTAGGTCATCACGTTGGTGTTGTGTAAGTTGGGGTACGCATAGACCATCAAAGAATGAGTCAAAGTTGGTGTCAATGAGTCCAGGCAGTGGGCTGTAAAGACATGCATAGTAATCTCTAAATGCAGTATTAATGTCTAATTGCTTGTTTACCACCACATCTGTGCTGTTCCGAATTTCTAATATGGGTGTGGACAAGGGTGCATTGCGGACCAACCGTGCCAGCAGCGGCCCTGACCTGTCAGCTTGTGTGTGTTGCTTTTGCGTGTATAATCGGTAATCCACAACACGTAGCTCTTCTAGAAGCTCCGCGTATTGAATGTTAGCCTCTCGCAGCTGTGTCAGCTGTTCATTCGTCCCCGCGGCCTCCCCCTACAGCGTGGCTAAACTATCCTCCACCTCTGTAAGTCGCTCAATAAGGTTGAGTCGCACTCCTGTCTTAGTGCTGATTGACACTCCCCTGATGACCGATTTGAAGGCATCCCATTCTATTTGTCGGGAGCTAGCAGACCCCACATTCTGCAAGAAATAATGGATGATCGCTTCTGAACGGCGTTGCGAAAGACCTGAACCTACAACACCTCAGGTTGTAATTTTCAAGTTGGTATCGGAGTTGGAACCTTGCCCCACTGTACAGTTAACTCCACTGGGTTATGATCTGACAGGGTTTTCCCCATATGGAGCACCGAAGTAATGGACCCTAACAGGGCGCCGGAACATAGGAAGCAGTCAATTCGAGTGTGTAGTCTGTGTGGTGGCGAATAAAAGGAGTATTCTCTATGCCCGCTGTGTTTTGCCCTCCATGCGTTATGTAGTTCCCAGCCCTCTGCCCAGCCCTAAGCACCTCCGCTTGTTTCTTGCTTTCAGTGGCATGTAATGTGGGGGTGAGACCTGTCTAAGTCAACATCTAACAAAGCGTTGAAGTTGCCCCCTATCACCCAGGGATATGCAGCCCATTCCATCAATGCCGCGCCTAGTGTAGTCAGGTATTTGTCCTGGTCAGTGTTTGGTGCATATATCAGCCCATGACCACGTGTGGCCCATCCAATAAGCCATGAAACAGTACATATCTACCAATGACCTTTATTTTCTGCTCTAGGAGCTTGAAAGGGACAGTGCTCCGCATCCACTCCGCCACCCCCTGGAGAAAGCTGAATATGTCGTGGCAAATAGTTGCCCTCTCCATTTTATCTGCAATTTGGCTGCCTCATCAACATTAAGATGAGTTTCTTGTAAATAGGCTATAGTAACCTTTCTTCTAGTAAGTTGTGCCAAAACCCGGTGTCTTTTATGAATTGAACCTAAGCCCCTCACATTCCATGTACAATAGGTGTACGTATTATGTAATGCCATTATGGTGCAGAAAGCGTAATTGTAGTGTGACCTGTGGAGACCAAAATCCTGTAGATAGAAGCTGCTGAAAAGCCGAGCACGCTCTCACATATAAACTCCCCAATACTAGGTTCCCCCATAAAACAGCAGAGGACCAAACGGAAAACAATAGCCCAACATGGGCTACAAACAAAAAATGCATCATCGCAGTAGCTTGGGGGGTGGAGGCCAAGACTGCGTCAGTTCGTGAAATCAACATAATATCCATTCGAGTATGTCTTGATTACATTAACACATTTCCCTATAAAGCATATGTACGCTGGACCCGCCAAGCAGCCTCCACCAGCAATACACACAGTGCATATCTCTTTTATATACATTACCACTCCTGGGCATTCCGGATCACAATATCAGAAGTCTCTTGCAACCTGGGCCATGATTGAGGGAAACAGCGTTATGCTAGTGTCCGATTCAGAGCGCACCGTGTCGGCGTCAGATGAGTGTTCCGAGGACGCCGCAGCCAGGGCATCATGAGCCGCCAGAGCCGCTGCTGTAAGGAGCGCATCCTTCTGGCTGGTCGTGATCTGTTCCAAAGTTGGGCCAGAGTTCGTAGTAACCATGGTAGTGCCATGACCCGATCGGGGTAGTCCAGTCGTTCGTATCGGGGAGGCTCTACGCAGTTGTTCCGATGGCAGCGAAGTCTGAGAAGCCTCTGGTGTAAGAGTAATTTTAAGCCAGTCTGCCACTTCCTCAGGAGTCTCAAAAAAATAAGATTTCTGACCATGGACTACCTTCAGTCTAGCCAGGAAGAGCAGTGCGTATTTCAAATTGCGGTCACGCAGGCTTTTCTTCACTCCCAAAAACGTAGCTCTAGCTTTCTGAACTGCCGGGGTAAAATCCGGGAAGAGTGAAATTGTCCTGTTCTCGAAACGCACAGGAGCGTTCTCTCTGGCAGCCCGTAGGATAGTGTTGCCGTCCTTGTGGTATAAAATGTACGCTATCAACGGGCGAGGTGGCACAACCGGCTAGGGAGGTCTGGAACACACCCGGTGCGCCCGCTCCACGCTCTACAGTGGTGTTAGGCCCTCCTTCGCAACATGGTCTCTCAGCCAGTCCTCCACAAACTGTGTAGGGTTGGATCCCTCGCTGCGTTCCGGTATTCCAAGGATGCGAATGTTATTGCGGCGGGACCTCCCTTCCGCGTCGTCCACCCTGTCCTGCAGGCCCTTCTGTTGTCATGGAATTGTTCAAGTTGAGTGGAGTGCATAGTCTGCTGGGGCATCAGATCATCCAGCTCCAGTTTATTCGATTTGACCTTATCGGCCAGTTTTCTGTGATCCGCCTATAGTAAGCTGAGATTAGTGGACATCGTGCCCATGCCTGCCTCCAGCGCCGTTCGTGAGTCTCGGATTTCTGTCAGTATTAAGTCCAGCTTAGCATCGTGGGGGTCTGTACCAGTAGGAGGTATCACGTCATTGTCTGAAGCGTTAGAGGGATCATTGCCAAATGTGGGCTGCGTTGCACCACCTGCAGTGGCATCCACTTTCTTGTTTCTGCTGCAACCCACCGTGCCTCGGCGTCCTCCCGTTCATCTCTGCTCCAGGATGGTCTTTTGGGGAGTCAAGGGGGGCAATATCCCACATCACTAACTCCATCAGCAAAGTACAGGTCACTGGCGCATCAAAATTACCTCTTGGGACACCAGTTTCACAGGCCGCAAGCAGTCAGACTCGTCCGTTCTGTGGCCGCACACCCCCAGCGGACACCAACAGGGAAGTCAGACTCAGCAACTCCAGTAACCATCAGGACAGTCCTAGCAGTAAAGCTGTATCACACTTCCCACGTAATCGTGTGTCCCACTCCACATCCAGGGTAGGTGCAGGCAGAGAGCGTCACAGCACCCAGTTCGTGTGGCCTCTGAAGAGGTCAGGCAGGGAAACAGATGCCCGTAGGCAAACCATGCAGCAGTACCTCATCTAGTGCGTGAAGGATGTATCATATCCCTCCAAAGCGGGCCAGCAGAGGGATATCAGTCGCCGTCTCACCAGTATTTACCAGGACATACCCAGTGGTGAGAACTACACCGCTCCTACAGTTCAGCACGGACATCTCCCACAACCAGGGTATGCCATAGGTGGAGAGCGGCACCGCGCTCAACCCACGGGAGCGCCAGACACAGCATACAGGGGTGTAATCGGTCTTAGGCAAGCCACCCAGCAGCGCTCCAGTCAATATAGGGCAGGTGAGGCACAGATCCCAAAGGCGTAAGCAGCGTGCTCATACCGCCCAAGTTCAATCGCATACAGAGGGCGAGTTTCCCATGTGTGGAGCAACCGCAATGTTCAATACAGTAACAAGGGCGTCCCCCTCCAGCTTCATTAGTATGCCATTCAGCGTGTCTTCCTCCCGGTATCAGCCATGTCCCGATCAGGAGAGGGGGGAGGGGTAGAGGGAGGCTCCGTCAGCCTCCATGTACCATAGCGCCAGAGTGTCTGCCTGAGTTCATTCCCTTACCAGGGAGTCTCCAGTGCTGTGTCTCACACATGCCAACGCTGGGCGTGGTCAGCCGTATCCGCCATCTTGTCCGCGGCTGCCATAGGTGTGGCGCAGTAGAGCAGAAATGCAGACGCTCATCCCGATCAGCACGTCCAGCACCCCCGATCCGGAGCTCCGACCTCCGTCCTCACGCTGGTAGTGCCCAAAATCGCTGAAACATTGCACAGGTTGCTCAGGTCGCTAGCTGCGGTGAAGTCTCCATGCAGCATACGCGACTCCACCCCTCGCCATCTCGCGCCCTCAGCCGTCCTGAAATATCACACAGTTCGGCTGCTTCTGTCAGGTAGTGGGTGCCCAAATCCGAGCCACAGGGTCCTGATGAGTTCCGCAGCCCAAGGAGCGATGACCCAGCTAGGCAGGTCCAGGGGATGTGCAAGATATTTAATTAAGTTTCAGGGTAGGTGACGGAGCTCTCTCAGCTCACGTCCTCCATGCCCGGCAGTTGACCAAGCCCCCCCATAAGAGACCATTGTGTGCATATCTGACAGCCACATTTGAAAGGAGAGCAGCGTGCTAGATTTGCAGTGGCATAATCTCTCCACTTCTGCTTTTGCCCAGACTGTGGAAGTCACCTTTTAGCCTGATGGTGAATGGATGGTGATGTGAGGTGAGGCTGAGGTTTCATGCTGTAATGCCAGTCCACCTGTCAATGAGGACATCACCCCAAGTTCACCCTTCTGCAGGTCCCAAACCAATCACTAATAATAAGAACATTTTGTGCATTCCCATAAAATGCACAGTATGTTACACTCTCAAACAGAACTTCTCCAACAACTAGAGTCTGCTTGCATGCATGTCCCAAGGAGCCTGACCATGGATGAGTGCCATTGATGAATGATATTGTAGTAAATACATTTAAGTCTGGCTTCGTTCATGGTTTTGTCATGATCCTCTAAAATAGAAAGCCACTCATCATCAGGAATAGTAAGACCCAGTCTAGTTTCCACCAGTGATGGAGGTTGCCTGCGTTTCTCTGTGGTAAAAGAATGTTTGTCATTGTGGTGTTATGTCAAGACATAGTTCAAGTCAAGTCAAGTGTATCTTTATTTTAGCTCAGAGAACCATAAAAAGATGTACAGATTAAAAATATAAAAATACAGTACATAGAAGATTCACAATAAAAAGTTAAAGTCTCTATGCAAACTTTACTCATAATGCTTTCTGATCGCTATAGAGCCTCTTATGTAATTAGCTACTGCCATACAGATTTGAGCCGTTACCAATGACTTGTAAAAAATAAAAACCATCAATATACGAGCAAGGGCGAGCATTACTTAGTAATGGGAGCAGAAATCTAGTTCTCCCCGATTTATACAATGTGCATAGTGCTTTGAACTGAGGCATTATCACATGGGCAGGGCATAAGCTTGTTTGACCACCCTCCTAGGCGAGGAAATGCCAGCAAAAAGTGGACAATGCATAAACGGAACCTGGTTAGATACAATCAAAACTGAGTCCTAATAGAAAAATATAGATAAAATTGTGCTGGGGCAGGAAGCAAAAGGGGCTTTCCCATATTGCCATGTTGGTAACTAATAAGCCTATTCCCCCTGGAGCAGTAATCCTCCTTGATAATACCTTTGGCATTCAGGGGAATTCGTTCAGGGTTTTCAAAAAAGTATTCCAGACAAATCTCATGATATTTCCTCCTTAAATATTGAAACCATTGGAATCTTTAAAACATTGTCTAATTTTAGGCAGTCTTTAATAACATCACGTGAAAACGTTATTTCCTTAGAGGTCCATATTTTGGCTCATAGGAGCAAAGAGGCACTGCCTATACGGTCTTCTATAAATTATAGGCCAAGTGCCATGTGGCAGAATAGGGTAGGAGCACTTTTTGGGAGCATCAATTACCTTTTCATAAATATATTTTCAATTACTAAAAGCTGTTGGCTTTCAGTGTAGCCCCAAACCCCTGCTCCATATGTGGCAATAGAGAGCCATTTGGCTCTATAAAGGGTAATTAGTTCCTTCATAGGCTTATGCCCCAATTTACAAGCAAAACGGAATAGTGCATCCATCGCCCTACTTGTCTGCTGTGCTCCTAACATTAAAATTGGTTCCCATCTCAACTGGCTATTAAAAAGATTGCCCAAGTATGAGAAATTACTGACCTTTTCTATCGTTTTTCCCTGCACAATAAAGGTTTTGGGCCCGATTCACAGAACAAACTTAAGACTAAATCCTAAACTTAGTACCATTCTGGTATTCACAGAATGCACCTAGTACTTCTGGTATTCACAGAATGAACTTACTACTTTTGCGATTCACAAAATGAACTTAGGACTTTTGCTATTCACAGAATCCATTTACGACCACTAAACTTACGTCCGCACCCGGGCCGGATTTTCCGCCACCGGAGCGGAGTTTCCGGGCCCGGAGCGGGAAGTCCGCATGCGGGCCGGAAACTCCGCTTTAAGGGCGGAATAGCCGTTCTCGGGCCGGAAACTCCGCTCTCGGGCCGGAAATTCCGCTCTCGGGCCGGAACATCAGAATTGGGGCCAGACTACATCACTGTTGCCATTGATCATTTGAGCCAAGGGGAAACACCTGTTCAAGTCCCTACCATCCCCCACCATGCATCAGCTGACGCACTCCAGCCAATCCCAGCCAACAGCTCCAGTTAGCCATCATGTTGCTAGTGCCTACCATCCCCCACCATGATCCAGCTGAAGCCAATTAACACAGATTGACCAGCAGCAAAAAACATTTAAAAGCAGCACACAGTGAAGGCACCGGTTTGGTCACACGCAGTTTGGATTTCCAAGCAGAGACCGGCCAAGAAAATGGAGCTCATGAAGAGAAAGCGGAACTTCACAGCAGAGGAGACCACCATGCTTGTGGAGTTCATTGTGAGGCACCATAAACGCCTCTATGGACTCACACCCTACTGCACCAGTGGGAGCCAGAAGGCAGCCCTGTGGCAGCAATTAGCCACTGCTGTCACAGCATTGGGGGAGGACAGGCGCACTGTGCAGGACGTCAAAAAGAAATGGCAGGATGAGCGGCTGAGGGTAAAGGATAAATACGCCAGGATGGAATTACAACAGATCCTCCCAGCCGCACAATCTGGACCACGCATCCGCCTCACCACACAGGAGGAGGACATCCTGACGACCATACACCCCCACTTGGTCCATGGGCTGCCTGTCAGTGACGTCCGCTACGTGGTACCAGGTAAGTGGGATGAAAAGTGAAAGTGCATGAATAGAAGGTCTGTGTTGCACTGTCAGTGTGAATAAGGAAGTAGTCCAAATTGTATTAATTCATCCGTAAGTCACAGACTCCTGTGTCACCCTCTGTATGTAGCACTACAAGTCCCACAATCCTTAGGGATGGAAATGGCAAATCCCTCCTCCACTCCTGAAAACATGGCCACTGTCCAGTTGCATTAATACACCAGCATGCTAAGTAGCAATTGACAAATTACAGCAGAGATGCCCCAGTAACAATGCCACACCCAATCCAACTCTTGTGCAACCGCGGATGCGTCACATTGACAATGCGGTGCACTGTGGCGCTGGGATAGTCAGATGGGTGTCGCAACTGATGGCATCAGGGGGATGCTCTGCTGGAGTAGTGTCGCAAGTGTGACGCAACTCCAACTATGTCCATGGACCGCCTACACCTAACGCTCAGGGCAACTCATTACAGGTGCGTCAAGCTGGTTTAAGTTTGCATGGCAACACCCTATGAAAAGTGACTACGTGAAATGCCGTCAATTACAATGCATCACTTGTACGAGGCATCACCAAATAAACACACACCCTGCAAAATCACAGCTGATGCATGTTTAATGTTGCGCAGGCCCGCACACCGTGAGGCATCAACATAGATGCATAACATTGGGAATAAGTCTGAAGCCCTAATTTTCATCTCTACTGCTGTACTCAGAACCTTAATCTCAGCAGCTTGGAAAGATACACAGGCCCCAACATTTCAAATGTGGTTATCCAGATTTCTAGGTATACATAATGTGGAGGCGGCTCTGTATCAACTTAAGGGGAAAAAATCAAGAGATTTGGGGTTGAAGATTTGGGCACCAGTGGCTGCCTGGCGCACTAGTAGATTGTCATAATCTTACTGATTTTCAGAATATAGCTACGTCTGGCTTCTAATATTTATATCTTCATTAGCTATACGTTCCTTCTCGCTCTCTTTCTTCCTCTGATTGTGGCAGATGGCTCTTTGTTTTACTATATGTATCTTAACTTCTAGATCAACATCGACGCCACATCATTCTATGATTTACAACCTCCAATCTCAATTAGACACTAGAAATGTAATTCGTCAACCGACTTCTACATGCCTTGTTCTTGCTTCATCCATATTTGTTTTTTTATTTATTTTGTTTTGGCTATTGTTGTAATTTGCTTATACCTCATTCAGCTTTCTTATTTAGTCAAAATGTATTCATATTGTATTGCTATAGTGTAACATGAATCCTCAATAACAATTTAAAAAAAAAAAAAAAAAAAAAAAAAAAAAAAAAAATTGGGAATACGTCCAAATGTGTCACCTGTATTACCCCACCGCTGTGACACAGAAGTGACGCAACTGCGGTGTTAATGTATTACAAGGGGCGTGGAAACATGCCACTAAATCTCTATGAAGTAAATCACCCCGTGCAAGCTGAAAGCACAAAGCAGAAGGTGAGAGAACCATCTGGTCCAAAAGTCAGACACCTATTCTGTTGTAAATTTCCCACCCTGCCACGCCACTACGACCCCAATGCACCACTGCTCCTACCTGCCCAGTCAGCAGCAGTACTGCAAAACACTGTTAGCATGCAGAAGAAATGGGGAAATCACAGAAATGTTCCACCAGCACATATTCCAGATGTTTAGTTTTCTCTCTTCTCACCCATTGACACATTCAGCCAGAGCACAGACAACTGCCGTAGCGGAGGTCCCTGCATCTACTGGGAGGCATCGCCACCGTACACCCTCACCGACTGGTAAGTCAAAGTGGCCAGGAGATGGTCAAAATGCATACATTGCCAGGAGTGACAGAGGGACATGTAGTGCCCACATATGAAAGTCAACCAGAGATGTACAAATCGCTGCATTACTATTGGAGTAGTCAATGGACATCCACCTTTAGATAATTATAATTGTGAACAGCTGAAGACAATATATTACATGTCTTGGCTCATCAAACCTTCGTAATTGCGGAACATGACATGTTTTACAGCAACAGGCCCAGACCTGGGAATCCAATCCTGTTATCGAGAGCCACAACTACTCAAAAGGGTGTCCCCACTATGTTGTAATGGTGTCTGTAGACGTAAGCAATCAAAGTAATTGACTGAAATATGGCAATGATGAACAAGTGAGATCCCAGGGTCATTAGTATTGGCAATGCATACACTGTCCAACTTTGAATGTTTCCAATATAGATCAAATGCCCAGTCCACACAGCTGGTCATGTACCACTTACATTGTCTGGCTTCTGTGTTGCCCATCAACAAAACACGATAGTGGACCGCACATCAGGATCCGTAGACATGTCATTGTGATATAGGTTGCATCCAGGTAGTGGGCCCATTCGAAGTAATGTGGGAGCAATCATGATATTACGTATGACACACTAATGCTACGCTGGTGCCCACAACTGCTTGTGCTCATCCTTTGTGCCAGAAATCTAGTGCATCACATGTGGCTGCCGGAATGTTAAGTAGCAAAACACACTTATCATTGTAGGTACAACGAGGTCCTCCCAGAATCAAAGACACACACTGACTTCTGCTACAAGGTTGGCTGTGACATCTGTTCAGGGCCCACACACTGTTCCGGTGCTGGGCCAAGGGAGGGGAACCCAAGAATATATCAGGCTGACTGCTCAAGAAATGTGCCTTTCACGTCCGCCGTATGTTGCATGTGTATTACAACACTGTTGTCCTGCATCACAATATGCTCACATATGGCATTTGAACCCATGCAAGATCAGACCCTGGTGGCTAATGAAAGGATGACACAAAATGTATGCCAAGTGAGTGCTGAATGGACATTCAATAGTACCATGAGTCTTATGAAGTGACCAAAACACAACCGGCTTGCAATTCAATGATAGGAAACACCATGATGAAAATAGCATGGCTGAGGCCAACACTGATGCCAGTAGTGTACCTTTGAGATGAATGTAGGGGCTGCTAAGGTGAATCTTCATGTAGTTACACCTGCTAAATGACTAGGCTGAAGAGCAACACGCTAATCCAGTGCAGGCAGAAGGCATCAAAGCCTCTCAGCCTATCCGCAATGTTGCATTCTGCTTGCCTCCTCTCCTACTGTATTCACATGTATAGGTGAGTGTTTGACAAAAGAGGTTTGGATGTCTGCTGTACAAGACACCAATCGTCGTCAGCTAAGTAGTACCATGATCTGGGAAATAGAGTACGCAAAGAGAGGACACTCAAAGGATGGACGTAAGACATCTGTGTTCTCTCATACAAATATGTGTGACTTCATGCGTGGGGAAGCACAAATGAGCAACATCATGTCCCTGACAATTGTAAATCTCACACATGAAACCCTTTCTGACTTGACAACAAACAACATGAGACTCTGGAAATATGTAAGTCTGAATGGCAAAGGTGATAGCAGTGTAATGGGGAGGAATCGGGGTCATTTATCCCTTCCTATCAGTAATCTTCTCATACATGTGTGTCTGTTGATGTGTCATCTGATTGATGTCACTGCTGTGTGGAGGGAACGGCTGGCAACTGCTGCATGTGAGCAGGTGCCGAAATGTAAAGTTCAGGAGCTAAACATGCTGCACATCGTACTGGATTACCCACAAATGGTCATTGAGAATGACATGTTGGCTCAGAGCTACCATCTCTTCTTGCAAAATATAGACCTGTATGTCTTATCACAGCTGCTGACCGGATTCCACCCCAGCAGCATGCACCATCCCGGGGACTGTATGACATCCAACCCTCGCGCAGCCGTCCTTCAGGTAATTCTAGCATGAGGTGTCTGTTGATGTGTCATCTGATTGATGTCACTGCTGTGTGGAGGGAACGGCTGGCAACTGCTGCATGTGAGCAGGTGCCTAAATGTAAAGTTCAGGAGCTAAACATGCTGCACATCGTTCTGGATTACCCACAAATGGTCATTGAGAATGACATGTTGGCTCAGAGCTACCATCTCTTCTTGCAAAATATAGACCTGTATGTCTTATCACAGATGCTGACCGGATTACACCCCAGCAGCGTGCACCATCCCGGGCACTCAATGACATCCTGGCTGCAGCTGTTCACCCCTCGCGCAGCCGTCCCTCAGGTAATTCTAGCATGAGGTGTCTGTTGATGTGTCATCTGATTGATGTCACTGCTGTGTGGAGGGAACGGCTGGCAACTGCTGCATGTGAGCAGGTGCCTAAATGTAAAGTTCAGGAGCTAAACATGCTGCACATCGTTCTGGATTACCCACAAATGGTCATTGAGAATGACATGTTGGCTCAGAGCTACCATCTCTTCTTGCAAAATATAGACCTGTATGTCTTATCACAGATGCTGACCGGATTACACCCCAGCAGCGTGCACCATCCCGGGCACTCAATGACATCCTGGCTGCAGCTGTTCACCCCTCGCGCAGCCGTCCCTCAGGTAATTCTAGCATGAGGTGTCTGTTGATGTGTCATCTGATTGATGTCACTGCTGTGTGGAGGGAACGGCTGGCAACTGCTGCATGTGAGCAGGTGCCGAAATGTAAAGTTCAGGAGCTAAACATGCTGCACATCGTACTGGATTACCCACAAATGGTCATTGAGAATGACATGTTGGCTCAGAGCTACCATCTCTTGTTGCAAAATATAGACCTGTATGTCTTATCACAGCTGCTGACCGGATTCCACCCCAGCAGCGTGCACCATCCCGGGGACTGTATGACATCCAACCCTCGCGCAGCCGTCCTTCAGGTAATTCTAGCATGAGGTGTCTGTTGATGTGTCATCTGATTGATGTCACTGCTGTGTGGAGGGAACGGCTGGCAACTGCTGCATGTGAGCAGGTGCCTAAATGTAAAGTTCAGGAGCTAAACATGCTGCACATCGTTCTGGATTACCCACAAATGGTCATTGAGAATGACATGTTGGCTCAGAGCTACCATCTCTTGTTGCAAAATATAGACCTGTATGTCTTATCACAGCTGCTGACCGGATTCCTCCCCAGCAGCGTGCACCATCCCGGGGACTGTATGACATCCAACCCTCGCGCAGCCGTCCTTCAGGTAATTCTAGCATGAGGTGTCTGTTGATGTGTCATCTGATTGATGTCACTGCTGTGTGGAGGGAACGGCTGGCAACTGCTGCATGTGAGCAGGTGCCGAAATGTAAAGTTCAGGAGCTAAACATGCTGCACATCGTTCTGGATTACCCACAAATGGTGATTGAGAATGACCTGTTGGCTCAGAGCTACCATCTCTTGTTGCAAAATATAGACCTGTATGTCTTATCACAGATGCTGACCGGATTACACCCCAGCAGCGTGCACCATCCCGGGGACTGTATGACATCCAACCCTCGCGCAGCCGTCCTCCAGGTAATTCTAGCATGAGGTGTGTCACTGGCTTCGACTCCAAAGCCATGACAGAGATCCTGATTCCCCTCTGCATGTAATCAGCAGTTGTGTACAAAGTGAAATACAAATCAGGAGTGTCATGTGCCTGTCTGACAATTGGTGATACAGATAATTGAGAATGTTGTCACTTCCCTCTACAGCTGCTGGTTCAGGGACAGCTAGGCCCGTGAGGAGACAGGTCCAGCAGGTGACACTAGGGGGGAACACCAAGGGACAGAGAGTTGTGGCTGGAGCTGGTGAGTTTGCCTGTATCTGTGTAACCCCTCAGTGCTATGGTGTGAGCTGTCATTTGTGGTGGTACCCTACACAGGTCACATGATCCTCATCTGTTGATGCAAAGTACAGTTGATACAAACCCTTGTTTTGCACCACATGTCATACAAGGTCAATCCCTAATACGGTTGCAACCTCTGTTCCAGGGGATGCTGATGACGAGGATGACAGGCCTATGACCAGTGCGGGCCGACGTGGAATCAGAGGGGAGAATCCCCTGATCCTCCAAGCTGTCATGTCGGCTGCAAGCACTGCTCAGGAGGAGGAGGAAGAATATCCTGAGGACCTCTGCTTGGTGGATGATGAGGACTACATGTCTGACGATGAAGATGGCAATGCACGATATCGTGCCAGACTGGCTAAATCGGTCAGGGCATCAACTCCTCTGCCAAGCAACGTCCCTCCGCCTCCTCCCAGGCATACCATGGCCTGTCCCCAGACTCGAGCAAACCAGCCACAGCACACACGCATCACAACACAGACATCACTCCCTCACAGTCCTCACGTCCAGGACCAACATGGTGGTTCCCCTACCCACTCTTCCCTAGACAGTGTATCCCTGCCAGCCTCTCCACCATCTGGGGGTAGTACCAGCCCTGTTGTGCTGCTGGAATCCCCTGGGCACCATTCACCTGCCCACAGGCTGACACCTCCCACCCCACCCCCTGCCGTAGGACCTGCACATCCCATCCATGGCAGACAGCTGCAGAGAGGGCCTGCACCTGGCTGTGATGACCAGTGGGAGCAGGACTTCTTCCAACAGCAGAGCGATGTGAGGCAGGACATTAGTGCCATAGGGGCTACCCTGTCCACCATGTCGGACTCCCTGCAGGACATGGTCCACTTCCCTCAGGCGGTGGAGAGGCTGAGCCAAGTGTTGGATAGGATGGATAGGACTTGGCAGGACATGTCCAGAAATATGCGAGACATGCTATCCATCCAGAGGGACGAGAGTGCAAGACACCATGCCTTGGCCATGAAGATGATGGAGGGCATTTTGAGAGTGAGCCAACCTTTCCCTTCACGGTCAACGCAGGGAGGGGAGCCATCATATCTGCCCACAGGACAGCACATCCCCACACCTGTACCAACTGCACACCAACACAGCGAAGGGAGACATCCACACCAGCGGGCTGAACTGGCACTCCCAACACCACCCCCTGTACAGTCACTCCCGCCACCTGCACAACCACCACCACCACCACCACCTGTACTGTCACACCCGCCACCTGCACAACCACCACCACCACCCCCTGTACAGTCACACCCGCCACCTGCACAACCACCACCAACACCACCTGTACTGTCACACCCGCCACCTGCACAACCACCACCACCACCACCTGTACAGTCACACCCGCCACCTGCACAACCACCACCACCACCACCTGTACTGTCACACCCGCCACCTGCACAACCACCACCACCACCTGTACAGCCATCAAGTGTGCAAACACCATCTGCCACAGCACATGTGGATGACCCTGGACAGTCCCTTGGACAGTACCCACCTCCACGTAGGCGGCGAGCCAGACCTGAGCACTCGGAGCGGTCATCCCCCCCCAAATTGCGGCGTCGCACTCACCAGTGACAGGAACCCGGGACAATGTGATCACGTGTTTGTGTGTGCACCAAATAAACACCTACCAAAACTAATCATCTGTTGTGTATCATGTCCTGTGTAACGTTGCAGGTGGCCTGGAGATGTGAGAAGGTATGTGTGTGTGTGACACAGTTACAAGTGTGACCCATCGTTGCAACCAGCCATTATGTGCATAGCAGATGACCCATCAAATATGTGTCCATATTCAGAACCAGACATTCAGAATGAAGTTAAACAAGTGGAAGTTATGAGTATTCCAAATTGTATTTTGAGAAGGTACATAAGAACAACCGTCCGTTTGGAAGGGAGAAAGGAAAACAAATGAAGATCTTAATGCAGAGGGAGATGTGAACCTGGATTGGGGTGGGGCAAAAAAAATATAACACGTCAGGGAGCGTCAGGGAAAACAGTCTATTTACAAGGGGAAAATGAAATAGTTGTTCACGTCTAAAGTCAAGTGTCCTTCTGGTCATCCTCTAGGACCACAATGTCCAGATCCTCAGAGTCCGATGCAGGCACACGTCTGGCGGGTGCAGGAACAGGCACCACTTGGGTTCGTGCCACACGAGGAGTACGGGGGGAAACAGTGTGGGGCAATGGACAGGGGGAGACATTGACAGTGGTATGGGAAGGGATTGGGGAGACAACAGACGACATGGCTGCGGGCAGTGAATTGATGGCGGTGGTGAGGGTGGCCATACATCGGAGCATGTCCTCTCGCATCATGCGTACCTCCATACACACTTGTAGCGCGATGCGAGCGGACATGTCTGGCTGACCCTCACACATCCACATCAGGTCCACTGGCACAGCCACAGGAGGAACAACACCGGGAGGGGCCTGGGGGGAAGAGGAGGGATGTGGTGCCTGAGGTCCGGAGCCAATGATGTTGGGGAGCTGGCGGCTACGATGAGGGGGACTGGTTGCAGGGGATGCAGCTGGGTCCCCCGATGGAATGGGGAACTCTAGAGGTAGGGAGGGGCTGATGGCAGGCCCAGATTGTTTGTTGGCCTGCCCCGAGGACACCTTTTCAGGGACCACAGGTGAAGAATCCTGAGGAGAGTTGCTCTCCAACACCTCATGGTCCGAGGTGTCGTGTTCACCCCCCCCCAATCAATGTCTGCAGCCTCCACCTGGGATGTGGCACCAGCATCAGGGTGTCCCTTGTCAGTCTGGGTGGGCGCAATCCCCTTGCCTCTTGATGTTGAGGGTCCCTCCTCATCCTCCTCTTCCTCGCTGGTGGAAAGTGGGTGTAGCCGCCGCCGAACTGGTGGCCTCTTGCTCCGGACCAGGTCCTGCTGCCCTTCTGTTCCGCCAGCTGTGCCTGCTGAAATGTAAGCAAAATCCGAATGTTATGTTTGTGTCATGCAGGACGAGACACATTCATAGGATCCAAGGTCAGACTTATTTTCCTCTGATCACACTCAATAGTTGTCAGTGTCTATGAGCTGACATTACGTGTATGTTCACCGTCAGGTCCTGGATTGAGTCTGACATGGCCATCTCACGTGGATGTGTGTGGCTTACACGACTGTATTGGCCAACCCTCAACCTGGCATTCTAGGGATCTGTGTGTCCTGCCACAGCTACATGTGTAGGTTCCAAAAGCAGTCCACCAATGGAGAACATGAAGTCCAGAATCTCAGATTATGGCCATTCATAGGGAGTCGCAGCTATTTAAGGTCTGGACAAGTGTCATCTGCTTTGTAGCATTGTATGGGACACAACAAGTGGCGAATGTGGGTCACACATGCACTGAGGCTCTGGCCTATTTCTGTAGCTAAATTGTGAGTCTAGCCTTTGGCTGTCCCCACACATGTACTGACAATCCAGTGGCACATATTGGCTTTGGTGACTGATATGGTAATGCTGTACACCGCTGAACACTGGGGGAATTTAGTGATAGCTACCTGTACATGTGAAATGTGAAACAAGCCACTGAGGCTGAGACGTCTGTCAGTGAACACCCCTTGTAAATTTAGAAGCGCTTAAGAGTGATGAAAGGATGTCAAAGTCTGTCTTGACTCCATGCCACATGATGTATTGTCACAATTGGAACCCACACTCTAAAAATGCTATGCAAGTCATAGCATCCAATACCCTTTGGCCTGCCATGCGCACACAGGACAGTGTCTGTACCATTGCTCATCCAATGCACACATGATTTCCTAGTGCCAATTGTAGTGGTGCGGGAAGAGCTGATTTCAGTCCAAATGCACAAATATGGCTCATTTAGCCAGTTGTCATGGCGAGACTCCAACTCCCAAAATGCACTCTGCCCTGTACAGTCCATATGCCACAGTGTGCCTTTTTAAGCTTGGTTACTGCTGCATGGACACGGAATCTGTGAATGGAGGCATCGGACACACAATGGTACAGCACTGTTTCACTCACATCATACTCCCAGACACATTTAACATATGATGCACTTACCATGTCCCTGCTGCTCCTGCTCCTCCAGCTGAGCATGGAGGGTCGGCCAAGCTGATCGCAGGACCCTCCTGTACAGTGGGGATAGGCGAGGACGATGCACATGGTGCTGGGAAGACTGGCCCACCAGCTCCTCAGCCTTGTGCCGGGCCCACCGTTTTAGGTCCTCCCAGCGCTTGCGGCATGCCCTCGCACGCCTGGTGTGGACTCCCACTGCACTGCAGCGCTCGGCGATGTTGGCCCACAGCCTGGCCCGGGCTGCATTGCTCAGCTGGTGTTCAGGGTCCCCATATAGCTGAGAAAATTTGGCCAGCACCCCCTCAGCCAAGATGTCCAACTCACTTTCAGTGAAAGGGGGTGCCTTCTCTTCGTAACCCTCAGCCATTATGGGGATAATAAGAAGGATGAGAGCAGCAGGATGTCAGAGGATCTGTCAGTGATAGAGGATGACTCAGAATGAACACAAAATGGCAGCAAACTATTTCCTGTGATGTATTTCCTGCCTCCCACTTCCTGTAAAACATTTCCTGAATGAAATTATGTGTTCCGGGTCATTTTCGGAGTTTACGGCCGGTAAACGCAGTTTCCGGTTCCGGAGCGGGAGGTCCGCACACGGGCCGTACGCCGCGCGATCGGCGTTTCCGCACACGGGCCGTACGCTCCGTAATCGGAGCTTCCGCTTTTTGGCCGCAAATTCCGAAAATGACCCGGAACATATTTTTCCATACAGGAAATGTTTTACAGGGAGTGGGAGGCAGCAAATACATCACAGGAAGTAGTTGCCTGCCATTTTGTAGTCATCCAGATCCATCCACAATCTGGGATCACATCTACTGCCATCCTGCTGTTCTGTTCTGGATAAAAAAGTAAAGACAGTGCATGTGAGAATTAATTAAATGTGACAAGAGGGTGAAGTGACCATTTCAAGACATGTCTGCAGTTTCTGTTTCAGTTTCTCATGCTTTGCATTATGGTACATGTAGTCCATATTAGGTGCTCATTTGCAGAGTTGTGTGATGTGTTCCAGAACATTGTGTTTGAGAAGTGTGGATATATCACAAACACAGGGGGGCAGAGTTACGGCTACGGACGCATCTCTGCTAATCAGCAGAGATGCGTCAGAAGAGTTGCGATGCATCTGCCCACCCGTGCGCCAACACAGATGCGCGGCATTGAAATTTCGGTGCACCGTGCAGCTCGGATGTGCAGATGCGTGACGCATCCCCCGTTGGAAAGGCGGCGCATTGCTGGAGTTGCGTCGCATGCACAACGCAGCTCCAGCAAGGCTCGGGGGTGCCCTATCCCTATGATGCTGCGTCAATCCTTACGCCTGCTTCAAGCAGGCGCAGGGTTTTGACGCAGCATGGCCTTAAAAGTGACTGAGTGAAATATTCTAGATTTTTAGGAGGCGTTTCTGCGCACGGAAGGCCCCCCCCCCCCTGCACCAGAACGCCTACATGTGGCGCAGGCCTTTACAACGTGACGCATCTCCCAGATGCTTCATATAGTACATTCCCCGCAGCATGGGGCTGGCTTTGCACCACCGCAGCGTCACAAAAGTGACGCAACGGCAGCGTGAAAGGGCCGCAAAGCCCACATTAATCTGCCCCATGGCGTCTGATTGACCCATTGCATCACTCACGTCGTGGGCGCATCATTTGTGGGGGAGTAACATCTGTTGATGGCACAGGGCCGACAATGCTATGGTTATGGCCTTTTCTGATTAAGAGACCCATCCTCATGAGGTCCGGCTGTGTCATGCATCTGTGGCTATAGATTCTTTCGGGACATCCACTACACTGATCGCTGACATGGGCACATGTGCTGATGCAGGCTCAACGTTTTGACTACTGTCAAGAGCTGTGATTAACATGCAGTTAGTGTGGCTTGCAAAGTAGCCTCAGGAAGGAATTTATTGACACAGTCGTGTATATCCAAGTTTCATCATTGGCAACAGACAGCAATCCACATTTGGTCCATTCCACTACAGGTTGCTCATGTGAAGAACGTGGCAACAAGCTGCTCACGGACTTGCATGCCCTGACCTCGGTTATGTGCCATGGCCCGGTTTCCCAGATTCATAGGTAGCCGAGGTTCCAGTGGTATCTGTAAGCCATGCGTTAAGGCAATGTTGTGCAAGACACAACAGGCTAGTATGATCTTGCACACTACTTCTGGGGAGTACTGCAGCACCCCCCCTGTACGGTCGAGACATCTGAATCGCGACTTCAACAGACCAAAAGTGCGCTCTATGATGGCTCGAGTCCGTATGTGTGCCCTATTGTACCTACGCTGTGGTACAGTGTCTGCACGCCTGTAAGGGGTGAGGAGATGTGGGGTAAGTGCATACCCAGCGTCACCTAAGTAGAGGGGAAAGGGCAGTTGGTTAGATTTCCCTCTTTGACTTGCACAGGACATGATCTATACTGTATTACATGCATTGTCAGGTGGGCCCTGTATCTAGCTTTATGAATCTTAAAGTACTATGGTTAATTGTGGGGGGCATTCAGACATTTCAAAAACACATAAACCTCCTTTCTAACGCTTGGTACTTACCCAGTAGCCACATGTTGCCAAATTCTCCCGCAGCTATCCGCCGGGCAAGAGGTGACATGCGGAATATGAAGCTGTCATGGGTACTGCCGGGGAACACCGCATGCACATCAATGAACCTCCCTCTGGCATCACAGACAGCTTGCACGTTGATGGAATGCCATCTGTGTCTATTGCAGAAGATGTGTGCAATGTGGCGGGGTGGCTGCAGGGCCACATGGGTACAGTCAATTGCACCCAGCACACGTGGAAATTGTGCAATGCGAAAGAAATCTCGTACTGCCCTTTGTCTCAGGGCCAGTGTCGGTGGCATATGTATGTGGAGGTGGGATCTTGCAGTGATGCATCGCAGTACCTGATGCAGGCACCGCGACTGGCTTGCCTGGGATATGCCCACATGGTCACTGGAGACCCTTTGGAATGAGCCAGTGGCGAAGAAATGGAGCGCTGATAGGATCTTGAGGTATGCTGGTATTGCATGTGAGCAGCAGGTCACGGAGTCAAGTTCCTGCTCCCACTCACATACCATTTCCAAGATGATTTCTGGAGGGAAACGGTACCTGGCCCTTATATCTTGACTGGACATTCCAAATAAGTTGATCCTCTGTCTGAAGATCCTCTCTGCTCTGGCTCTCATCCTCCTCCTCCTCCTCAAGTGGTTTTGGTGCATGGCAAGGGGCAGTGCAACAAACACATTCAGTGACATGTTGAAAGGGTTTGTGTGTGTCTGCTCTGCAGTTATACGTGGTGCCGAGCTAGGATTGGCTGGAGTGCGTCAGCTGATGCATGGTGGGGGATGGTAGGGACTTGAACAGGTGTTTCCCCTTGGCTCAAATGATCAATGGCAACAGTGATGTAGTCTGGTCCCAATTCTGATGTTCCGGCCCGAGAGCGGAATTTCCGGCCCGAGAGCGGAGTTTCCGGCCCGAGAACGGCTATTCCGCCCTTAAAGCGGACTTTCCGGCCCGCATGCGGACTTCCCGCTCCGGGCCCGGAAACTCCGCTCCGGTGGCGGAAAATCCGGCCCGGGTGCGGACGTAAGTTTAGTGGTCGTAAATGGATTCTGTGAATAGCAAAAGTCCTAAGTTCATTTTGTGAATCGCAAAAGTAGTAAGTTCATTCTGTGAATACCAGAAGTACTAGGTGCATTCTGTGAATACCAGAATGGTACTAAGTTTAGGATTTAGTCTTAAGTTTGTTCTGTGAATCGGGCCCTTTGATTTTAGTGGTTTTAGGTCCACATACCATTGTATATGATTTTATAAAATTACCTTTTAAATCAAGCGAGGTCATAAAATCGGTAAACACATCAAGAGATTTCTACAAACTCATAGCTGTCCTTGCTAATAAAACTATATCGTCTGCATAAGATAAAAGTGGGACAGGTTTATTGCCAGTTTTGAGAAAATCAAGTTCCTTACTTAATAAAAAAAGCCTCCAACCCATTTGTATAAATTAAAAACAGGAAGGGGGCTAAGATGCATCCTTGCCCGACTCCCTCTGTAGAAATAATTGGGTGTGTTTTTTCCCCTTTACTGCCATATCTTATTTTGACTGAGATACGAGAGTGAAGCCTGCGGAGTAGGGTTACTAACGCTTTTTTCACACCCATACCTTCCAACATAGCCCATAATTTATATCATTTGACAGTATCAAAAGCACTAGATAGGTTCATGAAGGCTAGATGGATAAAGCTCTTCATGGACGTTACGTGCTTATTTCATAATTAGAGATAAATTGAGACATTGTTCAGTTGTACCCCGCCCTCTCCTAAAACCATATTGAATATTGGACATAATCCCATTTCCTAATGCCCAATCTTCCAAGCGTGCAAGGAGGACCCTGCCCAAAACCTATCAATGAAATGGTCCTATAGCATGCCACGGGTCACTTCTTGTTCCTTTTTTACAGACTGGGACGACTGTTGGTTCCTTCCATGATGAGGGCAATGGGCCAATAATGGCTACTTGGAAGATATTCATAAGCAAAGGTGCCCAGAGCTTAAAATTATTTTTAAAGAGGTCAAGGGCACCCCATCGGGGCAATGGGCTTTCAGACAAATGCCCTGTGATGGAGCAACCTCCACCTCATCCACTGTAATGGATAGACTAGGTTTGGTTGCTAAAGGTAGGTCAATGACTGTTACCCCTGTTTCATCCTTTGGTTCCTAATGTAAGGGATTAAAAATGCCTGCAAAATGGGCTTCCCATGTTTCTCTTCGGATCAGTGAGTCCATCTGCCTCACCTCTTCAGTAAACAATGGGTGATTCATGATTTCCCGGAGTTTTTTAGAATCTTTGAGTAAGCCAGCTTGTTCCAGGTCCTCCCAAATCATCTTCCTTAATTCCTTTTTTTTCCTATCTTCAATCACCCTTATATATTTACTCCTTGTGGATTTTATTAGCTCCCTATCACAGGGGGTATTATGTAGTGCACTTTTTAATTCCTTGTGGGCTTTGGAACATTCTTTATTGAACCATCGCCCCTCAATCGGTTGCTTTTGGGTGACCTTCCTGGTCAACCTCTGCGCTTCATCACGGCAAAATAGCTTGAACACCCGAACCTCTTCTGCCGGAGAATAATCAAACTATAAACATCTGTCTATTAGGTTCTAATTACTTATAATAGTATCTTCCTCAAATGTTACTGGGTTTACATGTCCCCAGTTTAGCCTACTTCCTTTGTTAGGGTTAAAATGAGTGGCAATTGTCACCACATCCTCTATTTGGTTGCAGATCAAAAGAAGCAATGAGAGGGTAGTGATCACTCGCACAATAGGGCTCAACCTTAAAACCCTGGACCAAAGGGGTGAAGTGCTTTGACATTAACATAAAATCAATTGAGCTGGGCCTACCACCACCAATGAAAGTTGAGTGATCCTAAGAAGGCTTGCAACCATAGTAATTTAAAAAACTTAGATCTTTGGCCATAAGAATATGCATCACCCTGGGGAGAGTGAGTAAAGTGAATCAGGGGCTGCCCTTCAATATCTTCCAACCAATACCAATTTACCAATAATATTTTTACCTCGGTCAGACCTGAGATGGTTATTAGTTGGAACCAAGGAGATGCACTTATACATTTGACTACTATAGGTCTATGTTTAGCCGCAATAAGCACCAAAATACCACCCTTAGCTCTCCCTGATCACAATTGAGTTGCGGGAACACAAATATAGCGGTATCCATCAATAAAAATATCATCTAATGACCAGGTTTGTTGTAAACATAAAAGGTCAAAGCCTCTAATGAAAACCACCCAGTCCTCATTCACAATTTAGAGCGAATGCCTGCTATGTTCCATGATAGTGTTTTAGAGTTTTCCATGGCAACCACTAGAAGGTACCTCAAACATGTAATCAACTGGAGTATCCTCTTTTACAGATACATTTACCTCCCCACATGTCATACCAATGATTTTTTCCCAAGTTGGCCAGGCTTCCCTCATCATCTCCTTGACAGGGCAAATCCTGCAGTCAATCAATATCTGTTAGACCAGAAAACACTTCAAAACGATTTGACAAGGTGATAGGCTGGGAGTTACTAAAATTGCCTTGTTTGGATCTAGATTGATTTTGCCTTCCTCTGAGGTATAAGCCTATCTGAGGAGGATAAAAGGACTCTAGGGGATATGCCCTTATGGGACTGTTCTCCCCCAACACATCCTTTAATGCGCTGCAACACAAAGGGGCAGATTTACAAGCCCCTTGCGACACTTTTGCACTACGGTTGTGTCACTTTTGTGACGCAACGGCAGCGCAAAAAATGCAGCAAATTCACAACGTGATGCATCTAGGGAGATGCGTCACATTGTAAAGCCCTGCCTGACATTATACCTGCGTCAGGTATAATGTATGCAGGGTAGGCGTTACCACGCAGGGAAGCATCGTAAAAGTGACGCAGTGAAATCTACAAGATTTCACTGCATGACTTTTAGGACGCCACTGTGTCAAAACCTAAAGCCTGCTAGAATCAGGCGTAAGGAGTGGCGCACTGTATTGGGAATAGGCTGCAAGTCACGCATTGCTGGAGTTGCAACATGCTTGTGACATGACTCCAGCAATGCGTGACTTTTCCACCAGCAGATGCGTCATATTTTCTGACGCATCTGTCAATCCTTGCGCCATAGTGCGCCGTATTTACAATACGGCGCATCTATGGTGGCGCAAGGGTTTTTCACACAGGCGCAGGTAAACTGAAACATCTATACAGATTTGTCAGTTTCTTGTAAATCTGCCCCACAGAAGGTACATCTGAGGTCCCTGAAGGTGAGGACCACGCAGTCACCCCCCACGGATTTTGGCGTATGGCCTAACCAACCATCCCGTTGTGCCATAATAATGATATTGAGCAACTTAGTTTGGCAATTTACTTTGCTACAGCACCAATGGGCAGATTTATTTACAAGGCTTTGGCAGTCTTCACGCAACCCTGATTGCAGTGGGGGGACTTCAGCTAATCACCTCTACCCTTTTTCTTTTTCCTCCTTCAGCCTGTCAGTGTCTGGGCTCCCCCATAGACGGGTTAGTTGTTGGCGAGTTTGAGTCAATATTTTTATTCCACAGAGTTTTTCGGCAACTCTGCGGAATATCACGGAGTAGAACTCTGAGAGCTCCGCCCACACATACTCTTTAGTCAAATAGTTTGTGTACTTTTGTATAAGCTGCAGTGGGGATGGTATATATATTATGTGTAAAACATTATAGTTTATTTTACATTGTTACAATTTATATCATATTTTTGTTCATTTAAAATTATACTATTTTTAATTATTAATGTTTTTAATGTGTAAAATAGTTTTAGTAAATTGTAATTTTTAAATTGTTTATGTTATTTGGTATTTGTATGTATGTATCTAAAATATCTATCTATCTATCTATCTATCTATCTATCTATCTATCTATCTATCTATCTATCTATCTATCTATCTATCTATCTATCTATCTATCTATCTATCTATCTATCTATCTATATTTATATATATATATATATATATATATATCCAAGAAAAAGCACACAACTTGGAGAGCCAGCGTGCGTTGTATCAATGCTTTATTCTGTCAGGCAGCCCCGCTAGACAAACTTCAAATGCACAGCATGTTGTCTCGCCGACATTCTCCTTACGCGTTTCGGACGTCTTCGCGCCCTTGCTCACAGGTGTTGGCAATGAGGACAGGCAGCATAAAGCAACTCTTTATACGCAGTGTTTTCTGTTCCGTAGTGGACGTGTCCTGCAAAGTGCATGCTGGAATAGTGAGTTCATGTACTGCAAATTGTTGTTGAAAACGGCCGCCATCGACCCCATGTAGAATTCTTACCCCAGTGGGTTGCTGTAGCAGAAGGGGCTTGTTGCAAGACTGAAATATCCAGACAGTGGATACAGCGCTCCGTGTTGCGCTGTTGAAATAACTGCGCTCGGACCCGCACATCCGCGGGAGGGCTCTCCGCGACCCGGGAGAGGCCGCATTTAAATATCCAAGAAAAAGCACCCAACTTTGAGAGCCAGCGTGCGTTGTATCAATGCTTTATTCTGTCAGGCAGCCCCGCTAGACAAACTTCAAATGCACAGCATGTTGTCTCGCCGACATTCTCCTTATGCGTTTCGGGCGTCTTCGCGCCCTTGCTCACAGGTGTTGGCAATGAGGACAGGCAGCATACCGCAACTCTTTATACCCAGTGTTTTCTGTTCCATAATGGGCGTGTCCTGCAAAGTGCATGCTGGAATAGTGAGTTCATGTACTGCAAATTGTTGTTGAAAACGGCCGCCATTGACCCCATGTAGAATTCTTACCCCAGTGGGTTGCTGTAGCAGAAGGGGCTTGTTGCAAGACTGAAATATCCAGACAGTGGATACAGCGCTCCGTGTTGCGCTGTTGTAATAACTGCGCTCGGACCCGCACATCCGCGGGAGGGCTCTCCGCGACCCGGGAGAGGCCGCATTTAAATATCCAAGAAAAAGCACCCCACTTGGAGAGCCAGCGTGCGTTGTATCAATGCTTTATTCTGTCAGGCAGCCCCGCTAGACAAACTTCAAATGCACAGCATATTGTCTCGCTGACATTCTCATTACGCGTTTCGGGCGTCTTCGCGCCCTTGCTCACAGGTGTTGGCAATGAGGACAGGCAGCATACCGCAATTCTTTATACCCAGTGTTTTCTGTTCCGTAGTGGGCGTGTCCTGCAAAGTGCATGCTGGAATAGTGAGTTCATGTACTGCAAATTGTTGTTGAAAACGGCCGCCATCGACCCCATGTAGAATTCTTACCCCAGTGGGTTGCTGTAGCAGAAGGGGCTTGTTGCAAGACTGAAATATCCAGACAGTGGATACAGCGCTCCGTGTTGCGCTGTTGAAATAACTGCGCTCGGACCCGCACATCCGCGGGAGGGCTCTCCGCGACCCGGGAGAGGCCGCATTTAAATATCCAAGAAAAAGCACCCAACTTTGAGAGCCAGCGTGCGTTGTATCAATGCTTTATTCTGTCAGGCAGCCCCGCTAGACAAACTTCAAATGCACAGCATGTTGTCTCGCCGACATTCTCCTTATGCGTTTCGGGCGTCTTCGCGCCCTTGCTCACAGGTGTTGGCAATGAGGACAGGCAGCATACCGCAACTCTTTATACCCAGTGTTTTCTGTTCCATAATGGGCGTGTCCTGCAAAGTGCATGCTGGAATAGTGAGTTCATGTACTGCAAATTGTTGTTGAAAACGGCCGCCATTGACCCCATGTAGAATTCTTACCCCAGTGGGTTGCTGTAGCAGAAGGGGCTTGTTGCAAGACTGAAATATCCAGACAGTGGATACAGCGCTCCGTGTTGCGCTGTTGTAATAACTGCGCTCGGACCCGCACATCCGCGGGAGGGCTCTCCGCGACCCGGGAGAGGCCGCATTTAAATATCCAAGAAAAAGCACCCCACTTGGAGAGCCAGCGTGCGTTGTATCAATGCTTTATTCTGTCAGGCAGCCCCGCTAGACAAACTTCAAATGCACAGCATATTGTCTCGCTGACATTCTCATTACGCGTTTCGGGCGTCTTCGCGCCCTTGCTCACAGGTGTTGGCAATGAGGACAGGCAGCATACCGCAATTCTTTATACCCAGTGTTTTCTGTTCCGTAGTGGGCGTGTCCTGCAAAGTGCATGCTTAAATAGTGAGTTCATGTACTGCAAATTGTTGTTGAAAACGGCCGCCATCGACCCCATGTAGAATTCTTACCCCAGTGGGTTGCTGTAGCAGAAGGGGCTTGTTGCAAGACTGAAATATCCAGACAGTGGATACAGCGCTCCGTTTTGCGCTGTTGAAATAACTGCGCTCGGACCCGCACATCCGCGGGAGGGCTCTCCGTGACCCGGGAGAGGCCGCATTTAAATATCCAAGAAAAAGCACCCAACTTGGAGAGCCAGCGTGCGTTGTATCAATGCTATATTCTTTCAGGCAGCCCCGCTAGACAAACTTCAAATGCACAGCATGTTGTCTCGCCGACATTCTCCTTACGCTTTTCGGGCGTCTTCGCGCCCTTGCTCGCAGGTGTTGGCAATGAGGACAGGCAGCATACCGCAACTCATTATACCCAGTGTTTTCTGTTCCGTAGTGGGCGTGTCCTGCAAAGTGCATGCTGGAATAGTGAGTTCATGTACTGCAAATTGTTGTTGAAAACGGCCGCCATCGACCCCATGTAGAATTCTTACCTCAGTGGGTTGCTGTAGCAGAAGGGGCTTGTTGCAAGACTGAAATATCCAGACAGTGGATACAGCGCTCCGTGTTGCGCTGTTGAAATAACTGCGCTCGGACCCGCACATCCACGGGAGGGCTCTCCGCGACCCGGGAGAGGCGCATTTAAATATCCAAGAAAAAGCACCCAACTTGGAGAGCCAGCGTGCGTTGTATCAATGCTTTATTCTGTCAGGCAGCCCCGCTAGACAAACTTCAAATGCACAGCATGTTGTCTCGCCGACATTCTCCTTACGCGTTTCAGGCGTCTTCGCGCCCTTGCTCACAGGTGATGGCAATGAGGACAGGCAGCATACCGCAACTCTTTATACCCAGTGTTTTCTGTTCCGTAGTGGGCGTGTCCTGCAAAGTGCATGCTGGAATAGTCAGTTCATGTACTGCAAATTGTTGTTGAAAACGGCCGCCATCGACCCCATGTAGAATTCTTACCCCAGTGGGTTGCTGTAGCAGAAGGGGCTTGTTGCAAGACTCTCCAAGTTGGGTGCTTTTTCTTGGATATATATATATATATATATATACATATATATATATATATATATATATATATATATATATATATATATATATATATATTCACTGAAAAAACCATAGGTTTTAGGAAAAGTTTTAGTTAGTTGGACATTTCACTCGTATAAAACCATAGAAATTCCCCCGTTATAGTTAGTTCATCTAACCATAACTCGCGCCCCCGCAATGCACTGCTTATGACGTCACATATTACATCACTCATGACATGGTCAGTGACATCACTGATGACATCACTGATGACATCTCAAATGACATCACTGATGACATCACTGATGACATCATCCAGTGACTGTGTGTTTCTGTAAAGTTTAAATATGTTTAAGATATATAGGGAAAGGCGTATTGAAGAATGAGTGGGTGTATAAGTGTCTGAATGGATGATTTAGTGGGTGCATGACTGACTCTATAAGTGAGTGAATTAACTTATCTTACTGAATGCATGGGTTAGTGAATAAACTGTGTGAATGTCTGTATCCGTCTGTCTGTTGGTGTGTAAGCAGCTGCATGGGTTTGCGAATAGCTACATGAGTGTCTATATGGGTTATTGATTGGTTGTCTGAGTATTGGTATGGGTGCCTGAGTGTTTTTGTGGGCGGGGTATAAGTGACTCTGTACATAGATGTGTGAGTGGGTGATTCACTGCGTATATGGTTTCAAGAGTGCATCTGTGATGGACTGTATGGGTGGGTGAGTGTGTGTATAGGTGTGTTAGTCAGTGAATGTATATCTCAGTTGTATATGTATTAGTAACTACATATGTGAATGGCAGTATATATGTGTGTTGGAGTATATAAATAGCTATAAGTGACAGTGGGTTATTGTGAGAGTGGCTGTATGGATGAGTCTGTGCTTGTTTCAGTGATTGTATAGGAGCGTAAGTATGTGCTAGTATTTGTATGAGTAAGTGAGCTGGAGTGTGTATAACTGTATAAGTGAGTAAATTGCAGTGTGATTAATTATTTGCATGACTGACTAGGTGTGTGAGTACCTCTATGGATGAGTGGCGGTGTGTGAGTTTCTATATAGGTGTATGAGTGCATATGATAGTCATGTACTGAGTGACCATAAGTATGAGTGACTGTACGGGTGAGTGAGTGGATGTGTGTGTAAAGCTAAGAATCAGTGAGTGGGTATGTAGTTATTGGTGTTGGAGTGTCTATGGTTTTGAGAATGGCAGTTTGTAATTTAGAGTGGGTGTATCAAAGGTTATATTAGGGTGTGAGAAGATGCATCAATTTTTCACATGAATGATGTCATCAGTGATGTCATCAGTGATGTCATTTGAGATGTCACCAGTGATGTCATCAGTGTTGTCAATGACCATGTCACGAGTGATGTAATATGTGACGTCATCAGCAGTGCATTGCGGGGGCGCGAGTTATAGTTAGCTGAACTAACTATAACGGGGGAATTTCTATGGTTTTATAAATTATGCAAAAAAGAAGCAGAGAACTCTGGGTAGTTCTCAAGTTTAGGTGGAAAGCAGCTCCTGTATGGAGCACTCTCAACACCAGCGACACTCTAGATCGGCTCACCTCAAATGTCTGTTTTTCTATCAAAATCTTTAAGCATAGGATTAGCACAGTGCCATCCACGCCGAGATAGAAAAGGACAAAGCCTTTTGCCATTTGTACAGCAAAGTCTTTAAGCATAGGACTAGCACAGTGCTGTCCTTGCCGAGCTGTAAAATGACAAAAGCCAATTACCACTCCAGGCACAGTATTACAGCTTTGAATTGGTAAAATACCAATCAAGCCAACCTGAAATGAGTAAAAGCAACCCCTGACACAGTGTTTCGCTCTATGGTTCTGTCAGTGAATATATATATATATATATTAACAGAAAAAACCATAGGTTTCAGGCACGTTATAGTTAGGAATTAGCATTTAAAAAACCTCAGAAATTCACTGAAAAAACCATAGGTTTCAGGGGTGTTATAGTTAGCTGGACTTTTCACTTGTACAAAACCATTGAAATTCCCCCGTTATAGTTAGTTCAGCTAACTATAACTCGCGCGCCCGCAATGCACTGCTGATGACGTCACATATTACATCACTCATGACATGGTCAGTGACATCACTCATGACATCACTGATGACATCTCAAATGACATCACTGATGACATCACTGATGACATCATCCAGTGAATGTGTGTTATTCTGAAAATTAAATATGTTTTATATATGTATATCTCAAGGTCGATGGAAGAATAAATGGGTATATAAGTGTCTAAATGGATGATTTGTTTTTGAAAAATTGATTGTGTAACTGACTGATTAAGTGTATCATAGTGAATACATGGCTTAGTGAGTAATGTTTAAATATGTAAATATCTGTATCAGTCTCTCACTTTGTGTATAAGTGGCTGCATGGGTTGGTGAGTAGCTACATGGGTGTCTATATAGGTTATTAGTTGGTTTTTTGAGTATCAGTCTGAGTGTCTGCATGGTTCGGTGGGGGTATTACGTAGTGCATAGGTGCATGAATGAGTGACTCACTGTTTGTATGTGTTGAACACAGTATGTGTGCAGGACTGTATGGGTGGATGAGTGTGTGTATGGGTGTGTTAGTGAGTGAATGACTGTCTCAATAGTGTCTTTATGAGTAACTACATATGTTTTAAACTAGTATACGTGACTATTGGTGTATATATGTGAGTATATGTGAGAGTGAGAGATTGAAAGAGTTCCTGTATGAATAAGTATGTGTTTCTATAAGTGATTGTTTAAAAGACTAAGTATGTGTAAGTTTCCGTAGAAGTAAGTGTGGTGGTGTGTGTATAACTGTATATGCAAGTAAATGTATGTTTGATTCTTTATTAGCATGAGTGACTATGTGTGTGAGTAACTATGGATGAGTGGCATTGTGTAACAGGATGTATAGGTGTATGAGTACATATGATGAGTGAGTACATGTATGAGTGACTGTATTGGACTGTTGGTGAATGAGTGGATGTGTATGTGGATCTTAGAATTACTGAAGAGGTTGTTGTAACTGGTATTGGTATGTCCATTGTTTTGAAAATTTTAGTCTCTATTTTTGAATGTGTGTATCAAAGGTTATATTAGGGTGAGAGGAGGTCTGCCACTCTATCACAAGGATGATGTCATCAGTGATGTCATCAGTGATGTCATTTGAGATGTCATCAGTGATGTCATGAGTGATGTCACTGACCATGTCATGAGTGATGTAATATGTGACGTCATCAGCAGTGCATTGCGGGCGCGCAAGTTATAGTTAGCTGAACTAACTATAACGGGGGAATTTCAATGGTTTTGTACAAGTGAAAAGTCCAGCTAACTATAACACCCCTGAAACCTATGGTTTTTTCAGTGAATTTCTGAGGTTTTTTAAATGCTAATTCCTAACTATAACGTGCCTGAAACCTATGGTTTTTTCTGTTAATTTCAAAGGTTTTTTAAATGCTAATTTCTAACTATGCCTACAGAGATAGGACATGTGAAGAAAGAAGAAAAAATGCACAGAAAGAAACAAAAGAAGTGCAGAAAGAAGCAACAGAAGTCCTCAAATACGAAGATAAGTGCAGGAAGAAGGATAACGTGCAGAAAGAACAAAAAGAAGAGCAGAAAGAAGCCTTGTTGCAAAATCATCCTGTACCCTCAACTTTTTCAGACGGATACTGGTGGTAACTGAGTCTGACTAACCAGTCCTAGAGCCAGTGCTATGTTAAAAGACACTTAGAATACAGTGAAAACACCTACATACACTAGGGAACATTATGCGTTGGGGTCCCCCTGTGATTAGCCTTACCTCCTCTATAAGCCCCTAGTATATAATAGGGCATGGGGATTAAAAATACCTCTTAAAACAGGCCACAGGGCGTTTTTGCACACGTTAACTCAGGCCCCGTCCCCTCCTTTCACCATTGTGTAAACACGCCCTGTGTCCGTTTTTAGTTGGGAGATTAAGTTCATTTGAGTCCTGAGGGTCCCTAGGGTCCAACTAGCCCACTAGGTACCTCCAGTAAGTGCCACAGAGCTGCGTTGCAGAGAGGTGTAAAAAGTGGCACGGCCTGGACCACCTCTCTGCAATGCAGCTCAGTGGCGCTTACTGGAAGCACTTGGTGGGCTAGTTAGCCCCCAGGGGCCCTCAGTATTGAAGGGAAATTATATCCCCAATTTAAAACGTGCCATGGTGCGTGTTTGCACACGTCACCTCAGGCCCCGTCCCCTCCCTTCACCACTGTGTAAACGCGCCCTGTGGCTGTTCTAAGTTGAGAGATTAAGTCCCCTTGAATCCTAAGGGTCCCTAGGGTCACACTAGACCACTAGGTACCTCCAGTAAGCGCCACAGAGCTGCGTTGCAGAGAGGTGTAAAAAGGGGCTTGGCCTCAGAACACTTGTCTGCAGCGCAGCTCCCTGGCGCATACTGGAGATGCCTGTTGGGGGCGCTTTTGCAGAGTGCTGCATGGAGGGGGCATGGCCTCCGGCACGATGCCAGTCTTTTATTTATTTTATTTTTTTAAGAAGGGGGGCTGTGTGGTTCCCCTTCTTATTCTAATTTATTGGCCCTGATGACCCCATCCCCCAGGGCCTGTCTCCTAATTATATTTTTTTGACCCCAATCCCCAGGGCCGGCCACTGTTTTTTATTATTTTTAAAAAATATATATTTATAGACACACCTAGGACATGCTGGACAAACCGTACGTACCTGTCACCATGACGATTTGCGTGATATTCATTAAAAGGCGACTATGCATGCAATTAATCCACGTGGAATGTATTTACACCACTAGTGAAGCTCTGACATGTCTGATGCTCTACCGTGCCTAATCCCGGTAGACACCCTTGTCGTTTATTTATACAAACATGGGTAGCTATTGACGGGCACATTTAATACACATGCACACCAAGCCATTCAAAGGGGATTCGACAAAAATTCGACCAAAACTATGCAAGAAACCCCCCTCACAGTTAATAAAACACACATCCACTGCCGGATGTGTAATACTTTTTATTTTACTCTCTGGAAAGGGTACGAACATCACTTGCGAGTCACAGCGCGCTCCTGACAGAGCCCAATGCTGTGTTACACCCACCATTGCCTGCCGAGTGCCACACACCTCTGTATTGTATTCCACTAGCTAGTGCATATGCTATGACACTCTCTAGCCCATGTGCACTGTAACACCACCCCGTGAAAATGTCATGCCACACTTGTCTTCGCACGGGTTATATTGCCCCATCTAACGTGCCTTCCTCGATGCCTATGTTATAACGCACAGTGCTATGCCATACATATTACAATTTGGGATCCATATCTTTGTCACAGTGCATATGCAACGTTACACTCCCCAGCACATATTTTATATTACAACTTTAGAGACTAGTTAGGTTACACAACACTGCCCTGTGCATATTACACTCCAAGGCGCATATCGCATAGCACACGCTAGTGCCTGTGCTATCTCGCGCTCTCCAATGAATCTGTCATTGCGCACAATGTATTGCATATTATATTTCACGCCTGGTTCATCTTATATCACACTTTTTGGTGTATAGTTTATACCATACACTATATCTAGTTTTCATTTTCAATCGTGCTCTCAGGACTATGTTCTATATAACACTGTGTTCACCTACCCTTTTCACGGGCATTACATTTTGCGATAGGGGGTGGAGGGTCAGGGGGTGTTTTTGCCAAGTGAGCCCGGAGTCACAGTCACTAACGTCTTCTTCTTCCTGAATAAAAGTGAGATTATGCTGCATACTTGTTCATATTTTAAGTAGTTTGCACAGACAAAATGTTTTAAAAACAATAAAGTTTCTAATACCCGCCTTCTCTGAACAGTTAGCTTGCTGCCCCATCCCCCTCCTCCCTATCCTCTGTTGTGTGAATCCATGGACTAGCCTCCTCCCTCCTGCCATGCATGGTCTGATGTGCTGCCACTGCCCTCAATTTAGTATGATGTACCAGTCCACTCCTCCTGCCCTCCATTGCCCAATTCTATGCCCCATCATTGACCTCCTGCTTAAACTCTGTGCTTAGCTTGCTGCCCCTATTCTCCTTCCCCCTGCCCTCCGATGTCTTTGTGCATGCCCCTGCTCCATCCTTTTTGCCCACCATGTCCCATGGACCTGCCACTCCTATCTACTCTGAGTGTTCTGTTGAGCTGCCACTCCCCTCCCACCTGCCTAGCATTGTCAGATGACTGTAACCTGTCCCTGCCACCTCCACCCTGCCTGTCCACATGCCATGCCTCTATCCTCTTCCTCCTGTCCTACATGGTCCATTGTACTGCCACACCCTTCTGCCCTCCCTGGTCTGTTGTGCTGCAACTGCTCCTCCTGCCTGCCCCGTGTGGTCTGTTGTGAGGCCCCTTCCCCTGAACTTTCTTGTCTGTGCACAGGTCCTGACCCTCCCTTCTATCCTCCATCGTCCTTTGTGCATGCCCCTGCACCCTCCTTCTTGCCCATCATAGCCATTGTGCTGCCACTAACCCTCCCACTTGCCATGCATGGTCTTCTGTGCTGCCATGGCCCCTCCCACCTTCCCTGTGTGGTCAGTTAGCTGCCCCTGACCCCCTCCCACCTTCCCTCCATGGTCTGTGTGTATGCCATCACAGTCTCACTGTTGCTCTTCATGTTGTGTCTTGCTTCTAGTGCCCATCCTGCCTGACCTCCATGGCCATCTTGCTGCTCCTGCCCTGCCCCCTTGCCCCAGCCCTCTGTTTACATGTGCAGACCCCTACTCCCTCCCTCCTGGCTTGTCTGTTCCATTGTAATGCCCCTGATCCGTCCCTCCTGCCCTTTATGGTCTGTTATGCTGCAGCCTTCTCTCCTGTCTGTCCATTATGGTCAGCTAGCTACCATTGCCTCTTGCCCCTCTGTTCTCTGTTGTCCATGTGCATGGTCCTGTCCCCTCCCTCTTGCTTTCTATGGATTGTTGTGCTGCACTCCCGTCCTGCATGCCCTGTGTGGTGTATTGTGCTGCTGCAAACCCTGATGCCTGCCCTGCAGGGTCAGTTTGGTGCACCTCTCCATGTCTCTCCTGTCCTCTGTTATCCAAGTCCATGTCCCTATCCCATTTCCTTCCATGATCCAATGTACCATACTTGCGAACATTTTGAACTTGGTAAGAGGGAGATTTTGAAAAAAAACTGGGGTATTGATTTTCCCCTTTGAGTTACATTGAAAAAGAGGATATTGTAGACAGGAGACAGATCAAATAAAGCTCATTTGAGCTTAAAAACATTGGACGTTTCCTGGCTGAATCGGGTCTGTTGGCATGTATGGTTGTACTACCATTGCCTCTTCCTTCTGCCCACAATGGTCTATTACATTGCCACAGCCTTGAAGGAGGGTAGATTTTGTATCACAGGGGGCCCCTGGCCCGTTCTGTCCACACCTGAAGTATGAGACCCTTGTCCTTGCCCTGCCAGCCGCATTTGTAGGCCGTATTAAATTGACCAGCGGGTCCTGTGTTGCTATATAATTATCCTGAGACATCCTTACCACTCAGCCAGCATAAAACCCCTGTGTAGGCCCTTCTGTTCAATATGTAGGCCTCTTTGTTAAATTGACCATAGCTCTGCAATTTTAGTGTATAGCAGTCTGAAGGCAGGTCTGCGAGGCCTTCTGCTCCAAACTAGTAGCCCCCACCCTACCCGAGTGCTCCGTGCTCGGTATCAAAGTTCAACATCCCCCTGAAGCTGTCGACATACAGTAGGCTGCATCCTGGACTGGTACTTGCTTCCTGGGCAGGTTTCCCGCTTTTAAGGAAGTGGCAACCGCAGAGCGTCAAGTTAGGAGAACTGAGGAGATTTTATACATGAATATATTGAATTCCTGTACAATACCCATTATTTTCTGCTTGCTCTATGGAACTTACGATAAGCGATTGGCCTGAGAGACTGACCTTTTCACCCAGTCCATTGTCAGCATTAAGTGGGTAAATGACGAAATGTCTGGTAAAATCTGCAGACGAAGCTTTTGGGTAGCATACGTAGGTAGATGTAGCGTGCAAAGGAGCCCACAAAATGATATAAAAAGGGAGCACCCACAGATATCGACGGACAACCTCGCCGTCTGTATGTAGGTTAACAGGCTGTGCAGGTTTTCCCCAAGAACTGGGAGCTCTTGTCTTCCTTTGCTTAAAATGTCTTGCTCGGCTTTGCTTGAAGTATCTTATTCTATTTTACCTATATGAAATGTCATGTTATGTTTAACCATTGTTCTCTTTACTTTTGCATTTAAAAGATGTTGTATTGTAATTGCAGGAATGCTTGCTCTAAGAGTAAATGTGAATGTCCCTAGGTAACATTTTCCTTGGTGTAACTTGTTTCTCATGATGCATTTATAGATGTGTTTTCTCTCTCTCTCTGTCAGTCCATTAATTGAGATACAGAGAATATCATGACAGCTGTATGATTATCTGGATTCTGTATTTTGTACTTTAGGTCTCTATTCTGCGGTTTCTTTGAAGTTGCATCTTCTCATTAAACTGCCATTGTATTCTGCCTCCAATTCCATGTCTCATATGTCTGTTTTCTTCATTTTTGGAGCAAGCGTTCCTAGGCACCCCGGCTCAAATTAAGGTGCCCCTTTTGTCCCTGACTCACTCTCCTGCTCAGTTCTGTGGTGGCTCCCGGGGCTCTGGGGACCGCCCCTAGCTTCCTTGACCCGTAATAGATCTTCCCTCCAACAGCCTCTCTTGCAAGTCCTGTATTGTTGGTTTGTTGCCCCTGCCCCCCTTTCCACTGCCCTCCATAGTCTGTTGTGCTTCCACGGCCCTTCCTGCCTGCTCAGTGTGGTTAAATTGTTGCCTTTGCACCCTCCTACCTGCCTTCAATTTTCAGAGTCCGTGCCCCTGGCCTCTGCCTCTCAACAGTATCCTAATGAACAACTAGATTGCTAACATTCTATATTTATTACAAAAGTGTGGAGCGCCTGACATCATCTTGATGTAATCAAAACTGTAATACCTAGAGCATTCCTTTAGAAATTACATATATGAGAGGGTCTTATTGGCATCAAAATTATGGTTAGTGCTCTAAAAGACTAAAATAAGGACATATTTTCTGAGTTTTCAAATAGCGACAAAGCACTTTTAAATTATTTGTTATCTTTATGTTTTTTTATCTAGTTGACAACTTGATTAAATGTTGCACTTAGGGGAGAGGATGTGGTGTTACTTCCAGAACTGCAGACTTTGCAACTGGGGAACCAGGTTGAAGTTTCTGCTTCAGCTCGACATTCTGTGATTCTGGTCAAATCACTTAGTCTCCCCATGTCTACAACCAAAATGAATTTGTTCTTGTGTGATGTAACCAATGCTCATGTAAAGCACTCCAATACCTGACAAGTCTGCACTATATAACACTGCAAAAACACAAAATAATAAGTGTTTTGCACACTTCTGTCATTGGGCTATATTTGGGCTATATCTGGGTGATTTTGGGCTACATTTGGGCTCTTTTGTCTCCGGTGGCCATCTTGGGAGATTTATTTGTTATGAAGTTTCCTAATTTCCTCATGTACTGCAGTCTCCTCAGTCGGAAATGCTTTCAGTTTTTTACTTTGATTCCATCATGAAGGTATTCAGATATGTCACACATTTGCCATGAATTCTGAATGTTAGCACTCTAGTTGCTCATTAGATCACTGTAGTAAAACTACTGCTCACCATGGAAGTCTGCTCCTGGTATTAAAAGTGCATGTTTCAGTCTGCATGTCAGAATTTTTTAATGAAATAGAAGAGGATTTGAGAAGTCACTCAAAATGTGCCCTCATTTTCTTTCTTCAGCATTAATCATAATTTCTATGGCAAAATGAACCCCCTCATTGTGTTCCTTTTTAAATTAAATGTTTTAAGTGTTACCAGTTTATTCCAATCAAGATGGCTTCAGGTGTGCCATACTTTTGTCATAATGAAGACAGTAAGTGCTCTAGTTGTTTTTAAGAACATTCTTGGACATTCTGTCATTGGGCTATACTTGGGCTACATCTGGGTGATATTTGGGCTACATTTGGGCTCTTTTGTCTCTGGTGGCCATCTTGGGAGACTTATTTGTTATGAAGTTTCCTAATTTCCTCATTTACTGCAGTCTCCTCAGTAGGAAATACTTTCAGTTTTTTACTTTGATTCCATCAAGAAGGCATTCAAATGTGTCACACATTTGCCATAAAATCAGAATGTTAGCACTCTTTTTGCTCATTAGATCACTGTAGTAAAGCTACTGCTCACCAGGGAAAACTGCTGCTGGTATTGAAAGTGCATGTTTCAGTCTGCATGCCAGGATTTGAGAAGTCACTCAAAATGTGCCCTAATTTTTCTTTATGCAGCACTAATCATACTTTTTATGGAAAAATGAACCACCTCATTTTGTTCCTTTTTAAATTAAATGTTTTAAGAGTTACCACTTTAATCCAAGCAAGATGGCTTCAGGTGTGCCATACATTTATCATAAGTAGGACGGTTAGCGCTCTAGTAGTTCTTTGGAACACTCTGGAAAGCTGCAGTAGAACACAAAGGAATCAACTGACAGTCTCTGCCCTTGTTGGATGTACATGTTTTACTGAGAATGTCAGACTTCATTCTCACATGACTGAGAAAGATAATGTGAATTTACAGAAAATAAGCTCTCAGTTTAGCTTATAGATCACCTTCCAAACCTCTGTGGTAAAAGCATGAGAAAATATTTTTCTCTCAATCATGATATCCCAGCAGAAGGCTTTTTCACATGGTGAAATCACCTTAGAACATACCACAATTCCTAAAATGAGTATGGTACCATCAACAAATGATTTATAATGTAACTAAAGTCTTAAAATCTTCTATTAACTGCAATGCTTTTTAATGAGGTGCTATCATGTATATTGGTCCCAAGATGGCTGCCAACACTTCTTGGATGAAGAGCTGACAGCCAATCAGATCTCAGGATGAGATGTGTGGTTAGGCTCCGCCCACATATATATATTGATTTAAATGCTATTTTCTCAGGAACTACTGAACAGATTTACACCAGACCTACAAAAGGCACTTCCTTGACCTGAGGGCTACCTCTCTGCCAAATTTCAAGTAACTCTGTTCAGCCGTTCGGGCTGTAGCTGTGTCTAAAGGTCCTATGGAAAAATGCATGGGAAAAACGCGTTTTGGGACCCCCCTTTTTTCTCAGCCCCCGCTTGACGAATCCCCCCCGAGACTTTCAGGGTAGGAGCGGAGCGTAGCGCCCCACCTATTTTGAAAATTTCGCGAGGATTGATCGACCGGCGCCAAAGTTATTCCAAATAGAATGTTGCGGATTTCCTATGGAAACAGGGTCCTAACTATAACTATCTACTGGCGACCGCCAGTAGATAATATATATATATATATATATTCACTGAAAAAAACATAGGTTTCAGGGATGTTATAGTTAGTAATTAGCATTTAGAAAACCTTTGAAATTCACTGAAAAAACCCTAGGTTTCAGGGATGTGATAGTTAGAAATTAGCATTTAAAAAACCTTAGAAATTCACTGAAAAACCACAGGTTTCAGGGACATTATAGTTAGTTGGACATTTCTATAGTACAAAACCAGAGAAATTCAGCTGTTATAGTTAGTTGAGATAACTATGACTTGCGCCCCTGCAATGCACTGCTGATAACGTCACATATCACATCACTCATGACATGGTCAATGACATCACTCATGACATCTCAAATGACTTCACTGATGACATTATTTATTTATTTGTTTGTTTTATTTGGTGTTTTACATAGCGCGAACATGACCCTAAGCGGGTATTAGAGCGCTTTACATTTACATATCTTTAAACGTAGCACAAAACAAATGCCATGCACATTTTGTAAAAATAATCAGTGTACATCCAGTTGCTAGATACAGTTATGCTACAAGGTCATAAGTAATTGTATAATAGTTTGAGAGGAAATATTTGTATATAAAAGAAAACACGTGAGGTTAATGGTTGATGTGTAGTCACAAGTGTCTGAACAAGAAGAACCTCTGATAAAGTCAAGTCTGCTGTAATTATGGAAGGAATTTGCTCATAAAAAAAGGACTTGGCTTCATTTTTGAAGGCAGAGATGGACAACATTTTTCTAATGTTAGGGGGGAGAGCGTTCCAAATTCTTGGTGCTGCCCCAGAGAAAGCTCGGTCATAAGTTATTTTCTTTCGGAAGCGGGCTGGTTTCAGTAATAGATCTCTGTGACTCCAGGAAACACAGCATCCACCTGATAGTGTAATTTTCTTGGCTAGGTACATTGGTGTGAGTGATACATGCCATGCTTCGTAAGGCAGCCAGTTGAGCGCTTTCAGATGAGGGGTGATGTGGTCGATTTTTTTTTAGCCCGTTATCAGTCTTGTGGCTGCATTAAGATAGGCTTTTAGTGGTGCTGTTGAAATCTTGGGAAGACTGGCTAGGGTTGTACAATTGTACTCGATCCTCAAGATGACTAGTACCTGGACTGCTGTTTTAAAGTCGGAATTATTCATGAAAGGTTTTAGTTTTCTGAGGTAGCTTAAATGGAAACGGGCATTTTTTGCCATTGTGTTAATATGTGTTAGCATGTTCAGGTTTTTGTCAAGGATAATTCCCAGGGATTTGGTTGACTCTACTATCTTCGGAGTACAATTTAGCGCCATGATCAGTTTGGTCCTCTCCGAGAAGTGCGTAGCGCTTTTCTGGGGGGAAATCACAAGGAATTCTGTTTTTTGCGGGTTAAGCTTGAGGTGATTACTAGTTAACCAATGGATGGTCCTCTTTCGTGCATGATTCATGATACCGATCTCTTCTATCGATGTGATCCTGATATAAAGCTGAGTATCATCTGTGTACAGGTTGAATGAGATGTTTGATTTTTGTAAGATTTCTGTGAGTGGCTCTACTTACAGATTAAACAGAGACAGGGATAAAGTTGAGCCCTGTGGTACTCCAATAAAATTTCTGGATGAAGCAGATAGTGTTTGGTTCACTATGAATTTTTGCGATCTGTTCTCTAAGAACAAACAAAACCACTTTAGGACGGTGCCCTCTAAGCCCATTTCAGTGTTGAATGCCGATGAGAGGTCGAGCAGGATTAGGAGACAGGTTTCGTTGCGGTCGAGGGCAAGTAGAGCGTTGTCCACGATGTGCAAAATTGCTGTTTCCGTACTGTTTCCATACTGTGTTTTGGTCTAAATCAAGATTGGAAGTAATTCAGCAGTTTGAATTCGGAGATGTGTTGGCTCAGTTGTTCTTGTACACATTTTTCCAGGACTTTGGCTAGTATGGGAATGTTCGTTACTGGTCTAAAGTTGTTAAGGTCTGCGGGGTTCTCGGTTGGTTTCTTTAAGATTGGTGTGACTTGTCCTGTTTTAGGCATTTCGGTAGTGAGCCTTGTGATAGCGAAGCGTTAATAATCTTTGTCCATGAGGGGATGAGCAAATGGATGGTTTATTGTAGACCAATACTTTGCAGGTAGAGGATTGTGAAGGGATTGTTTGGTTTTTTGGTCTGGATAATCTTTGCAATATCTATGTTAATGAGAGGCTTGATATTAGACCATAAAGCATTATTTTCAGGCAATTCTAGAGCTGGTTGATCTTGAGGCTTACCTGGGGAGCACTTTTTGCTCAAAGGGCATTCAACTGCCTTTTTCAGCTCCTCTGCCATCGATTTAGCTTTGGATGAGAAGAAGGAGGAGAATTCTTCTCTGTTTATGATAGCTTTTGTAGCTATTGGTGCAGATTTGGCCATTTTGTTGGATTGATCTTTTAGCAGTTCAAAGTTCTTTCCTAAAGAAGTCTTTTTTTGAGTTTAGAATGCTTTTATTGTAGGCCTTTCTGGCCTGTCTTAGTTGGATTAGATGTGGCGAGGAAGGGTGTTGTTGCCATTTCCGTTCTGTGAGTCTGAGTGATCGTCTTTCTACATTTAGGGATCCGTTAAACCAAGGGTTTTTATCTTTGTCAGGAAATCTTTTGAGTTTTAATGGGGCTATGTCCTCTAGTATGCTTGTCATTGTAATGTTGTGATAGTCCGTGAGGTCGCTGATGTCTACCAGGTTATTAGAAGGTTGCAGTTCTTTCTCTCAGCGTGTTACGAGACTTTCCATATTGAGCCCTCTGGTGTCACAAGGCCATTTTCTGGGTTTTATTGATTGTGAGGAAGTTTTCTTTTTTATTTGGGGTGTTTGGAAGGTAATGATGTGATGATCTGAGCAGTCGCGTGGGATGATCTCGATTTTATCGACAGCTTTTTCTTTCGATATGATCCAGTCTAAGGTAAAACCTTTAGAGTGGATCGGTAGGGGGCATTCCTGAACCAGCGATTGATCTTCAAGGAAGGCTTTGAGTAGATTGATCTGATTGTCGGTATGAACCTCCCAGTGAAGATAAAAATCTCCTAAGAAAATTTCATTGGAATGGGGAGTAGAGTTTGCTGTGATCATTTCTATCAGCTGGTCTGTGAACATAGTGTTTTTGCCTGGAGGGTGGTAAAATGCGTGGAGTTTGCAAAGTTGATTGTTTAAGGATCTTAATGACAGACCGAGATTTTCACAAGACTCCAGGGGGTCTGACTGTACTTTTGTTATGGCAATGTCAGCTCTATGTATACATGCGATGCCTCCGCCCTTTTTGTTCAGCCTGTCTAGTCTCACAATGCAGTAGTTCGGAGGGACTAATAGATCTAGGCATAGGGAGGATGATTCAGATAGCCATGATTCAGTTAGGACGGTTACATCGATTTCCTAGTTTAAGATAAGGTCGGCTATGTCTGCAGCGTGTTTCTTTGCAGACCGACAGTTAAGTAGTAGACACCAATGGGTTTTTAGGGGTTTGATCGATGACGGTTCTTGCTTATCGGGAATTAGTATCATTTTTTAGATTGTTCAAGTTTGGCAATCTGTGGCTAGTTTTTTCAATTCTGCTTGCGTTAATTGGGACTGACTGAATGGTATGTTCATCTAACTTAGTGGGAAGAAGTGCAGAAAGAAGCAACAGAAGTCCTCAAATACGAAGATAAGTGCAGGAAGAAGGATAACGTGCAGAAAGAACAAAAAGAAGAGCAGAAAGAAGCCTTGTTGCAAAATCATCCTGTACCCTCAACTTTTTCAGACGGATACTGGTGGTAACTGAGTCTGACTAACCAGTCCTAGAGCCAGTGCTATGTTAAAAGACACTTAGAATACAGTGAAAACACCTACATACACTAGGGAACATTATGCGTTGGGGTCCCCCTGTGATTAGCATGACCTCCTCTGTAAGCCCCTAGTGTATAATAGGGCATGGGGATTAAAACTAACTCTTAAAACAGGCCACAGGGCGTTTTTGCACACATTAACTCAGGCCCCGTCCCCTCCCTTCACCACTGTGTAAACACGCCCTGTGTCCATTTTTAGTCGGGAGATTAAGTTCATTTGAATCCTGAGGGTCCCTAGGGTCCAACTAGCCCACTAGGTACCTCCAGTAAGTGCCACAGAGCTGCGTTGCAGAGAGGTGTAAAAAGTGGCACGGCCTGGACCACCTCTCTGCAATGCAGCTCAGTGGCGCTTACTGGAAGCACTTGGTGGGCTAGTTAGCCCCCAGGGGCCCTCAGTATTGAAGGGAAATTATATCCCCAATTTAAAACATGCCATAGTGCGTGTTTGCACACGTCACCTCAGGCTCCGTCCCCTCCCTTCACCACTGTGTAAACGCGCCCTGTGGCTGTTCTAAGTTGAGAGTCCCCCTGAATCCTAAGGGTCCCTAGGGTCAAACTAGACCACTAGGTACCTCCAGTAAGCGCCACAGAGCTGCGTTGCAGAGAGGTGTAAAAAGGGGCTTGGCCTCAGAACACCTGGCTGCAGCGCAGCTCCCTGGCGCATACTGGAGATGCCTGTTGGGGGCGCGTTTGCAGAGTGCTGCACGGAGGGGGCATGGCCTCCGGCACGATGCCAGTCTTTTATTTATTTTAGTTTTATAAGAAGGGGGGCTGTTTGGTTCCCCTTCTTATTCTAATTTATTGGCCCTGATGACCCCATCCCCCAGGGCCAGTCTCCTAATTATATTTTTTTGACCCCAATCCCCAGGGCCGGCCACTGTTTTTTATTATTTTTAAAAAATATATATTTATAGACACACCTAGGACATGCTGGACAAACCGTACGTACCTATCACCATGACGATTTGCGTGATATTCATTAAAAGGCGACTATGCATGCAATGAATCCACGTGGAATGTATTTACACCACTAGTGAAGCTCTGACATGTCTGATGCCCTACCGTGCCTAATCCTGGTAGACACCCTTGTCGTTTATTTATACAAACATGGGTAGCTATTGACGGGCACATTTAATACACATGCACACCAAGCCATTCAAAGGGGATTCGACAAAAATTCGACCAAAACTATGCAAGAAACCCCCCTCACGGTTAATAAAACACACATCCACTGCCGGATGTGTAATACTTTTTATTTTACTCTCTGGAAAGGGGACGAACATCACTTGAGAGTCACAGCATGCTCCTGACAGAGCCCAATGCTGTGTTACACCCACCATTGCCTGCCGAGTGCCACACACCTCTGTGTTGTATTCCACTAGCTAGTGCATATGCTATGACACTCTCTAGCCCATGTGCACTGTAACACCACCCCGTGAATATGTCATGCCACACTTGTCTTCGCACGGGTTATATTGCCCCATCTAACGTGCCTTTCTCGATGCCTATGTTATAACGCACAGTGCTATGCCATACATATTACAATCTGGGATCCATATATTTGTCACAGTGCATATGCAACGTTACACTCCCCAGCACATATTTTATATTACAACTTTAGAGACTAGTTAGGTTACACAACACTGCCCTGTGCATATTACACTCCAAGGCGCATATCGCATGGCACGCGCTAGTGCCTGTGCTATCTCGCGCTCTCCAATGAATCTGTCATTGCGCACAATGTATTGCAAATTATATTTCACGCCCGGTTCATCTTATATCACACTTTTTGGTGCATAGTTTATACCATACACTATATCTAGTTTTCATTTTCAATCGTGCTCTCAGGACTATGTTCTATATAACACTGTGTTCACCTACCCTTTTCACGGGCATTACATTTTGCGATAGGGGGTGGAGGGTCAGGGGGTGTTTCTGCCAAGTGAGCCCGGAGTCACAGTCACAAACGTCCTCTTCTTCCTGAATAAAAGTGAGATTATGCTGCATACTTGTTCATATTTTAAGTAGTTCGCACAGACACAATGTTTTAAAAACAATAAAGTTCCTAATACCCGCCTTCTCTGAACAGTTAGCTTGCTGCCCCATCCCCTTCCTCCCTATCCTCTGTTGTGTGAATCCATGGACTAGCCTCCTCCCTCCTGCCATGCATGGTCTGATGTGCTGCCACTGCCCTCAATTTAGTATGATGTACCAGTCCAGTCCTCCTGCCCTCCATTGCCCAATTCTATGCCCCATCATTGACCTCCTGCTTAAACTCTGTGCTTAGCTTGCTGCCCCTATTCTCCTTCCCCCTGCCCTCCGATGTCTTTGTGCATGCCCCTGCTCCATCCTTTTTGCCCACCATGTCCCATGGACCTGCCACTCCTATCTACTCTGAGTGTTCTGTTGAGCTGCCACTCCCCTCCCACCTGCCTAGCATTGTCAGATGACTGTAACCTGTCCCTGCCACCTCCACCCTGCCTGTCCACATGCCATGCCCCTATCCTCTTCCTCCTGTCCTACATGGTCCATAGTACTGCCACACCCTTCTGCCCTCCCTGGTCTGTTGTGCTGCAACTGCTCCTCCTGCCTGCCCCGTGTGGTCTGTTGTGAGGTCCCTTCCCCTGAACTTTCTTGTCTGTGCACAGGTCCTGACCCTCCCTTCTATCCTCCATTGTCCTTTGTGCATGCCCCTCCACCCTCCTTCTTGCCCATCATAGCCATTGTGCTGCCACTAACCCTCCCACTTGCCATGCATGGTCTTCTGTGCTGCCATGGCCCCTCCCACCTTCCCTGTGTGGTCAGTTAGCTGCCCCTGACCCCCTCCCACCTTCCCTCCATGGTCTGTGTGTATGCCATCACAGTCTCACTGTTGCTCTTCATGGTGTGTCTTGCTTCTAGTGCCCATCCTGCCTGACCTCCATGGCTATCTTGCTGCTCCTGCCCTGCCCCCTTGCCCCCAGCCCTACTCCCTCCCTCCTGGCTTGTCTGTTCCATTGTAATGCCCCTGATCCGTCCCTCCTGCCCTTTATGGTCTGTTATGCTGCAGCTTTCTCTCCTGTCTGTCCATTATGGTCAGCTAGCTACCATTGCCTCTTGCCCCTCTGTTCTCTGTTGTCCATGTGCATGGTCCTGTCCCCTCCCTCTTGCTTTCTATGGATTGTTGTGCTGCACTCCCGTCCTGCATGCCCTGTGTGGTGTATTGTGCTGCTGCAAACCCTGATGCCTGCCCTGCAGGGTCAGTTTGGTGCACCTCTCCATGTCCCTCCTGTCCTCTGTTATCCAAGTCCATGTCCCTATCCCATTTCCTTCCATGATCCAATGTACCATACTTGCGAACATTTTGAACTTGGTAAGAGGGAGATTTTGAAAAAAAACTGGGGTATTGATTTTCCCCTTTGAGTTACATTGAAAAAGAGGATATTGTAGACAGGAGACAGATCAAATAAAGCCCATTTGAGCTTAAAAACATTGGACGTTTCCTGGCTGAATCGGGTCTGTTGGCATGTATGGTTGTACTACCATTGCCTCTTCCTTCTGCCCACAATGGTCTATTACATTGCCACAGCCTTGAAGGAGGGTAGATTTTGTATCACAGGGGGCCCCTGGCCCGTTCTGTCCACACCTGAAGTATGAGACCCTTGTCCTTGCCCTGCCAGCTGCATTTGTAGGCCGTATTAAATTGACCAGCGGGTCCTGTATTGCTATATAATTATCCTGAGACATCCTTACCACTCAGCCAGCATAAAACCCCTGTGTAGGCCCTTCTGTTCAATATGTAGGCCTCTTTGTTAAATTGACCATAGCTCTGCAATTTTAGTGTATAGCAGTCTGAAGGCAGGTCTGCGAGGCCTTCTGATCCAAACTAGTAGCCCCCACCCTACCCGAGTGCTCCGTGCTCGGTATCAAAGTTCAACATCCCCCTGAAGCTGTCGACATACAGTAGGCTGCATCCTGGACTGGTACTTGCTTCCTGGGCAGGTTTCCCGCTTTTAAGGAAGTGGCAACCGCAGAGCGTCAAGTTAGGAGAACTGCGGAGATTTTATACATGAATATATTGAATTCCCGTACAATACCCATTATTTTCTGCTTGCTCTATGGAACTTACGATAAGCGATTGGCCTGAGAGACTGACCTTTTCACCCAGTCCATTGTCAGCATTAAGTGGGTAAATGACGAAATGTCTGGTAAAATCTGCAGTCGAAGCTTTTGGGTAGCATACGTAGGTAGATGTAGCGTGCAAAGGAGCCCACAAAATGATATAAAAAGGGAGCACCCACAGATATCGACGGACTACCTCGCCGTCTGTATGTAGGTTAACAGGCAGTGCAGGTTTTCCCCAAGAGCTGGGAGCTCTTGTCTTCCTTTGCTTAAAATGTCTTGCTCTGCTTTGCTTGAAGTATCTTATTCTATTTTACCTATATGAAATGTCATGTTATGTTTAACCATTGTTCTCTTTACTTTTGCATTTAAAAGATTTTGTATTGTAATTGCAGGAATGCTTGCTCTAAGAGTAAACGTGAGTGTTCCTAGGTAACATTTTCCTTGGTGTAACTTGTTTCTCATGATGCATTTATAGATGTGTTTTCTCTCTCTCTCTGTCAGTACATTAATTGAGATACAGAGAATATTATGACAGCTGTATGATTATCTGGATTCTGTTTTTTGTACTTTATGTCTCTATTCTGCGGTTTCTTTGAAGTTGCATCTTCTCATTAAACTGCCATTGTATTCTGCCTCCAATTCCATGTCTCATATGTCTGTTTTCTTCATTTTTGGAGCAAGCGTTCCTAGGCACCCCGGCTCAAATTAAGGTGCCCCTTTTGTCCCTGACTCACTCTCCTGCTCAGTTCTGTGGTGGCTCCCGGGGATCTGGGGACCGCCCCTAGCTTCCTTGACCCGTAATAGATCTTCCCTCCAACAGCCTCTCTTGCAAGTCCTGTATTGTTGGTTTGTTGCCCCTGCCCCCCTTTCCACTGCCCTCCATAGTCTGTTGTGCTTCCACGGCCCTTCCTGCCTGCTCAGTGTGGTTAAATTGTTGCCTTTGCACCCTCCTACCTGCCTTCAATTTTCAGAGTCCGTGCCCCTGGCCTCTGCCTCTCAACAGTATCCTAATGAACAACTAGATTGCTAACATTCTATATTTATTACAAAAGTGTGGAACGCCTGACATCATCTTGATGTAATCAAAACTGTAATACCTAGAGCATTTCCTTTAGAAATTACATATATGAGAGGGTCTTATTGGCATCAAAATTATGGTTAGTGCTCTAAAAGACTAAAATAAGGACATATTTTCTGAGTTTTCAAATAGCGACAAAGCACTTTTAAATTATTTGTTATCTTTATGTTTTTTTATCCAGTTGACCACTTGATTAAATGTTGCACTTAGGGGAGAGGATGTGGTGTTACTTCCAGAACTGCAGACTTTGCAACTGGGGAACCAGGTTGAAGTTTCTGCTTCAGCTCGACATTCTGTGATTCTGGTCAAATCACTTAGTCTCCCCATGTCTACAACCAAAATGAATTTGTTCTTGTGTGATGTAACCAATGCTCATGTAAAGCACTCCAATACCTGACAAGTCTGCACTATATAACACTGCAAAAACACAAAACAATAAGTGTTTTGCACACTTCTGTCATTGGGCTATATTTGGGCTACATCTGGTTGATTTTGGGCTACATTTGGGCTCTTTTGTCTCCGGTGGCCATCTTGGGAGATTTATTTGTTATGAAGTTTCCTAATTTCCTCATGTACTGCAGTCTCCTCAGTAGGAAATGCTTTCAGTTTTTTACTTTGATTCCATCATGAAGGTATTCAGATATGTCACACATTTGCCATAAATTCTGAATGTTAGCACTCTAGTTGCTCATTAGATCACTGTAGTAAAACTTCTCCACCATGGAAGTCTGCTCCTGGTATTAAAAGTGCATGTTTCAGTCTGCATGTCAGAATTTTTTAATGAAATAGAAGAGGATTTGAGAAGTCACTCAAAATGTGCCCTCATTTTCTTTCTTCAGTATTAATCATAATTTCTATGGCAAAATGAACCTCCTCATTGTGTTCCTTTTTAAATTAAATGTTTTTAGTGTTACCAGTTTATTCCAATCAAGATGGCTTCAGGTGTGCCATACTTTTGTCATAATGAAGACAGTAAGCGCTCTAGTTGTTTTTAAGAACATTCTGGGACATTCTGTCATTGGGCTATACTTGGGCTACATCTGGGTGATATTTGGGCTACATGTGGGCTCTTTTGTCTCTGGTTGCCATCTTGGGAGACTTATTTGTTATGAAGTTTCCTAATTTCCTCATTTACTGCAGTCTCCTCAGTAGGAAATACTTTCAGTTTTTTACTTTGATTCCATCAAGAAGGCATTCAGATGTGTCACACATTTGCCATAAATTCAGAATGTTAGCACTCTTTTTGCTCATTAGATCACTGTAGTAAAGCTACTGCTCACCAGGGAAAACTGCTGCTGGTATTGAAAGGGCATGTTTCAGTCTGCATGTCAGAATTTTTTAATGAAATAGAAGAGGATTTGAGAAGTCACTCAAAATGTGCCCTAATTTTTCTTTCTGCAGCACTAATCATACTTTTTATGGAAAAATTAACCCCCTCATTTTGTTCCTTTTTAAATTAAATGTTTTAAGAGTTACCACTTTAATCCAAGCAAGATGGCTTCAGGTGTGCCATACGTTTATCATAAGTAGGACTGTTAGCGCTCTAGTAGTTCTTTGGAACACTCTGGGAAGCTGCAGTAGAACACAAAGGAATCAACTGACAGTCTCTGCCCTTGTTGGATGTACATGTTTTACTGAGAATATCAGACTTCATTCTCACATGACTGAGAAAGATAATGTGAATTTACAGAAAATAAGCTCTCAGTTTAGCCTATAGATCACCTTCCAAACCTCTGTGGTAAAAGCATGAGAAAATATTTTTCTCTCAATCATGATGTCCCAGCAGAAGGCTTTTTCACATGGTGAAATCACCTTAGAACATACCACAATTCCTAAAATGAGTATGGTACCATCAACAAATGATTTATAATGTAACTAAAGTCTTAAAACCTTCTATTAACTGCAATGCTTTTTAATGAGGTGCTATCATGTATATTTGTCCCAAGATGGCTGCCAACACTTCTTGGATGAAGTGCTGACAGCCAATCAGATCTCAGGATGAGATGTGTGGTTAGGCTCCGCCCACATATATATATGCTTTTAAATGCTACTTACTCAGGAAATACTGAACAGATTTACACCAGACCTGCAAAAGGCACTTCCTTGACCTTATGGCTACCTCTCTGCCAAATTTCTAGTAATTCTGTTCAGCCGTTCGGGCTGTAGCTCGTTCTAAAGGTCCTATGGAAAAATGCATGGGAAAAACGCGTTTTGGGACCCCCCTTTTATCTCAGCCCCTGCTTGACGAATCCCCCCGAGACTTTCAGGGTAGGAGCGGAGCGTAGCGCCCCACCTATTTTGAGAAATTCGCGAGGATTCATCGACCGGCGCCAAAGTTATTCAAAATAGAATGTTGCGGATTTCCTATGGAAAAGGGGTCCTAACTATAACTACCTACTGGCGACCGCCAGTAGGTAATATATATATATATATATATATATATATATATATATATATATATATATATATATATATATATATATATATATATATATATATATATATATATATATATATTATCTACTGGCGGTCGCCAGTAGATAGTTATAGTTAGGACCGTGTTTCCATAGGAAATCTCAAAATTCTATTTTGAATAACTTTGGCGCCGGTTGACGAATCCTTGCGAAATTTTCAAAACTAATAGGCCGCTCCATTCAGCTCCTACCCTGAGAGTCTCGGGGTGATTCGTCAAGCGGGTGCCGAGAAAAAAGGGGGGTCCCAAAACGCGTTTTCCCCATTCATTTTTCCATAGGACCTTTAGAGACAGCTACAGCCAGTCGGCTGAACACAATTACTTGAAATTTGGCAGAGAGGTAGCCATAAGGTCAAGGAAGTGCCTTTCGCAGGTCTGGGGTAAATCTGTTCAGTTTTTCCTGAGAAATTAGCATTTAAAAGCATATCAATATCTATACGCGCGCACCGTGCGCGCTGGGTGCGCGCCCCCTGCCGTGCGCGAGCGCAATTCTGATTGGTTGTTAGTTGTCGGTAAACATTCGAATCGGTCGAAACCAGGAAGTGTCGGCCGCCATTTTGTCTCTGGCAGTCTGGGGGGGTGAAAATCAAAGGTGGAGAACGTGAAAGTGGGGCAGAGTGGACAGTTCCTGACCCCTTAGCTTTGGTCAGGGGGTCACAGAAGGACCCCCAAGGGAAAAAAAAAACATTTTATTTTTTTTTTAAATCCCGAGGTGCGCGCACCCAGCGCGCACTGCGAACCGTGGGTGCTCGGTGCGCGAAGCGCGCCGAGTGCCCACAGAGCGCACACGGTGCGCAAAGCGCACGGTGCGCGCACGGTGCGCAGTATATATATATGATAGCACCTCATTAAAAAACATTGCATTAATAAAAGGTTTTAAGACTTTAGTTACATTATAAATCATTTGTTGATGGTACCATACTCATTTTAGGAATTGTAGTGTGTTCTAAGGTGATTTTATCATGTGAAAAAGCCTTCTGCTGGGATTTCATGAATCATGTTTGAGAGAAAACTATTTTCTCATGCATTTCCCACAGAGGTTTGGAAGGTGATCTATAAGCTAAACAGGGAGCATATTTTCTGTAAATTCACATTATCTTTCTCAGTCATGTGAGAATGAAGTCTGACATTCTCAGTAAAACATGTACATCCAACAAGGGCAGAGAATGTCAGTTGATTCCTTTTTGTTCGACTGCAGCTTCCAAAGAACAACTAGAGCGCTAACAGTCCTAATTATGACAAACGTATGGTACACCTGAAGCCATCTTGATTGGAATAAAGTGGTAACTCTTAAAACATTTAATTTAAAAAGGAACAAAGGGAGGGGGTTTATTTTGCCATAGAAAGTATGATTAGTGCTGCAGAAAGAAAAATTAGGGCACATTTTGAGTAACTTCTCAAATCGTCTTCTATTTCATTAAAAAATTCTGCCATGCACACTGAAACATGCACTTTCAATACCAGCAGCAGCCTTCCCTGGTGAGCAGTAGCTTTACTACAGTGATCTAATGAGCAACTGGAGTGCTAACATTCTGAATTTATGGCAAATGTGTGACACATCTGAATGCCTTCTTGATGGGATCAAAGTAAAAACCTGAAAGTATTTCCTACTGAGGAGACTGTAGTAAATGAGGAAATTAGGAAACTTCATAACAAATAAGTCTCCCAAGATGGCCACCAGAGACAAAATAACCCAGATGTAGCACAAATATCACCCAGATGTAGCCCAAATATTGCCCAATGACAGAATGTCCCAGAGTGTTCTAAAGAACAACTAGAGCGCTAACCGTCTTACTTATGACAAAAGTATGGCACACCTGAAGCCATCTTGATTGGAATAAATTAGGGCACATTTTGACTTCTCAAATCCTCTTCTATTTCATTAAAAAATTCTGACATGCAGACTGAAACATGCACTTTGAATACCAGCAGCAGACTTCCCTGGTGAGCAGTAACTTTACTACAGTGATCTAATGAGCAACTAGAGTGCTAACATTCAGAATTTATGGCAAATGTATGACACATCTGAATGCCTTCTTGATGGAACCAAAGTAAACAAGTATTGAAAATGCAATAGGTCTCGCCCTCATTTAAGTTAAAGCAATTCTGTTTGTAATTAAGTGGCTTTTTAGCTTTGCTTGTATTAGTGTTCATGCATATGTATGCATATATGTATATGTATATGTATGCATGCATTTATATATATATTTATATAGATATGCAGATTATATTAATGGTTATATATGTATGGATATATATATATACACATACATATATTAATGCATATGCATATATATATATGTGCATATGTGTACGTGTAGAGAGGTAGAGAGAGGTAGAGAGGTAGAGGTGCAGAGGTAGAGGTAGAGGTAGAGAGGTAGAGGTAGAGAGGTAGAGAGGTAGAGGTAGAGAGGTAGAGGTGTAGAGAGCTAGAGGTGTAGAGAGGTAGAGAGTAGTAGAGAGAGAGGTAGAGAGTAGAGTGGGTAGTAGAGAGTAGTAGAGAGTAGTAGAGAGAGTAGCAGAGAGTGAGTAGTAGAGAGTAGCAGAGTGAGTAGTAGAGAGTGAGTAGTAGAGAGTAGTAGAGAGTGAGTAGTAGAGAGTGAGTAGAAGAGAGTGAGTAGCAGAGAGAGAGTAGTAGAGAGTAGTAGAGAGTGAGTAGTAGAGTGAGTAGTAGACAGTAGTAGAGAGAGAGTAACAGAGAGAGAGTAGTAGAGAGTAGTAGAGAGTGAGTAGTAGAGAGTGAGTGGTAGAGTGAGTAGTAGAGAGTGAGTAGTAGAGAGTAGTAGGGAGTAGTAGAGAGAGAGTAGTAGAAAGTGAGTAGTAGAGAGTAGTAGAGAGAAGTAGAGAGAGAGTAATAGAGAGAGAGTAGTAGAGAATAGTAGAGTAGTAGAGAGTGAGTAGTAGAGAGTGAGTAGTAGAGAGTAGTGGAGTAGTAGAGAGTGATAACTAGAGAGTGAGTAGTAGAGTGAGTAGTAGAGAGTGAGTAGTAGAGTGAGTAGTAGAGAGTAGCAGAGAGCGAGTAGTCGAGAGCAAGTAGTAGAGAGTGTGTAGTAGAGAGTGAGTAGTAGAGAGTAGTAGAGAGTGAGTGGTAGAGAGAGTAGTAGAGAGTGAGAAGTAGAGAGAGTAGTAGAGAGTGAGAAGTAGAGAGAGTAGTAGAGAGTAGTAGAGTAGTAGAGAGTGAGTAATAGAGTGAGTAGTAGAGAGTAGTTGAGACCGAGTAGCAGAGAGTGAGTAGTGGTGAGTGAGTAGTAGATAGTAGAGAGCGAGTAGTAGAGAGTGAGTAGTAGAGAGTGAGTAGTAGAGAGTAGTAGAGAGAGAGTAGTGGAGAGTGAGTAGTAGAGAGTAGTAGAGTGAGTAGTAGAGAGTGAGTAGTAGAGAGAGAGTAGTAGAGAGTAGTAGAGTGAGTAGTAGAGAGTGAGTAGTAGAGAGAGTAGTAGAGAGTAGTAGAGTAGTAGAGAGTGAGTAGTAGAGAGTGAGTAGTAGAGAGTAGTAGAGAGCGAGTAGTAGAGAGTGAGTAGCGGAGAGTGAGTAGTAGAGAGTAGTAGAGAGTGAGTAGTAGAGAGAGTAGTAGAGAGTAGTAGAGTAGTAGAGAGTGAGTAGTAGAGAGTGAGTAGTAGAGAGTAGTAGAGAGCGAGTAGTAGAGAGTGAGTAGTAGAGAGTGAGTGGTTGAGAGGAGCAGAGAGTAGTAGAGTGAGTAGTAGAGAGTGAGTAGTAGAGAGAGTAGTAGAGAGTAGTAGAGTAGTAGAGAGTGAGTAGTAGAGAGTGAGTAGTAGAGAGTAGTAGAGAGCGAGTAGTAGAGAGTGAGTAGTGGAGAGTGAGTAGTAGAGAGTAGTAGAGAGTGAGTAGTAGAGAGTGAGTAGTAGAGAGAGAGTGGTAGAGAGTGAGTAGTAGAGAGTAGTAGAGTGAGTAGTAGAGAGTGAGTAGTAGAGAGAGAGTAGTAGAGAGTACTAGAGAGTGAGTAGTAGAGTAGTACAGAGTGAGTGGTAGCGAGTAGTAGAGAGTAGTAGAGTGAGTAGTAGAGAGTAGTAGAGAGTGAGTAGTAGAGAATGAGTAGTAGAGAGTAGTAGTAGAGAGTAGTAGAGAGTAGTAGAGAGTGAGTAGTAGAGAGTCAGTAGTAGAGAGTAGTAGAGAGCGAGTAGTAGAGAGCAAGTAGTAGAGAGTGTGTAGCATAGAGTGAGTAGTAGAGAGTAGAAGAGAGTGAGTAGTGGAGAGAGTAGTAGAGAATGAGAAGTAGAGAGAGTAGTAGAGTAGTAAAGAGTGAGAAGTAGAGTGAGTATTAGAGAGTAGTTGAGAGTGAGCGAGTAGTAGAGAGTGAGTAGTGGAGAGTGAGTAGTAGAGAGTGTAGAGAGTGAGTAGTAGAGAGAGAGTAGTAGAGAGTGAGTAGTAGAGTAATAGAGAGTGAGTGATAGAGAGAAGTAGAGAGTAGTAGAGTGAGTAGTAGAGAGTAGTAGAGAGTGAGTAGTAGAGAGAGTAGTAGAGAGTTAGTAGTAGAGAGTGAGTGGTAGAGAGAGAAGTAGAGAGTAGTAGAGAGTTAGTAGTAGAGAGTGAGTAGTAGAAAGTAGTAGAGAGCGAGTAGTAGAGAGTGAGTAGTGGAGAGTGAGTAGTAGAGAGTAGTAGGGAGCGAGAAGTAGAGAGTGAGTAGTAGAGAGTAGTAGAGAGCGAGTAGTAGAGAGCGAGTAGTAGAGAGTGAGTAGTAGAGAGTGAGTAGTAGAGACAAGTAGAGAGCGAGTAGTGGAGAGCAAGTAGTAGAGAGTGTGTTGCATAGAGTGAGTAGTAGAGAGTAGTAGAGAGTGAGTAGTAGAGAGAGTAGAAGAGAGTGAGAAGTAGAGAGAGTAGTAGAGAGTGAGTAGTAGAGTGAGTAGTAGAGAGTAGTTGAGAGCGAGTAGTAGAGAGTGAGTAGTGGAGAGTGAGTAGTAGAGAGTAGTAGAGAGTGAGTAGTAGAGAGTGAGAAGTAGAGAGAGTAGTAGAGTAGTAGAGAGTTAGAAGTAGAGAGTGAGTAGTAGAAAGTAGTAGAGAGCGAGTAGTAGAGAGTGAGTAGTGGAGAGTGAGTAGTAGAGAGTAGTAGGGAGCGAGAAGTAGAGAGTGAGTAGTAGAGAGTAGTAGAGAGCGAGTAGTAGAGAGTGAGTAGTAGAGAGTGAGTAGTAGAGAGTCAGTAGTAGAGACAAGTAGAGAGCGAGTAGTGGAGAGCAAGTAGTAGAGAGTGTGTTGCATAGAGTGAGTACTAGAGAGTAGTAGAGAGTGAGTAGTAGAGAGAGTAGAAGAGAGTGAGAAGTAGAGAGAGTAGTAGAGAGTGAGTAGTAGAGTGAGTAGTAGAGAGTAGTTGAGAGCGAGTAGTAGAGAGTGAGTAGTGGAGAGTGAGTAGTAGAGAGTAGTAGAGAGCGAGTAGTAGAGAGTGAGAAGTAGAGAGAGTAGTAGAGTAGTAGAGAGTGAGTAGTAGAGTGAGTAGTAGAGAGTAGTTGAGAGCGAGAAGCAGAGAGTGAGTAGTGGAAAGTGAGTAGTAGAGAGTAGTAGAGAGCGAGTAGTAGAGAGCAAGTAGTAGAGAGTGTGTAGCATAGAGTGAGTAGTAGAGAGTAGTAGAGAGTGAGTAGTGGAGAGAGTAGTAGAGAATGAGAAGTAGAGAGAGTAGTAGAGTAGTAAAGAGTGAGTAGAAGAGTGAGTATTAGAGAGAAGTTGAGAGCGAGCGAGTAGTAGAGAGTGAGTAGTGGAGAGTGAGTAGTAGAGAGTGTAGAGAGTGAGTAGTAGAGAGAGAGTAGTAGAGAGTGAGTTGTAGAGAGTAGTTGAGACCGAGTAGCAGAGAGTGAGTAGTGGTGAGTGAGTAGTAGATAGTAGAGAGCGAGTAGTAGAGAGTGAGTAGTAGAGAGTGAGTAGTAGAGAGTAGTAGAGAGAGACTAGTGGAGAGTGAGTAGTAGAGAGTAGTAGAGTGAGTAGTAGAGAGTGAGTAGTAGAGAGAGAGTAGTAGAGAGTGAGTAGTGGAGTAGTAGAGAGTGAGTGGTTGAGAGTAGCAGAGAGTAGTAGAGTGAGTAGTAGAGAGTGAGTAGTAGAGAGAGTAGTAGAGAGTAGTAGAGAGTGAGTAGTAGAGAGTAGTAGAGAGTGAGTAGTAGAGAGTGAGTAGTGGAGAGTGAGTAGTAGAGAGTAGTAGAGAGTGAGTAGTAGAGAGTGAGTAGTAGAGAGAGAGTGGTAGAGAGTGAGTAGTAGAGAGTAGTAGAGTGAATAGTACAGAGTGAGTAGTAGGTAGAGAGTAGTAGAGTGCGTTGTAGAGAGTGAGTAGTAGAGAGAGAGTAGTAGAGAGTACTAGAGAGTAAGTAGTAGAGTAGTAGAGAGTGAGTGGTAGCGAGTAGTAGAGAGTAGTAGAGTGAGTAGTAGAGAGTAGTAGAGAGTGAGTAGTAGAGAATGAGTAGTAGAGAGTAGTAGTAGAGAGTAGTAGAGAGTAGTAGAGAGTGAGTCGTAGAGAGTCAGTAGTAGAGAGTAGTAGAGAGCGAGTAGTAGAGAGCAAGTAGTAGAAAGTGTGTAGCATAGAGTGAGTAGTAGAGAGTAGTAGAGAGTGAGTAGTGGAGAGAGTAGTAGAGAATGAGAAGTAGAGAGAGTAGTAGAGTAGTAAAGAGTGAGAAGTAGAGTGAGTATTAGAGAGTAGTTGAGAGTGAGCGAGTAGTAGAGAGTGAGTAGTGGAGAGTGAGTAGTAGAGAGTGTAGAGAGTGAGTAGTAGAGAGAGAGTAGTAGAGAGTGAGTAGTAGAGTACTAGAGAGTGAGTGATAGAGAGAAGTAGAGAGTAGTAGAGTGAGTAGTAGAGAGTAGTAGAGAGTGAGTAGTAGAGAGAGTAGTAGAGAGTTAGTAGTAGAGAGTGAGTAGTAGAGAGAGTAGTAGAGAGTAGTAGAGTAGTAGAGAGTTAGTAGTAGAGAGTGAGTAGTAGAAAGTAGTAGAGAGCGAGTAGTAGAGAGTGAGTAGTAGAGAGTGAGTAGTAGAGAGGCAGTAGAAGAGACAAGTGGAGAGCGAGTAGTAGAGAGCAAGTAGTAGAGAGTGTGTTGCATAGAGTGAGTAGTAGAGAGTAGTAGAGAGTGAGTAGTAGAGAGAGTAGAAGAGAGTGAGAAGTAGAGAGAGTATTAGAGTAGTAGAGAGTGAGTAGTAGAGTGAGTAGTAGAGAGTAGTTGAGAGCGAGTAGTAGAGAGTGAGTAGTGGAGAGTGAGTAGTAGTGAGTAGTAGAGAGCGAGTAGTAGAGAGCAAGTAGTAGAGAGTGTGTAGCATAGAGTGAGTAGTAGAGAGTAGTAGAGAGTGAGTAGTGGAGAGAGTAGTAGAGAATGAGAAGTAGAGAGAGTAGTAGAGTAGTAAAGAGTGAGTAGAAGAGTGAGTATTAGAGAGAAGTTGAGAGCGAGCGAGTAGTAGAGAGTGAGAAGTGGAGTGAGTAGTAGAGAGTGCAGAGAGTGAGTAGTAGAGAGAGAGTAGTAGAGAGTGAGTAGTAGAGTAGTAGAGAGTGAGTGATAGAGAGAAGTAGAGAGTAGTAGAGGGAGTAGTAGAGAGTAGTAGAGAGTGAGTAGTAGAGAGAGTAGTAGAGATTGAGTAGTAGAGAGTGAGTAGTAGAGAGAGTAGTAGAGAGTAGTAGAGTAGTAGAGAGTTAGTAGTAGAGAGTGAGTAGTAGAAAGTAGTAGAGAGCGAGTAGTAGAGAGTGCGTAGTAGAGAGTGAGCAGTAGAGAGTAGTAGGGAGCGAGAAGTAGAGAGTGAGTAGTAGAGAGAGTAGTAGAGAGTGAGTAGTAGAGAGTGAGTAGTAGAGAGAGTAGTAGAGAGTAGTAGAGTAGTAGAGAGTGAGTAGCAGAGAGTGAGTAGTAGAGAGTAGTAGAGAGCGAGTAGTAGAGAGTGAGTATTAGAGAGTGAGTAGTAGAGAGTCAGTAGTGGAGACAAGTAGAGAGCGAGTAGTAGAGAGCAAGTAGTAGAGAGTGTGTTGCATAGAGTGGGTAATAGAGAGTAGTAGAGAGTGAGTAGTAGAGAGAGTAGAAGAGAGTGAGAAGTAGAGAGAGTAGTAGAGTAGTAGAGAGTGAGTAGTAGAGTGAGTAGTAGAGAGTAGTTGAAAGTGAGTAGTAGAGAGTGAGTAGTGGAGAGTGAGTAGTAGAGAGTAGTAGAGAGCGAGTAGTAGAGAGTGAGTAGTAAAGAGTGAGTAGTAGAGAGTGAGTAGCAGTGAGTAGTAGAGAGAGAGTATTATAGAGTGAGTAGTAGAAAGTAGTAGAGTGAGTAGTAGAGAGTGAGTAGTAGTGAGAGAGTAGTAGAGAGTGAGTAGTAGAGTAGTAGAGAGTGAGTGGTAGAAAGAAGTAGAGAGTAGTAGAGTTAGTAGTAGAGAGTAGTAGAGAGTGAGTAGAGAGTCAGTAGTAGAGAGAGTAGTAGATAGTAGTAGAGTAGTAGAAAGTGAGTAGTAGAGAGTGAGTAGTAGAGAGTGAGTAGTAGAGAGTGAGTAGTGGAGAGTGAGTAGTAGAGAGTAGTAGAGAGCGAGTAGTAGAGACTGAGTAGAAGAGAGTGAATAGTAGAGAGTGAGTAGTAGAGAGAGAGTAGTAGAGAGCTGTATAGTGAGTAGTAAAGAGTGAGTAGTAGAGAGAGAGAGTAGTAGAGAATGAGAAGTAGAGTAGTAGAGAGTGAGTAGTAGGGAGCTGTATAGTGAGTAGTAGAGAGTGAGTAGTAAAGAGAGAGTAGTAGAGAGTGAGTAGTAGAGAGACATTAGTAGAGAGTGAGTAGAAGAGAGTAAGTAGTAGAGAGTAGTAGAGAGTGAGTAGAAGAGAGTGAGTAGTAGAGAGTGAGTAGTAGAGAGTAGTAGAGTAGTAGAGAGTGAGTAGTAGAGAGTAGTAGAGAGTGAGTCGAAGAGAGTGAGTAGTAGAGAGTGAGTAGTAGAGAGTAGTAGAGTGGTAGAGAGTGAGTAGTAGAGAGTAGTACAGAGTGAGTAGAAGAGAGTGAGTAGTAGAGAGTGAGTAGTAGAGAGTAGTAGAGTAGTAGAGAGTGAGTGATAGAGAGAAGTAGAGAGTAGTAGAGTGAGTAGTAGAGAGTAGTAGAGAGTGAGTAGTAGAGAGAGTAGTAGAGAGTTAGTAGTAGAGAGTGAGTAGTAGAGAGAGTAGTAGAGAGTAGTAGAGTAGTAGAGAGTTAGTAGTAGAGAGTGAGTAGTAGAAAGTAGTAGAGAGCGAGTAGTAGAGAGTGAGTAGTGGAGAGTGAGTAGTAGAGAGTAGTAGGGAGCGAAAAGTAGAGAGTGAGTAGTAGAGAGTAGTAGAGAGCGAGTAGTAGAGAGTGAGTAGTAGAGAGTGAGTAGTAGAGAGTCAGTAGTAGAGACAAGTAGAGAGCGAGTAGTAGAGAGCAAGTAGTAGAGAGTGTGTTGCATAGAGTGAGTAGTAGAGAGTAGTAGAGAGTGAGTAGTAGAGAGAGTAGAAGAGAGTGAGAAGTAGAGAGAGTAGTAGAGTAGTAAAGAGTGAGTAAAAGAGTGAGTATTAGAGAGAAGTTGAGAGCGAGCGAGTAGTAGAGAGTGAGTAGTGGAGAGTGAGTAGTAGAGAGTGTAGAGAGTGAGTAGTAGAGAGAGAGTAGTAGAGAGTGAGTAGTGGTGAGTGAGTAGTAGATAGTAGAGAGCGAGTAGTAGAGAGTGAGTAGTAGAGAGTGAGTAGTAGAGAGACTAGTGGAGAGTGAGTAGTAGAGAGTAGTAGAGTGAGTAGTAGAGAGAGAGTAGTAGAGAGAGAGTAGTAGAGAGTGAGTAGTAGAGTAGTAGAGAGTTTGTGGTTGAGAGTAGCAGAGAGTAGTAGAGTGAGTAGTAGAGAGTGAGTAGTAGAGAGAGTAGTAGAGAGTAGTAGAGTAGTAGAGAGTGAGTAGTAGAGAGTAGTAGAGAGTGAGTAGTAGAGAGTGAGTAGTGGAGAGTAAGTAGTAGAGAGTAGTAGAGAGTGAGTAGAGAGAGTAGCAGAGAGTGAGTAGTAGAGAGTAGCAGAGTGAGTAGTAGAGAGTGAGTAGTAGAGAGTAGTAGAGAGTGAGTAGTAGAGAGTGAGTAGAAGAGAGTGAGTAGCAGAGAGAGAGTAGTAGAGAGTAGTAGAGAGTGAGTAGTAGAGTGAGTAGTAGACAGTAGTAGAGAGAGAGTAACAGAGAGAGAGTAGTAGAGAGTAGTAGAGAGTGAGTAGTAGAGAGTGAGTGGTAGAGTGAGTAGTAGAGAGTGAGTAGTAGAGAGTAGTAGGGAGTAGTAGAGAGAGAGTAGTAGAAAGTGAGTAGTAGAGAGTAGTAGAGAGAAGTAGAGAGAGAGTAATAGAGAGAGAGTAGTAGAGAATAGTGGAGTAGTAGAGAGTGAGTAGTAGAGAGTGAGTAGTAGAGAGTAGTGGAGTAGTAGAGAGTGATAACTAGAGAGTGAGTAGTAGAGTGAGTAGTAGAGAGTGAGTAGTAGAGTGAGTAGTAGAGAGTAGCAGAGAGCGAGTAGTCGAGAGCAAGTAGTAGAGAGTGTGTAGTAGAGAGTGAGTAGTAGAGAGTAGTAGAGAGTGAGTGGTAGAGAGAGTAGTAGAGAGTGAGAAGTAGAGAGAGTAGTAGAGAGTGAGAAGTAGAGAGAGTAGTAGAGAGTAGTAGAGTAGTAGAGAGTGAGTAATAGAGTGAGTAGTAGAGAGTAGTTGAGACCGAGTAGCAGAGAGTGAGTAGTGGTGAGTGAGTAGTAGATAGTAGAGAGCGAGTAGTAGAGAGTGAGTAGTAGAGAGTGAGTAGTAGAGAGTAGTAGAGAGAGAGTAGTGGAGAGTGAGTAGTAGAGAGTAGTAGAGTGAGTAGTAGAGAGTGAGTAGTAGAGAGAGAGTAGTAGAGAGTAGTAGAGTGAGTAGTAGAGAGTGAGTAGTAGAGAGAGTAGTAGAGAGTAGTAGAGTAGTAGAGAGTGAGTAGTAGAGAGTGAGTAGTAGAGAGTAGTAGAGAGCGAGTAGTAGAGAGTGAGTAGCGGAGAGTGAGTAGTAGAGAGTAGTAGAGAGTGAGTAGTAGAGAGAGTAGTAGAGAGTAGTAGAGTAGTAGAGAGTGAGTAGTAGAGAGTGAGTAGTAGAGAGTAGTAGAGAGCGAGTAGTAGAGAGTGAGTAGTAGAGAGTGAGTGGTTGAGAGGAGCAGAGAGTAGTAGAGTGAGTAGTAGAGAGTGAGTAGTAGAGAGAGTAGTAGAGAGTAGTAGAGTAGTAGAGAGTGAGTAGTAGAGAGTGAGTAGTAGAGAGTAGTAGAGAGCGAGTAGTAGAGAGTGAGTAGTGGAGAGTGAGTAGTAGAGAGTAGTAGAGAGTGAGTAGTAGAGAGTGAGTAGTAGAGAGAGAGTGGTAGAGAGTGAGTAGTAGAGAGTAGTAGAGTGAGTAGTAGAGAGTGAGTAGTAGAGAGAGAGTAGTAGAGAGTACTAGAGAGTGAGTAGTAGAGTAGTACAGAGTGAGTGGTAGCGAGTAGTAGAGAGTAGTAGAGTGAGTAGTAGAGAGTAGTAGAGAGTGAGTAGTAGAGAATGAGTAGTAGAGAGTAGTAGTAGAGAGTAGTAGAGAGTAGTAGAGAGTGAGTAGTAGAGAGTCAGTAGTAGAGAGTAGTAGAGAGCGAGTAGTAGAGAGCAAGTAGTAGAGAGTGTGTAGCATAGAGTGAGTAGTAGAGAGTAGAAGAGAGTGAGTAGTGGAGAGAGTAGTAGAGAATGAGAAGTAGAGAGAGTAGTAGAGTAGTAAAGAGTGAGAAGTAGAGTGAGTATTAGAGAGTAGTTGAGAGTGAGCGAGTAGTAGAGAGTGAGTAGTGGAGAGTGAGTAGTAGAGAGTGTAGAGAGTGAGTAGTAGAGAGAGAGTAGTAGAGAGTGAGTAGTAGAGTAATAGAGAGTGAGTGATAGAGAGAAGTAGAGAGTAGTAGAGTGAGTAGTAGAGAGTAGTGGAGAGTGAGTAGTAGAGAGAGTAGTAGAGAGTTAGTAGTAGAGAGTGAGTGGTAGAGAGAGAAGTAGAGAGTAGTAGAGAGTTAGTAGTAGAGAGTGAGTAGTAGAAAGTAGTAGAGAGCGAGTAGTAGAGAGTGAGTAGTGGAGAGTGAGTAGTAGAGAGTAGTAGGGAGCGAGAAGTAGAGAGTGAGTAGTAGAGAGTAGTAGAGAGCGAGTAGTAGAGAGCGAGTAGTAGAGAGTGAGTAGTAGAGAGTGAGTAGTAGAGACAAGTAGAGAGCGAGTAGTGGAGAGCAAGTAGTAGAGAGTGTGTTGCATAGAGTGAGTAGTAGAGAGTAGTAGAGAGTGAGTAGTAGAGAGAGTAGAAGAGAGTGAGAAGTAGAGAGAGTAGTAGAGAGTGAGTAGTAGAGTGAGTAGTAGAGAGTAGTTGAGAGCGAGTAGTAGAGAGTGAGTAGTGGAGAGTGAGTAGTAGAGAGTAGTAGAGAGTGAGTAGTAGAGAGTGAGAAGTAGAGAGAGTAGTAGAGTAGTAGAGAGTGAGTAGTAGAGAGTGAGTAGTAGAGAGTAGTAGAGTGGTAGAGAGTGAGTAGTAGAGAGTAGTACAGAGTGAGTAGAAGAGAGTGAGTAGTAGAGAGTGAGTAGTAGAGAGTAGTAGAGTAGTAGAGAGTGAGTGATAGAGAGAAGTAGAGAGTAGTAGAGTGAGTAGTAGAGAGTAGTAGAGAGTGAGTAGTAGAGAGAGTAGTAGAGAGTTAGTAGTAGAGAGTGAGTAGTAGAGAGAGTAGTAGAGAGTAGTAGAGTAGTAGAGAGTTAGTAGTAGAGAGTGAGTAGTAGAAAGTAGTAGAGAGCGAGTAGTAGAGAGTGAGTAGTGGAGAGTGAGTAGTAGAGAGTAGTAGGGAGCGAGAAGTAGAGAGTGAGTAGTAGAGAGTAGTAGAGAGCGAGTAGTAGAGAGTGAGTAGTAGAGAGTGAGTAGTAGAGAGTCAGTAGTAGAGACAAGTAGAGAGCGAGTAGTGGAGAGCAAGTAGTAGAGAGTGTGTTGCATAGAGTGAGTACTAGAGAGTAGTAGAGAGTGAGTAGTAGAGAGAGTAGAAGAGAGTGAGAAGTAGAGAGAGTAGTAGAGAGTGAGTAGTAGAGTGAGTAGTAGAGAGTAGTTGAGAGCGAGTAGTAGAGAGTGAGTAGTGGAGAGTGAGTAGTAGAGAGTAGTAGAGAGCGAGTAGTAGAGAGTGAGAAGTAGAGAGAGTAGTAGAGTAGTAGAGAGTGAGTAGTAGAGTGAGTAGTAGAGAGTAGTTGAGAGCGAGAAGCAGAGAGTGAGTAGTGGAAAGTGAGTAGTAGAGAGTAGTAGAGAGCGAGTAGTAGAGAGCAAGTAGTAGAGAGTGTGTAGCATAGAGTGAGTAGTAGAGAGTAGTAGAGAGTGAGTAGTGGAGAGAGTAGTAGAGAATGAGAAGTAGAGAGAGTAGTAGAGTAGTAAAGAGTGAGTAGAAGAGTGAGTATTAGAGAGAAGTTGAGAGCGAGCGAGTAGTAGAGAGTGAGTAGTGGAGAGTGAGTAGTAGAGAGTGTAGAGAGTGAGTAGTAGAGAGAGAGTAGTAGAGAGTGAGTTGTAGAGAGTAGTTGAGACCGAGTAGCAGAGAGTGAGTAGTGGTGAGTGAGTAGTAGATAGTAGAGAGCGAGTAGTAGAGAGTGAGTAGTAGAGAGTGAGTAGTAGAGAGTAGTAGAGAGAGACTAGTGGAGAGTGAGTAGTAGAGAGTAGTAGAGTGAGTAGTAGAGAGTGAGTAGTAGAGAGAGAGTAGTAGAGAGTGAGTAGTGGAGTAGTAGAGAGTGAGTGGTTGAGAGTAGCAGAGAGTAGTAGAGTGAGTAGTAGAGAGTGAGTAGTAGAGAGAGTAGTAGAGAGTAGTAGAGAGTGAGTAGTAGAGAGTAGTAGAGAGTGAGTAGTAGAGAGTGAGTAGTGGAGAGTGAGTAGTAGAGAGTAGTAGAGAGTGAGTAGTAGAGAGTGAGTAGTAGAGAGAGAGTGGTAGAGAGTGAGTAGTAGAGAGTAGTAGAGTGAATAGTACAGAGTGAGTAGTAGGTAGAGAGTAGTAGAGTGCGTTGTAGAGAGTGAGTAGTAGAGAGAGAGTAGTAGAGAGTACTAGAGAGTAAGTAGTAGAGTAGTAGAGAGTGAGTGGTAGCGAGTAGTAGAGAGTAGTAGAGTGAGTAGTAGAGAGTAGTAGAGAGTGAGTAGTAGAGAATGAGTAGTAGAGAGTAGTAGTAGAGAGTAGTAGAGAGTAGTAGAGAGTGAGTCGTAGAGAGTCAGTAGTAGAGAGTAGTAGAGAGCGAGTAGTAGAGAGCAAGTAGTAGAAAGTGTGTAGCATAGAGTGAGTAGTAGAGAGTAGTAGAGAGTGAGTAGTGGAGAGAGTAGTAGAGAATGAGAAGTAGAGAGAGTAGTAGAGTAGTAAAGAGTGAGAAGTAGAGTGAGTATTAGAGAGTAGTTGAGAGTGAGCGAGTAGTAGAGAGTGAGTAGTGGAGAGTGAGTAGTAGAGAGTGTAGAGAGTGAGTAGTAGAGAGAGAGTAGTAGAGAGTGAGTAGTAGAGTACTAGAGAGTGAGTGATAGAGAGAAGTAGAGAGTAGTAGAGTGAGTAGTAGAGAGTAGTAGAGAGTGAGTAGTAGAGAGAGTAGTAGAGAGTTAGTAGTAGAGAGTGAGTAGTAGAGAGAGTAGTAGAGAGTAGTAGAGTAGTAGAGATTTAGTAGTAGAGAGTGAGTAGTAGAAAGTAGTAGAGAGCGAGTAGTAGAGAGTGAGTAGTAGAGAGTGAGTAGTAGAGAGGCAGTAGAAGAGACAAGTGGAGAGCGAGTAGTAGAGAGCAAGTAGTAGAGAGTGTGTTGCATAGAGTGAGTAGTAGAGAGTAGTAGAGAGTGAGTAGTAGAGAGAGTAGGAGAGAGTGAGAAGTAGAGAGAGTATTAGAGTAGTAGAGAGTGAGTAGTAGAGTGAGTAGTAGAGAGTAGTTGAGAGCGAGTAGTAGAGAGTGAGTAGTGGAGAGTGAGTAGTAGTGAGTAGTAGAGAGCGAGTAGTAGAGAGCAAGTAGTAGAGAGTGTGTAGCATAGAGTGAGTAGTAGAGAGTAGTAGAGAGTGAGTAGTGGAGAGAGTAGTAGAGAATGAGAAGTAGAGAGAGTAGTAGAGTAGTAAAGAGTGAGTAGAAGAGTGAGTATTAGAGAGAAGTTGAGAGCGAGCGAGTAGTAGAGAGTGAGAAGTGGAGTGAGTAGTAGAGAGTGCAGAGAGTGAGTAGTAGAGAGAGAGTAGTAGAGAGTGAGTAGTAGAGTAGTAGAGAGTGAGTGATAGAGAGAAGTAGAGAGTAGTAGAGGGAGTAGTAGAGAGTAGTAGAGAGTGAGTAGTAGAGAGAGTAGTAGAGATTGAGTAGTAGAGAGTGAGTAGTAGAGAGAGTAGTAGAGAGTAGTAGAGTAGTAGAGAGTTAGTAGTAGAGAGTGAGTAGTAGAAAGTAGTAGAGAGCGAGTAGTAGAGAGTGCGTAGTAGAGAGTGAGCAGTAGAGAGTAGTAGGGAGCGAGAAGTAGAGAGTGAGTAGTAGAGAGAGTAGTAGAGAGTGAGTAGTAGAGAGTGAGTAGTAGAGAGAGTAGTAGAGAGTAGTAGAGTAGTAGAGAGTGAGTAGCAGAGAGTGAGTAGTAGAGAGTAGTAGAGAGCGAGTAGTAGAGAGTGAGTATTAGAGAGTGAGTAGTAGAGAGTCAGTAGTGGAGACAAGTAGAGAGCGAGTAGTAGAGAGCAAGTAGTAGAGAGTGTGTTGCATAGAGTGGGTAATAGAGAGTAGTAGAGAGTGAGTAGTAGAGAGAGTAGAAGAGAGTGAGAAGTAGAGAGAGTAGTAGAGTAGTAGAGAGTGAGTAGTAGAGTGAGTAGTAGAGAGTAGTTGAAAGTGAGTAGTAGAGAGTGAGTAGTGGAGAGTGAGTAGTAGAGAGTAGTAGAGAGCGAGTAGTAGAGAGTGAGTAGTAAAGAGTGAGTAGTAGAGAGTGAGTAGCAGTGAGTAGTAGAGAGAGAGTATTATAGAGTGAGTAGTAGAAAGTAGTAGAGTGAGTAGTAGAGAGTGAGTAGTAGTGAGAGAGTAGTAGAGAGTGAGTAGTAGAGTAGTAGAGAGTGAGTGGTAGAAAGAAGTAGAGAGTAGTAGAGTTAGTAGTAGAGAGTAGTAGAGAGTGAGTAGAGAGTCAGTAGTAGAGAGAGTAGTAGATAGTAGTAGAGTAGTAGAAAGTGAGTAGTAGAGAGTGAGTAGTAGAGAGTGAGTAGTAGAGAGTGAGTAGTGGAGAGTGAGTAGTAGAGAGTAGTAGAGAGCGAGTAGTAGAGACTGAGTAGAAGAGAGTGAATAGTAGAGAGTGAGTAGTAGAGAGAGAGTAGTAGAGAGCTGTATAGTGAGTAGTAAAGAGTGAGTAGTAGAGAGAGAGAGTAGTAGAGAATGAGAAGTAGAGTAGTAGAGAGTGAGTAGTAGGGAGCTGTATAGTGAGTAGTAGAGAGTGAGTAGTAAAGAGAGAGTAGTAGAGAGTGAGTAGTAGAGAGACATTAGTAGAGAGTGAGTAGAAGAGAGTAAGTAGTAGAGAGTAGTAGAGAGTGAGTAGAAGAGAGTGAGTAGTAGAGAGTGAGTAGTAGAGAGTAGTAGAGTAGTAGAGAGTGAGTAGTAGAGAGTAGTAGAGAGTGAGTCGAAGAGAGTGAGTAGTAGAGAGTGAGTAGTAGAGAGTAGTAGAGTGGTAGAGAGTGAGTAGTAGAGAGTAGTACAGAGTGAGTAGAAGAGAGTGAGTAGTAGAGAGTGAGTAGTAGAGAGTAGTAGAGTAGTAGAGAGTGAGTGATAGAGAGAAGCAGAGAGTAGTAGAGTGAGTAGTAGAGAGTAGTAGAGAGTGAGTAGTAGAGAGAGTAGTAGAGAGTTAGTAGTAGAGAGTGAGTAGTAGAGAGAGTAGTAGAGAGTAGTAGAGTAGTAGAGAGTTAGTAGTAGAGAGTGAGTAGTAGAAAGTAGTAGAGAGCGAGTAGTAGAGAGTGAGTAGTGGAGAGTGAGTAGTAGAGAGTAGTAGGGAGCGAAAAGTAGAGAGTGAGTAGTAGAGAGTAGTAGAGAGCGAGTAGTAGAGAGTGAGTAGTAGAGAGTGAGTAGTAGAGAGTCAGTAGTAGAGACAAGTAGAGAGCGAGTAGTAGAGAGCAAGTAGTAGAGAGTGTGTTGCATAGAGTGAGTAGTAGAGAGTAGTAGAGAGTGAGTAGTAGAGAGAGTAGAAGAGAGTGAGAAGTAGAGAGAGTAGTAGAGTAGTAAAGAGTGAGTAAAAGAGTGAGTATTAGAGAGAAGTTGAGAGCGAGCGAGTAGTAGAGAGTGAGTAGTGGAGAGTGAGTAGTAGAGAGTGTAGAGAGTGAGTAGTAGAGAGAGAGTAGTAGAGAGTGAGTAGTGGTGAGTGAGTAGTAGATAGTAGAGAGCGAGTAGTAGAGAGTGAGTAGTAGAGAGTGAGTAGTAGAGAGACTAGTGGAGAGTGAGTAGTAGAGAGTAGTAGAGTGAGTAGTAGAGAGAGAGTAGTAGAGAGAGAGTAGTAGAGAGTGAGTAGTAGAGTAGTAGAGAGTTTGTGGTTGAGAGTAGCAGAGAGTAGTAGAGTGAGTAGTAGAGAGTGAGTAGTAGAGAGAGTAGTAGAGAGTAGTAGAGTAGTAGAGAGTGAGTAGTAGAGAGTAGTAGAGAGTGAGTAGTAGAGAGTGAGTAGTGGAGAGTAAGTAGTAGAGAGTAGTAGAGAGTGAGTAGTAGAGAGTGAGTAGTAGAGAGAGAGTGGTAGAGAGTGAGTAGTAGAGAGTAGTAGAGTGAGTAGTACAGAGTGAGTAGTAGGTAGAGAGTAGTAGAGTGAGTAGTAGAGAGTGAGTAGTAGAGAGAGAGAATTAGAGAGTACTAGAGAGTGAGTAGTAGAGTAGTAGAGAGTGAGTGGTAGCGAGTAGTAGAGAGTAGTAGAGTGAGTAGTAGAGAGTTGTAGAGAGTGAGTAGTAGAGAATGAGTAGTAGAGAGTAGTAGTAGAGAGTAGTAGAGAGTAGTAGAGAGTGAGTAGTAGAGAGTCAGTAGTAGAGAGTAGTAGAGAGCGAGTAGTAGAGAGCAAGTAGTAGAGAGTGTGTAGCATAGAGTGAGTAGTAGAGAGTGAGTAGTGGAGAGAGTAGTAGAGAATGAGAAGTAGAGAGAGTAGTAGAGTAGTAAAGAGTGAGAAGTAGAGTGAGTATTAGAGAGTAGTTGAGAGTGAGCGAGTAGTAGAGAGTGAGTAGTGGAGAGTGAGTAGTAGAGAGTGTAGAGAGTGAGTAGTAGAGAGAGAGTAGTAGAGAGTGAGTAGTAGAGTAGTAGAGAGTGAGTGATAGAGAGAAGTAGAGAGTAGTAGAGTGAGTAGTAGAGAGTAGTAGAGAGTGAGTAGTAGAGAGAGTAGTAGAGAGTTAGTAGTAGAGAGTGAGTAGTAGAGAGAGTAGTAGAGAGTAGTAGAGTAGTAGAGATAGTAGTAGAGAGTGAGTAGTAGAAAGTAGTAGAGAGCGAGTAGTAGAGAGTGAGTAGTGGAGAGTGAGTAGTAGAGAGTAGTAGGGAGCGAAAAGTAGAGAGTGAGTGGAAGAGAGTAGTAGAGAGCGAGTAGTAGAGAGTGAGTAGTAGAGAGTGAGTAGTAGAGAGTCAGTAGTAGAGACAAGTAGAGAGCGAGTAGTAGAGAGCAAGTAGTAGAGAGTGTGTTGCATAGAGTGAGTAGTAGAGAGTAGTAGAGAGTGAGTAGTAGAGAGAGTAGAAGAGAGTGAGAAGTAGAGAGAGTAGTAGAGTAGTAGAGAGTGAGTAGTAGAGTGAGTAGTAGAGAGTAGTTGAGAGCGAGTAGTAGAGAGTGAGTAGTGGAGAGTGAGTAGTAGAGAGTAGTCGAGAGCGAGTAGTAGAGAGTGAGAAGTAGAGAGAGTAGTAGAGTAGTAGAGAGTGAGTAGTAGAGTGAGTAGTAGAGAGTAGTTGAGAGCAAGTAGTAGAGAGTGAGTAGTGGAGAGTGAGTAGTAGTGAGTAGTAGAGAGCGAGTAGTAGAGAGCAAGTAGTAGAGAGTGTGTAGCATAGAGTGAGTAGTAGAGAGTAGTAGAGAGTGAGTAGTGTAGAGAGTAGTAGAGAATGAGAAGTAGAGAGAGTAGTAGAGTAGTAACGAGTGAGTAGAACAGTGAGTATTAGAGAGAAGTTGAGAGCGAGCGAGTAGTAGAGAGTGAGTAGTGGAGTGAGTAGTAGAGAGTGTAGAGAGTGAGTAGTAGAGAAGTAGAGAGTGAGTGATAGAGAGAAGTAGAGAGTAGTAGAGTGAGTAGTAGAGAGTAGTAGAAAGTGAGTAGTAGAGAGAGTAGTAGAGAGTGAGTAGTAGAGAGTGAGTAGTAGAGAGAGTAGTAGAGAGTAGTAGAGTAGTAGAGAGTTAGTAGTAGAGAGTGAGTAGTAGAAAGTAGTAGAGAGCGAGTAGTAGAGAGTGAGTAGTAGAGAGTGAGCAGTAGAGAGTAGTAGGGAGCGAGAAGTAGAGAGTGAGTAGTAGAGAGAGTAGTAGAGAGTGAGTAGTAGAGAGTGAGTAGTAGAGAGAGTAGTAGAGAGTAGTAGAGTAGTAGAGAGTGAGTAGCAGAGAGTGAGTAGTAGAGAGTAGTAGAGAGCGAGTAGTAGAGAGTGAGTAGTAGAGAGTGAGTAGTAGAGAGTCAGTAGTGGAGACAAGTAGAGAGCGAGTAGTAGAGAGCAAGTAGTAGAGAGTGTGTTGCATAGAGTGGGTAATAGAGAGTAGTAGAGAGTGAGTAGTAGAGAGAGTAGAAGAGAGTGAGAAGTAGAGAGAGTAGTAGAGTAGTAGAGAGTGAGTAGTAGAGTGAGTAGTAGAGAGTAGTTGAGAGCGAGTAGTAGAGAGTGAGTAGTGGAGAGTGAGTAGTAGAGAGTAGTAGAGAGCGAGTAGTAGAGAGTGAGTAGTAAAGAGTGAGTAGTAGAGAGTGAGTAGCAGTGAGTAGTAGAGAGAGAGTATTATAGAGTGAGTAGTAGAAAGTAGTAGAGTGAGTAGTAGAGAGTGAGTAGTAGAGTGAGTAGTAGAGAGTGAGTAGTAGAGAGAGTAGTAGAGAGTGAGTAGTAGAGAGTGAGCAGTAGAGAGAGTAGAAGAGAGTAGTAGAGTAGTAGAGAGTTAGTAGTAGAGAGTGAGTAGTAGAAAGCAGTAGAGAGCGAGTAGTAGAGAGTGAGTAGTAGAGAGTGAGCAGTAGAGAGTAGTAGGGAGCGAGAAGTAGAGAGTGAGTAGTAGAGAGAGTAGTAGAGAGTGAGTAGTAGAGAGTGAGTAGTAGAGAGAGTAGTAGAGAGTAGTAGAGTAGTAGAGAGTGAGTAGCAGAGAGTGAGTAGTAGAGAGTAGTAGAGAGCGAGTAGTAGAGAGTGAGTAGTAGAGAGTGAGTAGTAGAGAGTCAGTAGTGGAGACAAGTAGAGAGCGAATAGAAGAGAGCAAGTAGTAGAGAGTGTGTTGCATAGAGTGGGTAATAGAGAGTAGTAGAGAGTGAGTAGTAGAGAGAGTAGAAGAGAGTGAGAAGTAGAGAGAGTAGTAGAGTAGTAGAGAGTGAGTAGTAGAGTGAGTAGTAGAGAGTAGTTGAGAGCGAGTAGTAGAGAGTGAGTAGTGGAGAGTGAGTAGGAGAGAGTAGTAGAGAGCGAGTAGTAGAGAGTGAGTAGTAAAGAGTGAGTAGTAGAGAGTGAGCAGCAGTGAGTAGTAGAGAGAGAGTATTATAGAGTGAGTAGTAGAAAGTAGTAGAGTGAGTAGTAGAGAGTGAGTAGTAGTGAGAGAGTAGTAGAGAGTGAGTAGTAGAGTAGTAGAGAGTGAGTGGTAGAAAGAAGTAGAGAGTAGTAGAGTTAGTAGTAGAGAGTAGTAGAGAGTGAGTAGAGAGTCAGTAGTAGAGAGAGTAGTAGAGAGTAGTAGAGTAGTAGAGAGTGATTAGTAGAGAGTGAGTAGTAGAGAGTGAGTAGTAGAGAGTGAGTAGTGGAGAGTGAGTAGTAGAGAGTAGTAGAGAGCGAGTAGTAGAGACTGAGTAGAAGAGAGTGAATAGTAGAGAGTGAGTCGTAGAGAGAGAGTAGTAGAGAGCTGTATAGTGAGTAGTAAAGAGTGAGTAGTGGAGAGAGAGTAGTAGAGAATGAGTAGTAGAGTAGTAGAGAGTGAGTAGTAGGGAGCTGTATAGTGAGTAGTAGAGAGTGAGTAGTAGAGAGAGAGTAGTAGAGAGTGAGTAGTAGAGAGAGTTAGTAGAGAGTGAGTAGAAGAGAGTAAGTAGTAGAGAGTAGTAAAGAGTGAGTAGAAGAGAGTGAGTAGTAGAGAGTGAGTAGTAGAGAGTAGTAGAGTAGTAGAGAGTGAGTAGTAGAGAGTAGTAGAGAGTGAGTCGGAGAGAGTGAGTAGTAGAGAGTGAGTAGTAGAGCGTAGTAGAGTGGTAGAGAGTGAGTAGTAGAGAGTAGTAGAGAGTGAGTAGAAGAGAGTGAGTAGTAGAGAGTGAGTAGTAGAGAGTAGTAGAGTAGTAGAGAGTGAGTAGTAGAGAGTAGTAAAGAGTGCGTAGTAGAGAGTGAGTAGTAGAGAGAGAGTAGTAGAGAGTAGAAGAGAGTGAGTAGTAGAGAGTAGTCAGTCAGTGTCAGTATGTGTCAGCCAGTGTCAGTCAGCCAGTGTCAGTCAGTCAGTGTCAGTCAGTCAGTCAGTGTCAGCCAATCAGTGTCAGTCAATCATTGTCAGTCAGTCAGTCAGTGTCAGTCTGGTTTCTCTGGCTCTATAGCAGGTCTGCTTACCTGGTTCTCTGGCTCTAGAGCTGCTCTGCTGACCTAGTTCTTAGGCTACAGAGTAGCTCTGCTGGTCTGGTTCTCTGGCTCTACAACAGCTCTGCTGACCTGGTTCTCTGGCTCTAAAGCAGCTCTGCTGACTCGGTTCTATGGCTCTAAATCAGTTCTGCTGACATGGTTCTCTGGCTCTAGGGCAGCTCTGCTGGCCTGGTTCTCTCCCTCTAGAGCAGCTCTGCTGACCTGGTTCTCTGGCTCTAAAGCAGCTCTGCTGACCTGGTTCTATGACTCTAAAGCAGCTCTGCAAACTTGGTTCTCTGGCGGTAGAGCAGCTCTGCTGACCTGGTTCTCTGGCTCTAAAGCAGCTCTGCTGGCCTGGTTCTCTGGCTCTAAAGCAGCTCTGCTGACCTGGTTCTCTCCCTCTAAATCAGCTCTGCTGACATGGTTCTCTGCCTCTAGAGCAGCTCTGCTGACCTGGTTCTATGGCTTTAAAGCAGCTCTGCTGACCTGGTTGTCTGGCTCTAGAGCAGCTCTGCTGACCTGGTTCTCTCCCTCTAGAGCAGCTCTGCTGACCTGGTTCTCTCCCTCTAAAGCAGCTCTACTGACCTTTTTTCTCTGGCTCTACAGCAGCTCTGCTGACCTGGTTTTCTGGCTCTAATGCAGCTCTGCTGACCTGGTTATATGGCTCTAAAGCAGCTCTGCTGACTTGGTTCTCTGGCTCAAGAGCAGCTCTGCTGACCTGGTTCTCTGGCTCTAAAGCAGCTCTGCTGGCCTGGTTCTCAGGCTCTAAAGCAGCTCTGCTGGCCTTGTTCTCTGGCTCTAAAGCAGCTCTGCTGACCTGGTTCTCTCCCTCTAAAGCAGCTCTGCTGACCTTGTATCTCTGGCTCTACAGCAGCTCTGCTGACCTGGTTCTCTGGCTCTAGAGCAGCTCTGCTGACCTAGTTCTATGGCTCTAAAGCAGCTCTGCTGACCTGGTTCTCTGGCTTTGAAGCAGCTCTGCTGACCTGGTTCTCTGGCTCTAAAAGAGCTCTACTGAACTGGTTCTCTCCCTCTAAAGCAGCTCTGCTGACCTGGTTTCTATGGCTCTAGAGCAGATCTGCTGACCTGGTTCTCTGGCTCTAACACAGCTCTGCTGACCTGGTTCTCTCCCTCTAAAGCAGCTCTGCTGACCTGGTTCTCTGCCTCTAGAGCAGCTCTGCTGACCTGGTTCACTGGCTCTAGAGCAGCTCTGCTGACCTGTTTCTCTGGCTCTACAGCAGCTCTGCTGACCTGGTTCTCTGGCTCTAAAGCAGCACTGCTGACCTGGTTCTATGGCTCTAAAGCAGCTCTGTTGACTTGGTTCTCTGGCTCTAGAGCAGCTCTGCTGACATGGTTCTCTGGCTCTAAAGCAGCTCTGCTGACCTGGTTCTCAGGCTCTAAAGCAGCTCTGCTGACCTGGTTCTCTGGCTCTAAAGCAGCTGTGCTGACCTGGTTCTCTCCCTTTAAAGCAGCTCTGCTGACCTGGTTTCTCTGGCTCTACAGCAGCTCTGCTGACCTGGTTCTCCGGCTCTAGAGCAACTCTGCTGACCTAGTTCTTAGGCTCTGGAGCAGCTCTGCTGACCTGGTTCGCTGGCTCTAAAGTAGCTCTGCTGACCCGGTTCAATGGCTCTAAAGCAGTTCTGCAGAACTGGTTCTCTGGCTCTAGAGCAGCTCTGCTGACCTGCTCCCTTGGCTCTAAAGCAGCTCTGCTGACCTGGTTCTCTCCCTCTAAAGCCGCTCTGCAGACCTGGTTCTCTCACTCTAAATCAGCTCTACTGACCTGGTTTCTCTGGCTCTACAGCAGCTCTGCTGACCTGGTTCTCTGGCTCTAGAGGAGCTCTGCTGACCTGGTTCTTAGGCTCTGGAGCAGCTCTGTTGACCTGGTTCTCTGGCTCTACAGAAGCTCTGCTGACCTGGTTTCTCTGGCTGTACAGCAGCTCTGCTGACCTGGTTCTCTGGCTCTAGAGCAGCTCTGCTGACCTGGTTCTTAGGCTCAAGAGCAGCTCTGTTGACCTTTTTCTCTTGCTCTAGAGCAGCTCTGCTGACCTGGTTCTCTGGCTCTAAAGCAGCTCTACTGACCTGGTTCTCTCACTCTAAAGAGCTCTGCTGACCTGGTTCTCTGACTCTAACGCAATCCTGTTGACCTGGTTCTCTGCCTCTAGAGCAGCTCTGCTGATCTGGTTCTATGGTTCTAAAGCAGCTCTGCTGACCTGGTTCTCTGGCTCTAGTGCAGCTCTGCTGACCTGGTTCTCTCCCTCTAAAGCAGCTCTGCTGACATAGTTCTCTGCCTCTAGAGCAGCTCTGCTGACCTGGTTCTATGGCTTTAAAGCAGCTCTGCTGTCCTGGTTCTCTGGCTCTAGAGCAGCTCTGCTGACCTGGTTCTCTCCCTCTAGAGCAGCTCTGCTGACCTGGTTCTCTCCCTCTAAAGCAGCTCTACTGACCTTTTCTCTTTGGCTCTACAGCAGCTCTGCTGACCTGGTTCTCTGGCTCTAATGCAGCTCTGCTGACCTGGTTATATGGCTCTAAACAGCTCTGCTGACTTGGTTCTCTGGCTCTAGAGCAGCTCTGCTGACCTGGTTCTCTAGCTCTAAAGCAGCTCTGCTGGCCTGGTTCTCTGGCTCTAAAGCAGCTCTGCTGACCTGGTTCTCTCCCTCTAAAGCAGCTCTGCTGACCTTGTATCTCTGGCTCTACAGCAGCTCTGCTGTCCTGGTTCTCTGGCTCTAGAGCAGCTCTGCTGACCTAGTTCTATGGCTCTAAAGCAGCTCTGCTGACCTGGTTCTCTGGCTTTGAAGCAGCTCTGCTGACCTGGTTCTCTCCCTCTAAAGCAGCTCTGCTGACCTGGTTTCTCTGGCTCTAGAGCAGATCTGCTGACCTGGTTCTCTGACTCTAACACAGCTCTGCTGAACTGGTTCTCTCCCTCTAAAGCAGCTCTGCTGACCTGGTTCTCTGCCTCTAGAGCAGCTCTGCTGACCTGGTTCCCTGGCTCTAGAGCAGCTCTGCTGACCTGATTCTCTGGCTCTACAGCAGCTCTGCTGACCTGGTTCTCTGGCTCTAAAGCAGCACTGCTGACCTGGTTCTATGGCTCTAAAGCAGCTCTGTTGACTTGGTTCTCTGGCTCTAGAGCAGCTCTGCTGACATGGTTCTCTGGCTCTAAAGCAGCTCTGCTGACCTGGTTCTCAGGCTCTAAAGCAGCTCTGCTGACCTCGGTATCTGGCTCTAAAGCAGCTGTGCTGACCTGGTTCTCTCCCTTTAAAGCAGCTCTGCTGACCTGGTTTCTCTGGCTCCACAGCAGCTCTGCTGACCTGGTTCTCCGGCTCTAGAGCAACTCTGCTGACTTAGTTCTTAGGCTCTGGAGCAGCTCTGCTGACCTGGTTCTCTGGCTCTAAAGCAGCTCTGCTGACCCGGTTCAATGGCTCTAAAGCAGTTCTGCAGAACTGGTTCTCTGGCTCTAGAGCAGCTCTGCTGACCTGCTCCCTTGGCTCTAAAGCAGCTCTGCTGACCTGGTTCTCTCCCTCTAAAGCCGCTCTGCTGACCTGGTTCTCTCACTCTAAATCAGCTCTACTGACCTGGTTTCTCTGGCTGTACAACAGCTCTGCTGACCTGGTTCTCTGGCTCGAGAGGAGCTCTGCTGACCTGGTTCTTAGGCTCTGGAGCAGCTCTGTTGACCTGGTTCTCTGGCTCTACAGAAGCTCTGCTGACCTGGTTTCTCTGGCTGTACAGCAGCTCTGCTGACCTGGTTCTCTGGCTCTAGAGCAGCTCTGCTGACCTGGTTCTTAGGCTCTAGAGCAGCTCTGTTGACCTTTTTCTCTTGCTCTAGAGCAGCTCTGCTGACCTGGTTCTCTGGCTCTAAAGCAGCTCTACTGACCTGGTTCTCTCACTCTAAAGAGCTCTGCTGACCTGGTTCTCTGACTCTAACGCAATCCTGTTGACCTGGTTCTCTGCCTCTAGAGCAGCTCTGCTGATCTGGTTCTATGGTTCTAAAGCAGCTCTGCTGACCTGGTTCTCTGGCTCTAGTGCAGCTCTGCTGACCTGGTTCTCTCCCTCTAAAGCAGCTCTGCTGACATAGTTCTCTGCCTCTAGAGCAGCTCTGCTGACCTGGTTCTATGGCTTTAAAGCAGCTCTGCTGACCTGGTTCTCTGGCTCTAGAGCAGCTCTGCTGACCTGGTTCTCTCCCTCTAGAGCAGCTCTGCTGACCTGGTTCTCTCCCTCTAAAGCAGCTCTACTGACCTTTTCTCTTTGGCTCTACAGCAGCTCTGCTGACCTGGTTCTCTGGCTCTAATGCAGCTCTGCTGACCTGGTTATATGGCTCTAAACAGCTCTGCTGACTTGGTTCTCTGGCTCTAGAGCAGCTCTGCTGACCTGGTTCTCTAGCTCTAAAGCAGCTCTGCTGGCCTGGTTCTCTGGCTCTAAAGCAGCTCTGCTGACCTGGTTCTCTCCCTCTAAAGCAGCTCTGCTGACCTTGTATCTCTGGCTCTACAGCAGCTCTGCTGTCCTGGTTCTCTGGCTCTAGAGCAGCTCTGCTGAGCTAGTTCTATGGCTCTAAAGCAGCTCTGCTGACCTGGTTCTCTGGCTTTGAAGCAGCTCTGCTGACCTGGTTCTCTCCCTCTAAAGCAGCTCTGCTGACCTGGTTTCTCTGGCTCTAGAGCAGATCTGCTGACCTGGTTCTCTGACTCTAACACAGCTCTACTGAACTGGTTCTCTCCCTCTAAAGCAGCTCTGCTGACCTGGTTCTCTGCCTCTAGAGCAGCTCTGCTGACCTGGTTCCCTGGCTCTAGAGCAGCTCTGCTGACCTGATTCTCTGGCTCTACAGCAGCTCTGCTGACCTGGTTCTCTGGCTCTAAAGCAGCACTGCTGACCTGGTTCTATGGCTCTAAAGCAGCTCTGTTGACTTGGTTCTCTGGCTCTAGAGCAGCTCTGCTGACATGGTTCTCTGGCTCTAAAGCAGCTCTGCTGATCTGGTTCTCAGGCTCTAAAGCAGCTCTGCTGACCTGGGTATCTGGCTCTAAAGCAGCTGTGCTGACCTGGTTCTCTCCCTTTAAAGCAGCTCTGCTGACCTGGTTTCTCTGGCTCCACAGCAGCTCTGCTGACCTGGTTCTCCGGCTCTAGAGCAACTCTGCTGACTTAGTTCTTAGGCTCTGGAGCAGCTCTGCTGACCTGGTTCTCTGGCTCTAAAGCAGCTCTGCTGACCCGGTTCAATGGCTCTAAAGCAGTTCTGCAGAACTGGTTCTCTGGCTCTAGAGCAGCTCTGCTGACCTGCTCCCTTGGGTCTAAAGCAGCTCTGCTGACCTGGTTCTCTCTCTCTAAAGCAGCTCTGCTGACCTGGTTCTCTCGCTCTAAAGCAGCTCTACTGACCTGGTTTCTCTGGCTGTACAGCAGCTCTGCTGACCTGGTTCTCTGGCTCTAGAGGAGCTCTGCTGACCTGGTTCTTAGGCTCTGGAGCAGCTCTGTTGACCTGGTTCTCTGGCTCTACAGAAGCTCTGCTGACCTGGTTTCTCTGGCTGTACAGCAGCTCTGCTGACCTGGTTCTCTGGCTCTAGAGCAGCTCTGCTGACCTGGTTCTTAGGCTCTAGAGCAGCTCTGTTGACCTTTTTCTCTTGCTCTAGAGCAGCTCTGCTGACCTGGTTCTCTGGCTCTAAAGCAGCTCTACTGACCTGGTTCTCTCACTCTAAAGAGCTCTGCTGACCTGGTTCTCTGACTCTAACGCAATCCTGTTGACCTGGTTCTCTGCCTCTAGAGCAGCTCTGCTGATCTGGTTCTATGGTTCTAAAGCAGCTCTGCTGACCTGGTTCTCTGGCTCTAGTGCAGCTCTGCTGACCTGGTTCTCTCCCTCTAAAGCAGCTCTGCTGACATAGTTCTCTGCCTCTAGAGCAGCTCTGCTGACCTGGTTCTATGGCTTTAAAGCAGCTCTGCTGTCCTGGTTCTCTGGCTCTAGAGCAGCTCTGCTGACCTGGTTCTCTCCCTCTAGAGCAGCTCTGCTGACCTAGTTCTCTCCCTCTAAAGCAGCTCTACTGACCTTTTCTCTTTGGCTCTACAGCAGCTCTGCTGACCTGGTTCTCTGGCTCTAATGCAGCTCTGCTGACCTGGTTATATGGCTCTAAACAGCTCTGCTGACTTGGTTCTCTGGCTCTAGAGCAGCTCTGCTGACCTGGTTCTCTAGCTCTAAAGCAGCTCTGCTGGCCTGGTTCTCTGGCTCTAAAGCAGCTCTGCTGACCTGGTTCTCTCCCTCTAAAGCAGCTCTGCTGACCTTGTATCTCTGGCTCTACAGCAGCTCTGCTGTCCTGGTTCTCTGGCTCTAGAGCAGCTCTGCTGACCTAGTTCTATGGCTCTAAAGCAGCTCTGCTGACCTGGTTCTCTGGCTTTGAAGCAGCTCTGCTGACCTGGTTCTCTCCCTCTAAAGCAGCTCTGCTGACCTGGTTTCTCTGGCTCTAGAGCAGATCTGCTGACCTGGTTCTCTGACTCTAACACAGCTCTGCTGAACTGGTTCTCTCCCTCTAAAGCAGCTCTGCTGACCTGGTTCTCTGCCTCTAGAGCAGCTCTGCTGACCTGGTTCCCTGGCTCTAGAGCAGCTCTGCTGACCTGATTCTCTGGCTCTACAGCAGCTCTGCTGACCTGGTTCTCTGGCTCTAAAGCAGCACTGCTGACCTGGTTCTATGGCTCTAAAGCAGCTCTGTTGACTTGGTTCTCTGGCTCTAGAGCAGCTCTGCTGACATGGTTCTCTGGCTCTAAAGCAGCTCTGCTGACCTGGTTCTCAGGCTCTAAAGCAGCTCTGCTGACCTCGGTATCTGGCTCTAAAGCAGCTGTGCTGACCTGGTTCTCTCCCTTTAAAGCAGCTCTGCTGACCTGGTTTCTCTGGCTCCACAGCAGCTCTGCTGACCTGGTTCTCCGGCTCTAGAGCAACTCTGCTGACTTAGTTCTTAGGCTCTGGAGCAGCTCTGCTGACCTGGTTCTCTGGCTCTAAAGCAGCTCTGCTGACCCGGTTCAATGGCTCTAAAGCAGTTCTGCAGAACTGGTTCTCTGTCTCTAGAGCAGCTCTGCTGACCTGCACCCTTGGGTCTAAAGCAGCTCTGCTGACCTGGTTCTCTCTCTCTAAAGCAGCTCTGCTGACCTGGTTCTCTCGCTCTAAAGCAGCTCTACTGACCTGGTTTCTCTGGCTGTACAGCAGCTCTGCTGACCTGGTTCTCTGGCTCTAGAGGAGCTCTGCTGACCTGGTTCTTAGGCTCTGGAGCAGCTCTGTTGACCTGGTTCTCTTGCTCTACAGAAGCTCTGCTGACCTGGTTTCTCTGGCTGTACAGCAGCTCTGCTGACCTGGTTCTCTGGCTCTAGAGCAGCTCTGCTGACCTGGTTATTAGGCTCTAGAGCAGCTCTGCTGACCTTTTTCTCTGGCTCTAGAGCAGCTCTGCTGACCTGGTTCTCTGGCTCTAAAGCAGCTCTGCTGACCTGGTTCTCTCACTCTAAAGAGCTCTGCTGACCTGGTTCTCTGACTCTAACGCAATTCTGTTGACCTGGTTCTCTGCCTCTAGAGCAGCTCTGCTGATCTGGTTCTCTGGCTCTACAGCAGCTCTGCTAACCTGGTTCTCTGGCTCTAAAGCAGTTCTGCTGACCTGGGTCTCTGGCTCTAGAGCAGCTCTGCTGACCTGGGTCTCTGGTTCTAGAGCAGCTCTGCTTACCTGCTTCTTAGGCTCTAGAGCAGCTCTGCTGACCTGGTTATCTGGCTCTAAAACAGCTCTGTTGACCTGGTTTCTCTGGCTTTAAAGCAGCTCTGCTGACCTGGTTCTCTGGCTCTAGAGCAGCTCTGCTGACCTGGTTCTCTGACTCTAAAGCAGCTCTGCTGGCCTGGTTCTCTCCCTCAAAATCAACTCTGCTGACCTGGTTCTCTGCCTCTAGAGCAGCTCTGCTGACATGGTTCTCTGGCTCTAGTGCAGCTCTGCTGACCTGGTTCTCTAGCTCTAAAGCAGTTCTGCTGACCTGGTTCTCTCCCTCTAAAGCAGCTCTGCTGACCTGGTTTCTCTGGCTCTACAGCAGCTCTGCTGACCTGGTTCTCTGGCTCTAAGGCAGCTCTGCTGACCTGGTTCTCGGGTTCTAGAGCAGCTCTGCCTACCGGCTTCTTAGGCTCTAGAGCAGCTTTGCTGACCTGGTTTCTCTGGCTCTAAAGCAGCTCTGCTGACCTGGTTCTCTGGCTCTAGAGCAGCTCTGCTGACCTGGTTCTCTGGCTCTAAAGCAGCTCTGCTGGCCTGGTTCTCTCCCTCTAAATCAACTCTGCTGACCTGGTTCTCTGGCTCTAAAGCAGTTCTGCTGACCTTGTTCTCTCCCTCTAAAGCAGCTCTGCTGACCTGGTTTCTCTGGCTCTACAGCAGCTCTGCTGACCTGGTTCTCAGCCTCTAGAGCAGCTCTGCTGACCTGGGTCTCTGGCTCTAGAGCAGCTCTGCTGACCTGGGTCTCTGGTTATAGAGCAGCTCTGCTTACCTGCTTCTGAGGCTCTAGAGCAGCTCTGCTGACCTGGTTATCTGGCTCTAAAACAGCTCTGTTGACCTGGTTCCTCTGGCTCTAAAGCAGCTCTGCTGACCTGGTTCTCTGGCTCTAGAGCAGCTCTGCTGACCTGGTTCTCTGGCTCTAAAGCAGCTCTGCTGGCCTGGTTCTCTCCCTCTAAATCAACTCTGCTGACCTGGTTCTCTGCCTCTAGAGCAGCTCTGCTGAAATGGTTCTCTGGCTCTAGTGCAGCTCTGCTGACCTGGTTCTCTGGCTCTAGAGCAGCTCTGCTGACCTGGTTCTCGGGTTCTAGAGCAGCTCTGCCTACCGGCTTCTTAGGCTCTAGAGCAGCTTTGCTGACCTGGTTTGTCTGGCTCTAAAACAGCTCTGCTGACCTGGTTTCTCTGGCTCTTAAGCAGCTCTGCTGACCTGGTTCTCTGGCTTTAGAGCAGCTTTGCTGACCTGGTTCTCTGGCTCTAAAGCAGCTCTGCTGGCCTGGTTCTCTCCCTCTAAATCAACTCTGCTGACCTGGTTCTCTGCCTCTAGAGCAGCTCTGCTGACCTGGTTCTATGGCTCTAAAGCAGCTCTGCTGACCTGGTTCTCTGGCTCTAGAGCTGCTCTGCTGACCTGGTTTCTCTGGCTCTAGAGCAGCTTTGCCGACCTGGTTCTCTGGCTCTAAAGCAGCTCTGCTGGCTTGGTTCTCTCCCTCTAAATCAACTCTGCTGACCTGGTTCTCTGGCTCTAAAGTAGTTCTGCTGACCTGGTTCTCTCCCTCTAAAGCAGCTCTGCTGACCTGGTTTCTCTGGCTCTACAGCAGCTCTGCTGACCTGGTTCTCTGGCTCTACAGCAGCTCTGCTGACCTGGTTCTCGGGTTCTAGAGCAGCTCTGCCTACCGGCTTCTTGGGCTCTAGAGCAGCTTTGCTGACCTGGTTTCTCTGGCTCTAAAGCAGCTCTGCTGACCTGATTCTCTGGCTCTAGTGTAGCTCTGCTGACCTGGTTCTTTGGCTCTAAAGCAGTTCTGCTGACCTGGTTCTCTCCCTCTAAAGCAGCTCTGCTGACCTGGTTTCTCTGGCTCTACGGCAGCTCTGCTGACCTGGTTCTCTGGCTCTACAGCAGCTCTGCTGACATGGTTCTCGGGTTCTAGAGCAGCTCTGCCTACCGGCTTCTTAGGCTCTAGAGCAGGTTTGCTGACCTGGTTTCTCTGGCTCTAAAACAGCTCTGCTGACCTGGTTTCTCTGGCTCTTAAGCAGCTCTGCTGACCTGGTTCTCTGGCTCTAGAGCAGCTTTGCTGACCTGGTTTTCTGGCTCTAAAGCAGCTCTGCTGGCCTGGTTCTCTCCCTCTAAATCAACTCTGCTGACCTGGTTCTCTGCCTCATTAGCAGCTCTGCTGACCTGGGACTATGGCTCTAAAGCAGCTCTGCTGACCTGGTTCTCTGGCTCTAGAGCTGCTCTGCTCACCTGGTTTCTCTGGCTCTTAAGCAGCTCTGCTGACCTGGTTCTCTGGCTCTAGAGCAGCTTTGCTGACCTGGTTCTCTGGCTCTAAAGCAGCTCTGCTGGCTTGGTTCTCTCCCTCTAAATCAACTCTGCTGACCTGGTTCTCTGCCTCTAGAGCAGCTCTGCTGACCTGGTTCTATGGCTCTAAAGCAGCTCTGCTGACCTGGTTCTCTGGCTCTAAAGCAGTTCTGCTGACCTGGTTCTCTCCCTCTAAAGCAGCTCTGCTGACCTGGTTTCTCTGGCTCTACAGCAGCTCTGCTGACCTGGTTCTCTGGCTCTACAGCAGCTCTGCTGACCTGGTTCTCGGGTTCTAGAGCAGCTCTGCCTACCGGCTTCTTAGGGGTACAGAAAGAGGCACAAGAGATGCAGAAAGAAGCTGAGAAATGCATAAAGAAGCAACAGAGATGCAGAAAGGGGGATGTGGGGTGGAGAAAGAGGCAAGAGGGATACAGAAAGAAACAAAAGAGGTGCAGAAAGAAACAAAAGAAGTGCAGAAAGAAGGAGCAGAGGTACAGAAAGAGGCAAGAGGGGTTGAAAAAGAGAGAAGAGGGGTACAGAAAGGGGCACGAGGGGTACAGAAAGAAGCAAGAGACATGCTGAAAGAAACAAAAGAAGTGCAGAAAGAAGGAACAGAGGTGCTGAAAAGGGAACAGGGGTGCAGAAAGGGGGAAGAGCGGTGCAGAACGAGGCAAGTGGGTACAGAAAGAAGCATGAGAGCTGCAGAAAGAAAGAAAAGAAGTACAGAAAAAAGGAACAAAGGTGTTGAAAGAGAAAAGAGGGGTGCAGAAACAGGCAAAAGGGGTGCCGAAACAAGCTAGAGGTGCAGAGAGAAAAAAAAGGATTGCAGAAAGAAGGAACAGAGGTGCAGAAAGAGGCAAGAGGGCTGCAGAAAGAATAAAGAGGGGTGCAGAAACAGGCACAAGGGGTGCAGAAACAACTAGAAGTGCAGAAAGAAAGAAAAGAAGTGCAGAATGAAGCAACAGAGGTGCAGAAAGAGGGAAGAGGGTTAGAGGAATAGAAAAGGGAAGTGCAGAAAGAAGCAAGAGGCAGAAAGAATGAAGAGGGTGCAAAAAAAGGCAAAAGGAGTGCAGAAAAAAGTGAGAGGTGCTGAAAGAAACAAAAGAAGTGCACAAAGAAGGAACAGAGGTGTAGTAAGATGCAAGAGGGGTACGGGAAGAGTGGTGTGAAAGATGCACAAGGGGTGCCAAAAGAAGTAACAGAGGTGCAGAAAGAGGGAAGAGGGTTGGAGAAAGAGACAAGGGAAGAGCAGAAAGAAGCAAGAGAGGTGCAGAAAGAAACAAATGAATTGTAGAAAGATGGAACAGAGGTACAGAAAGAGGCAAGAGGAGTGCAAAAAGAGGGATGAGGGGTGCAGAAAGAGGCACAAGATATGCAGAAAGAAGCTGAGAAATGCATAAAGAAGCAACAGAGATGCAGAAAGGGGGATGTGGGGTGGAGAAAGAGGCAAGAGGGATACAGAAAGAAACAAAAGAGGTGCAGAAAGAAACAAAAGAAGTGCAGAAAGAAGGAACAGAGGTGCAGAAAGAGGCAAGAGGGGTTGAAAAAGAAGGAAGAGGGGTACAGAAAGAGGCACAAGGGGTACAGAAAGAAGCAAGAGACATGCTGAAAGAAACAAAAGAAGTGCAGAAAGAAGGAACAGAGGTGCTGAAAAGGGAACAGGGGTGCAGAAAGGGGGAAGAGCGGTGCAGAACGAGGCAAGTGGGTACAGAAAGAAGCATGAGAGCTGCAGAAAGAAAGAAAAGAAGTGCAGAAAAAAGGAACAAAGGTGTTGAAAGAGAAAAGATGGGTGCAGAAACAGGCAAAAGGGGTGCAGAAACAAGCTAGAGGTGCAGAGAGAAAAAAAAGGATTGCAGAAAGAAGGAACAGAGGTGCAGAAAGAGGGAAGAGGGTTAGAGGAATAGAAAAGGGAAGTGCAGAAAGAAGCAAGAGAGGTGCAGAATGATACAAAAGAGTTGCAGAAAGAAGAAACAGAGGTACAGAAAGAGGCAAGAGGAGTGCAGAAAGAAGGGACAGAGGTGCATAAAGAAGCAAGAGAAGTGCAGAAAGAAGCAACAGAGGTGCCGAAAGAAGGATGAGGGGTGGTGAAAGAGGCAAAAGAAGTGCAGAAGGAAGCAGGAGAGATGCAAAAAGGGGGAACAGGGTGGAGAAAGAGGCAAGTGGGGTGCAGAAAGAAGCAAAAGAGCTGCAAAAACAAACACAAGTATTGCAGAAAGAAGGAACAGATGTGAAGAGTGAAGAGGGGTGCAAAAAAGGTAAAAGGTGTGCAGAAAAAAGTGAGAGGTGCTGAAAGAAACAAAAGAAGTGCACAAAGAAGGAACAGAGGTGCAGTGGGAGGCAATAGGGGTATGGGAAGAGTGGTGAATAAGAGGCACAAGGGGTGCCAAAAGAAGCAACAGAGGTACAGAAAGAAGCAACAGAGGTGCAGAAAGAGGGAAGAGGGTTGGAGAAAGAGACAATAGAGGTGCAGATAGAAGCAAGAGAGGTCCAGAAAGAAACAAAATAATTGCAGAAAGAAGGAACAGAGGTACAGAAAGAGGCAAGAGGAGTGCAGAAAGAGGGATGAGGGGTGCAGAAAGAGGCACGAGATATGCAGAAAGAAACTGAGAAATGCAGAAAGAAGCAACAGAGGTGCCAAAAGAGGGATGAGGTGTGGAGAAGGAGGCAAGAGGGGTGCAGAAAGATGCAAGAGAGGTACAGAAAGAAACAAAAGAAGTGCAGAAAGAAGGAACAAAGGTACAGAAAGAGGCAAGAGGAGTGCATAAACAGGGACGAGGGGTGCAGAAAGAGGCACGAGAGAGGCAGAAAGAAGCAAGAGGAGTACAGAAAGAAGCAAAAGATGTGCAGAAAGAGGCAAGAGGGGTGAAAAAAGAGGGTGGGGTACAGAAAGAGGAATGAGGGGTGCAGAAAAAAACAAGAGATGTGCACCAAGAAACAAAGGAAGTGCAGAAAGAAGGAACAAAGGTACAGAAAGAGGCAAGAGGAGTGCATAAACAGGGACGAGGGGTGCAGAAAGAGGCACGAGAGAGGCAGAAAGAAGCAAGAGGAGTACAGAAAGAAGCAAAAGATGTGCAGAAAGAGGCAAGAGGGGTGAAAAAAGAGGGTGGGGTACAGAAAGAGGAATGAGGGGTGCAGAAAAAAACAAGAGATGTGCACCAAGAAACAAAGGAAGTGCAGAAAGAAAGAACAGAGGGTCTGAAAGAGGCAACAGGGGTGCAGAAGGAGGGGAGAGGGTTGTAGAGAGACAAGAGAAGTGCAGAAAGAAGCAAGAGAGGTTCAGAAAGAAACAAAAGAAGTGCAGAACGAGGGAACAAAGGTACAGAAAGAGGCAAGAGGAGTGCAGAAAGAGGGGTGCAGAAAGTGGCATGAGAGATGCAGAAAGAAGCTGAGAAATGCAGAAAGAAGCAACAAAGATGCAGAAAGGGGGACGTGGGGTGGAGAAAGAGGCAAGAGGGATACAGAAAGAAACAAAAGAGGTGCAGAATGAAACAAAAGAAGTGCATAAAGAAGGAACAGAGGTGCAGAAATAGGCAAGAGGGGTTGAAAAAGAGGGAAGAGGGGTACAGAAAGAGGCACGAGGGATACAGAAAGAAGCAAGAGACATGCTGAAAGAAACAAAAGAAGAGCAGAAAGAAGGAACAGAGGTGCAGAAAAGGCAACAGGGGTGCAGAAAGGGGGACGAGCGGTGCAGAACGAGGCAAGTGGGTACAGAAAGAAGCATGAGAGCTGCAGAAAGAAAGAAAAGAAGTGCAGAAAAAAGGAACAAAGGTGTTGAAAGAGAAAAGTGGGGTGCAGAAACAGGCAAAAGGGGTGCAGAAACAAGCTAGAGGTGCAGAAAGAAAAAAGAAGTGCAGAGAGAAGGAACAGAGGTGCAGAAAGAGGCAAGAGGGCTGCAGAAATAGTGAAGAGGTGTACAGAAACAGGCACTAGGGGTGCAGAAACAAGCTAGAGGTGCAGAAAGAAAGAAAGAAAAGAAATGCAGAAAGAAGCAACAGAGGTGCAGAAAGAGGGAAGAGGGTTAGAGAAACAAAAGAAGTGCAGAAAGAAGGAACAAAGGTACAGAAAGAGGCAAGAGGAGTGCATAAACAGGGATAAGGGGTGCAGAAAGAGGCACGAGGGGTACGGGAAGAGTGGTGTGAAAGATGCACAAGGGGTGCCAAAAGAAGTAACAGAGGTGCAGAAAGAGGGAAGAGGGTTGGAGAAAGAGACAAGGGAAGTGCAGAAAGAAGCAAGAGATGTGCAGAAAGAAACAAAAGAATTGTAGAAAGAAGGAACAGAGGTACAGAAAGAGGCAAGAGGAGTGCATAAAGAGGGATGAGGGGTGCAGAAAGAGGCACAGTAGATGCAGAAAGAAGCTGAGAAATGCATAAAGAAGCAACAGAGATGCAGAAAGGGGGACGTGGGGTAGAGAAAGAGGCAAGAGGGATACAGAAAGAAACAAAAGAGGTGCAGAAAGAAACAAAAGAAGTGCAGAAAGAAGGAACAGAGGTGCAGAAATAGGCAAGAGGGGTTGAAAAAGAGGGAAGGGGGATACAGAAAGAGGCACAAGGGGTACAGAAAGAAGCAAGAGACATGCTGAAAGAAACAAAAGAAGTGCAGAAAGAAGGAACAGAGGTACAGAAAAGGAAACAGGGGTGCAGAAAGGGGGAAGAGCAGTGCAGAACGAGGCAAGTGGGTACAGCAAGAAGCATGAGAGCTGCAGAAAGAAAGAATAGAAGTGCAGAAAAAAGGAACAAAGGTGTTGAAAGAGAAAAGAGGGGTGCAGAAACAGGCAAAAGGGGTGCAGAAACAAGCTAGAGGTCCAGAAAGAACGAACAGAGGTGCAGAAAGAGGCAAGGGGGCTGCAGAAAGAGGGACGAGGGGTGCAGAAACAGGCACAAGGGTTGCAGAAAAAACTAGAGGTGCAGAAAGAAAGGAAAGAAGTGCAGAAAGAAGCAACAGAGGTGCAGAAAGAGGGAAGAGGGTTAGAGAAAGAGAAAAGGGAAGTGCAGAAAGAAGCAATAGAGGTGCAGAATGATACAAAAGAGTTGCAGAAAGAAGGAACAGAGGTACAGAAAGAGGCAAGAGGAGTGCAGAAAGAAGGGACAGAGGTGCATAAAGAAGCAAGAGAAGTGCAGAAAGAAGCAACAGAGGTGCCGAAAGAAAGATTAGGGGTGAAGAAAGAGGCAAAAGAAGTGCAGAAGGAAGCAGGAGAGATGCAAAATGGGGGAACAGGGGTGGAGTTAGAGGCAAGTGGGGTGCAGAAAGAAGCAAAAGAGCTGCAAAAACAAACACAAGTATTGCAGAAAGAAGGAACAGATGTGAAGAGTGAAGAGGGGTGCAAAAAAGGTAAAAGGTGTGCAGAAAAAAGTGAGAGGTGCTGAAAGTAACAAAAGAAGTGCACAAAGAAGGAACAGAGGTGCAGCAGGAGGCAAGAGGGGTACAGGGAGAGTGGTGTATAAGAGGCACAAGGGGTGTCAAAAGAAGCAACAGAGGTGCAGAAAGAAGCAACAGAGGTGCAGAAAGAGGGAAGAGGGTTGAGAAAGAGACAATAGAAGTGCAGAAAGAAGCAAGAGAGGTGCCGAAAGAAACAAATTAATTGCAGAAAGAAGGAACAGAGGTACAGAAAGAGGCAAGAGGAGTGCAGAAAGAGCGATGCGGGGTGCAGAAAGAGGCATGAGATATGCAGAAAGAAGCAACAAAGATGCAGAAAGGTGGATGTGGGGTGGCAAAAGATGCAAGAGGGATACAGAAAGAAATAAAAAAAGGTACAGAAAAAAACAAAAGAAGTGCAGAAAGAAAGAACATAGGTGCAGAAAGAGGCAAGAGTGGTGCCAAAATAGGGAAGAGGGGTGTGAAAGAGGCAAGAGGGGTACAGAAGAAAGCAATAGACGTGCCAAAAGAAATAAAAGAGGTGCAGAAAGAAGGAACAGAGGTGCAGAAAGAGGCAACTGGGTGCAGATAGAGGGAAGAGAGCTGTACAGAAAGAAGGAAGAGGGGTGCAGAAAAAGGCACAAGGGTTGCAGAAAGAAGGGATGGAGGTGCAGAAAGAAGCAAGAAAAGTGCAGAAAGAAGCAAGAGAGGTGCCAAAAGAGGGATGAGGTGTGGAGAAAGGCAGGAGAAGTGCAGAAGGAAGGAACAGAGATGCAAAAAGGGGGAACAGGGGTAGAGAAGGTGGCAAGAGGGGTGCAGAAAGACGCAAGAGAGGTACAGAAAGGAACAAAAGAAGTGCATAAAGAAGGAACAAAGGTACAGAAAGAGGCAAGAGGAGTGCATAAACAGGGATGAGGGGTGCAGAAAGAGGCACGAGAGATGCAGAAAGAAGCAAGAGGAGTGCAGAAAGAAGCAACAGAGGTGCAGAAAGAGGCAAGAGGAGTAAAAAAGAGGGTGGGGTACAGAAAGAGGAACGAGGGGTACAGAAAGAAACAAGAGATGTGCAGAAAGAAACAAAGGAAGTGCAGAAAGAAAGAACAGAGGGTCAGAAAGAAGGAACAGAGGTGCAGAAAGAGGCAAGAGGGGTTGAAAAAGAGGGAAGAGGGGTACAGAAAGAGGCACAAGGGGTACAGAAAGAAGCAAGAGACATGCTGAAAGAAACAAAAGAAGTGCAGAAAGAAGGAACAGAGGTGCAGAAAAGGCAACAGGGGTGCAGAAAGGGGGAAGAGCGGTACAGCATGAGGCAAGTGGGTACAAAAAGAAGCATGAGAGCTGCAGAAAGAAAGAAAAGAAGTACAGAAAAAAGGAACAAAGGTGTTGAAAGAGAAAAGAGGGGTGCAGAAACAGGCAAAAAAGGTGCGGAAACAAGCTAGAGGTGCAGAAAGAAAAAAAAGAAGTGCAGAAAGAAGGAACAGAGGTGCAGAAAGAGGCAAGAGGGCTGCAGAAAGAGTGAAGAGGGGTACAGAAACAGGCACAAGGGGTGCAGAAACATGCTAGAGGTGCAGAAAGAAAGAAACAAAAGAAGTGCAGAAAGAAGGAACAGAGGTGCAGAAAGAGGCAACTGGGTGCAGAAAGAGGGAAGAGAGCTGTACAGAAAGAAGGAAGAGGCGTGCAGAAAAAGGCACAAGGGTTGCAGAAAGAAGGGATGGAGGTGCAGAAAGAAGCAAGAAAAGTGCAGAAAGAAGCAAGAGAGGTGCCAAAAGAGGGATGAGGTGTGGAGAAAGAGGCAAGAGAAGTGCAGAAGGAAGGAACAGAGATGCAAAAAGGGGGAACAGGGGTAGAGAACGTGGCAAGAGGGGTGCAGAAAGACGCAAGAGAGGTACAGAAAGGAACAAAAGAAGTGCAGAAAGAAGGAACAAAGGTACAGAAAGAGGCAAGAGGAGTGCATAAACAGGGATGAGGGGTGCAGAAAGAGGCACGAGAGATGCAGAAAGAAGCAAGAGGAGGGCAGAAAGAAGCAACAGAGGTGCAGAAAGAGGCAAGAGGAGTGAAAAAAGAGGGTAGGGTACAGAAAGAGGAACGAGGGGTACAGAAAGAAATAAGAGATGTGCAGAAAGAAACAAAGGAAGTGCAGAAAGAAAGAACAGAGTGTCAGAAAGAAGGAACAGAGGTGCAGAAAGAGGCAAGAGGGGTTGAAAACGAGGGAAGAGGGGTACAGAAAGAGGCATGAGGGGTACAGAAAGAAGCAAGAGACATGCTGAAAGAAACAAAAAAGTGCAGAAAGAAGGAACAGAGGTGCAGAAAAGGCAACAGGGGTACAGAAAGTGGGAAGAGCGGTACAGCACGAGGCAAGTGGGTACAGAAAGAAGCATGAGAGCTGCAGAAAGAAAGAAAAGACTTACAGAAAAAAGGAACAAAGGTGTTGAAAGAGAAAAGAGGGGTGCAGAAACAGGTAAAAAAGGTGCAGAAACAAGCTAGAGGTGCAGAAAGAAAAAAAAGAAGTGCAGAAAGAAGGAACAGAGGTGCAGAAAGAGGCAAGAGGGCTGCAGAAAGAGTGAAGAGGGGTACAGAAACAGGCACAAGGGGTGCAGAAACAAGCTAGAGGTGCAGAAAGAAAGAAACAAAAGAAGTGCACAAAGAAGGAATAGAGGTGCAGCAGGAGGCAAGAGGGGTACGGGAAGAGTGGTGTATAAGAGGCACAAGTGGTGTCAAAAGAAGCAACAGAGGTGCAGAAAGAAGCAACAGGGGTGCAGAAGGAGGGGAGAGGGTTGTAGAGAGAGACAAGAGAAGTGCAGAAAGAAGCAAGAGAGGTGCAGAAAGAGGGGTGCAGAAAGAGGCATGAGAGATGCAGAAAGAAGCTTAGAAATGCAGAAAGAAGCAACAACGATGCAGAAAGGGGGACGTGGGGTGGAGAAAGAGGCAAGAGGGATACAGAAAGAAACAAGAAAGGTGCAGAAAGAAACAAAAGAAGTGCAGAAAGAAGGTGTCATGAATGTAGCAAGTGATTCACATGAAAACACATGCATGCACAATGACGCAATTTGTTTATAATTTAAAACCGACCCCTGTCCCGTGCACCAGCACTCCTTAGATTGTGTGTTTTATTGAGAATACCATAATGCTTTACGTATCTGATACTTATGATAATGCCTTTGTGATCCTTTAAATACACTCCTGCTACATTGTTAGAATGGTTGTAGTTATCAGGTGCTTCAAAGGAATAGTGCGAATAAGTATTGCAACATTCACGGCCCCGGCAAAACAGCTGTTCATGTCGGCATCGGATTAATTTTGACCGCTCGCATCATCACGCTAGGACGTGAACGGCGTGAACGAGTGTGGCAGACAGTTTTGGTGTGGCCTAACTATAAAAGGCCACACCCTTCTTATAGAAGGCGCTTAGCCTTCCGTTCATTTTAGAGAAAGGATCTGTTTCTCTAACATCTCCACTTACCTGATTGCAGCGCAGTGGATTTCGGCAATTCCGGCCAAAGAAAGGACATCTTCTTCATCTTCTGGAGACTTGGCGATGGCAGGACCTACAGAGAAAAGAGAAATAGAATATAAGTAAATATTACATCTTTGGACTTCCTACAATATAAAGAAATATTGTTGAATTTTGAACACTTTGTTTTTGGACATAGTGAATTGCGGTTTGCATTGTGAATTGTGATTTGCACAAGTAGTGCTTTTAACTACGTTCAGTGCATAGAATCCTGTTACCTGTTATATTGAGAATTGCATGGTGTTGCTTGCTTACACTTTGTGTTTTCGAGAATTACACAGGATTACTTTTGAGTACACTTTGAGTGCAGGACCTCTTGTTAAATCGTATATTGAAGTTAAACTCGATGTACCTATGTTTTTATATTTTCAAAACTAATACGAAGAGGACACAAGGATTAAGAAGTCATCATCCAAGTAAGTTAGAGTTTCTCCACAATCAAGTGGAGTGTCGCTCTTAGGCTTTCAACGGTCCAGTTGTATTTATGCTAGTGTTTCTTTTTTTAGCTTGCCGATATTCTCACACAAGGACAGACACACCATCCATCTCCTGTTCTGCCAACTAAGTGCTATCAAGACATACTGGGACGTTAGACCCTACAGCTACAGTTCACTGGTAGGCTTTGGAATTAATGCGACACATTCTAGAATTAGTAGTAGACTGTTCCATAGATGTCCGTATATACAGTCAGGAAGGGTTTACTGAGATTCCTTCCCTTGTTCCCTCGCAGGTCGACAGCAAAAGCCATCAGCATCCAGTATCCGGCCTCCTCCCCTAATTCCATTATATAACTTGCTTGTGTTCATATCACAGATTATAGTATAGGGATTTGGGAGGTTGGCTCATTGCGTATCTGTGAAACCACAACTACGCACGTGCAAGACAAGGTAAGAGAGTGCGTGGTTGCCTGACACAAGGCTAAGCCCACGGTCACTGTTTCACCCAGATGCAAAGGATGCGACTCTGCAAATTTCTCTACAGGATATAGCTGCCATCTTAACAGACATAAAAGCTGAACATGCGGCGTTACGTAGAGACTTGTCAACTCAACAAAGAGCAGTACAAAAGCCTATTCTTAAGCCTTCTAGTTTCCATATTTAATCCTCACCTTCAACTTCTGGTGATACAACTCAAATTCAAGTTGTCTCTCCCGTGTCCGTGCCATTAGCACAACCAGAGTGGTTTTATGGTGATTGTAACAAATTTACAATTTTTATGAACCAATGTCACCTTCATTTCATTGCGAAACCCACAGCATTCCCTGATGATACATCAAACGTAGCCTTTATCTTATCATATTTAGTAGGTGACGCAGCACTTTGGTCAGTTCCTTTAGTGAAACATGATGATCCTTTACTGTATGATTTCAGATGGTTTAAACATACTATGAAACAATTATTCGCTAAACACGTCTTTGTACAGTCTGCATATATTGAGCTACTTAATTTAAAACAAGGTTCATCTGACTTACTTTACAATATTTCAGTGTTTAATTGCCTAGTTTTAGAAATTAATTGGCCTCAAGAAAAAAGAGTATCCCTCTTTCATAGAGGATTGAAAGACGAATTAAAGGGCATGGTGACACAGATTGTAGATCCTCCAGATGACTGCAGCGAGTTTATCGATCTAGTTGTAAAATTAAACCACCGTTTGTTAGAACGTAAAGGAGAACGTGAGAAAACAGAACACAAGCTTTTATTGTTCAAAGATAAAAGTTCCATTAACAAAGAAGTGGTCAATAAAACAGATCTAGGAGAACCCATGCAAATCGGTACAATAAGAGGACCGCTTAAAAAGGAAGAAAAAGATAAGAGAAGGAAACTAAATCAGTGTCTTTATTGTGGCAAGACAGGGCATTTTGCTAAAGAGTGCCCGACATGTCCCAATAAAAATAAAACAAAAACATCTGAAGTAGCCATGGTACAAACCCTACCGGAAAACTAGTACACTCGATAAAAGACGAGGTCAGTTTGTCGAGTACCTATTTTAATTTGCCCTCCACATTCCAGACAGTAGTTTTTCGACATCTTTGTATTCCAGTAAAACTCACACCTACTGATAAAACCTGCTCATTCTTGGATGGTGGACGCGTTAATTGATTCCAGAGCCACCGGGAACTTCATTGATACTCAATTTGTGTGCACTTTAGGGTTATGCACTGAGGCCAAGAGTCATCCCGAAATAGGGCATGCAGTGGATGGGAAGGAACTTACTTCAGGGCCTACACAGAAACAAACTGATATTTTGAAAATGCAATGTTCCCCCTCTCATAGTGAACGTATCACATTTGACATAATAGACGCACCACAATTTCGACTCATTTTGGGAATTCCATGGTTAACGTGTTATAATCCTAGTATTGATTGGGTACAGAAAACAGTAACATTTAATTCATCCCAGTGTCACACTCAATGATTCCAATATCAAACTAATGAGGACATTGTGCAAGGCTATGATTTTCCTAAAGAACTACAGAGTATTCTACTTCTCGAAGGTGTTCCAACAGAGTATGTTGATTTAATAGACGTGTTTGATAAAAAGAGAGCTAATACCCTGCCTCCACATAGGGATTTTGATTGCAGAATAGTTCTGGTCCCTGGTGCAACTTTACCTTGCATCCGGATTTACGCACTCACAGAAAAAGAAAATAAATATTTGCGAACCTATTTGAATGAATATCTTCCAAATGGTTTTATCCAGCACTCTAAGTCTCCGGTTTCATCCCCTTTATTTTGTATACCAAAAAGAGGGGGGAATTTCACTCGTGCATCAATTATAGAGCCTTAAATAATAAGATGGTAAAAAATCGATACCCTTTACCACTGATTCCTACGTTATTGGACCAAATTAAACAAGCAACCATTTATACCAAATTGGACTTGCGTGGAGCATATCATCTTGTAAGAGTTCAAGAAGGCGATGAATGGAAAACTGCATTTTTCACAAAATTCGGCCTTTTTGAAAACCAAGTAATGACCTTCGGACTCTGTAATGCTCCTGCTGCTTTCCAATTTTTTATAAATTAGGTTTTACACAAATTTATTGATGTTTGTTGTGTTGTCTATATAGATGACATCCTTATATATTCCAATTCTGAATCTGAACATGTTAAACAAGTACGCGCCATCCTTCAAAAATTGCTACAAAACTCATTATATGTTAAATTGGAAAAAAGCATGTTTCATGTCTCTAAAATAGATGTTTTAGGATATGTCATTAGCCCTTTGGAATTGAAATGGATCCAAAGAAAATTGAGGCAGTAAGCACCTGGCCCAGTCCCACTTCTGTAAAACGGGTTCAAAGTTTTTTAGGCTTTGCCACTTTTTATCGGTGTTTTATTCAGAACTTTTCTCACACTATAACTCCCGTCACAAAACTCCTTCGTAAGGGCGGTAAATTTGAATGGACTGGGGCGGAGAAAGCTTTTCAGACTCTTAAAAGTATGTTTACATTGGCGCCAATGTTAAGTCATTCCTACACTTCACTTCCATTCATAGTAGAGGCTGATGCTTCTCAATTCGCTCTGGGAGGAATATTGTCACAGATAAACAAAAACACAGGTCAAATGCACCCTATAGCCTATTACTCAAGAAAACTATCGGCAGCAGAGCAAAATTATGCTTTCACGGATAAAGAATTATTGGCAATTAAGGCTGTTTTATGAGGAATGGCGCCATTACTTGTTGGGTGGACGTCATCCGATCACTATTTACACCAATCATAGAAATTTACAATCTTTGCAATCAGTCAAAGCTCTATCGGCCAGACAACTCCGATGGACGTTATTTTTTAATGATTACAATTTTGTTATCACCTTTCGACCAGGGAAAGAGAATCATAAAGCGGATGCTCTATCACGTATCGGTGAGAAAGAAAATGATCTTGAAAACACCAATAATGTACAGCCTATTCTACCCATGTCTTGTTTTCAAGTCGGTCTCACAACCTATGATGTCATAGCAGACCTTCAAAATGAATTCAAGACAAAAGATAAAGATGAGTGGAAAAGAAGATATCCATCTCTGCAATGGAAAGAAAATCTTCTTTTTATGAATGATAAAATTGTAGTACCATCAACAGTTATTCAAAAATCAATCCTGCAATTACATCATGACACTCTTTTGTCTGCTCACCCTGGCATTATGAAAACGTATCAAGTAATCAAGAGAACATTTTGGTGGCCTTCCATGTTCAATAATATCAAAGATTTTGTTGAAACCTGTAGTGTGTGTATCCAAAATAAACCACAACATCAAGCCCCTAGTAGTTTTTTACAACCCCTGCCAATCCCACCCCAACCTTGGCACACAATCTCTCTTGATTTCATAGTAGAACTTCCACCGACCAAGCACGGTTTTGCTACCATTTTGATTGTAGTAGATCAGTTCACTCGTATGGCACATTTTATTCCTTTAAAGCGACTTCCCTCCACCATGGAATTAGCACAGATCTTAATGGGAAATATAATAAGTTTACATGGCATCCCATCTGTTGTAATTTCAGATAGAGACCCCCAATTACTTTCACATGTTTGGCAAAATTTAAGTAAATCATTGAATATGGAAGTGCGTTTGTCATCAAGTTATCACCCACAAACGGATGGTTTAATGGAGCGCACCAATCAGACTATCGAACAGTATTTATGATGCATGTTAAGGGACCATAATGAAGAATGGTCAGATATTTTATGGGCATTGGAATTTGCATATAATAATGTGAAACATTCATCTATCAATGTGTCACCGTTCTTTTGCAATTATGGGTACCATCCAAAACATATTCCTGATCATGGGGTGTCACCCAATTTAGTTCCATCCATACAGAATTATATCACTAAGCTAACTTCTATTCATCAAGATGCTCAGTTTCAACTAGCTAAGGGAAAAGAAAGTCAAAAGACTGCTGCAGATAAACATCGTTCTGCTCCCCCTTCCTATGCCATAGGGGACAAAGTTTGGCTAGCCACAAAAAATGTACAAATGAAGGGAAATAAGAAATGTAGTTCTCGGTTTATTGGACCATTTGCTGTAGAAAAAATACTAAATCCTGTGAGTATAAAATTGACACTCCCATAACAATATTGAATCCATCCAGTCATTCACGTGTCTTTATTAAAACCTTATAACCCCAAAACACGTGTTACAAAGCCCCCTTCTTCCATAGAAATAGAGGGTGTCTCAGAATTTGAAGTTAAGCCAATCTTAGATGCCAAAAGAATTTGTGGCAAATTATTTTGTTTTGTGGATTGGAAAGGCTATGGCCCAGAGGAGCGTTCCTGGGAACCTTTAGCACATTTAAAGACCGCTTCTCGATTAGTGAAAGCTTTTCACGTCCATTACTCAACAAAACCTATTCCAATGGTTTTAGGGAAGCTCTTAAGAGGGGAGTACTGTCATGAATGTAGCAAGTGCTTCACATGAAACCACATGCATGCACAACGACGCACTTTGGGCATCGTGAACTTGTTTATAATTTAAAACCCACTCCTGTCTCGGGCACCAGCACTCCTTAGATTGTGTGTTGTGTTTTATTGAGAATAACATAATGCTTTACGTATCTGATACTTATGATAATGCCTTTGTGATCCGTTAAATACACTCTTGCTACATTGTTAGAATGGATGTAGTTATCAGGTGCATCAAAGAAATAGCGCAAACAAGTATTGCAACATTCACGGCCCCGGGCTCGGCAAAAAACCTGTTTGTGCCGGCATCAGAGTAATTTTGACCGCTCGCATCATCACGCTAGGACGTGAACAACGTGAACGAGCGTGGCAGACAGTTTGGGTGTGGCCTGACTATAAAAGGCCACACCCTTCTTCAAGAAGGCACTTAGCCTTCCGTTCACGTTAGAGAAAGGATCTGTTTCTGGAATATCTTCACTTACCTGATTGCAGCAAAGCGGATTTTGGCAATTCCGGCCAAAGAAAGGACAACTTCTTCATCTTCTGGAGACTTGGCAATGGCAGGACCTACAGAGAAAAGAGAAACAGAATATAAGTAAATATTACATCTTTGGCACTTCTCACAAGAAATTTACGGCTAATCAAAGACTAGTTTTTGGACTTCCTACAATATAAAGAAATATTGTTGAATTTTGAACACTTTGTTTTTGGACATAGCAAATTGCGCTTTGCATAGTGAATTGTGATTTGCACAAGTAGTGCTTTTAACTATGTTCAGTGTATAGAATCCTGTTACCTGTTATATTGAGAATTGCACGGTATTGCTTGTTTACACTTTGTGTTATTGAGAATTACACAGGATTAATTATGAGTACACTTTGTGTGCAGAACCTCTTGTTAAATTGTATATTGAAGGTAAACTCCATGTAGCTACATTTTTATTTTTTCAAAACTAATAGGAACAGGACACAAGGATAAACAAGTCATCATCCAAGTAAGTGAGAGTTTCTCCACAATCAAGTAGAGTGTCGCTCTAAGGCTTTCAACGGTCCAGTTGTATTTATGCTAGTGTTTCTTTTTTAGCTTGCTGATATTCTCACACAAGGACAGACACACCATCCATCTCCTGTTCTGTGAACTAAGTGCTATCAAGACATACTGGGATGTTAGGCCCTACAGCTGCAGTCCGCAGGTAGGCTTTGGAATTTTTGCGACACATTCTAAAATTAGTAGTAGACTGTTCCATAGATGTTCATATATACAGTCAGAAAGGGTGTACTGAGATTCCTTCCCTTGTTGCCTCGCAGGTTGACAGCAAGAGCCATCAGCGTCCAGTATCTGGCCCTCCTCCCCTAATTCTATTATATAACTTGCTTGTGATTCATATCACAGGTTATTGTATAGGGATTTGGGAAGTTGGACCATTGCGTCTCTGTGAAACCACAACTAGGCACGCGCAAGACAAGGTAAGAGAGTGTATGGTTGCCTGACAGAAGGAACAGAGGTGCAGAAAGAAGTAAGAGGGGTGCGGGAAGAGGGGTGTGAAATAGGCACCAGGGGTGCAGAAAGAACACAGATGCGTGCAGAAAGAAGCAAGAGAGTTGCAGAAAGAAACAAAAGAAGTACAGAAAGAAGGAACAAAGGTGCAGAAAGAGGCAAGAGGGATACAGAAAGAAGGAAGGGGGGTGCAGAAAGAGGCACACAGGTTGCAGAAAGAAGGGACAGAGGTCCACAAAGAAGCAAAAGAAGTGCAGAAGGAAGCAACAGAGATGCAAAAAGGGGGAAAAGGGTGGAGAAAGTGGCAAGAGTGGTGCAGAAAGACGCAAGAGAGGTACAGAAGGAAACAAAGGAAGAGCAGAAAGAAGGAACAGAGGTGCAGAAAGAGGCAAGAGGGGTGCACAAAGAGGGAAGAAGGGTGTGAAAGAGGCACAAGCACTACAGAAAGAAGCAAGAGGAGTGCAGAAAGAAGCAACAGAGGTGCATAAAGAGGCAAGAGGAGTGCATAAAGAGGGAAGGGGTGCAGAAAAAGGAATTGGGGTGCAGAAAGAAACAAGAGATGTGCAGAAATAAACAAAAGAAGTGCAGAACAAAAGAAAAGAGGGTCAGAAAAAGGCAACAGGGGTGCAGAAAGGGGGTGGATTAGAGGAGAAAGAGGCAAGGGGGTGCCGAAAATAGCAAGAGAGCTGCAGAAAGAAACAGAAGTAGTACAGAAAGGAGGAACAGAGGTGCAGAAAGAGGCAAGAGGGGTGCAGAAAGAGGGAAGAGGGGTGCAAAAACACGATAAAAGGGGTGCAGAAAAACTGAGAGGTGCAGAAAGAATCAAAAGAAGTGCAGAAAGAAGGAACAGAGGTGCAGAAAGAGGGAAGAGGGTTGGAGAAAGAGCGATGAGGGTTGCTGAAAGCGGCACAAGAGATGCAGAAAGAAGCTGAGAAATGCAGAAAGAAGCAACAGAGATGCAAAAAGGGGGACGTGGGGTGAAGAATGAGGCAAGAGGGATACAGTAAGAAAGAAGAGAGGTGTAGAAAGAAACAAAAGAAGTACAGAAAGAAGGAACAGAGGTGCAGAAAGAGGCAAGAGGGGTGCCAAAAGATGGAAGAGGGGTGTGAAAGAGGCACGAGGGGTGCAAAAAGAACAAAGAGGCATGCAGAACGAAGCAAGAGAGTTGCAGAAAGATACAAAAGAAGTGCAGAAAGAAGGAACAAAAGTGAAGAAAGAGGCAAGAGGGGTACTGATAGAGGGAAGAGGGGTACAGAAAGAGGCACAAGAGTTGCAGAAAGAAAGGAAAGAGTTGCAGAAAGAAGCAAGAGAAGTGCAGAAAGAAGCAACAGATGTGCTGAAAGAGGGATGAGGGGTGGAGAAAGAGGCAATAAAAGTGCAGAAAGAAGCAACAGAGACGCAAAAAAGGGAGAACAGGGGTGGAGAAAGAGGCATGAGGGGTGCAGAAAGATGCAAGAGATGTGCACAAAGAAACAAAAAAAGTGTAGAAAGAAGGAACAGAGGTGCAGAAAGAGGCAATAGGGGTATAGAAAGAGGAAAGAGGGGTGCCTAAAGAAGCTCAAGTGGTGCAGAAAGAAGTAAGAGAGTTATAGAAAGAAACAAGAGGAGTGCTAAACGAAGCAACAGAGGTGCAGAAATACGCAAGAGGGGTGCAGAAAGAAGGCAATGGGGTGGAGAAAGAAGCAGGAGAGCTGCAGAAAGAATCAAAGAAGTGCAGAAAGAAGGAACAGAAGTGCAGAAATAGGAATGAGGGTGCAGGAAGAAGTGAGAGGTGCAGAAAGAAGCAACAGAGGTACAGAAAGAGGCAAGAGGGGTGCAAAAAGAGGGAAGAGAGGTACAGAAAGAGGCACATGTGCTGCAGAAAAAGCAAAAGATGTGCAGAAAGAAACAAAAGAAGTGCAGAATGAAAGAACAGAGGTACAGGAAGCAGCAACAGGGGTGCAGAAAGAGGGTGGATGGGTGTAGAAAGAGGCAAGGGGTGCAGAAAGAAGGAACAGAGGTGCAAAACGAGGCAAGAGTGGTGCAGGAAGAGGGGTGTGAAAGACACACGAGGGGTGCAGAAAGAAACAACAGAGGTGCAGAAAGAAGCAACAGAGGTGCAGAAAAAGGGAAGAGGGGTGGAGAAAGAGACAAGAGAAGTGCAGAAAGAAGCAACAGAGATGCAGAAAAGGAGAAGAGGGGTTCAGAAAAAGGCAAGAGGGGCACAGAAAGAAGCAAGAGGTGTAGAAAGAAGCAACAGAGGTGCAAAAAGAAGCAAGAGGAATGCAGAAAGAAATTACACAGGAGCAGAAAGAGAAAACAGGGGTGCAGAAAGAGGGTAGATGGGTGGAGAAAGAGGCAAGGGGGTACCGAAAAAAACAAAAGAAGTGCAGAAAGAAGGAATAGAGGTGCTGGAAGAGGCAAGAGGGGTACAGAAACAGGCAAAAGGGGTTCAGAAAGAAGCAAGAGAAGTGCAGAAATAAACAAAAGAAGTACAGAAAGAAGCAACAGAGTTGCAAGAATGAGGCAAGAGGGGTGCAGAAAGAGGTGAAAGGGATACATAAAGAAGCACGAGTGGTGCAGAAAGAAGCAAGAGAGGTGTAGAAAGAAGCAAGAGGAGTGCATAAAGAAGCAACAGAGGTGCAGAAAGAGGCAAGAGGGGTCCAAAAAGAGGGAAGGGTTGGAGAAAGAGGCATGGGGTACAGAAAGAAGCATTAGAGCTGCAGAAAGAATCAAAGAAGTACAGAAAGAAGGAACAGAGGTGCAGAAATAGGCAAGAGGGGTTCAGAAAGAAGCGTGAGGTGCAGAAAGAAGCAACAGAGGTGCAGTAAGAGGGAAGAGGGGTGCAAAAAGAGGGAAGAGGGGTACAGAAGAGGCACAGGTGCTGCAGAAAAAGCTAGAGATGTGCAGACAGAAACAAAATAATTATGCAGAAAGAAAGATCAGAGGTGCAGGAAGCAGCAACAGGGGTGCAGAAAGAGGGTGGATGGGTATAGAAAGAGGCAAGGGGATGCAGAAAGAAGCAAGAGAGCTGCAGAAAGAAACAGAAGAAGTGCAGAAAGAAGGTACAGAGGTGCAGAAAGAGGCAAAACAGGAGCAGAAAGAAGTGAGAGGTGCAGAAAGAAACAAATGAAGAGCAGAAAGAAGGAACAGATGGGCAGAAAGAGCAAGAGGGGTGCAGGAAGAGGGGTGTGAAAGAGGCATGAGGGGTGCAGAAAGAAGCAAGAGAGGTGCAGAAAGAGGGAAGAGATGTGGAGAAAGAGCCAAGAGAAGTGCAGAAAGAAGCAACAGAGATGCAGAAATGGAGAAGAGGGGTTTGGAAAGAGGCAAGAGGGGCTGCAGAAAGAAGCGAGAGGTGTAGAAAAATGCAACAGAGGTGCAGAAAGAGGCAAGAGGGGTGCAAAAAGAAGGAAGAGGGGTACAGAAAGAGGTACAAGGGTTGAAGAAAGAAGGGGCAGGGGTGCATCAAGAAACAAAAGAAGTGCAGAAAGAAAGAACAGAGGTGCAGAAAGAGGCAGGGGTGCAGAAAGAGGGTGATGGGTGGAGACATAGGCAAAGGGAGCAGAAAGTAGCAAGAGAGCTGCAGAGAAAGAAACAGAAATACAGAAAGAAAAAACAGGTGCAGAAAGAGGCAAAAGGGTACAGAAAGAAGTGAAAGGTACAGAAAAAAACAAAAGAAGTGCAGAAAGAAGGAACAGAGGTGCAGAAAGAGGCAAGAGGGGTGTGGAAAGAGGGGTGTAAAAGAGGCACAAGAGGTGCAGAAAGAAGCAAGAGAGGTGCAGAAGGAAAAAAAAGAAGTGCAGAAAGAAGGAACAGATGTGCAGAAAGAGGCAGGAGGGGTGCAGAAAGAAGAAAGAAAGGTTCAGAAAGAGGCAAGAGGGGTGTACAAAGAAGCAAGTGAGGTGCAGAAAGAGGCAACAGAGGTGCAGAAAGAGGCAAAAGAGGTGCAGAAAGTAGAAGAGATTTGTAGAAAGAGGCAAGAGAAGTGCAGAAAAAGAGAGAAAGGTGCAGAAAGAAGCAACAGAAATGCAGAAAGAGACAAGAGAGGCGCAGAAAGAAGCAAGAGTGGCTTGCCAATTTAACACCCACATTTAGCAATAAGTAACAGGTGACCATTCTAGGTTTGCAGAGGACCTTCCAACACGCTGTAACACTTGTTGCTGCATTTTTGGTAACGTTTTTGCCGTTTGAGCTAGAAACAAACCTTTTTTGTTGTTGAAATCTGCAATGATGGATTTTGTGGCTAATGCAAAAAATGTATAATTGTGCAAAAGTCGGTGCAGCCAAACAGTCGCATAATTCCAGTGGCCCTGCTCATACCTCTGACTAGGTTCAGAAGTGCTCCTCAGTGATTCCTTCTTCTTTTGTCTGATTGAGTTCATAGTTTAGCTTCTATGAAGACGAGGAAGTATAAGCCTGAGGCTACCACTCCACAACACTACCATACCACATAATTACTCTCCATAACACATAATCCCAGTCTACATAATTCCTTTACACTAAATACAACATACTTTCTATCCACATAATTTCACTGCACAACATACCACATAATTCCACTACACACAAGGTACATCCACTCTACTCCAAAAAACATTAGTAAAAAACTTTTACATTTACAACGCCAATAGCTCTAACTCTTGCAAATGCGAGGCCTATTACATTACAAATGCTTCTTTAACTTTTAATCACGTTTGCAGAGTGGTGGAGAAAGTAGGCTGGGCTTCCAACTAACGCTCAGGAATTCCGCTGCGTAGGACTTACAGATGGTACCAGGCAGGCTTCTTGGCCCCCAAAGTCCCTCAAGAGTAAAGGGGACTTCATCCCCCAACCGATAGTATGCCAAAAGGCACGTTTGCAGAGTAGTGGAGAAAGGGGCGTGGCCTCCAAAGCCTTCTTAGCAATTCCACTGTGTGGGACTTACTGGACATAACAGGAGGGGTAGTTGGCCCCCATAGATGTCCTTGGGGGCCAACTACCCCTCCTATTATCTCTAGTAAGTCCCACACAGCAGCATTGATAAGTTCTCAAAGCAGGCCACGCACCCTTTGCGCACCAGTGTGCAAACGTGCTCCCCAGCACGCTCTTGGATGGGAATTTAAGTCCCCTTCGTTGCTGGGGGTCCTTAGAGGCCAACTAGCCTACCCGATACCTCCAGTATGCCCCAGATAGTGGGATTGCTTACAGGTGGACACTGGCCACTCCCCCTTTGTCCACCGCTCTACAAATGCACCTCCTGGTGCGCTCTGGGTTGGGTGATTAAGTCCCCTTGCCTACTGAGGGCCCCTGGGTGCCAACTAGCCCACCAGTTACCTCCAGTAAGCCCCACATAGCTGGATTGCTGAGAGTGGTCTGAGGCCATGCCCCCTTTTTACATCACTCTGCAAACGCGCCTCCTGGCGCACTGCTGCTTGGGGTATCAAGTCCACTTTACTCCTGAGGTCCTCAGGACACAAGAGGACCTCTTCGCCCACCAGCAATACACCAAGAGGTGCATTTGCAGAGTGGTGTAAAAAGGGGTGTGTACTCGGACCACCTCTCAGCAAACCTCACTGTGAGGGGCTTACTGGAGGTACCTGGTGGGCTAGTTGGCCCTTAAGGACCCTAAGGATTCAAGGGGACTTAATCCCCCAACCCAGAATGCGCCAGGAGGTGAGTTTGCAGAGTGGTGCAGGGAGGGGGAGGGCCTCCGGAGATATGCCATCTTTTCATTTGTTTTGATAATTTTAGAAGGGGGGCTGTGTGGCCCTTCCTTCTCTTGCTATTTTTTGGGCCCTGGCGACCCCATCCCCCAGGGCCTGATCCATTTCGTTAAAAAAATTAGAAAAAATGGGAAGGGGTCCGCGTGGCCCCCCTACCAAGGTCAATTTCAGCCCCGGGAATCCCATCCTCTGGGGCATGGCCTTGTGTATTTCTTTTTTAAACTATACAGGAGGGTGGCCGCCTGGCCCTCTTCCTGTTTTTTTCCAGTTTTCCACTTGTCTATCTCTGTCATTTTCCATTCTGAGTTGTGTAATTTCATACCCTCTCAGATGGCTGAAATGACTATCCGCTAGAACAGTCCTTCTTTATTGTCACTTCACCAAGACTTAAGGACATGCAATTGGTGTTTTTTTTCCCCTGTGATGGAGGCTGCTGGGCAGCCGAAATGAGTATTGTAAAACAAATGGATTTGTGCATTGATCTTGCCTGGCTCTGAGAGTGCGTGATCTCGTTCTTGGGAGAAGATTACTGTTATTGCCGGTGTGCTCCATCACGGGTCCGTCGGTACTGGAAGGAGCTTTTGCAGTGGTATATTTATATATATATATATATATATTCCTGTAATGTTCGAGTGTATGATGTAACAGAGGCAATAAACGGAACAAACCTCATGAAAACGAGTGCTGAATCTTCAATCACATGGAGGTTGGGGAATTCTTTTTGTACATAACTGGCGCATGCGGTAGCGCCATTTTTCAAGCACCACCAGCATTCTGGCAGCACGCCAGTTTACCGCAAATTGGATTTTTGATGTTGAGATAGGCATGCCCCCATGCGAGGATGAGGCAATGGAGAAGAGGAGAAGGCGTGTGCAGAGGGAAAGGTTCAAACACTGGGAGCCAAAGCTCCCTTGGCGGGGACTGGAACTCCTCTGCTAAAAAGCACATCCTCACCCTGGAATTACCACCCTTGCAATGGAGCTGGGCACCGCAAACGGCACTGACCGAGGAAGCGGTGGTGTCATGGGATCCTACTACTGCTTATCGGAACCAGTTACATCAGACACACGGATTTAAGTATTAAAACAGCAAGAAGTCGCCACAGTGAGTTCTCCTTCCTTTTATTGGGATATTTGATATCCATTAATGAGTCGTCTCTGCGTGAGAAAGCAAGATGTTATCGGAAACGCAGGTATGTGGAAGGAGCAAAGAAAACTACACAGAGAGCGTCAAAACTGAGAGTAATTTTGTCTAAATGGACAGAAATGTGTGACTTTTTGGTTTTAAATTAAGACTGTGTTGTGATGCTGTTCCACAGTTTAAGTACTTTAATAAATCCAGTCCAGGTTTTGCAGGCAACATGAAAATGCATGATGGGACTTTTTAGGATAAAAAACAAACTGATGGACATATCTTTTTTAAACACAGCTAGTAAATAATCTCGAAGCAAGGGAACTTGCAGGACATTACTCAGTTGTGATTTCCTTTAATTTTATTGCAGATAAGTTTGTGTATTCTTATAATGATAATATCCCCGCATACAAGTGCACACCTTATCACTGTGGAAGGAAGTGCATCCTCTATTTTTATTATTATGTGAACTGTAAAAGAAGCACCAAAATTGCAAGTTTTTAACAGGATTTTACAACATCTTAGAGCGGTGGTCAACTTAGACCCTAACTATCCTGTGGCGCGGCATCTAAAATTAGTACACAACAATAATCTTAATGACCTTAGATATTATGTTATCAACTCAGTACCCAAAAATATCAGCGGGGGTAATAGAGAAAAAAGATTGAGACAAGTGGAATCAGAATTTATCATGTTACTCGATACTAAAATGCCGAATAGCCTCAACAACAGTGATGATTTGCATAATTTGTGTATGACTGTTGCTGGGGGAATGGTAATAATGATGAATCTCAGGTATGCTTTTTAATTGTTTTTTATTCCTGCTTCAGCTGGGTTTTAGTCTGGGTTTTCCTAGGTTTTATCTGGTTTTAGTGGAGGTTATTACCGGTTTTTGTGTTCTGGGATTTTATCGATTTTATCATCATTAATTTATGAAACTGTATGCACTTTAGTCTAATGGCTGCTAAATGTATGGTTTTTATTGTGGTTTAACAATATATATGAATTGGTGTGGTGATGTTTTTATCTGGTGGGGTTTTTGTTTTACTTATTATAACACCAGTTCTTCATAACATAACTTTTGAAAACATGATAACCGAAAAAAAGTTTTGCTACTAAGTGTAAAATCAATGGTTTGCCAACATCAAAAAACACGTATATTTTTTGTCTCAATAGATGCTACAAACAGAGTAATCTGGAGAGTGGGACTTGTGTATATACAACTATTAAGCATGTCAAGAGATTGGAAAATGAGATTGGAATATGAGATGATATAAGAGACGTCTGCTAGAAGCTGCTATGAATTCATCTGTATATATTTTTCATGTAACTTAGCACTTTAACGCTAGCACTTTATTGCACAATTTACACATTTTAAAAATATTATTTGATGATGTTAACGGATAAATTCTAGGAGTGCGAAGATGTTGATGTCAATAGGCCTGTATTCAATACATATTTTAGTTAGTTTAACTCGAAAATTAGCACTATGCTAGAAGTTGTATTTTCGAGATATCCTAAATCCAATTGTATATATTTGGACAATTTCTGTTTGTGAGTCATTAACTAAAGAGCACTAAGCTTTCATTGTTACATTTGGTTGCACAAACAAAAAAATGCAATCAGTAATTTGCTAAATCTATTATGATTGGTTTGTTTCTATTTAAAAAAAACAGGTCTCTTTCTATGTTTGCACTCCAGATTGAGTTAATTTAAATATGTGTCTCATGTGCTTTTTTGTTTGACACTATATATATGCACTGATTGTTCTAGCGCGTCATATGATCAAGACTGCCGTTGGGCAGTCGAAACGTGTCAGGCTGGGCACCTGCTTGTAACGGAATATGCACTTGCCCATTTAAATCTGCAAAAATGAAAAAAAAAAATTCTCCACGTTGTGGTCCGTACCTGCTTTGGATCAAGAAAAGGATCATTTCAGGATTGTGGCTACCATATATATATAGAGAGAGATATATTTATTTTGTATATTTTTAAAATATTTAAAAAGCTATTTAATTATGTTAGAAATTAAAATTATTAGTTTAATAATAGTTTTCAACTAGATATATGTCAATAATATATATATATATATATATATATATATATATATATATATATATATATATATATATATATATATATATATATATATATATATATATATATATATATATATATATATATATGTGAGGGGGGGTGTGTATTTAACTTTTTTTAAACAGTTTAATGTTATTTTTGTTTAAATAAATATTAAATATATTCAATTTTTTAGGATTTTAATGTTATTATTTAATATATTTAATAATTACTATTTAAATGTATATATTGAAAAAAAAATTATGCAACGATATTAGTGACAATGATATTATTTTTGGATATTTTTGTACTTGGCGTTATAGGTATAGGTTGAAAATATTTCTTACATTGATATTAATGTCAGGATATTTTTTTATCTCGATATTTCAAGAGGTGATATTTTATCAGTGAACCAAAAAGGAGTTGGTGGGTAAAGAGGGGCACAGTAAAGATAAGGATCTACAGCGTAAGAAATAAAAGTGTACTTGCCCGTGTAAAGAACAAAATTCCCCATTGTGAGGGCAGGTGGGAGAACCTGATGTTGCCTTCCAATCTAGAAGGAAGTGAGTGTTCTAACTTTGGATCTGAGGTGAAGCTGAGCCTGCCTACCACTAGCTGCAGGCCTTAACCACCAAACGTCTTGTTATGAAAACAAACAGACATATAGGTAGATCATTTCCTTTCAATTACCTGTGTCCTATTGCAGTGCATGGAAGTCTATTAAGCACAGTTCACCAATCTTACTGAGGTGTATTACAAAGTACACTTAGGGGCTGATTCCGATTCCGGCCGCAAAACAAACCGACCGACAAGGACCCGGACCGAATACTGACCGACACGGACCAGCGCCGTATGACCCGTGCAGTACGTAGCAACGCGAGTGAATTACAACCGACACGTACGGAATACAAGCCGTACGACCGAGCCAGAGGGAAAATAGTGATCCGGCCGGAAAACCGACGCGATTTTCACCGACCGACACGAACCCGGAATCAACCCGACCGACCCGTACCCGTGATGTACGATTAGCGCAGTACGATGCAATGCATGTAAAACCAGACCGACTCGCACGGAGATCAAGCCGCACGACCGACACGCACAGACAACCCGGCACACAAGCAATAGAGACCGCCGCGAACGACGCCTACCAAACACAAAAGACAGGCAGCGTGAACGAGGCGGAGAAGCCCGCACGAGACAACAGCAGCATCCGTTTCCGTCACATGAACGTCTCCTACATGCCTACAAAATACAATGGAAAAAACACAAAAAAAGGACCAAACAAGCATGACTAAGCCAATAAATACCCAACACAAATTAATTGGACAAAGAAACACCCACAACTACAACTATATAAAGGACTACAATCACTACCATCATCCTTTGTAAACAGGAGACACAGCCAGCAGCAAACACCAGTACACAGCAACCACAGACACACTCACAACTCACACATCACACAACTCACACACCATCAGCACCTCATACAAAAGCACACACACATACACACCGCAAAACCAACACCAACCCACCATCACTTGCACCCTCACACACACATCCCTCACCACCATCACCCATCACCATCCCTCCAAAGAAGAATCCAAAGTTCACAGATAGTGAGTTAGAAGTGCCGGTAGAGGAGATCATCAGAGTAGAGCCACATTTGTTTGGTACATTGGTTCAAAGGACCCCATCTCACAGAAAACCAAGATGTGGGTGAGGATTGTGGACAAGGTGAATGCACAAGCACCAACGTTGCGCACAAAGGACGATATCCAGAACAGGTGGTATGACGTGCGCAGGAGGGTCAAGAAACTCATCGAGAAAGATCACGCCTTGAGTCAGCGCACCGGCGGTGGCCCTCCTGCCAAACCAATCTACTTCAGGACCTAGGAGGAGAAGGTGCGGGACATCCTACCACCAGAGAGCGTCCATGGCCTAACAGACATCCCAGAGACTGGTGAGTACACAAACAACAAACCCAAGATTGTGTGGCAAGGGGACAGTGAAACCATGCATCCCAAGCAAACCTACACTAACCAATAGATAATCAACCCAAGATGTGTATGCCAGTCACACAAACACAATACCTGCCATCTCATAGTGGCTGGGAACTGTGTCATGACATGCACCAACCTACAAACAAATAGAGCAAGCCACTGGCACTAAGCCAAATACATCCAGCAAGACAGTTTGCCACCACAAACACACCACCTCACAGTGCAGCTGCCTGTCAGGAAGGAATAGTGGGGATGCAGGTGAAGTGAGTGTAGACAAAAGCATGTTGGGGCCTGTAGTCACAGATAATCAGACCCTCCAGGATTTCGCGATTTCGCGATTTCGCGGCTTGCCGCGAAATCGGCACTTTTGTAAAAATGCCGCGATTTTTACACAAGAGTCCTCGCGAAATCGGCACTTTTGTAAAAATGCCGCAATTTTTACAAAAGTGCCTGCAAAATCGGTAATGTACAACCCCTGTCAGGTAGCAATAACAGCAAGACCCCAATAATGAAGCATGACGTAAATGAACATTTGTTGTGTGAGGAGTATTTTACAAACATGCAATGTTCCGTGGACCCCTACGTTTTGTTAGGTATTGTAAATGTTTGCCCTTATTGTGCTGGCCTTGCACTATGTTTTGTAACTTGTAACGGTGACGACAGCACAGTGAGGCCAACAGCCAACACAGAAAATGACTGCTGCAGCATACATAGTGAAGACGTATTAAAATGTATTCACTATGAATGCTTCTGCAGCCATCTTCTCTGTTTACTGCTGGCCTCGGCAAACTCACACATGGCAGAGTGAAAACGCTTCCTAAAAGGTCCTTTAACAGTCAGCTGGAAGTGTTTTCACAGTTGACTATTAAAGGGCAATTTAGTAAGCTTCCTTTTCTGTCTTGCCACTGAAGTCTTCTTCTACGTCCTTTTCCACCGCGGCCGTTGCACTACACACTGAGACAGACACACAGACAAACAGAGGCGCACAAACACAGAGACACACACACAGGCACAGATAGACACATATAGATAGAGTCACAAACACACAAGAGCCACACATAGGCAAACACAAACAGACCCACACACAGAGACAGAGATACAGGGACACACTAAAACAGACACACAATGATAGATAGACATAGACAGGAACACACACGAAGAGAGACACCCAGAGACAGAGACACACACACAGAGACAGACATACATAGACGCACATACAGAGACACACACACAGACAGAGATACCAATGAAATACACACAGACACATATACAACACACAAAGGCACATACGGAGACAGAGTGCATACATTAAGACAGAGTGCACACAATGAGACAGAAACACACACAGACCAAGAAACACATCCAAAGTCGTACATACAGAGATGCAGAGACAGAAATGAACACACAGAGACACACACAGAAACAGATGCCCAGTTGGAGACGTACAGACAGAGACGTACAGACACTGAGGTACAGACAGAGACGCACAGACAGAGGTGCACAAACAGAAACGCACTGACAAATGCAGAGTGGAGCTGCAGGGGCTCTTAGAAGGGGTGAAACAACAGTGAGGCCGCATTAACATGCAAATGGTCTTTAAAAGACCTGTGAAGTGCTCGGGTGCGGCTGTGTGTGTGTCCGGGAAGCTGTCTGGGCTGCCGCACACGACGGGTGGGGCTGAAGCCCTTTGCGTCCAATGGGTGTTGCGCGCCTGCCCACAGGGGTACCGAAAACAACTCCCCATCAAACTCTTCTCCCCTCAATCAGATCACCTGCTGTCCATACACTTCTGTGAGGTGGAGGCAGCATCTGATATACTCAAGACATCTGATAGCCCAGCAAACCGGGAGCGTTTTCTACTCTGCAGGATCCTGATCCAATATAAGTAAAGGACCTGATCCAAGCGGCCTTGAAGGCATGTAAAGCACAAGGGCAAAGAGCAACTCTGTGTGGTGCAGACCTGTGGGCTATCGTCAGCGCCTCTGACCTATCGCGAGACCCTGATTAATCCCATTTAAAACATTAGGAGTGCCCCCGTACCTACTCATTTCCCGTTTCCTTGACATGATGTTAAAATTATAATCTTAATTTATTTATATAACATTAATTTAGAGGTTGACTTTTAAGTGCCATATTTATTTAGGTCTAGCATGTGTCCAGCCGCCCTCAGACTTTCAGGCGAGAAAAGGGTTAAGGATGTGCCAAACACCGGTCCCGCAATGTGTCAAAAGGTGTGATAACTGCTACCAACCTATACTAAAGCAAATGGAGAATTGCATTTCCAAAGGATAACAGCCTTCACCTGTGGGCTGCTTCATCTGTTCCATATTCCAGGTTCCCTATTCAAAGTGGAATACTCTGCTAAAAGAGTTTCCATTGACTTACGGCTGAAAATGAATGATTATGAGTAAAATAAAGTGCCGCAAAAATGCCGCTAAATTTCCATAATTGTGCCGCTAAATTTCCATATTTGTGCCGCTAAATTTGCGAATCCATGCCGCTATATCCTGGGGGGTCTGGATAATGCTCCCCCTTCTGATTGGCCCATCAAGACCTCTCTGAAACATGCCCACATCACAGGGAGTGGAAAATAACTGACAAGATGGCTGACACTGGCTCCTGCTAGGGGTTGTGTGCAAATCAGAAGCAGGACACCACTGACTGACATCCTGAAAGACAACATGCACGCCCTACAATGGAAGCACGTGTCATGATGGGAAGGAGGACTGACAGCCCTGACCATACTAATCAGCATGGGGAGACACCCCCCCAAAAACAAACTCCACACAACTCACCGGGTACAATGCATTGACACACACCTCATTGAAATATCAGCAAAAGATCCCCCGTACAGGGTGCTGCTGTGTGAAGCACAGGGGCTCACTTGGGACTTGTAGTCAAACAAACACCAGGATTTCACAGTCAGCCATCTTGCCATTTCTGTCACACCCCCTCACAGGGAAGCAGAGTCAAGAGGGAGGAAGCATGGGCATGCTGGGAAGGGGGGTGTAGCCAAGAGTATGATGGTACGCGCAGTCACAGACAGCCTACACCCACCCACATGGCCCTGCCAGATCAACCTGAACCATACTCGCCTCACAGGGAGTGGGAAGGGACCGACAAGATGTCTGACACTGGGCTCTGTTGTGGGGAGCACAAGGCCATGTTGGGACTGCTAGCCAAACAAACACCAGGATTTCACAGTCAGCCATCTTGCCATTGCTGTCACACCCCCTCACAGGGAAGCACAGTCAAGAGGGAGGAAGCATGGGCATGCTTGGAAGGGGGGTGTAGCCAAGAGTATGATGGGACTCGCAGTCACAGACAGCCTACACCCACCCACATGGCCCAGCAAGATCAACCTGAACCATACTCACCTCATAGGGAGTTGGAAGGGACCGACAAGATGTCTGACACTGGGTTCTGTTGTGGGGAGCACAAGGCCATGCTGGCAAATGGCCAACAACAAGATCAAACTCTGTCTGTGACAAGCTGGGAAAAAGCAGTGTACAGGCAGGCATCTGTTAGAAAAGTAGACAATGTCATGTTTGTGAACCAACGATGCATGTAGAAACATAAATCACGTTGTGTGTATCTTCCAAACACAGGTCGTGCTGGGCACCCACTGACAAGTGACGAGGATACCCAGTCCCAGACTCTGTTGGACACTGAGCTCTCTGGTCTGACAATCTCACTGTCCTCTTCGGATGACGACAACCAACCTGGCCCCTCCGGTGTGAGCCATCATGCAGCACCAGCAGCAGCAACATCTGCCCCCCCTGTACCCACGCCTCCACCATCCGGACACCGACAGGGCACCCCCGCCAACACAGACAGACCAAGGACAATCAACACCCACAGCACAGGGACACAGGACCCTCCGGAAGCTACAGCCAACACCACCAGCAACACCACCCAAGGGGTCCCAGGGTCACCTGTGCGTACCGCCGCTGGTCCTGCCCGTGTGGAGAGGGGTGCTGGGAGGGGTGGGAGGCACAGGGCATGCCTTGCAGAGGGGTCTGGACTGCATGATGACCCCCAACTGACACGCATCATAGATGCGTACCAGGATAGCACCGGAGGATTTGGCCGGGTAGTGGGGATCCTCAAGGACATAAAACAGGAGCAGGTCGCCCACCATGCCCGCATGGAGGCAAAGTGGGATGCCCTTACTGCGGTGCATCGGGACATACTACAATGCCTCCGCCAGATCAACACCAACCATGTCCCTACCCCTCTGTGTGCCCACAACATCTGTCGCAACACCATCTGCCAGCGCCACAGGGAGGGAGGAGGACTCTGGCAGAGAGTCCCCTGCACCGCAGAGGCCTGCACATGAGGATCCCCCCCGGAAGAAGAGGGGTCGTCTGAAGAAGGAAATGTGAGAGGCAGATGTCCCAGCACATCCCCCAGGGCCTCTAAATCTGTTCTGGACAATGTTCTTTTTGCGCAACCCGTTCACCTTGTCCAATCGCACACAACTTGCCCACATGACATGGAGGGTTCATGTAGGGCCAATGTATCAGATGACTGTCGACTTTACTCTGGACATTTCATCTACCAGCACTTCCAACTCAAATGTGAACTTTGGATTCCCAAACCACTGTACAGCACCCACCATCCTGTGCACCACACTCACACATGTTTGTAAATAAACTCACCAGTACACCATACTTGCTTCTGTTGTGATTCAAACTTGTCATGTTCAGGGCGAAGTCGATCTGCTACACAACACAGTGCATGCCAAATACTGCAACAATGTGACCAACGTAAGGTCAGTCATGGGGATGTGACACATGTGAGGGAGACACACCACTATGGCAACACAAAACATACTCACCATGGCCATGTGACTCATCACACACAATGATGTTGACCTGAAACACATTGGCATGCACAGACACAACACCAAGCGCAGTCAGTGGTAACAAGTCCACAGGTGAGGTAAGCAGATATCACTCAGATGTGGGAAGACAGACAACACACATAACAAAGCGTAGCACAGGTTCATTACACATCAGCAACACGTTTATTCCACAATAGTTGCACGGTAATTCTACGTAACAGTGGACACACGCTCACAATGTTTTGGAGAATGGATGTTCAGGGATGTGTGGTACATCAGTTGATGAGAATTGTCAACTTACACACTGGTGTTGGCTTCTGGGTGTTGGGGGTCAGTGTTGACCACACAACAGGCAAAGGACCCTGGGAAGGACAGACAAGATACAGTCAAAAGCACAGACGAACAGGAGAGAAATGCAATACACATGCACAAAACATGTTGCAAAACACCTACACAAACACTAGTTAGCAGTACTACCCTATTGTGGAGTACACACCACCTGAATGGACACAGCACAGTACGCATCCAGTCAAGTGGCACACAGACACACTCAGACAGCAACAGAGCTGGCTCAACACATTCCTGGCTACCTCCATACATTGACATAACAACCCTGGAAACTCACTTTCCGGTGAATAAGTTGTTGATGAGCTGGGAGCGGATGTCACCATCAACTTCATCATCACTGGCATCTTGCCCCAGGCTGGGATCCTCCACAGGTGCCGGACGTTGGTCGTCGTCATCCTCATCCAGGATGAAAGGCACCTCCTTCCGCTCCGCCATGTTGTGTAGCATGCAGCAGACAAGGATTATTTTGCACACCTTTGCAGGCTCATATGGGAGGGACCCTCCGGTCTTGTCCAGGCAGCGAAAGCAGCTTTTCAGGAGGCCGAATGTCCGCTCAATCACTCTCCTGCTCCGACTATGTGTCTCATTGTAGCGCAGCTCGGCTGGTGTCATAGAGTTCCTGAGGGGTGTCAGCAACCACGACATGTTGGGGTATCCGGAGTCACGTACACACACAAAAATGAACAAGTAGATGAGTTTGGTAGGAGTGCGGAATACAACACTGACAAACACACACAATGAGAAACAGTCAGTACACACCGACAAGCCAGGCACGCTGAGCTGGCATCTGTGACACCAGCGTTGCAATGTGACTACTCCTCATTATGTAGGCATTGTGCGCCAAACCAGGGAACCTTGCACACAAATCCTTAATTTCAGGGAGTTCATGTTGGCTCGGGAACTTGATATACAGGTCGAGGAATTGCAACATCCCCTCCAAGACATCGCGTAGCACCCGACTAAACATCGTTTGTGACATACCACCAGCAGTAGCCACAGTGTACTGGAAGGTACCAGTAGCAAAGAAGTGCAGGGCGGCCATCACCTTCACCTCCGGGGTCAGTGCTGTAGGGTATGTCTGGCCAGGTAGCAGATGTGGCGCCAACTGCTCCGCCAACTCCTCAATCAGTGGCCTGGTGAAGTGGTACCGTCTGATGCTGTGGCGTTCCTGCATGGTTGCAAGGTCTGGGAACAGACGATGCACAGCTGGTGCCCTGCAGTACAGAGATGCACAAAGGAAGATTGTCAGTGCATCCCCCCATGTGGCCATGACCATGATCACTCTCACATGCTAGTTCATGAAATTACACAATGTACTGAGGTGTGTGATGTTGGACACATATGTCACCTACAAGACCACCACCTCACATCTCAATTCCACATGTCCACATGAGTCCCATGTAGTGCAATGGGCTAATCATCTGGCTGTGTCACCCAACCTATGTGCTGCTGCAACGTTAAAAAAACCCACCCCAGTTACTAATGACGACTCATGTCTCCCAGGCATCACAGATCTTTGCCATGCAGAAACCCAGGCTCCCTGTATTGCCACATCAACACAGCAATGGACATGGCGTAGCACGTACACACCACAAGGCAAGCGTAAGTCCCACAGGTAGTGGCTACTGTCGTTCATGCCGGCCCTACATGTACGTCTCTTAGACACACACCCCATCAAGGTTGATGCATATACCACATGGATGTGGAGACTGTCACCCATTGGTAACATGTGATCAGACACATCTGAGACACAACATGCACACAGACTGTGGGTGCACATCAGTATTGGGGCTACAGGTCTCACTGTGACATACATGCCATCACCCCCAGGACTCAGGGGGCCCGATTCACAGAGCTAACTTAAGACAAAATCCTAAACTTACTACCAATTTGGTATTCACAGAAGGCACTTACTCATTTTGGTATTCACAGAAGGCACTTACTAATTTCGGTATTCACAGAAGTTAGGAGTCCTAACTTTAGGACTTCTAAATGCCTTCTGTGAATACCGAAAGTCTTAAAATTAGGATTTTTCTCAGTTTAGTAGTAGTATAGTTAGGACTAATAACTTTAGGACTCCTAAATGCCTTCTGTGAATACCGAAAGTCTTAAAATTAGGATTTTTCTCAATTTAGTAGTAGTAAAGTTAGGACTCCAAACTTTAGGACTCCTAAATGCCTTCTGTGAATACCGAAAACCTTAAAATTAGGATTTTTCTCAGTTTAGTAGTAGTAAAGTTAGGAGTCCTAACTTTGGGACTCCTAAACTGAGAAAAATCCTAATTTTAAGACTTTCGGTATTCACAGAAGGCATTTTGGAGTCCTAAATTTAGGACTCCTAACTTCTGTGAATACCGAAGTGACTAACAGCCTCATGCATCAAGCCAAAATCCAGTCGGTAAAATACCGAATCGCTAATAGCTCCCGGTATTGAGTTAAAAAAACCCAATCCCAATGCATCAACCCAAAAGCAAAAATCCCTATTTAAGGAATCCTTAAATAGCGATTCCTTAAATAGGGATTCCTTAAATAGCGATTCCTTAAATAGGGATTCCTTAAATAGCGATTCCTTAAATAGCGATTGCATTTAAGGAATCCCAAAGTGAGATTCCTTAAATGCAATGCATCAAAGTAAAAAAATTAGCGATTTCGCTAATAGGGGGAGCAAATTACCATGAAGATGAACTGCATGGTAATTTGCTGAAACTTTGAAAAATGCACTTTTGTGCATTTTTCAAAGTTTCATGTTGCGCACACACATGCCCTTAGAGCATGTGTGTGTGCAACATATGTGCAAATATCAATTTCAGGGGTGCAATAGGATGTCATTTTGACACCCTTGCACCCTTGAAATTGCATGAGCAATTTGTGAGAACCTACTGGTACTCGCTATTTGCTCATGCAATCTCCGATTCATTCCTATGGGCCTGGAGGCCCATAGGAATGATTGGGATGGCATTCCTTAATTGCTACTCGCAATTTGCTAGTAGCAATTAAGGAAAGTTAAGGAATCGCTATTTGAATAGCGATTCCTACATGCATAGCCTTTTGCTATTCCTTATTAGCGAATCCTTATTTTTCGCTAATAAGGAATCGCAAATGCCAATGTTGATGCATATGCCCCATAGTGTCTTCTGTGAATACCAGAATGAGTAAGTGCCTTCTGTGAATACGAAAATGGTAGTAAGTTTAGGATTTTGTCTTAAGTTAGTTCTGTGAATCGGGCCCAAGGTGTATGTGACATGCCCCAAACATATCCAACCTGACACTGTGGCCTTCACTCATGCCCATTACTGTCCAATTGCACATCACAGTGCTAATGTGCACAACACACAAAGGACTCTGCCCCCATGTACAAGATAACAGCCTGGGAGTGGCTGCACAAAGTGCCAGACAAAAACACTGCTGTGGCCCCCTCAAACACTAAGGGAATGCAGCCTCACCTGCCACGGGACACTGTGTGGCCAATGCTATAGTGTGGCAGGTGTGTGCAGGTGTCCATTGCAAGAATATGTGTGTTGCATCCGTCTAATAGTCACACTAATGCGGTCCGACGCGGTTGACAATGCGTACACATTGCACGGGTCATGTCCGAGCCGTGCATACACCTTGTCATTGAATGCAATGAGGTCCGACGCGGGTGGCAATGTGTACACATTGCACGGGTCATGTCCAAGCCGTGCGTACGCCTTGGCCATTGAATCGTATGGAGACGGGTGCATGTGTACATTCAAAATACGCGCTGTACAGTCAGTTGAACGAGCCGGGTGCACCCATTGGCTTAGGACTGTCATGGAGACGGATGCGGATTCAAAACTTGTATGAGTTGTGCACTGGAAATTCAGTTGGATGCCTACAACAATGTTGCAATTTCAAGTGTTCCATGAAGGTGAAGATTTGAACGATGTGGAAGGCGTGTACGAGTCGTACTTTTAAATGGATTGGCCAGATTCATAGAATGCAGCCGTGTTGGACCTATCACTTTGGTCACATGGCACAGAGTCTGCCTCTGCAGTACAGATATAAGGCTGGCTGGACCCCAGGGAGCTCACTTGCCTGCACTACATGCTACTGGACCACATCCCTGCTACCACTGCTGCTGTCTATGCATCCTCTGGCTCCTGCTATGGCACGTACCCTGGAGAGGGCCCAGCCTTCACTGAGGAGGAGAACCAGGCCCTGCTGGACGGGCTCCTTCCAGAGTACAGAAAGCTCTATGGGACACCAGGGGAGCAGGTGACTGTGCTGTCCACTGCCTTCCTAATTAAGCATATTGTCTGACTAGCAGTACTAGCAGTGTGTACAGCAGTGGCAATCATTATCACTGACTACTTTCATCCCCCAAAGTGTGTAGGGACATGTACTGAATATTTTTTCTGCTGCTAAAGTGCATTTTTGCCAGCTTAAACTATCCATGCATTGTTAACATGTCAGACATGCATGTGATTTTTCATTCCCCAGGGTTGCACTACCTGTGTAATTATTTTCCCTTAGTGATGATGACATGTATATCTAATTGTGTGCTGCACAAATCTGGGGCATGTGTGTTGATGTACTTTTCAGTTTGTCCTCCTCACAGGTTGATGCCCACCAGAAGCAGGAGATCTGGCTGACCATCACCCGGGCTGTTCGTTCTGTGGGGGTCAACAAGCGCCGCATCCGCAACTGCCAGAAGAGGTGGCAGGACCTTCTGGGCTGGACCCGGAGGATAGCTAGAGTCCAGCTGAAGCTGTCACCTCCACGCAGGAGGGACGGACACCGGACCCTGACTCCCCACATGCTCCGGATACTGGCGGTGGTCTTCCCGGACCTGGATAGGCAGCTGAAGGCCAGACAGCAGCAGGAAGGGGGTAAGTCCATGCCTGATCTGTGTACTATGTCTGACATGCAAATAGCAGTCTTTTGTCCGGGACACACTTCCACATTACGTAGGTCTTATAGTCTCAAAATCAGGTCCCTCATCTGTGTGATGCACCCTCCTCATCTGTTCCACAGGTGTGGCCCCTACAGTCTTTTGATTGTGTCACTAGGGAATTGTGTCCCTGCAGTCAGCTATGTATCAGGTACCAGTCAGCATCAGTTCCCATGACTCTGTTGTGTGTGTCATGCGTGGGTCAATTGTTTACACAATGCCTGAGATCTGACATGTGAACTGTGTGTGTCCCTGAGATGTGTACCAATTGCTGGTCTGACTCGCAACATGTTTCTGGGGTATTCAATCCAAAAACCATGCAGCAGGGTACTCCAATTTTTGGGCATCAGGAGTAGGTATCGCAAGTATGACACAATTGCTTAGCCACCTGACTACTGTCCGGGGCAAAACACTGTTTCAATTAGTCCTGCCCAGTCCTGCCCCCTCAAGGGCATTCAGAAACACTCTGTAATCCCACTCCTGTGCGTGAAATTGCAGGTTGTGCTTCGTGACATGTGCCCTCAGGTGTGTGCCTCTGTGTCATTAGGGTGTGGCTTGTTGCTACGTACAACTGGGGCGTCCATGATTCCGAGAGTCAGCATGACATCTGCAATGTGACTGTGGGAGACAAGACCTGTGTGACATATAGGTGTGTGAGCATCTGGCAGCGCACAATGGTGTATGCAACTGTGTCCCTCATGCAGCTGGGTTATATGCATGGCAGACTGTGATGTGTTAATGTACATGGATTTGTGTTTGCTGAGACTCATATGTCTGATTTTCATCATGTGGGGTCTTCTGGGTCCTGGATATGTTGTTTGCATGGGATGGGCAAGTGCGCCGGTCATCTGCAGAGTCAGATTTGCCCCTGAGCTAGGATTGTGAGTCAGTGCATATTGTCTGGATGCCCTGCCCCTGTGACAGGAGACAGTGTTGACTTACTTACAGGGAATCCCAGTGCCATGGCATTGAACTTGCTATGAGTGAGCCTGCATTGTGTTCAAGTGTGCACCATGCACCCCATTGTGGCCTTGACCATCAGGACGTGAGTACATCATAGTGTGTGTTGCTGGCATGCATCCCAAGCTTGTGAAATGAGTCTCTGCCCATCCCTTCATCCGGACACCTGTGCTGAGTCAGTCGCAAGAGATGTGCTGTGGGTCTAGTGACATACTCCTACATGTTCACTTGCATGTACAACTAATGTGTGGGCAGTGCATGTTGGCACATTGGGGTATTAGCATCCAACATGCAACAGACATATGTGTGCAAGTCAAGGAGGGATATGTGTGCCATGGTTGATTTTGGAAATGACAATTGTCTTATTCTAAACAGTGTTGGCACTTTGAGCTGCGTTCAGCTGATGATGCCAGGGCTTGCCCTGTGATGTGATGTACTCACTGTGGTGTGTGCAGTCGGGTGCAGGTGACTGATGTTGTTCCCTTACTTCCTATTCCTATCCAGATACATCCACGGCCACAGGAGGGGACAGCTCCATGGAACAGGAGGAGCCACAGAGCCTTACAGGGACAGAAGGAGAGGAGTCAGGTGGACCCAGTGGCACGGAGGGCGAGTGCAGCCACACAGAGGAGTCGTCAGCACCATCCCCCCCAGCTGAAGGCCACAGCAGCTCTGAGGATGACTCCCCTATGGAGGCGGGTGTCAGCAGCCACCAAACCCCAGCTAGTGAGGCTGTCTCCGCCACCACCACCACCCCCCTCCCATTGGCTCCCATCCCAGAGGTCCCTGTGGGCTCCCGTGTTCGTGAGCATGTCTCCTTTGTGCCAGGCACCGCACCCCCTGCCCCTGTGTGCCCTGCTGCCCTGAGTGAGGAGTCTGTGGACTTACTTCAACAGATGCATGTGGGGCAGATGTCGATGCTGAAGGTCCTCCATGCACACACAGGTCTGTTGTCACATATGGTGTCATTCATGGAGTGCATTTCGTCGGGCATGTCTGCCCTACAGAGGACCAACCAGTCTGTGGCCTCCTCTCTGACGGCAGCAGTGTCCCTCCTCCAACAGTCCCACACCCCTCCTACCTCTGCAGCACCCACAATTCCTAGCACACTACCTGTCCAAAGCACAGAAACCCCCAAACAAAGGTCTAGACGTGCACACAAGCAAGTGCAGGGGACTGATTACACACTCACAGGGGCTGGTTTGCTGACACACACACAGTCATTCACAACCACTCCACAGTCCTCCAAGACCTCTCCCTCCCAGCCCCCTTCCCTTGCCTCACCTGCAACCCCATCCCCCCAGAAGCTCTTCCTCTGTGACCTTGGCCTCTTCCCCACCGACCCAGCAGATCCTGATTACAAGGGGAAGAGGAAGTCCCCACACACAGAATGGAGTGTCCCTCATATCTGGACACCCTCCCCCAGGCGCAGTCAGACCGAGACGCCCACCCGCAAGTCCCCCTTGCGCAAGAAGAGCAAGACCCCCCCGCCAGCACGCAGCTCCAAGGCAAAGTCTCCGTCCTCCATCCCCCAGGCCACCACTCCAGAGGTTCCCCCGCCAATCCCTGCCCCAAGTTCCCCCACACACAGATACACCATCCCCAAAATGCTAAGGCCATCCCCTCCTAGCACCTGCTCCTCCACACCTGGTCAGACAGTTACTGCCACTGATGTGGGGACTGTGTCACCACCCCCTGCCCTGCAGACCTCACCTGTCCCCCATTCCGCTCCCATGGATGTAGGCACTGCTTTGGAGTCCATGCCCACCCCGTCTGACTTGGGCACTGCAGTGGTGAGCCAATCCACTCCATCTGACCTGCCCACTGGAGTTGTGCCGGCACCCACCCCATCTGACTTGTGCCCCACAGTTGTGACAGCACCCACCACTTCAGTCATCTCCACTGCAGTTGCAAGTGTCTTGCCTGCATCCCCCACCTCTCCACTGCCTCCTTCTGCTGCGCCCTGATCCTGTCCCTGCGGTGCCTGGCCTGCCCCCATGTATGCCCCTCCGAGGGGATGACCCCAGTCTGTAGCAGTGCAGGCAAGCAAGGTGTGACAGTTGTCACTCTAGTTCACTCCTTGGCAATTTGACATGGACTGGCCATTGGCCTTTTGTTTGCACAGACGTTTCGAATTTCATATACTGCATTTGTGACTCTAGTTCACTCCTTGGCAATTTCACATGGACTGGCCATTGGCCTTTTGTTTGCACAGATGTTTCGAATTTCATATACTGCATTTTTTACTCTAGTTCACTCCTTGCCCTTCAGATATGTACTGGCCATTGGCCTTTTGTTGAAACAGACGTTTCACATTTCATATGCTGAATAAAGCTTTTTACTTTGTCCCTGTGAACTTGATTTAGCTGTACATTTTGTTGAGGTTGTTTTAGATGCCCTTGCACCTGTAATGCATGGTTTACAATGTTGCATACTGATGTGTTGATGTGAGGTACTCCCTGTGGTCCATGAGATATGTATCCTATTCTGGTGGGTATCCATGTCATCCTTTGCAGCTACCTGGGTGTGTCTGGATCAACTATTTGTGTACATCTCCTGTGAGCATTTCATTGGCATGGTCACATCTGTGGCTTGCACCCCTACACATATGATGTGCTTCCCATTGTCCAAATTGTCACTTCGACATACTTCGTGCTCATCACTACTGGGGTGTGGGCATCATTGCAATAGGAGAAACTGGGTCCTCTGTGCAACTTGCTAGACATATGTTTGGGGTATGTGCAGCTGATTTAGGGGTGACTCCCATACCCAGGCTGTTTTGACCAGAGCCTTCAGTGTGCGGTAACTGATGGCTGACTTACCAAGTAGTCTGCAGACATGAGTGGGACTTGCGGTGAATATGTTTGGCACAGCTGGGCTCACACAGGAGTTGTGTCCCCTCAAGTTAGTATGTTGTCCAGTGACATGGCCTGGGCCCATGGTGTGTGTTGTATGTGCATGTGTGTGTGTCCACATCCCTGTTCATACACAGACACTGTTCCCTTGATATGTTCCTGTTGTTGATGCTTGCTGAGTGGTTCTGGGCTCATCCCACTACTTTTCCAATGGGCTACCAGATGTGTGGGTGCATGACTCACTACTGTTAATTGGTGTATCATCTTTGTGATTGGTCAGTTCTGAGTGTTGATGATGTTGTCAGACACAGATGGGACACAGTGAGGGTTCCTCAAGGCACTTGTTTGTTCGCAATATCATGTAGTTGTCCCTAGGTGGTAGTTTTCAGTGATTGCGACATTTGTATGTGTGTGTGACTGCTCCCATTTGTCGGGTTCACGGCAGCGATGCTGGCAGGTGTCAGCATGGGTGCCTTGTGTTCCTCCTTGGCATCTGCATAGTCCTGGGTCTGTGGCAGGGATTGTGAAGGTCACATGAGCTTTGAGGTCATGGCCATGTGCCGCTTACTGTGCAGTGTGTCTGTCATTCCCCAGGGTTGTAAACAGTCCTTGTGTGATGTGTGTGTGCACCATAGTTCCTGCCAACATTCCTGTGTTGTCATGAGGGCATGTGCAATGTCGCCTGTCCATGTGGGCTTCACAGATACACATTGTTGCAGTTCAGGTGTGTGGTGTTGAGGGTGGACTGATGTGAATGTTTGCATGGATGGTCCCTAGCTCCCGTTTGTCCATGGATGAGTGCCCATGCTGAGTGATTTGTGTTTGTGTATGTGTGATGTACGTTTGTGGCACAGGACACATGTCTGGGTTTCCCAGTTTGTACGACATCTGCCTTTGTCATCACAGTGGAGGTGTCATGCATGCTTGTGTCACACCAATGTCTTGTCCCTGGGGATTGTGCTGTTGTGTGTCAGTCTCATGCTGTGTTAGTTGGTGTTCATTCCAGCTAGTGTCACATGTGTCTGTTGTGCTTCCTCTCATCTCCCAACGCCTGATTGCCCACTGAGGGTGTCCCAATGATGGTTTACTTTGTATGGCACTGTGTCCACATCTGTGTCACTGTGGTTCAGCCCCCCTCATGTGTTGTGTAGTTGCCTGGATACACTGAGACACACACACACACATGTTGTGTCCGATGTGCAGTGTGAGTTTGCCTGTTTGTGTTTGTGCATATGCACCAGTGCATTGGTATTGCTGTTGTGGGCCTTTGTCTGGATGCTGTGTCTGTGACTTTGCATGCTGTCCCTGTGAGTCATTTCACATCATTGTGCACATTCATCCTGGTTGTTGGGTGCCATTGCTCGCATGGAATGTGAGTTAGTGAGCTGACACCTACAGTCTACACATGTTGTTTTGGTTGGTGTGTCTATTTTCGAGATGTGTGCATGCTTGGTGATGGTCACTTCTTCTGTTGTGTCATTGTACGCTGTGTGCATTGTCAGCCCCCATGTGTTGTGTTTGTCTGCACATGGCTGAGAGTGTTATGTTTTCACAGCACTGTTTGCCTCAACACATCTCTGTGTGTATGGGACACAACCACTAGTTTGCCCCAGAAGTGTTTGATGTGTTGGGAGCAGGGATCATACATGCTGTTTGTTATTTGCAGCTTTGACCATGATGACACTTACCTTTTAGTCAATGTGTTGAGGGGGGTTTGCTCCCCATCACCACAATGCTCCACATCTACTGCATTTTGTGAGCCCCCACTTGACTTCTGTTCTACACAGTGAGGGGGTGTTCTTTTTACATTGCCACAGTGCTATGGTGATGCTTGCCTTGTGTATGTCACACTCATGTGTTGGTCACACATGTGCTGTTACTTACATTGTATGCTCGTAGCCATATTCACTGTTGTGGGCATTTGTCACAAACTACACACTGTTGTCATGATGTCGTGGGGGATGTATTTTGCGGACATACCTGATGTTTGCGTATGCTGGATGTGTTGCGCATCACCCATCCTATGGCTGTGGGTGGCGGGGTAATGGCCAACAGGTCCCCTGTGAGTGGGGGTGGCAGGGGTGATGGGAAACATAAGCCCTGTGAGTGGGGGTGGCAGGGGTGATGGGAAACATAAGCCCTGTGAGTGGATGTGGCAGGGTTGATGGACAACATAAGCCCTATGAGTGGAGGTGGCAGGGGTGATGGGCCTCAGCCCCCTATGGGTGTGGGTGGCAGGGGTGATGGGCAACATGAGCCCTGTGAGTGGGGGTGGCAGGGGTGATGGGAAACATAAGTCCTAAGAGTGGGGGTGGCAGGGGTGATGGGCAACATAAGCCCTGTAAGTGGGGGTGGCAGGGGGATGGGAAACATAAGCCCTATGAGTGGGGGTGGCAGGGGTGATGGGCTAAAGGTCCCCTATGGGTGGGGGTGGCAGGGGTGATGGGCAACATAAGCCCTGTGAGTGGGGGTGGCAGGGGTGATAGGCAACAGGCCCCCTATGGGTGTGGGTGGCTGGGGTGATGGGCAACATTAGCCCTGTGAGTGGGGGTGGCAGGGGTGATGGGCAACATAAGCCCTTTGAGTGGGGGTGGCAGGGGTGATGGGCAACAGGTCCCCTATGGGTGTGGGTGGCAGGGGTGATGGGCAACATAAGCCCTGTGAGTGAGGGTGGCAGGGGTGATGGGATACATAAGCCCTGTGAGTGGGGGTGGCAAGGGTGATGGGCAACATAGGCCCTATGAGTGGGGGTGGCAGGGGTGATGGGCAACATAAGCCCTATGAGTGGGGGTGGCAGGGGTGATGGGAAACATAAGCCCTGCAAGTGGGGGTGGCAGGGGTGATGTGCAACATAAGTCCTGTGAGTGGGGGTGGCAGGGGTGATGGGCAACAGGCCTCCTATGGGTGTGGGTGGCAGGGGTGATGGGCAACATAAGCCCTCTGAGTGGGTGTGCAGGGGTGATGGGCAACATAAGCCCTATGAGTGGGGGTGGCAGGGGTGATGGGCAACAGGTCCCCTATGGGTGTGGGTGGCAGGGGTGATGGGCAACATAAGCCCTGTGAGTGGGGGTGGCAGGGGTGATGGGAAACATAAGCCCTGTGAGTGGGGGTGGCAGGGCTGATGGGCAACATAAGCCCTGTGAGTGGGGGTGGCAGGGGTGATGGGCAACAGGCCCCCTATGGGTGTGGGTGGCAGGAGTGATGGGCAACATAAGCCCTGAGAGTGGGGGTGGCAGGGGTGATGGGAAACCTAAGCCCTGTGAGTGGGGGTGGCAGGGGTGATGGGCAACATAAGTCCTGTGAGTGGGGGTGGCAGGGGTGATGGGCAACAGGCCCCCTATGGGTGTGGGTGGCAGGGGTGATGGGCAACATAAGCCCTGTGAGCGGGGGTGGCAGGGGTGATGGGCAACATAAGCACTATGAGTGGGGGTCGCAGGGGTGATGGGCAACAGACCCCATATGGGTGGTGGTGTTAGTGGTGCTGGCCATGCAAACCCTATGGTGGGCTGTTGTTAGTGGCCAGGATATGTATCCCCTGTGTGTGTGTGCCATTTTGCGGGTACGTGTTGCTTGTTTATGTGGTAGGTGTCTGACTTACCGTCTGCGGCGTCGGCATCGGTACCCGGATCCGGTCATAGATGTAGAGTACTGGTATGACCTGCGCGATGGGATTCATGATGTGTTTGAGTCATACACGCTGCTTGTTGCTCCGTCTCGTACCCGCTGCAAGCTGGTCCGTTTCGTAGCCGTGTATTGATTTGTGGCGCGAATCGTAGCTGATATGCTTGTTTTCCGAATGCTGTGACGTGCCGTACGTGACGACCCATCCGGCGCGTAGGAAGTACGCATCGTACTTGTCATGCCGGACACTGCTATGGATACTGCTTCCGGGCGACACGGTTCCTCTTTGGGAGTTACGGCTCGGACGGAGAATGGGTCTTGATTCACAGCCTACGTGTCGGTCGTGTTTTTGGCAGTTATGCGCATCATACTTCCTATACAGGACGGACCGGCTCCGGGTACGCGCCGGTCGCACAGTAAGGCTACGGACAGCTGTCCGACCGGCCATCGGAATCGGCCCCTTAATGAAGGTACCCAAGAAAATATGTTACAAAAGCAAGTTATCAACAATATGCAGTTTCTGATGGGTTGAACTCCAGGTCTTCCCATGAGGCTGCTGAACATTTTAACAGTAGTAATGATGGTCCATAACAAGAGAACCTGGAAGAGAGAACTTCAATACGCTCTGCCAGTTCATCCAGGTGCACATTCAAACAACTGTGTAGCCGGTGTTCCAGGGTGGGGAGCAAGAGAGTCCACCTGGTTTTTTTCAACAGCGATTTAGATTAAACTATATGAAAAGCATGGGCCAGATGAACGACCGTTTTTGCACGCGCAAAGGGGTTTGCAAACTCGTTTGCGCATGCAAAAACAGCATGGGCCATGTACAAAGCTTATTTAGCGAGTCACAATGTATCTGGGACTCGCTAAATAGGTCTTGTGACTCGCTATTAGGAAGGGGCTTTCCCTTCCTAATAGGGAGCGCAAGCCCATGTATGAATGTTTTGCAACCGCAATTTCGGTCACAAAACACTTGCAAAATACCACCCTCTTCAAGAGGGTGGTAATGCACTCACAAAAGGGAAGGGGTCCCCCGGGGACCCTTTCCCCTTTACAAATGTAGGGGAAAATATTTTTTAAGGGCAGACAGTGGTCCCAGGGACCACTACCTGCCCTTAAAAGATGAAACAAAAACGTTTCAATGTTTTCTTTTTTAAATGCATCCCGTTGTCCTTTAAGTAAAATGGGCTGCATTAAAAAAAAACTGCTTTATTTAAAAGCAGTCCCGGACATGGAGGTCTGCTGAGCCCAGCAGGCCACCATACCTGGGAGGGCCTGCCATTCCCAATGGGGTGGCAAATTATTCATGAGCCTCTCAATTTGCGACCCCATTGGGAATCGCAAACAGTGTGATACACACTGTTGTACATCCAAAATAGTGCCTCGCAAATTGCAAGTCGCAAAAAACTCGCAATTTGCGAGACGCTATTTTGCCCATCGTACATCTGGCCCCATGACCCTTGGCTAAATGTTTCCCTCCCACTGGCCACCGTAGAGTGATTCTTTCAAGTCTTTTCTGTCCCTCAAGGTCGTCAGATAGCTGGCCTTCTCTTATGCTCGATGACGCAGACGTCTCATTTATCCAATGTGTCCATATCTGATACATCTAAGGCATCCAGGTATTACTTTAAGTCATCTCTTGTCAATGGGTAGCAACATTGTGACCTGTCCTAGGAAGCTGTATCATATATCCGGTTTACACAGATGGGGTCTGAGAACCAAAGGCGCCTTCTGTTTTAGATTGGTATTGTGGGAGAAGTCCGGCAAGAAGATTTGTTGGTTCTCATACAGGTAGTGGCTGTGTTTCTTGGCCATAGTAATAATCTGCTGTGCCTGCTGGCGCCACAAGAGACAGGCCACCGTTGGCTGCGGCGTCAGGTAGGCACACATTATCTTGCCTACTTCTGTCCTCAAGATCTCTTCCTTTTTGCTTCAGGGCCCATATCTCTGGATACCATTCCGGAATTCCATTGCTGTTTTTAATTCTGTTTCATTTATGGAGCCTATGAAGGTTTTTTGCACAGATTAGAGTATCCAAGGCCAACGTCGCTATGGATAATGGTTCTTCTGCCATGTTCTTGGGTGTGGGGCAGCAGGGGCCTTACCATTGGAGGAAGCTTCCAAGAAAAGAAGTTGACCAGTGGCATTCAGTTTATGCATTGACCGCAGAGAACCAATGGAGAGCTGTTGGAAGGTTGGGAGAAGTGTCAGGAGAGGTGCATATTATGGACCATAAATACAAGAAATCAGGTTGCAATGTGCGGTGGACAAAGGAAGGGACTGTAGAAAGAAGTGTAACAAGACCCCAGACTCAATAAAGACAGTTATTTCCTGTGGAGAGCTGGCTGAGTAAGAGAGGATGAGCGTGAATCCACATGACCAATGAATGCTATTGACCACAGTCGAGATGTTCCCTACAACTAGGTCCACTGGAAATCCACACAGCTGTCCACAACCAAGATGGCCACCAGTGACAGGAGTACTCCAGTCCCCATTAATCGGCCTTGTACCTGTATTCTCCAAAAGCAGAAAATGTTGGTGACCACATTTAAGATGACTGCCACAGTCGGGGTTATGCCAGTCCTCTTTCTATGTCTGATGTCAGTATGCCCCAGTGCTGGGAACAGAATTGGGACTGACCAAAGTCTCCAGTGTGAAGCGCTGTCTACAGGGGAAGAGGATCCAAGCAAGTGATCTCAGGATGGCGTAATGTCATGCTGCTCAGGCACCTGTGTGTCCGCAGTGGAGAATAGGCTGCGCCACCTCTCAGTTCTGTAAGCTGGCCATTAAGTATGTAATGAAGAAATGCACTTACCTTGGCCTTCAGCACCCATGTAAATCCAGATTCAGGTATGAGGCAACTGGCCGATGCATGCTTTCCTGCGCAGCCACGGACGGCCCTCTCACGACCGCCCATAGTTCACGTGTCCTTCACCTCAGAAAAGTTGATCAAAACCATATCAAAGGGTCTGCAAAATCATCCAGGTAGTTTACTGCGTCTGCCCATCAAGATTCATGATGGTTGTCTGACTCAGGGAGATTATGACAGGTGACCAGGGCCCAGTGAGAAGGGGGGCTCTAGCAGTATGCATCCATGTTCCATGGCACATGGGTACACCACTATCAATGTATTTTGATGCAAACCCAGATTTACTTTAGGCAGTAAACACTGATTTGCACCAAAATGGGGTGCCCATCTGAGAGAGACAAAAAAAGGAGAACTATCTCTAGTCCTCCTTCTTACTTCCTCTTTCCATGTGTGTTGTATTCAGCAGTACACCTAGAAAAGGAATATATCTCTAAGGATTGGTTCTTTCAGGAATAAATCCCTTCCTGCACAAAAATAATCCTGCCTGTAGCACAGGCACACTAGCATCATGGAGCAAGGGTTCTTGAGTTGGCGCTAGGTTGCCTGAAGTGTGCCGGCACACTGAGAGAGAAGTGCACCACATCTTGGTAGTTATGACAAATTTGTGTTCTCTCCCTTTCATACGAAGCAGTTTAGCAAGTTGTCTTTCTGCTTCCTGTTGTGTGAAAGGTAACTAAATCAAGGCCCTAGTCTCTAAAGTGCTTTGTGCAAAGGTAGAGTCAGATTAACTAACTGGTTTATATGCAGCAAGGATTCAACAGATGGATAACGATGGAACTGAGCTCTGCAGCTTTGTAGGCAACTTATCTCAAACAGGGAAGTTACCTAATTTCAGCAATCCAGAGCTCAATGGAAGGCTCTCAGGACCCTCGGTGTCACACATTCTCCAAAACCTCCACCTCAAGAGTGATGACTGATATTAACACATTGACCAAGTGAAGCCATTTATGATATAACTCTTCTAAGTTCACACATTTCCCTAAGAAGTGTTCTGATGTAGTCATGTGAACATCATGCACTTTTTACTACCTTACTATGTTTTGTTTATAAGAAACTGTTCTGTATTTCTTCCATTCTGTGACATTTATTTCTGGGATTGTGCTTGCAAATATTGGAAGCCATGCATGGAGAAACTACTCAGTTAAGGGATAACAGTTCTGACAATCTGCACTCCTGCTGAGATTAAGCTAGCTGATCAAATTAGTTGTAAACAAGGAGTGACAGAGGTGGAGGTATTAGTGATTTAGATGCTGAGTTTAAAGTGTGCAACCTTGTTCTGTATCAGACTGTGTCGATGCTATGCCGTGAGTACATAGCAACGATGCCATGCCTGGTTGTTGCCTATCTCGCATATCCACCATGTATAGTATGGATCTGTTTCTCAGGGTTATCTGTTTTGGGGGGGGGGAGGGAAATATGACACATTGCAATCAGGGTCAGACTGAAAACCAAAACCAACCATGGAATTGTTTTTAAAACCAGTCCCATATTGCAGGAGGCCATGACTATAAAGGGGTCCTTGGGGCATGGTTGGATATTATTTTTAGGTCCTCTTCACTTGGGTATTCACGGTGTGATGTATCTTGGGGCTTCTGAAAACCTGGTCTTTGTCCTTTGTGTATGAGTGGGATATCCCTTCAGTCAGGGTGACTACCACATTGAGGTACATTCACTGTTGACTTCACTGCAGTGACAGTCTGCAGGTCACTGGGAAATATAATTAATTTTCTTGAATTGCACTTCGAAGACACGTTTGAAAATGTTAAAATAATCAACTAGAGTTATTTTCACAGATATGGAATCCTTTTTTACTTTCTCAACATGTTTGTATTTGTTATCATTTAGTTTTTAAAACTTGATTGTATATGCTTTTTCACTCTTTCCTTTATATATTGTTATATATATTTATTGTCCTAGATAGCATAATATTAAATATTGTTCTATATATGGATTTACTTTTTTATTTCTATCATATGATCCTTACCCTTATTACTTGTATTTGAGTTTTCTTGTTTTTGTTTAATGATTCTGAAACGCTAATAAAAAATTTCAACACAAAAAAATAAAAATAAATGGCACATGACAGCACACAGGCAATGGCTACTAAATTATGGAGAAACGAAAGCACCACAAGGTAGTACCAATGTTAACAGCCATGTCACAGCTAGGAACTGTTGGCTCTATTTCATCCAAAGGTAACATCATCTTAGCATTGATAGTGTCCATGTCCTGGCAGGAAGCAATGATGATCTGGGTATTCATCAAGTTGAGCGGATCAACCCTGGTTCTATAGAACCTAGCCCTCCTCCTCGGGTACAGAACCATGCCCTTGTGCCACCCTGAAAATACTATGGAATATTTCTCGCAAAACTAATTTCTGGGAACACCACAGCAATTTAAATGAGGGTGTAAGTTGGGGATGTGCATACTAGAATAGTAGAGCATAAGCAGAACTGCCTTATGTTCTTTTTCTGACATCACTATATATTATTTTATGATTCTGCTCAAAACACTCAGACATGCCAATTGTTCAGATGCACTGGTTCGTTCATACTACGCTCTCGATGCATTTCTAATCAGGTAGTAAATCATTGACTGTATTCTCTTCTTGTTTCTTTCTGTTCATTAATTTCTTCAATGTCAAAGACGTTGCACCTTCTCAGGCAGCTGAAGACAAAAAAAAAACTCCCTGTCTCATCTGAGTTGTACATCAACCTCTTGTAGTGTGAATATTTTATAGCAAGCATTTCCAAACTAAAATGTCTGACATTTATACAGTAATGTGTGCATAATATCTGGTTTATATGTCACACCCTTGAGATGAAAGTAATTTGAAAAGGCAAGGTCAGAGAAATTACTGTGAATGTCAATGAAAGCATAAATATAGCAGGACGCTGAGAACAATTACCAAATGCAATTTAGCATTTTATTGTTTTGCAAAACAGGTACTACCTAATGTTCATTTTCACGTGGACACGAAGGAGAAACGCGTGATGCACGAGGACGCTGCATTTAACGGCGAGGGAGATGTTTCATTGATTAAACGCTGGCTATTGTGCAGTGGCCAAAAAAACACACTTGAAGTCATTCTTGCGGCACTGTAATTTCTACACTGCCTGATAAATGTTGTGACCAGGACAACCTCAGTCTCCGGGGGAAAAGAGACAGTGAGCAAATTGTTGGTGTGATTTACATACAAGTTGTCAACAGCATCTGCGTTGCTGTGCGGAAGAATGATGGGCAACAGATGTTCATAGAAATGCCGCCATCTGCCCTTTCAGGAAGCACATCCTCTATGAAGGAATATGATTGCAGCGGAGAGAACATTTCCACAAAGGCCATTTTGTTACCTTATTTGTTAATGTGACTCCCTGCCACACAGGAGGATCCATGCGCCACTTAGAGCAATCTAGAGCAATCCGACTCTAGCACATTATCCCTGTGTGTCAACATGTAAAAAAAAGATTTTTTTCTCATGTTCTGTCTCATTTCTAACTCTAAGCATATTTCATGTTAAATATTGACTTTTACTCTTAAGAGCACTTTGTTTTATGCACAAAATAGTGCTTCTGATTAATAGCAAGGCGCACACTTTTTAGCGCACAGTTTTAGGGACACCTAGGGGCGCAATTACGTATAGGGTACACTCCCCCTGTTTGCCCCACTGCGCACCTTCAAAGAGGTGCACCGGGCACAACTGGGAAGGTGCTTACTATTAGGTTGAATGCGCTGTCTACAGGGCAGGCGCAAACTCGTACGCAAGTGAACTAAAAAAGGGCAAAGACATCCCCTTGCATGAGGAGGCAATGAGTGACTACACCCGCCTGGAAGGGGATGTCTGGGGGGGTCCATAGGACCCCAATAAAGATCTCCAGAGAGCTGTCATCCGGGGAGCGCACTCACAGTGTGCCACCTTTTTGTGGCACACTGTCTGTGCGCCTCCAGGCAGCTTCTTTATCTCCGCACCCGCGTCCATAATACGGCGCGGGCGCAGGGGTAAAGAGATTCCATCATTTGCATGGGGCAATGCCCACAAGCAAATGAGGAATCACCCTCTTAAGCTAGCTCTGGCGTAAAATTTGCACCAGCAATATCTGTATTACAGAAGGGGCCGCACAAGTGTTTGCAGCCCTTTGTGTAACACCAAAGTGCCCCAGGGTTGCACCCCCTGGGCACTTCTGTAATATGGGCCCTGGTGACTTGGCAAACTTCTAGGCACACTATTTATTAGTGACGAATTCCGCTCCTCACTACTAATGCCACATCAACTGGTCTTGCCATAAGGCTTTACCATATTTTTACCACTATCCAAAATGGCAAGTCATATTGGAATATGACTGATCTAGATGACATCAGGTGGAGGGATCATATCTATCTAACTGCACCTCCTTAAATATGATTATATTTGTGTGTATGACCTTGATGAAGTCTGCTGCTACAGTGACAGCAATAGATGAAACACGTGTTGGCAAGAACACAAATGAACTAATGGATATCTAATAAAGAACAATTGTTAAAAACACAACCTCAACGCCTGATTCGTGAGTGCTCAGAGAACCTCTTCCACACTAAGAGCTCCTCACCTTCTGCAACCCCTATTTGACCCCTACATGCAATTTGCCTGATTTGCAAGCTGCAAGCTTTCGACTACATATGTAACTTGTAAAAGGCCTCTTACAGCATCCCCACTGTAGCCCATTCTGAATTGCCAATTGACAGTGCACCGAGATAAGGTTGCAGTTGCAATTACAAGGCTGTTTATTGAGCGAATCAATCTGTTGATACATGCGAAATAATTACGCTACCTATGCCTTTGCTATAACTGACCAGAGAAATTATTCAGTGATTCTGTCATATTGTCCATTTTGTCCCCCATTGACCTTTTCTCCTAATCTATAGTGTTTGCCAAATGTTGAAATTAATTTTCATGCTTCTTTCTAGGCCCACCAACTTGGTAATAATGTTTTGAATTTGTTTGTGTTGTAGGTGCGCAAATCTCAATATTGAGGTTTCTAAAGGGCCAAAAATCTGTCCATTATCACCACAGTTTACAATGGAACAGGTTGTGATGACTGTGATATCAAAACACTGGAATGTCACACACTCCTCCTCCTGTACAGTTGTCTGGGCCTCACTGCTGGGTCCCCCATTTCACTTTGTGTGGCTTTGTATTTATGTGTTTTCACTGCCCTTCTGTTTCATGACTTCTGTGTGATTGGATTTCTGTGTTCCAATGTTGTGAAAATAACGTTCCTTATATATAGAAGTTATGTATATCATAGTCATTATTTCGAATGAACAAAATTACATTTTCCAACACTATGCTATGTTGAGCTACATATCTCATAATGCCATTTAAAAGTAAACTGAAAAACGAAACTAGAGTTCCTGTATACCTTACACTTTCCTTAATACAATTAATTGCTAGTCACTTGTACATGTCTAAACATGTATTTTCTGCATTATGGGTTGTAAACAGAAAAATGTAAAGCATGACACATTCAGAGGTTGATGATGCTATGGATATGTCAATGTTGCTGAATCCAGATACAGTCTCAGGTTCAAGTGTTAATTCTATCAGCTCCGCAAGAGAGTTTAGTGGTGGTTGGGGGGTTCCTCTTCCTGTTGCTTGGGCCTAACTTAGGCTGGTTGCCACCTTCTCCCTGGTCTTTGATTTTAGATCATACCACCTTTTCTGGATTTCATAATTTGTTCAATGTGTGACTCCGAACAAGCCACGTTTTTCCTGTATGGAGACCCAAATTTTCCCTTTTTACAGTTCAGCCCCAGAAAATGATGATTTGCCAAATAATTCATCATTGTGGGCCACACAGTCCTCAGTTAGAGTTTCCAGTTCTTTTACAGAAAAAAATGGATTGTTTTCCTGCCTTCTGCATCCTTCATTTGGTCTTGGTGAGTCATTTTGCAAATTTGTAAGGGTGGGTGGCTACAAAAAAGCAAAGATTTATGATGGATTGTAAAATGACCAGAGAGCTCTCCTGTCCTTTACTGAGCATGTGGTGTACTACTTCCTGTTCTTGAGGTTATCACTTACTGCTAAAAATGACTTTTAATAATTGGGATTCGATTAGCAATTTACAAAATTGCTAAATGCGATTTGATAAATAGCAAATGCAAATAAGTATTACCAAAGAGCAGTTTCCAATTTGCTCTTCAGAAAATCTTGCAAATTACGATTCACTATTCAGAACCTTTGTACATCAAGACCAAAGTGTTTTAACAATTGCAAACTCAGACCAAACATCTGGCAGCAAAACAATAATATTTTACCACCAACTCAAAGGAGGTGGTAAGCCAGTTGTGAACAAGAAGGAGTCCCCTAATTAACCCCTTTAATTTTGTGAATTTTGACAAAAATGCTTTTTAGGAGTAGGCAGTTTTCACTGGAATCATCAATGTTTCCTTTAAGGAAAATGGGCTGCATTATAAAATATAGCTTTATTTAAAAGCAGTCGCAAACATAGTGTACTACTGACTCCCATGACCACCATCGCTGTGATTGTGGCCAATTACAGTGTGTCACAATGTGCAACCTTTTTCATGCATATTAATGAGGTAGGTTGGATTGCAAACTAGTACAATTCGGTGTTTTGAGAACTGACCTCTCAGTACATAGGTCAGTTCAAAAAATACCAATGCATTTGGTAGAAGTCAGTGTGCAAATTGCAACCACGTTTACCATGTTCATTTTAGTGCATTTCTAATTAGAACTGCAAATCTTTATTAATCACAGTTTATGATTTCCTGTTTTGAATCCTTGTACACAAGGCCGTTAATGCCCAAGTCATACTAATACTCATAGAAAAATCTTTGTGAATCAGACCCTAAAACTGTGTAGCTTTTGTTAAAAGAGGAAGGATTACATCTGTACAGTAATAAAAGAAAAGGTCCTTCATTAATGTTCAAAACACATAAAATGAGGCGACGCCTATTAACAAACTGCACTTTGTGGCACATTTTATAGTGCTGTAATAGTACTAGAAAATGGTAATCACAGACTATATGTGCAGACCCATGCCTTAGCCTGTCCTATATTTTTCTCTGCTCTGACTGTGGAGTCTCCGCACACGTAGATATACATTTTTGTTGTAAATGTGGGAGGGACAGAGTGGGGCTGGAGACTAGGCCATTTTTACATTTAAAGTGGGGAGGTTTAGGGAGGAGAAAAAAGGGGTTAAGGGAGGGCTAGGGAGAGATATAGAGAGGAACATGCACCCACCAACAAAAGAACAAGCCCCTTTCTCTTCACAAACTGCACTTCTATAGTTACTACTGTCCAAAAGGACCCCAAAATGTTGTATATGTACTCCAGCTCAGAGTTAGAGAATGCCCAGAACCACACATGGCCTCTCACAGGTAGTGCTCACCCTCCCATTGATCATAACAGAGGTAGGCCTTAAAAAAGACAACAATGGGAAATACAGTTAATATAAATTAAATAATTGAAATCGTGAAAAAAAAAATTTAAGCTTAATGCAAAAATCTATGTTTATAACCTTTTTAACTTAAAAAATAATGTATAATAAATATTGAGGGAAAGTGAATTCAAGTTATACTTTATTCGGCTGGTAAAATGCCACAAAAGTTACAGTTAAAGTAGAAAATTGCACACCCGAGCCAAATACAATCAATACAACGTATGTACACGTGTGGGCACAAGAATACAAAAATATCCAGTATCATAGTGTGAAAAAAAGATCAGGTTTCTCATTGGGAGTGGTCGCGTATGCTCGCTACCGCTCGCAATGAGAAACTACAAATCCGCGTTGAGAAAGCTGCCGCTTGAGTATAGATCTATTTGAGCGGCAGAAAACTACCGCTTGCACTGTGCATGATGCCGTTCGCAATGATTGCACAGTGCGGACAAGCATCCGGCACTATGCAATCATTGCGAACAGCATTTCCCTACCGCACTACACAGTTCGCGTAGCTACACGTAGCGTGCGTAGTGCAAAGTGCACTTCGTGTAGCTACACGCAGGGTTACTAAAATCCTTAAGTAATGTAAAATGCAATGTTACAATAGCATCTATTAGCATCCATTTTGCTGGTAGCAAGATAGCCTTTACAATTAGTTAACTTCTTGAGGAAAATAAGCCACAGGAAGGAGTTGAACCTGATCATAAACCAAAACCTTTTTGGGTCAGCTATGTAAACAATGAGATTCAAGCAACACTATATTAAGACCTTCTAGCAGAGGCACCCAAAATATTAAAATGTCACCCCATCAGGCACAGCATTAATATGTTTGCATTTGACCTAGCATTGCTTTCCTCCGTATTAACTGCATCCTGCCCAAAATGTTAGCTCCTGCACAGGCATGAGATAGTCTGGGATCTCTTCTTAGCATTCTTAAAGCCTCTGCATGGTTTAATGTACCCAGTTACTTGCATATTGGTTTGATCCAAGGAAGCCTAGGTTGTGTATAGGCAATGCAATCAATCAATCAATCAAAGACATTTATAGAGCGCACTACTCACCCGTAGGGTCTCAAGGCGCTGGGGGGAGGGGGGTGCCGCTACTGCTCGAACAGCCAGGTCTTCAGCTTCTTCCTGAAGGAGAGGTGGTCTTGGGTCAGGCGCAGGTCGGTCGGGAGGGAGTTCCAGGTCTTGGCGGCCAGGTAGGAGAAGGACCTTCCTCCTGTAGTCGCTCTTCGGATGCGGGGGACGGCGGCGAGGGCGTGGTTGGCTGATCGGAGGTGGCGTTTGGGAGCGTAGAAGTTGATTCGGTTGTTGAGGTAGCTCGGGCCTTGGTCGTGTAGGGCTTTGTGTGCGTGGGTGAGGAGGCGGAAGGTGATTCTTTTGTTGACGGGGAGCCAGTGTAGGTCTCTCAGATGTCCGGAGATGTGGCTGGTTCGTGGGATGTCGAGGATGAGTCTGGCTGAGGCGTTCTGGATTCGCTGGAGTCTCTTCTGGAGCTTGGCGGTGGTACCGGCATAGAGGGCGTTGCCGTAGTCCAGTTGGCTAGTGACGAGGGCCTGGGTGACGGTCTTCCTGGTCTCGGTGGGGATCCACCAGAAGATCTTCCGTAGCATGCGTAGGATGTTGAAGCACGCCGAGGAGACGTTGTTGACTTGCCTGGTCATGGAGAGGGAGGAGTCCAGGATGAAGCCCAGGTTGCGTGCGTAGTCTGTCGGTTTGGGTGTGGTGCCCAGGGCGGGAGGCCACCAGGAGTCATCCCAGGCAGAGGGTGAAGAGCCCAGGATGAGGACCTCCGTCTTGTCTGAGTTCAGTTTCAGGCGGCTGGTCGTCATCCACTCGGCTACCTCTTTCATCCCTTCGTGCAGGTTGGCTCTGGCGGCGGCGGGGTCGTCGGTCAGGGAGAGGATCAGCTGGGTGTCGTCGGCGTAGGAGATTATGCTGAGGTTGTGTTGGCGTGCGATGGCCGCGAGGGGGCTCATGTAGACGTTGAAGAGGGTGGGGTTCAGCGAGGATCCTTGAGGGACGCCGCAGATGACTTCGGTGGCCTCTGACTTGTACGGTGGTAGGCGGACTCTCTGTGTTCTTCCGTCGAGGAAGGAGATGATCCATTCCAGAGCATTCTCCTGGATTCCGACGTTGCTGAGGCACTGTACTAGGGTGCGGTGGCAGACAGTGTCGAATGCCGCGGAGAGGTCTAGGAGGATGAGGGCCGCTGTTTCTCCATTGTCCATCAGGGCTCGGATGTCATCGGTGGCGGCGATGAGGGCGGTCTCGGTGCTGTGGTTGGCTCGGAAGCCAGACTGTGAGGGGTCGAGGGATCCATTCGTCTCAAGGAAGGCGGCCAGCTGCTTGTTGACGGTCTTCTCGATGACTTTGGCTGGAAACGGGAGGAGCGAGATGGGGCGGTAATTCTTGAGTTCGGTGGGGTCCGCTGTGAGTTTCTTGAGTAGAGCGCTGAGTTTGGCGTGCTTCCAGCTCTCAGGGAAGGTGGCGGTGTCGAAGGATGTGTTGATGATGTCTCGCAGGTGGGGTGCGATGACAGCGTCGGCCTTGTTGAAGATGTGGTGAGGGCAGGGGTCGGTCGGCGATCCGGAGTGGATGGAGTTCATCGTGCGGATGGTGTCTTCGGTGCTGATCGGAGTCCAGGCGTGGAGGGTGGTGGTGGGGGGTGGTTGTTCGGTCATGGTGTGCGTTGGTTGGTTGTTGAAGCTGTTGTGTATGTCCGCGATCTTGTTGTGGAAGTATGAGGCGAGGGAGTTGCAGAGGTCTTGCGATGGGGTGATGTCGTTGTTTCCTGCGCTGGGGTTGGATAGCTCTTTCACGATGTTGAAGAGTTCCTTGCAGCTGTGTGCGTTGTTGTCCAGCCGGTCCTTGAATGCAGTTTTCTTGGCGGCGCGGATCAGCTGGTGGTGCTTCCGGGTGGCAAGCTTGAAGGTGGTCCTGTTGTCCGGTGTTGGTTCCCTTCTCCAGACTTTCTCGAGGGCTCGGCAGTTCTTCTTGGAGCTCTTGAGTTCGTCGGTGAACCATGGGGCTTTCTTGCTGCCGGGTCTGCTGGGCGGGGTCCTCAGCGGGGCGAGCTCGTCCGCGCAGTTGCTGATCCACTTCGTGAGGTTGTCGGCGCCCTGGCTGGGGTTCGCTGAGCTGGCAGGAGGGTGCTGGCTCAGGGAGGTGGCGAGCTGGTCGGCTGTGATCTTGTTCCAGCTTCTGCGGGCAGCCTTTTGCTGGTGGTGGTGGGTCGTCGTTCTTTTGAAGGTGAAGTGGACGCAGCTGTGGTCCGTCCATTGAAGCTCTGTGGCGTGGCTGAAGTCGATGTCTGTGCTGGATGAGAAGACTGCGTCGAGTGTGCGTCCGGCGAGGTGGGTGGGGGTGGACACCCACCCACAAGCAAACATAAGAATGACTAGAGTGTCAGTGTGCATATTACAAACAGGGCATAGGCTGGGTGAATTTGTGATGTAGCAGTGAACATATGAAGGGGCAGAGATAGAACTTTGAACAGCATATATAGTTTTCTGTTCAATGGATCTGTAATAAAACCAAAATTGTATTCAAACCCACTGGTACACTTGTATTCTGCAAAGGATATTGACAGAGAGCCCATGGTAGCATCCTGGGCATCTTTCTGGGCTATCCAAGTCCAATGTAGCTATTTAATTCTCTCTTTAGATGGTAGACGCTCACTGGTGGCGATTCCCAAAGATCTTGCAGACTCAGAGAGTTCAGCAGTTTCTTTATATTTTTAAACTAATTTAATTTACTACATTTATCCAACTTTACTAGCTACCTGAGGGCCTCTGCATAGTTGGATAATTGTGGTCGGGCTCTTAGTATCCTCAAGAACTAAACTGGTTGATTTTCGCTTTATCTATAATTGTTTTCCTCCCATTATCTAGTTTTAGCGGGTATAAAGGAGCGCTACAGGGGAGGGAAACAAGGGACCTGGCAAATCTGTTCTCCATTTTGGCCAATTCAGATAGACTATGAAAGTCCCATAATTCAGCTGCATAATGAGCGGCGCCAGGGCCTTCGAGTCACAAAGCTCCTGTACTACATCATTTCAAAATAAACAGAACAAGGTGGGAGTCAGGACGCAGCACTTGTGAACATCCCTTTTTAATTTGTAAGTTGACCCTGTTTGCCCTATTTTACTCTAGCAAAATTATCCTGATGAAGCCAAATTAGAAAGGAGAGGATGTTAGATGGAATATCCATGTCCTACAGGACCAACCAAAGCTTTTGACATGGGACTAGATCAAAGTCGCATTTCAAATTGACAAAGGCCACATATAAAGGGCCACCGCCAATGTGTACCCGTTCCAGTACAAGTCAAGGAACCGAAAAACCTGGTCTATTGTGCTTGTTTTCTTTCTGAACCTAGCTTACAGTGTGGAGAGTATATTGCTATCTTCAAATCCACTCCTGGATTTTTCCTAACACTTGTCGGAAAAGTAATATGTACAATCTGATATTATCACTTTATAGACTTTTGAAAGTCTTTTGAGGTAAATCATGCCTTTGCTGTTTCTGATGTAACTGACTCTGAAAATGAGAATGAGAATGAAAAAATTGAGCATAAATCATTTCATTTTATGTTTTGGATATTAATGAATGAACTACTCCATTATTACTTTATGGATATGCTCCTATCTGTTTGACATATAGCTTTGAATGGCAGCTCTGTCTGGTCACTTGCATAACATCCATTGGTAGCAGAGTGTTTGTTTGATGAGTATCTAATGTATAACATTCAAATACAGATTCTCCCTCACTTTTGTTCTATATTTCAGCCACACCTTTTTTCTGGATGTACTACTCTTACCTCACTGCTACTAATGTAATAGTCAGCATATTTGTTGTTAGAAAAGGAAGTCAAGGATGTTTGAACATCTTACATTGGTATTAAGACAGGAAGCGATAAAGATTGTGAAAGTCAAGCCAAGAAAAATGAATGGGATTCAGAACTTATAAATGCTAATTTTATACTTCAATATATCTGAAGTGATTTATTTAATGTATTGTTGTTTAAAAAACATACATAAGTAACAGTTAATGACATTATTTGGATCTTACCTACCTCCTCCTCGCTAGAAGCCCTGACTTATTTACCCTCAGTTGTCCACTGCTGTACCTTTTCCCTCTGAACATTTGTTATTAACGAAGTGCAGTTCACATCAACTATTCTTATAACAAAAGATACTAGAGCAAGCCACCTTTCTTCCAGATTCTATCCCAAATATACCCTTCCTGTCACCCTATAAATCCATGCTTATGCAAGCCTCTCCTTTGAGGTCTGGTCTTCTCTGGACACAGTTTAAGATGTCTCTCCAGAGATTCGTAAATAATGCATAAAATTATGCACAATAAAAAACAATGCATCAAGAGGTTTTGATTCATATTCTTCAGCCATTGCTTGTTTGAAGTGCCATTGTTGGTGAGGGCCGAGGCAGCACACATAGAGTGGGGCCATTACTCATACTCCTTCAGCCACTAGTTTGTTTGAAATATCATTAATATTTTAGATCAGCCCACAACACAACCAGTTCATGTTTGGAGTGTAAGGTTTGTGAGTCATTGCATTTTGCCTTACTATCGAGAGTCTGAATAAGGAAATGTCAGCACAAAAAGAGTTGCCCGCCAACCACCAAAACAGTGCTCTTGGAAGCTCTTGTGCACAGGGAAATCACTGAGGCTGGAGAAAGCTGAACAGCACCACACTTAGAGGGTTACTGCATGTATGATACAATAAAACAAATCACCTTGTTACAATGCCACCTGGCCAACTAGCTGAGACTGAAGATTAGAAAGAGAAAGCCATCTGAGAATGACATACTACCCTTTACAAAAGCTATTCACTCAGAAGAAAAACAGTTTGAATATCTATGGACCACCAATTTGACACAACTCACAAATGAACAAAGAGGATCTCTTGATTCTTCAATATTAAAAAACAATTCTGCATCCATCAACATACTCAAATTGTATAAAGAGCCTTAGCCAGGTGACTTCATGGCAAACTTATACAGACCCTATGCCTCAACACCGACACCACATTTAACCAAGTTTTTCAATTCTATAATGCAAAACAGAAGAGTCCCCCTGGCTTTGAGTGAAGAACTCATTAACTTAATTCTAAAACCAGGGAAATGTGTCACACAATGCGCCTAAAGCACCGTTAAATGTGGATGACAAATTATGTTCTAAAATTCTACCTATAATACTAGAAACTCTACTCCCTACACATATCCATCCTGACCAATCTGGTTTTACTTTAGAAAGACATATTTATGATAATAATCAGACAATAGTCCAAGCAGTTAAAAAGGCAAAATAAATTTGATTCCAGCGATGCAAACATCACTTGATACAGAAAAAGCTTTTGACTGGGTAGACGGGCACTATCTGGTAAAAATCCTCCTAGGTTTGAGCTTTTGTTCCAACTTCACCTCAATAGTAATGTTAAGTTATTAAACACCTATGTCAAAAAATAATGTGAATGGGAAGTTCTAATACCCTTTCACTTGGGATGAGGTATGCTGCAGAACTGTCTGTTTTCCGCTCACTCTTTGCCCTTTGCATTAAGCCTTTTGCAGAGAGCAGACGTGGGATAAAGGGTGTCCTCTTTGTTCAAGAAGAGCACAAAATTACTTTACTTGCCAATGATTTATTACTTTATCTGACATCCCGAGTCACCTCTCTAACACAGCTGCAACACCAGTTGAATTAATTTCAGGCTATAGCTAACTTCAAAATAAACATTAATGAATCTGAAGTGGCAAATCAGAAGTGAATACAAGATAAAATGAACACTCAGACTTCTCAAAAACCTTTTAAGTGGATGAACAAGTCTAATAAAAATCTGGACATACGTATTACACCACATGAAAAAGACTATTACAAAGCTAACTAGTTGTCCCAATTGGAAATGACACTTATAAAATGTAATCTGGTAATCCGAATGTTAACCTATGGGATAGATATCCCTTGCAGAAATGAAATCGAAATGAAGTTTTTCACTACCATGACATGTTAAACTTAAAACTATATATCTTACCATTTTAGTACATTGCATACATTGCAGAGGGCAGGGCATACCTTAGGGGTGACGTATATGTATTAAAAGTAAAGGTTTGTGCCTGGCAAAAGGGTTTACTTACCAGGTTGACATAGCAGTGTGAAATTGCACATAAAGCTATGTATTGACAGGCCGGATACATGGTTAAGGGCCTGCTTATGTGGGTGGCACAATCAGTGCTGCATCCCCTCTAGTAGCATTTAATTTTACAGGCCCTGGGCACATGTAGTGCACTTTACTAGGGACTTATCTACTCACAGTTATTATCTTCCTTATGAGTAGATCTTCAGATATGGACCCTTCTCTTCCTTTTGTGGTCCTGAAGGATCAACTTGATTATAATGAATGTTCTGCCAAGGGTTTTATGTTTGTTTCCGGCAAACTTGATCATAGTCTAAAGAAAATTCTTTATGAAACTGAAGTCCACAATAAAACATTATATCTGACAAGGACTTAGACCAATTCTCACACCCAAATTGCTAATACCAATAGGCAGTATAGTGCTCCCGGGCTTTGTGATATATTTTAGGGCCTCCCAGCTAGGTATCATAGCAGGATGATCCCTCACAGCATCTGACAAACTCTAGATACACATGGATTGGGCCATCACAGGAAGAGCTATTTGGGATTGGATAATAAATTCAAAAATGCATAGACTCTCAAATGCTTACTTAAGCACATGCACGAAAACCACACTTAAAGTCTGGGACAATCTTGCCAAACACTCTACTATGATTTTCTTTCCTTTCCTGCATAGTGTAATCCCTCCAGTGGTGGCTGCTCCATATGAGCTAATGAGCATCGCCCCACCCCTGCTGCAGGTGGAGCAAAAGTAAAAGAAAAAAGGAAAATAAAGGAGTATATGACCATTTTATTTTTTCCTCTGGCAACCCTAGCTACAAGAGCAGATTGGCAGCAGAGAGGAGTGGTGACAGCAGTTTAAATTGCGTATGTCACTTTGGCCTGCTGTCTTGTGATGGCTAACTTGAGGTGCGCACTTTAAACATCTCCAAACCAAACTTTCTTAGACAGCCGGGTGGAGAGAAGGCACAGGCACCCAGCGCCTAAAAGATCACTGAGCCAGCCCACACCAACCAATCCTTGTGCTTCTCTCATGCTGATTAACAGGAAGTAGGTAAATTAATATTTAAATTTTATTTCCTATATTTGAACAGTATAAACACTAACTAAATCGCTAACATGCATTACATCAATGTTTTAGAGTTAACTTTAAAGCTTATCTTTAAAATGTTAATGGAATGCATGACAGTGATTTAGGGCCATATGTAGGTACCTAAATACCGGTCGGTAACGTCCGAAAATCGGTAAATATCCCGTTACCGACCGGTATTTAGGGAATTGAGATGTAGGTGGCTGGATTTCAGGATTCGGTAATTTACCGAATCGGAATTTTAAGAAATTGGTAAAATACCGATTCGGTAAATTACCGAATCCTGAAATCCTATGTAGGGAGCACTCAAGTGAGTGCATTTTTGGTTTCTGGATTCGTTATTTACCACCAACTACAAGTTGATGGTAAATAACGAATACCTTTTAAAAAGCAATTTTGTGCTTTTTGAAAAGTGCCATGTGGCAGACACACATGCCCTTAGGGCATGTATGTGCGCCACATGTGCACACATGCACGATTCAGGGGTGCAACAGGGTGTCAATGTGACACCCTGCCACCCATGAATATGCTCCCCCTATTACCGATTCGGTATTTACCGAATCGGTAATAGTGAATGGCTTCCCATTCATTCCTAGGAATGAATTGGAAGGGATGCATTATTACCTATTCGGTAAATACCGAATCAGTAATACCGAATATTACCGATTCTGTAATAATTACCGAATGTTTACCTACATTCTATTTACCGATTCATAAATACCGAATCGGTAAAATTCGGTATTTATGAATCGGTAAATAGAAATTATCTACATATGGCCCTAAGTGATTTTAATTTTGCTTGAGTCGGCACTGTCATCTCTTTGACCCACTGATAGGCAATTTGAAAAACTTGCATTGCCTTCAGCCTCAACTCCAGAGATCTCAGTTGTGGCTCATTATAAAGACTGTTTATACCAAGCCACAATTGAGAGCTTTGGCACTGAGACTAAAGGCATTGATGCTGTCTCTCAGTGCCAGATTGCTCTCCACATCATGTATGATTGTCACCAGTGACACTGAATACATCACAATCCTGCTTTCACCTCTGCTCTACAGTCTAATCGCCTTGATAAGTGGAAATAAGGCAACCAACTATTTCAGACGTATTCTGGGAGTAAGAGATATTCTCATTCAAATCCAGCAAACAGAAATAGAAATAGAGGAGGAAGACCAGTTCCAAACACTTCACCTGATAATGAAAACAGCAGCTACACAACATTCAACCCCACTAGAAACATTTGTGTAAAAGTTTGCTATACTAAGAGGCGGATCACCACACTCTATAAAGTTCTTCTTCAGATCTCACCACTAATATCCCATTTGTACAAATCATACTAGGAACAACATTTTATGGGAAGTTGAAGAGAAACAATCACAAGTTCTTTAATGTTACATAGCCAAATGCTTGCATACTATCACTGGTATGGAAGCACACTACAAGTGACTTATGACTGGTATTTAAACCCGGACTTAAGCAGATATGATCCAAAAGCAAGTACACTGTGCTAGAGGTGATGCATCTTGATGGGAGATTTCAGAAACATTTGGTGAGATTGTCCACATATAAAACACTTTTGGCTGAGGTTTTAGCTGCCAAAAAAATGAACATGGGCTACCCCTTACTTATGGAAACATCCTTTACCCTGCAGCCACAACAATGACCTGCCTTTACAACGCAGTCACTACCCCGACCACAACATTACCATGCATAACTTTACAGTGACTTGCTTTAGGGGGCGTGTTGTTGGACTGATGTTGTATTTTTGAGTCATACACCTTCCCTATTGTTGCATAGACTGGAGTTGGAATAGTAATTTATACTATTCCAAAGTCCAAAGCTCCCTAAAGCAAGTCATTGTAACAACTTGCTTGGTGAAGTAACACGTGATAATGTTGCAGTCGGGGTAGTGACTGCATTGTAAAGACATACTGAGTAAATGCATACGGGGTTCAGTCATACAACCCTTACCCACTGACATTTCCTTCATTTTCTTGGCTCTATGTTCTAACACACTTAAGTGTCAAACTAAAGCTGACCAAATCTTCACAGGGAATTATTTGTGGGCAGCAAAAGTCAGACTTCTGGCATATTGGAATACAAAAGACCCCTCTTCTGGTTGATTTCTTTGTGGTATTATCAACCATCCTAGACATGGAGAGACTTTTAAACACACTTATCAAGAGTCAAGACCTATGCACACATTGAGGCAATATAAGGGCCCACTGCTAGAATTATTTTCATATTGCACTGCTGTGTTTTCATGCCTCGTGTGGTGAATGAAGCTGGAGACTCTCAGTAGTGCAAACTGTGTTTATTAACAGCCTGCCAGGTAGATGATTTCCCTCCTGCCAGCAATAGACCAACTGTCCCTGATATAGTCCACAGAGTCCCAACACTCTCAATGGCATACCTCTGTCTTCTCGGCAAATTTGCTGACAAATTTGGAATAATTTTCCACAAGACACATGAAGGAACGTAATTGATCTTTGTCTCATGGAAAAGGAGCCCCTTGTATAGGTTTAAGCAGATTATCTTTTGGTTGGATGCCTTTTCCTGTAATGGCATGTCCTGAATATTTGATTTCCTTAACAAGAAACTTGCATTTATCCATCCTCAAGGTGAGACAAGCCTCAGATAACTTCCTTAAAATATGTTTAGAAACATAATTATGTTCTTCCACTGTCCTTCTAAATACCAGAATATCATCCTGGAAATAGATGACATTCTTCACATCTTTGAAAACCTCTGACATCTTAAACTGAAAAACACTGGCCACAGAAGGCCAAATGGCATTCTGGTGAACTGAAATGTCCCCTCCATCGTTATAAATGTTGTAAGATTTTTTAATTTTTCATGTAAGCAAATCAGATGGTATGCATTTTTTAGATCTGATTTAGATAAAATCTTTCCCCCATCCAACAATAAGATTATTTCATTTACATTTGGCAATGGACAATTGTCTTTTACTATCCCATGAGTCACACTTCTCAGGTCCACACAGAAACTTAACCGACCATCTGCTTTTTCTGTGATGACTACCGGAGGCACCCATCTAGAAGCTTCCACTGGCTCAATTACACCATCACGAAGAATGTCACCCAACATTTTTTTACCTCACCTACTAATCTAAACTGGCTCTCTTTCATCAGTATGGCTCCTTTCTTGAGCTTAATCTCGTCGACATAACCATTCAACTGGGCCAATTCTTCTCTGAACACATCTTTGGCTTCTTCTAGTTTCAACATTAATTTCCCCTACCTTCATCACTTGGTTAGGCACCCTGTGATATATGATAATATTCAGATCAAATCGGTGTACTCACCCCAAAATTGGAGGTCTACTCTCTGACACATACAGTTTGCCTATTACCTCTTGTGTCTCAAATTTGATGGGCACTGAAAAATAATTAAAATGTCAATGGTCTCTCCCTGGTACCCCAGGGGATTGATATCTTTGGGGAACAGGGCAACATCAGGCCATATTGTTTTGGGAATGGTGATAGATATGAATCCTTAATCCACCAAAAAACGAAGCCACAGGACAAGTTCTTCTGCCCTCAAAATCACCATTGTGCTCCACAATCAAGATGCGATTTTCACAACATTGCCCTATTTTTTCCTTTGAAAACCTATGCTCCAGACGTGACTTTGCTTCTTCTAGACATGTTCAATGGGTTGATTCTCAGCATCTAAAATTTTGGGTAGGTCCTTAAATATGCTTTGACCCTCACTCCCTTACACACTTAACAATAACACTTTTTTTCTTCCAGCACTAAAATTGTGGCCATCTAGGGCTAACAGATAGTTTTCAAAGATATCTATCAAATCTTCCCATAGAATAGGAGGTGACCCTTGATGAGCCTGTAGGCCTGAGGAAAATAAAATATCATGAGGCCTATGTGTCCCCGTGTGTTCCCCGTCACTCATGTGCACATACATGTAACCTATGTATTTCCCCTCCATGGCCTGTCTATCATGATGCTTATGCTATAACGTGGCCTGTCATCATCCAGTCTCCCATGAGAGAAACGACAAATCTGCTCTGAGGCCTACACGTTTTGCATCATGTTTTCCCGCATTTCCATTATTATGGCTCAGCCAGAGCCGAAAAGAGGTTTCAGGCCTCAGAACGCTCTGAAAGCTGCAGCTGCGTATCCTTGGCCTTGCACACTTGGGCCTCAGCCAAAGGGGCCCCGACCGAGGTGCCGAGACAGTATTGAGCACGGTTATCTGCTTACTCCTACCGAAACCACATTCCTGCCTGGAGAAGGAGGGATAAACATGACCCATCTGCAAAGGAGAAAGCCTAGCCTTCCTGTCTCTTTTTTGTCCGATTACAAAGCTCACGTCAGTGAAAAGCCCATAGCCCCCATGTAAGACTTCAGCAGTGAACGAACAAATAAATGCCACATTGGCTCTTGGTGATGGGCAACCTATGTCACGAATCAGTCCCTGCTCCAGACCTAAGATATCAGATAATACAAGATGTGCTGGTCGCCCTGACACTGAAGGCCTCATTTCCAGACTCCAGACTCCCCGGTTGCATAGCAACCCTTTCACACGTCAGTTACACGTCATGCTCGAGTTGAGCACAATTAAGGCAAAGTTCCAGTAAAGTTCCAGCTGATCACGCAACCCCCTCCAGGCATCCACCCACCTATGACACTTACCTATTATCATCAAGTGGACGCCCACCTTCACGCCTACTTACACACCCACATGCTCTTATCTCATTCTCTCTTGCTCCGCCTGAAGCACTCCTGCTTACGTATATTATTACAAACATATATATACTGTACTCTGTGAATAAAGTTGGAGAATATATTTTTGAGAATCCTGGTCCTGATCCCTTGTGGTGATGGAACTATTCTCCCTATAACTCGAGTTATTTGAATAAAGCCCTTTTTGAACCTGATACCACGGACTCAGCCTCTTGCTTCATGCATGATCATATTGATATATAGAAATTCCGAACGCGTAATATTTTATTTACGACATTAATGGCGCCCGAACAGGGACAAATCTCCTTCCCCATGCGCCGGAGATGAAGGTCCTGTTTTGCCCCCTTCCACAGCTGTGACGGACTTCAAGTGTACACGCCGCGGGTTTTCCCGCCAACTCCCTCAGGCCAACGAAGGAGACGGACTGCGACCAGGCATCCATACGAGGCGGTGAGGATTGCGGATCGTCCCGACCCAGAGCCCACCCTGCGAGAGAGCTGTGTCCGAGGTTTCTAGAGATCCACCTAAGATACGCCATTCCCTGCGCAGCGTCAAGTGTCCGAGGCCTTCAAGTTCAAGTTCAAGTTCTGCTTCCCGGTGAGTTTCTCATGGGGGTTGCAATAATGACGGGTTCATTTAATGAACACGGTAAAGACGTGTCTCACTTGTGAGACCGGTATGTTCAAGAGCATGCATTCAAGAATTAAAGTCCAAGTTTTCAGGTGCACCGATATAACTGTATGAATGTTATTGTCTTAGTAAGGTTCAGTTAGGTTTGAATGTGTCAGGTTTTTGTGTAAGTTTGTTTCATTGTGATTTTGGGGTTTTTGTTCATTGTGATTTTTGTTTTCGGTTACATTCCAACATGCCGTTATTTTCAAAACTGCGTAAGATATGTACCAGGAAAGGTGTACTAGAGGAACCAGTTAACATTCCGCCTAGAGACACACCTGGACATTTCATGTACTGTAAGCATGGTTTAGATGCCGTGTTGTTTTTAGAACTATGGGTGGATTACACGAAGGATTTAGAGACAAAGTATAAATTGCCCATTACGGGAACATGGGATGCGGAATGCATTATGAAGGTAGAGGAAGTGATATGGAAGAGAAAATCTAGACCTGCTCAGAAGGATGCCATTGAGTTATGGCGCAAGGAGTCACATAGAAGAACAGAGAAAGAGTTCCACAAAGCAGAGAGAAGTAGACAGGAGTCCGAAAAAGCCAAAGAAGAGAAATTACAGGAAGAAGGGGAGCGGGTAAAAAGAGAGCAGGCTGAAAGAGAAAGAAATACTGTTGTTGCTGGTATTTATCCCGTCCTTTCAGAGGAACTAGCAAAAGTGGCCCCAGTAGAAAGACCAGTTAGAGTGCCACCGCAAGTACCCCGAAAAATAAAACAAACAGCATCCGAAACGTTCATTAATACCTACCTAGAGGAATCCCCACCAGCATACGTGGACGGATTCTTCCCTGCACCCCCAACGCAAGAACAACTCCAGGAGCTCGAGGACGGCGGGGAGGGAGGATCCGAGGCAACATCAGGAGGGGGGCCGACAGTAAAAGTAAACATCTCCGAATGCATATATGACCCAGATCCAGGAAAGGGCAGAATGCTCGTGTTTTCACTACGGCTTAGACGAGCAGTCGCAGATTTGGAAAAATTACCAGATATGGATAAACATCTAAAGAAAATGTACACATTCATAAGAACAGGGGAAGGTCCTGAGTGTATAGCAGAAGCTGTACAGAATAGAAAGGTAATTGTTAAGAACTATATCCTTCGCTTCCTAATTAATTGTCTGATCAGGGAAAAAGACGAAGGCGACGGGGACGTAGACCGTTGTTATATTGGTTGGAGTGATCGCATAGATGCCGGTCAGCATGATAAATCAGGCCAGACAGACAACATGTTGACGAAAATTCGAAAGGCAATAATAGCGTCACACGAAGGAGGCCCGAACGAAAAAGCTGAGTTATCATCTGATGACGAAGCAGGGGACAAAGACAGAATACATTATGTGGGCCGTGCCCGGCGATTCGAAAGGCCCAAGGGCCTCAATCACCGTAAACAGGGAACTGCCATAAAAGAAAGATATTCCCTTGAAAGTTTGTTCCAGATCACCGAAAAAGCGGTGAATAAATGGCTAGGTAACGATCAGCCCCTCACCCCGACCGAAAATGAATTAGCACGGTCAGCCACCCTGTGGATATCCCAATATGATATATATAATAATGATATCGTAGCCCAAACGTTCTTGAGCCTCCCACCAAACGAACAGCGCATAGCTGGTGTTTACATGGTCCAACATTTGATCACGTTATATGAGAGTCAATATTCTGGTCCTGGTCTATTGTATAAGTTGCTGGACGACATAATACTAGACAGGTGGATGAACATGGGTACTGAACTGATTAATGTCATTCTGGATCAGCGACACAAGTATATAGTATACGTGACTAGATCCCTGCTTCCCGCTCCACCCCAGGTTAAGGGACAGTCATACGACAAGCTGAACCCCCTACGAGAGGTTCATCCTGTAAAGGATGCAAACAATGAACTACAACGGGTGTATGTCTACACCCCCTTGACGAAATTAGAGATACTGGAAATGAAAAAAATGTTACCATCCCATGATAAAGACCCGGGGGGTTTTCACCGAGAACTAAAGGACATTCTTCGCTTAGGAGAATATACATATGCTGACATTCTAAAGTTATTAAAAGTATTATTGCCTGCTGGTATTTACGAGAAGCTGAAAGGACAGGACTGGGAGGTGGGAGAGAAAAAGCTCAGCTGGGATCTGTTGGAAAGAGAGGAAGTGGGAAGAGGCCCGGGGGTTGGTCTGGGTCCCCGAGCTAAAGACCTACCTGAACTCCTTGTACAAGTTTTGCCCAGATTACTAATTACCAAGAAAGAAGACTGGGATGCTATTTCAGCCTGTAAACAGAAACCAGACGAGGACACTAGCGATTTTTACTCTAGGTTTGAGAAATGTTTCACTATCAATAGTGGTCTTAAGCCCGGTAGTGATTCATATCCCCATCTTTTCGTGAGCAAACTAGTAGAAAATTCCCTACCAGAGGTGAAGTATAGGGTACTGAAGGTTGAGAGTACTTGGCAAGCAAACAGCCCTTCACAAATGTTACAGATGTTACAATATCACCAGAACAGAATTAGAGAAGAACACGAACAGGACAAGAGACGCATGAGAGACACAAAGATGAAGATGCTGGTGGCCCAATCGACACCGGCAAACACAAACACGAACAAGAATAGCACGAAACAAAATAATGGGACCTGTAATTATTGCAAGAAGCCAGGCCACTTCGTAAATGAATGTGCGGTCCTGAATCACAATATAGCGACAGGTAAAACAAAGCCACGTCCTTATCCTCCCAAAGAAAATAACACACATCAGACATCAGATACATTTCCACCGCCGCCGCCGCCGCCTGTCCATGCACCTGCACCAGCCCACGCCACAACACAAATGTATGAGCACGCTCAGACTAACTATCCAGAATACCAAGCATATTCGTGAAGAAGCCCAGAGAGGGAATTCGACTTGCCCCTTATTCCAGTTCCTGTGGACCAAGCGGGTCCCTATGTGCATGCACGTTTACTAGGAAAGAATAAAAAGTTTTTGATTGACACTGGGGCAAGTAGAACTACCATCAGTCATTCTGAGGTTCCAGGGGCACCCCTCTCGGGCTCAAAAAGTATATCCCTGGGCTTTTCAGGAAAGCCTATTATCAATGAGGTTTCAGAACCAGTCTCTTTAGGAGTTGGTCCACTAATACATACAACAGACTTACTGCTTACTAAATCATGTCCAGAAAACTTACTCGGCATAAAAACGTTAAAGGAACTGGGGGCAATTATCTGTTGCTCGCCAGAAGGAGTGCGACTGTATTTACGTGATTTCAAGGGACATTTTGTTATGAAAGATATTGACATCAGGCTTCAAAATGTACCACAGCACCTATGGGCACAAGGCCCGACTGACGTAGGTTTCATGAACATTACACCATACCAGGTCACCCTCAAGGAAGGAGTGGTGCTGCCACGGATTAGACAATATAAAATTCCACCTGAGGCTGAAGTAGGGTTGCTGAAAATTATCGATGAACTCATCGCACAAGGGGTGGTGATAGAGACAGAGTCAAACATATGCAATTCACCTGTTCTTCCTATTCTTAAAAGAACTGATCCCAATGCATCACCTGTCTATAGATTAGTTGTGGACCTGCGAGAATTAAACAAATGTGTGGTGCCACAGTACCCTGTGGTCCCGGACATTTCTTCATTATTGACTGCCATTGATGCGAAGGCTACGTTCTTTACAGTTATCGATCTGAAGAACGCCTTTTTCAGTATCCCAATACATCCGGACAGCCAATATCTTTTTGGTTTCAGTTTAAAAGGCCGCAGCTTCAGATTCACAAGAGCACCACAGGGCTTCACGGAAAGTCCTAGCATCTACAGTCAGGCACTCAAAAGACAACTAGACAGTATTTATATGCCTACCACTACAACACTGATACAGTATGTAGATGACATTCTCATTACTGCACGATCGGAAACTGACTGTGAAAATGCATCACTCACTGTTTTACATTTCCTGGCTGACAAGGGGCACAAAGTGTCCCCTTCGAAGTTACAATTCTGTGAACAGCAAGTGGCGTACCTTGGGCACTTGCTATCCAAGGAGGGTAGGCGACTGACACCAGAACGTATTCAATTGATTTCTGGCCTTTCACAGCCCAAGACACAAAAGGAGGTACGTGCATTCATTGGCCTCACTTCATATTGCAGGCAGTGGATTCCCCAGTATGCTCACATAGCCAAGCCCCTAATACAGTTGACGATACAGGAGGTAGCTTCTACTAAAGCCCTCCCTTGGACACAAGAACACACTGTGGCATTTGAAGAATTAAAAAGAGCTTTATGTCAAGCACCAGTTTTAGCGATCCCTGATTACAACAAATCTTTTATGCTTTTTGTGACAGAGCGAGATGGAACAGCACTATCTGTCCTAACACAAGATCATGCAGGAAAACACAAGCCCTGTGCTTATTTCTCTAGTACATTGGACCCAGTAGCACAGGCTTTGCCTGCGTGCCTAAAATCTGTTGCAGCAACAGCCTTAGCCATAAGACAAAGTGACTCGATAGTGCTGGGCCACCCCCTGACAGTACAAGTACCACACGCAGTAGAGGTTCTCTTGAACCGAACACAAACACAACACCTGACTGTAGCGAGACTGACAGGGTATGAGCTGACGTTATTCCAACCACACATAGAGATCAGACAATGCAACATACTGAATCCTGCTACTCTTTTGCCCTCCAGTACAGAAAACGTTTCCCCACATGACTGTGTTGAAGTAATACATACTGTGACTAAACCAAGACAAGACTTGACAGATGTTGCACTCCCAGACCCTGACCTAACACTCTATGTTGACGGTTCATGTATGAGGACGGGGGCGGGAGAATTAGTGGCAGCATATGCAGTGACCACTGCTACTGAAATCATAGAGACTAAAAGAATAGACATACTGTCAGCACAAGCAGCAGAGCTCATCGCTCTGACACAAGCGTGCATAAGAGCTAAGCACCTGAGAGTAAACATTTACACTGACTCACAATACGCATATGGGGTAGTTCATGACTTCGGCGTACTATGGAGGGAAAGAGGTTTCTTGACTTCTCACGGGGCCAAGATACAGCATGGCCCCCTAATTCAAGCCCTTCTAGATGCGATACATTTACCAACAGCCATAGCTATCCTGAAATGCAAAGCACATACTAAAGCCACAGATACCATTTCTCAAGGCAATGATCTGGCAGACCGAACAGCTAAACAGACAGCTCAGACCCCACTAGACATGACAAAATCACAGGTACCATCAATGACCAAAGCCATGACAGTCAGGGATCCTTCCAAGGATGTACAAGACATACAGACACATGCTACTCTAGACGAATTGAAGAAATGGTCGGAACAAGGAGGGGTACTGACTGATCAGGGTTGGATGACTAAGGGCAAAGAAACATGGTTTCTTCCTGATTCGATGGTACAAGTGATCATAAATACCGCACATAGTCCTGCACACTAAGGAGAGAAAGCAATGTTAGACAGCTTACAGAATATATGGTTCAACAAACACCTGCGTGCAGCAGCGAAACAAAAGGTCAGAACATGTATGATCTGTTGCCAATTCAATCCAGGTAAAGGCATTCCAATGGAACAAGGTGGATTCCATCCACCTGACCATCCTTTTGAAGTCCTCCAAATGGATTATATCCAAATGGACAGATGTAGAGGTTACAAATATGTCCTGGTAGTAGTATGTTCACTATCAAGATGGACAGAGGCCTATCCAGTCCCTGATTATACTGCTGTAACTACCGCCAGACAATTGGTACGAGAGTTTTTCCCACGTTATGGATTACCACGTGTCGTGTATTCCGACAACGGTCAGCCTTTCTCCTCTGAACTCATGAAACAGGTGTCCCTTCTGTTAGGGTATACCTGGAAGTTCCATTGTGTACGACATCCTGAGGCAGCAGGCCTTGTAGAAAGACATAATCAGACCTTAAAGATAAAACTAGCAAAGATTTGCGCAGACAAAGGTGTAGATTGGATGGTAGCCCTGCCGGTTGCCCTCTTTTACATGCGAATGGTAGCCCATTCTAGAACAGGCTTATCTCCCTATGAAGTGGTCTTTGGTAGACCACCAAATATGTGGGGCGCTCCAATGCCTAAAAAGATCACTGATGTTGATAGTAACATGCTGACAGATTACCTGGCTTCCTTGATGTCTGCACTACTCTCTTGTCGTTCGCAGGTTGCTGCTGCCTTCCCTGACAACACCCAGGTCAAGGAACATTCCCTCGTTCCTGGGGATTACGTAGTCATACGGAACTTTGATAGAACGAGCCCTCTTGAGCCAAGGTGGAAGACGCCCAAGTTGGTATTATTGACCACGAGGACCGCTGTTAAAGTCGAAGGACGGAAAGGATGGGTTCATCTTCATCATTGTAAACGCTACTTTGGAAATAACGATTCATTTAAAAAGGACATAAACTTTTCAGACTTTGAGCCCCCTTTTCTAGAGGAGACTCCCCAGCAGGAGTACAAAGCTAAACTTAGATCTAAAAAGTCAGAACCCGTTTGATCAATTAAGTCCACTAGGTGGTGAAGCGGTTGAACATGTATTCTGGCTTGCATAAGATCTTGGATACTACGGATGAGAAAAAGAGCAAGATGAAAAGCAAATACTGTAAAATATTACGTGGTAGATGTATAGTGACTTTGATTTTTTTATTTCTTCTGTGCATCACGATGATATGTATCAGCTTAATACTACATACTATTTTTCCTCCTATTGCCTCACTCTTACACTCTTCTACTAATGATACCATAAAGCACACATTTAGTGATCTGCCATCCCATGAGCTATCATATCGACTTGCCTTACGCAACAATACCTTTATTCAGATGCTGCACCATTCACATCAGACTAGCAATGCTACAGACAGCTGGGTCTGTGGCCGACTTTCCCCGTATCAGAAGGTGAAGGGAGTGTTGCCTCTTTTCCCTTTTCCATTCTCCCATAATGGTTCTTGCGGAGCATGGTTTGCCTTAATGACATCCATCAACGGTGATGCCAAAGAATGTCAAGACAAGGAGTGTAGGGGCGACTGGGTATGGGGTAACTTGAATAAAGTCATGAATAAAGCATGTTTCCCAGATGAAGAAGGTCTTCCCCAAAGGAAAGGTACAGATCTAGAAAATGAAGAGTATCTGCAAGGAAATGCGACCCTCGACTTTATAGTGTTGAATGTCAAGCCCATACACAATTTAGGTCCATCCTCTATCACAGTCCTGCCAGTAAAAGGGAACTTGTGTGTCAGAAAAGAAGGCTCTGTACATTTGGGGCACAGCGAGTGTAACACTATACTGGTGTTTAAAGACAAAGGAAAGTCTTACTTCAGAGCATCACGACACACCTACTTTATTTGTGGCCAGACAGCCTATGTACAACTGCCCTTAGACTGGGGTGGGATGTGCTATATATCGTTCCTTTTACCACCCGTTTTCTTGGCCCCATCGAACTATCATCAAAATCTCCAACTAGCACTTATCAGACACAGACGAGGGCTCGATGCCTCTGGCATTGACCAGACTGAAACAGCTTGGGAACAATATACGGATTTCAACAAAGGATTCTTTTTCTTCATAGGTCCCGTCCAGAATAGTAAACTTATCCGCAGACTAACAAGGATTCTAGAAACAGTTGCTAATGAGACTGCATCAGCCCTGGGGAACTTGACCCAGGAACAGTCTGCTATGAGAATGGTCGTTCTTCAGAATCGTCTTGTTCTTGACGTCATCCTAGTGCATAGGGGCGGGGCCTGTAGGGTCATCGGTTCCAGCTGTTGCGTTTTCATACCTAATAACGCACCGTCTGTATACAAAGCAATAACAAGACTCCACAAGATTGCCCAAAGCATTCACCAAGACCCAGGCACGTGGACTTGGTCCAGTTGGCTCTGGGAAATAATATCAGCATGGGGATGGAAAGTGTTGACAGTCTGTGGACTAATACTACTGATGATATTCAGTTGTTGCCTATGTCTGCAGTGTGGCCCGGCCATTTGCGGCCTGTGTGCTACTGCATGTGTTCCACATCCCCATTTACAGAGCATTGAAAATGGTAAAATAATGTTGCAAGAACAGATTGACTGTCTCATGAGAATAGATATGACATGAGGGTCCACTAGGGGACAAGGAGGGAATGAGGAAAATAAAATATCATGAGGCCTATGTGTCCCCGTGTGTTCCCCGTCACTCATGTGCACATACATGTAACCTATGTATTTCCCCTCCATGGCCTGTCTATCATGATGCTTATGCTATAACGTGGCCTGTCATCATCCAGTCTCCCATGAGAGAAACGACAAATCTGCTCTGAGGCCTACACGTTTTGCATCATGTTTTCCCGCATTTCCATTATTATGGCTCAGCCAGAGCCGAAAAGAGGTTTCAGGCCTCAGAACGCTCTGAAAGCTGCAGCTGCGTATCCTTGGCCTTGCACACTTGGGCCTCAGCCAAAGGGGCCCCGACCGAGGTGCCGAGACAGTATTGAGCACGGTTATCTGCTTACTCCTACCGAAACCACATTCCTGCCTGGAGAAGGAGGGATAAACATGACCCATCTGCAAAGGAGAAAGCCTAGCCTTCCTGTCTCTTTTTTGTGCGATTACAAAGCTCACGTCAGTGAAAAGCCCATAGCCCCCATGTAAGACTTCAGCAGTGAACGAAGAAATAAATGCCACATTGGCTCTTGGTGATGGGCAACCTATGTCACGAATCAGTCCCTGCTCCAGACCTAAGATATCAGATAATACAAGATGTGCTGGTCGCCCTGACACTGAAGGCCTCATTTCCAGACTCCAGACTCCCCGGTTGCATAGCAACCCTTTCACACGTCAGTTACACGTCATGCTCGAGTTGAGCACAAGTAAGGCAAAGTTCCAGTAAAGTTCCAGCTGATCACGCAACCCCCTCCAGGCATCCACCCACCTATGACACTTACCTATTATCATCAAGTGGACGCCCACCTTCACGCCTACTTACACACCCACATGCTCTTATCTCATTCTCTCTTGCTCCGCCTGAAGCACTCCTGCTTATGTATATTATTACAAACATATATATACTGTACTCTGTGAATAAAGTTGGAGAATATATTTTTGAGAATCCTGGTCCTGATCCTTTGTGGTGATGGAACTATTCTCCCTATAACTCGAGTTATTTGAATAAAGCCCTTTTTGAACCTGATACCACGGACTCAGCCTCTTGCTTCATGCATGATCATATTGATATATAGAAATTCCGAACGCGTAATATTTTATTTACGACAGGCCCATAGGAATGAATGGGAAGGCATTCCTTAATTGCGACTCGACACAATAGCAAACTATCAATGTGTACACAACACTGACATGACCCCTACCTTCCTCTAAAGCTATGGTGGCTGAAGGTTTCTCTGTCAACTCTCCTAAAAAATGTAGGGGTCTAGAGTTTCAAAGAACTTACAGAGAATTTTTTCACCTTTGAAGATCAATTTTTTATTTCAAAGCAACAGGACTTCCATAGGGAGCACTTTTGCTTCAAGCATTGCCTGCCTCAACATGAGTTGGTTTGAGGAACAGAAAATCTGGACCAACAACCCATATCAACTCTGGATACAGTTGTGGCAGTAACACATTGATGACATCTTGGTCATATGGTATGGGATGACACTACCTTTGAATCTTTCAACTGATGGCTCAATAACAGAAACCCATTTCTCAACTTTACAATGACAACTAATAGAACCCATCACAGAAAAAGACAGGTAGCTTACCAGCTCCCTGTACACTAAGCCCACACTGACCGTAACAGTCTGTTACACTTCAACAGTGCTCACCCTTGGGTCATAAGAGAGAATTTACCGGTGGACCAATTCTTACGAATCAGCTGAAATTGCTCCAACATCAAAGATTACACGATTAAATCCAAGAGACTCACCGAGAAACTGAAAGAAAGAGAGTATCCTGAGAGGATTATTACAAAGGCACAAAAGAGAACATGAAATGCCCCTAGAGAGGCCTTGCTGGAAACTAATATTAAGCAGAACACCAATTCCCTCATCTTTGTGAGTGCACACAACTATTCATCCAATACCATCAAAAGAATTATAAATAAACACTGGCACATCCTCACTTCAAACCAACTGACCTTTGACAATTACTGTTGTCATTTAAGAGAAATAGAAGCATCAGAAACAGACTAGTACAAGGTAAAACATGGCAGGGGAACTCTTAACACTAGACCACCCTATCAGACCTTTCCCCTGTCAAGGGACACTTCCCTGGTTGAAACTGCGCGGTTTGTCCTTTAACTTCACAATCAAAAACAATTTATCTCGGCCTTGCCACCTCCTGGAAGGAGAGGGTGCACACAAACTAATAGTCACAACGTGATATATGTCATTACCTACCCCTGTGGGCGTCGCAATATCGGAATGACAACTAGAAAGATCACAATTTGCATAAGCGAACACCGGAGCACCATCAGCTGCAGAAAAATAGCAACGAGATTGACAGCAACCTAGAGAAGAATCATTGCGAAAAAGACCTGCACTTGTCTATTATCGAGAAACTCACTGCTCAACCTGGGAATAACAACAAGCTCCTAACAAAGGAACAAAGGAACAATGATGGGTGTACAGGTTACAAACACACAAACAGGGTCTTAATGACGAAATACCATGGGACCAACTCAGCTTTCTTTAGTCCCACCAAACAGTATCATGCCATTAAATCACCCAGGAAACACGTCTACAGCTTTAGGATGGGCCTATGGTTGAAATGTAACATGTGCTCTCTTTTTACCATGCCAGCAACCAGACCACATTCTGGGGCATCTGCAACCAACCATCATTGGGCAAGTCCCCCAAAAGCAAACTTATACCCATGACATACGTGTACATGAGCATTATGATACGTAGCCCTTAAGTTGAGAATCACAATTACAGACACTTCGCACAGTGAATATTTGGGTCAAACACATTCATCCTTGGACCTTTTGTTCACTGGAAGGCTTTTCTACACTGGGGTGTATGGAGAAAATACCATCCATAACTACCGGCTGGGATTATTTACCACCCTAGGATAACATTATACAGATCTTATTTCTTGATCTGCATTAATTACATCAACATATTGGCCTTGTACGAAATTCAGTACTATCACAGCCCATTAATATTCCCCCACTGCTGTGAAAATTGCTATTATGACTGATACAGGAAAAGTATATTTCCCATTGGTTATCGGGTATACATTACATAATATGGAGGAATTATTAACACAGGTTTTTCTCCCCATGTGTGTTGTTCGCTCTACTGCTCAAACTTCAAATGTGGCTGGTAATACTTGGCAATATTTCACAGGGAGCGCCTTTCAAAGTCACCTTGGAGACAGGGGTGAATGGGGACTTGTCTACCATGATTCCCTGGCTGAAGCATATACACATGCCGACAAGGGCTGAAGGAAAAGCAGCGCGCCTTTCGGGAGGAGTATGTTTTTTTTTTTTTGTTGCATATTTATATAGCGCAAACTCGACCCGAAGGTATTGGAGCGCTTTACATGAGCACCGTATTTACATTACACATTCAGGCACTTGGAGATTAAGTGATTTGCCCAGAATCACAGAATGTGGATGCGACCTCAAGGCTCGAACACTGGTTTCCTGCACCAAAGTCGGCAGTTTAGTCGACGGACCACATCCTCTCCCCAGCACTGGCCCAGTCAAGGGCCTTTTTAGGTCTCGCCTGATCCAGCGCATGCGCTGGTCTGGCGAGACTTTTTGTGAGGACTCAAAAAAGGCTAGCATGGCCACCCTAGAGCTACAGTGCATGTGTGCGGGCGCGCGCTTAGGAGCAGAGGCTGGCAAACCTCGTCATGCTCATTAAGCGCCCGCGATCACTTTCACTTTCGCCCGCAATCACTTTTGCGGCGCCCCTTTGATGTTCTTGTTCAAAGAACATCAAAGAACATGTTGTGTTAATGCTTTGCTGCGCCCGTTTGACTTACAATGTGCTTTCTCTTTCCACAAACTCGATGTTTGTGTTCCTTTATTTTGAGATGCTTTTAGTATTACTGTTTTGTGACTTAAAGAACATTAAGGAAATGTTACTGTGAAACTGGACAATGTTCACAGTGTTTATTTCTGATTGCAGCGGCTGCGTCATGTCTGTTGCACCATTCAGGGAGTCCTTTCGTTGGCGCTTTCATGATGACATGATGAGGAAGCTGGAAACTTTTGGCACATTCTCATTAAAAGCACAGCATGTTGGCGACTGGTTAATCGATTAGACCTATGTAGCGCTTTAGATCTCAAAGCGCTATGTGGGTGCAGCAGTTACAACTCATGAAATATGGGGTGCAACTCACAAGGAGGGGGCGGGTTTGAGTGCACATTGGCTGCAATCGAACTCTTAAGATGATGGGCTGCGTGTATCCATTATCAGGACTCAGTCTTCGCTAAGTGATCTTGTTTGTTTTGTTGTTTTGTTAATGCTTTGCTGCGCCCGTTTGACTTACAACATGCTTTCTCTTTCCACAAACTCGATGTTTGTGTTCCTTTATTTTGAGATGCTTTTAGTATTACTGTCACACACAGAACCACAACCACACACGCAACCACACCCACACACACAACCACAACCACACGCACAACCACACAACCACACACTCAACCACTCAACCACAACCACACAACACAACCACACATACGCAACCACACCCACACAACCACACCTCCACAACCACACACATACACGCAACCACACACACACACACAACCACACCCACAACCACACACACAACAAACACACAACCCCACACACACTACACACAACCACACACACAACCACACACAACCACAACCACACACACATGTACACACACACAACCACACATACAAACACACACACACAACCACACACAACCACACAACCACACACACAACCACACCCTCAACCACACACAACCACACACAACCACACACGCAAACACACACAAACACACACAAACACACACACAACCACACACACAACCACACACACAACCACACACACACACCACCACAGGCACACACACACACAACCACACACACGCACACAACCACACACACTACCACACCCACAACCACACCCACAACCACACACACACAACCACAACCACACCCAACCACACCCACAACCACACCCACAACCACACACACAAAACCACAACCACACACACACAACCAGACACACACATCCACACACACACAACCACACACACACACAACCACACACACAACCACACACACAACCACACACACACAACCACACACTCAACCACACACACAACCACACACACACAACCACACACACACAACCATACACACAACCACACACACATAACCACACACACAACCACACACACACACACAACCACACACACACAACCACACACTCACAACCACACACACAACCACACATCCACACACACACCCACAACCGCACCCGCACCCACAACCACACCCACACACACAACCACACACAACCACACACACACAACCACACACATGCAACCACACACACACACACACAAAACACACACACACAACCACACACACACAACCACACACACACAAAACCACACACAACCACACCAAGCATTGGCATAGCCAATAGGTCTCGCCTTTGGGACCTTATAAGTGTTCAGCCACGCAACAGTTGATGTAGTTGCACCAAGGATATTGTGCTGCATAACTAAATACTAAGGTCCCAAAAGCGAGACCTATTGGCTATGCCAATGCTTGTTACATCTGATCCCGGGCACCATAATGACCAGCTGCACCACGGCCGAGGAGACATCTCCCACCTCCAATAAACCAATTCATGAAAAAATTTTACCAATCCGGCCAGACCAAGGGGAGTACATATACTGATCTCGTACAGCACGTACCTGCCACAAGCAGGGGAGCAGAGCCAAGTAGGTGCCAGAAGGGGTTGGGACCCTTGAAGAAGTAAGTTCTTAATCTAACGGTACAGCGTGCTTACGCTGGTATACCTCAACCAGTATCTCGTTTTTTTGTTTGAACTCTATGAAGCCTCTGTATGTTTCTATGCCTTTGCTCAGCCTGACAGTAGTTTTTCTTTCCATCCTTTTAGAGTCTGACTACAGGGCCGCCCACTCATGTTCCTGTGGGGACATTATTCTTCAGCACTTTGGGTGTTTGTTAACTTTGCAGTAACTAACCTCACAACACAAATGTACATCTCTAGGTGTAATAGTGGTGGACTTTCACGACGTCACTCACCACGGTCCTGATATTGAAGCAGATTTGATGTAAGTGTGTGTATGAGACTGAACAAGACACCAATGGATGAAATATAAATGTGCGCACATTCTCTAGCATGTAAAGTTTGCACGCAAAGATGGGAGAAATGCATGTCATTGACAGCCAACATCCTCAGGCCATGTCCATGTTTATTCTCATGTATATCCCTGAGTGGCAAGTATTGCTCGTTATGTGCATGCTTTGAGTATTTTGCATGCCATACCCAAAAAAGACACGTAAAGACACATCATTGGGGGAGTGACATATTTATGAACCCATCCTGACGATGGCCCAGTACCCATTAAGGCTGTGAGTATAGGGCTGAAACATGTTGGTGATTTAGGGTCACAGAGCCAGTGCATCCTAATACCCCTACATAGTGTTTATTATTAACCTTCACATCCACCCCACTAATATAGGGAAGCCTTGGGAGTGAGTGAGGAATTTTATCATTAAGGTTACGCCCCCTATCCAACTATCTTCATAAGTGATCCCTGAAATTTGGTTGAGCCCACACTGACCTTTAGGAGTGAGGGTGAACCCAATAATGAAGCTTGCCTAAATCAGAGTAAGTGAGGGTTGTATAAAAGAAAGGGTTTTGTTTCCTTACCCACTCCAGTAGGAGTGCTGCATAGGTGTGGCGCATAACATATTCTCACCCTTTTCCTCTTGAAGCTCCCCATTGTTAATAAAAATGCTTCATAATTTCTCCTTTTGACTGGTAAGGTTCTCCACAAGATAAGTAATTTGGGTCTTATATTGAGGGTCAGTAGGGGTGTGTGTCGGCTTAAGAGGGTATCACAGCAGCAGGCCAAGTGAAGGACAGCAGAGATTATATTATGTCAAGACAATGGATTCTTAACTGAAAGCATTTCTCCTCTATCATTTCAGACAGTGTTTTGGAACAGCTAGCTGTCAAGTAGGTAGAAAGTGAACCTCCCTTGTGGAGGACTTTTGTCCTTTCCTGGTGTAAGAAGTAAAGGTTCTGAGTAAATATGTATGCATGACTGAAAGCTGTTTCAATTGGGTGGGCCTCCACTTGCAGGAATTTCAGGGATGCTTTGAGTGTGTATGTTTGTATGCTCCAAATTTCTGGAAATTTTGTTTATTAGTTTTATAATCAAGCAAATCTGATCAGGTGGTTTCTACTCTGAACTGGGCCAGATTAGAAAACAATAGCTGAATATGGCGGTCAGGGATTTGGTACATGAGGGCAGACAGATATATGAGTACTCTACTGAGGTTGAATGTTCGCAGAAATATTCCCTCTCTCTTGCTATTTTCATTTTGGATTTCCTACTTTAAATGTATGTTGTTCATAAAATAAAACACACATGTATGAATGATTCTACCTTTTCAATCTACAGACTTCAATTTTCCAAAGGTGAGTTCTACTTATGCACACCACTGCCTCATGACACCACTATTGCAATTATTAAACCCCATACATTAACTTATCAACTCCTTATAGTACCACTCTACACCCTTTTTTTGTTATCCACCGACTCTCAACAATCACAATTCCCCTCCAATATGCAGCCTCACCCACTCGCACTGACAAGATGAGTCACTAGACACTCTCATGCACAGCACTTATTCACCCACAGCCACTCGTACCTCAACTCATTTAAATCACTTACTAAGCTACGTGGCGATCAACTAGACAAAACCACTCACACATATACTTACAGCACCAAACCATAACAAAACTTGTCCCTCACACCATCAAGTTATGATTAGTTTTTTACAACACCGTTCACATGCAACATCAATATCACACCTGACAATGTAACTCACCATTCACCCCACTACGCTTTACCCCACTGAACCATATGAAACAATGTTAAACATGTCTCAGCCCAACTTAGGCCACCTATGTGCTTGAACGACCACTCATTCTGGGTCATGCCAGTTAAACGCGCAATTGATAATTCCATGAGCAAAAGCTCTACTTTCTTGGGGTAATGCTGGATTGTCTCGGTGTCTTTAAGAAAATCAATTTGACCGTGTGTGTACCTCTTTCAGTGTTGTCAGTGTGTCTTTGGGTACCTGAGGGCAGCCACGGAATGAGTTGGTTTTATTTATTTATTTATTTATTTATTTATTTATTTATGCATTTTTATAAAGCGCGGACTTTACCCGAAGGTGTCAGAGCGCTGTACAATAGAACCAGTTACGTTACATGAGAGAAATGTTACAAAATAGAATGTACAAAAATAGCAGGACATAGAATTAAACACAGCAGGCAAGCGGAACACAATATCAAACACAGCAAGCAAGGAATGTACAAAAAATAAATAAATATAACAAATTTACAATGACTAACGAACTTCCTGGCGGGGTCTGAGAATGAAGGAATTCGTTCTGAAAGTGTCTTAGGAATAGAAGAGATTTGAGGTCCGCTTTGAAGATCCGGATGGAGGTGGTGGCACGGAGCAAAGGAGGAAGTGAGTTCCAGATTCTCACCGCATTACCTGAGAACAATTGAGCCATCAATTTTTTCCTGTTGAAGGAGGGGGGCTCAAGCAGGAACTTTTCCGCATTCCGAGAAGGTCTCAAGCCTCCGGCCAATTTAAGTTTATTCGCCAGATAGCGAGGGGAGGAAGAGTGCAAGGCTTTGTGGGTGATGCAAGCCCTTTTGTAAATAGCTCTAGCCTCGGTGGGAAGCCATCGGAGAGAAGACAGGATAGGAGTGATGTGGTCCCTTCGTTTGGACCCTGAAATAAAGCGAGCTGCTGAATGGAGGATGGATTTAAGGGGGGAGAGGTGAGATTTGGGAAGGCCAGTCAGAAGAGAATTACAGTAATCCAGTCTAGAGAGAACTAGCGATTGGACCAAGGTTTTTAGGTCTTTCTCCGGGAAGAACCGACAGAACCCCCACAGAAGGCGCAGCTGATAACGTGCGTTCTTGGCAATGGAGTTGATGTGTAAAATTAGGTTGAGTCTTTTGTCAAGTATGACACCTAGGGATTTAGCGCAGTCGACCATGATGGGTTTACTGTTGAGTAAATTCAGCTGATCCATCCAGGATTGAACAGGAGGCGGGGAGAGAGAGGTAGAAAGGAGGAGGAATTCAGTTTTGGAGGGATTGAGAATGAGTTGGTGAACTAACATCCAGTTGTGAATAGAGTTAAGAGTAGAGTTGAGTAGTGAGAGATCTTGAGAGGAAGAGACATTGAGGTAGATTTGGGTGTCATCTGCATAGAGGAGGGATCTGAAATGTGATGCTTTTTCATGGAAGATGTGCTTGTGGTATTTGGATCTTGCTGAACGTAAAAGAGAGAGATTGGAGGTGGATGGAGATTGTCTCCAATGTTTCTCCAAGATTATAAGGTTTTTCCTTTCGTCATAGAGAGCTTTGTTGAACCAAGGTGCTGAGGGGGTGGGTCTTTTCCTTTTGCTTTGGAGTGGAGCGACAGTGTCGATTTCGACTGCAAGGATTGAGAGGCAATGGGAAGTTAGATCATTGACATCCGCGTTAGGGTCTAGACTAGGAAGTAAACGCATAGCAGAAGCACACAGAGTCTCAAGATCAATGTTTTTAGTGTTGCGGAACCAGGTAGAAGCCCTTTTAGGTTGGCCGAGAGTTATAATGTGCGAGAGGTGAAAACGGAAGGGAATGAGGAAATGGTCTGACCAGTCAACATGGATAGGGGGAGCAATGGTAAGCTGGTCTGGTTTAGAAATAACAAGGTCCAGAATTGAGCCCTTGGCATGTGTAATTTCCGAGCAGTGTTAGACAAGATCGTTAGCTGAGAGAAAGGTTGCAAGCTTGTTGGCAGCCGAGTCTTCCACGGAGCCCCAGTGGAGATTGAAGTCACCTAGGAAGAACTGCCTGTCGCTTTGTGAATATTGGTCACTAATGAAGTCGGTGAGTTCCTCCATGAAGGAAGAGCAGTTACCGGGCGGGTGGTAGATGGCATGGAACCTGAAGGGTGAGCCGTGATGAACTTGAAGTTCTAGGGATAGGCATTCAAATGTGCGGAAGAAGATGGTGGGAAAGGCTTTAATTTGAAGGGAGTTTCTGAAGATAATCGCAACACCTCCCCCGATCTTGTCTATTCTGTCGTTTCGGAGGATAGAGTAGTCGGTAGGTATCAGAAGATCAAACAAGGTGTGAGAGGAGTCATTAAACCAAGTCTCAGTGAGAAAGAGCATGTCGAGATTGTGGTGGGTGATAGTGTCAGAGATTTCCAGTTTGTGTTTGGTTGCAGATCTGCAGTTGTGGAGCATACAATGTAGCTCTGACGCAACTGTTTTGGTGATGGGAGTGTTTGGGCTGATAAGGGGGATAGGGATTAGATTCTTGAATGAGGGTGCCCCTTGGGAGGGAGGCTGGTAAGTTCTGACGGAAGAGATGGTCTGAATGGTGAATTGAGTAGAATTATTAGGAGAGGAGAGTGGAGGGGGATTGACGTTGGTAGTCTTGTAGCTTACCAGTAAGTTTGTGATGTCTGTGGAGGACAGACTGTGGTTGTCTTTATTGGGGCATGGGAGCAGGGAACTCCTCAGGAGGTTATTAGGGGAGGGGGATATCTTAGCACTTAAGAGTGAAATGGACGCTTCAAGCTGGGAAATGGAAGAGATGAGAGAATCAAGTTTAGTTTCCAGGGATAGGTGGGCTGAGCACAGAGTGTTGGGTGGCTCAATGGTTAAGGGAGGGAGTGGAGTAGGCGAAGGAGGACAGGGGGATATGGGGGACCGGTGAGAGTGTTGCTGTGCGAGGGTCAAGGGTGGGGGTGGGAGTGAAGTAGGCGAAGGAGGACAGGGGGATGAGGGGGACTGGGGAGAGTGTTGGGGTGTAAGGGTCGAAGGTGGGGGAGGGAGTGAAGTAGGCGAAGGAGGACAGGGCCATGAGGGGGACTGGGGAGAGTGTTGGGGTGTAAGGGTCGAAGGTGGGGAAAGATGGTGGTAGAAAGGAGTGGATGGAGTTACAGTGATATTTTTACTGGTGTTGAGCAGAGGTGAAGAATAGAGATCATAAGTAGGAGGAGAAAATTGAGAAGTAGAAAGGGAGGGCGAGAGGTGGAGGAGGAGAGAAGGGGGGTTAAGCGAAGGCCAGGGATACAGTACGATGAGAGGAGAAGGGGCTGTACAGGGAGGGGAGGGAGGGAGGTCAATGGAAGGCCAGAGGAATGGGGAGAAGAGAGAGGGTGCAGGCCAGGTACCATGGGCTATGAAAGGTGAATGTAGGGGGCCAGGCAACAGGCAGAGTGTGGGGGTTGGACTAAATGGTAGCTGTGGGAGGAGTGAGGGACTGTGAGGTCAAAGGGAGGGAAGAGGACAGAATTACCAAGAGGGGAAACAGGGTTGTGAAGCATAGGAGGAAGGACTGTAAGGTCAGAGGGAGGGAAGAGGGTGGAATTACAAAGAGGGGAGGCAGGGATGTGAGGCATAGGAGGGGGAGTGTAGATTGTAGAGAGATGGGAGGTGTAAGAATAGAATTGAAGGTACGAGGGAAGGGGAGGGTTGGAAAGGGATGAGGAGAAAGGGGGAGGAAAGGGGAAGGGTAAGGCGAGTTGATCGGAAGTTCAGGTTGTAAGAAAGGTGGATTAAGTAGGGGGAAATGGGTAGGAATAGGGGCATTAGGGGCGTGAGATGGGATTGGAGTATTGGGGAGATGCAGGGTGGGGAGGGGAAGCGGGAGGTAAAGCAGACGAGGTAAGGGGGGATCAAGTTGGGAAGGGGGCAGAATGGGAGGGGAGGGAGCAAGAGAAGGGGGAGATAAAGGGTAGACCTGTGACTCCCGGGAGAGCAATCTTAAGGAATGTATGGGGGTCATGGGGGAGAAAGGGAGAAAGAAGACAAGCAAGAAGAAAAAGAAGAAGAATCTAGAGCGATCGTAGTCGCAGGGGTGGGACGAAGGGAGTGGAAGAGGTGGCCAAAGAGAGAGAGACAGGAGTCTGTAGCTTGGATCATGACAGTGCCATTATTATAAAGTGTAATGGTGAGAGAGCCATTAAAGCAAGCGGAGGGAGAAATGTTTAACCGCTTCCCATGTGTGAAAGAAGAGGAGGAGGAGATGTTGAAGGAATTGAAGAAGCTGGAGGACCAGGAAGCGATGTTGTGAGTGAAGAAAATGAAGTCATTTTTGATCTTCCCTAGACGCCCATTATGGAATTGGTCAACAAAGAGGGAATCTGGAAATTGTTCAATGGTGTTATGCTTGAACTTTTTTGCTGCTGCTTTGGACAGATTAGGGGGATAAATTACTTTGAAGCAGTTAATTCCAGACTTAATTCGAATGGAAGCCATGATAAGGAGATGAGGGGATGGCGTGGTGTGGGGGGTAGAAGAAGAGGCCACTAGGGTAGCGATGGCGCAAAGAATTATAATATGAGGGGGCGCATATTCCGGAAATCGAGTGAAAATAAACCAACAGGAGTGAGGTCAGATCAGGACCAAGAGGAGATACCTAACGAGGCTAAAAACAGGCAGGAAGGTAGAGGGGAGAAGCAGCATCTGAATATTTTAGGGGAAAGCAGTGGTCAGTGCGATGTAGAAAATAGGATTAGCGTCATGATTTCTGCGAATATAGTGAGGCAGGGTGACGGGGAGTCTGTTCCAGGCCTGGGCTAAAATTTCGTTCCGTTCGCGGAAATTGCGATAATTTGACTTTTTCGCGTTCCGCGGAAAGCGCGAAAATGTCAAAATTTCCGCATTCCACACCTTTGCGATAATTTGGTTCTTGCTCGTGCTGTAAAATAATACATTCTCGCGCGCGCGCGATCGCCTTACCTGAATCCCTGCGTTCGCCGACAAGTTTTTTGATCCGGTCGCGTTCTCCATGAGATGTTGTATTGTTTTTAGCCATTTGCGCTGTCTCGCGACAGTTCTCGCCCGCAGTGACATCATGCGTCGCATGATCACGTCTTTCTCCTCGCGATCATGCACCGCGAGACAACTGAAAACAAGATGGCTGCACCCGCGAGCAACAACATGGGTAAGTTGGCGAGCCGCAACCATGCAGAAAATCTCGCGAACATGCAGGAAAAAAACTTCCGCATCTTCGCGATATTTCCGCGTGTTTGCGATAATTTTCAACATTTTCGCGATAATTTGCGAAAGTGGATTTCGCAAATTCCGCCCACCCCTAGTCTGTTCCCTATTACAGAAACAGGGAGCTCAAAGGGTTGTTCAAAGATGGCTGTTCAATTCTTGTCTCTTGAGGTCGGGTCAAAGTCCTTCTTTGATTACCGCTGAAACATTGTAAAAGTAGAGCCAGGGTCCTTCTTTAGTTTCAAGTGTTTTTTTTGTGGTTGAGTCTTTTGTTTATTTCTCGATAGCAAAAAGGCTGAGTGAAGTTACAGGGGCTCTCCACATAATGAGCCTGCCGTCGCAAGTCTCATTGGAACAGCCTCCTCTGACTCCGCAGGCTCCTCCAATGCTGTCGATCTCCGTAGGCGCACTCTCAGGGTCGGCAAACAAGTGGTAACTGTAGGTAGCATTTTTGGCCACTGGGGACGATTTGATGGTTAGGAATGGCATCTTTCAGGTAATGACTTAATAAATGATGCACATGAGTTTGAAACGTACAATTTTTAGAAGCTGATGGTGGAGCTCAATTTGCGCAGGTGGTTGTAGGTGGTGGGTAGTGTCAAAGGAGAAAATATGGGTGAAAAATAACTTCTAGAAGTGAATTAATAAGACAGGCGGGATATTCTCAAGGACTTATCGCAGAGTTAGCGGCACTTTATCACAGCCAAAGTGGTGATGAATGTATCGCCCCATTTTCAAGCTGGTGCTAACATCTGATAACACCAGTTTACCTGTGATATCCGCCACAATAAATATCGCCACGGATGACAACGGCAACTAACGCTAATGAGATGCAGAGCAGACATTCCCGTGCAAAAAAACGTGAAAACACCACTTCGCAATATTCTCAACGACCAGCCAGATCGGCGATAAGATCCCAAAACATGCAATAAGGCCCGTTAGTAGCAGGGATTTAACACCTGCTTTTACCTGGTGTTAAGTCAGACGAAGACCTGCACCAGAAAAGGGGGCCCAGCCCACAGCCACACCAGAAGAACAACAGATGCCATAGAGCTACTGATCATGCAGCTCGGACACCCGAGAGGGCCACACCAACCACCGCCACCACCCCCAGGCCTACCATCCCCCAGGACCCCCCGCCCCACCCCACCCGGACTACCACAGAGGCAGCGCAGACAAAGACAGCGGAACCTCATAAAACGCACCAGCCATACAGACTTAACACCAGAGGATGTCATTGCCCACTACAGGCTCAAAAGGACAACCATCCTCCGCATCCTGACCCTCATTGCCCACAGGTTGATGGTACCAACACAGCGGAAAACCAACATCCCACCGTAGACAAAGCTGCTGGCTGTGCTGCACCTGTTGGCCTCTGGGACCTTCCAACCAACAACTGCCAGAGTCAGAGGAGTCTTACAGCCAGCCCTATCAAAGTCCCTCACACCTGTCTTGGATACCCTCATCAGCTTGGTACACCAGCACCTTTACTTCCCACACACTGTGTGGGAACAGCTCAAGACCAAGCAAGGCTTCTACACCATAGCTGGCTTCCCACAAGTGTTGGGGGCAATCGACTGCACACATGTACTCCTCGTGTCCCCTGCTGCCACTATGGAGGTGCACTGCTCGTCGTTAAGTAACAAGTGAACACACAAAACACCTCAACTCCACCAACAAACAAATCACAACTCTGGGAATGCCCACGTTACAAAATCACATACAACATGACAACAAACATGCCCACATACCAGACACGACAACACAACTTACTGTGGCAACCTGGGCTAGCCATGTACACAAGTCATCAACGGCATGGAACCTCTGCCACACAATAGCAGAATGTGGGGAGAGGTGGGAACCAGGCATGTGTGAAGGATGCAAGTGACCCATGAATGTGAATGTACTCAATGCCAAGTCTGGCATGGATGTGCTGGACAGACTACAGTATGCAGACCACGGACATTTCCATGTCGACATACACGGCTGGTGTTTGGAATGTATGGACAGTAGACGCAACCATGTCACCTCAGCCAGTGGGGAATATCGCAGAAGAGTAGCTTATTACGTCCCCCCATAAGTGTGAGCCAGTCAGTCAGTCAAAACCACTTTAATCGATTAATTAAAATCATAAAAGTACATCACAATAATTCATACTAGTAATTAAATACATTATAATAATACAATATAATAAAACATCCTAAAAATTCATCCAGACAAATACATGTATCACTAAAATCATAATCTAAGCTGGGCATCAAATTTTTTCCTTGTCCGTGCCGCAGCAACCAAAAAGTTAGCAATATTAAAAATATTCCATGGGCAGTCTGGTAGTTGCAGGTACATCAATGCGGGTTTGACTTGAGAAAATCTTCTCCCTTGCAACAATGGTACAATGTAGTTCTTTCTGCTTTCTGCATAATATTTACAAAAAAAGATAAAGTGCGCAGTGTCTTGGATTGAGCTACCATCACAGTTACAGGGAGCAGCGTCTTCTGGTTTACTCCAGCCTTGATAGCTCCCTAAAGTGAAATGAATCAGGTTAAAACGAAATCTGATCAACAGCCAACGATGATAGTGTTTCATGACCAACTTAAGGTAAGGCTCAATCTGGGGGGAGGTTATTACTAAAAAGTGAGCCCTTACCGACGCTTTTTTAAGTTCCTCTCCCTCCCGCTCTTGAGACCTCAGATTCAAAAACTGAGCTTTAACCCAGCCAATATCCCCCTTAGTGATCACTTCTGTGTTCTCATAAATCTCTGGGCGCCCTAAAATCTAAGACATTTTCCTAATATACACGAGCCAAGGAATCTCTGCCACTCTGTCTAATCCAATGCAGTCTTTTAAAATCAATCGATTTAGGAAAAGTTCAGGGTTCAACAATGTTTTCAACCAGAATGTTAGGGGAGCCAAACTTATACGGTCGGACACATAATCCATCCCCAATTCTTGATGTATTGAGAAAGTTGGAGATGATTGGGGGATAGAGAGAAGTGAACGAAAAAATGTATTTTCTACCATCTAAATTCCCTCTGCTTTTCTATACCCCCAAAGTGCAGCACCGTAGAGCGCAAGAGCTGAACATTTCGCCCTATAGATGGCAAGAACTGCATCACATGGTTTGCCACCCAAGCGTCGGGCAAAACTTAATATAGCGGAGGATGCTCTGCCTACACTGTTCTTTTTTGCTATAAGCTGTGGAGCCCACGAGCATCTGTCGTCAAATGATACCCCCAGGTAGGTAAATACCTTTACTCTTGTAACCTCGGCTCCATTACAATAAAAATGTTTAACTTTGTTTTTCCGTATACCCAGGGACATAACATGTGATTTAGAACTATTCACCACTAGGTCTAATGAGCTCATGAACTCCCCAAAGGAGTACAGTAGTCTCTGTAATCCCAGAGGGGTACGAGCCAATAGGACAGCATCATCCGCGTATAGAAGAGCAGGGAGGGCACTGTTCCCTATACGCGGGATGTCCAAGCTGGCCTTACCTAAGGTCAAATCTAACCTATTAATATATAGAGTAAAATGTAAGGGGGCCAGGATGCATTCTTGGCAAACCCCTCTGGCCGATTTAAAGTGGCGTGTGCATTTGCCCTCATGGGAGACCCTTACTGCAGCGTGCAAATCTTGGTGTAAATCCGCTAAAAAGTAGACCAGACAAGGGTCAATCCCCAGATCCAACAGGATCATCCACAGCCTCGACCTGTTCACCAGATCAAAGGCTGTGGATAGATCCATGAAAGCCAAATATATGGATCCTTTAGTGGCTTTTGTCTACTTATTAATTAACAAGTACAGGTTGAGGCATTGGTCCATGGAACCTCTAGCTGATCTAAAACCGTATTGAGCCTTCGATAAGATCCCTCTCTCTGTCACCCAATCTGAGATTTTATTCAAGATCACTTTACCCAAAATTTTGACCGCTGAGTCAATTAAAGAGATGGCCCGGTAACATCTCGGGTCACCCCTCTCTCCCTTTTTAAAAACTGGTATAATAATTGATTTAGACCAGCACTCCGGAATCCCATTCACAACACTAGCATTAAAAACATTAGATAAAATGTTGCTCCAGAGCTCAATGTCCCCTTTATAAAGATCCAGCGGGACGCCATCTGGTCCCGGGGCCTTATTAGTGGCAGAATCTTTTATGGCCTTCCCCACGTCAATCTTGTTGTAAGTGTGAGCGTAGTGGGCTGGCCCGGCGTACGCCAGGCCAGTGAAGGGGTGTAAATAAAAAGTCAGTTGCTCTGGATGTGGTTCTCTTTTGGAATTGCCAATGTGTCCGCCAGGGTGGCAACTCTCATCCCACCACGAGGCCGACACTGTGAGCGGTGGTGCCTGCGATCCTGTGCACCTGCTGCACCCCAGGCCGCTGGTCCCCAGACTCATCTTTCCCACCCCTGCGCACCCAGGCCTCGCTGCTCACCTGCCGACACCGGCGTGTGTCAAAGATGGCCCACCACGTGCCGGTGCAAGCTCCAAGCCCGAGGCCCGCGACCTTGGCAGCCTCCTCAGAGCATCACTGGCCTCCGTGACACAGGCTCCCATCACTCCTTTCTCATTGACATACTCCACCACCGCCTCCAGCCTACACTGCGGTCAAGTAGGTCACACATTTGGAACTGAGTCTTGATTATTTAATGGCAGAGTACATATATATATGGCTGATTTTATATCACTGTACTCCCTTCAATGTTGTGCCACCAACAACCCTTGTCTGTAGGCCTCTGCTGACCGCTGCTTCCGGCCTATACTGAGGTCAAGTAGGTCACACATTTGGAACTGAGTCTTGATTTTTCAGTGTCCGAGTTCATATCATTGTACGCAAGGTGAGGAGTAAGAGGAAGACGCGGTTCAGTCTGGAGGAAAAAAGGATCCTCGTTACGGAGGTGATCGAACACTACCGACAACTGCTCTGGTGCCACTAACTCTGTGCCCCGAAATTCATGGACACTCTCTGGTTGACCTTTGGTGGCGTCTGAGTCTATGGCCTGGGTGTTGTCTTCATCATCATGTAGTTGATACTGACTTGGTGTTAGAAATGAGTCTGTAGCATTCATCTCCTCCATATTGCCTGTGTCTGTTTGGTTCTGCCCTCTGCATCAGGCCCTGCAAGAACACCTTCCACTGTCCCTAAAACATTCCATGACATTTACCTGGACATCGACGAGGACCCGCTCAGCTCTCGTGGCCTTCTCTCAGTGCACCGCAAGTCACCGTCCCGTGGCAGTGTGCCTGTGCCGGCCGCAGTGTATCTGGGGCCACTAACTCTGTGCAGCTCAAGTCATGGACCCTGTCTGACTGAATAGTGGATTGCCTCTGAGTCGATGCCCTGGGGGTCATCAATGCCATGTGTCTGTGGTCCTGCGCCGACCACTGCCTCCGGCCTCAACTGCGGTCCACCAGGGCTCACACATAAAATTGAGTCCTGAACTGCCCGGACGACGCATCACCGCAGGATGCACAAGCCACCACCGCCAGGACCACCACCAACTAACAACTGCCAGAGTCGACAGAGTCAAACAGCCAGACTATCAGAGTTGCTCACACATGTCTTGGATACCATCATCAGTTTGGTACCCTGCTCAGCTCTTCAGGTGCCACCAACTCAGTGCAGCACAACTCATGGACCCTTTCAAATAGATTTTTTTGCTGTGGACAGCACACGCAACAATGTCACCTCAGGCAGTGGGGAAGACCTGGGACAATGATGCAGAAGATGTGGCATGTGTAACACACCCTACTGCAGCTGCAGCAGGAATATCCCGAAGGGACACAATCTTGGACAATTTCTTCACATCAGCACGATCAGCTCTGGTGCCCCTACCTCAGTGCACTGCAACTCGCCGACCCTTCTGATTGAATATTGGGTGACCTCTGTACTTGCTCCGGCTACCAACATGATGCTTTGCAGTTGTTTGTGTTATGTTGGTGTTTTCTGTTCCCGCTTTAATAGTGAACACTGTTCAAGTTTTTGCCAGCACCAACCACTGCCTGAGGGCTGGCTCACACTCACCCCACACCTATCCGGCAAAGGCGTCATTGGTCAGGTGACCCTGGTATTAAAGAGTGGCTGGGCGCACGTGCCCATAGCCAGTTCAACTGACTATCAAAGTGTGTCCGTGTGCACATTACGTATGCATGATTACCCCAGGCCCTACCAAATTACATTGTGTGGTGTACAGCGGATGCAACCATGTCACCCCAGGCAGTGGGTAAGACCTTGGACATGTAGCTCTGTTGTCCCTCCTTCATACGTAAGAGGAGTGGACTGGGCCGACGTACGCATGTCCAGCGGAGGGGTGTGAATGATTGTCCCGGAGCTCTGGGCGTGGTTTAGTACTGGAAATGTGCAAATGCGTGTGTCTATCTCGCATTGTGTGTGTCCGTTGGTGAGTGTAAGTGGTCCCAGATGGGAATGAGACACCCACGTATGTAATCGAGTCCGGCTGCCATGAGTTCGAACCCCACCCACACCTGTTCAGCCACCTCCTTCTGTCAGTCGAACACCTGGCCGTGGAATGCGATGTGTGCTTCGGTGCGGTGCTGGGAGCCACCCGTGGTGGTGTGTGCTTCCTGCTGTGTGGTCTGTGCAGGGGTGGGGTCTCCTGGATGCAGCTGGGCTGGCCTGCTCCTGGAGGTGGGTTGCCTAAGATGTCCTTGAGCTGTTGTAGGGCGTCGGTGTCGGTGTGGAGGTCCTCTTCATCATCACTTATGAGTTGTTTGGTCTGCTCTGCAGGAGGTGTTGATTGTCCCTCTCCTATATGAAGGGGAGATGCATTTTAACATTGTGTTGACATGTATGTTGACGCATTGTTCATGTTTACATTGGGACTGCATGACAATGTACATTGTGACTGTTTGGGAGGAGCTGACTATTTGATGTAGGACAGTGGACATTTGAACTACATCACGGATGTGAGGTTGTACACATACATTTTCATCTCACAGTTTCCTGCTATGCCAGATGTGATTGGCCAGTTTTCATGCACAGGAGGAACCAGTTGTGTCCTCTGTTCTGTAGTGAAAGTGTTGCACTTTGTACCACATTGTCGTCAATGTTGATGTGCTGTTATTGCTATGTGTGTGTGCTGAATTGTGGGTGAGTCGCCCCTGCTGCTCAGATTTGGCTGCCCCTTATCCCCTTCAGGCTGTGTGCCTTTGACTTCTGTGCTTTGACAGTGCTGGGATGTTTCGGACTTAGGTATAATGGGCTCTTGGTCGAGTTGTGACTCTTGGGAATTGTTTGTCCGCAGATGTGTTGTTGACGTTAGGGGTGGTTTGTGCACGTGGATGTGTCAGAGTGTGGCCTGCTCCTTTGCGGATGTGGTCCACACTCAGACACCTCAGTGTCGGGGCGTGCACAATGTCATGATGATTGGACTACAGCCATGCTAATTGTCATGTAGTGTCACTTGCATTGTGGGTGTGGCTCACAAATATGATTCTTTGCTGGGTTTCGTACATGTGCATGTGTTGGTTGTGATATTGGTGATGTGTGGGGTGGGACCCCTTTGGGCACATGGTGGTCGGGGGCCTACTTGGTGTTTGTATTGTGCTGCAGTGTGCCACGGAGGTCAGGGACATGATCCAGAGTCATTGTGGGTGTGCAGTGTGCTCTGCTTAATTGTGCATGTGTGCCATTGTTCCCCTCTCCCCGTCCTCTCAGTTCCTGGTGGGTACTCACCTTGTTGATGTTGTGTCAGGTCATGTTGAGCAGTGTCCGGTACCACAACTCCTGGCACCGTATCCCGACTGATGACTGTGGCCACCATTTTCTCCATGTCATCCAGCTCCTGGTGTGCCGCTGGACCCCCACCTCTAATCTGCGTTGCTGCTGTCATGTTGGCATTGAGTTTCTTCTTGGTTTTGGCCTTCACATCCTTCCAGAGCCTCTTGACCTCTTCCATTGTCCTCCTCAACGCTGCATCTGCATTCACATGGTCCAAGATAGTCTGACATATTTACATCTTTGTTGCCATTGACACGTTGGAGGTGACGAACAGTTGTTGGTAGTGTTCCATCACCTCTGTAACGATGATCCTGTTTTCCTGCAGACTGAACAGCGTCTTCCTCTTCTCCTTGGCCTTACCCGACCTCGATGTTCCTTGCTGGTCGTCTGTGGGGCTTGTAGGGTTCGCGTTGTCCTCTGCACTCGGTCTGGGTACATCCATGGTGCTACGCAGTTTATTTAGTTTTTCTTAATTTTTTCTGCTTTTATGGTGCATTTTCCCGCATGACGTGTGGAAATTGCAGGCCTGTTGCTGGTTATCGCAGATTTTTGTATTGCGATTTGGGACTTCGCAACTTTTTTCGCGTTGGTGTTTACCATTTTTCGGCATCACGTTAATTGTCATCCGGTCATCTGGTGCGTTATCTTGGGACTATTGCATGGTGCCGCCGTGTTGAGAATACAACGTTGACACTCTGTTATTTTCCCCCGATAGACTGCGATGTGCAAAGTTGCGTTAAGCTAATTTCATGATAATTAACACACGTTCTTGAGAATATCCCCCAGGGAGTGTGGCGTGGTGGAAGAATGATGCATGAGATGGAACCTGCCTTTTTGTTCAATCAACCTTATGTACAGCGCTCTGATACCCTTGGGTCATGTTCGCGCTTTATAACACATTCTAAATAAAAAATAAAATAAATAAAAAAGCAAAACTAGGCAGCGTGGAAATACAGCAGTCCAGGCAATAACCAGCGACAGATTCCTAATTAAAATCTTTGGGCCCCACGCTTATTTATTTATTTTTTACATCCAGCACTCCCCGATGGGCATCCACGGGGGTCTGAAGAAGTAGCAAGAAGATGGTGCTCTGGTTTCTAAGCTTATCCTAAAATCTGTCATTTGCTAATCCAAGAGCTTGAAGTCACTGATAGAATGGGATGGCATTGGTAATTATGCAGTGACACAGTATTTAACATGGAGGGTTTCTGGAACGTGTTTTGTGCAGATTCTGAGTTAGAAGATTCATTAATAGCATGGAGAATCAGACAAAAGTGCGTGGTTGACTCTGCAAGTGAAATGCCCAGAAAAGGTAATCACAGACTGCGTGGCAGAGGTGAGGGGCTGCTTTTCCAGAAAGGATGCATCAAACAACGACAGACAACAACAGCAACAAAAAAAGATCAAGAGCGGATAGAGGACACATTCAGCTAGATGTGCCTGATTGCTATTGACTGACAGTAAAAACTCAATTATGAACCGGGAGATCCGAAGTTGTTGCAGAGGCACCAAGAGTCAAAACGAGGTTTGATCTAAAATGCCAAGTTCTGCTTCAAAGACAGATTTTTTTTTAACTTCTCCTGGCAGCAGAAATAATAGCGCAGGCAAGATCCATCTGCCTCAGCAGAATGGATGAGGAAGGCTAATTACCCTTCTTTTTCCCTCGGGCAACAATTTTGTTCTAACAGGTTTCCAAAGTTACAAAGAAATCGAAAGACTATCTAAAAGAAAGATATCACAAACATAGGCTGATGGCTTTGGAAGCATAGCAATCTAAAAACAGCTCATATTCTTTTTGCCATTCCTTGATAAGCTGAGAACAGAGAGCAAACTGTAATTGAAAATAAAAAGAAAAGCTGTGTTTGCCTCACTGCTGCCACTCGTGCTGCAAACAGCAAGAATGAAGGGAAACTGGCACAGGAAGTGAACCTTGGAAAAGCAACAGTGATTGAACTAAAGCGCTTTACTCATTGGTAACATAATGGCTTAAAGGAAAGGATCTTTATTTTAACCTAGATTTAAAAAAAAGTGGGCCCTTATTACGTGTGGCCTGGTAAGTGGTGCCATATTTAGCACTAACTTGCAATTTATCGGGTGCGATAAACACTATTCAATTAAGGGGCATATTACCGTGCTTCAATCGCCACCACAATGTCACTTTTTGTGACGTTGTGGTGGCGATAGAGTCAGCGCCCATTACCAAGGCAGCGTTAAACCACGCAACGTGGCTAAACGCCACGTTAAGTGGCTTAACGCTGCCTTGGTAATAGGGCCCCTTTCACGCTAAACTTAACATGAAAGGGGCGCGCAGTGGGTGTTGCGGTGGGCGTACCACCGCAAACACCTATTCACTTTGCCGCTGCCACCTATTATCAAGAGAGGCGATAATAGGTAGCAGCGCCAAACTTAAGAGAAGGAAAATCCTGGTCTTAAGTTGGCGAAACGAGGAGAAATGCTTCATTTCTCCTGGTTTTGCTTTTCCATGTGTGCTGCCTAGTGCAGCACACATGGAAAAAGCAAAATGCCAAGGTTTGTTTATGTACAGGAAGGTGTCCCTTCCTGTACATAAAACACCTTTTTTTTAAATGCCATTGTGTAACTTACATGTGTGCTGCATGAAGCAGCACTCATATGGTGAAGCCCGGCATTTCCAAAGTAACAATGAGAGGCGTTAAGCCAAGGAGGCTATCACCTCTCACTGCCACTTCCTAGATAATATGCCTCTACGAGTTTTGGGGAATAAAACTGATTTTAGCACTTGCTGCAACAAAATCCACATGTTCCTGTAAAGAAGCTTTTTTTCACTTGATATAGGTTTAACCTATTGACATTTATCACATAACTCTTAATTGTGATATGTGCGGTAACAGCAGTTAACCACTTGTAATAAATGCCTTAGTTACCCACATAAATATCACAAGAAATGTTAACCAGTGTGGCAATTCGAAAAAAGAGGTCCTCCACTCCCTGTTATGGCACACTAGTATTTGGAAGGAATTGCATTAGGGAATTCTTGGAAAGAGTTTCCACTTTGTAGACAGACAACAAACTATTCAAAACATACATATTGTTACAAATATGGCAGGAAATAAATTCCATCTGCCCATACTTCACACAAAAATACATACAGGATACTCACTCAAATTCTCATTGCCCATTTAGTGGTCAACAGAGAAGAATCTCCCTAACTTTGAGAGAAAGTTACAATATATGTTACTTGTATAATACTGCCATGAAAGCAGTTTCATGGTTTCAGACCACAAAGATTTTAATAGACAGGCAGAACAGAGTTTGATCCACTCATATCTCATACACTAGTGGTTGTCAGAAATCCAGAGGGAATAGATTTTAGTCTGACTTTAAATGCTCCATAGTCTATAGGCATCCAGAAAAATGGCATAGCAACGCTGTACGTTACATGTTCAATTGTCCAGAAGAGCAGGTGGTGGGACAGATATTTCCAAAGACACAAATGTCGAATGTTATATAGCAGACGGAACCTGATTAAGAAGGATGTGTAGAAGCTCATAAGATCATTTGCTGAATTACCTTTGTGTTGCCATAGCAACATGGGCAGAGGTTGCAGACTTACTCTTGCAAAGTGATCTGGTGTGCAGCGATGCAGAAACACAGACGTAATGGCCAAACCAATGTAGTCAATTACTTTTCCATTAATATGCAAACAGGAACACACATTGAGCAGAAAAGAAGTAGTACATAACACGTATAAACTTGATTTTGAAAATAATATTTTCACAATCCATTGTTCTACAAACACATTTGTAATAAAAAATGCCTAAATCACCTGTAACAATTAGAAACTGTTTCCACATAGTCTTTTATCAAAAGTGTCCTCTAGATGTTCTCAGAATAACACACTAATATTTATTACCATGCCTTTGCACCCCAAGAGCGTTCATACAGGCCAGTGGTGCTAGGATGAAGACAAATACATTTGTAGATTTACTCTAATTCTCTGTGGTGAGGATTTTGGCTTTCGAATTTACATGCTGGCCTATGTGCTGACAATTAGGATAATCTGTACTTCTATGTGCCTGGATGAAATCGTAGGAGGTCAGAGACTGAACAACATCTAAACAGCAGATTGCTTATGCTGGTAGCCAAATGTACTATTAAGTGCATTTTGTGCAGTGCTTTCAACATTTGTATAGTCATGTAACACTTTTAGAATCTGGAGACCCCTTGCAGATTTGATAGTATTTTTTACTTTGTATTTGGTTGTTGTTGAAAACTGGGTTCATAATTTGGGAGCAGAGAGAAGTAAGCTGTAGCCGGGATTTCAGTTAGCCATTCTAGTGCCAACAATTGTAAAAGATGCCTTCTGTGAGGAATCTGCCATCAGGCTTTCCTAGGAGAAAATGCCTGATTCGTATTTAGCAGCACAAATCCAACGTCAGAGTTAGGAAACACAAAATAACATTTTAATGAAATAAAAGCAAAAGGTTTTCACAGAAGACATCATAACCGTAGTCCCAAGGGGCATGGCAAAACAGCACCTAGGGACATTTTGTGTCTGACTGCAATGGTGCAATGAACAGACCATAACTAGCAGACCATCCCTTTTAACAGATTTACATTCAAACATTTTTTGAAGATCATAATCCTTCAATGGAGCAATGCCCAATAGTGTCAGAAGCCTTCTTTTTCAGTATCATGGTACCTAAACATAATGCTCAAAACGTCCAAGCAGGGCAGACCTAGAAAACGAGGGTTTCAAGGTTGCCTATTTCCAGGTAGGCTTGTCACCTTGTTCTTTTGCTACGGTTGTCAAAAAGTCCAAATGTTACCAAAGGTTAAATAACTGCATCCTGGATGTTCCAATTGCCCGCCCCCCTCATTTTTGGAGACACTTCTTGGAATACTGGGCCACAGATTCCAGTTGGAAATAAGCTTCTCAACTACACCCATTAGGACCACTACTTGTCTTGTTCGTTTTTTTCCACATCAGCACAGACTACCTTTTTTGTTGGGACTCTATTTCCATCCGGTCTTCCCATAAAAGTAGTCTGTATTAGTGCACTCTGCAGGGTAAGATCTGCAACGCCATTGGCCCTGTGGCCCTGAAAATAACTCTTAAAAGCTGAGATCCAAGAGAGACCTAAAGTCAATCAGTCAGCAGTTTTCATTTGTGGGATTTAGATTTTTTTCATGCAGGCATTTTCTTTCCTTTTCTGCTCCAGCTGCATTCTGACTATTAGGAGGTGGGAGCCGTAATATGTATGAGAAAGCCACTGATGATCGTAAAGATATCTAAGAAAGTACTTTTCCTCATTAACCCTCTCTTAGCCTTTTCAGTGCTTATTTTCCCTTATGACAAAAACGACCCCATGAATGGCTATTCAAATGGCTCAGAAGGGGAATAGTCATTCTACCCTGCAGTAGCTCTCTAGGTTCACCTCCAAGTCCACACAGAAGAATCATGGAGCGCCTTTTCCAAATCAAGGCTAAACACCTCTACGCTGACCAATTATCTGCCTCTCCTTCAGGTCTGCTGCCAGAATCTTTCTGGAAAGAACTGTATCAAACGTAATTCCCAGCAGTGTTTTTCCTCTGACGTACTGGAATGACAGAAGGCAATGCCTGCCCTTGTGTGGCTACTTGGTTCACCTTCCTTCCTTTCACAATGTCTGCTAAGCAAGTGGTTCTGCTGATATGCCAGTTTCAAATACATTTTTAATAAAGGATTCTTGTTTCCTGATAACCTGCACACAGTGTGGGCCTCTGAGGTAGAAGAACATTTATTATCTTGTAGAGCACTTCAGGAAATTGACGCCAAATGAAGTGCTGCGGAGTTTGAAGGAAGTTAATTAAAATTCCATTCCGGATGAATCAACAACAGTAAACCTTGTCAGACTGATTCTTAAATCAGGATGAAGGAAGGCTGATGTTTGAAATATTTTTTTTAATCGTTCTTGATACATTTGTACTGACAATCTAAGAGTGTTAAATAATATTTATATCACTTAGTGCAATGATACAGAAATGATGTTTTAAGAGACTCATAGCCACTCTTGTTTCTTTAAATAACTATGCAAGTTTCTACATATGAGCGGCCATAGTTTTAATGTTAATAGAAACTTTGAGAGATGCAATTGCCAAGCTTTGCATCTAAATTCTGCATGTTAGATAATTGAGCCCTGCCATTTCAGGGCATACACACAATTGACTTATTTACTTTACGAGATAGGCATCAATTATAAAAATAGTTTAGTTTGATATTAGATTGAAACTGTAATACTGAAATCTCGCCACAGTATCATGGCCGACAGGTCATCCATTTTGCCATGAAGTCAATAATACATGTGGGTAACACAAGGTTGAGCTGTGCCCCACAGTGAGCATTTGACTATTCCACTTGGGCAATCTTTGCTCATTTTCGTCTGTGGTCTTAACATAGAAGTAAACTATGTAAATTAGTGTTCTTCGTGTGTTAGGGAAAAAGCACACTTAGGGCCCGATTCACAGAACTAATTTACGACAAAATCCTAAACTTACTACTCATGGTATTCACAGAATGCACTTACGACTGTCCTAAGTATACGTCCACATTCGGGCCGGAATTTCCGCACCCGGTGTGTAAGCTCCACACTCAGAGTATAAGCTCCACACCCGGAGCGGAATTTCCACCATTGGGCCGGAATCTCCGCTTCCGGGCCGGAATAATCTGGTGTTAATTGACTATATCTTATGCATTGTGGGTATTCCAGCCTGGAAGCGAAGATTCCGTCCCGATGGTGGAAATTCCGCTCCAGGTGTGGAGCTTACACTCCGGGTGTGGAGCTTACACTCCGGGTGCAGAGATTTTGGCCCGAGTGCGGACGTAAACTTACGACAGTCGTAAGTGCATTCTGTGAATAACATGAGTAGCAAGTTTAGGATTTTGTCGTAAATTGGTTCTGTGAATCGGGCCCAGTGAGATCTTCCGTAGCTGCACCACATGTCTCTGATGTCAAAATGTAGAGCAATATACATTAATAAAGGAAAACTCTGGGGAGTACATACAAAGACGTAGATTCGTATGGTTGTTTATTATTATTTAAAGGTGAATAATCTTGGTTAAATGTTGTCAAGGTTAGGATAGACTAGAGCAGTGTTCAGTGTTGGAATATATCAAATAGTGTATGGCTATATCCTGTTTCTGCTGGTTTAAACTTGCAGTGTTGTTTAAGTGCCATGACACACAGTCACAGATTCCAACCATTTTTGTCCGTAACATCAGGCAAGCTGAATGATCAATTTAGTAAGCATAGCACCCCACTGGTCATAAAGTCACATTGGAGTATCAGTTAGTCCAACTTTAACAGACAGTAATCCATCCCGTAAGGTGCATGACCTGGTACAGGAAAATAGACGCAAGGAAGGATCTTGCACTTATAGGTCTACTAAGCTCAGCGGATGGCAGGAGGTGACTATATAGATGAATGAAAAAAAAAATTGGTTGCACTTTCTAGGCTATCGACTCACATGGGCAAAAGAACCTGATGGTAAGTTTATGTTGCAAAGAAAGGTGATCCTATCCTTGGATGGACCCACCAAGTGGAAATGGGGACAACCTAGAGGGAACATTCCTGTTTATGTTCTTAAAAATGCACAAACTCACCAGACGCATGTGGATCTCCCAGAAGACCACATCTCTTTCACCTTGCACTCCTCCCTGGCCAATTTTGACCCGCTGCCTCTCGAAGTATCATTAACAGCAATTGAATGCCTGAAGTCAGGCTCCCCTTTGGATCCACATCCTACTTATCTGCAAACTATTGTTGCTCAAACAATCAATCCTATAGTAAATAATATGCTAAACACCTCACTGGTGACTGGCATGGTCCCTGAATGCCGGAATAGGGTGACAGTGATTGCTTTGTTGAAAAGACCTTCAGCTGATCCAAAGCAACCGGCAAACTATAGACCCATCTCCCTCCTCCCTGCCTTCTCCAAACGTTTGGAGAAGGGAGTTAACCATTAACTGTCCCACTACCTGGAAGATAACAACATATTACATCCCAGTCAATCAGGTTTTCGACCCCACTTTAGCATTGAGACAGCACTTCTGAAAGTAGTGGAGCATGTCAGAAGCACTCTTGCCAAGGGAGTCAAGGCCATTCTGATCATGTTGGACGTAACTGCAGCTTTGGACAAGGTGCTCCATTTAAAACTACTCAAACGCCTTCAAGCGATAGGGATCAGAAACATTGCCTGAAATGGCCGACATCTTTTTTGAACAATCGAAGCCAAGAAGTGTGGCTGCCCCCATTTTCTTTGCAAGGTAGAACTCTGACTTTGGGCGTACTCCAGGGACCTGCTTTAAGCCCCTACTTGTTTAAAGTTTACTTTAGGCCTTTAGCAATCTTGGCAGAGTTACTAAGTGCAAAGTTAATTTCTTACGCTGATGATACGCAGCGTCTCTTTTCCTGTGGGAAGGGAGAGGAGCAGGACGGGGAGCTCATATCTAAATATCTCGCTAAGGCGTTTCAGTGGTTGGCCTGGCACCAACTGAAAAGCAACCTGGATAAGAAGGAGATTGTGATCTTCGTAGATGCACCGCCTAACTTACTGAGAACTTGCTGGCCTAAAGATGTGCCGCAGCCAGGTCCTCCTCAGAATTTAGTGAAGAATCTAGGCCTTAAAATTGACAGCACTCTCTCTTTCCAACCGCAGATTCAAGCTTTAATCTGCTCATGCTTCAGCACTCTTTGTATGCTGAAAAGATTTATACCTGTCCTGTCTGAGTCTGCCGGCAAAAAGGTTATCCAGGCTCTGATAATGTTGTGACTGGATTATAGGAATGCCCTTTGTCTCAGACTCTCTGAGTATCTTCTTAACAGACTTCAGGTGGTGCAGAATTCGACAGCCAGACTTCTACTTATTCTTCCACCTAGGACTCACATGTCTATCCATTTGAAGGCCCTTCATTGGCTCCCTGTAAACAAGAGGGTGCAATTTAAAGCCATGATATTAATGCATGGAGCTGGTTAACTCAGAAAGAGGATTCATGATAATACCCCAAAGCGGACTCTGTGATTTTCCTCTGCTCACTTGGCAAGAGTGGCTCTGATCCACTGACTTAGAATGGGTGGTAGATCCTTCACCTATCCAAGGCCACTAACTTGGAATAAACCTCTAAGAGATCTCCACCTGGTCAGCGAATTTGTTGTTTTCAAGAAGAAACTAAAACGTGGCTTTTCATGCAGTTAGTCTAGGTTTTTGTGTTGGTGCCTTAAGCCTGAGCGCCGGGACACTCTATGGGAAGCTGTGCACTGTATACATTGTTATAAGATAACATATGCAAATATGAAAAAAACAGTTTCAACAAGGATAATATTGGAGTTCGCTGCAGTGATATTAATAAAGAGTGCATAAGAATGTTGAAGGAAAAGTACAGTCAGTAAATAGACTGGGAAAGTTCAAGGAATTCAAACCTCAGGTAATTTTGAAGGATGGTCCTTTCCCAATCAGACATCGTGTGAAGATTGTTTCCCTTATTAATAGGAACACATTTAAAGGGGACCTAGAAGACACTTGTAAAACAAAATCTTAGAGCCTATTGAGTCCTTGCCATTTGCTGCCTGTTCATAATGTCCTGAGGTGATCTCAAGCCAACCAGGGGCCACTGTTTTTTCAACCCTAATGCTTGCCATCTAATTGCATTACAGAAAAGGTAAAAACTCCCTACTGCTTTATTTAACTCCGGAAGAATGGACATAGGAATGGTATTTGCGTTAGACAGTGAAGAATCTGTAGTTCAAAGTTTAATGAAGAATACTTTAGAGGGGATTACTGGTGCATAGCATTCCTAGATGATATTCTGGTTTATGGAAGAGTTTGGAGAAACATGACAAAAAATGAAGTAAACCTTTAGAAGATTTGTCAGAAACTGCATTAGCACTGAAATTGAGGAAACACCGAGTTAGTTTTTCTAAAGTGCAATACTTGGGTCACAGTATTTTAGAGGATGTAATTAAACATAAAAGAATCCATATGAAGACAACTTTGGAAGTGCTGCACAACGGTTTGGGTTGAATTGAGCTCTGCTCTAAATGTGAATGCAATCATTCTAACAAGGTGTAAGCTCAGCAGTAAGAGAACAGAGAGAGAAGAACAAGAATTGCACTGTGAACAAGAAAATGCATACAAGGCCCTCAAGAAAGAAATCAGTTTAGTTTAGTTTAGGTTTTTATTAAATATGCTTAGTTAATAAAAACCATTGCAAATTAAGGGAGCAGAATAAACATGTGTTCCTAAAACTACACTATAAATAACATTGAAAAAATTCACCAAGAGTATTATTATTATTATTAATATAAACACAAACTGCAATTTGGAAGTGTTGGAAAACGAGGCAGTATCTGTGAGGCCTGCACAAATAACATGACTGCATTTGTCCTTCACTGGTAACCAAACACCCAATTGTAGCGCCTGACTCTCAGAGGGTAGCGTTGCAGAGCAGTCTGAGGCATATTCAAGGAAGGTGGTATGGGCTAGTAATCGCCATTACAGGTGCGCAGCATTAACACTCAATAATTGATTGTACAGTCTGTACTTTGCTTTATAAAAGTAAGAGTACATTTATTAAACACACACACTGCTCAATACTATGCACCAATTTACAAATATACATAAGCTGTTGGAATTACTTTGTGACATTGCATAACATCTTCACCCCTCCAGCGGGGGGGTGGGGTCTAGTACTACCACTCCCATGTATGCACATCATCGTGCCCCCTAATGCAGTGGGTTGAACATAACCTGGAGCGAGGGCCCTGCACACTGACATCATACCAGTGGCGACCCACCCCACTACCTCAACAAGCATTTAAATAGGCACACCTGCCCTGGTGACACACAACCCTGACTAAGCATTTCCTACTGACCATGAAGTATACACCTTTACATCTTAAGGGCTAACAGTCTGGGCTCTTCACCTAAGCGCAACAGCAAGAAAACGTGTTTAAGCATCACTTTAGAATGACAGTACTCATCACATTTGTTGATCATTAGAATGCATTGCAATTACAGGATTAAGCATATAAAGCCAGACACCCTAGCAGGAATGTCTAGCAACCTAACCCCACTTTGCTTATGACACCACCTCACACAGGTACTTCCCATTACACACGTGACTTTCAGTCCCTCTAAAATAAATAAACTTAGTAAATGCAGTTCTGGTGCAATTACACCTCTTTACCTCCAGGGGATGCCCTTCTCCAGATATCCCCCTCTCAGCCCTTCCTCACTTGGCGCACTTCTCCATACACCCCCAGCTGTAGAACCAAAGTTCCAGCCCAGGAGGTGTTAAAATGCTGGCTGAGCCCTTGAGGGGTAATTCTTTACAAGTCCCCATGAGACTTAGGGAGGGACTTCCATTTTAGCGCTGGGGGAGACTGCGTTGCTCCTGCAGCTTCCCCTGCACCTTGTCACACGTTTAGTGGTGACCCGGTCCTCCTGGTGCCACCACAAGCAGAGAAAACGCTGTTTGCCCTTGCAGGCCAGTCCGGGACTGCAAGGCATTATGGGGCGCTTCCTTGTCTTCCTGTGCATATTCTAGTAGCAGCTCCCCTGCTGTGTTGGGGAGAGCTGCAATCACTCCGCTGGCAGCTTCGCCGTATCCCGCTTGTCGGTGTGGGGCCGGGTCCCACCCGGACCCCAGGGGATACCTCTGTAGTGTTGTGGGTATAACAGCTCGAGCTGCCTTGTACTATGTGGGCAAGCTCGAGCTGCACTGTTCTACGTAGGTGTATTCGATTTAGAATATTGGGGGGATTTGTCAGTTGCTTGCCCTACCTGATGCTAGACAGTTGCTCCTTCTCGGGTGGTGTTTCTTCTTAAATATAGAATCCTACACTTCTTCCATAAGTGTCTGGATTCCTACTTTACAACCTCACAGCTCGGGAAGCCGACCCCCAGCTGCTCATGACAGTTGAGTGCTTCCTGCGGCTCGGGAAGCCCAACTCCGGCTGCTCTTCTTCTCACGGGGGCCCGGTCCCACCCAGGCACCCCGCATTGCCACATTGTTGGATGGCAGCCTGGAGAGCTCACCCCAGGCTGCACCCGCCGGCTCCCCGCCCGGCCAGCACACTTGCGTGCTGCCGCGGGAGCGGCCCCTTCATTTCTGCTCTGCCCGCTCCGGTGGGCAGACTTGCCGGTTACCGCAGTTTGGGTGGGGCCGCGGAGGAGTGCAACGGCACTCCCCTTCCTCCTTTCAGCACTCGGGGCCCAGAGATGGGGTCCCGGGCCCCTGAACCAGCTTCAAGGGGAGCGCGCCGGCGCTCCCTGGCTTGCCTCTTCTGGGGGCCCAGGGTGGGCTCCTGGCACCCCACGAACACCACTTCCTCTTCTTCGGGGCCCTGGGATGGGGTCCCAGGCACCCTGGGCACATTTTCACAGGGAGAGTGACGGCGGTCCCCGACTTTCATCTTTGCGGGGGGGGGGGCTCAACAGCGCTCCCCCGCCTCCTCTTCCTTGCCCGGGGCCCGGAGTTGGTATCCGGGGCCCCTCCCCCTTCTTCATGGGGAGCGCACCGGCACTCCCCGGCTTCATTTTCAGTGGGGGCCAGGGTGGGCTCCTGGCACCCCGCAGGGGCACCTTCACGGGGAGCGCGACTGTGCTCCTCCGACTTATCTTCTTTGGGGGGCAGCCCCCCGGACCTGACCCACTCCGGGGGCATTCTCTGGACCGGCTGCAGAGCACCACGCGCTTCGTTGTTGGTTGGCCACAGGTCAAAGGTCGCCTACCTTCTGAGGGGCATATCTCAGCCCCAAGGGTCCGATCTTCCTAGTTTTGGCCTCTTCTTGCTCCTGGTGGCGCTCCCCAGCCACTGGGAGCACTTGCCTTCACCCTCTGGGCGTCTCAGAGGGGGGATTCATCAGGGAGCTGTCTCCACTGGCTCCCTGCGCAAGCCTTCCGCCTGGCTCTCCTCCTGTGCCTCTCTTCTCCCTGCGCAGTGGCCCCTGCTTCTGTGCACTGGTCCTGGTCTCTTCTCCTGGCGCTGGGGAGGGGGCTGGCAGGAAGTCTCTGATTGCCCTATCACACAGTGACACATCACTTCTCTGCCCCTGCTCCCTCCTTCCTGCCCAGGCTTCTGGGTTTGTTCAAAATGGCGGCATCCAGGGTCTCCTGCCACATGGTCTCTGAGAGCCCCTTCCCCCCTTGCTGCCTTCCCTCCAGAGCAGCCTGGTGCCTGGCACTTTAATGGACTGGAGGCCCATGCCCTTAGAATGCTTGTTGTGCTGGGCTGGGCCTCCGAGGCCATGGCTTAGAGAGGAAGGTCATTAAATCAGCCTGGCAGGGTTAGCCCCCAGCCAGGACCTGGTTGTGAGCTGACTCAGAGAAATATAACATTTCTGGATCACCCAAAAGCAGTACAAATATGACTTTGGATTAGGCAGAATACTTCTTCTCACACAAGTTACAGAAGACTTTAGTGCCTGTCTGGAATTTGTAGGCCGTAGGAAAGTGTCACTAGCCCATGGGCTCCACACACTGACTTTCCCTGGCATGTTTCTTCCCAGTGTACAAAGCCTATTCCATGTAACCACCCAATTCTGCATATGTCCTGCCACACCGGTCTATCTGCGCACGCCAGAAATCTCCCATGCGCAGCCCCTACACATGTGCACACGCATGTACACGTGTCTGCATGTAACCAGCCCGGTGCCCCTTACTCCAGCTGCTGCGCAGTGGCCTAGTCAAGCTAGGGGGACACCAGTAAAATCCACATGCCGTCTCTTTCATCACGAGTTCACTGTGGGTGAGTCCCTACTTATGAGGCTCTCCCCCAGTAAAAGCTCAACAAATAAGTGCTCAAAAAGCGAAACATCCGGGTGGCCCAGAGTGTCAGAACCACCTTCTAACAGGAAGGATTTTCTTTTTTAAATCATCAGGATGTATTGTCTTTAAATGGTGCAGACAGAAATATACTGGGAAGGCTTCAGATTCATTTGGCTTGTATTTTATGTTGCAGTTTGTTTATGACTAGTGTCAAAAATCTAGTCGTCTGCTACAAATTTAGGGCCTGATTACGAGTGCAGCTGTCCCAATACCACCATACCGTTGGTGGCAGTCCAACCGCCGCCTCCCCAGTGGTTCGACTACCCTAGTACGAAAATGCAGACTGGTCTGTCCCTAGATTTTGGAGCAGCCATAGGGAAAGTGAAGGGCCATGGAAGCTGTGCTGATGCCAGCACCACCGTGCTGATTACAACCAGCCTTTCCACCAACCTTTGCATGATGGGAACCTCGCCATGAAAATGTCGGCAGAAAGTCAGGAAAGGGGCCCTAAACAGTGCTCCAGGATGTTTTGCCCACAGGGGACTGTGCATGGGGCTGTGCATGGGGTCAGATGTTGTGCCCCCCTCGTTTGCGTGCACTGTGTACCATGCAGGACATGGTGCATGTTACATAGTACTTCCGACGTGCACTGCACTACAACAGTATGTGATTCAGGCTCTTTCTATGAGCCAAAGCGTGCCGCCACCACGGCACCTCCACTGCTACACCACCAGCTTGGCAGTAAGGTCAGAATGCGGCGGTCGGGATGCCGCCGGCTTGGTGGCGTCTCAAAAACTGCTGCAAAAGCAGTCTGGTGGTTGGACCACCAAACTCGTAATCAGGCCCTTAGTCTTGTATTGCCCTCATTAACACAAGCTTGTCAGCAGGTTTACACTCCTGGTGAGTTGAAAGTTCACTCTGTCACGAATATTGGGCAAATGCAAATGATATGCATGATGGTTCCTTGTGCTTGATTACAGCATCTACCGGATTTATCAGTTACAGTTGCAAGGCACTTTGGGCAAAGATTCAAAGTTGGGAGATCGCCCAAGCACGGACGCAATATTTTCATTTTTTTTGCAGAGTGATAAACTGGAGCTTAAGTATTCCTGCTGCGCTTAAGTCTTATAGGAATAAATGGTCATCCATGAGTGAGCACACTTTGAGAAGTGTTTTTGTACTCCAAGGGCGAGCCCTGACGCATGATTTAGGTAACATGTTTTCTGAAGACTTTAAATAAGAGTGGGAGTTCCCATAGTTCATTTATATGTATAGACTCTATACTGTATAGACCTGTGTTTGAAGATAGTTCAGTACAGAGCCTTTCCATACCCCCTGCCTGGAGCTGACTCAGTACACACCATACACTGCTTAACCGGAACTGAACCTGGCATTTTCATGTCTCTTCTCTTGTTTTTAAGTTACTGTCTGCTGGCTGCGTGTACAGAATGTTGATACACTGACGCTCCACATTTGCCAGCATGAGCGGTATTTCCGTTTTTAAACTCTCCTCCTCCTTCTTTTTTTGTTCCTGTTTTCTTTTTTTGTGTCTTAGGTCGCGATTAAAGGGGGCATAACTGACTCTAGAGCCACACACAATCTGTGTAGGAGGCACACCCCACCCCCCCTCTTTTGATCGGTGAGAGGGCTAATGGTACCCTACTCACACCAATAAGTTTGTGCACTCACCTCACTTCACTCTCACCCCTGGTGCTGATGAAACGCCAAGGATCTTACTGACCACCCAAGGCATGAAACATGTCGACCTTAGCTTAGTTACCCGGACACATTACGTCTCTACTGGTAACTGTTAACCTACGGGTTTTTTACTGTACCAAGGGCACCTCTTTATTAAATAACTTTTCTATGTTCGGTAACCCTTAGGTATTTTTAACTCACACTGCACGCACTACCTTCACTTCTCATTTGGTACTTACTTCCACATACCCACATGCACCCATCGGCAGTTCTCTAAAAGATCTCCGCTAAAGAGAGCCTTCGGGGGACCCATAGGGCATTGCACCGCCGGCCCAACGAGGAGCAACCGCTCGATGATGAAGCATGACATCCTTCGGGGTGTGTGAGGGCAACAAGAGACAATTTATGCCTCTCCCCACCTCAAGTACCAAGTCCCTGACCTAACTTCTCCATCTTTCCCACCTCTGACCCTATTGTGTGTGTAGGTTGTCCTTCGACCACACTCACCACGGAACAGTGCCTCCTGTGTGATTACCTCATTGACTTTTCAGAGCATAGGCACTGGACCATTAACTAGCTCCTGGTCCCCCCCTTCTCCATTATTATTTATTAGTCCTCTATTGACATAGTCCATTTGAGTGCATAAAAAGTAAATAGTAGAAATTTGCTAGTAGAGTGTTTGCAAAGTTTAAGATGTACACTCGCTGATCATATTAAAAAACTATCAGCATGCTAAAATCTATATGTAAAGAACAGGTTGTCATGTTTCATTGCCAGAGGATCAAGTCAATTTCATCAGGACATGAGGACATACAGTAAAACGGGGTCTCCCCAAAGGAAGTACACTTTGACTGAACATACCAGACATACAAGGTCACCAAGAGTAGCGCACCCATAGTGGCTACCTTTAACAGCATTGGCCACAGCATCCTGTCTTAGGGCAACAAGAACCAAGTATTCTTGTCACGCCCCCCTCATTTGCCCTCTGTGTAGTGGGCCTAGTGCACAGGGCTCATGTTGCTTTACCCCATGGAGCTATGATATCATGATCGATGTTTCCCCAGAACCCTCAATATTTCTGTTCTCCCTGCACCCTCATGACTGATTGCATTATGCTTGAACCCCTGCCAGTGTTCCCCAAATCCTGCGAACCAATCAATGAACTGCTCTTGCAGTTCCTAGTGCCTTGGTGTGATTTTCCATTAAATCTCTGCAAGCTTTCCCAGAATCCTGTGAGCCAATGGCAAGCCATGCTGTCGCTGTTACTGGGGCCTTGGTGTTGTTTTCCATGATGCACGTTCGAGCAAAAATAATACATTTATTTCCATTTATTTGGTTCCGATCAACAAGCTGCACCTGCCCATTCGGTAAGGTCAAGGAGAGTGTGCTAACGTGTTTTCCCCAAGGTTCAGGAACCTTGCAGACAGCCATGTGTGCCATGTGCCACATGTGATCTAGCTACGTCTATTGATCCTTCAAGAGGTTATATAACTCCACCCAAACCTGAATCGTGGCTTGGTCTCATTCCCTGCAGAACATGCTTCACCCTCTCTACTGACCTGAAGAATCCTAAAAAATTCTGCCTGAATCAAGAAGCTTTCTAGTCTCCTTAAAGTCCATCTGAACCGAAGGTTCTTGTGGCACCTGCTCCCTTGATGTCTTCCTCCTCGCTCCTTCTTGCACTGTTACTCCAGACCCCCCGCCACTCCCTGAGTCAAAGCCTCAAGATCTTCTTTGAACTTCAGTCAAGTGGAAGAACTAGGCTAAGTACTAGATATCAGGTTAGTGAGCACTAAACCTTCTACAGTAGTAAACAGGACTGAGTATCCTTGTATTGAAATACTATAGACTTCTACTCCATGCCTTCTCTATGAATTAATCCAGTGCTTCTTATGTGTTTATACTCCAGATCCTCCCTACAAACTTGATGCTAGAACTGTCACTGCTCAAGGATTAAATACTTTATACCTGTGATTCTCTGATGAGCAGTAGTGCCAAGAGAAAGCACTTCAGAGTCTTTGATGTAAGCATCAACGGTGGATGCCTCCCTGTGTTTCGATTGTATCCCTAGGAGTGGAAGTGATTCTAACCTTTGCTCTGAGTTTATCCTTAGGAGTGTAAGTCACTCCAACCTTTGCTCCAAGTATGTCATAGGAGTGCAAGTCACTCCAACCTTTGCTCTAAGACTATCCTTAGTAGTGCAAGTAGTTGTGTCAGCATGGTTCGGGGGTGGCGGGCAGGTGTGGGTGCACAGCGGGGTCCAGGAAGGTTGGGGGGTTAAGGTGCACAATAAAAAATTAAATTACAATGAAAAAACACTTACCTTGCCATGCCAGGTCCTGCTTCTCTGCTCCTGCTCTCTCAGACTGGGCATAGGAAGCACAAGCACTCTTCAAAGCAGCGTTGTGATTGGTAGGCACCCAGTCTCCCCTGACCAAGCACAATGCTGCAATGCTACGTTGTGATTGGTTTTGAGCATCCTGGTTTGATGCTCAACCAGGGAATGGGGGCCTGGGCTTGTTCTCCATGTAGGCTGTAATCTAGTCTACATGGAGAATGGGGAAAGTTAACATGACTGGTTTGGGCGGCCCGAGAGGGCCGACCAAACAGTCATTGCACACTTAGGAGTGGGCAAACCACTTCTCTCCTGCCCTGCTTCGAGAGCAGAGCAGCCCCACCCAACCACCCACCCACAAAGCAACAGGAAACATAAAATGATAATAACTCTAAGTTATTATCATTTTATGTTTCCTTTACTTTGAGCGTACTGCTGAAAAGCAGTGGGGTGACGCTCCTCCGCCATAGCGGAGGAGCTGCCCCTGAGTGCAAGCCACTCCAACCTTTGTTCTGAGTGTCCATGGGAGTGCCAATAACTCAAACCTGTATTTGAAACTTATTCCTAGGAGTGCCACACTCCAATCTGTGTTACAGCAAACAAATGATGGATGGAATGCTGAGAATGAAAACATTCTCCCCCAGTCAAAAGATCTGGGTTAAATCCATCGTTGTTTTGCCTACTACGCCACCCCAGTTTGGACCCAGCCATATGCAAATCAATCTTCACCCTGTGCCCCATGGGAATAGTCCAGACCGAACTGCCAGGCCAGGTCCTCCCTGGACTGGAAACAAGCATCCTGGGACTGATTTCAGGGTACGTCACCCTTCTTCAGCAAGGCTAGCTTGAATCCAGTGGCACAGTGAGCAAGGGACCCACGTCTGGGCATACCCATTCCACTTAGGGGGAAAAGTGTTACAGCAAACAAATGATGGACGGAATGCTGACAATACAAACATTTTCACCAGTCAAAAGATCAGGGTTAAATCCATTGTTCTTTTGCCCACTACGCCACCCCAGTTTGGAGCCTGCCATATGCAAATCAGTCTTGTCCCTGTGCCCCATGGGAACAGTCCAGACCGAACTGCCAGGCCAGATCCTCCCTGGACCGGAAACAAGCATCCTGGGACCGGTTTCAGGGTATGTCACCCTTCGTCAGCCAGGCTAGCTTGAATCCAGTGGCACAGTGAGCAAGGGACCCACGTCTTCGCATACCCATCCCACTTAGGGCGAAAAGTGTTACAGCAAACAAATGATGGACAGAATGCTGACAATGCAAACATTCTCCCCCAGTCAAAAGATCTGGGTTAAATCCATCGTTCTTTTGCCCACTACGCCACCCCAGTTTGGACCCAGCCATATGCAAATCAGTCTTGACCCTTGACACTCCAATCTGTGGCTTTGGTATTTCTGCTCCAATGCCAAGCTGCTGATAAAACCTGTAAGTACGTGTCACTGAAGTTAATGCATGTTCATTGTAAACAGGGTCTTATTAGTGTACTGATTATAACTGCCTCCTCTTGTTATTTCCAGTGCATTGCGTCTTTGCAAAACCAGAGGTTCTGGTCCCGTTCACATCTACCTCACAAACATAGAAGGTACAAAAAGTGACAAATCCTGTTATGCAGTGTAGCACAGTAGGTGAGCAGATCCAGTACCGCAACACTCTCTTTTCTTATTTTATCCCAACCTCCTTCCCTCTGGGGGCAGTTTGCGCCCTCAGGTTTCAGTTCCTGGATCTGCATTGTTCTTGGGAGGGATAGGATGTCTATCATCGACTCCAGTGTCGCCTCCACTGTTGGGACCAGGTGAGCGCATGACAGTTCTTCCCGAGCAAAAAGCAAATCCTAGTAGAACAAGAATCATATGGGCTCACAAACCCTTCATAGCCATTGCTAACTGGGAGTGACATGTGAAGCTCACAAACTGGCCCCAACCTAGGATATAAAGTTTACTTTTTCCAAGTTTGGGTGGACAGCATGACGTTGCTTCCAGGCTTCATATTTTCTGGTCTGCTAGGGAACGCCACTTCGAGCTGTGGACACCCCTACAACAGGGAACTGCTCTGGCACAATGGCCATCTGTGGCTTTTGGGTGTTCCTCACATTGTGAACACAGCTAGGCTTAACTCTCCCTCTCCTACAGGGCCAGGAACTCTCCCTCCCTTATCGGAGCATGTATTCTTATAGGTGTTAATCAGAACCTGAGCTTCTCCAGTAAGTTGTGCAGACTTCAGGTGATGTCCCCTCTCTTGTTAGAGCCTGGATCTCATGCAGGCCCTGGTCATGCAGTAGTTCTTCGAGAACACTGAAGAACAATCCCTTCCTTGGTCAAGGGATGCAGCTCCACTGCCAAATGTCATGTAAATGGTCTTCTCATTCAACATTGCCATGCTGTGGTGCAGGCGAAGCCTTTGTGAAAAATTATGGCTTTCATAGCAGGTCAGATAGTGACGTGGATGGCTCCAAGCAGCAGTATTGGGGAAGAACACTGTCAGTGACTACGAGTCCCAGCAGCCAGAGGGACTAAGGCGGAGGCCCCTCAGCATTGCCCACATCTCTCACCAGAACTATAAGGCACAACAGGAGGTCCTGCCATGCATGAAGGACATTGTCAGGGGCACCTTTGCTCGGCGAAAGGGTGTCCCTTGGTACAGCTGGACAATCATGCCCTTATACCAAAGGTACGATCTCAATCACTTTGCACCCAACAACCCATTTTTTGTTCGATCCTTGATGCTGACTCTATCTCCCAACGTGTGTTGAACTGAGTGGAATTGATTTTGAGGCAAGATGGCGTCTGAGTAGCCGCCGCTGCTGCAGCTCCGCCGGTCCGAACCTCAAATGTAGTCTAAAGTCCTTATTTAGCACTACAAATACGCTAAGATACTGTTTAAAGCTAGTTTGACACATGGAGCAACTTCAGTACCTGCATCTCATGGTGGCGATTGCTGGGCAAAAAGAGCGAGTTACGATACACGCAACGCTAAAGCACTCTCCCTGGTCATCGGCCTTCTCAGCTCGCTCCGCTCCTGCATTCTCGACTTTCGCTGCCCTACTGTCAGGACCCCTAATGTAAGTCCCAAAGCGAGGCGCAAGGAACTTGGTTCAATAGGCGTTTCAGTTTCAAATGGGCTTCAGTGGTCGAGTTTGTGGCATGCCCGCAATTCTAAGATGGCCGCTCAGGTGCTGGGGTCTGCGGTCTAGTTGTTTACAAATTCAGAGAGACGATGTGACGCGCGCACGCCTGAAGTAATGCGCACTTCACCAAGACATTTCCTCAGAGAAGACGTGTTCGAGTGTGTTCCCAGTTCTGAAGTAAATATTTGAGTAAGAAGCTTTCCAGAGTAACGCTTGAGAGTAGTTCCGAGTGAAGAAACCGACAACCACCGAAGAGGTCAGAAAGGCCATTAGAGACCGTAGTGGGCAATTAAGCGGGAGTCGAGTACGGAGTCACTTCGTCGCTACAGGGAAAAGACGGGTGAAGACTTCAGCCGCACCTGAAAAGAAAACCGAAAGAAAGCTAAGTGAATTACTGATAGATTATTCGTTCACATAAAATGTAAGCAGTGTTTGATGACGCAATAAGAATAATACTTACCAAGGTCAGCCGAGATCAGCATACAGAGTCCTGTAACAGAGAGTGAAGAATATTATGGGATTTACTGAGAAAAGGTTCCTAAGAAAAATTAATTGACAAAACCATCAGTTAACTAGGAAAGTAAGGTGAAAGACTTACCAGAGTTATAGCAGCTCCGCAGTATCCTAAGGAGAGGAAGCAAACAGGAAAAGTTAAAAGCACAAAAGGCTTAATTTAGAAGACGACAGTTTCTAGAATAGCAAGAGGCAAGAAAAGAAAGAAGAGAAATTACGAGAAGAAAGAGAAGGCCACACACAGAAACATTCATGGTAGGTTAAAAAGAGAAAGAGTTAGAAGATGTTTAAAAACAGAGAATAAATAGGTATAATAAAAGATTTCCAAATACGTCAAGTATAACAACCACCACCGAGCTTTTCAATCACCAGATCTTAGTTTATTAGGTAACGCGTTTCGCCTGACACAGCAGGCTTGATCACACACGGAGTCGTGGGATGAATACACGTTTATACTGTCAGGGAAACAACACTGAAAACGGACAACATACAAACTAGTATCAACCAAGTGTGTTAGTTTGGCGGCCATTTTAAACTAGTCAAAATTATAGATGATACATATGTTCAGTCTAGTGCTGTATATGGCCTAACACATGTTAGTTCTAATTAATTGAACTATTGTATTCATAGTTTCAAACAATTATTTCCTCATATTTACATGTTGATATCCTTTATACATTGTGCCTCGAAAAAATATCCTGTATACAGTCTAGTGCTGTTATGTGAATCCTCAATATATACACATAATTTACACTATTCATTAAGCATAGTGCTCTGATATAAACTATTGTATTCAAAACAATTTATACATGTTTTCTGTATAACCATTACTCACAGTAGCAAGAATGAAATATCCTATATTCAGTCTAGTGCTGTAACCTGTTATGTGAGTCCTCAATATATGTCCATAAATATAAAACATAGTGCTCTGATATATATGTACATGAGGCAATGTGCTTGTGTGCATAATGGTATGTATAAACTATACGAGTTCATGACACAGTGTCAGTATTGTTGTCCGTTATAAAACCATTCTCCTCAAAAAACGTGACATGTTCTGTCCCTGCTCCACCTAAAAAGATCCACACCCAAATCAACAAAATTAAAATTCTGTGCTACCTTTCCCTTATATAATCTATACATAACAGAAAAGAACTGAAACATATCATTAGGAATATGGAGGTTCTCTTATCTGTCATGTGATTCAATTTTCTTTTCTGGAAGAAAAGGGTAGGGGTATATTGCGATTCCCTTCCGGAGTCGGCCCCTTCCTTTCCTCCTAAAATAAAACAGATTACAAATATATTAGATACATTTTTTCAATTAAAATTCTACTCAATTACCTCTTAGTACACAAACATACAGATCAATTAGATATACAGAGCATAGCATCCAATGAATGTTATTCTCGTAAATGCACACTCAATTCCTCATCTTGATTTAATCCTCCTGGATGTTTACTTTGTAAGTTAATGATGTGCCAAGACTCCCTCTGTCTGAGTTGTAATTCTCTATTGCCACCCCTTCTGTTATACTCTATCTGTTCAATAACAAAGAAAGATAAGAGTGAGTTGTTGGATAGATGGTACTTAGCAAAATGTCTTGCCACAGGGTAATGTGGATCTTTGTTCTTAATAGCTCGCATATGTTCCAACACCCTCTTTTTTGCTGCCAGAGTTGTACTCCCCACATATCTTAAGTGGCAAGGACATTCGAGGATATAAATAACAAATGAAGTTCCACATGTAAGGAATTGTTCAATATTCCTTTCACCAATCGGTGTACTGTATTTTTTCCGCATGTGACTGCTGCGGCACGCTCTACAGTGACCACACGGAAAAAAAACCTTTGTGGGAGTCTTGGCACATCATTAACTTACAAAGTAAACATCCAGGAGGATTAAATCAAGATGAGGAATTGAGTGTGCATTTACGAGAATAACATTCATTGGATGCTATGCTCTGTATATCTAATTGATCTGTATGTTTGTGTACTAAGAGGTAATTGAGTAGAATTTTAATTGAAAAAATGTATCTAATATATTTGTAATCTGTTTTATTTTAGGAGGAAAGGAAGGGGCCGACTCCGGAAGGGAATCGCAATATACCCCTACCCTTTTCTTCCAGAAAAGAAAATTGAATCACATGACAGATAAGAGAACCTCCATATTCCTAATGATATGTTTCAGTTCTTTTCTGTTATGGATAGATTATATAAGGGAAAGGTAGCACAGAATTTTAATTTTGTTGATTTGGGTGTGGATCTTTTTGGGTGGAGCAGGGACAGAACATGTCACGTTTTTTGAGGAGAATGGTTTTATAACGGACAACAATACTGACACTGTGTCATGAACTCGTATAGTTTATACATACCATTATGCACACAAGCACATTGCCTCATGTACATATATATCAGAGCACTATGTTTTATATTTATGGACATATATTGAGGACTCACATAACAGGTTACAGCACTAGACTGAATATAGGATATTTCATTCTTGCTACTGTGAGCAATGGTTATACAGAAAACATGTATAAATTGTTTTGAATACAATAGTTTATATCAGAGCACTATGCTTAATGAATAGTGTAAATTATGTGTATATATTGAGGATTCACATAACAGCACTAGACTGTATACAGGATATTTTTTCGAGGCACAATGTATAAAGGATATCAACATGTAAATATGAGGAAATAATTGTTTGAAACTATGAATACAATAGTTCAATTAATTAGAACTAACATGTGTTAGGCCATATACAGCACTAGACTGAACATATGTACCATCTATAATTTTGATTAGTTTAAAATGGCCGCCAAACTAACACACTTGGTTGATACTAGTTTGTATGTTGTCCGTTTTCAGTGTTGTTTCCCTGACAGTATAAACGTGTATTCATCCCACGACTCCGTGTGTGATCAAGCCTGCTGTGTCAGGCGAAACGCGTTACCTAATAAACTAAGATCTGGTGATTGAAAAGCTCGGTGGTGGTCGTTATACTTGACGTATTTGGAAATCTTAAAGTCGGCGCGCTCCGCCGACACCGAACGACCTGCCTGCCTTGGGCGTGGGGAGACGGAAGGAGCAATCTGAAAATGTATAATAAAAGATATATGTTTTACAGATAATTAGTGACGCCAATAACAAGAAAGAAGAAAAGACAGAGTTGACCAGGAAGAGAGGCACAGAGTTCAGGATTCTGGGTAGGTAGAAAAATCATAAGAGAAGAGAAGAATATGGACAGAATAGAGTAGGAAAGGAATAATAATTTGTTGTGTGCTTAGTTACCCTTAGGAGTCTTCAGAAGGCAGAGTGATAGCTGAAGAAGAATTCCTGATAGGAAAACCAGAAGGTCCAGAACCAGTCTCTTCTATCGTTTGTTATTTTATCCAATTTCCCCCTTCCCCCTTGCTGATCAGTTAGAGCCAAAGACATTTCTTGGGGCTGAGTGATCAGTAGTGGGAGTCGGGAAGCTAGCGACTTCTGTTCCTGTGCAAGACAACAGTAACCAGCGAGAAGCTGAAGGTGAGCTCTGACAGAGTGAAGTGCCCACGTATTAATCTTGCACCCGAACAGAAAATAAATGGTTGAGGGAATAAATTTACAGACCTTAGGGTCAGTCCTAGAGGCGATACAAAAGGAATTGGTAGGAGTTAAGGAAGAGAATCAAAGTCTAAGGCAGGAGGTCATGAATTCTAGGAAAGAGACGGCAGAATTAGCACAGAGGATAAGACAACCACATTCAACTGGAAGGGAGGGTCCCACCACATCAATGGGAGACGCAAATAAGCTAACAACACAAGTAATCCATTCCCTATCGCCAGTGATACCTTTGGCAGCGCCAGAGAGGTTTAGTGGGGACCCACAAAAGGCGCAGGTGTTTATTACACAATGTTCACTTCATTTCTTGTGTCGCCCTTCTATCTTTCCTGATGCGCAATCTAAGGTAGCCTTCATTTTGTCATATTTGAGTGGAGATGCAGCGGCATGGTCGATGCCGATAGTCTCACGAGATGATCCATTATTGCAGAATTTCGATGAGTTCAAGAAAGAATTTCTGAGAATCTTTGACCGAAGACGGATCTCTCAAGCAGTAGATAACGAACTCTTGGAATTGAAGCAGGGAAATAGAGACTTAGTGGCTTATCTAGCTCAGTTCAACAAACTTGTAATGGAGACTGATTGGCCAGAGAACAAGAGGACAGCCATATTTTGTCGAGGCCTGCGAGATGAACTAAAAGATGGTTTGGCTCAAATACCGAATCGACCAACTGAAATTTCTGCCCTGATAGACCTAGTACTAGAACTGGATTTCCGGCAGGGAGAGCGAAGGGGAGAGAGAAGACGAAAGTACAGAAGTACGGTTCCGCTAAGGCAGAAACAGGAAGGAGTACAGAAGGAACCACAGGATCTGAACCTATGCAAATAGGAACGATTCGGGGACCGCTCACAAAGGAGGAGAAGGAAAAAAGACGAGCCAACAACTTATGTATGTATTGTGGATCTAATGGACATTTTGTGCGGAATTGTCCAAGAAAACCAAAGGGTCCATTTAAGCCGAAGGAAAACTCGCAGCACCACCTGTAGAAGGAGTTGTGCAGGTGGATGCGAATCAGAAATCAACTCCTCAGGAACATCGGCTGGCGAATACATTACAGTCGTCTTCGCCCCATTTGATTTTATCCTTGACAATCCGATTTCGTGAAAAGATAATGAAAGGAGTGGCTGTGATGGTGGACTCAGGAGCCAGGGTAATTTCTGCGATCTGAAGTTCACGGCTAAGGTTGGGCTGCGAGCAATTGCCAAGGCTAGTGAACCAGTTCGAGCAATCGATGGTACCAATCTATCCTCAGGGCCAATCACGAGTCACACAGAGTTAGTAGAGCTGATTCAAGAAGATGGGCATAGAGAAGCTATACACTTTAATTTAATTGATGCCCCCCAATTCCAACTCATATTGGGACTTCCTTGGCTCACAGAGCACAATCCTTCAATCAATTGGAACAACAGAACAATTGAAATGAGCTCAGCATACTGTAGAGAGAACTGTTTTGGGGCTTACGAGGCAATGAGTAAACAAAACCCGGCTCACGCCTTATGTTCAGCTGGAGTTTCCGTGTGCGTAATAAACACGCAAACAATTCCATCAGAATATCAAGACTTTGAGGACGTTTTCAACGAACAGGAAGCTGAGCAACTGCCACCTCATCGAGTTTACGATTGCAAAATAGACTTAGAGCCAGGGGCGAATCTGCCTTGCAGTCGAGTGTACGCCTTGACGGAACAAGAGAATCATCACCTGAGGGAGTATATTGACAAGTATCTGGCCAATGGATTTATACGTCCTTCCCAATCGCCAGTGTCCTCGCCACTGTTTTTTGTGCCTAAGAAGGAGCAGGGCGAGTTGAGAACGTGCATTGATTATAGAGCCATAAATCGAATAACAAAGAAGAACAGGTATCCTCTTCCCCTTATCTCCGTCTTGTTGGACCAGATCAAAGGAGCACAGATGTTCACGAAGTTGGATTTAAGGGGAGCTTATCACCTTATTCGAGTGAGAGAGGGAGACGAGTGGAAGGCGGCCTTCAGGACACGCTTGGGCCTATTTGAATATCAGGTGATGCCCTATGGGTTGTGTAATGCGCCTGCAGCTTTTCAACACTTCATAAATGATGTGCTCAGTGAATTCATAGATCAATGTGCAATTGTGTATATTGATGATATACTAATCTACTCAAAGGATACGCAGGAGCATCAAACACAGGTTCGAGGAGTTTTACAAAAACTGCGAGAGAACAAGCTATTTGTCAAGTTGGAGAAATGTGCTTTTGGAGTTTCACAGGTAGAATTCTTGGGCTTTGTAATCTCACCAGCAGGAATTCATATGGACAAACGAAAGATTCAAGCCGTACAAGAATGGAAGTCACCCACTTGTGTGAAAGAAGTCCAAGCGTTTATTGGGTTCGCAAATTTCTATCGGAGATTTATTGGAGAATTTTCCCGACAAATACTACCCTTGACACGACTACTGAAAAAAGGGACACGATTCGAATGGTCGGAAGAAGCAGAGCAAGCCTTTAAAGATTTGTAGATAGAGTTCACCACTGCGCCTATCCTCCTTCATGCTGATCCGATGGAGCCCTTTTATGTCGAGACAGATGCCTCGGATCTTGCGATTGGTGGAGTTCTTTCTCAAAGGAATAAGGTGACGGGCCAGTTACACCCGGTGGCTTATCGATCCAGGAAATTGACTCCAGCGGAAATCAATTATACGATTACGGAAAAAGAGTTGCTGGCAATAAAAGACGCCTTCAAGGAGTGGAGACATTATCTAATGGGGGCCCACCACGTGGTAACAGTCTACACGGACCATCAAAACTTAAAGTTCCTGAAGTCAGCCAGAACCTTGACACCTCGCCAACTCCGTTGGTCACTGTACTTTGCCGATTACGATTTCGTGATAACTTATCGGCCGGGTGCACAGAATGGAAAGGCGGATGCCTTGTCTAGGTTGGGAACTGGAGAAGAAAGAAGTCCACTAAGCGCTCAAGTGATCATACCGGATACCAAGATTATAGGCGCTACAGATATATTGAACTTTAAGGAAAAAGTGATCCAAGCTCTAACCCCAGAATAAATGCAGAAATGGGCGCAACAAGAACCTGGAAGAGAAATTCGTGATGAATTACCATTTAAAGAAGGTGCATTGTATTTGCCGACTACAGCATTGCAGAAGCAAGCCTTGCAGGAATGCCATGATCACCTGTTGGCTGGCCACAAGGGAGAGTCCAAGACAGCAGATCTAATCAAAAGAAAATATTGGTGGCCACAGATGAGTAGAGACATAGAACAATATGTAAAGACTTGTGAGATATGCGCTCAGGGAAAATCAGAACGGCACGCTCCTCAAGGGCTGTTGCAACCCCTGCCCATTCCTCCTCATCCTTGGCATACAATCACCCTAGACTTAATTACAGATTTACCATCCTGTCAAGGGACAAATACGATACTAGTAATAGTAGATGCATACACGAAAATGACACACTTCTTGGCCTTAAAGGGAATCCCTACAGCAAAACAGTTAGCAAGGCACTTTAGTACCCAGATTGTCAGATTACATGGAATACCCAAGATTGTAATATCATACCGGGGAACCCAATTTGTTTTGCATTTCTGGAAGGCTTTTATGAAAGGGTTAGGAGTAGAAACTCGTTTTTCCACCAGTTTCCATCCAGAGACGGATGGCCAAACAGAAATGGTGAACCAGGAATTGGAACAATATTTAAGTTTGTTCTTGTTGAAACAGGAGGGAGAATGGCCGGACTACTTGTGGACATCAGAATTCGCTCATAATAACGCGAAGAATGTGTCCACTGGATATTCCCCGTTCTACTTAAACTATGGTAGACATCCAAATTCAGTAGTACAAGATGTAGAGCTCACAGTCCCAGCAGTCAAGGATTTGGTAGCTCTTTTAAATTCAGTACATGAAAAAGCATCACAGAATCTAGTACAGGCTAAGGAAAAGTATAAGAAGTACGCAGATAAGAAAAGAAAGAAACCTCCTCCACTAGGAATAGGAGATAAAGTCTGGTTGAATACAAAGAATTTAAGGCTAAAAGGGAACCGAAAATTTCAGCCACGATTTATTGGCCCTTACCCAATTGCAGAGCAGATCGGTCCAGTGACCTATAAATTGACTTTACCCTCCCAATGCAAAATTCAACCAGTGTTTCACGTTTCCCTTTTGAAGAAGGCAGTTCCTAATTTGAGAAAAGAATCTATTCCAAACCCAATTCAGTTAGATACAGGAGTGGAGTTTGAGGTGAAAGAAATTCTAGACTCAAAATTAGTCAGAGGTAAACTGTATTATTTGGTAGATTGGAAAGGCTACGGTCCTGAGGAGCGGTCATGGGAATTAGATTCAAATGTTCATGCTCCTAGGCTAATAAAACTTTTTTATCAGCGCAATCCAACCAAGCCCAGAGTGGAAGGACTACCCTTGGTGGGGGGTACTGTCAGGACCCCTAATGTAAGTCCCAAAGCGAGGCTCAAGGAACTTGGTTCAATAGGCGTTTCAGTTTCAAATCGGCTTCAGTGGTCGAGTTTGTGGCATGCCCGCAATTCTAAGATGGCTGCTCAGGTGGTGGGGTCTGCGGTCTAGTTGTTTACAAATTCAGAGAGACGATGTGACGCGCGCACGCCTGAAGTAATGCGCACTTCACCAAGACATTTCCTCAGAGAAGACGTGTTCGAGTGTGTTCCCAGTTCTGAAGTAAATATTTGAGTAAGAAGCTTTCCAGAGTAACGCTTGAGAGTAGTTCTGAGTCAAGAAACCGAAAACCACCGAAGAGGTCAGAAAGGCCATTAGAGTCCATAGTGGGCTATTAAGTGGGAGTCGAGTACGGAGTCACTTTGTCGCTACAGGGAAAAGACGGGTGAAGACTTCAGCCGCACCTGAAAAGAAAACCGAAAGAAAGCTAAGTGAATTACTGATAGATTATTCGTTCACATAAAATGTAAGCTGTGTTTGATGACGCAATAAGAATAATACTTACCAAGGTCAGCCGAGATCAGCATACAGAGTCCTGTAACAGAGAGTGAAGAATATTATGGGATTTACTGAGAAAAGGTTCATAAGAAAAATTAATTGACAAAACCATCAGTTAACTAGGAAAGTAAGGTGAAAGACTTACCAGAGTTATAGCAGCTCCGCAGTATCCTAAGGAGAGGAAGCAAACAGGAAAAGTTAAAAGCACAAAAGGCTTAATTTAGAAGACGGCAGTTTCTAGAATAGCAAGAGGCAAGAAAAGAAAGAAGAGAAATTACGAGAAGAAAGAGAAGGCCACACACAGAAACATTCATGGTAGGTTAAAAAGAGAAAGAGTTAGAAGATGTTTAAAAACAGAGAATAAATAGGTATAATAAAAGATATATGTTTTACAGATAATTAGTGATGCCAATTACAAGAAAGAAGAAAAGACAGAGTTGAACAGGAAGAGAGGCACAGAGTTCAGGATTCTGGGTAGGTAGACAAATCATAAGAGAAGAGAAGAAAAGAGACAGAATAGAGTAGGAAAGGATTAATAATTTGTTGTGTGCTTAGATACCCTTAGGAGTCTTCAGAAGGCAGAGTGATAGCTGAAGAAGAATTCCTGATAGGAAAACCAGAAGTTCCAGAACCAGTCTCTTCTATCGTTTGTTATTTTATCCAATTTCCCCCTTCCCCCTTGCTGATCAGTTAGAGCCAAAGACATTTCTTGGGGCTGAGTGATTAGTATGGGAGTCAGGAAGCTAGCGACTTCTGTTCCTGTGCAAGACAACAGTAACCAGCGAGAAGCTGAAGGTGAGCTCTGACACCTACGGCGGGATTCCCTTGTGACACACTCTTTGGAGATACTATCGGCAATCCACAGAATCCTGCCAAGCGAGAGGGAAGCAACATCGACCCGTAGGAACCGGAGCATTCTCCGGAGAGCATCCAGGGTGCGGAAGATACGGTGTAACCAACACACGGAAGTTGAACAAGTAAGGATGGCAGAGCTGGGGCGAAATCGATTAAAAACAAAGGCGTGCAACTGACAGGTCTTGTGAGTAATGATCTATTGCAGCCTAACCCCGCCACAGCGGAAACCGCCAGAAACACCTTGATACACGCGGAGCAAAAAATAGGGAGCAGAGTGCAAAAATGGATTCTACAGAAAAGATAGAACAAACTGTTAAACAGAAAAAAAATACAAACCAAGAACACCAAAGGTGCCGATACCGGCCAGTCTATCCAGAACGCCCATGGTGGACAACCTCTTATCTCTAATATATTCGCCCCGATTGATGGGAATGTGCTGATGGGAGAAGTGACTGAAACAGAGGGTCTAATTGACCAGACTGGTCCTATTGGGGCTGTGGTTCCTTTTGAAAATGCACTGGAAATTAAAACACCTATCTTTCAATCAAGTCCAACTACCAGTCTTGTGTTGGCTCAGGAAGAGATTAGTCATAAACTTCCAATATCTTGCCCTACAGACGATCCACAAAATCTTAATGATATTGTAGCTGAGAATGATGGTATAATAAACAAGGATATGGCGACTCTCAGTGAAAATGACAAGGAAAAATCCCTTGGCCTCCAGCCAAAAACTCCAGATAACATGGATAAATTGCATTCACTAATGGACGAATCGGAAATTTCTGATGGAAGTGTATCCGTTGCTAGCGAAGAAGGAAGTCAGAAGTGTGACAGCAGCACAGACTCAGAGCTATCCATGAAAGCCTCTGCACAAAACAAAATCCTGAGGAGGAAACCTAGTTGGCATAAGAAATGTGAGACCCCCGATCAGGGCAGCACGATGGATCTCAGATGGGATTACTCTGCCTCACAATCATCAGCTCTGACAGATCCAATGATTTGCTCAAGGGAGAACTATTCACCATTAGGAAGCATAGTTGATGAAGTAGCTGATTCCAAAAATAAACCTACCTTGGCACTAGTGCTACAATCTATTAAGAGCTTTCAAGAGGAGGTCAAGCTAGATAGTCGAAGATCACCCCTCGCCACGCCGAAGCTTCAAGGAACCATAAGGAAAGTGGGCAAGACATGTGTTGAAATTGCAGATAGAATGGCCTCAGTTGAAATACATACTGGAAATCTCGAGAAAGATATTGCCACTTTGAAAACGCAAGGAGATGAACATGATGGCATAGTTAAAGATCTTATGCTCAAAGTTGAGGAGCAACAGAACAGAGTACGACATAATAATCTACGGGCTCTTGGTATTCCGGAGGGAGTGGAGGGGAACGACCCTAAGCCTTTTATGATCACACTCTTTAAGGGAGCTTTCCCGGACTTACACTCCTGGGATTGGGAAAGGAAATACAACGAGTACATTGCTTCCCACTAACAACATCCAAATGAGCTACCTCCTCCCTGCAATACCCACAAGCTATGTTAATCTATTTTGGTAGTTTTCTCCTGCGACAGCTGCTTTTGATCTTGCAAGGCCAGCAAACAAGAAAGAATTTAATGATATTACCTTTTTCACCGGGCCTAATTTTGCTCATGCCACTTTGGAGCGCAGATGGAGGCTGAAACAACTTTTTGCGCCATTTAAGCAACTTTTATCTCCAGAATCCTGCACGCCTAAAGGTTATATTCAAGGGATCCACACGTAGTTTTGCATCTGATATCCAGGCCCAAGGGTATTTGCGAGAGATTACAGACCGCAAATAAGATAAAGCTAATGATTTAAGACTTTAAATATTCTAATATAGACGGTGACACTGTCTATAGCTCCTGACTCTATTATCTTACTTCCCTTCTTCTTTCATAAGATATATAACAAAATAGTTTTTGGGAGGGGGAAAGGGAAAAAAAACTCCTTGATTAATTGAGAGAGATATTCTTTATATGTTGGAATATAAACAATAATAATGATCACTATATAGAAATTGCAAAGTAGTCAGGGCGGTATTACATGGGGATAGGGAAGGCAGAGGGATTGGCCGGAGAGGGGTGCGGGGTTACGACTGCTCAGATGCCCTCATCCTGGCCCTCATCCTGGCTCAGCATGCGCAAGGTAACCTTAGTGGTAGGTGGTGGGTGGTGGGAGGGGGTGGGGTGTGAGGGCAGGCAGTCTAGGGTTAAGGGGGAGAAGGGGGGAAGGGGTTGGCACTTTGGGGGCTTGCTTTAATATGTTTGGCTTTTGGCTTTTCGTATTCCGGGTGTAATTTCCTTTACTAATGAGTAAACTATGTATAGCAACAATTAATATCTGTGGCCTTAACGATAACGGCGGAATACTACGGTGGGGTTACGACTACTAAAAGCCAATGTTATCTGCATGCAGGAAACACATATCGAAAGAGCACAGATACATTTGCTGGAAACACTTGGATATACATTGGTAGGGGCCACGACCCAAAATTCAAAGACACAGGGGTTGCAATTCTGACAGCTAATCGATCTATTCAATTTACTCGAACAGTAGCTGATCAGAATGGGAGGTGGGTAATCACAGAATGTTGTAGGGATAATGGGGATCCAATTACAATTTGCACTATTTATGGAAGTACTTTAGATGATCCTGCCATATTTGATTATAAAAATAATGAATTAGCTACCTGGCTGTTACCCATATTTGTTTGCGGGAATTTTAATATAAATCTGCCTGCCAGTCAAAATCTAGCCCTTGACAATCACTGGATCTATAGTGGTCGGAAAACCAAGGTTTTTAGATCTTTAAGGACATTGTGCCGCGAGCAAGCACTTTCAGATATCTGGAACTGGCAGAACCCCATGGACCCGGGTTTCACATTTTTTTCTTTTACACACAATAAGCATGTAGGATTAGATTTTATATTATCATCGCACACTATTCTTCATGCCTGCTCAATCGAGAAAGCTCTGCGCATACTGGCTGACCACAATCCTTTAATAGTAGAACTTAAGGGGTTAAGGCCTAGAAATATGGGTATGACCAATTCGAGCTTTGAACGATCATTACTTCTGAATGAGGAATACTCTGAGCGTATAAGGCAGTGGCTCCCCCAATTTTTTAAGGAGAACATAGGGAGTGTTTGGGTGGATATTGTTTGGGATACACTGAAAGCGGGAATAAGGGGAGAAACACTTAGCTTTTCGCTAGCTATGACTAAGGAAAAACAACGTCTGCGTAACGATATGCAGGGTTGCTTGGCTGCCGCAGAAGAAGATCTGATTTTAGCGATCCAGAATGGGTGAGATGCCTCGGAAGCACATATCAAAGTGATGGTAGCCAAGTCGGCAATTCTTGAAATAATAGTAAAGAGAGCTGCAGATAGATTAACTGTGTGGTGTGAGACGGCATATGAGTGTAGTGAACAGGTCGGGCACCACCTCGCAACTAGAGCTAGACAAAAAACAACTCGGAACATAATAACTGAGATTAATGATCCTATGAGAGGGAGAATTATAGACCCAGAGGGAATTTGTAAGGTGTTCTATTTATACTACCAAACTCTATATCATGAGGGTATTCCTGGCCACTCGTGAGGTGTTATTTCATATCTTAATCAAGTTCCAGTGGTACAATTTTCCCAAGAGGATCAACAACAACTTGAGGAACTCCCCCAATGAGTGGATATTTTGCTATGTATTAACAGCCTTCCGAGTGGTAAAGCCACTGGCTTAGATAACATACCCTTGGAGTTTTATAGGAAGTTTGCCCTACAGCTTAAAGATTGTATGCTACAATTATTTCTACATGTGTTTAAAGGGGGAAGACCACCGCAATCCAAGACACAAGCCAAAATTATATTTTTTCTTAAAAAACATAAAACACCTCTAGAACCTCGCTCCTATTTCCCTATTACCTTGATTAATGCCGATAGCAAGATTTATTCCAACATCCTTGCCATTCGCTTAGCTCCTGTCATTCACATGGGTTCATACCAGGACATGGCACGATTGACCATATCAGAAGAGTCATTTCACTATTTGATGCCGCTAATATCTCTGGAGATCCAACAGCACTTGTATTGCTGGATGCTGAAAAGGCCTTTGACAGGGTCTCCTGGTGTTTTTTTATGGGAGACCCTGGCATGGGTTGGAGAAGGCAAAGGACTTATACAGGCCTTTAAGATTCTCTATTTCCACCCCAGTGCAAGACTCTTTTTAAATGGTGTTCTTGCAGACTCATTTGAAATAACTAGAGGTACCCGAGCTCCCTGCTGTTGTTTGCACTATATATAGACCCCTTTTTACGACAACTTGAAACTAACAGGATCATTAGACCTATCGAATCCCAGGGTTGGAAAACTAAAACTTTGGCATACGCTGACGACATTGCTATAGTAACCTCTGATCCTGAAACAGCTATAGTTGAGATTGAGGCGGAAGCGGAGAGAATTGGGCAGTTCTCGGGGTATTCCCTCAATAGTATTAAAACCCAAATTGTTTGTAATAATATCAGCATGGCTAACAACACTAGACAGGTAGAAAAGGCAACATATCTTGGAGTTGCTATTATGGCTAATGTTGATAAAATTGTTGATGGTAATATTGATCCTTTGATCGCTAAAACTAAAATCGAATTAACGAGATTACATAATTTACATCTGTCGATTATTGGTAGATGTAATATAATTAAAATGCTTTTTTTCCCTATATTTTTGAATTTTTTAAGGGCAATCACACTAGAATTCACCACTATTTGTTTGGTAAAAAATTGAAGATGTATTTTCTCGTTTTATTTGGGCATATGAAAAGCCCAGAAGAGCATATACATTTTTAACCTTGCCAAGAGAAAGGGGAGATTTGGCCTTACCAATTATAAGACTATATTACTGGGCCACTGCCTTATTATTTAATGTAACCCTTATATGTGAAAAACCAAGAGACAGCATAATGGACGAAATACCAACACGTATAATGGGTAAAGACGCATGGGGGTGGGTCTGGAGATTCTTGAATGACAGCCATTACAAGAAGGTCCATTTTATATCATTAATAGGCGCGCATAGAATTATGAGACTAGTTCGGAAATTGTTAGGTCTGGGCTGAATCATTATACACAGATTGGTAAAAACCCCAATTTGCCATACATTTTTAAAGATCCTATTATTAAAAGATGGTGTGACACAGGCTTGTCCAAGCTTGGCAATTTCTATTCTCCAACCGATATAGCTAGCTTTGATAACCTTAAGGAGATATATAATTTAAATTGGAGGGATTTCTACAAGTATCTCCAAGGTGGTGGCCCAAGACTGCTTTCTATCGGGGACGTCTACAATTTTTCTAACTCATTAATTGCCGGGTGATATGGAAGCATGAGCAATAAAATGGAAAACAGAGATAGGAATCCAGGAAAAGTTATTTTTTTACTCAGTCGAGTTAGCACAGAAAATCTTAATTCCGGTTCGGCTTCAGGCACAATACTACAAATCTTGTTTTTCACTTTATTACACTCCAATAAAGATTTCCAAATGGAGGACAGGAAAAGGAACTCAATGTCCCCGGTGTGCATTATTTCCGGCGGACTTAAATCAATTCTTTTGATGCTTTAAGTAGTCTCAAGCAGGAAATCTCAAATTGGCTGACTTTCTCCTTTCCCCGTCTTTGATCGGACTTGGGGTAGATACGCAATTACAAGGGAAGCCAGGAGAAAAACATGTGTTTATTGGCATGGCGATATTACGCTTATGCCTGGTTTCGGCTTGGTTGGATCCAACCCCCGTCTGGATTTCACCAATGGCTTTCTCGCTTATTGGCAAATTACAATTTTGAGAAAGCCATCTATGCAAAAAGGGGATTGCGGGCCCAATCTAAAGGCCTACAAATTTGGGCACAGCTGACCAGATGGCTCGAGAAGAATTAGCAAAACTAAAATGCTTTCTTTAGGATTTTATTTCCTTTGTCCAAAACTATCAGCCAATTGAGTGAATCCAACTCCTTGTGGGTGGGGAGGTTGGGGTTAAGTCTGGAAGGGGAGGGAGGTGGGATAAACTAATAAAATGTGCATAATTCCCATACTTTTTCCCTTTTTTCTACATGTTTGTTTGTTCCTGTGTTTAATTAATATTGATTTGAATTGTAATGATTGTATATATGATTGTCAAATGATGCACTAATAAAAATAATGTAAAACAAATTAACTGAATGGAATTGAAAGGAGAGACTTGCGATATATTAGCAGGGTGCCCAGACTGTTAAAGTCTCTTCCCAGTGAGTGAGATTTTGCCCCCTTGCTGTCTTATTTCTTTGGGATTTGAAGGTAGTGGGACATGCCAAACACCATTGGTCATTTGCTGAATTAAGACCCTGGTGAGGCTGAATTGGGAAATCATCATCTTGCCCCTTTACTAAGGTTGCTGGTTGTTACTTTACCATGATTTTTTCCTTCCAGTTATTTGTTTGAACATACAAAGTACATGGGGCCTGTGGGGACCACCAACACCCTAAGTTGTCTGTGATATTTTATACCTATGTGCTACTTATGTTTATTGGTTTCGTTATGTAATGAATGCATGTGTAGAATATAGACCGTAAAAACAAGCATTTGTTTTGTTCCTTGTGCTGTAAAGCCTAGGAAGGAAAAGCAACTGCCCTACCAAATCAGACCAAAAATGGGTAAACGAAAGGCACTGAATGGGTCCACTGGATCTTCCAGAGATGAAAGTTCTTTATCCTCGGCAGCAGGCAATTGCGCTATGGATAGGATTGATAACTTGCTATCAGCATGTGAAGAAATTATCAACTCTAAACCTAGTACTAAATCCATTAAACCCACCTTAGTTGTGCCCATCCCTTCAGGAAAAATGAAAAACACCAAGTGTATTTCATCAATGTTTAATAAACCCCAGTCATGTGCTGGTTTTGACCCCCAGGTTCATCTAGTAAGCCCCCTCCTTCTTGTGAGTTAGAAAGGCCCCCAGGAGCCCAGGCTTTTGAAATGATTGAGTATTGAAACCGTTATTTTGCCTTCTAATGAGAAGTGGACATAACCGAGGGATTGTGTGAGAGCACGACAAGTGTGGCTAATATAGGAGTCCAGTCCATGATTTAAAACCTGATGGGCATATTCGGGGTTCTGAGGGATGAAGTTATGGCCCTAAAAACAGTGCTAAAAGGATTGGGGGAGAAGGTTGGCAGAGAACAGGATCTGAGCCCAATTACCCAACCTTGGTTGGAATTAGGAGAGGGTGAGGGGAATCCACGTGAGCATATTCAGTGGAATATCCCCCCATCATGTCCAACTGCCCCCTTCCAACAGCTGTTAATGAACATCATCCCCTAAACCCCTTCTGCATCTCCAATTTTTCTTTGTTTTTGTAATGGCTCAGTCTGTGCCGGTTCTCGGCCCAATACTCTTTGGGCAGGCTCTCATAGGAGGGGTTTAGGAGAGACAGAATCGGTTAAGGGGGAAATAGACCTATGCAAACCCTCCCTTGAAGACCCCACTTGACACACAACAGGGCAATGGTCCAAAATGGCTTTTACATCTGCAAACCAGTAGAGGGGAAATAGGTCGCAGTATATCTTACGCAGGTGCCCAAGCTGACTTAGGGAATGAAAGAAGACCAAGACTCACTAATCAACAAAATTACTCACTGGTTCAGTGAGGTTAGGCACTTCTACTCTATTATTAGGAGGGACATAGTTAGAGCAGATAGGATATCTGCCACTGGGGAAACACATGATGTGGTGAAGGTATTGTTCCTCCACAGAGACATATTTGATGGCCCAATGGCCATGGATACACAAAAAATCTCTAAGGCAAATACCCTCATATTTGTCAAATATCGAGCCCCAAATGAAGAGTCTAGCCTGGCCAGATGTTCTGCTTGTGTGATAGTGGTTACCACAAGCAGAACGAAAACTAGTGAATTCCCTTGAGTATTGAAAGTCCGCTGATCCATATTGCGGATGTAAAGTTAGCTTGGGTGAATTTGATGTGCCAACCAATTTGGACCTTAAATCAGATTAAGGCTAATTATAACAATGGAGGAGGCCCCCCACAAGTTAGTAGAACCCCCATGACCCCATGACCCCACAAGCCTAAAAGTGGAAGAAACTTGCAGTAGAGCCCCAAACTCCTGTGCCCTATATAATCTGACAAGGATCAAGCAGCCCCTCATCCTTGTCTTGGAATGTAGCAGGGGTGGCTAAGATGCTACCAGAATCAGAATGGGGTCAATTTATAAATACTCATGCCATCTGTCTTTTTCAAGAGACATGGTGTTTCTCTCCCTCCTTTTGGAGTGGATATATAGCTTTTTGTTTGAATGTGTTTAAGACTTGGAAGGGAAGGCCATCTGGGGGCCTAGCAATCTGGGTAAAGACTGCTCTACAGTGCCAAATTACAATTGTTCCTATGGACTCACCTGACATTTTGGGTATCAGGCCGGTGCTTTCATTACAATTGCCTTTTAATAATTTTAATGTATACAATAGAGTAGGAGCAAGCAATGCAGAGACCAGGGTATGAGAAGTGCTAGAATTCACTCTCTTTGAGAATACGGGGAAGAACATACTAATGGTAGCATGGTGTCAAAGGTACCTTGATCCCCACAGAAGCAGAATGAAGCTACTTACCAGTGCCCGCTACCCGGTACACACTGCTTTAATCAATACGGCTGCACCAGAAGGGGAGAAAGGGGATGGGGATAGAGAAGAGACAACTCTGGCTTCAACCTGCACTCTCTCTCTCTCACTTCTTCTATGGAGTTGTCGCTCTTCTGACTCTGCAATCTATTCTGGAGCTGAGAGTACCTAATGCACAGAGGGAGATACAATGTCAACATAAACACTTATACTTTACTCTCTCTACAAATGTTTATGTCTGACTAAATGCTATGTCCTTCCCTACCAGATATTGAAGGAGTTATAGCATCTCTTCTATAATAGTGAACTGAGTGAAGTAAACAGTAATCGCTGTTCAGACAGAGTGAGAATTGAATTACACTTGCTTCATCTTTTTCAATGTCTCTCACAAGAAATAGTTTCTTTTTCAACAGTTTTTATGAAGGTTTTTGATGAACTTGCTTGGTTCGAGACAGTTCGGGCTTGAAGAAGTTAGTGCGCAAAAAGAAACAGAGAAGGAACAGAATAGGGAGGAAAGAGTAGAAAGGAACGCTGGAGAGGCAGAGGCAATTATGAAGCACTGAACTTGAGGCGCTCTAACAAGTCCGCCCTGAAATCGCTTGCAGAACAATCCAGAACACGATGCTCAAATACTGGAAACTACTGGCTTACTTGGATGCTTAACTGATGAGCTTGAGGTTTGAGAATGACTTGCTTAAACCCCCAGGTGCTGGAACTCTGGAGATACACTTACTAGTGCTCTGGAAACTGTGGACACGGAGGTGTTCAAAAAGGTCACTCGATACAGCTATGAGGTATTGCAGACTAAATTCACAGGGTACAGTGAATTCTCTGCTGGCGGAAATTCCGGACCCTCCACACAGAAATACTGAGAGGAAATCAGAATTTGGAGGGCCAGAGGAAATGCCTTCTGAAATACCCAGGACAGACCAGGAACAAGAGATGTAGTCTCCCGACAACTAAGCAACTACGGAAATAGTCTGCTACCCTTCTAAGCAAGGATAAGGGGGTCTTCTTCTCTCAGACTCAAATTAAAGTGCACAGAAGGGCGCGCGCTCTCGCAACTCGACATCACTAAAATTGCGAGATTTCACAACCCCCTTTACAATTTACATAATGCCATGAAAACCCAGCGGCCATCTTGTAACGTGTCTTTTCCTCTACTAAATATCAATCAACAGATTGACACAAGAGGATTTTACTACGACTCTATGTCTTTTCGTGAGTTTCTTTTTAAAACTATCCTTTACCAGGGAAATGGTATTAATGAGATCCCTGACAGTACCCCCTCTCAAAGACCGATTCATCGGTCCCGGTTTGAGAGGATGCTGCAAGTGAAAACGTCTCATAAGCAGAGGGGCATAGACATTTTCTATTGGCTCCCATGACCTGTCTTCTGGCCCATAACCCTTCCAATCTACTAGGTAACAAAGTTTTCCTCTTGTTCTTTTTGAGTCTAGAATTCCTTTCACAGCATACTCAGGATGTCCATCTAACAACAGAGGGGCAGGAGGCTTTAATAAGCTGATGTTGGGTGCAGTTTTCTTTAGAAGGAATACATGGAAAATGGGATGAATGCCAGAATTAGAAGGAATTTTGAGTTTGACAGTGACTGGCCCTAACACTTGTTCTATGGAATATGGGCCTTCAAAACAAGGTTGTAATTTCCTATTGCCTGTTAGACGGAGGTGATGAGAGGATAACCGCGCCTGATCCCCCACTCGATACTCTGGTGCTGACTTTCTGTGTTTGTCTGACTGCTTCTTGTAATTTACCTTAGCTTTTATTAAGTTAGATTCTGCTGACTTATGAAAAAGGGTGAAATCCTTCATGATATCTCTAACAGCCGGCACCCCGAAATCTCCGCAACATATACATGGGTTTGGAAGTCGTCCATAATTTAAAAAGAAAGGGGAGTATGCGGTGGAAACATTCTTGGCATCGTTATGTGCGAACTCCGCCATCCATAGCAATTCAGACCATTCACAATCCAGATTCAGAAGGAACAACTGGAGGTATTGCTCTAACTCTTGGTTAACTCTCTCAATTTGACCGTCTGTCTCCGGGTGGTAACTGGTCGAGTGTCTGACTTCCACTCCTAATCCTTACATAAATACCTTCCAAAAATGGGACACACATTGGGAACCTCTATCGGAAATCAAGACTTTAGGGACCCCATGTATCTTTACAATGTGTTCGCTAAATTGTATAGCTTGTTCCTGACAAAATTACTCATTTTTGTGATGGTGCCCACAAAAACCAACACAGTGTTAAACCCATGACTCAAGGGAAGTTCTACATTTAAACCCATTGTGACTGTGTGCCAGGGATGATTCAGTATGGGCAAAGGTTAAAACAGCCCCTGATGAGCCTGTCTGCTAGATTTCCCACAAGCACAGATCTCACAAGAAGCTACATATGCTTGACATGGGAACTCATTTCGGGCCACCAAAAATAACGCTGAACTAGGTCTAAAGTCTTAAGCATTCCCATATGCCCAGCTAATGGCTGATCGTGACACTCTCTTAAAGCTCTTTCTTGAATTTCCTTGGTAGGTAAATACAAGGCACCATAATGGTAGGGCAATTAATTAATTACTTATCTTCCTATTTCTTGATTTACCCAATCTGACATTTCCTCTGAGGTCATATGTTTCCCAACTTCTTCTTTGAGAGTTGACAAAAAAAGGAGCACACTATATTAGACTCTGAAATGATAGGCCGAGGGACAATTGAATGCTCCTGGGTCTCTGTCTGAATCCTGGAAAACCATTAACGATAATGGGGCAACCCAGTAACCCTCAGAACCTGGGTGTGATAGTATGTGCAGAAACAATGGTTCTGTCGGAGTATAGACGGACTAACTTAATAGGTGCTGAATACACTTTTGATTATCAAGGACACACACAAACCCAAAGAAACAGGACAGAATCCAAGTCACTTGATGGAATGATATTAATTGAAGTATCAAGAACACCAAAATATTTACAGGGTAAACCAACCAAAAAACACAATTGTAGTGAAACAATTAGTGAAACAGTGATACTTTACACAAAACACATCACATATAACGAATATGTACAATGGACAATACAAAAAAATAATCAACAAACAAGGTCCTATTTACAATACATAAGCCACTTAAGGGTTCAAATTTCCTTGTTGTCTGAGTGGATTTGCATGTGACGCATAGGACATGTAACGTCGACGTTTCGACCCGAGGATAATTGTGCCAATTAATATGCATCAAGGTGGGTCTTCATCAGGACAGACGTGGTTGGGGACCTGTAAACGCAAGGGGTATGGTGTCAGGGCAGTGTGTGCGTTACAAGTAATGGAAATAATTAATTTCCCAATTACGATCAATTATCTCACCTGGGGAACCGACTTAGTTATAAGGAAAATGATTCCTGTTGTCGCAAATGCAGATGGCCAACATCAAATGTGGAAATAATATTTAATTCCTGCAAGAGATTAGAGAGGACTAATGTAAAGTCTGGACTGGCTGCGTTGAAGATAATTAAAACATACCTGTTTGCACACGAGAAGAACGTACCTCTGGGACGGGGATATTTGATTTAGAAGGGAGAGTGGTGCTGTCTCTACAATCGCCACGTACTGTAATAACAAAGAGTAGAGGCGCGTCTGAGAAATTGAACAAGGTAATCATAAGGAAACAAGAGGCCTGTATACGTATCCTCTACACATAAGAAGGCATTTTAATTGGGGAAGAGGATACTTAAAGGCACGTGGTGATTAATTTCAGGACGTAATGTATATCCAACATACACAGGATAATAAAGTGCTAGTTGTGCCTGGCGCAAAAGCGCAATATATCACAAAATATGGTAGGTCTGCACGTGAGTAGCATAAAATTCTAGTCGACCTAATACCCATTTGCGAGTAGAATCAACTTGGTTGTGGGTATTGCCGTATATTATTGTTATAACCTTCTTCTAGACCAAGTTCCCATATACACTAAAGGTGACAACAAAAACAGGACGTGTTTTCTAACTAACTAGCGATGTTGCCGTGTGTTATTGTTATGCCACTCGAAACATCCATATGCAAGTAAAGTTACAATCAACTAGGAGTATGCCGTGTATTGTTATTCTACGAGTATGCCGTGTATTGAATCCTGGAAAAGGCATCAGCTTTTCCATTCTCATTTCAGACGATAAGTGATCACAAAATCAAAATCTGCGAAATAAAGTGACCAGTGCAACTGTCTTGGAGTTAAAGTCTTTGCGGATTTCAGAAATTGAAGAGTCTTGTGATCAGAAAACACTGTTACAGTATGTCTTGCTCCCAGCAGGTAATGTTTCCACTCTTCAAAGGCATCCTTCACAGCCAATAATTCTTTTTCCGCAATCATGTAATTGATCCCTGCTGGATTACTGCATTGGTGCCGCGCTAGTGGCAGGAGGCAGCAGCCAGCACACCACCGCCACAGGAGACTCTCCCTCAAGAGGCAGGAGGTAGGGGCAGGAACAGCGGCAGGGACTGGACAAGTGTCTTAGCGGCAGGAGAAGCCGCGGGCATCCCCCACTGGCGGCATCCGCTGCTTTGTCGCCTCACAGGATCAGTCTGTGTCCATCCTAGCGGCTGGTGCCGCATCAGCGCCCCTGAACCACTAATCCCTCCAAAAAACCCTTTCAAGCAGCAGGCACCGCAGCAGAGAGCACCGAGCCACTCTCAGTTTTCCACTTTCCACCATCCACAGTCACCTCTGAATCCCCAGGTCACTATACGAAGCATATCGATACAGCCACAAGAATGAGGTCGGGCAAGGAAAGAGGTCAGCCAGTGACTAAGCCCAAGCCTAAAGCCAAGTGAACTGATGACATCAACTCGGCCAGCGGGAGTTTGGTCACATCCGCAGAAGGGTCCAGTAGCGGCTCAGTTCATCAGGCCGGAGCTCATTATCACCATCCTCGTCAACCAAAAATTACAACAAAATTTCATTTCCTAAAAGACCCACCTTCATCTATCTTCTCATCCAGTGGCAAAATCTTGGGCCTTCAGGACCCACTTCTCCCCCTCCCTTGCAAAGAATTACCAACACCAGCGTCGCAGGGACCGGTCTCCCCTTACGCCACCAACACATCCCCCTCTACATCTCCCCTGTTAATCAGCGGAAAAAACGATAAAAGGACGCCCGACAATAGGGGTATTACCAGCAAAGAAGCCCAGCAAAAGGAAGGTAAGGGAGGGCAGTCTCCCTCCGGCTCACAGTTTGCTCAAAAGCCCATAATCACCTTATACAACCAGAAAGGAAGACAACCCTCGCTTAGCCCTACGTCAAACTTAGTTAATGCTTTAAACCAAGAGCATGAGGCGCTCAATGGCTCGAACTTAAATGATCTCTTTAAGTCTATCAATGCCTCCCCTCACACTCCGGAGACCACCGAGTCTGCCAAGATCACTCAACTGCCTATAGAAGCAACAGCAACAGTACACGAAGAGGGCCATTTCAAGCAGCCGAAGGAGGTCACGAAAACCATACAAAACTCAGGGCGAGACAGGCTTACCAACATTTCTTATGAAGGACAACAGGAATGGGAGGATTCAATCCTTCCTGAAACTCAGGTCACCCCCGCCAAACAAACCCTGTCTACAGCCAAAACCAAAGAAAATCAGCACGTTAACCAAGCCTTCTATCAGGTGGCAACTTCTCCAAACTTAACAAACCAACAAAGTATTTCAGCCCTTCTGGATTCCTCAGGCCTCCCAAGCATATCTGAAATCGAACTAGGGAACCAAACTTCGAACGCACCCAAAACATGGGACATCCTTTTAAATACAATGCAACGAACGGTTGACACTCTACATTACCAGTCCGACAAAATGGACCTACAACTGACCATACTTGACACCTTGGCCCTCTTTGTGGGGCGGATCGACGAAAAATTAGGCCAACTAAACCTTCTAATTGGCAGGGCTCAGCAGGAAGCAAAGTTAATCTGCAGCTGCGGTCCAATTATTGACAAACTATCGTCACTTCCAGAAATAGTATCCACCTTGATTGAAGGTTTACCAAGGGTGCTTCACAAAGAGGGACCGGACATTAGCACTAGCACAAATACCAGCTTCGAAAACCCAAAAAAGGATCCTCCCACAGTTAAAATAACTGACAAATCTGTCCTGTCAACCCCAGAGTACACCTCTCCTAAATGCCACCCCGTCCCTCCGAGCACCAAAATCCAACTCAGAATGCCAAGCAGCGTCGTCAACAAAGAAGGAAAGGCCGTTACAAAAAACTAACCTCAGCCCCCCCTGAGGTCTATCCGCTTTTCAAGACAGAATCTGGACAGGAGCAATCTGAACCAAAACTTCTTACTGCTTTCTCCACAAGTGTAGAACACATTCTTATCAAGACAAATGAACCTACAATAGGGGGAAACCCGGTGGTCCACAAAGAGGCTCCAATATTGGGGGCAGGTCGGTCCCTGTCCAGCAGCCACACCGGCTCTTATAGTACCATGGTCCTCAGCGGGACTAGCAATAGGGAAGCTGTTAAACTCCCAAGACAACCACCACCAAATATGCCAAAGGAGGCGCTGCTTATACACGGCACTGATCCAGTACCTGAATCTACGACCATCCTCTTCTCGCCCCACACACCGGGCAAGGAGCCCACACTTTCTGGACTTTTGGGTCTCCGTGCTCAACAGCCCCTCCACCCAGACGGAGCACCTAAAGCCCCTTCAGTTCCTAGGTCTCAAGATCGTCCAACTCTTGAAACCAATCTGAGACCTCTACAACAGTCTTTATCAAACAATGGAGGAACCTTTCTGGGTAGCAACTATCCAATAGCTCAGCCGGGACCCCAAACCACGAATCCCTCCATTATCGTCTTCACTCCAGAGTATGAATCAAAAGGCCCATTCGACATCTTGAATAGGGGTAACCTACTTCGACTCCTAAGTACCATGCCAACCCTAAGCGACTTATGTTCAGCTGATCTTCTGTCAGTAGAATTTATAAAAGTGGATAAATTACAGAACTTGGAAGCCACAAAAGCAACCTGGAGGTCGTCCAAAATAGCTAATAAAATTCTGGAGTTGCAGACCACCCTCAAAGCATGGGGGATCCAATCAGCCTTATACTACAACACAGGATATCCGTTCCCCCTGCTAGAGAGACCCCGTGAAGGACTACCTCTGAGGAACCCACAGACCACGTCAGTTCTAAGGGGCGCCCAGGGTCGTCCACTGTTAAAGAGGCAGGTGCTGAACTACCAAGAAGGCGCAACGGCTCCCCACTCAGAAAACTTCGAAAACATCCGGATCTTTAGGACAATCAACGCTTTGAACTATCCACAATGACAGGGCACCTTGATAAGGACAGATCCGAATTTAGACACCACGCCACTAAAGCTGTGCTCTTGGAACATAAACGGGCAAAATAATAAGGCTGCAGACGTTGAATTCCTTCGATACGTAAAATCATTTGACATCATCCTACTACGGGAAACATGGTCAGAAAACCCGGTGCAAATAGAGGGTTACACATGTTTTTACACTTCAGCCACAAGGAAAAGTAAATATGGCCGGCCAGTGGGCGGCTTAGCCTCCTACATCAAAATTACAAAAATTCACAGTGCCCTGGAATTAACTCATCAATCCCCAGTTATAAACGCAGTAAAGATCAAATTAAACCTTTAAGGGGAAAAATGAAGAGGTATTGGTGATCAACACCTACATAAATCCAAAAAAGAAAAAACAGGAGTCGAAATTCCTATTGGACTACCTGCACCAACTGATGTCCACGCAAACCACCTCTAAATTTATTCTGTCGGGGGACTTCAATCAACATATTCTAGGCTCATCCACAAACAATGACATTCAAGCTCAGTCCTTCTACTGGAATATTCCAATTCAATCCACCAATGGCCAGGGAAAAATCTCCAAAATGGGGAAGGTGCTTCTAGAAGAGATGGAGTACTTAGGGTCTCCGTGCTCAACAGCCCCTCCACCCAGACGGAGCCCCTAAAGCCCCTTCAGTTCCTAGGTCTCAAGATCGTCCAACTCTTGAAACCAATCTGAGACCTCTACAACAGTCTATATCAAACAATGGAGGAACCTTTCTGGGTGGCAACTATCCAATAGCTCAGCCGGGACCCCAAACCACGAATCCCTCCATTATCGTCTTCACTCCAGAGTATGAATCAAAAGGCCCATTCGACATCTTGAATAGGGGTAACCTACTTCGACTCCTAAGTACCATGCCAACCCTAAGCAACTTATGTTCAGCTGATCTTCTGTCAGTAGAATTTATAAAAGTGGATAAATTACAGAACTTGGAAGCCACAAAAGCAACCTGGAGGTCGTCCGAAATAGCTAATAAAATTCTGGAGTTGCAGACCACCCTCAAAGCATGGGGGATCCAATCAGCCTTATACTACAACACAGGATATCCGTTCCCCCTGCTAGAGAGACCCCGTGAAGGACTACCTCTGAGGAACCCACAGACCACGTCAGTTCTAAGGGGCGACCAGGGTCGTCCACTGTTAAAGAGGCAGGTGCTGAACTACCAAGAAGGCGCAACGGCTCCCCACTCAGAAAACTTCGAAACATCCGGATCTTTAGGACAATCAACGCTTTGAACTATCCACAATGACAGGGCACCTTGATAAGGACAGATCCGAATTTAGACACCACGCCACTAAAGCTGTGCTCTTGGAACATAAACGGGCAAAATAATAAGGCTGCAGACGCTGAATTCCTTCGATACGTAAAATCATTTGACATCATCCTACTACGGGAAACATGGTCAGAAAACCCGGTGCAAATAGAGGGTTACACATGTTTTTACACTTCAGCCACAAGGAAAAGTAAATATGGCCGGCCAGCGGGCGGCTTAGCCTCCTACATCAAAATTACAAAAATTCACAGTGCCCTGGAATTAACTCATCAATCCCCAGTTATAAACGAAGTAACGATCAAATTAAACCTTAAAGGGAAAAAAGAAGAGGTATTGGTGATCAACACCTACATAAATCCAAAAAAGAAAAAACAGGATTCGAAATTCCTATTGGACTACCTGCACCAACTGATGTCCACGCAAACCACCTCTAAATTTATTCTGTCGGGGGACTTCAATCAACATATTCTAGGCTCATCCACAAACAATGACATTCAAGCTCAGTCCTTCTACTGGAATATTCCAATTCAATCCACCAATGGCCAGGGAAAAATCTCCAAAATGGGGAAGGAGCTTCTAGAAGAGATGGAGCACTTAGGGCTGAGAGTCCTAAATAGAAGATTTGCAGACGATTCACCATCTGCCGCTTCATTCCACTCAAGCAACATGTCCTCCACAATTGACTACACTCTAGTATCTCTCCCACTTTTCCATCATTTATCAAACTTCAGCCTAGGAGATAAAGGAGACAGTGACCACCGACCTCAGGAAGTCTCCATTCTGGCCTCTCCAGATTTAACCCTCCCCAATCCTATAGGATCTCAAGCTTGCCACACAATAAATCTTAAAAGAATCAAATCCTCAGTGGCAAATACAAAGGAGGGACTCTCTCAGTAGCCCTGCTAGATTCAGTTTTCTAGATCGATACGCCACGGAATGTAATTGCCCTGTGGATTTGTGGCGAAGCGATAGGACCCCTCCAATTGCTTAATCCGAGACATCGGCTTCCAAAAAGAAAGGTTCGGCCAGATCGGTGTGTAACAAAATGGGAGCGGAGGTGAAGCTTTTCTTTAAGTATTCAAAGGCTTGTTCGGCTTCTGCTGACCATTGAAATTTCAATTATTTCTTGAGGAGTCTAGTTATTGGGACAATTTTTTGTGAAAATCCTTGAATAAATCGTCAATAAAAATTGGGAAAGCCAAGAAATCTTTGAACCTCTTTGACATCTTTTGGAGAAGGCCAATTACCAACAGACTTCTTAGTATCCATAGCGAATCCTTCTCGGGACAAAACAAATCCCCCAAATTCCACTGTACGAACACTAAAAGCGCATTTTTCCAATTTGATACATAAAGCTGATGGAGGCGGAGTCTTTCAAGTACTAAATTGACATGCTCAGGGTGCTCTTGAGGGTCTTTGGAAAATATCAGAATGTCCTCCAGATAAATCACTGCAATCTTGTCAACCAAATCTCCCATGATGTCATTGATAAAATGTTGAAAGGCCGCTGGAGCATTGCAAAGGCTAAAGGGCATGACTTGATATTCAAACAGCCCATATTTTGACCGGAAGGCTGTTTTCCATTCATGACCTTCTTTCATTCGAATGAGGTGATAAGTCCCTCGAAGATCCAATTTAGTAAAAATCTGGGCATCTTTGATCTGATCTAGTAGAACGGAAATCAAAAGTAAAGGATAACGGTTTTTAATAGTGACCCGATTTATGGCGCAATAATCAATACACGTTCTCAAAGATCCTTTCTTCTCAGGTATGAAGAATAACAGGGACGAGACTGGGGATCGTGACGGTCTGATGAATCCATTTGGTAAATAGCGATCAAAGTATTCTTTGAGATAACTATTTTCAGCCTCTGTTAGTGCGTAGATCCTGCTGCAAGGAAGAACTGCTCCTGGTTCTAAATCAATCGTACAATCATACGCACGATGAGACGGCAACTTCTCCGCTTCCTGTTCACAGAAGACTTCTTGGTAATCTTGGTGTTCCGTGGGAATTTCCAAAGAGTCGATTACTCCTATGGACTCGTATCCTAGCAATAACAAAGAGGCTAATGAGGGTTCAGGATCCTCATCTGCGTGAGGATAGCAATGCTCAGAACAGTAAATAGAATTCATTTCAACAGTCCTGTTCTCCCAATCAATAGTTGGGTTGTGCACCGAAAGCCAAGGGAGGCCCAAAATTATTTGAAATTGTGGGGCATCAATCAGGTTGAATTGAATGACTTCCTGGTGACAATTGGATTGAATTAACTCTAAAGATTCAGTATGATGGGTGATCGGAAAAGAAGAGTGGTTAGTACCATCCACCGCCCAAACTGGTTTGCTTCTTTCTTTGAGTATTGCCTGAACTCCAATTTTCCTGGCATACTTGATGTCGCAGAAATTACCGGTGGCACCCAAATCAATCATGATGGCTACTCCAGCAATTTCTCGATCCCGAAATGTAATGGTCATACGTAAGATCAAATGAGGAGCTTAAGTCTGAAGAGTATTCATTAAGTGTTGAGAGTCTGGAGTCCTTTTATCGATTTTCGCCATCGGAGCGACCCCCCTACATATGGTTTTGGGCATTTCCCTGAGCCAAAACTTTGGTTTTTTTGGGACATTAACAAAATGTCCAGATCCTCCACAGTATGTACATAACTTCTTAAGTCTTCTTTGTTCTTTTTCCTCTTTCCTCAGTTGGCCTCACACAGAACCGATCTTCATCAGCTCACTCTCTGCAGTCGTTCCAGAAGTCTCGCCCCCTTCAGATCTGATTTGGTCAAAACGCAGGATATTCAATAAAAATTCTTTCAACTTCTTCTCTCCCTTACGTTCAGACCAAGGAAAGTCAATTTCTAACACTAGTTCCACCAACTCAGATAACTCTGTTGGGCAAATCGGAATCTGGGCCAAAGTGTCCTTAATTTTATCTCGCAAACCTCGATAGCAGAGTGCAGCTCTTTTCTCTTCAGGCCAATTGGTCTCCACTATTAATTTATTAAACTGAGTTAGGTAAGTTACTCTAGTTCCTTGACGCAATTCTAACAAATCATTGTCAGTGGCCTGGGAAATCCTTCGCCAGTCAAAATTTTTTAGGAATTCAGTTTTAAAATGTTCAAAGTCATATAGAAATGGGTCATCACGGGAAACCAAAGGCATGGCCCAATTCGCGGCATCCCCATTTACGTAAGACAAAATAAATGCTACTCTGGACTGAGCATCAGAGAAAAGAGTGAGGGGCACATGAAATGTAAGGAACATTGTGTAAGAAAGACCTCAGCTTTTCAGGATCCCCGCTAAACCTTTCAGGGGGGCTAACGGGATAAGGGGAGAAACTGAATGAACTATCTGAGCTACAGTACGTGGTTATGTTCTGATGTGAAGCTGCTAGATGATGCTTGAGATGGGGGAGGTGTCCCAGATGCTCTCTCACTCACCCTCTGCGACAACAACATGGTTTCCTGACAGGAGGCTAAAACATCTTGCTTAAGACTTCTATTTTTCTCTCTGGCTGCTCCTAATTCCCTATGAATTCCTTACAACATTTCACCTAGGGACTTTAAACTAAACCCTTTTGCAATTCTGCTTGGGTGGAGGTTAATCGTGGGCACTTCAGTCTGTCAACGTACCTTGATTGCCACAGAAGCAGAATGAAGCTACTTCCCAATGCCCGCTACCCGGTACACACGGCCTTAATCAATTCGGCTGCACCGGAAAGGAGGAAAAGGGATGGGGACAGAGAAGAGACAACTCTGGCTTCAACCTGCACTCTCTCTCTCACTTCTTCTATGGAGTCTTCGCTCTTCAGACTCTGCAATCTATTCTGGAGCTGAGAGTACCTAATGCATAGAGGGAGATACAATGTCAACATAAACACTTATACTTTATTCTCTCTACAAATGATTATGTCTGACTAAATGCTATGTCATTCACTACCAGGTGTTGAACGAGTTAAAGCATCTCTTCTATAATAGTGAACTGAGTGAAGTAAACAGTATTCTCTGTTCAGACGGAGTGAGAATTGAATTACACTTGTTTCATCTTTGTCAATGTCTCTCATAAGAAATTGTTTCTTTTTCAACAATTTCTATGAAGGTTTGTGATGAACTTGCTTTGTTCCAGACAGTTCGGGCTTCAAGAAGTGAGTGCGCAAAAAGGAACAGGGAACGAAAAGAATAGGGAGGAAAGAGTAGGAAGGAACGCTAGGGAGGCAGAGGCAGTTATGAAGAACTGAACTTGAGGCACTCCAACTAGTCTTCCCTGAAGTCGCTTGCAGAGCAATCCAGAACATGATGCTCAAATACTGGAAACTAGTGGCTTACTTGGCTGCTGGACTGATGAGCTTGAGGTTTGATAACGGCTTCCTCATACTCCCAGATGCTGGAACTCTGGAGATAAGCTTACTAGTGCTCTGGAAACTGTGGACACGGAGGTGTTCATAAAGGTCATTCGATACAGCTATGAAGAATTGAAGACAGGGCACAGTGAATTCTCTGCTGACGGAAATTCCGAACCCTCCACACAGAAATCAGAATTTGGAGGACCGGAGGAAATGCCTTCTGAAATACCCCGGATAGCCCAGGAACGAGAGATGTAGTCTCCCGACAACTAAGGAACTACAAAAACAGTCTGCTACCCTTCTAAACGAGGATAAGGGGGAGCAGCACAGAAACGAGTCTTCTCTCAGACTCAAATTGAAGTGCGCAAAAGGGCGCGCACTCTCGCAACTCGAGATCACTTTACTATTTACAGAATGCCATGAAAACAGGGCGGCCCTCTTGTATCGTGTCTTTTCCTCTACTAAATATCAATCCACAGATTGACACAAGAGGGTTTCACTAAGACCCTATTTCTTTTCGTGAGTTTCATTTTACAACTATCCTTTACCAGGGAAATGGTATTAACGAGATTCCTGACACATGGGACTTTAATTCTACATTTGATCCACTAGCAGCCACTCTCCCTGACTTGACTGCAGAATGGGACAGGCATAGGAAAATCCCATCTCCCGATTGTGAGATGGTCCCCCCAAACAGCCCAGGTGTCAGCACTAATGTTAAACTTTGATCTTCGAGCTACTGATGGAAGGAATCCCTTGGATCGGCATGGTAAAAGAACTTATAATAGACCAGGTCACTCAAGCAGAATTCCCTATTTCTTAGTTGACTTAAAGCTCTGGCCTGCAGTACAGGATATGGTAGTTGTGGATTGGGCTGCTAGTGCTCACAATACTTTGAGTCTGACACTGCTAGACAGTTCAGAAGCAAAGCCTGTACTCCTGGGTTGCGTGGACCTGGGTCCTTTGTACAAAAAGAATAATCTAAAGACTATTATGTGGGACTGGGTGGAATAGAATCCCGTAGCTCTAGAGGCTGTTAAGATGCAGGTAGAGAAGGAGGTCAAACTTCTACACCTCCTCTACCAGGAGCTTAGGAATGAGAAATTAAAACAACTCACAGAGAAGTGTACTCTAAGATAAGGGACTTACTAGAACAAGTTAATAGAGTGAACAAGAAATTGCCTAAGACTATGGCTTGATATAACCATGCACGAATAGTCAAAAGAGAGCTCCTAGCTGCAGCAAAATACAACCTTAGGCCAGATATGGTAAGATGTAGGACCCGGTATAGTTTGGAACTGGCCCAAGAAAAAAGAGAGTGGGAGAGGTCCCTGTCGACCTCCCTCCATGAAGCTCTGTCAGCTAAAGACAACAAGTCTTCTAGGAAAATAGCTGCAGTTTGCGTGAATGGACCAAGAATTGCTCTTCAATTTTGTGTCCAGCCTCAAGAGTGAGTGGCACATTTTAGTAGACGGTACACATATGGCAACTATGTGGGGCAGGGAGATAGAGTTCCCTTAGTGAAGTGTGAACCAGGTCATTCTAGCACCCTTGAGTTCCCCTTAAATGAAACTATAATTGTGTTTAATTCATGTATTCCTGCCAGAGCTCCGGGTCCAGATTGGATCCCGGATAACTTTGCAGGGTAATTTGCAGAGTCAGGTGGGGTGTGTCCTTACACCCACCCTATTTTCTGTATGCATCAATGGGGTGGTGGATTACTTGAACAGGGACAGGTGTGCTGCGCTAAAACTTAGGGGGAGGAGAGTGCTGGCTCTCCTCTTTTGCCGATGACACCCAACTGATATCAATGTCTCTGCAGGAGCTCTAACAACTATTAGCAAATTGTAATTCCTATTGCAATTAGCAAGGGCTGGAGGTAAAGAGTTCTAAGACAAAATGCATGTTCTGCTCGAATTGAGAAGCAAAACAATGTAAGAGACTGATGCCAGTTGGGGAAAACCCCATTGATTTGGTGCCCAACTTTTATTACTTAGTAGAAGACTTATCCAAACCTGAATTGGGCTCCACAACTTGAAAGGACACATATGGCATTATTCTAGCAGAACACAATTACAGCCAAGATCCACAGATCGACATCGTCAAGAAGGGTAGAACCAGCACTAGAGATATATAACACCAAGACCTCTGGGGTCAGTACTGTATGCTGCAGATTTGTGAGGATGTAGAACACCAACAGTCTAGCATGAGCTGAGCATAGGTTTATAGGATCCTTATTTAATCCCCCAACGAGTACACCTCTGACTCCAGTCTATCTAGACTTGGTCCAAAGGAGAATCTCACACAAAATGTAATATAGACTCCTAAGTTTTTGACACCAGTTGTGGTCTACCCAAGCTCTTGAATCCTATCAGATGGGTCTAAGAGAACGTATGGCATCCCTATGTGTGGCAAAAATCGCTTGTCTGAGATCTATAAGGCACTCCAATGGACATTTGGGTTGGAAATCTATTGGACCTCACCTGAGAAGATGGACCTGATCCATTGAGACAGGGTCAAAGAAATATATTCGGAAATCATAGCCACTGAAACTGTTACAAGGTGCAAGGAATCACTTCTACGAGATCTTATCAATTTTAAACCCTGCTCACGGTATGAACCAGCCATTTATGAAAATGCTCCCTCCCCTGCATGTAAATTGTATTAACAATTTAGATACAGAGCTCTACCCATCAAAATGTTCTGTAGCAAAAGCTAATGGAGGGATTTATCAGATGGTGTGTGCCCAGCATGTCTAGGGGGGCGGAAATATTGATACATATAATAGTCTTTTGCCCATGTTATTATAATGTACAGTCAAAGTGGATTGTCCCCCTTTGCAGATATTTTGATACTAGAATGCACTTAGAAGTATACAGAATAGTCAGTAGTGATTTTTGGTATAGCCAAATACTTAATAACCCATTTGATTTGGGCGCTCTAAGTGCATACTCGGAAAGTGACTAACCGTTGTGGGAACTGTGAACTTAATAGCACACCCCTCTAATCTACCAATCGGCTTATGCTATTCTAGTCAGGACAACAGTAGATACAGGGAATGCAATGTAGGCAACACTTACTCTGCCTGAATTTTATATGCTTTGTTGTTAGGTATAATATCCTGCCATGTATACGTGTTCTATATTGAGGCAAATTTCTTTAAATGTGTTTTTATTATTCCTTTTTGGCCACATTACACTGAAAGAAGTCCGGCGACTGTAAAACTGGCAGTTTTCCTCCCGCAGTATAGCGAACTGACCTTGTCAAAGCTGTATGGGTTTTATTTTGACTTCCTTTATTGAATGTGGTAAATGCGTATTTTGGTTTTACATATATTTTGATTGAAAAGGTTGTGTGGTTGATCACCCTAAGCAATATTTTGCACTTGGTACATTAACTGTAATTGAATATTGTATTTTGCTTCTGTTGAAGAGCCCTCTGTCATTAATTGACACTAGTAAAAACTGTGCAACTCAGTCCACTTTGAGATAGTGGCAAACTAATGATCAAGATTAAGATATGGAATGGGTTGTTGTTAACGTGTTTTAATTTTTATAGTTTGATGAGGCTTTTTTGGGATTTTATTGTGTTGCACATTTAATTATGTAATATATCTCTCTTTTCTATATGATTGTATGTATATTTATGTGTAATGCTTATGTGTGATATACTTTTATGATCTTAGTGGTCGAAAATAAATTAAGCTAGTTTTGAAACTAAGGGCATCATGAAGCGTGAGATTCTGGAGTCATCAGCCTTCTGGAAGTGGCAATCACAGATTGACAAAATAGGCATCCTCCCCTTTAAAAACTGAAAATTGCTGTCGCACCCCTCACCCTCAACATCCACCGAATGTCAGGGCTCCAGAAGACCCACTTAGCGGTTCCTTGTTAGAAGGACCACATTGACTTAGAAGGCTAGCCCAGTCTTCATCCTCTTTCTTTAGTGTCTTCATCTTTGCTCTTAAGTAGCAGGAATACAGTCAATACACTTCCACTGTCTGGGGAGGCTGAATCCACCCTTCATCATGTTCCATGCTAAACCAGGGGCCATCCAAAACGGATTGCACTAGTTATCGATCTTAGACTCTCACCATATACAGTATCTGGATACCATTTATGTGCTGCACTTTCACTCAACATATATGCAATTGGCATGTCGGGTAATGTCCCCACAATGTTCCGGGGACCAGACTAAATAAGAACTTTACATGAGTGTGGTCAGTAATCTGCATTCCTTTCAGATACAGGAAAATGTTCTGGCCAGGAAGAATAATTCACTCAACTCGGTACACTGCCATCACTCCTTTATGTGATCTGCAACATGAATAGTAGCCTAATGTCATGTGTGCGCCGTGTCAGGTTACAGAACAGGTTCTGTACCTTGGCATTATCATGAACAGGCCTGGGCCACAGCACATGCAAAAAATTAGAATTTGGACAGGGCCAGCAAAAGGCCAGTATACCAGTTTCATGTGCAGTTGAGTCGATCCTGGTAATGAAACACACCCATGTAGCATGCAGAGGAAATACCTGTATGAACACTGAATGCCAGGTTGGGTGATGCATTTGAGTATCAGATTGCATAAACTGTTAAAGAAGAAGAATTTGAAAGAAAAAATATAAATCAGTTGTTTATTAGGGAAGATACATGGAACTGTGAACTGTGCTAAATCACTTTTTCATATGTTCAAAACCCATTTCGCAATTTGGAAAAGTCTTTCCAAATCACAGAATTGATTTTGAAATGATTAGCAATTCATAATTTAAAAGGAGTGTTTCTTGGGCTTTCCGTCTAAACCTATGAACTGATAACATATGTGTAACTGGTTTGCAACTCTAAGTCCAGTTGCAATCCTTGGAACAGTTGCCTTCTTCCAAGTTGTGGTGGTAGCTGATTCAAAAGGGGGGATGGTTCCCCTTTGTGCCCCTTTTCCTTTTGGAATTAGGGTGGAAAATTAAAGAGAAGTAGACAGTGGTACAGGGGACAAGTACCAATCCTCAATAAACTTTTTTTAAACAGAAAACCTTTTTTGAAAATCAGCCTCTTTCCTTTGAGAAAATTCCATTTTAAATTGCAATAACAGGGACTGTGGTCTGCTGTCCCTTGAAGGTCAACAACCCTGTAATGCGGACAATCACAGTGGGCCACCAATTGGAACCTGCCCAATGAATATTCATTGATTAATTAATTAGGAAGCTAATTCTGCAAACCCAAGTGATTCAATATCCAAGAGACTGACCTATTGCTAGATAGATCAGTGAGCAAAATGTGATACTGGATTCAAAATGTTCATGCACACTTGGAGTCTACTTTCTGCAACCAGCATGTTAGCATTCTTGCCTTTAGTTACTTCTAGATCATCACTCAACTATTTATTGCTGGTTAAAAGTATGAGCTTCTGAGAGGATGCCAGCCTGGTTCCAAAATAATTTCATGGTGGTTGAAGAACATATGTGGCATTGAAAAGGTGTGCTGTGTCATTCTCGTATATGTACTTGGTCTATTTGTATGTTGTCTGTTGTATGCTTAACTGGAGGGTAGCTTGTGTGGGGTCTATGGTGTGGTCAATTATGTTGCTTGGTAAAGCAGAAGTGTGTGTGGTCTAGAAGTTGTGGTGAATGCATGTAGACAAGATGACAGGAGGAACCTTATTAATTGGTGGGCACAAGGGTAGAATCAAGTGTGAAATGGAACAACTCTGTGGAAGATGAAACAAGGGAGGGAAAGTGCAATTGGCAAACACTGTGGTTGTTTTCCATCATTTCCGTTATTGCTGGATTTGTTACGCTAATAAATATTGGTTTAATTCACCTTGAGTCTCGGGATGGGCTAAAATGTAGCAAAAAGCTGTGCACAAGGCACATTTACCCTCTGTTTTTCAGAAAAGTGATATTAAGTGACAAAACATTCTTACAAGTACAAGAAGGAAGGACTCTGGAAGGTAGTTTGTTCAGTGAATATGATATATCAATTGTGTATCATATGATGGTGTGAATATTGGATATTGACCAAGCGAAACAGGATTGCTTGTTGCAAGCAGAAAATGGTCCTCTTATGTTCCATGATTGTGAAATGCCTTCCATGGACAAATACAAAAGTATGAATTACTCTGGCCTTCCAAGCCAATTTCAGTAGCATACGTTAAAATCTAGCCAGTCAACTTTAAAAAGTCCAACACAGCCCAGACAGCTGTTTGTGTACTTTTTAATGTTGCCTGGCTTTTTATCGTCCTAAAACAATACTTTGGGCGCATCCCATTGTAATAAGAATACCTTCTATATGGTCCTAGTCTAGATTACTTACACACTGTAATTTTGATGAAAAAAGTTGTAAACATGTGGTAGTTTTAAATGCTGCTATTTAATTAAAATAAATAACATTCAAACATACTTGCCTTTAGGCTCCTAGTTTAACAATCGTGAAGGCAAAGCCAAATCAATTTGCATAAATGAGGCACTGGTGGCTAATAGCATTTCTCTTCATTGCAATGTCAGTTCCAGAGGCAGATCACCTCTGTGCAGAACCAGGCTGCTTTCATGTGCTTGGCACAGTACTAGAGCAGCTTATAAAAAACTAATTATGTATGTGCCCAGAATTTGGTGGGTCCTGAAGAAGGCCTCACACTTCCTACATATCAGCGATACATATATGGGATGAGTTTACCATTTAAACAGTGATACTGATTCTTTTGTTACTTCTGTCTTCTGAGGCTGCCCTACATGTTTTCCAAAAGAGAAAGTTGTCCGATCGGGACAGCTTCCCCTTTGCACTTCTGCTACCATATACATTAAGTAGTCAGTAACATTTCCATGGTTTGCTACCACAGCTGTGGTTGTAAATCATTGATGCACCTCATTCCAAATCACAATTAGGTAGGTAGGTCTCTATGACATATCATACTAATTGCAATTTAGAATGAGTAACAAACCTTAACATGATTTGGAAAGGCTTATTTGAATCCCAAAAGGGGTTACATAAATTCTAAAATGTCATTCTACGTTTTCAAATCCTGTGATATTTGTCTCAAACCCAATAATTTTGTAAATTGCAGGGTTTACAGCAGCAGAGTCCTTCAGTACATCATGTTCTCCATCTTTATATATTTGTATCAATGTTTATAAAGGCTGCAACTGAAAAACACATGGACATGAGGTTTGACACATATAGCTTTTAAAAGTGTCTGAGATTCAGCTAGCAATTCTACTTTATGAGGAGGATCTTAATGCTTTTTCTTATATGACGCATCCCAATTTGCAACTTCACTTTTATGCAGAATTAAAGCCACTACAATTTCGTAGTTCACTCTTTTGTAGACTGAGACTAAGATCCTAACTTTTTCTGCAGGGACAGTTGCAGCAATCATGGAAACTCCCAGCTGGCTGTAGGTATTGTTCCAGCAAGTGAGATTCTATTGCTCTCATTTTTTGCTGTTCTCCAGGTGCCTATTGACACAAAGTGCCCCTGGGGCACAACAGGCATTTGCACCCACTTTGCATACCCATGGGGCACTTTGGTATTACGGGAGAGTCTGCAGACACTTGTGCGGCACCTTCTATAATACTGAAAGTGCGGGTGCACATACAGCCTAAGTGCTTTCTCAAGAGGGCATTACTTCATTTTGAATGGAGGCGTGACACAATGCAAATGAGGGCATCCCTCTGCCTCTGCACCTGCGCCGATTTATAGATGCAGGCACAGGGGCAAAGAAGCTTTCTGAGGTGTACGGACTGTTGCACTGTCAGTGAGCCACCTGATAGCAGCCCTCTGGAGGAGGGAAAGGGCGTCCTTTGCACACCCCAGACATCACTTTGCAGGCGGGTGCAGTCGCTCACTGCACCCGCCTGCAAGGAGATCTCAAATCCTCTTTGAAAGTGCAGACAGGTTGCCACCTACACAGTGAAACACAGAGTGGCTGCTTCAAAGCCGCTCCATTTTTCACCTAAATGTGCTGCCCCCAGGGAAGCCCTGGGGCAGCACATTCTGTGTAATAGGGAACACTTTCCCTGTTTGCACCGAGCGCACATTAAAACAGGTGCGCTAGGTGCAAACAGGGAGACTGAGCCCTATTCATAATAGGGCCCCAGTTGTTCTATCTTACCATAGATGGTAATTAAGGCTTTTATTTACCAGATTGCCCAACAAGGGTTGCTCACAAATCAAATCAATTTTATCCAGCTATAATGAAGCATAGTTCTTAAGTGGGTTAATTACATTTGTAACAGTGGTTAATAAACATGATATTTACCTACAATAGTTTAGATCTCTTTTTAAGTAGCCCTAATGAATCTTACTGGCTGCCCAATAGCTTGTGTTTATTGCTGCTTTGTAACAAGAGGGTGAGTGGTACCTAGTGCACTCAATGTTGAAATACTGGATAAGGGTACTAACAATGAAATTGTTGCCAGCGTTAATGTTTTACTTAAGCGGATTTTGATTTAGCCACATTTATTAAGTAATTTGACACATTTTACTGGCTGTTCAATAGTTTGGTTTTCTAATTTGTTTTATGGCAACCATGTAATTGGTGGGTAGTTGTACATGTAATGATGTAAAATATTCTTGCCAAGGTATAAGCTTCCGGTCATTAATATTGATATGTGCTCTCTGAATTAACTAGGAAAATATTATCAACATAAAATGTTTAATCAAGCTGAAATTATTGCTTATTGGTATGGTTTTAATTAACTTTCAATAAACATATTTGACTTTGAGTAACACAGTCTTGGTCTACAGCAACTAAATTGACTGGACAAGCATAACAGATTACAATGGCTTGTAAAAGGCAACTCTAGGTTGCAACATGGTACATTAAAATGAAGGCCTGTGTTACTGCATAAACCATTGTTCCTCAATGGGTGACAACCACAATAGGATATCTTACAATCAGGTGGTTAGATTTCATGGTGGTTCTGCTCAGAATGCAGAAAGGCTTCTGCTGGCAACACACACAGCCCATAATGTTTGGGTCTCTAGAGCTTGGCTTGGCTCATTTGCTTACTGTGAATACTTTCCCAAATTTTAAGCAGCATATACTCATTTATTTTAACTAGCAAAGACCTTCATAGACTCACCCATACACATGATAAATCATCACCAAGCAATGCATTGAAAGTTAGATCCTCTATTGGTTGACAAATGACTATGAACCCGATTTACAAAGGGTTTGCTACCAGTAGGGGTGAAGAGACGTATTCTTGGAATACACCTGGCTTACTACTGAATTCAGGATTAAGCCTGGAGTAATCCAAGAGTGAATCAGAGTAAAATATCTGTGAATAGAGAACAATGCACAAGTCTATCATGACTTTGCTCCTTGAGGGACAAAGAATGATGAGGCAAAGTCCCAAATTCCATTAGGACAACACGACAGAAGAAACACTCTATTTAGATACTGATAAGAAAATTTAACATGGCAGGATGTTGCATGACATCAAACTATGATATAACAGATCAACATAACAAAACATTTCTGTCTTGCAATTTTCCACAAATCAATCCATGTTGATGGTTTTATTCACAAAGGTACAACTTGCTTGCTTACATGACGGCATTAACACATTGGGAATCACTGAGTCACTCAGTCACATTTCATGGTATTTTTCTATCATAAATGGTATTTTCTGGCACAAAAATTGCACCAGTAGGATGAAACATCTCTTTCTGTAAATGTGATCTTATTGATGGGTTTCCGAAATTTCCAAGGCGAGTTCACCCATGAAAGGTGGCAAACACAAACAAAAGTGCAGGTTTACAGCATTCATCATTCATTTGCAGGTAGTTTCCAACCTTACACATCTTCATAGATTTCCACCTGTCATGAATTTTTGTAAATGTGTATTTTTGGGTGGGGTTGGAAAAGGAATGCCTAAAAAAGGGAAGGGTTTGCTTTAAATGACAAACAATTCCCAGGCAAGAATACAATTTAAAAGATCAATCTGCACATTTAATTTTGAGTTTCATGTTCACATGCGGGTAATTTGCACATGTACAGTTGATGACTACACATACTAGTTCACATAGGATTCTGAAATAGGTAAAGATACCAAGGAGTATTTGTGGAATTCTTTCTGATGTCCACAAAAGTTGGCAAAACATTGCCAACACTTGCTCAACAATATCCGACTGAATTGCAGACTTTGAGCAAGATGCTTTTCTGAACTGTCAAAATTTTCACATCATAGAATACTTATAATATTCATTTCTGGCTCTGAGTACAGGGATATAGGATATATACCTCCTCAGTTCACTGGATCTCAATGCCGTAGAACTTGGTGCTAAAAAAGCTTTTTTGTGGATGTTTTCTGGCTCTGCCCAACAAACTCCCAGGAACTGCTCTTTGGAATACTTTGGAATACAGAATTTAACCTGGTGCAGTTGGATTAATCTTCATAACCCTGATGAATAGAGAGGTATTTTGAACTTCAAAGAGAAAAAGATCTAATTCTTGGGTCAGTCTAATATCTAATCTTTGTGACTGCTGACCATATGGTCTTTAATTACAATTGTGGGTAACTTCTTGTTATAGTTGGAAACATCTATGAAAAATTAGGACTTTGAGATCTTCCCTGTTATAAGAGGATGTTCACCCTAATAGCCAGTGGGGTGCAGATCCATACCTGGGGGAACTTCCTGAAAAAGACTGCTTCAAAGGCTTTGTTTTCTGAAAGGATTACTTTTGAAGATGACAAGACACTATGAAACAGGGGCCACCTAAAAAGAGTGATTTGTGGGTCAAGTACTTAGTAGTGCTCCAATACCTAGCCCTGTGGACAACACAGACCATCTTCAAAAAGCTTTTTTCTGAAAGGGAAGTCAAGTGGGTTTCACGTATGATGGGCACTAAAGAATTACATTGACAAGCGCTAATAGTCAAGGCTGGACTGGCAACCAAACTCAGCCCTGGCAAATAGGTCAACGCAGTCCCACACTGCAGCAGACCATAACTAGTATGATCCTACGGGGGCATGGGTGGCTCACAGTAGCCCCTCCTGCTCTGAAAACAGACACATGCAGCTAACTGTGACGATGCTCAAGTGGTAGAATGGCCAGTGCTGCCATATTTGTAGTGCTAATGGCTAGACCATTGTTTTCTGTAGGAATGAGCGATGTCATTCCCCAGATGAGTTTAATATAATCTTGGGTCTCTTTGGCTAAGACAGTGATGGGAGCAATTAGTGTCAGGTTATTGTCTAAGGTAAAGGTTAGTGCTTTTATCCCTTTAACAACAGATGGTTTGTAGTTGAGAAGTTCATCAAGCCAGTCTTGCAGAGGTGTCATGTAGTGTAGAGGTTTGAGCAGAATCATGACTTTAGTTTTCTGCAGGGGGTCAGTTTGAGATAATGGAGAGACCTCCAAGTCAGAATATCTCCTAGTATGTTTACCATATTGGCTATGTCCACTGGAGGGTTAACTTTCGGATACAGGTGAGTGTCATCAGCAAAACAACAGAAAATTTAGAGAAGACTCCTGCTTAACTGACAATTCATGAACACTTTACATTTTTAATTTGTTTGTTTCTGGTCTAAGTTTTGACAAAAAAGCAAATGTTTTCGTTAAAAAAAATGCAGTTCAATATCTATTCTAAACAAATCAAAATCACATACCATGAGAGAGATAGAAATAACTTTGATGTATATTATCAAACTTTTTCTCAATTGACTCCTCTTCCACTAGCTGTCAGGTATTCACACACTCTTACTCACATAATAAAAACAGGTCTCTGGTGTACAATAGAACCTTCACGATGATCAATACATCTTCCGAGAATGCATGTACACTGAGGTCAGACCAGTAAGATTGGACTAAAAAATGCCAGTGCATAAATTGTTTAATTGAATCACAGAGTTTGTCAATAATTTAGATAGGAAATAAATCACATACGAATTTAAAGTTCAGTCTTCGATTTGGTGATATAGAGATTGATCTTTATTTATTTTGTCATCAAAGAACTTTTAGAATTTTTCACAGTTGTCTTTGAAGTAATCTAAATCAATAGACGGTGTCTACTGATTGATTACAATATTGAAGATCTTTCTTGGACACTTCTTTCCTAATTTGATCTCTATTTTGAAGAAAGTTACTGTGAGTATGAAGATCAGTTTTTTCATTCCTTTGTTTTTTTTCATTGAGCTCAGATTTTTCTTTCAGGAGTCTTTGCACCTCTGCAATGGATTCTAAGATTTAAAGGGGAAACAATTCAAAAATAAACAGCTCTGTGGAAAGGTAGCTGTCTTACAAGATAATCTTTTATTGGTCCATGTGATGTACAATTTGAGACATCAGCCTGACTGGATACATGCCAAAGGGAACTATGCTGCTGACTCAGCAGCAAAGGCTTCAGTACAGACTGTGCAATTAGCCAATTTAACCAGGTTTCAAACGAAGGTCGACATACATATAATAACAGCAATACAGGCAACAATGAAGAGTGAAACTCCTTCAGCTAACTTTCTTCTCAAACACTCCTATTCCTTCATTTCAAATAACACTTCTGTGGTTACTACACCCAGAGTGGGAGACAGGATAATTCCTAATAAACTGTCCAGATTAGACTTAATCAAATTAAGGCATGAGGGGTTGGCATCTGTTCAGGCTAAGATAAATGCAACTGAGCAGTGTACCTGATGACCATGTCTAAATACACAGGTCAGAGATTATGTTTGGCAATGTAATGTTTGTCAGCAGATTAAATGTTTCTAATGTTAGAAGACCCGTGCAGACTCCCATCACAGTCTCCAATATATCATTTAGGAATTTATATTTGGACCATGTAGGGCCAATAAATTCTGTTAACCAATATTAGTACATATTGGTGGCAATCAATTCATGTCTTGATTGCTATGGAGAGGTCTCAGAGAAATGCAGGTGCTCAAGCAGTTGTAAAAAACTTGCAGTGTCTCGTAGCCATTGGAGCAGTACCTATATTTCATTCAGACAATGGTCCTGCATTAGCCTCTAAGGCTTACAGGGATTTTGTGTCTGCTCATATATTATGACTACAATTCAGCAATCCATTTTGAGAGGACAGTAACGGGTTACTTACTAAAGTTGTACGTGACGAAAGAGGTGGCGATTTGGAACTCAAGTTATCCAGAAAAGAAGCGATGTTGATACTTAAATTTGATACTGTAACCAATGGTCTAAACGAGCTTTCGGAATTGTATAAATTATAAGTCAAATTCCACATTCAGGCTGCTCACAAGCAGAAACTCAGGGCTTTAAAGGAATACTCGCCTACATGTGTGCACAGCACCAACGCTTAACTTTTCAGTTGCACATAAGCACTCAATCTTGAAACAGCGACATGCAATCGATGTCTTTTCCAAATTCTACTTGCGCTTCTTCCTACAAGAAGCATGTCAATGAACTACAATTTGCTTCCAATGTTAACCGCTTGGTTGTCAATAAATTACTACTACAAAAAATTGCCGCACAATGGATAGTCCTTCTTCTATGTTTTAACATTCACATCAGATTACGTTCTATCATGTGACCAACGCCGACTCCACCCAATTCGAATACCACGAAAGAAGAAACGAGGACACAGGTCGGTCCCGACACGTAATGCTGAATTACCTGACCAAGAGAGGTTTACCAGCCGACTAACGACATTTTTCATTCTATACAGCCCCCAAGAGCACATAAAGACCGGACCAGCCAGGGCATAAAAGAGGACATTATCAACTTAGGTACGACGTCCTATACCGTTAAATCCATAATTGCTAGTTTTCGCTTCTGTACAGGAATTAAAGCGCTCCTTACATCCTTCTGCAGACTCCACCCAATTAATTTACGATCTCCTCGCCAAGATTCCGTAAGCGACAACGTTTCCTCCAATTTCCGATTCTATAACGGAATCCTTAACAAGTAAGCCAATTTAACAGCATGTCTGAGTATGAATGTGACGTGACACATTGTTTCAACACGTAGCTACATGTTTTCCCTTTATTTCTTCGTTACAGATCGGCTGATTGTAACAAGTCCACATTTGAGGTAAACTTCAGCTAAATGAGGCTGCTGAATGCACATAAGAGTGAGGGACTCACTATGTCACTTAAAAATGGCTCTGTTTTTAACTTTTCAGGTCCTGATGAGAGCCCCAAGAAAAATGGGTCTCGAAACGCGTAGACCTTGTGAAGAGATCACAAGAAATTTTGAATAAGTCAACAATGCAATAACCTTTGAGACTAATTTGTGAAACAAAACTTTCTGTGGTCTAAATAGACAAAGTCGATTGTTTGTTCATTAACTATTTGCGGGACATTTTAGAATGAGTCAGGAATGTATGTGTATGAGGAATGAATGAGACGTTTGATAAGTATGCTTGATATGTTTCAACGGGTGGTGTGGGGAAATGTTTTCAGAAATTTGTCATTAACAGACAGTTGTAAATAGCAAATTGTCCTTATAAACGGAAGTATAAACAAATGAGAAAATAAAACAAATTATATGTTTATATCAAAGAAAACGAAGGTCTTTTACACTTTTTGTTTTATCTCGAAAAGTGTCCTCACAAAAAAAGTTGTGATAGAACAGGTTTTGCAGTATTAGCAGTTTGTTGGTATATTCTATTAGCGGCCCAGCTTTACTGCTTTTTGGCCTACCTCCAGTATTATTTTTGACTTACTTAGCAGAGGGTTCTCTGCGAGAGGTTTTTCTGTGTTTCACTCACAGCTACTATAAAAATAATTGTCACTTCCTATCTTTAATAAAAAACTTCCACACATATCCACAGTGTGTTTGAGAGAATGACTGAAAATGATACCTTTGCGTACAGCGAAGAACACATTAAAAACTTATGAGAAGCCCCACCTCTTTGTGCATCAGCTTCACTAAGTGCTTCAGCAAAAAACCAAAACGAATCAGATAAACTCTTAAGACTTAAAAAGAAACAAATTTGAACAGACCTACATGGACATTTTTTGATTCAACACTTAAAAACAGGCACTATTCCCAGTGGACTACAAATTAAAAACATTCCGGTAATTTTCACTGAGGATCCACCTTATAAAAAAGGTTACAGCCTAATTGAGACTAAATGTAGCAGAGACCTCATGCTCCTTACAGTGGAAACTGCTCAACATATTTCCAAACAGCAATTTGAAGAAATCGAAGTTCTAGAAACTGAAATTAAGACAAATCAGTCAATTATGGATGCAAAAACGCTACTTGAAAAAGTGGAGAAAGAAATTGCTGAATTTAAAGACTACACTGTAAACCAAAAAAGTAATAAATTCGACAAAGATAAAAGAAACTTTTCGTTGACTAAAGTATACCCTTACTTACAAACTGATTTCTACTCACAAACTGAATCTCGTAGATATTTATCTGCATACCAAGGAAGATCTTCGAAGAACTTCATTACATTTTCTGAGACATCATCTTCCTCAAGTGGTAGTTAAGGTGATACAGATAATAGATACAAAACTACTAGTCAACGACCCAATTTTCAACAACCACAACAACAAACTCCTTTTTTAGGGAGAGGTCAACAAAGATCACGAGGAAGAGTACGATTCAATACTCAACCATGGGAAATGTCCACTCGTCGTCAGAACTACAAGAGTTAGGACCATCAACAATAATGAAAAATGCTCATCCGTCGTCAGAACTACAAGAGCTAGAAACATCATTAGTTTACAACCTATCAAAGAGACAATTGACCAAAGACGAACAGAGTATATTAGAGAGAGGACTCTCATTCGTTCCATCAAAATATACAGATTTTGTCAGACTAAAAACAGAGATCATTGAATTTTGTCGAAAAATCAGGCGAAAAACGTTCTTTATCTCAAACCCTTACACAGAAATCATCGACGATACTGGCTTGAGAAATAAATCCTCATTTTGCCCACCTGCCAACAAAATTCCGAAGGAAGTCGTCATTTTTAAAAAAACTATTCTCTCAGCAATCACAGAAATGGAAAAAAATAAAAAATGGGTGAAATTCAATACAACAAAACCACAAATACAGGCCTTAACCAATCTTCAAAACGATCAAACAATTATAATCAAGCAGGCCGATAAAGGCGGATCGATCGTAATATTGGACAAATCCGATTATATTACTGAGGTCAACAGACAATTGAATGATACAGAATGTTACAGAAAAATCAACAAAGATCCGACTTTAGAACTTCAAAACATTCTATTCCCAATATTAGACGAAGGGCTTAAACAAGGATATCTTTCTAAAAAAGAATATGACTTTCTACAAAATAAAAATCCCAGGACTCCTTTGTTTTATGTTCTTCCGAAGATACACAAAAATGTAACATCACCACCAGGAAGACCAATCATTTCCGGCTGTGAATCCTTGTTAGAACCGATCTCTAAATTTGTCGATTACTTTTTAAAACCATTCATTTTTGAAATACCATCCTTCCTACGTGATACAACAGATTTCATCAACAAACTGACTTCCATAAAATTTGAACAAGATCTACATCATCTGGTCACACTTGATGTTGTTTCCCTATATACACAGATACCGCAAGACGAAGGCCTTGCAGTCATACAATCATATCTACAAAACAGACCCAATCCAAAAGTACCAACGGAATTCATCATGGAACTAGCGAGCTTTGCATTAAAGAAAAATTACTTCAACTTTAATGGCCAGTTCTACTTCCAAATCAAAGGAGTAGCAATGGGTTGTCACTTTGCGCCAGAATTAGCGGTCCTCTTTATGGCAAAATATGAAGAGAAATTAATCTACAATAACAACCCTTTTTTTCAATTTATTGGTAAATGGACCCGTTACATCGATGATGTATTCATGACATGGACTGGAACAGAAGATAATCTCACAATATTCCATCATTGGCTAAATAACCGAACTGAAGATATTAAATTTAGCTTGAATCATTCCAAAACGTAGAAGTCTATCCCTCTGACAATGCTCTGGCCAACACCCTCTTCAAAAAACCCACAGATCGAAATAAAACGCTACATTTTGCAAGCAACCATCCAAGGAATTTAAGAGAAAACCTTCCATTGGGGCAATTTTTGCGCATAAGACGCAACTGCCAATTTAAAGATGAGTATATGCATCATGCCACCAAATTACTTGAAAACTTGAAAAAAAGATGCTACCCAAGGAAACTCCTAAAAAAAGCGTTAAAAAGAGCTTGGTGGTTTCCAAGAGAAGAACTATTAAAAAAAACTGACAAGACACCACTAGAAAGGATCGTTTGTGTCTCCACATTTTGCCCCAATTCAAACCTTCTAAAAAAAGCCATAATTCAGAATTGGCACTTGATAAAAAATCTGGACCATTCTCTCAAGCAGAATCCACTTTTTGCATTTAAAAAAGATCGAAGTATAGCAAACCAAATTGTGCGAGCAGCAATGCCGAAAGAAAAACAAATCTCTATACGAGAATTTGTAGGACTTCAGCCAGTACAAGGCCACCACAAATGTGGAACCTGCATTTGCTGCGATTCCACAGAAGAAGGAACACTTTTTGAACATAATTCCATCTTCTGGAAACACAAATCTTTTTCTAACTGCAAAAGTAAATTTGTAGTTTATGGAATACGTTGCCCTTGTAACCTATTATATATAGGTAAAACCACCCAAGAAATTCGGATAAGAGTGTCCCAACATAAATCACGTATCAATAAAAAGGTTCTAACAGCACCATTAGTCAATCACTGGATTAGTGAAAACCATCTAATTAAGGACCTGAAATGGACAGTCATTACTAAAGTTGTACGTGACGAAAGAGGTGGCGATTTGGAACTCAAGTTATCCAGAAAAGAAGCGATGTTGATACTTAAATTTGATACTGTAACCAATGGTCTAAACGAGCTTTCGGAATTGTATAAATTATAAGTCAAATTCCACATTCAGGCTGCTCACAAGCAGAAACTCAGGGCTTTAAAGGAATACTCGCCTACATGTGTGCACAGCACCAACGCTTAACTTTTCAGTTGCACATAAGCACTCAATCTTGAAACAGCGACATGCAATCGATGTCTTTTCCAAATTCTACTTGCGCTTCTTCCTACAAGAAGCATGTCAATGAACTACAATTTGCTTCCAATGTTAACCGCTTGGTTGTCAATAAATTACTACTACAAAAAATCGCCGCACAATGGATAGTCCTTCTTCTTTGTTTTAACATTCACATCAGATTACGTTCTATCATGTGACCAACGCCGACTCCACCCAATTCGAATACCGCGAAAGAAGAAACGGGGACACAGGTCGGTCCCGACACGTAATGCTGAATTACCTGATCAAGAGAGGTTTACCAGCCGACTAACGACATTTTTCATTCTATACAGCCCCCAAGAGCACATAAAGACCGGACCAGCCAGGGCATAAAAGAGGACATTATCAACTCAGGTACGACGTCCTATACCGTTAAATCCATAATTGCTAGTTTTCGCTTCTGTACGGGAATTAAAGCGCTCCTTACATCCTTCTGCAGACTCCACCCGATTAATTTACGAACTCCTCGCCAAGATTTGCCGTAAGCAACAACATTTCCTCCAATTTCCGATTCTATAACGGAATCCTTAACAAGTAAGCCAATTTAACAGCATGTCTGAGTATGAATGTGACGTGACGGGGAACAACCTTTACAACGCAACTTTTACAACGCACTACCATTACAACGATACTGTTACAACGCGAGTGCATTGACAACGCAGGACATTACAACGCAAGTCTTTACATCGACTTGCACTAGATGGCGTGCTAACATTAAAAATAGTGTAATTTACTATCCCAACACCTTCCATACTGTTACGTGGACTGGAGTAGGAATAGTAAATTACACTTTTCTAATGTTAGCACGCCATCTAGTGCAAGTCGATGTAAAGACTTGCGTTGTAATGTCCTGCGTTGTCAATGCACTCGCGTTGTAAAACTTTTTTTGTAACAGCATGCGTTGTAATAGCATGCATTGTAACGTCATACATCCGTGACGTGACACATTGTTTCAACACGTAGCTACATGTTTTCCCTTTATTTCTTCGTTACAGATCGGCTGATTGTAACAAGTCCACATTTGAGGTAAACTTCAGCTAAATGAGGCTGCTGAATGCACATAAGAGTGAGGGACTCACTATGTCACTTAAAAATGGCTCTGTTTTGAACTTTTCAGGTCCTGATGAGAGCCCCAAGAAAAATGGGTCTCGAAACGCGTAGACCTTGTGAAGAGACCACAAGAAATTTTGAATAAGTCAACAATGCAATAACCTTTGAGACTAATTTGTGAAACAAAACTTTTTGTGGTCTAAATAGACAAAGTCGATTGTTTGTTCATTAACTATTTGCGGGACATTTTAGAATGAGTCAGGAATGTATGTGTATGAGGAATGAATGAGATGTTTGATAAGTATGCTTGATATGTTTCAACGGGTGGTGTGGGGAAATGTTTTCAGAAATTTGTCATTAACAGACAGTTGTAAATAGCAAATTGTCCTTATAAAAGGAAGTATAAACAAATGAGAAAATAAAACAAATTATATGTTTATATCAAAGAAAACGAAGGTCTTTTACACTTTTTGTTTTATCTCGAAAAGTGTCCTCACAAAAAAGTTGTGATAGAACAGGTTTTGCAGTATTAGCAATTTATTGGTATATTCTATTAGCGGCCCAGCTTTACTGCTTTTTGGCCTACCACCAGTATTGTTTTTGACTTACTTAGCAGAGGGTTCTCTGCGAGAGGTTTTTCTGTGTTTCACTCACAGCTACTATAAAAATAATTGTCACTTCCTATCTTTAATAAAAAACTTCCACACATATCCACAGTGTGTTTGAGAGAATGACTGAAAATGATACCTTTGCGTACAGCGAAGAACACATTAAAAACTTATGAGAAGCCCCACCTCTTTTTGCATCAGCTTCACTAAGTGCTTCAGCAAAAAACCAAAATGAATCAGATAAACTCTTAAGACTTAAAAAGAAACAAATTTGAACAGACCTACATGGACATTTTTTGATTCAACACTTAAAAACAGGCACTATTCCCAGTGGACTACAAATTAAAAACATTCCGGTAATTTTCACTGAGGATCCACTTTATAAAAAAGGTTACAGCCTAATTGAGACTAAATGTAGCAGAGACCTCATGCTCCTTACAGTGGAAACTGCTCAACATATTTCCAAACAGCAACTTGAAGAGATCGAAGTTCTAGAAACTGAAATTAAGACAAATCAGTCAATTACGGATGCAAAAACGCTGCTTGAAAAAGTGGAGAAAGAAATTGCTGAATTCAAAGACTACACTGTAAACCAAAAAAGTAATAAATTCGACAAAGATAAAAGAAACTTTTCGTTGACTAAAGTATACCCTTACTTACAAACTGATTTCTACTCACAAACTGAATCTCGTAGATATTTATCTGCATACCAAGGAAGATCTTCGAAGAACTTCATTACATTTTCTGAGACATCATCTTCCTCAAGTGGTAGTTAAGGTGATACAGATAATAGATACAAAACTACTAATCAACGACCCAATTTTCAACAACCACAACAACAAACTCCTTTTTTAGGGAGAGGTCAACAAAGATCACGAGGAAGAATACGATTCAATACTCAACCATGGGAAATGTCCACTCGTCGTCAGAACTACAAGAGTTAGGACCATCAACAATAATGAAAAATGCTCATCCGTCGTCAGAACTACAAGAGCTAGAAACATCATTAGTTTACAACCTATCAAAGAGACAATTGACCAAAGACGAACAGAGTATATTAGAGAGAGGACTCTCATTCGTTCCATCAAAATATACAGATTTTGTCAGACTAAAAACAGAGATCATTGAATTTTGTCGAAAAATCAGGCTAAAAACGTTCTTTATCTCAAACGCTTACACAGAAATCATCGACGATACTGGCTTGAGAAATAAATCCTCATTTTGCCCACCTGCCAACAAAATTCCGAAGGAAGTCGTCATTTTTGAAAAAACTATTCTCTCAGCAATCACAGAAATGGAAAAAAAAAATGGGTGAAATTCAATACAACAAAACCACAAATACAGGCCTTAACCAATCTTCAAAACGATCAAACAATTATAATCAAGCAGGCCGATAAAGGCGGATCGATCGTAATATTGGACAAATCCGATTATATTACTGAGGTCAACAGACAATTGAATGATACAGAATGTTACAGAAAAATCAACAAAGATCCGACTTTAGAACTTCAAAACATTCTATTCCCAATATTAGACGAAGGGCTTAAACAAGGATATCTTTCTAAAAAAGAATATGACTTTCTACAAAATAAAAATCCCAGGACTCCTTTGTTTTATGTTCTTCCGAAGATACACAAAAATGTAACATCACCGCCAGGAAGACCAATCATTTCCGGCTGTGAATCCTTGTTAGAACCGATCTCTAAATTTGTCGATTACTTTTTAAAACCATTCATTTTTGAAATACCATCCTTCCTACGTGATACAACAGATTTCATCAACAAACTGACTTCCATGAAATTTGAACAGGATCTACATCATCTGGTCACACTTGATGTCGTTTCCCTATATACACAGATACCGCAAGACGAAGGCCTTGCAGTCATACAATCATATCTACAAAACAGACCCAATCCAAAAGTACCAACGGAATTCATCATGGAACTAGCGAGCTTTGCATTAAAGAAAAATTACTTCAATTTTAATGGCCAGTTCTACCTCCAAATCAAAGGAGTAGCAATGGGTTGTCCCTTTGCGCCAGAATTAGCGGTCCTCTTTATGGCAAAATATGAAGAGAAATTCATCTACAATAACAACCCTTTTTTTCAATTTATTGGTAAATGGACCCGTTACATCGATGATGTATTCATGACATGGACTGGAACAGAAGATAATCTCACAATATTCCATCATTGGCTAAATAACCGAACTGAAGATATTAAATTTAGCTTGAATCATTCCAAAACGTAGAAGTCTATCCCTCTGACAATGCTCTGGCCACCACCCTCTTCAAAAAACCCACAGACCGAAATAAAACGCTACATTTTACAAGCAACCATCCAAGGAATTTAAGAGAAAACCTTCCATTGGGGCAATTTTTGCGCATAAGACGCAACTGCCAATTTAAAGATGAGTATATGCATCATGCCACCAAATTACTTGAAAAAAAGATGCTACCCAAGGAAACTCCTAAAAAAAGCGTTAAAAAGAGCTTGGTGGTTTCCAAGAGAAGAACTATTAAAAAAAACTGACAAGACACCACTAGAAAGGATCGTTTGTGTCTCCACATTTTGCCCCAATTCAAACCTTCTAAAAAAAGCCATAATTCAGAATTGGCACTTGATAAAAAATCTGGACCATTCTCTCAAGCAGAATCCACTTTTTGCATTTAAAAAAGATCGAAGTATAGCAAACCAAATTGTGCGAGCAGCAATGCCGAAAGAAAATCTCTATACGAGAATTTGTAGGACTTCAGCCAGTACAAGGCCACCACAAATGTGGAACCTGCATTTGCTGCGATTCCACAGAAGAAGGAACACTTTTTGAACATAATTCCATCTTCTGGAAACACAAATCTTTTCCTAACTGCAAAAGTAAATTTGTAGTTTATGGAATACGTTGCCCTTGTAACCTATTATATATAGGTAAAACCACCCAAGAAATTCGGATAAGAGTGTCCCAACATAAATCACGTAACAATAAAAAGGTTCTAACAGCACCATTAGTCAATCACTGGATTAGTGAAAACCATCTAATTAAGGACCTGAAATGGACAGTCATTACTAACGTTGTACGTGACGAAAGAGGTGGCGATTTGGAACTCAAGTTATCCAGAAAAGAAGCGATGTTGATACTTAAATTTGATACTGTAACCAATGGTCTAAACGAGCTTTCGGAATTGTATAAATTATAAGTCAAATTCCACATTCAGGCTGCTCACAAGCAGAAACTCAGGGCTTTAAAGGAATACTCGCCTACATGTGTGCACAGCACCAACGCTTAACTTTTCAGTTGCACATAAGCACTCAATCTTGAAACAGCGACATGCAATCGATGTCTTTTCTAAATTCTACTTGCGCTTCTTCCTACAAGAAGCATGTCAATGAACTACAATTTGCTTCCAATGTTAACCGCTTGGTTGTCAATAAATTACTACTACAAAAAATCGCCGCACAATGGATAGTCCTTCTTCTATGTTTTAACATTCACATCAGATTACGTTCTATCATGTGACCAACGCCGACTCCACCCAATTCGAATACCGCGAAAGAAGAAACGAGGACACAGGTCGGTCCCGAAACGTAATGCTGAATTACCTGATCAAGAGAGGTTTACCAGCCGACTAACGACATTTTTCATTCTATACAGCCCCCAAGAGCACATAAAGACCGGACCAGCCAGGGCATAAAAGAGGACATTATCAACTCAGGTACGACGTCCTATACCGTTAAATCCATAATTGCTAGTTTTCGCTTCTGTACAGGAATTGAAGTGCTCCTTACATCCTTCTGCAGACTCCACCCGAATAATTTACGAACTCCTCGCCAAGATTCGCCGTAAGCGACAACGTTTCCTCCAATTTCCAATTCTATAACGGAATCCTTAACAAGTAAGCCAATTTAACAGCATGTCTGAGTATGAATGTGACGTGACGGGGAACAACCTTTACAACGCAACTTTTACAACGCACTAGCATTACAACGAAACTGTTACAACGCGAGTGCATTGACAACATTACAACGCAAGTCTTTACATCGACTTGCACTAGATGGCATGCTAACATTAAAAATAGTGTCATTTACTATCCCAACACCTTCCATACTGTTACGTGGACTGGAGTAGGAATAGTAAATTACACTTTTCTAATGTTAGCACGCCATCTAGTGCAAGTCGATGTAAAGACTTGCGTTGTAATGTCCTGCGTTGTCAATGCACTCGCGTTGCTAAACTTTCGTTGTAACAGCATGCGTTGTAATAGCATGCGTTGTAACGTCATACATCCGTGACGTGATACATTGTTTCAACACGTAGCTACATGTTTTCCCTTTATTTCTTCGTTACAGATCGGCTGATTGTAACAAGTCCACATTTGAGGTAAACTTCAGCTAAATGAGGCTGCTGAATGCACATAAGAGTGAGGGACTCACTATGTCACTTAAAAATGGCTCTGTTTTTAACTTTTCAGGTCCTGATGAGAGCCCCAAGAAAAATGGGTCTCGAAACGCGTAGACCTTGTGAAGAGACCACAAGAAATTTTGAATAAGTCAACAATGCAATAACCTTTGAGACTAATTTGTGAAACAAAACTTTCTGTGGTCTAAATAGACAAAGTCGATTGTTTGTTTATTAACTATTTGCGGGACATTTCAGAATGATTCAGGAACGTATGTGTATGAGGAATGAATGAGACGTTTGATAAGTATGCTTGATATGTTTCAATGGGTGGTGTGGGGAAATGTTTTCAGAAATTTGTCATTAACAGACAGTTGTAAATAGCAAATTGTCCTTATAAAAGGAATTATAAACAAATGAGATAATAAAACAAATTATATGTTTAAATCAAAGAAAACAAAGGTCTTTTACACTTTTTGTTTTATCTCGAAAAGTGTCCTCACAAAAAAGTTGTGATAGATCAGGTTTTGCAGTATTAGCAGTTTGTTGTTATATTCTAAAGGCAGGTTTAGACACGCCCTAAGTGCTAGGGTACTCAGTTTAGGTCTTGGTTGGTACCATTAAGTAACTTGCCAAGATGAAAACTGAGATTATGCCCACCAAAAGGACTCTTGGAGTGTCTATGAACGAACCCTGCCTATGCAACACTGGGAAAGTGATGGAACAAAAATTATTTGAACTAGACCAACACTTAAATGGCTTACAGAACATCCAAGAGGTGGAAGACAAGCTATCTAATTTGAAGCATTCTGCAGCTCCGCAGGCAAAGAAAAGGTTGCAACAGCTGCTGACAAGTGCATCGTTCAACTAGGGGATCTACTTAAAGAAAAATCCACAGTAAGCATGCTATTGGGCCATCCTATAGACTACATTTTCCAGTTCTTGGGGTATAAGTCCAACAAACTGTAATCCTGCCTCCTATGTGTGGTTCAAGGAACATTTTTCAGGAGTCCATTGACCACGTTAAGAGGCACTAGGTGGCCAATGCTTCACAGAAGATCTTACTGGACACCAAGAAGTCTTTAGAGTAGAGTCTCTGAACCTCTCTCTACTCTAGAGTACCCAACTAGGGTTATTTGAGCCTACTGTGTTTCTAGCTTTACACCAAGTAAAGGATTGCATGGACGTATTTATCACTGCAATTACTACAGTTGCAAATGTTCCAAGCAGTTCTGTTCTTTATTATGAACCCCCATGAGTTAACAATAACCTAGATGATGTCTTTTCGAAAATGATTTATGTGAATTAACTTGAGCTTTTCACAGAGGACTTTGCATCACACTCCCCAGTCACTCTACACCATTGGTTTCTTTTTGCTTATTATTGATTTCATAACAATTACCCGATAAGGTTGTGGTCTTATGTTTAGATTGCAGCAGGAGTGCTTCTTTTAATCATAGACCTGACAAACCTGACTGTTGTTCTGATGCCACAGATTAGAAATTGCCTCTCTGAAAGAACTGTTCCGCAAACCATGGTTCGAGAAATTTTAACCACACCATTCTTCCCACAGAGTTGATGAGATCTCCATGCTACACACATTCCATCTTATCCTGTGCCTGAGGGCATCTTTTGTGACAAGGTTCCCTATCAGGTTATGGGACGCACTGAGACATTGCAATTGCCATTTGTGTTAAAAGTGTCAATTAATGAAGGCAGTGATTAACACCCTGACTGTTGCTGTTGGAAACTGTGCAATAGATCAACATCTACCCCCTTGTATCCCCAAGAAAGCACCCTCGTTACCCATAGATGGTAGGATAGTCTCTCAGGTTAACCCACCGGGCCCGTTAAAATCAGGTGTCCAAGGTAATGAGGTGGTAACATATAGCGACGTAGTAAGGGCGGGAAATATTCGCACTTCGCGTCGCTCTAGGGGTATCCCTGTAGGTGCCCCACAGATCAATCTGAATTGCTAGCGGAATGAAGGAGAGAGAGGGGTTCTTGCTATTTGCACACAAAGACCCTTAGTAGGAAGGGGGATATGTGAGGAGCAATCTATGAATATTGATATCAGTCGCACAAATAAAATCTTTATGACTAATGTTCCTAAATTGATTAATAGTCGGGGCTATGAGAATGCTGATTCGCTGAAAAACAAGGCGATTCATTGGTTGAGGCATGTCAGAGTTTGTCGCTCTGTTATCAGAGACGACATCATTAGAGCCACTAGACTTATCTCTCCAATGTCTTCAACTGATTGCATTGAGCTAAGTTTAAGTAGTAGTGAACTTGTGAAAAATCTTTTTACCCTGGAGTTCAGGACAAGTCCCCCTAATGGTTCTCCTATTCAGTTAAGAAAATCTATATTGCATGGCTCAGGGTGGGTAAAGTGTGATCAACGGAGTGCTGACAGAGAGGTTGGGACTTCACTGGATAGTGTTGACTGACTAGATGCTCCGGGGGATACAGGCTCTTGTGGTCTTATCACAAGGGAGATAGATGAAGGGAATCTACTGCATAGTGCTAATAGTTGTTGTACTGGTCCTTGTTCTATTTCCACCCCTTATATGGGTACGGGTCCTAATAACTGCCCTTTCACCATTGCTCCAGAGCCGAGTCTGACCCCCACTTTACCCCCGAATAACATTAGCCCTGCCCTTCAAGCCACTATCCCCACTAACAACCTTTTATCTGTGGTGGGACGTTCATTACTCTCTTGGAATATAGCTGGATTAAATGCTAAATTGTCCATTGATGACTGGGTTATATTCATTAATAATATGGATATATGCTTATTCCAGGAGACTTGGTTGTTAGAACCACGATTTTGCGTAGGTTATCTGAACTTCCACATTCCGGCCATAAAAGGGGCGCATGGCCGACCATCTGGGGGACTAACGATTTGGATTCGGCAAGAACTAAACCTAAACAGCAAATCTATCCCTTCTGGGAGTAGAGATATCCAACTGCTAAGGCTAGAACTTGGTTCTTTGGGCACAATTGATATCTATAATGTTTATGTAAGGGGTTCTGGAGGGGTAAGATCACCAGTTTTTGACGAACTAATGAGGCTGTTTGATCTCCATTCAATTGGTACTTTTGTTGTAGTAGTAGGCGATTTCAATGTCACCTTTGATCCATTGGTACTCCTTGAGGGGGATGAATATGAGAACGAAGAGGCACTTTGGGGCATCCCCCCACTAGATTTGCCTCCCATAAAAAGGTGGACGGAAGTAATAATACAGATTAACTCCATTTGTATGGAGAAGAGTTTGAGGGCTCTGAATGGTAGAATGCCTAGCGACCGTAATGGTGCATACAGATTTAATAATGGGCAAAGTAAGAGCCGTATTGACTATATCCTTGCCGCCGTGAGCCTATGGCACTCTCTTGTTGATATGAAGGTTTTAGACCTCCCAGAAAGTGACCATAATCCCCTTTGTTTATCTCATAAGTGGTGGAAAAGGGATTGCGCTCCTTTGGCGGCAGGGGAGTTGCCCACCTCGGATGTCGTGTTATCTAATGATATGCGATGTCTGAGGTGGTCCTGTATACTGGAGAACCCTACTATTCTGCAAAATATCTCAAGGGAGGTTAGTATCTCTATCCAGGAAATGGAACAGATTTTTTCTTCCAATGGCGACATAGGGGACATAACACTGATCCATAGCAGTCTTTTTACTTCCTTGAAATCCCAATTTTTAAAGAAAAAGAGATCTGGTCCAAAAGTGGTGCCAAGCTAAGCTAGTTGGTACAACGAGGATTGTAGACAGTCAAGGCTATTGCTAGGGAAAGCTCTAAAGGAAGGTGACGTAGGTGCTGTGCGTGTCACCAGAAATAACTACAAAAGTAGTATTGCCAGGGCAAAACGACATTGGGATGAACTCAAGTGGCAGGATCTTCTAGAAGCGAGTAACAAGAACAACAGTAAATTGTTCTGGGGTATCGTTAAGTGGAGCTATGGTGGCCAGCCGGAGAGGCCGCAAAATAATGTCCCTCCGGGGAGGTGGGTAGAGTATTTTAAACCCCGGTATGCCTCTCACCTGGAAGTAGCAGGTAGTGCAGACACTGCTGCTGTGATAACCTTGGAACCCGACTTCACTAGCACGGAAGTGGCTTTGGCACTTACCGGTGTAGCTCCAGGAAAGGCTCCTGGCCCAGATGGGGTCCCAGCGGATCTCCTTTTGAATGATAAGGTCAAATGAGGGAGATATATCCAATTGATCGCTAACGCCCTGGCGCATGGTGCACCAATTCCCAGTGCGTGGAAAATGGCGGAGATAATTCCGGTCTATAAAAAGGGGGACCGGTCGCTCCCAGAAAATTATAGGCCCATTAGCCTGATTGATGCTACCTAGAAGATCATAGGCAGGTTGATTTTAAATTGTGTTCACCTGTGGGCAGCATCAAACAGTATTTTGTCCCCATTCCAGGCGGGCTTTCGCCAACATATAAGCACGGTTGATCAGGTATTCCGTTTTGTTCTCCTGTACTGGAAAACTGTGACCCTGGGTAAGGGGAGCCTCTATGCGGTTTTTGTGGATTTGAGGGCAGCCTTCGATCTAGTCCCCCGTCCTAAATTATGGAAGGTGTTGAAAGATTTGGGACTTCATCCAGGGCTGCTGTCCTTAATCCAGAGGCTTCATGATGATAATACCACCAGAATTAGGTGGGGAGGACAGGGCATGACAACAGAGGCCTTCCCGGTACAACGGGGGGTTCGACAAGGTTGTGCAATGGCCCGTACTCTATTTTCACTATACATTAATGGTATAGCTGGACGTCTCCTAGCAGCGAATATTGATGCCCCTTCTCTCGCGAACGCTAAAATCCCGATTTTAATGTTCGCCGACGACACCCTTTTAATTGCCAAGACTCCTAGCGGTCTTCAGCGGGCATTAGACATCTTTGAGAATTTCTGTGTGGAACGTGGCCTTGAAGTTAATGTAAAAAAACACAAGTTCATTGCTTTTAATCCCCACAGACATTTTAAAAATACATTATTATTGTTTAACCAATCCCTAGAACAAGTACAGGCTTTTACTTATTTAGGGGTTAATATCCAAAATATTCTCAAGTGGATGCATCAGAAGGAACTGGCATCTTTAAAACATAGGCAGCTCACTGGAGTAATAAGTGGTGAATTTAAGAAATCTTTAACGAAACCGATTAAGCCTGTGCTCCAGGTTTATAGTGCCAAAGCTGTTAGTGCAGCACTCTATGGAGCAGAACTGTGGGGCTTCGAGAACTTGTCCTCTTTAACCATCTCAGATAACAAGTTCTTTCGAGACATTACATCACTCTCCCAGAGTACGCCCTTAGTTCCTCTCAGGTATGACCTGGGGAAGAGCTCTATTGCTGATGCAGCCAGATTGCGTCCAATTTTATATTGGCGTAGACTGTGGTCAACTCCGGCATTAGCCCAGTATGCAGAGGGTTTCCTTGATGTGTTGTCCATGGTTGGTTCTCGTAACATTGGTTGGTTTAAGGAACTCAGAAACATTTTTGAGGCTTGGGTATGAGTGATCTATGGGAGAAACCCTTGAGTGTTCCTTTTCCATCAAAAACCCTGTTGAAAGAAAAATATTGGGAGTTGATTAATGCTAAGATAATAATTGATTGCAACACCTCCTCTCTAACAGATGGTTTCTTGAATATAAAATCTGCCCCAAGGCTGGATTTCTTTTGGGACCTTATTACGAAAGTACTAGATAGGAAGTTGTACTTTCAGATACGGGTGGGATCATTGCCTGTGAAATCATTTACTACCCGGTGGTCTAGTAAAGATAATAACTTATGCCCACTTTGTAAGTCTCAAGAAGAAACAATAGCCCATATGTTTTTTGCATGCCCTGCTTATTTATCCCCGAGGCGGGTGTGGTTGAGACCAATTTGCAAACTATTGGGCATTAGACAAAGTGGCAAGGCAAGAAGGATCCTATGTACTAGTACAGCACCGGCTACTGTTGTGGCTGTGGCAACATTTTTAGGATGGGCGTGGATTATAAGAAATCACAGCAATCGAGAGTGATGTGTTAGTTGTTCCTGGTTGCGCACTCTGTAATAAACCCTGAGTATGTCTGTAGTATGTTTTTTAAATTCTTGTATAAATTTTAAAGTATGTTTTTTAATTCTACTTTTAAGTAAGCAATCTTTTTTATTGGTCTTTTATGTATTTATGAATTGTATACATGTTGTATTGTTGCTATAGATCTTGTACTTGTCTTGTATTGCTTTTATGACATATGTTGAATAAAGCTGTTTTGGATTGGATTGGTGTCAATTAATGATGTGATTATTCCTGGTTCCATTTCAGATGACTGGGACACTGAGACTGTCAAATGCATGATGTCTGATTTACAATTGTATACCACTTCAAACAATAAAGATCCTTACTGGATTGCATTGCATTACAAAGAAATGTCTTATTTTAATCAGTAGGCACACTATTATTCACACCAAACTAATTATCCCAGAGAAATATACAATCACACAGTGGAGCCATTGTGAAGCTCTGCCTCTCAATAGTCATTCAAATCTCCTAAAAATATAAATACAGTTTCCTATTTTCAGAGTGTGGACAGGTCCAATCCCACAGCTTTCTATTTTTTGCAGTGTCCACAACAATTCCTAAAAAACCTTATTGCAACTGACAAATTGATTTCTTCAAAAGAGTTAATTCAGATTTTGGCCATACAGGGATATGAATATTGTAAATAGAATATTGGTGAGAAAATGTATTGGGGAACCAAATATTGGCAAGTTCTAGGTAAAGAAGCCCTATTCTGAGCATGCATTAAAACCAAGGAAATTACTTTTCTGAATGAAACTATTCAGCTCACTACCTGTCTGGTTTTTGAACTATGAAGACCTTAAAAACCCTCTCTACTGAAGGTTGATTCAACACTGTACATCAATTGACAACCACACATAAACATTTCTGACTCTGAAATAAATGCAATGATCCAGAATGGAATTTATCATTCCTCAAAATGTCCTCCTGATATATATAGTGTGGGTGATATGTGCCAACTTTGATTAGCACATTCCAGTCTTCTGGCTGTGAAGAAGCATTCAGCCCTAACTCAAAGTAAATATGGATTTTTCTGATTCCATTTGGGGACCAAGCCCCTCTCTAACTAAATGGTTTATAGCAACAGGAATGTGTGCCATTAATAATGAATGAAACAAATACTCAGAAAGGGAAGCTGCAGAAAAATTTGACAGATAGCAAAAGAAAACATTCAAGCAGTTTTTAGGATTATCAGCAATGCTATGAACAAACTCTCCAAAAGAGTGCATTAATTAAATAACATCATATATTCAGTGTCATATCTCCTTAAAGGAGACGTACGTATCTTACAACATGGCCAGGCCCGGTTCAGAGCTACAATACAACTGCATTGTCTTAACAAACTCTAAGATCAGGTTATGTGCCTTTGCAACCTCTAAATGAAACAGTCATTTTAGAGTCCGACAACTCAACTTTAACAAATAAAACAATATGTAAGAAAGAATCCCTCTACACCTTGTCAAAACATTGAGCAAATGAAGGAACCCTATTTTCTGTTAGTGAAAATCCACCTGTTACATGGCTCATGCACTGAGTTATTTCACTGACAATTTTACATTTTCACTTTCATGATTGCCAGAAATATACATTATTGGGCTGGTACGAGAAAATGCAAAAATTCACATTTGCTTTATTGAAGGAAATTTCCTTTTTCCTTCATGTGTTTGAATGAATACGATCCTGTGTTTATCAGTGTTTCCAGCTGCAGAAATCCTCTAGGCCATTCACTACTAAGAGGCTCATTACGATGTTGGTTGGAGTTGCCTCCGACCAACTTCGCCACGCTCTCTGGACCGACAGACCTCCGGTCAGCTGTCCTGACACTTAAGATGCAACCGCACATGGTGCGGTCGCAAGCTCCCATTTCTCTATGGGAGCTTGTGCTGCAGTCGGAAACTGGCCGCAGCACAAGGTCCCATAGAGAAATGGGAGTTTCTGTTAACCCCTGCACCGCGTGGCAGGCACTGTATGGTGCAGTGATTAAAAGGGGGGGCCATAGGTGCCCCCAAATGGAGGCTTCTAAGGCATGGGGACCCTGCTAGGGGCACCCAAAGTCACTTTTTGACAGGCTTTTCATGTCGGAAAGCCTGGCATGAAAATCCTGTCAGAAACCAACATCATATTCCTCATGGTGGAAAAGCTGTCAATAGGGGATTATTTTCGGCCTCTGACTGGCTGACGGGCTCCTTGAGCACGTAGGAAGCCAGTCGATCCGACCGGCGGGTTTAAATGCCAACTGCCTACATTGCAATTAGGAGGTCAGACTTTAAACCTACGATGTCGGTCGGTGAGCCTCGGACGAGCGGTCGAAGGCTCACCAACCCACATCGGAATAGGTCCCTGTGTGATTCAATTCTTTGCATGGAATGTGTAACGATTTTTTGCCGGTATTGAATGATGTCTTATCAGTAACTCCGATTATGTCCTTCCCTATGCACCACACACTTTTAAATAACAGTTGCTATTTAATTTAAGCTGAGATGAGTTTAAACAAAGTCAAGTGCTTATAAATATGGGTTCTAAAACAATAGGGTGTTGTGGAAGAACTTGGTATCTACTTCCTCAACATGTACTCAAAGATGTCCCTTGGTCTATAATTGATGTGAAAGGAATGTGTGTTGACAAAATTAGTATACCTGTTGCAGTTCTATTACAAAAAGCAGTCCCTTTGACTTCTGTGAGGAAAAACATCTGATTTGCAGACAGCCCAGTCTGCTCCCGAATGACAGAGACTGTTACAAACACAATAGAAAACTCATTTTGCCTCTCTCATACACACAGGTTTAAATGTGTCCCGCATAACTGGTATTGCATACGTTTTCAGGAACATCAGATCCAGTCTGGTGACTGGATTTTAAGCAGTATTCGGATTGATGTAATCATTTTTCCTCTTCTTGTTTTCAAGACTTTTCGGAGGATTTGCCATCATCCTTCTACTTTTTGCTGTGGTGTTATCATTTTCCTTCTGATCCAACAAGGATATAGACAACATGGAGAACACGTATGCAGCTCAGCAAAAGTGCTGAGAAATCCTAGTGTGCTATCTGGTACATAAGTGGCTCACTGAGCTCAGTGAAAGCTTAATATTGTCTTTTCAAAAAACTGGGTGCTCTACAAGTGCAACCTTTCTTTTGGTGTATGAACTGTGCAATTGAAATGATTCTGGAACTTCATATGTAACATTCCCTAGTGGTTTTCCTAGATGCGGGAATGTTCCTGCAACCACTGCAGTCACACCAGAACAATTGTTGAACAATTCATTTGCACGTGCTGCAAGATGCTCGCTTTGATGGACTAGCATCCCCCTTGAAGAGCTTCCAAAGGATTGGCTCACACCGCTGATGTTGTATGACCCATCAATTTCAAGCACATTCACCCTCTCTGATTTGCTTTAGGGCCATGACGTCTGTTCGAGTTCTCTGGTTCATCCACCTCACAAGCAGTCAGTAGCATGCCTGTATTACCAATCCATCTTTTCAATCTCTTATATGCTGTTTGTGAACGGGCTATCTGGAAACATATTCAGTAAACATTGAGCAAACAATTGTCTCCTGATACAACCAATAGCATATACAGATTCCTGTATCAACAGCAAAGACTGTGCCATTAAGAACAAGAGATATCAATGGACTTTTTTTTCATTTTCGTTTACATTTTTTACTAAGATGCATTCTTTTTTCCAATTTGGCATATTCAATATCATGTCTGGTCTACTTAATTATCAAAACACATATCTTCCTAAAAGATGTCATGATATGGTAATGTCTTTCATATGACACAATGTTTTACTCTTACTGCTTGAAACATTCAAGGTTTAAAAAACCATTAGTGCAATGCTTATTATATCATTGTATGCTATGTAATATATATTAATGTTATGCTGGTTTATGCTGATTGTATTCATTCTAGATATGAATGTTTATGTCTCCATTCTGAAAACATGGGTTTTCCTTAATGTTATTGTAACATAGAAGCCCTAAAAGTATGTCATACATATGCATCTGACCCAATTACGTCCTACTCAAATGTACATGCCATAATATCATAAACATCCCAAAGTTAAACTCAATTTTGAGCATGTTAAGCTAGCTTGTCTACATTTGGACCATATGCTGCATGTCATTATCTTTTGCAGAATTCATGAAATTCTCAATTCTTCCACACAATGGCTTTGCTAACACCTAAGGTGACACATGTGTGCTACAAGTTCCCTGATATCTGCAGAGATGTGGTGCAGCGGCCAAGGTGGCTCGCTACGGAACACGGGGCTCATGGTTCAATCGCTGGCAGCAGTGGGCTGTGCATGTCATTGTATGCGCAATGCAGACATGATAGCATGACAGTGTCCACAATGTAACATTTGTCTGTATGAAGGGCTGACTGAAACTCAAGATGCATATGGTGTAGATGATTCATTACTGTTATACCTGCTGCTCTGCCAGTGTGACTGTGGTGAGAGAATGTTGGTGAGGAGAATGTTGGTGAGGGTGTGAGTCAGTTGATGGATGGGCTGAGCAGCAGGAAGGCTGCTCCTGGTGGGGCTCTGCTCACAATCTTATCTTAAATAAATCTACATGAAGAAACTACCTGGACTGGACCATCATTTATTCACTACATTATGGCGACAATTTTAAAAGACCTACGTGTGCAAGTGGACTGGAACAAAAAATGTGAATGAACTGAAACTACATGAAACAAAGCAGTGAAATCTACAGAAAGGAAAGAAAGTAAGGATCTAGAACTTTCTTTTAAATGTATGCGTAATGTTTTTAACAGTTGCTGGCAGCCCTGAGCCCCACCAGTGACCACAAGACCGGTCGGCCCCAACCTGGGCATGCCACATACCACAGTATTTCTTCATAGACTTATTGCTGTGCCCTTGGGCACAGCCTACCACCCTGGGCATGTCTACTCTAGGTGTACTCTTGGGTACTCAGACCTGCAGTGGGTTGTTCAAGACCATCTCCATTGTGTTTTATTTTCCTACGGCAGCAGAAAATGTCAGCCACTTTTATTCCCAAGTTGTGGCTTAGTTTTATTTTTCCAGAAGGAACAACATGCCATTCATTTTAATCTGCTAAGGAGAATCTGGCACTGGCAGTTCCATCTTAGCTTGCAGTGTACCTGTGTGATTTGTGAAGTTAAGTGCTTCTACTTTGCAGGCGGACTGGTTTTACCTCAATTGGTATTGGATTTGTTGAAGTATCACTGGTATGGGCTTTGCTGGACTGCTGTGTATCAGAGTGTGTTTACAACTACAGAACCAAGACCTGTACCCGATGTGGCCTTTCAAAGGAACTCGCGCACACCTTACCTTCTCTGTGGTGTCGCATGGCGTTATTATGATGAAGTCTGCTGCGTCTGCTGTGCCTCGTGAAGTTCGCTACGTGTGGACGCTTTGCCACACCTATGTGCCTGGAGTTACCCCGCACTCCTCACGCATGCGTGTTCCCATTTTTCTTTTGTTTTGGCACTCTTGGCTGGATGAAGTCTCCTGAATGTATTTTGTGTGGTTCTGGTGGCAAGTCAATCGTGATAATGGGCCTATTCTTTTATGGTGAGGTGTACTCCTTTCACGTTTGCATAACATAACGGTTTGAGGTATTGAGGAGGTCATGAATTTTTGAATCGTCTGCTTCTGCTTATAACTCCACCTGAGCCTACTTAAATTTCATTACCTGTTGTCTCCAGGTTGTGCATGCTCCTTTACTTGCTCACTTGCATGATGTGTGGAGCAGTTAGGCAGCGCACCTCACTCGGCGTCGCACTACTGGATAATCCTTGCTGGGTGACATTTGCTGCTAGTATGCGACTTGAGTCACCTGGTGCCCCTCACGCTTACATCCTATTGTTTTTATGTTTACCAGCACTCAAACTCAAGGGTGTTCTTCCGGCAGTGTTCCTAAAGTTTAACCTGGACTTCGTACCACGCCTATTTCTAGTGGGAACATGAAGTACATCCTCTTTTTGTTTTTGGTACTCTTATGTCTTGCTTCACTTGCTGCCATGTGCTATCACTAGTTTTGAGATTATGTGTACTATGTTTTCAGTTTCTTTTACAGAGCATATTTTTATTTTAAAATTCAGGCCTATTTTTGAGTTCTTTCTGCTACCGAGAGTTAAATCTGTTTATATACATGTTTTTTGTTGATCGTTTTTCTTCTGGAAGATGTTTTAGAATATAATTCCATTTAACTGTTATGTGTGAAAGACATTTGTGAACTTGTTTGGTGGAAACACATTTCCCAGCACCATTTCTTTTCTGTGGTCTTGGTGTTGAATGTGAGGTATTTTAAATGTTCGTTCAACTGTTACTATTTTAGAGGTGCAAGGTTTTAGGTTTCATGTGTGAGAGGTATTGTTTTGTTCCATCTATGTGTAAGAGGTGTTGTTTTGTTCCATGTGGAGTGTCTTTCCACACTTACTGCCCTTAGTTCAGGTTTGGGTGAAGGGCTGAGTTGAAGGTAGATTGTTTTTTGAAGAGTGAGTGATTTTTCCTAGTGATTGCGGTTTTCTTTTACTACTTGATTGGATGTAGTGTCGTACATATTTTCATGTTCCTTTGTGGAGTGCTGTTCCACACGTACTACCCTAATTTTGGGTTTGGGTGATGGGCTTCGTTCAAGCCAAATTTTTCGAGTATGAGTGTTTTTCCCTAGGGATTGCTATTTCTCTTATATTTTGATTGGGCATTGAGTGTGTACTTTTCATGTTACGTGTGAAATGTCTTTTCACACGTACCACCCTAACTTCGGGTTTTGCGTGTAGGGCAATTATTTTATGCCATAGGTTGAATGTGGAGTTGTGTTCCACACGTACCACCCTTACTACGGGTAAGGATGGAGGGTAATTGTTTTTAATGCCATTAGTTCTCTGTGAAATGATCTTCCACAGCTTCAAAAGTCTTGTTAGAATGGTTTCCTACCACGCATTCCAGTCGGTAATCTTTCTACCTCTTGTTGACCTGGCCAGCCAGCTTGTTTTGGTATTGGGGTTTAGTTTGTGTTTTGTGGCGTGGTAGCGTGTGTGTTGTCTTGGTTTGGTTTAAAGGGACCGTGTGATTTGTTATTTTGCATAGTGGAAAGGGAGAAGTGGTGAGTGTAGTACTGCTTATGTAATGTAATGTAATGTAATGTAATGTAATGTAATGTAAAAAGAACTTATAAAGCGCGGCTAACACCAGACGGTTTCTTGGCGCTGAGGACAGAGAGACAGAAAACAAAACAGTCCGAGAGGCTAAGAAGATTCTAATTGTAGGCTATACGGAATAGATAGGTTTTCAGAAGAGACCTAAAATGGGCTAAAGAGGAGGCCAGTCTCAAGCTTAACGGAAGGGCGTTCCAAAAAGAGGGGGCAAGAAATGAGAACCTTAGTCCACCATGTTTTTTACGATTGTACTTAGGGATTTGGAGAAAAGCCAGGGAGGAAGAGCGAAGGGTACGGGAAGGGACATATGGGTGCAGAAGTGAGGAAATAAACAGAGGACCTGTGCCGGCAAGGGATTTAAAAATAATACAGCCCAGTTTAAATTATGTGTTACAGAATTGCTGGATTGCGTGGTGTGTTTACTTCTTCCAATTATTTATTCTTTGTTATCTTTTATACATTACTATCGCCATCAGTACCTGTATGACATTGCATTTGCTCTTATGCCCCCGTATTGCATGTAATTATTTTATTGTCATCTTTTGCATGCACCATTTATATTGTGATTCCTTTTGCTCAGCCAGTGTGACTGTGGTGAGGGAATGTTGATGAGTGGAATGTTGGTGAGTGTGTGAGTCAGTTGGTGGATGGGCTGAGCAGCAGTAAGGCTGCTACTGTTGGGGCTCTGCTCAACATCTTATCTTAAATAAAGTACATTAAGAAACTACCTGGACTGGACCATCTTCTGTTCACTACACATACATAACATGACCCTACTGTGTTTACAACAAAACTTGCTCAGTCATTAAAAATACCCAAGTCATGTGCTCTTGGCTTGTGATATTTGGACTATGCCCTGCTTGATTTTGCCTAAACAAATCTGTCACTAGTGACATAAGTCTGATATACTTTCCTTCCTGTGTAACGTTACATTTGATACATAATTAGAAATGACATGTATGAGTTGGTATGTTTAGAATCTTTTTGTTCCTGTGAAATCTGGTTTGCACTGCCATGGACTTTCATGTGTGGTTACTTGGTCTTTGGTGTTTGTCTAAGTATGTGTTGCTGGCCACATTGTGACCTAACACCTACTGTGTTAACACTCCACACATAGGTATTGCAGAGAAGCCGTAAGGCAGCCTCCCATCTACAGGTTCTTTCCTGACCTACAAACCATGGAAGAGAGAGAAGTGATCAGAAAATACCATCTCAATAAGATGACAAAAAATGCTTTTGGCCAGCAGTTGGCACCTTCATTGTGTGCACATCGCTACTATCCTACATTACTGATGCTGAAAGTTAAGGTGATGGCAGTATGGTAATTCTTGGCCATGGGGTCATTCCAGTACACTGTGGCAACATCTAGTGGAACGTCCCAGCCTATGTTTAGTAATGTACTTTGGGGTGTATTGCAAGTATTGACCAGACACATGGACAGCAACATCAAGTTTCCCAAACCAGGGGAATTTACCAATATCAAAGTAGAATTTCATGGTTTTGGGTAAATCCCACATATCATTGGAGCAATCAATGGGACACATATTGCTTTGATTCCACCACAGGCCAATGAGCAAGTATATCTGAATAGGAAGTACTTCCACTCAATCAACGTATAGGTGGTGTGTTTGCCAGAAATGTGTATTTTCCAAGTCTGTGCCCGATTTCCTCAATCAGCCCACGACTCGTACATTCTACGGAACAGCATCATCCCCTGTTTAATGACTAAACTACTTCCAGAAGGGGGCTAGGTTGTTGGTAAGGAAGCTTTTTACTGATGTTTGTTGTGATGTGAGTGATTTTGTGTGTCTATTTAGCAAATGTTTGCTTAAACATTATACTCATGTCTATCTTCCATTTAGGAGAAGCCCAACCAACCATGGTTACTAACGTCATTGCGGAATCCAGTCACCCTAGGAGAAGTCCGCTTCAATGAGACCCATGGGAGGATTAGGCGGATAGTGGAGCAGACTTTTGGCCTCTTGAAGATAAGATTCCACTGTCTTGATGAAACTGAAGGAACCCTACAATATTCTCCTGGAAAGGTGTGCCAGTTTACCATTGCCTGCTGCATTCGCCATAACCTGGCAATTAGGAAAAACATCCCTCTGATTGAAGAGGAAGAAGACCAGCAGGTGCCACCGGTTGAGGTTCTGGGACTGGGCAATGAAAACTGTAGTGAGGAGGAAGAAGTCGACTTGCGACAACAGCTTATCAACAACTTCTTTTCATGAATGTAAGTATGCACTGAGATGTGTTTCCAAATCAACAGTGTTTGTTATTGTGTAGCTGTGTGCACTATGTGTATGTATACATCAGAGTGTAGGATAAGTGTGGCAATGTTTATGCTGGACAGATTTGGGATATGGTTATGTTTACATGCACACTGTGTCATTCAGGCTTACCTAGTGTTATCAGTGACATTGCTCTGGCAGAAGTTTCAGTTTGCTATTACTTGTGAGACATGATTTGCCCTTGCTAATCTTATTTAGTTTAGTTGTTTCAGTTCACTTTGTCATGTCATCAACTAAAGGGAGTTTCTGAGTTGTGCGATCGCCTGGCATATGATGCTGTGTCTGAGTGCAACCTGGACATGGAATGATTCTGGGAATGTCTGGCACAGACTTTAGGGAAACATATCTGTTATGACACCTGCTTGCAATAATAGGAATGGAAGTTGCTACAAAAGCCAGTGGACTTTCATCCCATCATGTGTACTTGTTTTGTAATAAGTATACCATCATGTGCTCAAAAACAATGTGTTTGTGGGGATAGAACACAGTAATTCCCATCCTAATCACCTAAATGCTCAATGTTTGAACACTTGATGTAGCTGTAGATGTGTGTCCTCATTGTATATCACAGTGCAAGTGCTACACCACTAACATATGCTTGTAAGCTACCTAAAGATACAGCACAACTTCTTGCACTGACAAGTAGTACAGTCCTGTTTGCTTTTCTTCTTTCCACTGATTGTGTATGGCATTTATGGTGTTTGTGATCTGCTAGCAGGTGTTCTCAGAAAATAAAATTTGAGTTTCGCATTGAAGTTTGCATTGTCTGATGTAGCTCCTCCAAAATTGTTGTTCAGTTGGTTGAACATGACAAAATAGTTTGGTGGAATAGATTGTTGAGTGGGATGTCAACTTGCAATGATTGTTCATACCCATGACTATCTGTGAATAGGTACCATGGACTAAAGTTTGTATGATACACTGACTCTGTATGACTATCTTGTGGTGCCACATTGGTTGACTTTGTGGCACTTAAGTTACAATTTACATGTACTTGTTGACCTAGGTTGATTAATCTTTCATCAGAGTGATCACATTACTGACAACAATATTAGATAGATGTCAAAGGCACAATGTAAGTAGGTATTAATGTGCAAAGTGTTTTTATTTGACAGACATGGTGAATAGGTGATGACACACAATATGGATCAGCAACAAAAAGAAAAAATGAAATTGGAGAAGTTGACAGTGTTTTTGGTTAAAATCCAACAAATCATAGCCACAGTTATCAGAGTCCAAAGTCTAACAGTGTACTTTCATCTGACGTGGAACATTTGGTATGAATAGTCAACAAAGTAAATGGTTAGCGCACAAGAAGTTTACCAGGTGTGCAGTTTTTTTTTACTGGCTGGGGATTGTGCATTGCCATCCAACCCTCCCTTATCTTTCTTTGGACAATCCACCTCACACTTTGGGGGGGAACAACAGCTGCAGGCTCCTGGGGTACTGAGGATTCTCCACCAGACTTAGGATCCTTCCCTCTGGCTTGTGCAGATGTTGATGGAACAGATGGAGACGTCACACAGGGACTACTTGTTTGTGAAAAATGTCTGGCAGAGGGTGGTACTGATCTCCCTCAGCACCACTATGACCTTGTCCATTTGCCTACTGAAGCACTCAAGTCTTTGGTCTGCGATGCCTGCAGTTGTTTGATGCCCTGTAGGTGTTAAGAATCCTGGCCCATTGTTCCCTGGTACCCCTCATTCGCATCAGGTACCTGGGAAAGGTTGGCCTGGGCATAAGGGACACAAGCTGTTTGGCGATGTGAATCCACATGCCGCCTCCCATCACTCTTACCCCCACGAGTTGGCAAGGTTGGTTCCTGCACAGACTGGGTTTTTGTCTGTCAACTCCAGAGTGGACTGTGTTGCCGTGTTGGTGTTGTTGCTTGTGGTTGTTGGTGTATCTGTTGTGGTAGGGGTCAACTCTATGTGCCAAGTACCTGATGGGCCAGGTTCCCTCTCCTCGTCCAAGGGTACCTGATGGGCCTGGTTCCCTCTCCTCGTCCAAGGGTACAAGAGAGTCTTCTTCACCAGGGAGCTCATTCAGGGTTGAAGTCTGAGCCTGGCTGGTTTCTTCAGTCTACATCGAGGTGTTCTAAGATTGCCCAGTTGGTACAGATATAACACAGTCAATTATGTGATTTTACATTGTACCTCAACTGGTACACATTAAGTAAATATCTGGATCCCAAAACAGCTTTAGATGAATGATTTGGCACCTTTCTAAAAGGACAGCTTGCACAGGTAATGCTGTGGGGCAGTAAGGCAGGGTGGGCCAAGTGGGGTGGTAGTGGAGTTCGACATACGATGGGAAAGTGGAATAGAAATAAATAAATACAACCACTTACCTTGCGCTCGCCGCTTGTCGCATCGTGGATTTATTTATTTCCTCCTTTGATAGGTGCAGTGGAACAAGATCTTCCTGACTCATCTGATGCATAGTTACATGGAAATAATACTTTGTTCATCCGGTTCCTTTTCAATTTTGTTGCTTCACTTGATGGTAATTGTATTTACTGCAACAGAGTTTTAAGAAATTGGATTATTATCTGTGGTAGGTGACTACCCACCTCAAGACATTATTAATCCTTTCAAGGTAAACCCTCAAAGTAACTAAATTAATCTGAGTTCAACCTCATGGTAGCTATGGCACACGGCAGAGAAACTTTTATTAAGGTAATGTGCAAAAGTATTTCTGCAGTACCAAAACAGTAATAAAATGCAAAACAATAAAAATCCAAAACTCAATTAGACACATAGAGTAAAATGTAGTAAATACAACGGGCCCGATTCACAAATGCAATCTGAGACAAAAGTCTAACTTTATGACTTTTGGTATTCACAGAGGTAATTTATGAGTCATATCTTTATGTCCGCAGTCGGGCAGGAATCTCCGTCTTTGGCTGAACTCTCCGCACCCCGGCCGTACTCACCGGCTGATGCTGTGCTCTCCAGCTCGGGCCGTATTCTCCGGTTTGGGCAGGATGAAGTGTAATCAATGGGCCGGAATGCAATTTTTACAAAAAGGAACATTAAGAACGTGTGATAAATGGTAGAGGAGGTCATGAAAATCAGTTTGGGCAGGGAAAAGGGTGTGGTCGGACATTACATCATATCCCAGATAAGTAGAAAAGTTTGCTCCTTTGCATCATGGTACACTACGGTCAACACTAAGGGGAGCGCAAATTTAGGACTGCATGTCCTAATTCCCCGTGATCTGTGTTGTCGTGATACTGGTGAGTATACATGAAGACCTGCCTAAGATGGGACGTAGTAACGTTAGTGGAGTAAGAACTTTCTTGTCCAATATCGTTACTAAAAAGGGGCGTTATATAGTGTCTGCAAATTGCTAGAAAAGTATGTGGTAGTACCGTACTACGCAACAAAAGGATAATATGGCCATCAATTATGGTGTGTTGTTTAGCAAAGAGGAGGGGTAAAGCTTAAGGAGTTACGTGACCCAGCCAGGACCATTTATTCAGCTTGCCAGAGGTAAGACTACCTATCAGGTGGGAACATCCCTAATGCCACCAGATAATTGTAGAAGTAGTTTGAGAGACAGGCAGTACCTGCCTGTCTTTCTGCAAGAATTAAGTATTATTTTGTGCAGAAAGTGCCACAACTGGTGAGTGCCTGCTATTCTTGTTTGTTAATATTGAGGAAATGTGTTTTGTAATAATTTTATATTTAGATTGGAGCCTTTATATATAAGGATATTATTATTTGTATGTGCTTTACAGGAGTTTATCTACTGGATAGTTGAATCCGAAGACGTTTGATCTTGGTGGATATTGATTACACCATTTGTAGATTTTCAGTCCATGGTGAGTCTAGCGTGTGTTTGACCTGCACAATGGAGTTGTGCATGAGTTGCATTGATTTATTTTGTTTTTTTAGAAGTCAGCACGGGTGATTTCAATAGGAGCTCTCTCAAAGGTTTCTTCTCTTTCTTGTTCTTTTTTATAAGCTCACTCTAAAATTTCAGGTGTCTTTTTCTTTTCTTTTTATCTTAGGTGGATCTAATCTTGTAGACAACCATCTTTCGTATATTACTTTAATAGCGTGCTGTACTGCACAGTGCACTAAGATGGCTTTTTCTTGAAGGGTTTGTGGTAGTCTCACCCACAATTTGGTAGAGGTTTAGTATTAAATTGATTTAATGTAGAGGTTTTATATTATAATCAGGATATATTTGTTTGTTGTAGCCCTGACGAAGACTTTAGTTATTACCATTAGACGAAACACGTGTTGGCAAAACTGTGACTGTCGGTTGCTTTGATGAAGAATGAAGCGCAATCCAATACTACAAGATATGGGATAAAGACCAAAGATGAACATCTAAAGAAAATTTCTGTGTGAATTAATTATTGTTGGACACTACTAGGTGTAAAAGAGAACCACCAGCAGTCTGAAATAAAAACCCCAAATCTAAAACACCGCAGTGTAGCAATCTAACAGAACGCAGGACAGAGCTGAAAGTCAGAAAAAAAAGCAGTAAATAACTCACATGTGACACTGCTCATTGGTACATTCCTGGTGTGCACTGACAAAAAATGCCCGGAATTCCAGAATACCCCAGGGAAGTGGAAATAAACCCTGATAAATGGAAATAAGAAATTGAAAGCATAACAAAGCCTGAACCATATTCAACAGAAAATGCAGTTCAAGTTGTGTGCGTGCAGGCGCAAGGTAAGATTAATAAAGTGGAACAAAAACATGCTTGAACCCTCTAGAGGATCCCAAACAAGTAGTATATATGTTTTATCCCAAAAACTGCATTAGATTGCAGAGACCATACTTTAAAATATAACTGCCTCAAAAAAGGGCAAGTGTGGAGTAGGTAATAATCCACTGTATATGAAGTACTCTGGTAAATGTAGGTAAATAAGCAGTAATTACCATTTTTGTAGTACACATCACATGAAGGAATTCAAAGAAAAATCTCTGTGGTCGTTACAAAGCAGCACAAGCATGAAGCGATTTTGAGGAGTAGAGGCAGAAGTGAAAGCAGATGATGGGCCAGGGTCCAAACAGGAGATGAAAACGGGGTGGCCAAAATGAAAATTGCAAAAATCCTAAAGTTTTTGTGGTAATGTTAAGCCATAATCAGGGTAACCATATTATGGTTTTGGTAAGATTATATTATGGGAAAGAAATCCACAGATGTACTATCTCGTCACTCAACGGCTTTTATCATACCTGATGGTACATTTCAATTCTGCCATATGCCATTTGGACTGGCCTCTGCAGCCTCTGTGTTTTAGAAGGTTATTACCAGAATGTTACTAGACATACCTAATGTTGTCATCTTCCAAGATTACATTCTAGTGCATGCATGCATTAATATCCTCAAAACTTTGTCTCACATATAAATGAGCCCACCTATAGCTTTTCAAATGAGAAGTGTTAAATAATAGTACCACTGAATACTACTGATAGAGGTAATGTCAGAACGCAAAAATAAACTTTGGTCCCGAAATCTACTTTGAATCATATGGTCAATTGATGACTTATTCTCTGACGCTGTGGGAGGGCCAGCTGTTGATCCATGAACCAATTAGGAGTTTATTCAGTCTGTCTGAGGCCATCTGAGGGCGAGCTGGATCCCTTTGTTGGTGAAACAATGGTATTGCTAACAGCAGTGACAGGGCGAGCCTGAGGCAGGAGCTGAGGAGGGAGAGGGAGGGAAGGGTTCGGGGACAACATAAGAATAAAAACTAAATAAATCCCTGACCACTGCCGCCTCCGCCATCCACTCCATTTGCATGAAAGACTGGGAGTCTGTGCCTGCTTTCTCCAGCCCCAGCAACACAGCTGAGGCTGGAGAAAGCTTCACTGTGCATGAGGGTTTGGACAGCCTGAAACAGTGTCAACCCTCTGAACCCGCGCCCAAGGCTCGTCAGAGTCCTGGGTGCAGGTCTAGGAGGATTAAAATAAAACTATTATAAAATGGGTTTAATACCTGTTTTATTATCGTTTTATGCGCTGATGGTGGCAGGGGAGTGGCGCTCCCCCGCCCTAATGGATGGGCCACCGCTAATTGTGAAGGACAGCAGGAGGTGCCTGAGGGCATGTTAAGGTCACGAATGGGAGACTTTGGAAGTTTAATCACCCCTGATGGGTGAGTAAAGAGGGGTCTTTTGAGGGCATGCTGGAACCATCTGTAGGAACATTAAGAGCAGGGTTTAATTGGTGCAAGAAGGGGGACCAGATTTATCCACCCCCATATATTATTTGGTGAGTGGACCACAGTCTTGGTGTAGGTATACTCTATCATCGTTGGGACTGCCAAGACATAAAGCCCAATTTTTTGCTCTGAAGTGCGTGGCCAGCACAGTTGAAGGCTGTGCAGTATTTATTCCATCTGATGCCTCTTTATCTCACAACCAGACACTCCCTGCCTCTTTATCTATCTCTTGCATGTTCTTTTTCATCAGTGCTTTCTATCTTTGCCACTGTTTTTCTGTCTTTCTCTTCTTCCTTCTTTTCCTCGTTTGTGTTTTTCTCTCTCCTGATCTGGATGTAAGCCTGTTGAGGAGAAATAAGTGCAGGCTCAAATTAAGCACAGATCAAGGGTCACTGATGGCTCATTAGATCCGACTCAGTGTGAGGGTAGTCTGAGAGCATTCTCCGAGAGCATGCTGAAGGTGTCTGAGGACATACCAAGGGCCTCTTAGAGCACAGCCTAGTTTCTAAAGGCCAGCTGGTGGTGTCTGATTCAGACTGAAGGATGGCTGAGCATGTCTCATGGTCAAGTGAAGGTGTGCAAAGAGCTGGCTAAGGGTAGGCTGAGAGACACTGATGGCCATTCATAGGCTTTTGAGAATGTGCTAGGATGTCTAAAGGAAGAATGAGGGTATCTGCGGGACATTTGATGTGATGTTATTAAAAGGATAATAGAACTGTTAATTTGTTGTATTTCTATTTTCACTTCTCATGTGCAATTTAAAATATCTCCCATTTGCATGCACTTTTGATTTTCATAATCTAATTGCATAACCTATCTGTTTTAATACCCTTAACAGTGCTCATATTCATGAGCCATTACATGTCAATCCCCTCTAGTTAAATTGTGACTCCTTGGTTTCTAAGATGAAAGTGATGATATTATAATTTCCTCTCCTTTTTAAAGCATTTAGACTTCACTGCTAATTAATGGATACCTTAAATTACACAATTTGTTCTCAAAATCTTCCTAGTAGGTGTTTTCAAATGGCATGTATAGGATAGCTTTACCTGTGAGGTGCAGATCTGAACTCCTTTGAATTGCATCTAGATTCTCAGCAAACACCTGTTGTTGTGCTCAGTCCTACTTGCCAGGAGGCCACATCATCGTGTCACAACATCAACCAGTCCTGACTTGATTACACTCCACCCTCTAGCATTTTTGATGTAATACTTCCTTGTAGGAGCGGCATTTCGGCCAGTAGCTTTTGGTGGGGGGAGATAAGTGAGTATTACAGAAAGAAAAGTTATGATTATTTTTTTTTAGGGTAGTCTATTCTGGTGAATTAATATGGAATCGTATATATTTCAATATCATGAACGTTTTTTTTATTCTTGTGTTTTATTGACATAACTTTCATGTTTTCTATTTTTTGTTTTTATTCACATCGTAGTTCTAAACTTGCAAATTCAGTTTCTAAAATCATAACTGTTCTTTTTAATGACTGGAACTGAAAAAAAGTTCCAGTAATTGTAAAGACTGGAATTGGGAAAAAACTCTGTGAGAATATTGTAAGTAGGGTAAAGAGAGTGAGTAACACACATTGATCCATCCTAGAAAGGAATTCAAAGAGAAGGGATAGCAAGGTGGACATTCTTTGACTCAACATTATGGCAATTACTTTTACTATGCTTCCATTTGTTCAAACACATTTTTATCTAACAAATTACAAAACCTCGTAACAACCGATTTGAGTGACCTCTAGTTCCTTAAATAGAAACAGAACTATTTATTTTGTTGTCTCCTATTTGCAGTGCAGTCTTAATAAATACTTCAGGAGAGCTCAAGTTCCTTTGTCAAGCAATATTTTTATCCTATTAATTAAAACAAACAGACCCTCTGCAAATGTATTATTAAATCATATATGGATTGGCCAAATCATATATTGGGATGTATGATGTTACAACGCATGCTTTTACAACGCATGCTGTTACAACGAAATTTTTACAACGCAAATGCAGTGACAACGCAAGTCTTTACTACGCAAGTCTTTACATCGACTTGCACTAGATGGCGTGCTAACATTAAAAAAGTGTAAGTTACTATTCTAACTCCAGTCCACGTAACAGTAGGGAAGGTGTTTGGATAGTAAACTACACTATTTTTAATGTTAGCACGCCATCTAGTGCAAGTCGATGTAAAGACTTGCGTTGTAATGGCATGCGTTGTCAATGCATTTGCGTTGTAACAGTTTCGTTGTAATGGCAGTGCGTTGTAAAAGTTGCGTTGTAAAGGTTGTTCCCCCATATATTGGCCAATCCATATATAACCCATATGCCATTTGATGCCACATTCATAAGCAGCTCCTCTTGTTTATGTCCCAAGGCAGTTGGATCCCCTATGTGCTCAACAGAACCAGGATATTTTATATCATTTGCTCCACCATGCAAGCAATCCTGACAGCGGCAGCCGCTCCATTAGGGAGGAGGAGCGCCACCACCAGTACATAAAAAGGTAATAAAGCGTGTTTTAAACCTGTTTTATTATCATTTTATTTTAATCCCCGGGACCTGCCCCCGGGACTCTAACAAGTCTTGGGGGCGGGTCCAGGGGAGGAGACTGCAGGTGGAGGAGTGGTGGGCACTTCCTTCACTGCACATTAGGTATCTGTCTCAGGCACTGCAACCCTGGTCTCACCGACGACCGTCACTGAGCAGCTGCTTGCACCGTGACCTGTGGGCACTACACTCCGCCTAGCCTCTAAGCTACATGATGCACCACCCCATCTCAAACCACAGCTGCAGCCCACTGACTCCAGCCACATCGACCGCCGATCTTTTACGGACACCGCTGCTTGCACTGTGACCGTCAGCACTGTGATGAGGACTGCCCTGCTTTGCAATGCAGCCCTGGTCTCACCTACACAGCTGGATGGCCGCCACCAAGCTGCTGCCTGCACGGTGACCTGAGGGCATCGCATGCCGCACCACTCAGCTTTGCAAAGCAGCCTCAACGATGCCGCTGTTGTCGGCCAGAACAAAAGGTACTGTCTACAAGTCTTCTGATACTGACGCCGATCCGCACCGATGTGGTCGACCGAAACTGTTGGATTTGGTGTTTTCAGCACTGCTGTAGCAGCGGACGGAGCTCCCAACTTCAAGGAACTGCATTTCTAAGGTTATTCCTGTGAAATGCATATTTTGATTATTGTATGTTGGACTTTTATCATTTTGGTCTTGTTTTGCACAGATATATATTGGTTATTTTTCTAAAACTTGTGTGATTTTCCTTTTGTAGTGGTTTCACTGTATTACTGTTGGTTATGTGCAAATGCTTTACACACTGCCTTCGAGATAAGCCTGACAGTTTGTGCCAAGCTACCAAGGGGGTAAGCAGGGGTTATTTCAGTAGTGTATCCCCCTTACCCTGACTAGGAAGAAGGGTCCCTACTCGGACAGGGTAACAATCTCTCAACTAGAGACCCTCATTTCTAACAAGTGCTTTGATGTAGTCCAGCTTACAAGTGATAAGAGATTTGGTTAAAGTTCTGCAAGTGCTGGTGGGGACCCATTTGAAAGTCCTCTAGAGCAATCTTGAGGGTATGGAGACTAATTTTACTAGGTCTGTCATGGTGAGTTAGTTGTCAATTACTATTCCAAGGATCTTTGCTTGGGTCCTGGTAAAGGTGCTGGTCCTCATTTGTTTGGAGACCAGATGGAGCCCCAGAGTGAGGTGTCTTTGATGAAGATTATCACTTATTTCTTGTCTGCGATGAGCTGAGGTAGTTAGTTTTTATCCATCTGGTGACTTCAGTTATGCAGGTGGAGAAACTGGTCTAGGTGTTTGATACATCCGTATTGAAGGTGGCCAGGAAGGAGCAAATCTAGCAATGTGCAGGTCCTTGGAGCTTTGAATTGGGATGGGGTGCAAGATGGTATTGAAATCTGTAGAAAGGTCCAGTAGGTTGAGACGCACAGCATCACATCTGTCCATTATCATCTGGATATCATCCATTGTGGTGATGAGGGCAATCTCTGTACTGTTTTGGTCTGAATCTGTATTGAGTGGTGTTGAGGGAGTGCATATCATTGAGGTGGACAGGTAGGCATTGCTTTATCATCTTTTCTATTACTTTTGCTGGGTATAGTAGCAGGGAGTTGGCTAGCGTCTTCGGGGATGCTGAGTGTTTCTTGAGGAGGGAAAGTTCTGTGGCGTGTTCCCAGGTGCTCTGGTAGGTGGCTGTAATGATTGACACATTCTGGATTGTGGTGAGGCCTGCGCTGATGTGGTTCAGTCCTTTGATGAAGACATGGTGATGGCAGGGGTCATAGGGTGCTCCGGAGTATATGCACTGCATGGTCATTGTGTTTTCTTTAGTGGTGATGGTAGATTAGGTGACCAGGGAGATTCCTAGCAAGAGTGCCTGGGCTCACGCAATAAATAAATATAATGATACTAATAAGAATTATAATAAAATAATTATAATATTCCCTTTTAATGTTTACCTCCATTGGTCTTTGCTACACCGGAAAACAACTTAATGGCACGTATTAAGACAATTATAAACATTAGTATGGCAACTGGTTGTGGTTAAACATAGACCCAGAGAAAACCTTTCAACAGTCTACTTACTTCCAGGCACTTTGATCAACAGACCCAATAGACTGGTTCATCACAATACAATGTATACTTTTTCAATTTCAGTGTGTCAGTGAAAATATACACTGCCTACAGTAGTCAATGATCTGTGAAATAATTCTCTTACATACCTTTGCCAATTCATCAAATTTTCATCTCTTGTAAAGATCGCTGGGAGGGTGTTGCACATCTGCTCTCCCATTATAGCCAGATTGTTATTTCAACCTTCCTCTCCTTAGATCACAGAGGACAGGCACCAGTGAGGTGTGCACTCATGAAGTTTCCAATACCTGTTAAGGGCTTCTGTTGAAATGTGCTGCTCAGATTACTTACTGGTAATCTTAATTACTTCCTTTCTTGCCCTAGTACTTACTGTATAATGTAAATGTGCCCATTCACAAGCTCTTAGTCACCCCACCTAAGCTGCTTTCTATTTCTATTACCAGGTAGAGGAAACCCATAATGCTCTCAACTTCCCCAGCACTCCTTGTTTCTTACCAAACTCCTGATGAGAAGATTATAAAGGATGTCATGTGGTGGGGAGGGTCATAAGTACTGTAGGCCTAGGCTAAAATTCCGTTCCGCTCGCGGAAATTGCAATAATTTGACATTTTCGCGTTCCACGGAGAGCGTGAAAATGTCAAAAAAAAATTCTTGCTCGCGCTGTAAAAAAGTACATGATCGCGTACGCGCGATCGCCTTACCTGAATCTCCGCGTTCGCCGACAAGTTTTCCCGATCCGGTCGCGTTCTCCACGAGATGTTGGATTGTTGGATTGTTGGTAGCCATTTGCCCTGTCTCGCGACAGTTCGCGCCCGCATTAACGTCATTTGTCACGCAATCACGTCATTCGTCGTGCGATCACGTCTTTCTTCTCGCGATCATGCACCGCGAGAGTATGAGATGATTGAGATCTCGCGCCCATGAGCAACGGCATGGGTAAGTTGGCGAGCCGCGATCACGCAGAAAATACTGTGAACGGGTGGGAAAAAAACTTCTGCGCCTTCGCGATATTTCCGCGTGTTTGCGGAGATTTTTAAAATGTTTGCGATAGTTTGCGAAAGTGAATTTCGCAAATTCCGCCCACCCCTAAAGTACTGGGACAAGTAAGGAAGAATCAGAGTGATGGAGATTACCGGTGAGTAATCCAAGCATTACCTCCTCTTCTTCGTTTTCTTTGTTCAATTACTTACTGTATGAGGACTGCCAAAGCAAACATTCCTCCATCAGTGTAAAAAAAACTGGCACAAAGAGATGTCATTGAAGAGAAAGAAAAGCTTTATTTGAAACCACTTGTTACTCCTCCATGATAAAAAAAAATGCAATTGTGGTAAAAACATCCCATAACGAAACAAATTTCTAGGAAGACATGGGACCCAAAACTACTTGTCTTCCAAAAGAGAACTCAGAATCCCTAGCCTATCAGCAATGTAGGATAAATGTAGTGGGAGATGACCAAGTGGCCATCCAACAAATATCTATATTAGATATACCTGACCGCTCTGCCTAAGAGATCACCATACCACTAGTACAGTGAGCTCTACTCCTTTACAGAAATGCCTCTACCCCCTTTTTGACATGCTAGGGATATCACAGATTTTTTCTATCTCGCCAGGGAGGAAGAAGTAGGGTTGTTCCCCTTTCTGAACTGGCCTGAAATTAACAAAGAGGGCATTACAAACCAGATACTCAACTGATCTCTTAAAATCAATACTGAGTGAGCTTCCACCACCCAAAAGGTGAAGTAATACATCAGGGACATCCCTGTCCTGAGGTACGTCACGGAGAATTACCTTGTGTCTCCGATGAAATAGACCTTTGGAAGGAATCTGGTATCCAAATTGAGGACAATATGATCTTCTACCTCTTTCAAATGAGGGTGTCTACAAACTGAAGTACCCAAATCACCCAATCTCTAATAATCTGGAATCTAAAGGCTCTGCCGTGGAGAGGTCCTTCCCAGGAGATCTAAATGCCCTTATTGTGGGCCATTGCAATCTTAGAGTGGCAACTGCTGGACCGTTTTCAAAGCCCTCCTGCAACTGTTAAAAAATATTGGAGGTTGGAGTAGAAACAGAATGGAAACCCCTGCTCCTACACCCTCTTTCAAAAGAGGTCCAATGATGGGAGTAAGCCTTTTTGGTAGACGTCCTGCTAAATGGCTACAGGATGAAGAGACCAAAAGAGAAAAACTTTCGCTCAAACCCCCTCCTCTCACTCTCCAGACCAACAGTTGTAACATGCCTAAAGTATTTGGAGGTATAGGGAGGTATGCAAGAAGGGTAGGAACAAGTAAAAGATCCAGTCCAGCTCCGTCTGAAGAACTCTCAGAAGAGGAAACCATGGTCCTGTCCAGAAAGGTAGCAGTAGGATGATCTCTACTGATTCCCTCTGAAGTATGGCCAGAAGTTTTGAAATAAGGTGGATGGAGGAAAGTGTACAGGAATCCTACTGGCCACAGTCTCGATAAGGCATCTATGTCCATCCCTCTGTGATCCCGAAACCTAGAGTGAACAATGGGAGCTGAGAGTTCTCCCTCCATTTAAAAAGCTCTTCTAGAGAGACCCTCTACCTCCTGCATATCTCCTGAAAGATGTGGGGGCTTAGAATTAAACCCTGAGAACAAGGAAAGATCCTGCTCATGGAGTCCAACTGAGAGTTCAATAAATCCTTGATGAAAATTGAACTTGAGCGCTAGATGATTAGACTCTGCCAACAGGAATATCTGCTGGGCAAGAAAATTGAGAAAATGGGAATCTGTGCAAAAGTGATAGTTCTGATACGGCATGGTCACAGTATTTCCTTTGTAAACAGTCACTGTCCTCCCCTGTAACTGCTGGTGAAAATGTTGGATTGCCATCTAAACAGCATCAGGTCCTTCCAATTGGAGGAATAACACCATTCCTCTCAGCTCCAGAGGAACTGAACAGCTCTGCACCCAAATCTCCTCCCCACCCCAGCTACAAAATGTGCATCACCATTGCCCCAAATTGAATCAGGCCAAAGAGAGGCTGCAGACTAAAAAGGAAGCAAATGGGAAAAATTATTGGAAGCTTCTCCCAAACAGGGCAAAAAGATCTGCGAAAAGAAGGGTAAGAAAGACAAACATTAGTATAAGTTACCACCTGCCCCTGTATGCACAGCCACACCCTCCTTGAGCCTTGTACCTCAATAATAACCGCTGCAGAAGTTTGATCTTCCTAGACTTCAGCAAAAACACTGCTCCCTGAGCAATGTCAAACTTGACACCAATATACTCCAGGGTGGTCGTTGAATTATGATGCAACTTCTGCCAATTGATGAAAAATCCAAATCTTTGCAGTCTGTTGTCAGGGCTGTATCTGCTATAGACTTAACATGGGATGGGGGGCTGAATTGATACATTGTACAAATATGGGTGAACTACCAACCCCTACAATTCTAGATGGCGCAATACAGGGGCTACGATGTTGATGAGCACTCTGGATAAAGTCTTGAATCCAAAAGGTAGAACCTTGAATTGCTAATGCATGTTATGTATTGCATATCTGGGGATCCTTTGATGGACATGAGCTATTGCCACATTTTAATAGGAATCCTGCAGGTCTATCTTTGTGAGGTAATGCCCCTTGGAAATCAGAGGTATGATTTGGTGAACAGCATTCACTTTCAAAGGAATATCGAAAATGTACCAGCTGAGAAATCGCAGATCTGTTACCATCCAATTATTACCCGAGCGCTTCTGAACTAGAACTATTCTGGAGTAACATCTCAGACCCCTTTTTACAGGGGAAAAAAGGAACTATAGCATTCTTGAGCACAAAGAGGGCAATGTTGTCAGAAAAACAACTTTGCTTGACCTCGTTCTCTGGCCATGAGGTCTGAACAAAATGCAGTTCTGGAAACTTTCGAGACCTCTAAATTGTAACACCTGGCAATGATCAGAAGTGCTCATTTGCCTCAGATGAATCGTCTCCAAATACAATGAAAAAGACGGCAACATCCTCCTACAGGTGCCAAATGCAGCTCCACATAGTCAGGAATTCTGTCTCTTAATCTGCTTGCCACCTGATTGCTTAGAGGAAGAATCAGAGTGACCGCATGGCTGAAAATTAGACATGTTATGAAAGGGGTCCAACCCCCTTCGGGAAAAGTCACTTGTTCTTTTGCTCCCTTCCCAAAACTTTTGTCAATGACAGAAAGGTTGCGCATGCTTGAGACTCTTACAGGAGTTGCACAATATTTCAGTTGTGGCGGGCATGACTCGCGGGTGGGGGGTTATGGGGGGTCGTGCGGGGGGTCATGTGGGGGGGTAATTTAAAATATAAAATGTACCTTCCCGGGTCCCACATTGTCTCTGCTCCTGACCTGTTCCCCTGCAGCCGTGCCTCCGTCAGGAACAGGACGCAGGCAGCCTCCCTCCCCTCCCCTAAGCCAATCACAACTCTGTAATGGCAGTATTGTGATTGGTCGGGACGGCACCCAGCCAAGCGCCTATGGGGAGGCCATTTTCACCATGTAGGCTGCATGGCAGCCAAAATGGAGAAAGGGCAGCGTGCGCGTGACTGGTTTGGGCGGTCCCAGAGGGCTGACCAAACAGTCAGTGCCCTTAGCCGTGGGCAAGCCACTCCATCCCTTGTCCTAGAGCAGGCCCGCCCCCAACCAAACCCTTCTGCTTTCTTATAGTGCGAGAAGCAGAAACATACAATTGTCGTTATTACCATTTTATGTTTCTGCTTCTCGCACTGCGAGAAAGCAGTGTGGCGACGCTCCTCCACCCTATTGGAGGAGCCGCCCCTGCAATATTTCCTATAACTCTTCACCAGAATGCTTGGTACCCAAGAATGGCATTCTCAAAAGGAAATTCTTCTGGGACAGTTCAACCTTTCAGTTCTTCAGATGAAGGTGTATCCTTGCTGCCACTGGCCCAGCCAAAACCATTGAAAAAGCCTTCAAATTATTGAACAAGATGTCAGATGTAAATTTTGCCTGTTGTTTCAACCTGTTTATTAACTGTGAAAAATCCTCCATCTCTTAAATGCAGGATCCGAGAGATTGAAAATCTTTAACCAAAGACTGGGAGGTGTAAACTGTATATATCTCAAACCATAAAGCAAGGGTCAAACCAGCATGAGATTTTTGTATAGCCCACTCTACCTTATCTCCTGAATCAGACAACATATAATCTACTAACAAAAAGGAGAGTTTTCCCACTAGGGCATGGAGTTAAAAGCGGCTATAATGGGATTGATAATTTGCACTTGAGAATTCCAATAGAAGTCCATGTTCTGGTGTGAACATGGGCTTCTATGGGAATTCTCAAGGGCATATCAAGCCCATTATCGGCGCTTTAGCGGCAGTTTTCTGCCGCTAAAGCGGCGATAAGTTTAACTCTGTTTCTTGATAATATGCACCTAGATTCGCCAGGAAAGGATCTATAATCAAAGACAGTTTTAACTCTGTTTCACCACTAGCCAAAGGATAGATGTGACCTATAAATGTATGAACAAACACCTTGTCAGGATCCTTCTATTCCCTTTTCAGGTCTTTCGGGATAGCAGGAATTACCTTGAAATAGGAAGTCTTCCGAAACTGCCGGAACCACTCAGAACTAGCGCACAGTTGCTCCTCCTCAGCGGACAGTTTTGAATTGGAGGAGTGATATGACAGAATTAGACTGAGGTCTTCCCTCTGAATGTGTTTGCCCCTAGGAGCAGAAGGATCTCCTGAAAACCCCACATCCTCTTCATTATACCCAGAGCAGGATGATGGAGAGGGGACAGAATAGTAAGACTTGTCAGAGAACTCGAGAGAGTAATGCAGGAGAGAATTCCTCCTACCCTGCTAATTATACACCTCTGACAAAGATGTCCCATAAGTCACTGTCCAAAACAGCAGGAGAGTGCGGACCTGCACTCTTTGCTACATGCAGATGTCTCTCAGGAGAGGTATAGTTGACTTCCTAGAATGCTTGCCCATGTTGAAAACAATGAAGTGCTCTCAGCAGTAAAAACACAAAACAGTCAGAAAAGCGGCCCAAAATACTAGCCAGGGGCCCTAACCTTAGTTGGCAATGTTAGTGCCTGATAACTAACCACCAATAGTCAAAAACGACAGGCATACCCAAACACTATTAAATAGCCACAGAAAAGAAGTTATGTAATTCTGCCAGAAGTTCTTGAGGAAAGAGTAGACACATGTAAGATCTGAAGCCTCTCCTCCTCATTATCGTAATCAGCTTTCTGCTTTTCACCTTTCTCTACTTAAATAGGATAGAGTTGTGTGTTAGCTCACCCAGAACAAAATTTCATAAGACTGACTGCCTTGCAACCGGACGCAAGCGCAGCAACCCTTAGAAATGGGATAAAGACGAAAACCCGGAAGTGCATTCCCTTCTCTCGGAGACAAATGAATTTCTTCAGCAGATGCTGATAATGTATGTTCCCACGCCCTTGAGCAGAGGAAGGATAGCTTTCGCGCTTAAGTTTTAACACATTTCCTCTTCGAATTTCTTGGAAAATGTCAACAAAAGTGTCTGAACTCCTTCTCACTACCTCTCATGCTAGCAAGAGAGCAAGGAAATCTTTCAAAGAGCCATGAGTTAAAACATGTCTCACATTTAATAATTTAGCAGCAGGAGGCTAGGATGTGAAAACTGAATGGCAGCCTCGCGGAGAGCCCTCGGGTCTAGTTGCAGTTCTAAAATAAGAGACAGCAATTTATAAATTGGTATCAGCGCACGACTTCACCCCCAAGACATTCTAGAAAGAGAGAAAGAGACCTTATAAAAAAGAAACTGTATCTCTTGTCCCTGGTCCTTTTGTTGCAGTCCATAAAAGAAAATGTTAGTCAACCAAGAGTTCAGAAATTGTTTGCATAAACTTTAGAATTGATCGACGTAATAGTACCAGAGAGGCGCTAAAACGTAATTTACATTATTATATTTAGGTAAAGTATCTCATGCTGCATTTGAGATGATGGCTGAGTTAAAAATAGGAAGCGGGAACATCCATTTATTTTCAAGGCCCTGCAATACACAGGTGATATTCTTTTGTCGACAATTCGGTAAAGAGAAGAAAAGAAAAACAGAAAAACACATCATTTTCGGTTGTTTGTTCAGCTGTGTTTGCTATATATAAGCTCATCTATTGTTTCTCGTATTCCTATAAAAATGTTGCTCAGGCACATTATCTAAAACGAGCAAAAAATGGCAATTCAACAGATTTTCAATAACCAGCAGGTAATGTCTGGTGCAGTAAGAGATATTTATACATGGATAGAAAACTGCAGTTGTTCTTAAACGGACTGATTTACTCCCACAAGCATATTCCTCATCACAGTCGTTACTTTATAGGGTGAGCCAACATGCTGAAGAAACTCTTTTGCCTCTTATTAAGAAAGAAAACTTTATTCTCTACAAATGTTATTCTTTTGTGATAGATTTATTGCCATTCCGTAAAATAACCCAGAGTCTGGTAAAGAGATACAACAAAAACACACTACTACATTGAAAGAATAGTACTCGTTACAACACAAACATTTACAACGCATGCATTTACAACGCAGTATTTACATCGTAACATCCATTACAATGCATGATTTTACATTGCATGCCATCACAACGCATTTTTAGAAACTACATTTACAACGCATTCCATTACACCGCATGAAACCATTACAAAGTATACCATTACAACGCATACCATTACATTGCAGGTAAGGTAAGTGTTGGATAGTGTAGGGGTAAAAATTACTATTCCCACTCAAGTGAGTGCAACAGTAGGGTAAGTGTTGGATAGTGTAGAGATAGAAATTACTATTCCCACTCCAGTGAGTGCAACAGTAGGGTAAGTGTTGGATACTGTAAGGGTAAAAAATCTATGCGTTGTAATGGTAGGCATTGTAGTGACATGCATTGTAATGACATGCGTTGTAGTGACATGCGATGTAATGGCCGCGTTGTAATGGCATGCGATGTAAAGGATGTTGCGTTGTAATGAATGCGTTAAAAGTTAGTGCGATGTAATGACTGCGTTGTAAAGGTTGTTTCACATATTGAAATATCACCTCTGAGGAAACCACTGCATTGATAAGCTAAGTACAAATATAAGGCTTGTGAAGAATTGGCTGAGAGGTAATGTGACGCAGAGAAATGCCAAAATTGGGGTACTGGCAATATTAATAATACTGGCAATATTTGGCTGTGGTATTACTGGGAAAATGGCAATATTTGGCTGTGGTATTACTGGGAAATTGCAACAAATGCTCTATTGGCCCCCCTGGAGTGGGTCATAGCTTGGAAATCGGTACCAATGCATGGATTTCATCATGTTATTTCATAACGTTGTGCCTTTTCTTGATACATATCCTTTCAGGCTTGACCTGGAGGATGTACCCCCTGAAACCAATGTGATACTACAACAAGCATTAACACTGCAGGACTTGTAACACTAAATTAGGTGGACCCAACTGCTATTCAGAAGACACTCATAAAGAAGCTCTAAATGTGCACAAGTTAAACTTGACTTTAAACCCTAAAATGTATCTTACATATAAAAATAAGTCTAACCTAAAGCCTACATTTACCTTAATCCTAACTGTATTCCTAACTCTAATGACGTCATGGCAGACGCCAAAGAATTTCTATCCCATCAAATCCCCTCAGAGTCAATCTGTCACTGAACCCTTGAGCTTCTAGCCAGGGTTCATTCCTCCCCCCAGCCCCCAATTTTGTGTTTCCAAAATTGGAATGTAGGGTGAGTTGTAGAATCGGAGTACTTAACTCATTCCAACACATTTCCCCACTTCCCAAACTCTTTTTCACAATTCATTTTAACCTGATGAAATGTGGACAGGGAAAATGGTTGGTGTGCAGAGTTACCACACAGCTCTGAATAACAACCGCAGCCATTGATTCCAATTTTCCATTTGTACTCATAATAAAGTGGTTCCAAGTCTAACTCTAATTCATACATCAATACTAAACTTAACCTTGTATAAGTATAAGAATTTCCAAATCCTATTCCAAAACCTAAATCTACCCCAACCATAAAGCCAGCACTATCCCTTACCACAACCCTAAACATATCACCAAGCCCACTTTCTAAATGTTAGGCAGGTAGCATGAGTAGAACTTATTTTTAGAGCAATGGAACCATAGTTCGGGAATTCTTGGGAAAAGTATGACAAGACACAATCGAAACCTTGATGAGGCACGAACACAGCCCTGTTTAACACCACCTCCAATAGGAATTTCATGAAATAAACGATCAGTAGTGTCTAACTCCATTTCAGCTCATTTGTCCACATGTAAAGTATGATTAATAGCCAACAGACCATGAGGTATACCCCTGCGTTGCAGTTTAGGCCAGAAGACTGCACAATCAACTCAGTTAAACACTGCCTGTTAGTCAACAAATTAGTTACAACGTTGGCCCAAAAGCTACATCGTCTTCTGTGCAGCAGCCTGTAAAACAAATCCATGGTCAATCGTACAGGACTCACTACAAACTTTCTCTTCGTCTAAATCAATCAATCAATCAGTGACACTTATAGAGCGCGCTACATACCCGTAGGGTCTCAAGGCGCTGGGGGGGGGGGGTGCCGCTACTGCTCGAACAGCCAGGTCTTCAGCTTCTTCCTGAAGGAGAGGTGGTCTTGGGTCAGGCGCAGGTCGGTCGGGAGGGAGTTCCAGGTCTTGGCGGCCAGGTAGGAGAAGGACCTTCCTCCTGTAGTCGCTCTGCGGATGCGGGGGACGGCGGCGAGGGCGTGGTTGGCTGATCGGAGGTGGCGTTTGGGAGTGTAGAAGTTGATCCGGCTGCTGAGGTAGTTCGGGCCTTGGTCGTGTAGGGCTTTGTGTGCGTGGGTGAGGAGGCGGAAGGTGATTCTTTTGTTGACGGGGAGCCAGTGAAGGTCTCTCAGGTGTCCGGTGATGTGGCTGGTTCGTGGGATGTCGAGGATGAGTCTGGCCGAGGCGTTCTGGATCCGCTGGAGTCTCTTCTGGAGCTTGGCGGTGGTACCGGCGTAGAGGGCGTTGCCGTAGTCCAGTCGGCTGGTGACGAGGGCCTGGGTGACGGTCTTCCTGGTCTCGGTGGGGATCCACCGGAAGATCTTCCGTAGCATGCGTAGGATGTTGAAGCACGCCGAGGAGACGTTGTTGACTTGCCTGGTCATGGAGAGGGAGGAGTCCAGGATGAAGCCCAGGTTGCGTGCATGGTCTGTTGGTTTGGGTGCGGTGCCCAGGGCTGGAGGCCACCAGGAGTCGTCCCAGGCGGAGGGGGAAGAGCCCAGGATGAGGACCTCCGTCTTGTCAGAGTTCAGTTTCAGGCGGCTGGTCGTCATCCACTCGGCTACCTCTTTCATCCCTTCGTGCAGGTTGGCTCTGGCGGAGGCGGGGTCGTTGGTCAGGGAGAGGATCAGCTGGGTGTCGTCGGCGTAGGAGATAATGCTGAGGTTGTGTTTGCGTACGATGGCCGCGAGGGGGCTCATGTAGACGTTGAAGAGGGTGGGGCTCAGAGATGATCCTTGAGGGACGCCGCAGATGACTTCGGAGGCTTCTGATTTGTATGGTGGTAGGCGGACTCTCTGTGTCCTTCCGTCGAGGAAGGAGATGATCCATTCCAGCGCCTTGTCCTGGATTCCGATGTTACTGAGGCGCTGTACTAGGGTGCGGTGGCAGACCGTGTCGAATGCCGCGGAGAGGTCTAGGAGGATGAGGGCCGCTGTTTCTCCATTGTCCATCAGGGCTCGGATGTCATCGGTGGCGGCGATGAGGGCGGTCTCGGTGCTGTGATTGGCTCGGAAGCCGGACTGTGAGGGGTCGAGGGATCCGTTCGTCTCGAGGAAGGCGGCCATCTGCTTGTTGACGGTCTTCTCGATGACTTTGGCTGGAAACGGGAGGAGCGAGATGGGGCGGTAGTTCTTGAGTTCGGTGGGGTCCGCTGTTGGTTTCTTGAGTAAGGCGCTGAGTTCGGCGTGTTTCCAGCTCTCAGGGAAGGTGGCGGTGTTGAATGATGTGTTGATGATGTCTCGCAGGTGGGGTGCGATGACAGCGTCGGCCTTGTTGAAAACGTGGTGAGGGCAGGGGTCGGTCGGTGATCCGGAGTGGATGGAGTTCATCGTGCGGATGGTGTCTTCGGTGCTGATCGGGGTCCAGGCGTGGAGGGTGGTGGTGGGGGGTGATTGTTCGGTCATGGTGTGCGTTGGTTGGTTGTTGAAGCTGTTGTGTATGTCCGTGATCTTGTTGTGGAAGTATGAAGCGAGGGAGTTGCAGAGGTCTTGTGATGGGGTGATGTCGTTGTTTCCTGCGCTGGGGTTGGAGAGCTCTTTCACGATGTTGAAGAGTTCCTTGCAGTTGTGTGCGTTGTTGTCCAACCGTTCCTTGAATGCTGTTTTCTTGGCGGCGCGGATAAGCTGGTGGTGCTTCCGGGTGGCAAGCTTGAAGGAGGTCCTGTTGTCCGGTGTAGGTTCCCTTTTCCAGACTTTCTCGAGGGCTCGGCAGTTCTTCTTGGAGCTCTTGAGTTCGTCGGTGAACCATGGGGCTTTCTTGCTTCCGGGTCTGCTGGGCGGGGTCCTCAGCGGGGCGAGCTCGTCCGCGCAGATGCTGATCCACTTCGTGAGGTTGACGGCGGCCTGGCTGGGGTTCGCTGAGCTGGCAGGAGGGTGCTGGCTCAGGGAGGTGGCGAGCTGGTCTGCTGTGATCTTGTTCCAGCTTCTGCGGGCGGCCTGTTGCTGGTGGTGGTGGGTCGTCGTTCTCTTGAAGGTGAAGTGGATGCAGCTGTGGTCCGTCCATTGGAGCTCTGTGGCGTGGCTGAAGTCGATGTCTGTGCTGGCTGTGCTGGAAGATTCAAGTTGTTCACTTCTAAAAAATTGTAATCTTGATCCCATCTAAGATAACTTAGGAGTGCGTTATAATTTTACATAGTCATCACTCATAAAATTTCAGATTAATTAATCATACTAATGAACGTGGAATAATGCATATTTAAAGTGTCCCACAACTAAATATTTGTGCGTTTTCCTGGGCGCAAAATGGTAAACTCCCCCTAAATCAAACCGGCTTTATAAGGGGTCTAGGCACTATGATCAATCTCGTGACGGTAGTCTTTGAATGTGTTCCACATAGCATGCTATGGGCCAAGCTCCAGCGATGGGGTATCCCACCTAACATCCTACGAGCAATCAGGTTAATATACTCGAATACGTGGGTCAATATAAAAATCAGAGATGGTACTCGTATAAAAAAAAAATGAAACAACAACAGGCCTAAAACAAGGCTACGTTTTAGCTCCCCTTCTGTTCAACTAATACATCTCGGATCTTTCAACAGAGTTAGATGGGCAGGCAGCTCATGCACAGAGTCTAGGTGGTCAACAACTGTCAAACAGCCTCTATGCGGATGATTTACTTCTTCTAAGTGACACTTGAATAGGCCTTGAAAGGCTAGTTAGCTGCCTAGGTATTTATGCAGATTAGAATGGTCTTAAAGTAAAACACAGAAAACAAATGTGATGGGTCTTAATCAGCGCATCAACAAAAATTGCAAGTGGCATCTCAGTGCAAACAAAATTGATGAAACAGCCACTTATGTTTATTTAGGGATGAAAATAGATGCAAGTGGCACATTTGCATCTCAGAAAAAGGCGATTGAGGGGAAAGCTCAGGCAATCAACCACACATTCTCATCCTTGGCAAGATCCATCCGAGGAAACGACCTGAAACCCCTTGGAGCCGTAATGAAGGCCAAACATATACCAACCCTTACGTATGGATCTGAGATAATGTTAGGCACTGAAGCTACACTATTCGACAAACTAGTGATAAGATCTTACAAACAAACTTTCTGGCTACCCAGATCAGCTTCACCTGTGCAATTTCATTTGGAATTTTCACTAACAAAACAGACATTCGCCAGACCTGCGGCATTTGTAAAGCTGTGCCACCAACTGCATGCAGTTGCCAACGATACGCGGATAATCGGGTTTGGTCTGAAATTAATTTACAACAGGGTAAGGGTGCCTATAAGAAACATCTCGAGAATAGTACTAGGATGCTAGAATTGGGTGATCTTTGGAACTCTAATATATCTGGGCAAGCCTTCAAGAAAACAAGTCTATTAAACGGCAAAGTTGGACTGCAGATTAAGAAATGTTGACCAGGTGTCTACATGGGTGGCTAGTGTTGAAATCATACCCATCCCTTGGAGAACCTCCACTCCTTGCTGCCCCTTACCACTGTAAGGTAAAATAGTCATTCCATGCCCTTAGACTAGGTGAGATACCCACATTACACTTCCTGCCAAAATGGAGGAAAGGCAATGGCACAAACTGCCGTCTATGCCATTAGGGGATCCACACTCTGCATGCACGTCATATATATCTGTCCAGTACTGGTTAATCAGCGACGAAGTCTATCTATCTGGCAACCAGGATTGCAGGACTGCACTGATTGAGTCATTGGACCCAAGAAACATAATGTTGAATATTACATTAGTGCAGTTCCTGGCTGTTTAAAAAAAATCTGAGAGAAGTATAGGTCCAGTCCTGGGTGGCTGTGTAGTGATTCGATAAGCACCTACTGGATTAATGCTTCTGTTGGTCTGGGCTGCTAAGAAATTGATACAAGGATTGATCAATCTAGTCAAGTGTTGTAAATAAACGTGAATGTGTAAATTGATGTATAAGGATGGCCTGCTAGGGAATAGAAACTTCTCCCTATCCCGTCAAGTGATGGAAATATTTTCTTAACAAGCAGTTATTTATTGCACGTAGTCACTTTATCTGCTCTGTCGTCTTACACATTGGCCCTTCAATTATATAGTCTTGCACACTGGCACTTTACCGGTAGATCTACATCTAGCCACAGTCAAGTATATATATTCTTGCTGTTTAGAGAAAAATCTGCCTTATGAGGAATTACTTTTAGATTTGTAGATAGGTGTTCCTATTGGTTCGCCTTATCCGATCTCTATTTACCTTTAGTACACTGTTTTTTTAAACTTGTATAACTATGAAGGGCAGCAAATAATGAAAATGTTTTTACACATTTTTTGTTAAACATCCAACAATGTACGATTCTTGCAGTGTTTTTGGTTTTATTTGACTAATAAACTACTTTTATTCAGGATTTAGGATTGTGCATAGCATGTGATTAATAAAGGTATTTAACCCTTGCATATTTTGAAATGACTGGAGAAATTATACTGAAAATGTCTAATGGTGAGATTATTAGCTAGGATGTGTGCAACTAGGATTTATCATTCATATGTATAACCTGAATTAATCATGTGTATGTGTAATTACAATTACTTTCATAATTTATTGTATTATATTCATGCGTAAGAGAAGCTGGATTTATTTTATTTTATGTTTGCAGAAATGGGCACGTATTTGTAATCTTGTGCACTAGCCAAAGTCGACATTAAAATTGAGGCCTAACGTTCTGTTTCAGTGCAAGCTCGAGTTGTAACCTCACGTCTTGTCTATGTTTAGCCTTCCCCATGGAATGCTTTGTCTCATTTTGTTTCCACTGCAGGTGTGGATAAGCCTCATTAGTTAGAATAAAGGAGCTTTTTCCTAAAAGATAGCAAGGCTTGAGAGGAAGGAGTCGGCCAAAGGAATCACGGTAAAGAGGTAGGAGAGGGGTTCTCATGGGAGAGAAGAGGAATGACGAGAGAAGTTTACAGCTTATCGAAGTGGGGAAGATGGTGAAAATATCAAGTTGTGCCAGAAGAAGAAGTCATGTGGGAGAGTCAACTTAACTGTAGTTGATCTTATGTGTGGACTTTGTGAGGGAGCAAGTCCATTTTAGGTTTTCACAGAGAGCAGACCTATGCTTCTGCTTGCTTCATGCTACAAGACTCATTGTTGGAGGGCTTTCAACTGAAGACTCTGACGCCTGACACCTTTCTTCCTTTCTTTCCTGATCATGCGGATACCCAAATACTTTTAGTTTAGGGTTGCCCTTGTTACGTAAGTGTAGGGAAAGATAGCTTGCTCATGCTTGTTAAAAAGATTCATCTGATGCAATCTCAGATTAATTTCTTTTTCCTGATTGTCTGCATCTTCATCTTAGAGTAAATAATTTGCTTTGTACTAGATAGGGTAAATCTTTTAAGGAGATTTGGACTTATTCAGATCTTTTTGTACTTTTATATGAATAATTTGAGATTGATCTACAGTGATTTGTTTCTAAATTTATAATTAAACCCTACTAAACTCAGATTCAGTTGTCGAGTGGATTCCTGTGGGGTCACTACGGTTGCACTGAAATGATATGTTAACTGGAAAAAGTTTTCTCCTTCTGCCTTACATGCTGCCAAAAGATTATCCATTTGGGAGTAACTGAAGGTTTGGGGCCAAGCTATTGCAGCTGGTAGCAGATGTGGAAAGGTTGGTTCTTGAATCTAGAGGAAGTAGAATCTAACTTACGAAAGTCTAGACCCCAGCCTACGTGGCCCTAATTTAAAACCTAGGATCGAGACGTGGAGAATAGCTGGAGGTACAGTGGTGTGCGTTGAAACAGAGACAGCAGAGGTGTGAGTATTGATAGGGATGGTGGCACTGTAATGATAGTGTGATGTCTGGCAGAGATGTTTTGAGAGTCATGTGATGTGGTCTTAAGCCAAAGTGTTGAAGTTGTTTGAAGTTGAAGTTGTTATTGGGTCTGACGTGGCCTACGATCCTGGGATATATAATATGGTGCAGATGACACCATGTTGTAATTGTCTGCTAGTGTTTGGTGGGGTTAGTCGTGAGATGTCATTGACGGCCCAATTGAGATAGGGAACTTTTGTATTTATGTAAGGTTAGTCGTAATTTGTGTGGTCAAACTTTTGCGCAGAAGGGAGACCAGACTGAATTAAGTGATTCCCCGCTGGTCGAGGTTTCATTTGTGAATGTGTTAAAGGATGGGCTACAGATGGCTATTTAGGACCTTGTGAATATGATAAAACTTCAGTTCAGTCCATGATACAAGCTGTAACGTTCTGTAGCCTATACACTATTTGAAGGAAAACATTTTTAGTTCCCATTCTGAGAGAGGCTTAGTTTCAACAAGTAAGGCCAGCAACGGTGTTCCTCTTCATGTTGGGAGAGAAGCACACCTGTCTAAACATGGGTCATTTTTTAAGCAGTCGTGTTAAGATGCGGGGGTCTTGGCATTAATCGTCTGCACAAATTGATTGTATTTTATCGCCCACCTTTCAGCTCCATATATTAAATTCACTTTCTTTTTACTGATACATGCAGTAACTCTGCTTGTTTTAGTACTTATGTTTTATGGACTGTGTTTAATTTATTTTATCTACTTGTGAGATTACTTGTATGCTTCATGAGTTTCTATCTGTTTTATATTTTTTATGCTTATTTATTTAACTGAGTAAATACACTTTACTACTACAAGTACTGGATTTATAATTGTGAGCTTCCATGTGTTGCTGACCATGTGTTTGATCAGGAGACTATCCAACCATCTTACTGGATGTATAATTGTGTGCTTCAATATTCTGTTTAACATATTTTGATTAATGACTTGTCAGCTTTAGAATTGAATTGGGTTGTATTTATCAGTGTGTGGTTTCAGCACTTTCTTTTGTTTTGGCTAGGCATCTACATGCTTGGTTTTGCCCACCAGACTGCTTGCTACACTTTGTTAATTATTTTTACGTTTGTTTTAAAAAATATTTACAAATTTCAAAATGTATGTGATCATGTTATATTTTGTGCGGTTTTTATGCTCTTGCTGTCAAACTGAATTTGTGCTGTTTGGCGTTGAAAAGTTCTTCTTGTTTGCTTCTTTTTTCTTTGCATAGCTTCTTGTGTTATTCATCAATTCTATTGATCTTTACACTGCAGTTCTTGTGAGCACCCAATTTATGCTGTATTACTTAATGGGGCTTTCAGTACTACTTGAGTCAGTGGGAGTGTTTTCATTTGATTAAAGTTCCATCCTTCTTGATTTACCTATTTGGAGGTGTGTCAGTGAATTTGAATTGCTCTCTCAGTCCCCTCGTCCTTTCATTTTTGTCATACTGATTTTTTAAGGGATTTCCTCATTATAAGGGCCAGCCCCATTGAAACACCCATATTGGTGCTTTTTTGGTAATTTCAACAGTAGAATATTATTCCCTTGGTACAACGTTACACTGATGGAACCTAGCTTGCAAGGTTTTTGGAGAATTAGGGCCAGATTTGCTAAGGACTTGCATTGCCATTGTGCCATGCAAGGTGACGCAAGGGCAATGCAAGCTCTGCACTGGCATTTACTAAGTCACGCAAAGCCACTTTGAGTGGCTCTGCATGATTTAGTAATTCCAAAGAAACGCAACACAGCTGATTTTGCTGTATTCTGCTCTCACTGAATTGGCTCCCGATACTGTATTGGCGCTTGTGGGTCGAGACCTTGGAAGAACTTGCTTTTCTCCACACTACTAGAGAAGTTGTATGAGGCAACTTCATAGATTATCATCTATCTGACAGAATGTGATGCGTTTAAAGTTGTTATTCTGGGGCGTTGCATAGCAGAAACAGTGGGGGTGAGATACCACTCTAGCAAGAGATTGAAGGACAAATGAGAAGGGGCTTCGGGAGCTGGAGCTTGCAAGGCCAGGGAATCCGGGCCAGATATATCAGCTCTTGAATGCAAAGGAAGTAGCTGGTCATATGGAAAAATGATGCTGCTATGACTACAGAGAGTATATGACCCGTGCACATGCAGAATGTGACAAGGCGGTTAACTTCTGGCCTGGGTCACCAATCCCAAAACTAGAACCTCCCAAATCCTTGACATAGACTCAGAGGCTGGTGAATGCCTCTACGCACTACAGGGCCTCAACTATAAAGCTCTATATGTACCCACTCCACTTCTGCCCTCTCAGTTTATGTCAGATTTTCGAGACCCAGTAGCACTGTTGTTGGTCACCTGTGAGGAAGCAGGAGAGCTAGGTGGAGATGTCACCATTAAGGAAGTGCAGACTGCAATAAAAATGTGGCGAGAAGGAAGGTTCCTGGGACGGATGGCCTGCCTCTGAAATGTTTTGCATCTGATGCTGATGAGTTGGCACTGAGATTGGTTACCCTCTACACTGCAGCCCAAGAGGTGGGATGCTTGCCTGCCACAATGGCAGAGGCATTAGTGATCCCGCTGTTAAAGCCAAGAAGGCCTTCTGAGGATGTACAGGCATATCACATTCTGTCTATGCTCAATTTGGACTATAAAAAACACTTAATAGTATCCTGGCAACAAGCCTGCTACTGTTGATGCCACAGGTAATTCACACAGATCCATCTGGATTCATCCCAGGACATAATATAGAGCATAACATTTGGAGGGTCCTTGCGAATATGGAGGTACAATTTGAAGAGAAAGATAACGCAGTAAAAGCAGCAATAGACATTAAAAACTCTTCAATAGTCTTTTCTTGGTTTTTCTCTACAAGGTGCTAAACAAAATAGGAACGGACCCTGGGTTTGTCCAATGGACTAAACTCCTGTATTTAGCACCCACTGCCAGACCCCCTCCTTGATGGACTGGTCCCTACACCCCCCCCGGCACCTTGAGACCCTTACGGGTGAGTAGTAGCACTTAACAAACACCTGATTGATTGATTGATTGACAGTCTGGAGTAGAAGATATATTTCATAGTACTATGTGGTGGGGAGAGGTGCGCGACAGGGATGTCCCCTCTTCCCACTGTTATTTGTTATTGCGATTGACCCACTCGCTAGTAATGCTATGACTGGAGGTGTTTATAGGGCATTGGAAGTACAGGGCGTCGCACATTATTCAGCACTTGACTCCATGCAGACTGCATGTTGGTGTTCGTGAGAGATTCAAATGGGGATTTACCACATGTGATTGACCTCCTTGAGCGATTTGGTAATTTGTTTGGCCTCTGCATCATTTGGAGTAAGTCTCACCCATTCCTCCTTCTTAAAGATGCACCCCAACCTGAGGTTTGTAGAGGGGGCTTGCCTGGGAGGGAACATGCTTAAAGTATCTAGTAGTCAGAATCTTCCATGAGCCTACTGACCTATTGGAGGGTAACATTGGTGTGGACACTATGAGTCTTTGCACTTATGAGGACTTTTTGAAGATTCTGCTGATATCGGTGGCGGGACATATAGTGGTAGCAAAGATGGTGGCACTCCCTCCATTGCTATACTTCGTCTCTGCGCTACCTATAATGATACCCTGTAGGATCTTCCATGAACTCGACTCATTATTGATTAGTCTTATGTGAGGAATGGGTAGGTGCAGAGTGGCTTTATCTAAATTATAAAGCTCTACAACTATTGGGGGATTTTCAGCTCCAGATTTTGAGGCCTATTAGTTGGTGGCACAATTGTAGTGGTTTGCTCAAAGGATCCATTCTTGAATATTTCCAGAGGAGGCGAATATTGGGTTGTTGCCGGATCTTTGTGTATTGTACAGAATTCTCCTAAAACAGAGGAGACCCGTTCGGGTAACTCCTTCTGCTTTGCAGGTTGTGCGGCACTGCTTTTGCCATGCTGTCCAGCGCACCCATGTGCGTGTGCCTTATGGCCCAGATAGTCCGCTAAGAGGTTTGAAGCAAATTCCACCGGGTGGGGGATTGAGGGACCTGGTAAAATGGTCTCCCGTTGGGGTGCATATAATCTAGGATCTTCATAGAAATGGGGAACTTCAAAGTGTGAAGATTTTTCAGCTACGTTTGAGATCCTGAGAGGTCAGGTTTGACTACATCAGGAGGTAGTAGCCATAGTGCATCTATATTGGGGCATGGGTGCATAGGAACCTCTGCAGCGCAGTGCTTGCCAGGTACTGTGTACTACATTGGCCCACTTTAAGGCTGTGACATATCTGTAGCAAGAGTTACAGAATGATATTGTAACACCTCTAGTAGCAATTCGAGAGAAATTTGAAGAAGATTTTTAATTTCTTGTTTCAGAACCAGATTGGGCAAAGATATTTGCTTGTTCTTCTACTGTGTCTAGAAATGCTAGATTTAAGACTCCAGGAAAAATGTCCCAGATTTTCCATGCTGCCGATGTGGCATGACTTTGATGCGGTGAGCAAGGAGCGGAAATGCTTTGTATGGTGTGGTACTGCCTCCTATTGGTGAATGTTTGGAGGGAAGTAGTGCTCTGTGTTAATTGGGTGACTCAGAGATCGATTGACTGTACACCCTTGACATGTCTTCTTTTGGAATTCACAAGACCTTCCAAGCGGGAAACCACTAAAGGGTCCTTGCAAGGCATGAGATTCTCATGAAATGGAAAGATGCTAGGTCCCCCAGGTTTGAGAAATGGAGGGAGGAATTGATCCGGTGGATGGGATAGGGAATCAATTGATAGTACTCGAGCATGGGATCATTTACTGGACTGTCCTAGATAACCTGACATGGATTATATATCTTGTGAGGAATTAATGTAAAAATAATTTCTGAACAATCTGGAGAGGAATCTACGTAGTAGTAGTTTCTGAACAAACATACCTTGGGGTGAGAGGTGCGTAGTATTATTATTGACTATTCACTCTGGCTCTGCACATGTCTATCCTAATTATATAATTTAGGAAATATTTCTTTTATCTAAAATGGCAATAAAATTCTGTTTACAAAAAAATGTTAATACATTTTCACCTTACGTACGAAGAATCCAGCATTCCACAAAGTCATTACTTATGGTGGTTTGAAACACACTTTCTTAGATCTTAGCAGTGTATGGAAGTGACCATAAATTAATTCACATTTGCGCTAATTAATGTATATCCACACAATAAGTGTACATTCATACTATGTAATGCATATTTACCCCTGAAAATATGTAATCACACCACAAATGTACATCTTATCCAGTAAATGAGAATTTTCATACGCAGACCTGATTTTGTATATCCACACCTTCACATGCACAGTACTGAACTAAAATGCACAAAGTGAGTGGACCATAGCAAATGTCAGAATTATTCAAGGAAATACATTTTTGCATGCACAAGGACTGTGGAACACATATGCAGGGAGTAATTAATGAACATGGAAGCTCCTAAAATATGTTTTTCCTCGGCTCCTAGACACTTCCAGAAAAATCCTGGCCCAGGCTCTTATAATCAGTTGCCTGGACTATGGGAATGGCCCACTGGTAGCAGCAAATGACATCCTGCTGACAAAGCTACAAGCAGTACAGAACACAGCTGCACGGCTGATCTGCACTTTACCAGCACAGTCGTCCTCTACCCCCATTTTAAGAAAACTGCACTGGTTGTCCATCAGAAAGCGGGATGTTTTCAAACTCTGCTGTCTGACACATAAGACACTTCACAAGGTCTGTCCTGTCTATCTGTACTCACAACATAGTTACTACCAGCCCACCAGACAGTTAAGATCCTCAAACAAAGTGTTCTTGCAGACCCCAAGCATTTGCACTTCAAGATATGGGGTCATATCTTTTTTGTATACGGCCACATACTACTGGAATAAACTCCATCTTCTTACCACCCCAGATTTTACAAACTTCAAGATGTTTAAAACTTGGTTGTTTCAGAATGTCTTAGCTTGCTTGATCAGTACAGTGCCAAGATACTCCTCCGAGATACTCCTCTGGGAGTGAGTTGTGTGCTTTATCAAGAAACAGAACTAAATAGATAAAAGGTGCAATCCTTTAATGTGAGGCTTATAACTCTAAAATCCCTGAATACATAAAGGTAAATGCTTTAAAAAACACACACGTTAGCATGGTATACGAACCCTACATGCCTTTATATAACATCTGATAATATGGCACCATGCATTATTTCGGGTGGTGTTAAGATACCTGTAAATCACTGTGACTTAAAGCGGGAAGATTTAGGCTGTTTGCATCGCTCTATTACCATGCAAGGTGGTGCAAGATTGACGCAAACCAAAGCTACTTTGCATGGCACTGAGTAGCACTAAAAATCTGGAGCAACACAACGCAGCACAAATCGTTGCGTTGTGTTACTCCACTCTGGGAATGCATTCCATGGGCATTGCGTGGGTGTTGCCACTCAACTCTCATGGATTTTGATTCATTCCAAGATTTACATGAACTTGTACATGTGGATGCACCGAAATCTCACACCTTACCAGGGGAGGTGTAACACAGAGAAATAGCTCTATTCCTCCTTGTTTCTTCCTTTTTCTATATGCGCTGCATTCTGCAGCATATATAGAAAGAGGAATATGCCTCCCAGGACTGTCTTGTGCAGGTGTCATGTAGTTGCATAGGTCCTGGGCACAAACATTCGCATTTTACATATTCCCATTCAAAGTTGACATATTTTAAACAGTGACCTTTGTAACATATTTTGCTTGCACATCAGCATACTCAGAAATTAATTGCTTGTATGTACATTTCTTCGTAGGCACATTATCGTCTCTTAGAACCTTCTGTACAAGGTTCACAGTAATCTGCACAAAATATGTTATGAATTGTTGCCTGTTAGATGAGAGCCCTGGGTGAGTAGAATAAACAAGTATTCATGCACTGAATGCATGGGTTAATATAATATATAAACCACATGAGTCCTTGCTTGGGCATAGGAGCATTTTTACAGGTTTGTCGCGGTCACTGTGCTTGAATTCTGGTCCAGCTGGATCACATCGCTATCCTGAGAAGGATGGTGGCCTGCTGTTCACCAAACCTGGCTGTTGAATGATACATACACACAGGTAAATGGGGAGTTCGACCACTCTGGGGGATCTGGCAGATTATCACACCTATACTTTTTAGAATAGGCAAAGATAGGAAGGAATACAATTATATGTATTCATATAATCTAAAGCAATTGTACAATTGTTGAATTATTCATCCTGTTTACTATTCTTGTCATGCTGGTGACATTTGTTTGCTTCATTCTATTATTCATTGCAGCGCATATATTTTACAAAAGATTCCAATTGTCTCAATAAATATTTGAAATGCCACTTGTGGATTTCTTGTGTAACTCTTGGGCATGCCTGAGTTAAAAATGAAATGGGAAGATTTGTTTCCCTGATTTCCTTGAGGGAATTAGGGCAGTCATGTTCTGAGGATGCAGACACAATCCAGTGCCTTGTTAGTTTAGAGGCCCAGATGTCACACTGTGAACTAGCCAGGATTTAGCCAGGATTTAGGTCAACATATTCCAATGGTATGTGTGGACTCAGTTCCACATAATTGTTATGCTTATGTTGCCCAAACGCACAGTCTTACTGAGAAAGTAGGAATTGTACGTCACAGGAAAGCATAGAATGCTGGATCCTTTGCACCATGGTACAAGGGTGCCTCTGTACATGCCAGGCTGCCAAGAGGGTGCCCGCAAAAAGGAAAGGACAGGAATGTGCCATATTGCCTTAAATACAGCGCATTCCTGCCCTTTCCTTATCATGCAATGATGCAGAGCAAGGTGACTTGCTGCGCTGCAATGCATGACTTTTCCCTAAATTAGCCCCTTAGTTTTAAAAAAAAGCTCCTTAACTGACGCATTTCAGTACTTTGACGACCTGTTCTTTTTATAGGTGTGGTAGTCTGCACATTTAATTCAGTTTAAACCTTTATTTTTTCATGGAACAAGTATATAGAAGTTTGTCTTTTTACTGTGTAGTGCCTGTTACTTTTACTGTTTTGTAGCACAAGAAGTAACATTCTCAGATTAAAACTTGTATCTTTTGGGAGACACTAAACTTTGTAATGTATTTAATGTAGATAGTCCTGCATACATAAACATTTATATGGACAGGTTTATCAAACATGCTTCAGATAATCCAATGACAGGATGAAATATTTATTTTGTTTATGTCATATTTCTTTCGAGTTTTCATTAAGTGACACATGATATAGATAAAAAAATATATCTAAGATATTTTATTAATGGAAAAAAATGTTTCGTAATAATTGTTATAGTGTTGTGTCTGACTCAATTTAGAGCTTGCAGGACAGGGTACTCCGCGGCAAAGGATTACCCTTTCCGCCAACCCCTCGGTAGGACAACCTGATTTAGAGACGGGCAAGCCTCAAGTATTTGTTAGCCAGACGCCTCTCCTGAGCAAGTCTAAGGTAGGGTTGTAAATTGTGTCTATCGATAACAGGCCTGATAATCAGAATGCAGTTCCTATCTGATGTTACATTATGGGGCATATTCTCAAGGACTTATCGCCTAGTTATCAGCACTTTAGCGCAACAAAAGTGGCGAAAGAATTATCGCCCCATTCACAAGCTGGTGCAAACTGCCGATATCTCCAGTTTTCCAGCGATAGCTTACGCAAAAAACATCGCCACGGATGAGTGACAACTAACTCTAATGATATGCAGAGTAGGCGTTGGGGGGTGCAAAAACACACGAATACACCACTTCGTGATATTCTCAACGACCAGCCAGATCTGCGATGCGATCCAAAAATAGGCGATAAGGCGCGTTAGCAGCAGGAATTAACACCTGCCTTTTACTGGTGTTAATCAGGACAACTACCTGCAGTATGAAAGGGAGCCCAGCTTGAGCCACATCTGAAGACCAACACATGGCATGGAGACTCTGATCATGCAGCTCGGAGACCCAAGAGGTCCACAACACCCACCACCACCACCCCCATGCCATCCCCCGGACCACACCCCCCGGGACTACCACGAGGCAGCGTAGAACAGGACAGCGGATGTTCTGGAAATGGCATGGTCCCTCAGCCACACAATAACAGAATGTGGGGAGAGGTGGGAACCAAGTATGTGCGAAGGAGGCAGGTCACCCATGAATAAGAATGCACACAATGCCAAGTGTGGCGGTGATGGGCTGGGCAGACCTCAGTATGCAGAGCACAGACCTGTCCATGTGGACATATACTGCTGGTGTTTGGTGATTTGTGAACAGTGGACGCAACCATGTTACCTCAGGCAGTGGGGAAGACCTCAGTCATGTTGCTGTGTCGTCGTCCCCCTGTAAGCGTAAGCGGAGTGGGCTCAGCTGGAGTACGCTAGTCCAGCGTAGGAGTGTGAATAAATAGGCCAGGGCTCTGGGTGTGTTTCACTTCCGGGATGGCCAACGCATCTGCCAGGGCGGCACCCCTCACCCTGCCACGAGGCCGCCACCGTGACCGCCGGCCTCCTCAGCCGATCGCTGGCATCCGCGACACAGGCCCCCAGCGAATCCAGCAACACAGCACTGAGGAGTTATGACTGGGCTGACTACTGTATTCGACCTACACTGTGGTCAGCAGGGCTCACAAGTCAGATCGAGTTGCGATTGCAGATGACGCAGTCCAGTAGGTAACAGTCATTGTTACCAGTGCGGCCCGCCCGGATCACGCATCATCGCTGGCTGCGCACCCCCTGAGCGCTTCAGGTGCCACTGACTCTGTGCAACACAACTCATGGACGCTTTATGATTGAGTTACGTGCTGTGGACTGCGGACGCATCAATGTCACCTCAGGCAGTATGGAAGACCTGGGACGATGATGCTGAAGATGAGGCAGGTGTAACACACCCCACTGCAGCTGCATCAGGAATATCCCGAAGGGACACAATCATTGACAATTTCTTCACATGAGCACGCTCAGCTCTTGTGCCCCTATCTCAGTGCACCACAAGTCATGGCCCCTTCTGATTGAATATTGGTTGACCTCTGTACTTGCTCCGGCTACCTCCAGAATGTTTCGCAGTTGTTTGTGTAATGTTGGTGTTTTCTGTTTCCGCTTTAATAGTGATCACTGTTCAAGTTGTTGTCAGCACCAACCACTTCCTGGGGGCTGGCTCACACTCACCCCACACCTATCCAGCACAGTTGTCACTGGATATGTGATCCTGATAATAAAAAGGGGCTGGGCGCACGTGCTCGTAGCCAATTCCACTATCTATCCAAGTGTGTCCGTGTGGCCAATATGTATGAATGATGGCCCTGGGCCCTACCACATTACATTGTGCTGTGGACAGCGGACACAACCATGTCACCTCAGGCAGTGGGTAAGAGCTTGGACATGTAGCTAAGTTGTCCCCCCTTGTAAGCGACAATGTTGCAATGTAGCATGCACCCTGAGGGCGGGCTCGCACGAACGGAGTAATGAAGGAGTGCAAGACCGCTGGGGGTCCAGGATCATACATGCCAAGTGTTGTGTGTATCTGTATTGCTGCAGCATGAGCCAAATGCCTAACCACATTAGCTGTGCCAGTTCAGCCAGGCATGTACTCTACCTCTGTGTCCACCCTATCCTTACCATAGGCCTACACTCGCATGGCCCACCACCTTCAATGGCCAACTTCACAGTGTCGTCGTCTGGCTTGTGGACATGCGCAGACAGACATGACAATACTGTGCTGTATGAGTGCAAGTGATGCAATCGCGCAGCGCACATAAGTAAATGGGTTCGGGGGAGGGAGGAGCAGCTGTGAGGCAACGTAACACACAGTGATTCCGCTCATATGCCACATGCAGGACATGTCAAAAATGAATCCCAAAGTCGCACTCATCCCACCCCACTCCCAACAAGCCAGTTCACATTTCATGAATGCAACCAGATTACAAACTTACACTAGGGCTAAAAGCTCCTTTGTCTGAACTATCAGGCGGAAGCACATCTGCACCTCTGACCTCGGAATTGCATGTGCCCAGCAACCCCTGACAGATACTATAGCAGCTGATGCCGACTCCCACACTATGCACAGCCCGAAGAGAGACCAACATATACACACCCCACACACAGAAGTCCTTGCTCAAAGTTATCTTGCATGGAATGGCCTTCACACTTACTCCCACAACCTCCCAGGCGTACAACCGGTGCACACTAAAACAACTCATTGATCCAAGATGTGGCATTTCATCCACAGAACAGGCGCAGGTCAGAATAGTGCCGCTTCAACAAGAGTCACTAACGCAATGGCCGAACATCCCAGACACATGCACAACCCCTGTCACGTGGGACTGTGCCATGCACGAATGCTGCATTTACTGGGGGCACTGCCATTGGCAGTGCTGCGGATCATTTACCGGCTAAGCTTCCGCCTTGCCAATGTCACCTGCGTTCAGCCTGTGTTGCATTGTCGATCGTGCATATTCGAGTGCATATTCGAGTGGTCCACGGATGTCTGCCTATCCAACAGGACGGTAGCTGAAGTGGATTTCGACATGTGTGTGCACCCCCTGTTGGCCCATGACCAGGAGTGTCACCGTGACACCCGTTTATGGGATGCCTTGATACTTGGCATACATGCTGGCAGCTGGACCTGGGAGATTGCACAAATCCTTGTGTGCAGTGACCACATTGAACAGCTTCCCTATTCGGCTGTAGTGCTAATTGGTGTAAGGGGGTAGACGCAGCACATCTGTCCAGACCTGCTAATGGTTCGCCTCGCCGTCCAGTTTGATGAAGTCGACAACAACCTCATGTTGGAAATGTTAGCCTTTGAAGCTGCAATCGCTTTCATGGATGAGTAACTACGTACCTGCAGCCACAACAGATTGGAACACATTGCACATGTCCCGACATCTTGTTGCATCTTGGAAATCTGGTCACATATCCCACGACAACAGTGGACATGGCTGCAGTCGCCTGGACTCCGAATACATGAGCAGACAACAACTCGGCTTAACACACACCTGTGAAAGGTGAGGCACTCCCCCAGAGTGGACAGCGGCACTTGGCAACGTTCCTCATTCTGATATACTGCTGCATTGGTCTGAATTTTGTAGCACTTATCCAGCCTGTACTGACATGCATATGCTAATAAAGTCTACGCACCTTCACTTGTATTCAACTGTGATGAGTGTTGATTTGAATGACAATGTGTGTCTCAATGCCTATCTGGGTCACGGCCATACATGTGCATTGATATCATTTCCCAGGGAGTACCTTTTTGTGGAATCACTGTCCCTACATTCATCCATACTTTCATGCGCGCTGCAAAAGATTGGAATGACCTTCCTTTCTACCTGAGAAAGAGCACAGATCTGCTGACATTTAGGAAGACCATAAAGACCTGGCTTTTCAACCTGTAATAACATTTGACCGTTTTGATACCCAAGGGATAATAACTAGCGCCAGGACACCTCCGGGTAACCGTTGCTCTTTAAAAGTTCCTATAACATAACATAATATATAACATTCTTGATTGATCATGACCATGACACATCTGTGTGAATTGGAATGTTTTATTCACATTCAGTGGAGTGTTGAAGCTGGACCAGTACCGGGTCATGCAAACCCCACTTTACATTGCTGGCCCGTGGAGGGCCAGCCAGAGTCCTTTCAGGAATGACAAGTTCATAGGGAGTGGAAGACTACAGTCCGCAGTGTGATTGCTGTGTCATTGGTAACCAAACCAAATATGGCAGTCCATGTTGAGGTCCAAGGTGAGTGTCGCTCAGTGTATAGTGGGAGGTGTTATTCCAGGGCATGATGCAGAGGGCAGAACCAAGCTGAACCCGGTCATATGGCGGAGATGAATGCTACCACTTCATTATAGCCACAAAGCCAGATTCATCATCATCTTCTTCCTCTGATGTGTCAGGTGCCTCACATGCGGGTGGTGGTGTTTTGTCTACATCTCTGTGTGGCACTGACACTTCAGGGGGAGGAGATGTGGATGTAGTAGTAGTACCATGTGAAAAGTTGGCCTGGCATATGCTGTCCACTAGTTAGGGGACACCTTGCACCAGTCCAATTCGACTCTTAAGGTGATCGGTTAAAAGACAACCTTTAAAGAAAGCTATCCTAGTGGTAGCTGTGGAGAGCAGCTTTCAGGCTAAGTCTTGAAGGAGTGTTAAGCTTATTGTTTTACCATGGATAACCTCTTGAATGACCAAATGAAAGAGTAGTCCACACAGGTATCTATTCAAAATATATGTATTTATTCTAAGAACAAATCCCACTAGTCTCTTGTGAGGCTGGAGGTAAAGATACAATTCAATAAAGCATTTAAACAACAATAAATAGCACTGGAATCACAGGGCCCCGGGGGGGACCAAACCATATATTAAAAAAGTGGTATAAGAACCACGACAGTTCTGCAGACAGTGCCTAGGGCACTTAGGATCGCTGGCCCCTTACGAAACCACTCAAGGTAGTGAGAAAGGGGACCCACGGGAAGCGTGTGCAGTGCTTAAACTAGAGTTGGGATCCCTATTAAACCCTATGGGAAATGTCGCGGCTGGAAATTACAAGAATCTGGACACATCTAGCAGGAGTTCAAGTTCAGGAGTTTAGAGTTAAGCTCTTGGAAGGCCCACACCCACAAGAGTACCGAGGTACCCCTGTTACCTGCCCCAGGGAAGCCGGGTGCATAGGTCGTTTTTGGTGTCGGGTCGATGTCTCGTTTTTAATGGAAAAACGTGAAGAAATGCGGCTGGTGTGAAGCGTTGTTGATGTCATGCAGATTGAAGATGTAGATCTTGAAGGTAAGGACCTGAAAGCAGAGGGGACAGAGTCTGGTTCACTAGCCAGTGACTAGGGAGCTCAGGAGAAAGAGCCCTTCAATGTCGGGTGTTTTCAGGTTGAAGATCGGTAGCTTGGATCAGCAGCCACGGGGTCCAAGAGGCTTCAAGGAAGGCCAGCTTCCCATGAAGGATGAAGGCCGCTGCGGTGTTAGTGTCCGGATTGGATCCACTAAGCCTTGGCAACCGCAACCCACGCAAGAATCAGAAAACAGCCACGGTGCAGACCCACGAGGTCTCCAGCAAGGAGACTGTAGAGCAGGCCTGGAGCAACCAGGGGAGCCCTTTAAAGTAAAGATTGACCTCCGCTAGGGCCCACCAGTCAAGAGACAATGGACCGCAGGAGGCAGCAATTTGAAGTGCGTAAAGATGAGCCCACGGGTCGCCGGAGCGGGCTGGAGCGTCGTCCTTTGGCACAAGTCATGCTGAGAGGTTGGCTCGATGATGGGCCAAAGCACAACTTCCCCACTGGTCGGGGTCATGTGCTGTGCAAGAGGTGGCCGGTGTCCTAGGGTATTGGGTATCTCGGCACCCACGGGGTCCATGGTGCTGAGCTTTGCTGTGCACACTCACTGGCCTCTGGGATGCTTGGAAACCCACCTCAGGGTAGGCAGAAGTCTTCGATGTCCGTAGGAGCAGTGGAGTTCCAACCGGGTCACTTGCAGTGTTTCAGGTGCCGCCAAGCAGGGGGGTAACTCCTTTACCCCAAGGGAGATTTCTTCATTCAGCTGTGCGGCAGCTCATCGAAGGTTCAAGTCTTTGAAGTCCAAGATTAATCTGAGGCTCTGAGGACCCTGCACCCACCTTTATCCAGAGATTAGGGGAGTGTCTGAATCAGAGCCCACCAATGATGGGACTCTACAGTTGTCTCACCCCTGAGGCGGAAGCCGGGGGCTTTGCAGTGCTCCTATTTTAAACTTTGTGTATATTTTTAAAATACCTTATTTCATCTGGTTATCTGATTGCAAAACCTCCTCCTGCACGTCTTCTTCGCCCCTCGCGCCCGCTGCACAGCGCGCATTGTCAGATCCTGGCGTTCGTGGAGAAGGGGTTCGGCCATCTTGGGTGAGGGAGGGTTAGCGCTGTAGCTGCTGGCCGCCTCCCGCCCTCCCAGAGTATTTAACTAGGTGAGTAGCGCTGCGCGCTTGACTCTACAGTTGTCTCACCCCTGAGGCGGAAGCCGGGGGCTTTGCAGTGCTCCTATTTTAAACTTTGTGTATATTTTTAAAATACCTTATTGCATCTGGTTATCTGATTGCAAAACATCCTCCTGCACGTCTTCTTCACCCCTCGCGCCCGCTGCACAGCGCGCATTGTCAGATCCTGGCGCTCGTGGAGAAGTGGTTCGGCCATCTTGGGTGAGGGAGGGTTAGCGCTGTAGCTGCTGGCCGCCTCCCGCCCTCCCAGAGTATTTAACTAGGCGAGTAGCGCTGCGCGCTTGACTCTACAGTTGTCTCACCCCTGAGGCGGAAGCCGAGGGCTTTGCAGTGCTCCTATTTTAAACTTTGTCTATATTTTTAAAATACCTTATTGCATCTGGTTATCTGATTGCAAAACCTCCTCCTGCACGTCTTCTTCGCCCCTCGCGCCCGCTGCACAGCGCGCAGTGTCAGATCCTGGTGCTCGTGGAGAAGGGGTTCGGCCATCTTGGGTGAGGGAGAGTTAGCGCTGTAGCTGCTGGCCGCCTCCCACCCTCCTCACACCGGATATAAGGGCATGAACACCTGTTCGCGCAGCGGGCGGGCGCAGCGGGCGCGCCGGTGGCGCGCTGAAGGCGCGCCAAAGGCAAGCCCGTCTGCGCCCGTCCGCGCCTAGCCCGCACCCAGGGCCAAGATTCCTGCCCCGGCGCCCCCACATCATAAGCTAGCTTACACACGCAAGGCTTTGATGAAGCTTCAGCCTACCCCCTCCTCTCGATGCACCAAACTTCACCTATTACAAGTACCGATGGTTGCTAACCTGATCTGCCCCCATTGTAATAGTACGATTTGTATTAATAACTCGAACACGCTCCCTAAACTACAAAGTGACGTGAACGAGGTGGTAATTCTCATGGCCCTCATTAATGCACGGTCACTGAGCAAACATAGTCAGGAAATAGCCGACCTTATCACCGATAACAAATTAGACGCCCTTTACATTACGGAAACGTGGACTGATGATGCATCAGCCCCCAATCTAGTAATTGCAGTTCCTCCCGGCTACAAAGCCTATCGACAGGATAGGGTTGGCAAAAAGGGAGGGGGCTTGGCCATTATAACAAGAGATCGGTTCGAGGTCCGAACATCATCTATTCCGGTTACCTCATGCGAAGCCATGCATTTCAATATAAAGTTCACAGCCCTTTTTAACTTTAAAGGAGTTCTTTTATACCGCCCCCCTGGGACAAAAGCAGCTTTTCTGACTAACTTAAGCACCATTACCGAATCGATAGCCACCGAAGAGGCCACGACTATGATGGGTGACATGAATTTCCATTTAGAACTAGCAAATGATAGGGATACTGCTGCCCTTACATCAGACCTAGAAATATTAGGCCTCAGACAATTGGTCACCTCATCCACCCACCAGGCAGGACATACGCTGGATGGCATTTTTTCTAATGTAGAGGGCCTGCACCTATTAAATATTCAACCTATGTCATGGACGGATCACTTTGCCATATTTAGTGGCCTGACAATTAAGGATTCATCGAGGAAGAAGGTCATACTCACTAAGCCAGGCTCTTTTAAAGTTTGGAAGAATCTAAACCACACTGATCTAAAAATATTACTGGACAAAACATGCCCAGCTCTATCAGATGAACCCAATACTGCCACCTGTCAATTCCATGAATGGCTTGGGGATGCTACGAATCTCCTAGCACCCACTAAAATCCATTCCAGGAATAGAAGTACACCGACCGCCCCGTGGTATACAGAGGAACTAAGAGCCCAAAAACAATTAAGTAGGAACAGGGAGAGGCAATGGCGTAGAGCTTATGACACCGAAAGCAAGATTAAATATAAAGAATCATTGGCCACTTACAAAACTATGATTGTTGCAGCCAAAAAAACATTTTTCTCACAACAAATTGAAACTGCAAAAAATTCCAGCAGGCAACTATATGACATCACTAAAACTCTATCCGGTAATGCACCAGATTTAAACCCACCCCCTTCACAATCACTCTGTGACGCTCTGTCTGAATTCTTTTTCTCCAAGGTCAATGACATCTACCAGGCCTTTACATCAAAAATTAACATCACCAGAACCTCCATCTTTCACATTCCCTTAGGAAACATCTTGTCTAGTTTCAGGGCTCTCACTATTGACCAAACAAAAATCATTATTACATCCATCAAATCGGGGTCGGCTCTGGACCCTTGCCCCTCCTCAGTCCTCTCCATGGTGATGGACACTACCGCTCCGGTCATCACTCATGTTTGTAACACAATATTGAGCTCCGAGACCTACCCAGATTCCTTCAAAAACACACTGGTCAAACCCCTGCTGAAGAAACCTAGTTTAGACAAGGCAGAACTTAAGAATTATAGGCCAATTGCAAGCCTCCCTTTCCTAGCTAAAGTGGCAGAAAAAGCCATGAACCAGCAGCTCTCAGAGCATATAGAGAAACATCAGCTACTGGACGATACACAGTTTGGCTTCTGTAAATTTCATGGCACGGAAACCGCCCTCATCAAGGCAGCAGATGACATCAGAGTTATCCGTGATCAGGGAGGGACAGCATTACTTGTACTGCTAGATCTCTCGGCAGCTTTCGACACGGTCGACCATAAGATCTTGGTGGACCGTGTCGGAAGGATGGGCATTCATCACACTGCGAGAGATCTGCTCTCTTCCTTCCTGGCCGATAGAACGCAGGTGGTCACACTGGGGCCATATCAATCGGCCAAGCTGTCACTTCCGTGTGGGGTTCCTCAAGGCACCTCCCTCAGTCCGACACTATTTAACATCTGTGTGTCGGACCTTGCAGGCGTAATCAAAGCATACGGGATGAGCCTAACCTCATACGCTGATGACACGCAACTGGTGTTGGCCATCAAAGGTGGTGGCCGGGAAGTGGCAGAGCGTTTCCAAAATGGAATGAAGGCGATCGGAGAGTGGATGGCAGGTAACTGCCTGAAGCTTAACTCCGATAAAACGGAGGTGGTCATCTTTGGTTCCCTCTCCCCGACTTGGCCTGCATCTTGGTGGCCAACAGCCTTCGGTAACCCTCCCAACCCAACCCCCAAGGTCAGGAACTTGGGAGTAATTTTTGATGATCATCTTAATTTCATGGCACACGCAAACAAAGTAGCAGCCACAGCCCATTATAAACTTAGAATGATAAGGAAAATCACTCCTTTCTTACCAGAGGCTGCTGCTAAAACTCTGGTTAGCTCCCTGGTCCTCTCTTCCTTAGATTATTGCAATGCACTCTTCTTAAACGCCCAAACCAGAGTAACAAAAAAATTGCCGACAATACAGAACGCAGCAGCACGTCTGCTGTCTAGAACACCTAAGTTTGCACCCATTTCTGACACCATCAGGACGTACCATTGGTTGACGATCCAAAACAGGATCAAATTCAAATCTCTTTGTATAGTCTATAAGGCACTTCACGATCAAGGACCACGTCTTCTCAAGGATCAGCTTATACTTTACAGACCGGCCAGACAGCTTCGATCCACAACTCTTAACCAATTAGTGGTTCCACGTTCCAAAACAGTCGCCTGGGGTGACCGCCGATTCTTAGTTGCGGCTCCCAAGGTATGGAACACTGTGCCACAACATATCAGAACTAGCCCATCACTTTCTCAGTTTCGCAAGAAACTGAAAACCTGGCTGTTTAACCAGTAACATTGCTCATGATCCTCTAATGTCTTCCACATCTTGGGGAAAGATAGCTGTCATAGTCTAGCGCCGAGACGCCTACGGGTATTCGTTCGCGCTCAATAAATGCCAAAAATAAATAAATAAATAAATGAGAGTTCAGGCGGGAAAGGGTGGCTACACCCTCTCCCCTTTGTGTGTTTTCCCACCTGGGCAGGGGACAGGATGCCCTTGAACCGGTTCGAGGCGGTGTATGCAGAAGTAGGCACGGGAGAAGCCTACGTGCAAGTTTGAAAGACATCCTATGGTGCACCCATCCAGTTCCAATCCACATAGTCTGTCTGGGGAGGTTGGAACACCTCCCTGCAACAAGATCCCTATTGTCCAGCTGCCGTGGCTGGAGTTCTGCCCAGCAACAGGCAGCCAGAGTCATGTGGGTGGCGGGTAGCATCCATTTTGTACTACGTGTGCTCTTTTAAATTGGTGTCTAAAATCTGCCGCTTTTACCATCCCACCCCTCTAGCAGGGGGGAATCATGCCCTCACTCCCATGGCTGGATTGGGGATATGATTCCACGATGTTTGACACCAAACATGACATGTTTCTGTGCAGCCACTCTCAAGTTATCACGCTATCGCGATTACTTATAATGCGGTTAAGAGTATATGGTATGGCTGCACTACAAACAACCCAGCAATAGTTTTAATGGAGGTTGCAGAGGGGCCCTACTCGGGTAGGGTTCCCCCTCACACATATCTCAGCACCCTGCCTTGTAGGATTAGCAAGGCCTGCCTTAGGGGTGACCTATGAGGATATATGTGTTGTATTTAAGTGGGATACAGGATACCTATATCCCTGTAAGGGGTGCAAGCACCACCTTACCCAGACTACAGTAGTGGTCTGGTGGTGTCAGTTTGTATGGCTGTCCCAGGGGTGGCACAACAAGTGCTGCAGCCCCTGGTAGGCCTCTGAGGGTCCATGCCCTGGGTACCTAGGGTACCATCTACAAGGGGCTTAATAGGGTGTCCTCAGTATCCAATTGGTTTGTACCTAGGGTACTCACATCAGTTTAGAGAGGAAGCAGATAGGTGGGGGTCCTGGATAGCAGGGCCACAGCCTGGCTAGAGTCAGAAAACAGTCAAAACATCAGCAAAAAGTTGGGGGCAACTATGCAGTCGATGCCACTCTCCTACACACCAGCATCCATCCACCCCAGGCCTTGTGGTGGCAAAGCCATGACGAGGATCTGCAGGGCATGGAAGATCACAGCTACTTCTCGCTGGTGTGCAGCCGTGTCAAACATTCTTTCCGCCTGCATCCGCTCCAAGCTCTCCATCATTCTCCTTATGTGTCCCAACTCACGGATGACATCGCTGGGGCCACTCTGACTAGACAGCTGTTCTTGGCTCAGAGTCATGACTCCAGCAATGTCAGCCATGGCTTGTTGTAGAGGAAGGAGCAGACAGTGGGTGTCTGCTAGGGACTGTGAGTGGTCCCTGATGGGACTTAGACACCCACGTATGGCATCTAGTTTGGCTGCCATGAGGTTGAACCCCACCCGCAGCTGGTCAGACATCTTCTCCTGGCACCCTAACACACGGTGTTGGAAGGCCATGTGTTGGTCGTGGGGGTCCTGGGAGACAGCCGTGGTGGTGGCTGCTTACTGCTGTGTGGTCTGTGCAGGGGGTGGGGTCTCATGGATGCAGCTGGGCTGCCCTGCTCCTGGGGGTGGGGTGCCGGAGTTGTCCCTGAGCTGTTGGAGTGCGTCGGTGTAGATGTTGGGGAGGTCTTCTTCATCATCAGTGCTGAGCTGTTGGGTCTGCTCTGCAGGAGGTGTTGATTCTCCCTCTGCTATGTGAAGGGGAAATGCATATTGACATTGTGTTCACATGTATGTTCACACATTGTACAAGTTTACTGTTAGACTGCATGGCAATGTACATTGTGACTGTTTATGAGGAGATGCCTATTTGAAGTGGGACACTTGGCATTTCTACACCATCAGGGATGTGAGGTTGTACTTGTACATTGTCATCTCACAGTTTCCTGCAATGCCAAATGCGAATGGCCATTTTCTACACACAAGCGGCAGCAGTTGTGTCCTCTGTTCTGTTGAGAAAGTGTTGCAGTTTTACCACACTGTTGTCAATGTTGGGGTGCTCTGCATCTTATGTGTGTGTGCTGCATTGTGGGTGAGTTGCCCCTTTGGCTCTGATTTGGCTGGCCCTTATCCCTTTCAGGTGGTGTGCCTTTCACTTCTATGCTTATACAGTGCTGAGATGTTGCAGACTTGCGTAAATTGGGCTCCTGGTCGGAGTTGTGACTTTTGGGCATGGTTTGTCCACAGATGTGCTATACTTACTTATGCATGTGTGTCATTGTGCCCATCTCTCCCCGTCCCCCCAGTCCCTGATCGTTACTCACCCTGTTGCTGTTGGCTCAGGTCATGTTGTGCAGTGTCCGGTCTCCCATCTCCTGACACCGTCTCCCCAATGATGGTCCCAGGCTGCTCCTCCGTAGGGCTTGTAGGGTTCTGGTTGTCCTCTGTACTTGCTCCGGCTACATCCATGGTGCTTTGCAGTTGTTTGTGTCTTGTTTGTGTTTTTGGTTGCCACGTTTATAGTGATTTTGGCCGCCTGACTTGCAGGATGACTCTGCTTCTCGCTGGATTTTTATCGCAGTTGTGCCCATCGCAAGTTTTTTCACGTTGGGGTTTAGATTTTTATTGCCGTCCAGGCACTTTTATCGCAGACATTTGACGCGTTGTACAAACACTATTGCATGTTACCGCCGTGTTGAGAATACGACGTTGACACAGTTATTTTCCCGCAATAGAGGGGGATATGAAGGATTGCTTTAACTGGTTTTGGAGATGATTGTCGTGTGTTCTTGAGAATATACCCCTATGTCTTTATGTGGCTTTATTTTTTCTCAAACATTTACGACTTATTGAACTGAGAAGTTTTGCATGAAAAACACGGCACTTTAACTTGAATTTTCATGTACTGTAGGGTAGATATTCTTTCTAATAAACTCATATTATTCTGAAATTTACTTCATTGGAGAAAATGTACCTTTTACTTTATATTGTTGGTCTCTAAGCAGGTTTTTTCTCGTTTCTATTCGCCTAAATGCTACTTTCTCTCCTGTTGGGTAAAACGCCTATTTTTTCTTTTACAGGATTTGATGAACTAGAAGACATGTTTTTAGCAAATGAGATGAGAAAACAGACCTGCAGAATGTAGCTGAGCTCTCACAAGAGAGCCCAAGGCTCCTCGGATATTGATTGAAACCCTTAGATTCACAGATGTTCACCAATCTGTCTCAATGCCACAAGGGGACTTCAGGTTTTGCTAAGCAGTCAATAAATATGGCACGGGATAACCATAGGACTTCCTGACACATCTTAAAACGTTCAAGATTTTACTGTGATAGAATGAAACCCAATTTCACCTAAATATGTAGATAACTGAGAAGAGATGTCTGCTTTCGAAGCATGAATTCCAAAGCGTTTTAAATATGTCGAGATTGACTTCCGTATAAATCTACCACTTAATATCTCTTACTCCCTACATTATAAAATAGCTTTCTAAACACCGTTTGTAGATGCTCATATAAATGGGGCCATGCAATGAGAACATTTTGTAACAATTCAAAAGAAAAAGAAAATGTTTCATTTATTTTCGGCCTCTTGTAACTTTCTGAAGATTGAGTGAAAGAGTAAGATTGAAAGGACACGGCGTCTTGGAAAAAGGCTGGATGCTGAGAATTGGATGAAAAGCTTTTATTCTGTCAATTCATAATAGCATCTTTTTATTCATTGCCCTGGGGTCAATTGCACTATCTTTACTGGCAGAAGCTGTGGAACTTTATGCGCGCTGCATTTTACTGGCCAGCAGCTGAAAATCCATTTCCTCTTATGAAATGTCAATAGGCTTTCAGTTTTAAATAGTTTGCATCCTCTGAGCCAAAAGGTAATTTTTTTTAAAGGGGTAAGCACTTAAAATCTACTCTCCAAATCAATGCTTTTAATTCAGTACTTTCGCCGTGCAGGTTTAATAGCTTCAGAAAAATGGTTGCCCTATTTAATGTTGTCACACGTATGTGGGTCAGAATTTAGGAATAAAATGAGGCAATATCAATGTAAAGAAAAAGAGCATCTATGGGCAAAAATAAAAGGGAAACATTTAAACCTTTTTGGAGGTAATATCATGGGGGTGAAAACAAACGATTATCACAGGACAAAACAATGAAAAAGCACAGGTAAAATACACAGACGAGCTATAGAAGTCTAAGACCAATAAAATTGAAACAGGTCGAAATAAAAGGACATAAAAGGGGACAGATCCATAGGCCCGTAGTCAAAGGAGGTGATAGAAATACTGATCACAGTTGGCCAAATAAAGTAAAAATATTTAGAATAATAATATGAATAAAATTAAATGAAGAGCTCAGGCTGAAGCTGGAATACTGGTTGCCTGATGGATTACTGTGACTACAAATATCTCGAAACACAAATATTGTGTCAAAAATATTGTTTACCACCATAATACTTACTTATAAGGGAAATAACAAAAATACTGTGACAAAAATATTGTGGAAGAGAATACCAATCAAGTCTGCTAAGAATATTGTTTTTTAATAAATATCTTCTTTACATTTTTTTATTTTAAATAGTTAATTAGATACAAATAATATAATGTTAAATAAATAAGTTATAATCGATTATTTATTTTGTATATATGTGTATACTTACATATATTTGTACTTTAAAAATATAACAACTAACTAAACATTTTTCAATACATTTAATATTAAATCTTAACAGTAAATAAAGTGCGAAGCACCAAATATATATAGAATCAACAAAAATATGTAACTAATTTAATCATTAAAATAAACATATTATAGTTCTAATAAATATTTTACAGTAAATATACTGATAATATACACATACATTAAAAAAGACATAATAATATTATTTCAACAACTTAAATATCTACAAACAAATTACTAACAGAAAAAACAAGTATATATATATTAATTGAATTATTAAAATAAATATTAAATATAAGTCTGAACCAATGTTCTAGAAAGAATATGAACATGTCAAAAAATAAATATTAGAAAACAAATTGAACAACAGTATTAAAATCCACTCTAACCAACATTAGGGAAACTGTTAGAGTTTATAGGGGTTAGATTTACTATTCTCAATCCATTGAACCAGTGGTGAAGGTGTTGCTCTTCAGCGAGGTTAGATTTATCCTCTCCTGTCTAAACAACAGTGTAGAAACTGTTGGATTTAGGAGGGGTTATTGTTACTATTCCCATCCTAGTCTAAGCAACAGTAGGGAAAGTGTTGGACTTCAGAGGGGATAGACTTAATATTCCTACTTACACCTAATCAGCAGTGGAGAAAGTGTTAGACTTCCGAGAAGTATAATTTACTATAACCACTCCAGTATAAACAACAAAATGGAAAGGGTCAGGGATTCCGAGGGTTTAGATTACCTATTTCCACTCCAGTGTGAACAACAGTAGGGAAAGCGTTGGACTTCGGACGGTTACATTTACTATTCCCAAGAGATTTACAAAGAGACCTTAGACATAAAATACCGCTCTTGTTACGCTGGAAGGATATTATCTATGTGGTGCATAGATCAGGGGAAAAAGCCTCCTATTTCCCAGGTAGTAAATAAAATTCACACATACATTTGCAACAAGATGATCAGCACACACTATATCCAGTAGCCCTGAAGAAGTCCCGAAATGGGCCAAAACGCATTTGCTACTTTTGAAAGACTTAATATGTGAAAAGAATAAAAGATTTGAAAACTTAACAATACATCTCCATGTAACCATTTGTGACTTTGCTAAATGTGAGAGACTAATCTCGAAGTAGAATTGAAATGACTGGATATAGTGTGTGCTGATCATCTAGTTGCACATTTACTATTCCCACTTAAGTCATAAGGAGGCAATTTATTATTCGCACTCCAGTCTGTGCAACAGTAGAGAAAGTGTTGAATGTCTGAAGCATCAAATTTACTATTTACATTCCAGTCTCATAAACAGTAGCTGGACTTCAGTCGAGTTTAATCTAATATTCAATCTAAACTACAGCGAGGAAAAAGTTGGATTTTGGAGGGGTTGTATATGCTGTTCCATTCCAGACTAGAAAACAGTAGGAACAGTTTTGGACTTTGGAGTGGTTAAATGTATTATTTCCTATCCATTATAAACAACAGTGACAAAGTGTTTTACTTCAGAGGGTTAGATGAACTATTCCCATTCCAGTTTAAACAACAGTAGAGAAAGTATTGAACATTAGACAGGTTACATTTACTATTCCCCCTCCAGTCTAAGCAACAGCAGGGAAAGAGTTACACTGTGTAGGGGTTATATTTACTATTCCCAGTTCAAAGTACACAAAGGTAGGGAAAGTGCTGAATTTCTTATGGCTAACATATAGCATTCCAGCTCATAATTATTTTTTAGAAACCATTGAAATACCTCATGTTTTACATAAACTCCATACAATATAAACTTTAAAAAAATAATTAAATAGATAAGTAAATAAAAAAAGAAATCCCCTTGCTTCCCTGCAACCCAAACCCCCCTAAAACATATACACGAAAAAGTCGATAACATTATTACATTTTACAAATATTATTATTGAAAATATGGTCAATTACATTTAGAAAGGAATACAATAAAATGGTTACTTTGCATAAGAAATAAACAATTAAAAATATGATTTAGTAATTATCAATAGCAAATCAATTAAGTTGAACAAGTATTTCAAAAATTATAATTTCAGTAACCTCCCGCACTATTGCTCTACAAACCAAATGACCTGCTAATGAAATATAAATTGCTAACTACAGTCTAAAACCTTAAAATATAAATTACAACTTACAAATTAAACTTTAATAAATAAAATAAAAATTAAATAATGAGACAATATGTACTATTAGTCAAAGGAATATCTAGTTTACAATAACATATTAATTAACATATGCATTACATTTATTATAAATTCATTTTCTTTGCATTCTGTTTCTCTACCAACCCAACAACTCACTACTGAAATATACATTACTAATATAAATCTTAAAATTGAAACACAAATTTAAATTAACAAATTAAATGTTAATAAGTAGAATAACAATTATTTTGCTTAATTAGTAATCTATATTAATTATCAATAAAAATAAGTAACATTAGCATTGCATTAACTATAACTTAAAAAACCCAACAATCCACTACTACATTTAAAATTACTAATTGCATTGAACAAATGACACATTTAAAAGAAAGTATATTCTAAAATATAATAACAATTATACCAATTTTACTAACAATACTAGCACCTAAAATTGAAATGTTAGATAATATATATCAACTTATTAAAAAAACAATATTCATTGCAACTATAGTAATGTAAACAATATTTAAAAAAACAATATTCATACATGCTATTTTTGACACAATATTCATGTAACACAATATTTTTTATCTGATATTTTTGTTATTCACCTGAATACCAGCCTTACTTATAAAGAAGATCTCTACATAATGGGCTGAGCTGAAGAAACCCATTTTGTAAGTGTTATGTATATGGAAACCATTTCAGAATCTTGTAAGGACAGAATTATAATTTCCCTCTAGAAAGAGATACAATGCAAAAATGACAAAATTATTGTGCTTATGGATATTACAGGAAAATTCTCAGTCAAATATATCCTGGGCTTCATGGAAAAATGGGTTCAGGAAAACCACATACTGCTAAAACACCAGGTTTCAGGAAGAGCTGAGTAGCAATGTATATATGTAGGGTACTGGATATGTTGGCAAAAAAGAGCGGAAACAGATCCCATCCCATGCGTCAAATGTGGCTCTCACAACTGTATTTGACCTTGTTGATTGTGGGAGACTAGGGGCTAAAAGGGACATGTAGAGAATAATCAAAGCCCTTCTAGCATTGATTATTAATCCTTTGAAGGGAAGTTGACTAGAATAACAGCCACAGATAATGGGGCCCTATCAACAAAAAGTGGAACTTCAAAAGGGCTTCTACATGGATGCATCCTACTCCGTTGTTATTTTCTATGTATATTGCAGGTGCCCCTGTTTTGCACAGTAAGATGTTTCCTGCCAAGAATAGATATATAGCACGCACTGCACAGGCAAGACCATAAAAGACCTCAAAACTGTATATCCTCAAAGGTCGTTGAGTGTGTTCCACGTTACTGCCAAGAAGCCACATCAAAATTAAAATTGAAACGATAAAAAGCAAGGATATTTAAGAAGTGGGAAAGTGCAATGCATTAAGAATGGAGACTAGATGAGTGAAACTGAACGTTGTAAATAATTATAAATATCTTGGGTTAAATTCAACAATAAATGTGTCCATGAATGAGCAAGTTAAATGAGATGGTTGCCTGCAGTGACTAGGGCTCTCCTCAGGGCTGAATTACAAATTGGTAAAAGATCTATTGAAGTGTTAATTCATCTATATGGGTATAAAATAGTCTTTTGTAATGCCGCTAAAATGTTGTCAATAAAGCAGGTAAAATTACGAGAGATAGCTGAAATGCCCATCTGAAACAGTGGTTCTCACTGTTTAAAGGAACACTTATACCAGCATTAGGACTAGAGCAAGGCAAAACAAGCATATGAAATAAATGTTATACATGGCTACTATCTACTCTATATAAAATTGACTTGGTCGAGGTAGGTGCATTATGATATATTGAATAAAAGGGTTCAGGAGGAGCCACCTGACTTATTGGGTTCAACTAGATTAGGAATTCAAAAGTGGAAGTGAAATTGGGCAGATGAGTAAGTAAATATGCGAAAGATAAGGACTGAAGTTGACAGACAGATTTAAAATAAGTTAGAAAGAAATCAAATAAGGAAGCTGATCTTGAGTATTTTGAAAACTTTAGGCAACTGAAGCATTTACAACCTTCACACTTTCAAAAAGGTACTATTGGCTGCTAATGTTTCGAAGGGGCCAACTACTACTGACTAAAGTCACAGGAGTTTGGTCAAAAACCACTTATGAAGAAAGGGATTGCCCTGTGTGTATGCTTATGGTACAAACCCTTCCCCATACTTATTTATTTTTAGAACAGCGTTCACCATTGAATGTGAATAATTTTTCGAAACCCTTATTAGTATTTTAAAAATGATGCCATTCCTAATGAAATGTACTGATCTCATTTTACAAAGAACATTATATACATGTTTGTAAACTTCATTGATGTAATATCATTAAATAATTCTAAAAATTCTTTTGGGAAAATGTATGAATTCGCCAAACATATATTAAATCTTCAATGTTTAATTGCAGGTTTGTAATATTGGTTTAAGAGTAATGTTTGTATAATTACCTGGTTGGCATTAACCATACCACAGAAATATAAGTTTCACAAGTTCCACATATCCTTTTATAGAATTACATATTTAGAGGTTGTAAATGCTAATAACTACACATCCCCACAATCCACATATATGCACATTAACAATATTAAAGATCTGATAAGAGTGGTAATGCAACATAAGAAATTAGGTTAAAAAGTAGATCTGCTATGTTATAATGGCCCCAGTGAGTTCAAGATTCTCCACTGGCATCACCCATAACCAGAACATCAAAAGTGTGAAACCTGCTTGGCAAACAATGCCTTTTCTTTTCTAAGGTCAGTATCTGAGTTCCATTACATTAAGTAGGAAAAAACAACTGTTATTTATAGCACTTCGAGATAACCAAACAGCATCCTACCCACGTGTATATAAAGTAGAATATAGTGGTCCGTCCGTATTTAAAAGAAAGTGCCCTTCGTGTTAACCATCATTTGTTCATTGTTACGAATTCCAGCATCTATTTTGATAAGGACTATTTTATTTATTTAGGGAAATGTGTTCCCATTTATTGCAATGGGCACTATTCAAGAAAACAAGAATCTTTTCTTTTTAACTTCAATGAAGGTAGAATAATACATGTATTTGTTTTTGCAAACAACTTACATTTAAAAGCATTATTTTATTTACCCCAGCTGCTGGGGAAGGGCATATTCTAGCTAATTGTACTCCATTTTTATTACACTAATTGTGAATAATGTAGTATTATCGACTATTAATGTAATAAATTGACAGAAAAAAGGAGAGTGGAGCCTCAACCGAGGTCCATTAAAGAACGTGCTGCTGCTTTGTTGCAGGCCCTGATTTTGTCTCCTCTGAGGCCAGGAGTTGTAAAGACAGTGCCAGGTGTTTCAAGGGGCAAGCTAGGGGTCGCAGTTGTAACCGCCGGTGACCCTTAAATGACGTCCATGGTCACTGTGACCCGTTTCTCACTCCTCAGGATTCCTATTACAGGTGTAAATGGTCCTGTCTTCTCTAGGAATCTAACTAGCCTAACCTGGAATATTTACCACAGGAACATAATATAAGTCCAGGGTTGTGTGAATTTTCACCTGCCTCAAATTGAATGCACTTGGAGATGTTTGCTTGTGTTAGAGGGCATAGCACAATGTCAGCGGGACCCCAGTTCAGACCACCAACAATTCTAAATATGATATCCATCCATGTGAAATAAGTACCATGAGATTTGTAATGGTGCTATGAATGTTACTTATTACGAAAGAAGATTTAATGGTCATAATTGCCTTGTTTCCTAACTAATTAGTTAAGTTGCTCATTAAATGCACCCTAAAAGAAGTGATTTATTTATGTAGTGCCTTCTGGCAAATGCAGATGTCTTCATTCACTTGGGTGGGTCGATTTTTGTAAGCAAAAGATTATTAAGTAACTGTGACCTTCATTTAGCGTTTGGAGCTTGCAGGACACACACCAACAATAATCGGACGTCCCAACCCGCAAAGTGTACAAATGTCTATACACTCTAAATAGGACTAACAGGACATCCGCCTTATCGCTTGGGCCAAACTCTCAATCGAGGCCTATGGATCTGCTTTTGTGAAGAACCATGGCATGTTCTATAATTTGCAATGAAAACATTAAAATGTCTTGATGCATCTGCTATATGTGAAGCTCAGTTGCTTAGGACTGTGGGCTTGGCCCACTGAACGGGCTAAACTCCTTAACAGCAAATTGTAGCTGATGGCATTGTATGTCCATATTTTATTGTAATTGTACTGTAATTTTGATTTTAATTGCATAGTGCTTACTACCCCTGATGATGCGTTGAAGTGCGCTAAGGCGGGTACCGCTTTACGCCCAAGGTTAGTATTTAATCCAGTTTTATTGTTAGTTATTGGGATTAACCATGTGTTACTCTGATGGTAATGCCACACTGAGCACAACCAACTAATGTTTTGGCAGTGTGGCATTGGGCTCACTTCATTGATGGTGCAGGAGTTCTCTCTCGGAGTCCTTTGAATATGGTTGAAGGAGCACCTTTACCCTATCTCTATTGTTCTAGTTAGTGCCTTGATTTTGAACTGCTTTTAGGGTCCTGTATCTGCCTTTTCTCTCTTCTTCTTCTTAGGAGCATATTCATCTTGGAATGTTTCCATCTAATGACGTTTGGCCGTGTTAATTTAATGATTGGATTGCTCGGAAATCCCCACTACTCTCTCTGTTAGTCCTCGTTCAGGTATACTTCACTTCATTAAATACTGGATGGGTGCGAGGAAGAAAAGGACTGGTAATATGGCTCGTCATGAAATGTTAACTTGGAAATTCTTTTATGTCACATGTATGATGTCAATCAGAGAGAGTCTACATTTCACTTTTGCTTCCGCTATGGCATGACTCCTTTACTGGACTGTTTGCAGTCGGCTTTATAATTGCTTTTGTTTGGCTTCTTTTGCTTTCATAGTTTGTCAATTAATAATGATGATCAGACACCCAAGAAAGCCACAATACCCACTGCCACCACCCCAGGACCCCAGCCCCCCCCCGGAACCCCCCCAGACAACCACAGAGGCAGCGCAGACAAAGACAGCGGACCCTCAGGAAACGCACCAGCCTCACAGACCCAACACCTGACAATGTCACTGTCCACTACAGGCTGAAAAGGACAACCATCCTACGCATCCTGACAATCATCGCCTAACAGGCCGACGGCACCAACACAGAGGACAACCAACATCCCAACCCACACCAAGCTGCTGGCTGTGCTGCACCTGTTGGCCCCTGGTACCCCTCAACCAACACCCGCTAGAGTCGGAGGAGTCTCATAGCCAGCCACATTCAAGTTCCCACACCTTTCCTGGAGATCACCATCACCCTGGTACCCCAGTCCCTATACGTCCAACACAATGCACAGGAAATGCTGGAGACCAAGCAAGGACCATACGCCATAGCTGGATGCATGCATGTGTTGGGGGAAACCCACAGCACACATGTCCTACCTGTGGCCCCTGGTGACACAGCACACAATCACCACAACAGAAAGCACACGTCTCACATCAATGTGCAGGCAACAGCCGAACACCGTGGAACCTCCACCAATGTCGCCTCCAAATACCCAACCAGTGTGCATGAGTCCTTCATCCTCTGACAGTCCATCATCAACCAGCATTCCCAGGATGGCACCAAGGGAAATGCACAGCCCCTTGGCAAGTTCTAAATGAACACCCCACTCACCTCAACTCCAAAACCATGCAACTCACAACTCTGACAATGCACCCGTCACAAAATCACAAACAACATGCCAACCCACGAGACACGACAGAACAACTTACCTGGGCAAGCCGTGAGCATGAGCTATCAATGGCATTGCACCTCAGCCACACAATAGCCGAATGTGGGGAGAGGTGGCAACCAGGCCTGTGTGAAGGATGCAGGAGAACCATGATTGGGAAAGTACACAATGCCAAGAGTGGCAGAGATGTGCTGGACAGGCCACAGTATGCAGAACACACCCATATCCATGGCAACATACACCTCTGGTCTATGGAGTGTAGTGGACAGTGGACGCAACCATATCACCCCAGCCAGTGGGAGAGTTCGAGGAAATGTTGCCTGTGATGTCACCCCTGTAAGCGTGAGCGGAGTGGGATGGCCCAGCGTACTCCAGCCCAGCGTAGGGGTGTGAATAAAAAGCACGTTGCCCTGGGCGTGGTCCTCTTCCAGAAAGCCCAACGTCTCTGCCAGGGTGGTGCCTCTCACCCCTGACTCCATCCTCTTGAGCGTAGTCACCTGCGATCCTGTATGCCTGCTGTATCCCGGCCCGCTGGACCCTGAAACCATCAGGCCCACCCCTGGGCAGCCATGCCACACTGATCAACTGCAGACACCGCCGTGTGTCAAGGAGGGCCCACCAAGTGCCGGCGCAAGCCCGAGGACCGCGAACTTGGCAGCCTCCTCAGACCATAATGACCTTCACGACACAGGCCCGCTTTAGTCCTTTCTCGTTGATGTACTCTACTGCCACCTCCGGCCTACACCACGGTCAAGTAGGTCACAAATTTAGAACTGAGTCTTGATTACACGATGGCAGAGTACATATGTTCATTGCAGATCATATATCAGTGTACTCCCTTCGAGGTGGTGCCACCAACTCTGTGCATGGCATTCTTACGACACATGTCTGTTGTCCCCTGCTGACCACTGCCTTCGACCTACACTACGGACAAGTAGGACACACAGTTGGAACTGAGTCTTGATCATACATTGTCCGTGTATGCACAAGAAGGAAGATTCAACTTCACTGAACTCCCTTTGCTCAGGTGGCAGCAACCATGTGCATAGCATCCCAACAACACGTGGCTGTGGGCCCATGCGGACTAGTGCTCCCGGCCTACGCTGCGCTCAAGTAGGCCACAGAATTGGAACTGAACATCGATCATTCAAGGGCAGAGTAAGAATCATTGCACGCAAGGAGTTGCGTAAGAGGAAAATGCAGTTCAGGCAGGAGGAAAAAAGGATCATCGTTATGGAGGTGATCGGACACTACCGACAACTGCCCTGATGTCAATAACTCTGTGCATCGCAAGACAACGACACATGGCTGTGGGCCCATGCTGACCGCTGCTCCCGGGCCTACACTGCGGTCGAATAGGTCACACACAATTTTGAATTCAGCATTGATTTATTAATGGCTGACTTGATTTCATTTTACAGGCCTCAACGCAGACTGCATCCCCTTTCAGCCCCGGTGCCACTAAGTCTGCTCCCTGAGACCCATGGACACTTTCTGGTTGGACTTTGGTGGTGAATGAGTCCATGGAATTGGGGATGTTGTCTCCATCATGTCGGTAATACTGACTTTGTGGCGAAAAGGATGCCGTGGCTTTCCACTCCTCCATTTGCTGCTTCCGGACAGCTTCCACCCTCTGCACCATGCCCTGGAGGACACCTTCCACTGTCCCCCGCAACCCTCTGCGACATACACCTCGGACATTGATGGGGACCCGCTCAGGTCGCATGGCCCATCTGACTGCACCGCAAGTCACCGTAACGTGGCTGGGTGCCTGTCCTGGCCGCAGTGCACCCGGAGCCATTAACTCTGTGCTGGTCAGGTCTGGGACCCCTTCGGTCTTTCGGTCATCAACACCATGTGTCTGTGGCCCTGCACTGTCTGCAGCCTCCGGCCTCAACTGCGGCCCACCAGGGCTCACACATAGAATCGAGTCCAGACCGGCCCGGATGTCTCATCACCGCAGGAGGCACATGCCAACACCGCAAGGACCACCTCCAACCACCATCTGCCAGAGTCGAAACGGTGGTCCTGACAGACTTACGGAGTTGCTCACACCTGTCATGGATGCCATAATCGGCCTGATACCCTACTCAACACTCCAGGTGCCACTGACTCAGTGCCCTGCAACTCATGGACACTTCTGTTTGCTCATTGTGTGCCCTCTGGACTTGCTCAGGCTACCTCCATGATGCTCCGCAGTTGTCCCTGTAATGCTGGTCTGTTTCTGTATTCATTGTGTTCACTGTTGTGTTTGTTGCCAGCACCAACAACTCCCTGAGGGCTGGCTTGCACTCACCTCACACATATCCAGCACAGGCATCACTGTATATGTGGCCCTGCCAATAAAGGGGCCGGGCGCACGTGCCCGTAGCCAGTTCGACATAATATCTGCGTGTGTCCCTGTGATCTTGTTGCATGCATGATGGCCCTGGGCCCTACGACATTACATTGTGCTGTGTACAGCGGACTCAGACATGTCACCACAGGCAGCGGGTTAAAGGTTGGACATGTAGCTTTGTCGTCACCCACTCAATTTGTAAGGGAAGTGGACTGTGCCGTCGTACGCAGAGCCAACGTGGGTGTGTGACTGATATGTGCATGCCCCTGGGCGTGGTTTTGTACTGGGAATGTGCATCTGCATGTGTCTCCTTTGTGGGGTGTAGGTGGTCCCTGAAGGGTAATAGACACCCATGTATGTGTTCTAGTTGGCCTTCCATGGATTCGAACCACACCCGCACCTATTGTGGCACCTCGTTTTGGCGTTCTGACACCTGGCATTGGTGTGCCATGTTTGGTTCGGTGAAGTGTTGTGTGCCAGTCATACCTGCGGGTGCTTCATGCTGTGTGGTCTGTTGCAGGAGCTGGGTTCTCCTCTAAGTAACTTGTCTGCCCTGGTCCTGGTGGTGGGTTGCGTGGGATGTCTATGGGCTGTTGTAGGGCATTGGTGTTGAAGGTGTGGTGGTCGTCTCCGGCATCACTGATGGGTTTTCCCTCTGCAATGTAGAGGGGAGATACATGTTGACATTGTGTTGACATTTATGTTGGCGCATTGTTCTTGTAGACATGCAGATTGTGTGACAATGTACAGCATGACAGTTTGGGAGTTACTGGCAATTTGAGTTGGGACAGTGGACATTTGGACTACATGGCTGATGTGAGGTTGTACCCGTACATATGCATCTTTCAGTTCCCTGCTCTGTCCAATGTGATTGGCCTGTTTGTGCGCATGGGCGGACGCAGTTGTGTCCCCTGTTCTGCATTGTCGGTGTTGCACTTTGTGCCATATTGTCATGGGCTGTGCTGTGATTGCTATGTGTGTGCTGCAGTGTGCCACGGGGATGGGGCACATGTCCCTGGGTAATTGTGGTAGTGCAGTGTGCTACACATCATTTCACATGTGTACCATTGTGCCCGTCTCTCCCCGTCCCCCCAGTCCCTTTTAGATCCTCACCCTGTTGTTGTTGTTTCAGGTCCTATCGAGCTGTGTCCGGACTACCACCTCCTTGCACGGTCTCCACACTGATGACTGGCCACCATTTCCTCCAGCTCCTCCTGTGGTGCAGGACTCCCACCTCCTGTCGCCGTTGCTGCCTTCCTGTTGGCAGTGGCTATGTGCCTGGTTTAGGCTTCAACGTCATGCCTGTGCCTCTTGGCCTCCTCCATTGGCCTCTTCGACACTCCGTCTGCATTCTGGATAGTCTGATTGTGGGTCAGTTGCTGGTAGTGTACTGTCACCTCCGTGATGCTGGTCTTCTTTTCCTGCGGTCTCCACCCTGTCTTCCTCTCCCTCTTCTCCTTGGCCTTCCTCAAGCCTGTTGTTCCTTGCTGGTGGTCTGTGGGGCTTGTGGGGTTCGCGTTGGACTCTGCGCTGGGTCAGGGTGCTTCCATGTTGCTATGCACTTTGGATTCTTTCTGGTGTGTTGTTTCTGTTGCTTTTATGGTGCATTTCCCCGCCAGACGCGTGGGATTTGCTGGCCTTCCACTGGTTTTTACGGCTTTTTGTATCGCGATTGGCCTCATCGCAGCTTTTTTGGATTTCGTGTTTCGCCTTTTTATGGCATGGCATTGATTTTTGCGCGGCCATTTGATGCGTTATCTGGTGACTATCGCATGGTACCGCCACGTTGTGAATACTTGGTTGACGCGGCGTCATTTTCCCGCGATCGGCTGCGATGTTGAAAGTTGCGTTACGCTACTCTTGCAGTAGTTATCACACGTTCTTGAGAATATACCCTTAGTTTCTCTGTAGTTGTGTCAAGTTATGCGATTATTAGCTTTGTATTTGTAATTGTTGATAGAAAAAATCTTACATGTTGTCTCTATATTCAGCTGATACAACATTTTGTAAACTGTGCAGATCGATGAATGCACATTTTGTCTGGTATATTTCTATACTAGAGGATGTACCTATTAATTCGTGGGTATCTCATCCGATTATATTCGTAATAGGTATCAGTAATACAAATATCTGTTCTTAAAGTACATTTTTCCCATCAGGTCGGGAGCACATGTATGTTTTTTTAATGGGAATATGTAAGATTTATTCTTGTTACAGAGTAGTTTGTTGCTAGGAGCTTTACTTGCCAGTGTGCTATTTCTTTCATTTTGGAGTCTAGTTTGAGAACTGCTGGGAGAGCTATATTCCTCTTGCTGTCCTGAGACTTTTTCAGTAGCTATGTCAATTCTTTCGTCGAATTACTGGCTCGCTTCCCTTTACTTCAGTGTCAAAGCATAAACCCAATAGTGAACTTCACTACCATGGGATCCAAGCACTAACAGAAGCCTCAGCGATGAACATTCACTGGCTCCAGCATCCCCTGTGCCCCAGCCACCGAGAGGCGGGGTGGTTCACGCAATTTCTCTGTGCCCCAAAGGGGGGTCATGAGGGAAGAAGGAAGCCTCAAGAAGCGCTATTTGGCAGCAAGGTGAAAAAAGGCACTTATCTGGATCTTAAGTGGTGTCAATGTCAGCAGACCCAGGAGTGGCATCAGTCAAGAGAGATGCCCAGCTCGTAGGCATTGTATGGACACCCTGCTGCCTTCAGCGATGCTGTCAGCCAGTGTAGTGCCTGCAGTACAGGCCTCTCTGTAGTCTGGCACGGCCTGGCCAGTGGCCGATTTTTAGTCTCTCCACGCCGGAGGGGGACTAGGGTGACTAACTGCCATGGGTGCAAATTCAGGATGGTGGCTGTGAAAATTCAGGACAAAGGGTCAAAATTCAGGACAAAAATTCAGGATAGAAGGTCAAAAGTCAGGACAAAATTTTGGGATAAAAGGCACGTTTTACAGACACACCAGAGGAGGTCGTGCAATAGTATATGAGTAAGAAAATTGACAACCAACATAAGTACACATCAAAAAAAGTTTATATTAAGTTGAGACGATCGTGCACTTCACGTTTTTTCAGTATGTGTGCAGCTTTGAGCAACTGAGCAACTGTGCAAGGCTTTTTGTGTTATTTCATATGATTATAATCTATTTATATATCATTTTTTCTCTCTATTCTTTAAATTAATATTTTCTTTTCATTTCACTTTTCCATATTCTGTATTCCCATTCATTTTTTTGTTACTTATTTTTATTTGATCATCCTCTTGTCCACCCTTTATTGTTAAATCTTTCTTCTATCTTTCCAGCTTTTTCATTATTTGCATTCTATTCTTCCTTAGTTTTCCTCACTCAATTTGTGTCATACTTCTTTTTGATTTACCATTTTAATAATTTAAATTTTTGATCCACTTTTGCCTACTTTGGCAACCTGTGGCCCCTTTCCCAGGGCTGCATCTTTATTTATCAGGTTCTTCTCCTGTCTTGTGCAGACCTGCGAGCCACAGATCAAAGTTGGGAAGGGCCATAAAACCCTTTTATCTGACTCCCGTCACAACCCCACTTAGCGGGTGCTTCAATACACCTTTGGCCCATTGTCATTCTAAATGTGATGATCAGCCACAGTCAGAATGACAATGGGCCTTTCCACAGTCTGTGCCAGGTCCGGGAGGGGCTGCTGCAGCCTCTAGAGTTTGAAAGAGAAGTGTGAGCTCGCTGATTGTCTCACAGGAACAGCACAGCCTGCTGCAGCCCCAAAATTACAGACAAAAGGCGTTCGTAAAAGGAATGATGACGGACAACTGACAAGACAGCAAAATACCAGAGAGTCCGTGAAATTTACGGACGGTTGGTCACCCTAAGGGGGACGAGGGCCCCGCAGAGCAGCTGTTTCTCCGGGTGTGTCCTTTAAAAGACGGTGGGAGCCTCCAGAAGCGTTCATCGGGGCTGAGCATATTCTGGCTCTCGCAGCGGCTTCCCACTACTCACACCCGGCCTCTGCATGGAGCTCACAGCCCAGACCAGGGACTCCAGGATGCTTGGCACCACAGCACCACGTGGGGATTTGGCCTCTCTTCTCAGGCCCCTGAACCTCACCATCATGCATTCAACATGGCCCTTTCCTCTGCTAGAAAGCAGGCCAGCAGGGGCTGGGGAGTCAGGCCTACAGGTCGGCCGCTCTGGCTGTACACTGGGCCCAACCTCTGAGCAGCACAACAATCTGCACATCTCATTGCAATTGTCCGCCGAAGCTCGCCCCTGCAGTGCTCAGCAAGACACCAAGGTTGTTGCCACTCGATTCAGTCCCTCATTTGACTTTTAGAGGTATATAGGTGTGTGGCTTGGAGTCTTGGATGGAGAGACAGATTAGCACATCTCAACCATCCCCCATCTTGGCCAGATCCCCTTTGTGTTTTTAGGTACTATACTTTCCTTAAATCTCTGACATTGCCTACCAGAGGATGAAGCACAGTTTTATTTAATGACTTTTTGTGGTTCACCCCGACAAGGATTGTGGCTGTTGCTTGAGAAGGGCTCACACCCTCTGAACCAACAACCCAATTTCTCACACTCTGACACAAACATTGCTTGAGGAATACTTTGTACTATATAATAAGCAGCTCAAGCACTATAAAACATCCCTCCATAAAGAAAAGTCCACTTTTCTTATCTCGTATGGAATCTGAAACCTATATTTGCAATGTTTTATGTATTAAACCAGCCTTGGAGCCTAATCACACAGTTGCTTCTCTCTCAATACCTCTATGTTGACTTATTACACGTTTTCCATCCCAAGGTTGCCACTATCTGTTGCAAGATCAGATCAGTTAACTCTGGAATCACGGTCCTCATTTGCTCCTTCCCTCTGTATACTACTGAAAACGTTTTTCCCTACAGCACATGCAGGAAGTCGATGTACACAACACCCTGACTATTCTTAACACAGCAATATGATTTGTAGTTTCACCACTACTTGCTTGCTTCTGGACTGGTCAACAAAGGCAAGGTTACTCCACTGATTAAAAAGCCCAGACTCAATCCCAGTGATCTCGAAAACTTCCACCACCCTATAAAGCATTTTACCTGTCTTTGATAAAATTATGTAAAACACATAGTCAGGTGGCTTGCTGACCACCTGGACTCCATGAAACTCTTGAGGTTTGTTTTTTGGCAAGACAAGAAGAACTTATTTTTTGGTTGCTATAATCAATGAGCTGAGGACTTAGATGGATCGAAGAGAAACAGATGACCTGCTACTTTCAGACCCCTCTGCGCTGTTAGGTAATGTCAGTCATTCCATCTTGAATGACTGCCCCCTGCGTTGGGCTTAGACATGCACCACTGATCCATATATTTTCTGGAAGGTCACATGCAGATGGTCTCACTCCCCCATTTAGGATCAATTGTAAGCTGTGGTATCGCTCACGGTTCATATCTTTCCCATACCCAATTTAATCTATCTATTCTGCATCTTCAAATTCTGTAAGAGTATTTGGGCAACAGGTTGGTTGGTTATGTCTCTGAGTAATATCTGGTTACATTGCAAATGTTCTAGCCAGAATATACTATAGAGATGTGCATTATAAGAACATGAGTTACAAGGGGCGGTTTTTATTTGGAAGGTTAGCTCATGCAAAGGTCTCTAATTGCTACATAGTTCTGTATTATGAAGGTGTGAATCTCAGTTTTTTGTAGATACATAGCCGGTAAACATGTGTCTGTGTTTATTTATTAGATTTGTGGAATAATGCATATGTGCAAGTTCGAAGTGATGCAGAGGTTTTTTTTAGTACGTTTAATTTTCTAAATGCTAGATGGGTACTATTTCATCACTTTGCATTTGTGCTGTATATGTTATACCTAGGAAGTGATGCACATGTTCAAATTTTGCATGGATGTACACCCAATGGACTAGGTCCGTTGTGCCAGTTGGGTGTGTACAACATGAGAATGCTGCTTGAATTGAGGAGTGCATGGATGTGTCTATTGATCTGGGAAGCTGTTTTGTTCAGGGAATGATGCACATGCAATTGTCAAAACACCACAAGGGCATGCATTCCACTGAAATAATTTGTTAACACAGTGTGTGTTGTGTGATGTGGGAGGACAGCCTAAGCAAGTGTCTGAAAGGTGGCAATTTATTTTTCAACCTGGATGCAATTGTGAGTAATGTGTTGCTTAGAGGACACGGTGCACATACCTCAAATACTGACAGCCTCATTCTGTCTTCCAAGATGAACCCAAAGTCAGGTTCAAATGGTATTTGAACTCAATTTTAGATTTTCAGAAGTAGTGAGAACTTATGAACAACTCTGGTTTCTCTGTGTTAGAAATTGGGCTTCTGGTTGGCAGAGGTATGCAGCCTGGCAAGCAGGAACCACAATCCTAGTCAGAGTAAGTAACAAACACACTCTAAATTTACCTATGTTCACCACTTGGAACCTTGCCACAGAGTAGTGAGGCTTAACTTAAGAGGGAATATGTAAAGTATTTGTGCAACTCTTCAAACAGTAACGCAGTGAAAACACCACAAAAAGACTCCATACCAGATTTAGAAGAAAGAACAATTGTAGAAATAAAACCAGACCAAAAAGAAAAAAGTCAATAAGTAGAAGTCGAGATATGAATTTTTGAGGAATAAATAAAAAAATAGCGCTTAGAAGCAATAAGTGCTTAAGTGAGATACCAAGATGCGCCGTACCAGGACAAAGTCAAAAGTTCAGGCCGAAATATCACCATGGTGCTAGTAACGGTCGTGACATCACTTCCTTCCCTTTGGACTCTACCCTTTATTGTTTTATTAAGCTTACTCATGTGTAAATACCACCATGTTGCCAGTGAAGTTCTCGATATCGCTACCCTCAAGGAGCTCTTTTCCCTTGACGTCTCATACTCACATTCATTGTACCTTGCATTTTTAGATGGGACTCTTGGTTGACGCCCGTTTTTCTACCCTTGTAGATTCTTCTGCTCACACACTTATTGTCCTGATGATGATCTCTAGCAAATGAGATCGAAACGCCGTCGACTTCCTTCTGCAACCAAAACTCCCTCATTATACTGAATTTATTGGATTTTTGATGTTTTGCTGCCAATGTGATGTATTTTTAAATATCACAAACCTTTCACTGCACGCACCTTCACTATTTTGTGTGAGCACCTGAACTACACCTTGCAATTAAGTGATTCTCCCTTTATGATGTTAATAAATGTGAGATCATTTCAACCTTGTGTCCCTGCATTAATTGCGCAGTAATTCCCTTTTGGGCATTCCTTAAATTGTTTGTTCCTTTTTTGATCAATAACCACCTTAGTAGTGTTAGCCTAGGCTAATCGAGGACCAAGCGCAGCCACCTCCACCTCTGAAAAAATGGAGCTGGGCTGCACCCCTTTGCGGTGTAGCCGACTGCAAGGTAGGCAGCTGGTGCTGCGGGTGGTTGGGGAGGTCCTGGTGCTGCCACTCCCCTGTTCAGCCATGGCGCTGGGTGGTGGGGGAGATGGGAAACAGAAAAAGAAAGGAAGGAAGATGAAAGAAAATTAAGTAAAGCAAAAATTTTAAAAGTACAAAAGTCACAAAGAAACGCCCAGCAAAAAGGACAAAAAACGTAAAATTCGCAAATAAAAAAACACACACTAATATAATTTATAAAATGAGGGGTAAATACGTTTGATGGGGGGAGGATTAAAGAGATTAAAGAGGGATTGAAAAAAGTGGCCCAGCACCAGAGCAAAAACACGATGACCACACATGTGCAAACTGCATGGTGCCATTCGAGTGCGACTTCCGGTGCAAGAATGCACTTCGTGCTGAAGAAAACATAATACGCCATGTGAATGGGCATGATGAGTAGCACCGCCTGCTTGTGGAACTCCGTGTAGTGCAATGAAGTTTTTTGAAAGCCCTGCCCAGGTCTAATATTTCACCATATAAATTGGTCTATACTCAGTATACAAAGAGAAAACATTTTATGGTGCAGCTCAGTTGTTGGGTATTTCAGGTTCTTGGAGAACCAACAAACACTATATATACCCAAAACCAAAAGGATCTAGCGAATGTAACATGGGACACCTTCCTGCGCATAAACAATTAATGGTGTTTTGTTGTTTCTATGTGTGCTTATGTAGCACACATAGAAACAGCAAAAAAGAGGAGAAATAAAGCATTTGTCTACATTTTGCCAGGTTAAGAACATGTATTCCCTGGTCTTAATCTTGGCGCTGCCCCATATTTACGCCACCCTTGTAAATATGGGGCAGCATCCTAATCAATGGCTGTTGATGTGAAACGCCCACCGCAACACCCTTTGCCCACTCCTTTCATGCTAAGCATAGCCCTTATTCACAAGAACACTGGAAAAAGTGATGTTCCTGTGGCAATAGGGGCTTGTAAATATGCCCCTAAAGTTCTTTGGGAAAAAGTTGAGGGATCTACAGGTATGACCTCTTGCTGAATTTGGAATTTCGTCCACTTTTCAGAAATATGTAGTGATCCTGGATCACCCATGAGTTTTAAACTGGTTTCCACCATAAACTGGAAGTAGGTTGAAAGCACAAAAAATAGGGGAATTGGGCTACCTCTTTGAAACATGCCAAAATTGTGGTAAAAATTAGGTTAATTAATTCAGCTCTGTATGTTGCTAAAAGCTGGGAAGATGGTGACTTTAGCACAGCAAACTGTTAGTTGATGCAATTTTTATGAAAAAACAAACACTGTTATCCAGAACACTTTTTCCCATTTTTCCTTAAAAGAGCAAAATGTTGCTTTATTTTGACAATTAGTATTAGACTATGTGAAACTAGGACTCCTCAAGCTCAAAGTCACGGAAACCTACAATTACACCACAAATAACCAGCTATCCAAGTTCTAGCAAGTATCAACACTTCCAGTCATCTATGCCACAGCATTGTTTAAGCACTCTTTTCTGGACCACAATCTTTTGCTGAATTCAGTGAAGTCAGGTTTGTCTCCCTTATATGGTAATGGGATTTCTATGGTAACAATTGATGATGGTCTTTCTTCACTTTGACACCGATCCATCTTTCCTTAGTATCCTATTCATCCTATCAGGAGCATTCAACAACCTGCATCATAATATCTTCTTCCACCACTTTCAATCAAAATTAAAAAAAGGGCTCATTATGAATACCTCGGTGCTTGGGTTTTTTATTGTGAAAAAGGCTAGCCAAACTTTGGTAGACTTTGGTCAGACTTTGTAGGTAAAATCTATGCTTATGACAGCTTTGCAATGTTAACATTTTTGTCAATATGAATTTTAAATATAAGTTTATTATGCAGAGGTACGCAAAGCTCATATGCATTTGCCATTGCAGTAGTGTTAGAAATTTGCACTTCCTTTTGCCTTTTTATTGAACCCTATTTTTGTTGGCTATAGAACTCTGCACTTTATCCCTGCTAACCAGTTATAAAGTGCTTGGGGTCTCCATTTTAAACATATTACAATTGACATACACCTAATTTGCACTTTAAATTCACTTAGAAGTCCCTGATACATGATACTACATGTATCTAGGGCCAGTAATTTAAATGTTACTAGTGGGCTGCAGCATTCATTGTGCCACTCAGTACTAAAGTAGTACTTTAAAATATGTCCACAGGCCTGCCACTGGAGCCTTGGTGTGTAGCTTTAATACTGTCATTTTGACCTGACAAAACAAGAATTTTACCAGCCTAATCATTCCTTTTTTTTATAATTCCATGTTACCCCTAATGTAGGCCCTACATGCCATAGGTCAGAGTGCATGATATTTCGAAAGTGGGGCCTGTATAATTTTTGTTTTATGTGCCCTGGTTGTGAAAACCTACAAATGTGTTTTTTAACTGTGGCAAGGCTAACTCTCCCATAAGTTAGCACTGGTTAACACTATTACCTCTAATATGCAGTAGCTTTCGTTTGGGAGTAGCTAAACAAATGGTTTGAGGACTAATTTTAATAGTAATTTAAAATCCAACATAATCATTATCTCAACTGTTAGATTTGGATGTATGTCGTTACAACGCACACTTTTACAACGCATGCACTTACAACGCATTTTTTACAACGCAACATCCATTAAAACGCATTCCATTACATAGCATGACACTACAACGCATTTTTAAAAACTACCTTTACAACGCATTCCATTACATCGCATACTACCTTTACAACGCATACCATTACAACGCATAATATTAAATTGCATTTAAGGTAAGTATTAGATAGCATAGGGGTAAAAATTACTATTCTAACTCCAGGGGGTGCAACAGTAGGGTAAGTGTTGGATAGTATGGGGGAAAAATTACTATTCTAACTCCAGGGGGTGCAACAGTAGGGTAAGTGTTGGATAGTATAGGGGTAAAAATTACTATTCTAACTCCAGGGGGTGCAACAGTAGGGTAAGTGTTGGATAGTATAGGGGTAAAAATTACTATTCTAACTCCAGGGGGTGCAACAGTAGGGTAAGTGTTGGATAGTGTAGTGTAATATTATGCGTTGTAATGGTATGCGTTGTAAAGGTAGTATGCGATGTAATGGAATGCGTTGTAAAGGTAGTTTTTAAAAATGCGTTGTAGTGTCATGCTATGTAATGGAATGCGTTGTAATGGATGTTGCGTTGTAAAAAATGAGTTGTAAGTGTAGTGCGTTGTAAAAGTTGCGTTGTAAATGTTGTTCCCCGTTAGATTTTTATTTTGGAACTGACACTTTTAGATAGTTATCTGTTTCTTGCCTGAACCCAAAAGGCTTTCCTGCCAGTGTCCAGCTGTTACCTGAACCTTGATGGTTCCTGTGTGGTGAGAAGTGTATCGCTCAGACTCCTCCCTTGACTGGATGTCCTTGTGGACTGTGACCAGCCTCTTCCTGAGCTTCAAAGGATACCTACCTTACTACTGACAAATGAAACTCAAACCCAGTAGGAGTTAAGAAACTGCCCAGAACTAGTTTAGAGGTGGACAAAGTCTTGCCCTGTACCCACAGGCTTGCCCTGGGGATAAATGTAGCCCCCACAGCCCTCTCCTCAGAAAACGTATGGACTTGTGAAGATCAGAACATGGTGCTCTGCTGCCTGAGACCTAGAGGAAAACTGGACCTGCTTGCCTTGAACCCAGGTTCTAAGAGTCAGTTGGCTGACTCACTGTTTGAACTACAGAGACACAACAAGCTTCCACAGTCCATTACCCTCAAACGCCCAGCTGACCAGTACCAAGTGGACATTACCTGGACCCTGCAACAGGTCTATATTGGAGTAAGTCTGAAACCCCAAGTGCTGCCCCTAGGTCCAACACCCTTGGCTGGTAGAGTGTATTCTTTCTGCCTCGAAACTTCAAGATGTTGGACTTGGTACCTTTTTGCTAACTTTCAGCCTGGAGGATTGATGGAGACCAGGATGGCCATCAAAGTTGCTGCCATTGAAAATTAATTCCCTATCGGTCTCTGCCAATCAATTGCTTGTTTGTCCCACTGAAGTATATCCAAGTTTCAGAAATGTTTCTAAGTACAAATGTAGCGGGCATCATCAGGACCGATAGTGAGCTTTCCTGCCTTCATTGTTGACTGCCTGTGAACTCATTCTTCAGAAATCATCCATCGCCGAAATAAACTTCGGATTCAGCTTGCAGCTTGCCCCTCCAATGACTTGTCAACAACCACTTTTTCTCCATAAATGTTTCTAAGAGCTAAGGTAAAGTTTCAACCAGGACAAACCTGGTCCCTGTATCCGACTCACTCTCCATCGTTGTCGACCTTAACCTTTGACCTCGTCTTGTGCAACCAAATGAATATGGTTGGCACTTTCTGGTGCTTTTTTCAATTCAAACTTTAAAAATGAATATATCCGGTTCTACTTATTTAATTTTTTGTATTTGTTTCAATGTCATTTTATTTATTTAAATGCTCTCTATTTTATTGTGTTGTATTTTCCCTTTATTACTATTTGAGTGCCGCATAAGTACTTTACACATTGTGTCTAAATGAAGCCTAACTGGTTTGTGCCAAGCTACCAGAGGGTTACGCACAGATTTATTTAGTGGCTTTAGTGGTTCACCCTGATGGCAAGAATTGGCCTCCACACCAAAATCCATATTAGAAATGACACTATTGGTAAAAATTCTGATTTGAAGAAAAGGGCAAAGAGCAGGGCAAATGGACTGTTGTGTACTGCACTGTCACTTCTTGGAAGGTCTTTCCATCACTTCCAGTATTGCCATTGAGGATCAACGGTTGTGATGCACATCCTGTAATGCTACCAATAATATCCCCGCACATGCAATTTAAATGATCTCATACTAGATTTTCTCCCCATGTCTCTGTGTTTCCTAGAATTGGCCCTAAATGGAGCACTTTTAGAGAGAAAGTGAGGGGAGCATTGTAGGTTCATAGAAACCCAATTTTAGTTTTTATATCACTTCAACACAATGTTAAATGGCAAATCTTTCTTTTCTTTTTAAAAAAGATGCGAGATTTTATATTTACCATTGTATTAACTTGACAATAAAATGTATTATATGTGCCTAAAAAGACAACACACATTTAGGTACCTATAATATCCTGTATGCCACATTGTCTTTCTACGTCTGCACAAAGAGGTTGTTTGTGCTATATAGTTTTGGCATTGATTTTACAATCACATTGTTATGATAAGAGAAGAGTGCTGCCCAAGCACGTTTTGTCAGACCGGACACCTGCATGTAGCGAATGAGTGCAGTGAGCAAGCCTCTACTTTGTATTTAGATTTTGAGGGGGTTTCCCCCAAGAAAGGTTTGGAAAAAATATCGATATGGTGCATTTTACAACACTTTTTTCATCATTTAACCTTGTCCAGTCATTGAATGGATGAACAAATGGTTTCAATGCACTGGCCAAAGGTAGTTCCGCTAGCTTTCATTTTAGCTTCTACATTACAATATCAACCTCCCCAAACACTACTACCACTAATCCTTTTGAGACATGAATTAAGCTTTGATCTAAAATGGGAGAGAGAATGAGAAAATCACATAGTAGTTGAATTGCGCAACACCATGTTTCAATCCAGGCTTCTACTTTGCGTGATCCTAGGCAATAATGTTTTCACAGTGTCCACTTTTCCTTCCTCTCCAATGAGAGCATCTTAAAATACATCAGTTCAGGGTGTATGCTGCACAAAAGCAAAAGATTATAATGTTATTCCTTCTATATTAGCACCCTAGGAATCATATGGGGGAGAGAAAATAGGTTTTCTCTTTGTTCACTAATAGCTTTCTTGTCTGGATGGGCGTGGGGGCATGTATATTTCTAAGTTCATGATTATATATGTCAATTCTGATAACTGCCATTCAATGCAATGGTATAATTTCATATACTAAACTGAAATGTTTGCAAAGATCACTGTTATGAAGGAATACAGTGATTTATTTTCTTTTTGGAGAGTGTTTCTTATATATCTGATAGACACTTTGTGCATTGCAACATTAGTACTCTCACCTCCCCTGCTCCCCACCCCCAAAGCCCTGCAGGTCAGAGGTGGAGACAGAAACCACCTAAATGCAAAAACAAATGGTTTTGAGGCAGATTTTAAATCGGTTTGTTTTCCATTGTTCATTTATAAGTGGTTTAGGCAGGAAACCTAGCAACAATACCGGCCTCCACTACAAGCTGTAAAAATGGCACCCACCCAACCAGCGCATCAGGAAAACACCCGATGTTGGTAACACCTTTCTAGGCCTGCAAGTAAAATATATAATAAGGTAGCACCTCATATGTTCTTTAATAAAAAATAAATAATCAGCATCATCATTTATATGCAAACACAGCTCCCTATTCACCCTCCTCTTCTCGATGACCACTAATTAGGAACTTTCACTACAGACACGCAGCGCTGGGTGGCCTCTGCATATGGAAACTAAGGGGCATGTTTACGGGAATGGTAGCGCGGGGCAGCACAGAGAGTTATCTTGCTTGTCTGCCCTGTGCCACAGAGAAAGGGGAGGAATGCACCATATTTGTCCAATATGGTGCATTCCTGCACTTTCCCAATGCGCTGGTGCCGTTTCAGCAGCCATAGCGCCAATGCAGGCACCCATCCTTGCAACATGGTGCAAGGGTGCCTGTTTTGTAGACAGGATTGCTTTTGTGCAGGAAGGAGCACTTTCCTGCACAAAAACTAGCAGGATACAGCACACATTGAAAGAAGCAATGACATATTTCTCCTCGTTATGGCTCCCCTAGGGAGGCGTAAGATTTGTATGCATTACCAGGTTTACAAGTCCTTATAAATACGGGAATGCATCAAAAACCATGAGAGTTGTGTGGAAACACCCACCATAAAGCCCATGGAATGCCTCTCTTGCACAGAGTAAGGTAACACAGCGATTTATGCTCTGTTGACTTACTCTAGATTGAAGAAGCCATCTGTGGCGTGATAAATCTTACACAGAGACTTGCGTCATGCATGTACCACATTTTGTGGTGCAAATATGATGCAAGTCCCTAATAAATATGCCATTAAACAAGCAAAGATTCTTGCGAAAAAATACCAGAATTTGTGCTGTTCAAAATTTTTATTATCTAAAAAGCAAATACATCATTGATTTCAATTGTTTGACATTTTCTACAGTATAATTGCAAGCAATTGTGGAACCTTACTTGTCAATATACTAAAAATCACTGGCTTGCTTGAAAAAATCTCAATTGGTTCGTTGAATGCATTTTTTACAGTAATTACTTAATTCATATTTTTAAACAAAATAAAGCCACAAGTGAACCACAGGAGCTTTCTCAGAAAATCTGCACAGGGTAGTTTATTACTATTGAGTGCAATTATGATATCTTATAATACTAATTATCTCAAACTGGGCTTCTCAATTAAAAACACTGGTTCATCTTTCAAGGGTTCTCGATGTAAACAGATTAAATCGCAGGGTAACCATGCCCTATCAGATATTTGCTTTAAATGCACTGATAAAACTCTTTAATCCTTTTTGCATGTGAACATATTTTTGTGTGTGTGAGTGGTGTGAGTGAGTGCACGTTCAATTATGTGTGTATGTGTGTGTGTGTCTTTTTGTGCATGTATGTGTGTGTGTCTGTTTGTGTGTGAAGACTGTCTGTACAGAGCCCACTTCCGTATTTGACAAATCAGAGCTGGGTGACAGGAATGGCCAAATGTCACACCCTTTTCCCCAGAGAACATTAGGTGCAAAGGCCATGCTAGGCAGGCATTTAAGGCATAGAGAATTGGTACAGGGCATGGTCAAAACAAGGCCCTTCGCACACGGTCAATTTAGTTTGACTACAGGCCACAGGCCAGTGGATACTTCAAGAAGGGATCAAAGGGTAACGCCACACTCTGTGAGATTCGTGAAGTACATTTTATTTAGTAGACACACATCCACAACCTAAACCACCACCTATGCCTTTCGACTCTCATGTCATGCTCACGGTTAAGTGAGTACATCATTAGTTTCCACTATATATACTGACACCCAACATGGCCCATTATGAGGCTTTATGGGATTCATTGTCAGCAAAAATGTGTAATTAAATAAACATTAAAAACACATAATACATATTTTTACATTTCTATGATATAGGAGGCATGATTTACATTGTCAGCATCGTTGATTGACCACACATCAGTTCAGTCACTTCCCCAGGTTGGTTCAGCTGCTATGTTGAAAGTTCCAGAGTGTTCCGTCAGGTGGGGGCTGAGAAAAAAGGGGGGTCCTAAAACATGTGTTCTCCTTGTTATGTCTATAGGGACTTTAGATTTTTTTAACACGACTGCAGCCCAAACGGCTGAACCGAATTACACTAAATATGGCAGAAAGTTAGATGTTGGTCCATAAGTGTAATGTTTGGGATTTGGTGTAAATCTGTTCAGTAGTTTCAGAGATATTAAGTTTAAAGAATATAGATATCTGGGGACACGAGTCCCTGCAGTGGACTCATGGGGCCTGATTCACAGAAATAACTTAAGACAAAATCCTAAACTTATTACTTTTGGTATTCACAGAAGTTAGGATTTTGTCTTAAGTCTGTCTTAACTTCTGTGAATACCAAAAGTAGTAAGTTTAGGATTTTGTCTTAAGTTAGTTCTGTGAATCAGCCCCATGGATCCAAATGAAATTTGATAGGCTGCCAACACTTCAACCAGGAAGTGTTGGCAGCCATCTTGAGACTCAGCTTGAAGCTGAGTCCCACAAAAAAGTAAAAAATAGAGAAAAGGGGGCAGAGTTGGAATACCCTTACCACCAGATGTGGTGGGGGGATCCCAAAGGGACCCCGCTGGGGGTTAAAAGCATTTTTTTTAAATGTTGCCGCACATTCGCTGGTGTTCTCGCGGATCCATGGCAACATTTTTAAAAAGCAGAGGCTCCCACATGCCGTTTATAAGAAGCCCCCGGGTGGGCCAAATCCCTGGAACATTTAAAAAATAAAGGGGGGCACAAGGGGCCTTCTCGAAGGGTTATATAAAACCCCAGGTATCAACACCTCTTCAGGGTTTTGGCATTAATATATGCGGTGGTGCCAGAACAGCACCCCCACAGCCCTGCGACCACCACTCCCACGGCTGTTTCTTACTTATTAAATGGGGGCCACTCAGATCCCCTTAGCCCTGGGGACCGCAACTTCTTAAGGGCTTTAGTAAGAAAAATGCAGGGGGTGCACATGAATCCCCCCATAGCCCCAGAGGCTGCCACCTCCCGGGGTCTTAATTTGCAAATAGTGCAGGAGCCGTGTGGATCCCCCGCAGCTCCGGGGACCTCCACCTCCCCGGGGCAACTTCTAACAAAGGAGGGGGGCCATGTTGCCCCCCTTCAGGAGAGACAAATGGCCCTGGAGACCACCACCACCCCAGGGACAGCTCCTACTATGTCCCGGGGTGCCCACCCCCAGTACATAGCTGGTTGCAATGGCTTGGCAGGGTATTTACCACTCCCGCCAAGCCATAGCAAACGGTGCTCCACTTTGAGCAAGCAAGAGGATTTTTCTCTCATTTGCTCAAGGCAGAGCACAATTGTGTCAAAGGAATGCCGGCTCTTGCAGGAGGTGGGAAGCCCGCAGAGACTGTGGGGACCTTCAGACTCCCCCCATGGTCTCCATCATTGAAGGGTGGGTGCCCTGGATAGGACCATGGCACCCACATCAGAATCCAAGCTCCAGGGGATGGGGTCCCTGGGGCCCAAATCGGCCACCCCCTCCCAATTATTAAAAAAAAAAGTTGGGCCCTGGGGGATGGGATCCCTGGGGCATTAATCAGCTGGGGGAGTCCAATGGGTACATATCCCTTTAAGTTATAAAATAAAAAAGACAAGAGCAGGCCCCGGAGGATGGGGTCCCCAGGACCCTAATTGGCCCAGGAAAGGGGGGCACGCAACCCCCTCCTGTAAGAAAAACAAGCATAAAAAAACATTCAGGATGGGTAGTCACCAGAGGCCCCACCCCCTTTCACCACTTTACTCTACAAACAGCCTCCTGGTACACTGCTGGTTGGGGAATGAAGTCTCCTTGGCTCCAGAGGGTCCTTAGGGGCCAACAAGACATGCTGTTACCTCCAGTAAGTTCCATACAGTGGGATTACTGAGAGGTCTTTGAAGGCCACACCCTCTTTCTCCACCACTTTGCAAACACACCTCCTGGTACAATACTGGCTGGGGTATGAGGTCCCCTTGCCTCCGAGGGTCCTTGGGGCCAGAAACCCCTCCTATTACCTCCAGAATGTCCCACACAGTGGGATTGCTGAGAGGTGGTTGGAGGTCATGGCCCTTTTCCCACTACTTTTCATATGCGCCTTCTGGCACACTACTAGTTGGAGAATGAAGTCCCCTTCAATGCTGAGGGTCCTTGGGTGCCAACAAGCCCTCCTGTTACCTTCAGTCAGTCCCAAACAGTGGGATTGCTGAAAGGTCATCGCAGGCATTGCCCCCTTTTTCAACCAGTCTGCAAAAGCTCCCCCTGATGCTCTACTGGTTGGGGGATGAAGTTTACTTGGCTGCAGAGGGTATGTAGGGCTCAACAAGCCCTCTTGTTACCTCCAGTAAACCCCACACAACAGGATTGCTGAAAGATCTTCAGAGGCCACACCATCTTTCTCCACCACTTTGCAAATGTTTCTCCTGGTGCACCACTGGTTGGCGGATGAAGTCCTCCTGGAAAGTGAGGGTCCTTAGGGGGCAACCCCCCATTAGCTCTAGTAAGTGTGAAACATTGGGATTCATGAGAGGTGGTGAGAGGCCCGCTGCTGTTCTCCACCACTCTACAAATGTGACTACTTGTTAAAAAAAACATAGAATTTCACTGAAAATGCCAAAGGTTACAGGGACATTATAGTTAGGAAATGGAAATTCACTGGGAAAAAAAAGGTGACGTGTGTTATAGTTAGGCTCAGATTTCACTCCTACAATACCGGAGAAATTCAGCAGTTATAGTTAGCTTAGCTAACTATAACTCGCATCCCCTGCAAGGCACTGCTTATGACCTCACATATTACATCACTTATGATATGGTCAGTGACATCACTCATGACATCACTGATGAAATCACAAATGACATCACTGATTACATCACTGACAACATCATTCAGTGAATGTGAGTGTTTTTAAAATGTTTATGAGTGTTAATTATGTATAGTAAGGTGTATTGGTGAATCAGTGGGTGTATGAGTGCCTGTATGGATGATTCAGTGGGTGCATGACTGACTGTATAGGGGAGTGATTAGGTGTCTCAGTGAATGTATGGGTGAGTGACTAGTTTTATGAATGGCTGTATCAGTCTGTCAGTTGATTGGCTGCATGGGTGAGTCATTGGTTGCCTGAGTACCTGAATGGCTGTCTGAGTGTCTATGTGGGTGGGTGAGGGTGGGTGTGACTGCCTGTTTGTATGAGGGGGTGAGCCAGTGGCTGTATGGGTTGGTGAGTTTATGTGTGAGGGGCTGTATGTGTGTGTATGGCTGTGTGGTGAGTAAGTGGATGTGTCAGTGGTATATGGGTGAGTATCTGGGTATGTGAAAGGCAGTATAGGTGAGTGATGGGGTTTATGAATGACTGTATGGGTGAGTGAGTGAGTGAATAAAAGAGTGGCTGAATGGGTGAGCGTGTGTCTGTGACTTTATAGGTGAGTGTGCATGTGTTAGTATTTGTATGAGTAAGTGAGAGGTATGTATGTGGGTCTGTGTGGGTGAGTATATGGCTATGTGATTGACTGTATGGCTGAGTGACTAGGTGTGTGAGTAGCTATATGGGTGGATGACTCAGTGTGTGAGTGGCTTTATGGGTATATGAGTGTATATGTCAGTAGCTGCTTTAGTGAGTGAGTGGGTGTATGAGTGGTTGTATAGTTGTGTGAGTAGATGTATGTGTAGATCTATGAATCAGTGATTGGGTGTGCATGTACTGGTAAGGGTCTGTGAATGGGTTTGTGAATGGTTGTGTAGGAGTAGGAGTGGGTGTATGAAAGGTTCTATGGGGTATGAGTGGGTGTGTCAATGATTCTGTGGATTATGTTATTTGAAATGTCATCAGTGATGTCATCATCTGCAATGTCACTGACCATGTCATAAGTGATGTAATATGTGAGGTCATAAGCAGTGCATTGCAGGGGGGGTGATTTATAGCTAGCTCAGCTAAATATAACTGCTGAATTTCACTGGTTTTGTGCGAGTGAAACCTGAGCCTAACTATAACGTCCCTGTAACTTTTGGTTTTCTCAAATAATTTTACGTTTTTTTAATTTCATTTCAGAACTATAGCGTCCCTGTAACCTTTGGTTTTTTTCAGTTAATTTCAAAGGTTTTTTTAATGCTAATTCCTAATCATAACATCCCTGTAACTTTTGTTTTTTTCAGCGAATTTCTATAGTTTTTTTTAACTAGTACTAGCGTTTGCAGAGTGGTGGAGAAAGGGGGTGGGCCTTTGACCAGCTCTCAGCAATCCTGCTGTCTGGGGACTTACTGGAGGTAACAGAAGGGGTTCCTGACCCCAAAGGATACTTAGCATCCAAGTGGACTTTATTTCTCAACCAGCAGTGCACCAGGAGGTACATTTGCAGATTTGTGGAAAAAGAGGGCACAGCCTCTGACAACCTCTCAGCAATCGCGCTGTGTGGGAGTTACTAGAGTTAACAGGAGGGGTAGTTGGCTCCCAAGGACCCTCAGCATCCAAGGGGACTTCATTTTCCAACCAGAAGGGCACCAGGAGGTGCATTTGCAGAGTAGTGGAGAAAGGGTGAGCCTCTGAAAACCTCTCAGCAATCCTGCAGTGTGGGACTTACTGGAGATAACAGGAGAGTTAGTTGGTCCTCAAGAACCCTCTGGAGCCAAGAGGACTTCATTTCACAACCAGCAGTGCACCAGCGGATGCATTTGCAGAGTGGTGGCGAAAAAGGACATGACTTCAGAAGTCCTCTCAGCAATCCTGCTGTTTGTGACTTACTGGAGGTAACAGGAGGGATTGTTGACCCCCAAGGACCCTCAGCACTTAAGGGAACTTCCTCCCCCAACTAGTAGTAAGCCAGAGGATGCATTTGCAGATTGGTGGGGAAAAGGGGCGTAGCCTCCAACCACCTTTCAGCAATCCATCTGTGTGGGATTTACTGGAGGTAATAGGAGGGGTTCTGGCCCCCAAGATTCCTTAGGCTGCAAAGGAACTTCATCCCCCAACAAGTAGTAAACTAGGAGAGACATTTGCAGAGTGGTGGGAAAGAGGGCATAGCCTCCAAGACCCCTCAGCAATCCCACTGTGTTGGACTTACTGGAGGTAACAGGAGGGCTTGTTGACCCCCAAGGACCCTCTGGAGCCAAGGGAACTTCATCCCCCAACCAGCAGCATACCACGAAGCACACTTTCAGAGTGGTGGAAAAAGGGGGGTGTAGCCTCCAAAGAGCTCTCAGCAATACCACGTTTTGAGACTTACTGGAAGTAACAGCAGGGCTTGTTGGCCGCCAAGGACCCTCTGGGAGGCCTCTTTTTTATTTTTCTCATTTTCTGTGGAACTCAGCTTCAAGCTGAGTCTCAAGATGGCTACCAACACTTACTGGTTGAAATGTTGAAAGTGAATCAAATTTAAGCAGGATTTCAGTAAGATTTTTTTAGCTATATTTTTAAAACTTAAATATCTCTGAAACTACTGAACGGTTTTAAATGAAAATCACATCTAGCTTTCTGCCAAATTTGGTTTAATTCTGTTCAGCCATTCGGGCTGTAGTTGTGTTAAAAAAATGAAACATCCTCCTAGACATAACATGAGGAAAATAAGTTTTGGGACCTCTCTTTTTTTCTTGGTCTCCACTTGATGGATCACCCCAATATTTACAGCACAGCAGCTAAACCAAAAAGGGGAAACATTTTGAAAATTTTGTGAAGAATCATCAAGCGTTACAAAAGTTATTGGCAAAACAAAAAATGCCTTTCCTATGGAAACTTTGGTCTTAATTATAACTACCTACTGGCTATAGCCAGCATTAGTTATAGTTAGGCTTTAGCTTCCATAGGAAAATCATTTTTCGACTAGCCTATAACTTTGGAATTGATTGACTAATCTTGAAATGTTTCAATGAAAGTGTCAAAGTAGGTTCCATGTGTCATGGAAAGTTTGGAGGTGATCCATGCATTGAGGACCGAGAAATAGGGGCACGAAATATGGGTGCGTTTGTAATGTTAATTCCCATAGGAACCTGTCGTTGAACCAACAGCCCAAACTGCTGGAGTGAAGTACACCAAATTTAGCAGAAAGACAGATGTTGTTACAAAGAATTACACAGGATATGCTTTTTGCTATTTGGTGCAAATCTGTACAGTAGTTGTTGACAAATTAAAGGCAAACATTATAATGATATATCTGGCCAGAAGATATTTCGCAGTGATTTCGCCATAGTCACGGATATGTCATGACAATTTTGTGGTAAATCGCTAATGTGCGTGCTAGTGGTTATGCTGTGATTGACTGGACGTAACCTGAATAGAAAGTTGCAGCTGATATTTTATTGATCGGGAACAGTTCATGGGGCTGAACATTTCTGTGAAAGCTAACACAAGGGGTGAGCGTGGAGGTAGTATGACCTCATGTCTGACTAATGTGGTTGTTATTGATACAAGTTATATGTCCACATTTATTTTTTAAACACACGTGATATTCTCGATGATGCTGTGACCACCAGCACGGCCTCCACGTACCATCTCCGAGACACTGCGAATATCACAACATTATCGTGAACACTTGTACATCCACTCACATACCCAGTCAGATACTCATGCACAAACTCACATGCCCAATCAGGTACTTATGCACCCACTTACAGACTCATTCAGAGAGTGACACACCTATGTCCAGACCCACTCAGAGAGTCACGCACCTACTTAGAGACCAACTCATAGACTTATGCGTACAGTCTCATATCAACTTAGAGACTCTTAAACCTCCTCACGGACCCACCTGGGCACTCATGAACCCACTCAGAGACCCACTTAGATACTCATGCACCCACTTACAAACTCACTCAGAGTTATGCACCCATGTACAGCCCACTCAGAAACTCACTCTCCCACTTAGAGACCCACTCACTACTCAAGTATGTACTCAAAAACCCACTGAGACACTCACATACCCACTGACAGACCCAGTGAGACAGTCATACACCCAGTCACAGACCCACTCACATACTCATATACCCAGTCACATAGCCATACAGTCAGTCACTCACTCAGTCACAGACCCTCTTAGAGACTTTTATGTTCAGTGACTCACTCACACATTTAGAGACTCACAAACCCACTCATAAACACACTCATTTATACATGCGCCCACTCATTCACCCACTCAAAGACTCATGTATCCACTCACAGACCCAGTCAGACACTCGCTCTCCTAGTCACAGACCCACTCATGCATGAACCCATTCACTCATCCACTCAGAGACTTATGCTCTCACTCACAGACCCATTGAGACACTCCTTCACCTAGTCACAGATCCACTCAGACACTAATACACCCACTCACAGACCCTCTCAGATACTCAGTCACCCATACAATCATTTACACACCTACTCACAGACCCACTCAGAGATTTATGCACTCAGTTATTCATAGACTCAGAGACTCACACACCTGCTAACAGTCCCACTCAGAGACCCATGCACCCACTCACAGACCCACTCAGATACTCACACTGT